>NC_090438.1:747983822-749412155 GCF_031143425.1 Pleurodeles waltl
ACGCACTCACTCACAGAGTGACTCAGACATCACACACCCACTTACACACCCACTCATACCCTGATGCACCCACTCAGATGCCCGCACGCATACTGACCCACCCACTAAAACACTGATGTGTGCACTGTCTCACCCAGACAGACACTCCGACAGCCACCCTTACCCCCAGATACAGCCTCTCACACCTATTTCCACACCAAAATAGTCCGCAGCTAACTTCCGCCGTGAATGTGTAAAGGGCCGGGCACAACATCTTGTTGGGTCGTTAGGGGGTTGGCCGCCAGGACTGGCTGCAGGTCAGCCCTTCTGGGCAACATGGGAGAACGGCAGTGCACGGTTAGGTGCTTGTAGGGGGTTGGCTTCAGGGACAGGCTGTAGGTCAGGCCCAGTGACCAACTCCTACTGTGCATGGCCAAATATATATATATATATATATATATATGAACTTAGTATGGGCTTGTGTCTATCAAATGCCTGCTTTTGTTTTTCGTAGTCGCGCCTGTTAAAAAAAATTTAAAAATACATTTGTTTGAGAAGAAAATGTACAAACATTTTCGGCAACAGGTTGGCCCTGAGAATAGCTTTTACGTTCATTGTGAGTATGTGACGGCTGCATGTAAGACAGGATGCATAGTTTCAGGTTTTAAAGAAACCCCCTGTTGCCTTTGTCTGTGAAGTACATACTGTCACTTCTATGGATGCCATCCATGTCAAAGTGCAGGTTGTTGTAGATACAGCCCATGTTAAGGTCGCTGAGGAATGCAGAAACAGTTTTATTAACATGTTCATGGCTTTGTCAATCTGTGGACAGAATTGATTTGACCACTTCCATTTCTGCCTTTGGTAAGACAGTATGAGGACAAAAGTGACATCAGTTGTGCAAAGGTATCCTTCATTAGGATTTCCAGTCCTACCCCAGTTAGTGTGCCTAGGACATTTCCACCACACTACACAATGATTATGTCAGGGTGTTGACAACCCCTAATGCTTTGAACCAAAGGTAGGAATTGATGCCACTTTAACCCTCTCAGGCCAATCCAATTAGTGTTCCCATTAGCCAAACCCAAGTCTCTGTTTATACTACTCTTTCTACTACTCTTTCTAGCAGCCTCCCTAGCCCAGAAGACATAGCTGTGGCCCACAATCCACACTCTAACCATTTTAAAGCAAGGCAGTAGTAGCAAACAGGAAAATACTGGAGCTGAATGAGGCAGTTTTGAAAATGGAAGGTAGTTAAAATGGAGGTGTGCTCCAGGTAAAAAAAAAAAAAACATTTGATTGGATGATGTGAATGTCCTAGTGAATAAAATTAGGTAGTGTCTTGAAAGTCTTAGTGAGTTGGTGAATGATTGGGTCTGGTGAAAACAAAAAATTGTAGTACAGTCTTTGATATGCTTTTCAATCTGCACAGTAAGCCACAACTGCTGCATCTCATTTTGTAACTAGTATTCCCCTTCTAAAATGTTCTGGGAACTAGTGACCTACTGGTTCTAGTGGGTTTCTTTGGAGACTGTGCTAAGAGTGAATTGGGGGAAGGGTGTTAAAGAGAGAGATCTGTCTTTTTAAAAATTAAAGGTGTTTGTGCTAGTTATTGATTATTAAAGGTTTACTTTCCTAGTGAGGGATTGCTAATACATTGCACAGTAGTGGTAGAGTCATAACAAATCAAGCTGCATATGTTTTTGGACACCTGTTTTTTTTTGTCAATGCGTTGCAGCAATTGCGATTAATATGCGACTATGGACAAAAAGTCCACCATGTAGAGCACCTTTGGAAGAGTCCATGAAAGGGTTAACACATACTAACCATTCAGAACTGGACTTACAAAAATGAAAGAAATGTTTTTATTTTTGGACTTTCACAGTATCAGACAAGTGCAATGTTGAAAAGGTCGCCATTCATGGTCGCTTTGCATGAGGCTTGTGTGTCATTCTCATGCTAGTTTTCACAATTGCTGAGACTACTGAATCTATCTAGTAAGAGCAAAAAAAAAATTTCACCCAAAAACTCAATCTTAAATTTAATTTTAAGGGGATTTTTAAAAAAAAATGCATATGCCTGTGTGAGATTGTTAAAAGATCGAACAAAATATATAGAAAATTATTGTCGGTACCTGAGATGATCTATGAGTGGTAGTGTGAGTGCTCTTATAAATTTATTAATACGGGACTAAGATGCAATTTCTCTGAGATGCAGACTAGGTGTTTGAGAGTTTGGTTCACAAAATGCTGCTATGAAACTACATATATTAAATGTGCTGCTTTACACCATGGTGTAATTGGTGGAAAAAAAACCTACATGCTAACAGTTAAAGTTATACTTGAAACTCTATTACTAGATGTGAAACTTTTCAGAATGAATGTGTTTCTTTGAATTCTGGAATCTGTAGTCCTATTTATTGCATGTTAAAAGAAGATTAAAAGACTGGAAAAATGTGCACTGAATGTGAATATGAACCTTGAACCTAGTGAAGTTGAGAGCAAAGTATTAGATATTCAGGGTAGATGATGGTAAATTATAATGCAGATTTGTATGTGTTTAGATGCTAAAATTTGATCTTTAAACTAATACTGAATCAGATGTGTAGTAGAAGACTGGTAAGCATACTTAAACATGCAGTGTTTAAATATGTGTGAACCTTGGTAGTGCAGATCCTATCTATGGTGTCACCCAGGCAGTTTCTTATGGGATGTACAAGGTGTTTGTTGGCTGTGAAACCCATGTTTTAGTACTTATTAGTCATTTCTGAAGTAGGCTGTTGGTGTGTCATATTCTATGGTGCTTTGTGTTTTAAACAAGAGAGATTTGTTTTTGAGATGAATACGTTACTCATGCACTTGCAGGCCCCTATGCCAAGTTCTACATAGAGTTTAACACCCATAAAGGAATAAGTAATTTATGCACTCGAAGGCCCCTACACCAAGAACTACATATAATATACTACCCAGAAAGCAATTGACATACATAGTCACAAAATACATAGATCCTCTATCACACTCAGTGAGACAGCTACAGAAGGACTTATACATTTAGGAACAAACTCAGAAACTACTTATGTATGCAGTAGTATCAAATGCAGTTCAAGAAATACCTACATATCCATTTATTCCCTAACACAGGTATTTGTTTAGCCACTTACATACCCATTTCGAAAGCTATAGAGGTACTAAAACAGACTGGCACATTTGCTAAAACATCTCATGGCACTACTATAGGTGACTCTTACGTTCATTCAGATATATAGGTAAGTAGTGACACAATCTTGAGTGAGGCCTACTAGTGCAGAGCTTATGTGTGCACTGTCACTGCCCATTCACGTTTTGAATCTTACTCATTCACTGGCAGACTCCTAAAAGTGCCACTAGTACTGGGGCCCTGGTCTTCCTGCATGTTGGGAGTGGGAGACTGTGGCCTCTGTTGTTGTGTTCCACCTGTTTCCAACTGGTGTGGGCACGTCTCCCCTGGCCTGCTGGTCTTGACTGGGTGTTAGGGGTGACAGTGTTTTCCTGGGTGGGGGCTGCTGCATGGTGAGCATCCAGGGCTGTGTGAGGGGCCTGCCTGCTCATCAGTGTCCAGGGATCCTTCACCAGTGTCCTGTGATGTGCCACAGTCTCCCTGGAATGCTGTGGCACTCCTTGTCCCCTCCATTAGGGGTGCATGGGTGGTGGTGCCTGTTGGGGGACATAGAAATGTTTGTTACATATACATGAGGGTTTGAGGTGGACTGTACTGTGCAATTTAGTGCTGGTGTGCCTTTCAGTGGCCTTCAGGGGTGCCTTTGCGAGGTGGACATTGCATTTAGTGACAGTGGTGGTGTTACATTGTGGTGGGGGTTATTATTCCATTGTGGGTACGTGCAGGGGTGGGTGGCTGTGCACAGCAGGAGTGATGTGGGCCTGGTAGTTAGTTGTGGGTGATGCAGGGTGGTGGATGTGGTGGGTAATGGCTGGGTGTGGGTGGGGTGGGGTGGGGTGGGGTGGGGTGGTGCATGCATTACAGGTATGGTGTATCTGTCGTAAATGTAGACGACTTACCCAAGTCCATTCCTCCAGTGAGTCCCTCTGGGTACTGGATGGCGAGTACCTTCTCCTCCCAGTTGGTGTAGTCAGGTGGTGTGGGTGGCGGTCCTCCCCCAGTCTTCTGCACTGTGATGTGGTGCCTGGATGCCATGGGCCGGACCTTCCCCAGCAGGTCATTCCATCTCTTGCGGATGTCGTCCCTGGTGCGTGGATGGTGTCCCACTGCATTCACCCTGTTGACAATGGTCTGCCATAGCTCCATTTTCCAGGCGATGGGTGTGTGCTGCACCTCGGACCCGAATATTTGTGGCTCCACTTTTAGGATCTCGTCCACCATGGTCCTTAACTCCCTTTCGGTGAAGCGTGAATTTTTGGGAGGGGACATGGTGAGGGTGGTGGATGGCGCCGGGACTGGGGACGGTGTTTGGGCGCTCCTGTGTGGGTCGCTATGCGTGTCCTGTCTGCTGCCGTTCTCTGTCTGGCTCTTGTGCTCTCCGTCTTTTGGTCCTGGTTTCCGTGCAAGGGATTGTGGGGTGTGTCTGGGGGTGTTTTATGGTGTTCTGGATGTGTGTCAGGTGTGTGGGTGCTAAGCCTAGCCAATGTGTGCACTGGTTGCTGTTGGGCCCACTTGCCGCCCGTGACGGTCGTAGCCACCAATGGTCGTCCGGCCACCACTGTCCGCTGAGGTGATTTGTGCATCATTATTTGGAGGGCGGGATGTGGGTGTGCTTGGCGGTGGCGGGGTGGGGCGGGCCAGGATTCCCGCCGACAGGGTCCTGGCGGGGAGTGGTGGTTTGGGAATGTTTGGCGGGGTTGGGTTTTTTGGTCATTATATGGCGGGTTTCCATTCGCTGCCGCCGGCGGGATTCTGTTCACCTCCGCCACAGCGGTAGGCGGTCTTTCCCGCCATGTTCATAATGACCGCCTTCATCATGTAACCCAGAAAACAGGCTGCAGGCACCAAATGGCTAGGACAAGAAAATGTCAACTTTGTAAAACTGGCATTGTCAGAATTGTGACTTAAGATCCGGCCTTACCATTAAGGAGGATTTTAAAATACAATTTCCTGGACACCAGACATGACAATACTACCTTTTCCCAAACAAAAGTTCTCACTTACTAAATATAATAAGGTAACCAAATGTTATCCTATCGAAGAGGTCGACCTCACAATAATGAAAAACAGATTTGTGAGTTTTTCAATATTAGGACATATAAAACTTAAATGTACATGTCCACCTTTTTAATTACAATGCATCCTGCCCTATGGGCTGTCTAGGAGCTACCTAGGGGTTTTTGGAGTTATTTTTGTGTTAATGAGAGGGAGTTTTAGGCTTGACAAGGAGATTATTTTGGCTAGTCAAATTAACAGTTTAGCACTGTAAACAGGCTACATTGGCAGGCATGAGGCATGATTTAAGGGGCTACTTAAGTGAATGGCACAATAAGTGCTGCAGGCCCACTAGAAGTATTTCATTTACAGGCCCTGGGTATATGGTATGGCACGTCATTAGGGACTGATAAGTAAATAAATGTGCCAATAAGGAGTAAGCCAATGTTGCCATGTTTTAGAAAGTAAGAAGGCATACATTGCCTGTTAGGCATCGTCCCTTGCACTGTTGCGCCCAAGCCAGTTAATACATTTATAGACTTTGCTTGTGTGTTGGCAAAAAGGAAAATAGCTATGTGCTGGAAGTCACCTATGCTTCCCCCCTTTGACTGTGGCCTCAGCCTTGCACACTGGCATTCTAGTAGAACAATATGCACTGTGTAAAGGTGGACCGGGTGATCAATGCCAACTACACCTCCAGACTGGCACAAATATTTGGAACAGGTGGAAGCCAAGTCCGACACCAGGCCACCTTAGGTATATCTCCATACATACACCTTATGTTATAGATGTCCACTACTCTATATACAACTGTTCATTAGCTGTTATGAGGAACTGTACCCTCCATTACTAAATATCAATACTGTACTGCATGGGATGTTTGGGGCCTATGATGGTTGTGTTTTTTGTTAAAACAATAAAAGAATTATTTTTAAAAAAATTGATTTCATGTGGCCCCTTTTCTTAGGATTCCAAAATTACCCAAAAAATTATTTTTGCACAACTTCTAATTATTCTTGACAATGCTGTTCTTTTCAGCATAGCGCAGGCCAATAATTGCATTTTCATGTGGTTGTGATTGATAGCACTTAAGTCACCCAATGAGAGGAAGGATTCCATATTCCTACTATATAAGTAAATCATAGAACAGTGTTTACTACTTAAACCGTTCATTAAATCAGAGTCAGGAGTTTTCCACTGCATTGGTACTAGCTTGTTGAATAGCACAATTGCTAGATCTATGAACTTATGCAGGTGTTTTCCTCCTTTAGTCTCAGGGTGCAGTCCAAGGAAACAGGATTCGGGGTTGGGGAACAGTGAGTGATAAGCCAGGTCTGCCGTCATGGCTTTTATCTCTTGGCAAGTGCACTTCAGAGGGGGTTATTCCCACACCATGTGGTAGAACGCCCCTTCCAGCAATCCACAGTGCGCCATTCAGCAATCCACAGTGTGCCATTCAGGCGCAGTCATGGGAAACATATGCTTGAGACGCTGGGGGATAGATATGCATGGTAGAGATATTTGAATTGGTTAAAACGGAATTTGGGGTTGCAAGAGACTTCCTTCACTTGCTGAAGTGCACATGTCCACATCCCTGGGGACTGTGGCTGTGGAAGGACCTCATTCCAATGGTCGACTGCAACCACAGCACCCCAGGGGGACTAGCATTTAAGGTTTCATATAATAGGGATATGGCCTGTCTCTGACTAATCCCTAGCAGTAGTGTATGAAAGACAAGAGACACAAGTGGTTCAACATTGCCAGCTCCCCAAGTCTCCCGCACCAGTTGGTGGCTGGTGTGGTACTTCAGGAAGTGCCCTGGTCCTATGGTGTACATTTCCATGATATCTTCATAAGTCTTAAAAGACGCATCCTTGAAAAAATCCCCACATTTGGCAGCTCAACCATGGTCCACAGTGTCATATCATAGTGCGTGGTCAATATGATACCCACTAGCACCTGGACCACCGGTATCAAGGGGGAGTAAGGCAGATTCGGGGACTTACCATAAACAAAATGGCATTAGCACACTTGGGCCATATCCAACAGATTTAAATTGTTATGTAGAGAACATGTGTGATCTGTCAACCAGATATACACACTGGTTGGGTCCAGTCTTGCACATATGGCTGTTCTTTCCGCATTTAGGGAGTCACCATCAAGCGCCAAGGCCACTGCAACTAAGCAGCAGCGCAGCAAAGCTCAAAGTTGGGCATGCTCATTCCTCCTTCGCTAAGTGGGCGTTGCATTACAGCTAGGTCTACATGATGCCAGTCTTTACTCCACATCAGGTCCAAGAGCAATTCATTTAGTTCACGGAAGAAGAGCTTGGGAAGCACAATCAGTAGGGCTTCAAACAATACAGTAATCTGGGAAGTATAGGCATCTTGGCTATCACTATCCTCCCCCCTGGGGAGAGCAGCAGGGAGCACCAGAAGAGAAGTGATCCTCATATGGAGCGTAAAGCTTGACCTAGTTTGCCCTCCCTAAGGTCATCTTTGGAGTGAAATATACATATATATATATATATCCCCAGGTAATTGAATGAGTTGTGACACCATTGTTGGTGATAGTTCGGAAGCGCAGCTCTGAGATGAACTGGAACCAGTGAGACAGGAAACAGGCAGGACTTCATCCAGTTTACCTAAAGACCAGATATGGTTCCAAAGGTGTCCAATAGGGCTTTCACTCCTCGCAAGAAGGCCCCACCGTCACACAGAAATATCAGTGCACCATCAGCGTAAAGAGACACAATATGTAGGTATTAAGTTTGTGGATCCCCCAAAGCAAGGCATTAAGGTGCAGGTGGTAGGCAAGGGGCTTCCTAGCTATTGCAAACAGCGCTGATGAGATCGGGCAAGCCTGCCTGGTGCCCCTGCCTACGGGAATGCATTGGATATCACATTATCCATCGTGACTCTGGCCATAGGGCTCCAGTACAAGGTGCAGATCCAATTCACAAATCCTGGGCCCCAACCCATATGGTGTAAGGTCACGAACAGGTAGCCCCCAACTAAGGGTATCAAAGCTTTCTCAATATCTAAAGAGACTGCTACCCTATCACACTTAGTTCCTAGTGTGTCATGGATGATCAGCAGGAGGCGTCTGATATTTAAAAAAGTGCTGCATCCCGGAATAAACGCCAGATTGATCCTCATGGATCAACATGCCAATCAGGGAGAGAAGCCTGTTTGCAAGCACTTGGCCCAGGAATTTGCAGTCAATGTTGAGGAGAGAAAGCAGTCTGTAGGAGCGCACGTCCAGGGGGTCACAACTATGCATGTGCAAGACAAATATCAGTGCCTTGCACTGAGATTCCAGAAGTTGACCCCTAGTCTGAGCCTTATTAAATACATCCAATAGGAGCTGGGTTAGATGCGCCAAAAAGGTGGCATAGTATTCGACCGGCAGGCCATCTGTGCCTGGCATTTTGTTCCTAGCTATTTGGGCTATTGCAGCTCGTCCTCCCTTAAGCCGAAGTGGCTCATCAAGCTCAGCCCATTTAAGTGCAGTCAGCCAAGTCAGAGGAAACATTTCCAGGAAATCCTTTATTTGCCCCAGAGCGGGATCTGGGTTCACAGTATATAACTCGGTGTAGTAATTACGAAGGCTTCATTGATGGCAGAGTGTGTGTTGGCTAAGTTGCCATTATTAGCATGATGACTCCAATTGGGATGCTTTGGTGTTCATCTCAGATGAACCATGTCAGGAGTCTGCCCGATCAGTCACCCTCTGCATGTGATCTGGTCAGATAGTGCTTATAGTCATGTTTACTCAAGCGCGTCTCCGCTTCTCTTTATTTTTTCAGAGTTGCCGCAGGTTGTCTGGCTCAGCAGTACGGTCAGTAACCTCTCTCTCTAGTGGGCATAATTCAGACGCCACTGATGTTAATTCATCATGCAGTAAATGCCATACTCCCCAGATGGCAGTTATCCAGTAACTCCTCACTACCACCATATGGATGTCCCGTTGCGTAGCGCGGTGGTAAGTGGTGTCCTTATTGAGGTCAAAATATTATTTGATACATGCTGAGAGTTCCACCCAAAACAGAGGATCAGAAAGCCCCTCGATCTGTAATTGCCACATGGGGATGTGATGGCATGGTCTTCCCTGTTGCATTTCCACTTGTAGAGGACAATGATCAGACAGAGTGCAGGTAAGGTAGTCTGCTCAGACCACCAAACATCCCAAATACGCTGACCCTAGGATCAAGTCAATTCTTGTGTGAAGGTCTTGGACCGGTGAATACAAGGAGTATTCACGCTTTAGAGGGTGAACAAGGCACCACATGTAATGCAGCCCCCTATGCATGAGCCATGTACCAAATACCTGTAACGCCCACATGCTCAATGCCCCAGACAATGGTGGGCGGGATCGATCCAGTGTAACGTCTATCACGCAAATGAAGTCTCCCCCGCCCTCATAAGCATTAGGCTGCTGGGTCACGGAAAAGAGCCTGTGTGAGCATATTGAGTAATTCACCAAGATTATAATTGAGAGCATATATTCCCACTAAAGTCAAGGGTGATCCATCTAGTTGGCCCCCAGTACCACATACCTCCCCCTTTATCTGTGCTATAGCCCTCCATCACATAGGGGACTCCGGGAGCCACCCATATCATCCCCCCCAGGTGAATACCAACAAGGAAGTGCCATAAGCCTGTCCACACCATTTAGCCTAAAGATTCCGAAGCACCACCTCCGTAAGGCAGGTTTCCTGTAGTATAGCAAAGTGTATATGGTGGTGCTTTAGGTGCATGTGGATTCTATAGCATTTGGTAGGAGTCGCCATACCTCATACATCCCATGTCTGTACATTATAGTGTGGGGTTACTGAGTCTGCCTAACCAAACATGTAACAATGTACAGAACAGTTCTAGATAACATTGCCCCAAGCAAAAAGCACTCGGGCAACTTGCCAAACTCCCCTAAACAGCAACGCATATAGCAAACATTGTACAAGAGGTTCAACTTGTCCAAATGGAAGTCTTTCCATGGGGTGCGGCAGTTCAGAAAGTATCTTACCTCACAATGTCATCCCTTAGGAGGTAGCACCACATCCAGACCCCAGTTAGGATGAGGCAGTTACCTGACCAATGGGTGCTTCTCCCTGCCCGGCAGCCCAAGGCATCCAGTCGCATCACTGTATCCCTCATCATAACACAGCATGGTGTTGTTGCAGGGTTTTCGACATCGGGGGTCGGTACCACACGGTTGATGCAACAGTAAAGTAAGAGTCGATCCTATCTAATCAGTTGGACACCCAAATGCCAGACACCGGTCATGACCTAAGGTATGGACAAAAGAGCAAAAGAGGTTGCAAGTCTCCTCTCATAGTTCGTTGGCTGTGCATGGGATGACCACTGGTCCCTTAGTAGTATCTGCAGATGAGGAGCAGGAGCTCTCTGCATCGGAAACAGAGTCCAAATGATGTTCCTTCCTGAGCACTGTGAAGGTATTAGTTGTGTATTGGGTGGCATCCCATATCGCCTCGGCCAGCCCTGCTGCTGCTTGAATCTTGGTAGCTTTCACCCTCGATGCGGTGCACTGCCAGCGATGGGGGCGAGGTGTTAGCTACTGGCTAGCCTCAGATTCTTCCGTTAGGGGTTGTGCCATTCCTTCAGTATGTAGCCACATCCAAACATCATCTGGTGTGGCAAATATGTGGGCTCTCTCACCATCTATGACCCTTAGTTGAGCTGGGAAAAAGAGTGCATATTTATTGTTCCGAAGGCGCTGCTTGGCTTTGGTATAGGAGTTCCGCTGAAGCTGCACCTCCACCAGGAAGTCCGGGTATGCAGTGATGATAGCATCCTCAAACTTTCAAGGCCCAGGGGCCCGAATACAGTGAAGTATTAGGTCTCTGTCCCTGTAGTACCTGGGACTACAGTGTCCATCAGCCATTTTTCAATGAAGAGTTCCGTGCTCAGTCCGGGGAAGCCCAGAAAACAGACATTGTTGCATCTGGACTGCCCCTCCACATCTTCTGCCTTCGGTGCAGTGGTGCCACTTCCGCACTCAAGAATTTCATCTGTGCCTGTAAGTCCTGTACGGTAGGCGACTAGGGCCAATTCTGTTTCCTCCACTTTGCCGGCCAATTTGTGATGATCTGCATGAAGGAGATTTATGTGTTGGCAGACAATCTATTTTAGCTGCTAGTGAAGTCTTGGTGTCAATATTAGCCTGCAGGACACGTTCAAACTGGTTAGAGTGCACGTGCAAGTGTCTTCCAGGTGTTAGACGCCACTCGAGGTGCGGTTCACGGTATTGGAGGAGGCTTCGACCCCAGACTTTAAGGTAGTGCAGATTTAGATGATTTGGGTTTCACCATGGTCTCACTGTGATATGGCATACTGCTGTATTGCCAATCTCTCTGCTGGGGTGGGGAAGGCACTAAAGCAGGTACTGATACCACACACAAGTTAATAGGACAACTCTCCAGCTGCAGGTCCCTGCACAGATGTCCTACACACTGTACCACAGGGGATGCTCTCGGATAGTCTGAGTGGTTAGCATGGCAATCTGGGAGGGGGAGCACTGTGTGCGATATTCTACCTGTGCTGGTGCACCCGAGTTACTTAGGGTGTCACAGTTCCAGATCCTTTGTGTCATGTGTGCTCAGGCCACACACATCCAGGCCCTCCGTGGCCCCCAAATGAAACCAAAGGTGAAAGGCGCACACTCCTTATGCTTGCATGTGCAAATTAACACTAGGGGATGGACAACTCACCATGTAGGGCTATACCTAGAGGGCTTTATCTAAGAAAAAATGCCAGTGCCAGGAGGATGAAACACAAGTGGAGTTGGGACTGCAACCATTGGCTCTGCAAGTGAGACAATGTGGGGCATGCCCCACCGAGTGTCCAAGCGGCACCTCGCAGACTGGTGGGTTGGCTCACTCAACAGAGGCGGTGCACCACGGTTGCCTCAAGCACAATCACATCTTCAAGGCGTCATGGCGCCATCAAAGTCAGAGTCCTCAGCACATGACAGTCACCGACCCTCTGTCTCCACCACCATATTGAAGGGACCGCAGAGACCCCTGCAGTGTAATCCCGGATAGCTGGTGCACCTCGGCCGCCGATCCCGCACAGCACTCCCCTCACAGACTAGACAGCGCTGCAGCCGGCAGTTTCAACCGCTGGCAGACGAGGTCTGGGCTTTCTCAGCAAGCAGTCACGCACTGCAATACTTGCTTCATAGTGCAAGGCCGCAGCCCTGGTCGGTGACACACACAGTGTAAGTAGAAGTAGGCATGTTGGTTCAGGTCCTGGCTCGCACAGGCAACCCCTATTGTAGCTGTGCAGGCAGGGGGAAATCATATTGGTTCTTCTCACATCCCTGTAATCCGATGCAGGCCCAGGTGGCACAGCAGTCCTCACTGGAGAGGAAAGCACTCCTCAGTGAGGTAGCAGCGGAGTCAGGTACCCCGGCCCCTTCAGGCAACCTCACAGCTGGGTCCAATGGGTTAGGGGCGACATCTCTGCATTAATGTGAGGCACGGACATGGGCAATCATATAGCAGATCCAACCCCTCGATCACTGCCGCGTCTTCCTCGCTTTATAGGTTTGGTAGCATTGCAGGCAGTCCGCCGCTCTCAGCAAGATCATCCCTCCGTAGAGGGAGTAAGAACAGCGGTTCCCAGGGTTTTCAGGGCTGAATGGGCAGAATAAACTGAGGATTTTGATCGGGCCGGACACAGAGTACTTTACAAAGCGCTGGATGCAGCCGCCATCATGGCCACTCCCACATATTATCTTAATAAGGTTGATTGCAGAAATCACCTCACACAGTATTTTTGATGTAAAGAAAGTAAGCAGGCCAACGTGAATAGAGGGTGGCATTTGGATGTTAGCCTTTAGAAAATGTGATTTACATGCCCAGATTCCAAAGGAGCAGCCTCGAAATAAGATGTTTATGCAGTCAGTATTTTTAGATTTCATTAAGTAGCATTGATGCTTTAATTGTGTGAAAAGAAAGGAAGCTTAAGACGAATCAGTATCTACTCAGCCTATTGAGATCATCCACTGGGGGTTATAAATTATACAAATGCCTTGAGCAAATACAGTCGTTCTGATCAAGGCTTTTGTTCGGCTAAAAATAACCTATTCTTATGTTTAACTGCTCAGATCCTCACTGGAAGGCCGAGGTATTCTGTACTATTTATAGTAAAATTGTATTTCACATTCTTTCAAGAAAATACAACATTATCCCTTTGTTTGACATCTGAGATTGACCAGTGTTAATTCATTTAATGATTAGTGAGATCTGGAAAAAGTCGAGATGTCTGTTTGAAAGTTAATTTCTTTGAATTAGACATTTCTCGTATGGCAGCCCCGTCGCAAACCTAAATTCTACAAACATACAACCATCTTTTAGAAGTCAAAGGATGAATCCTAACATGCATCCCGTGATATTTGTACAATTTTGTCTGCATTTCAGACTACTTTTTGGTAGTTTATATTTCTGATACATCAGTGTGCATGGAAATGTAAATATTTCTAGCATTTTCAATGATTAGTGTGCCACAGATTAATCATTTGATGACGTTAACCAAAAAAGGAATCTGCGTCACATAGTGCCTTTTTTGAGGTATGCATATTGCCAACGATTTAATGGAAGTGAAATACACATAATAAACCTTTTTTCTTCAGTATGTTACAGGATCTCCGAGTTCTTCATGGCTACGCATTGATTGCTTCTGTTAATAATGAGCCATGAGGGTTACACACATGTTCGTTAACTACATTTCCGTCGGCATACTCATCTGACATAAGTGCCTTAAACTGAGTCATATTTACTGCAGTACGTTTCCATTATTCACAATTCAGTGGTACTAATGTACTACTGTATTACTGTACACTTTAGAAGTTTTGCTAGTGATCCATTTGTACAAACTGAGGTGACTGTAATGAGCAAGTAAAGAGGACAAAAATTTGGAAGTATTGCATGTGATCCCTATTGAGAATTATGATGCCGTTGGATGGGGGAAAGCATGGGCAAATGGGTGCTCTAATGCTCGTTTGTGGCTGGACCCAAACGATGGAAAGACATGAATGATATCACACTTCCACTTGAAAACAGCAAATATAAAGGTGATCAAGAGAGGAACCTGAAGATCTCAATCTCACTCTAGAATCATCAGTAACCTTGGATACTAAAACTGGAATCTTCTGCATCTTGAGGGTATTCTTGGGTGACAAGCACACTGATATGAGGAACAGGCTCTTGAAAAGAGTTGATGTGGAAAGAATGCAATACGGCCTTTGCTCTTATTGGGGGAAACAGTGCAATAAGGAAATGCACAAAGGGTTCTTCATCAAAGTAGCAAGCCAGATGTCAAAATTCAGTAATGGTAGTCAAAGAAAGTGAAAACTCCTGTCTAACAAGAAAGAACCTTTTACCCAGCTTGTCAGACCTACAAAAATCCTGAGCAGTACTTTTTCTGAACTGAAGGAAAATAAATTAGAGATTAAATGAGTGATAGCTGACATAGCCAATGATATTCAAGCAATAGGTAATAGGTGACTCAGCCAAAGATATTTAAGTAACAGGTGACAGAAGTAAGTTCTAATGAAGATGCCAAAACTACGATAGGGGATACACTACAGGATACAACTGCAGCACTGTGGGCTGTCGGTGACAAAGTGAAAGAACTCAGAGATAAGTGATCATGTAGACTAGGCTCACTGAGACAATTTTAGGATTAGAAATTTTTTTAAAAAAAGCACAGAAAGATACGAAAATGAAGATTTCAGAATCAGCATATTTTTGAACAATCTCAGAGAAAATGGCAACTACCCAAAACAGTGCTTCCCAGACTTTTTAGAACTACGATCCAATTATTAAAATGATAAACTTTCGCATCCCACCTAATTTTAATAGATGTAGGTTGTGCAATATTTTTTAATACCACTTTTTGTTATTGAATTCAAGTTTGATGTATACATTTGAATGAGAGACAATAAATATCACATGAGAATACCTCTTGACTGGCGACTTCTACCTCTAAACGTCTACAGTTTGATGAGCAAACTGTATAACCTCCTAGTGCCACAGCCATTCCACCACAGTCCTCCCCTTCTCTGGGGCTGGACCCACCCCATCAAAGGGCTGAATTTCCTCATCTAATGAGGAAGCCCAATTACCTTGTCTTCCCAGAAGGATCCATGGTACCGGGCCCAGTCAGCCAATATTTTATAATGCTTCAGAGGACAACTTCTGCCTGCATAGATAGGTATTTCTAAGCTTATGCATCTGTCTAGGCTCATTTTCCAATCCTCCAGGGCCAGGGGAGTTTCTTATTTCCAAGCCTTAGCAACATCCACTTTGGCTATAACCATAACCAACCAAATCAGGGTCACCTGATACCTGTTACTGTCGACGTCCATGGTCACATGTAGAAGAGTGAAGTTAGGATACCTGGCTATACTCTATCCCAGGACCTACCCCAGGTACTCCAATAATTCCTCTCAGAAGAATAGCAGCTGACCAGAAGGCCACATTGCGTGCAGAAAGTCACGTTTCTGCACTGCATACCCTAAACATTTTGGCAAGGAAATGGTTCACATTCTACACAACCTTTCCCTTGTGAAGTACACTATATGAGGTATTTTAGTTGGAATAATCTGAACTGGGAGGCAACTGCCACTTCTCACGGGTAGGCAAGAGCCTCTCTCCAGTTGCCAACTGTCAATAGACCCATGTCCTTGACCTGCGTTGTCTGCAGACTACTGAATATGTCTTTTAAATTAATGACCAGGGCTCAGTATACATTAGAAATCTTGTGTCTGGTCAGCTTCTCCAATAAGATCCTAGCATCTATGAGGTTATATTTTGGTAATTCCATTAGGGATGTCATGCAGGGTGTACTGGCATGTTGCAGCTGTAGGTACCTTAAAACCAGACTGTGGTGCAGGTCATATTCTTCACATGCCTCACGTAGGTCAGTGAAGGATTTCATCAGCAGACCGCACATAGCATCTTCCAGTATGGAAATGTAAAAAACATCCCAGGCCCTGAAGCCTTGTAGGGTCCTCACCTGTCACGATGTGGATGCCCACCACAAGGGAATTTCCATTGTCAGGTGCCCTGTCCACCCCAGTACTCTGTGTTAATTACACCAAGCATGAACTATCACGCTTGTAACACAAAAGGATGATGGACGGAGTGCTGAACAATGCAGACTATCATGCTTGTAGCCAGCAGTAGAGGGTCAAGGGCCAAGGAAAAGGCTGCCATATAACTGGTCTGGAAGAGATATCTACCTCATCGCCCACCTTTCAGACATAAAAGCAAGGTTGTCTGTGGCACCAAACCACCATTCATTGATGATAATCTGGTGAGACCCACTAAAATTGGAGGCCACATCCAGAGTAACAATGCCCGCTTCATAAAATCACATAACATTTGCAGAGGGTACTTTTCGAAGCTTTATAGTTCCCCAGAAAGCCACGTAGGAGCATGTCTATTTTCTTAAAGAAAGCACAGGGAATAGATAGTTCTGTAGCTGATACAACAGGTGTAGTAGGATGCCCATATTATAGATCGAGGATCTGCCTGTAATAGATATTTGAAGGATGTACTGAAACCCCAGGTCTCAAGGTCATGTTGGGGTTGAGTACTCCACTCCCATGCTCTCTCTGATTTACCTCTCAGGTAGACCCCAAGATACTTGAAGCCATCCACCTGAGACTGTAGGTATATGTGGTATATCAAGGATATGACTCTGTTAACAGAGAGCAACTCTTTAAAACTTTAAGTATTTGAAAGACCTGAGGCCCAGACTCCTGTAAATGGGTCAGAAACACAACAACATCCTCAACGCACGGTGCTATTTCACAGAAGACGCCTGGCACCCAATCCAATTCCGTGGCCAACATGTCGATTCTCAGCCAAATTGCCAGGGGTTTGATCGCAATAACAACCAGTAATGGTGACAAGGGGTAGCCTTGTTGAGTCCCTTTTTGTGCTAGTTTGGTGTCTGAAAGGGATCTTCCCACCCGCACTCTAGCAACTAAGTTAGTGTAATGCAACCTCAATCTGCAGATGAATCTAGGGCCAAATGTAGTTTGGTCAAAATGTATAGCTGGTAATCCCAGTGTATCAATCAAAGACCTTTTGGAAATTGGTCAAAAGAAGTACATGCACAACAAGTTACTGCTAAGTGCATTTTGAATCCAATGGATATTGTGTCTGTGGTACAGTGGGCCATGAAGCACTACTGGTCTGGGTAAACCACAGAGCGAACCACTGGGAGGACCTGAGTGGCCAGTGCATTGGCCCAGATCTTTGGTTTTGGGTTTAGGAGGGAGATAGGATGGTAATAGGAACAACCTCCATCAAACAAAGTCCAGAAACTGGGTCCAACAGATTTTAAAGAATTCTGCCAGGAACCTGCTGGGGCCCTTGCTTTTAACTGACCAGCTAGATCAGAGCCTCTGCCAATTCCTCGTTCATGATGTCTCCCTCAAGTGAGTTCTTATCCTCGACAAAAGAGGGCTAGTCATATGGTCAGCCACAAACTCTTTCAGAGCCACCTGGTCATTCCTGCATGTGTGCACATACAATGTTGTATAACAAATGGCAAAATAATGAGTGATGCTACTGTTGATGTGTCACAGTGCACAGTGCTGCTACACAGCCAATGTACAGTTTACTCATCTTATCTACCCACTGATAAATACAGCTCTGCTTGGTAAGACACAGTGACCATCTCTTGTTCAAAATTGTCTGTTGAAGGATTGCCTTCCTAGGTCTGAAATCCCACAGGATGGATGGTGAAGAAGAATCAGCAAGTTCCCCCTCAAGCACCAGAATGCAAGCCTTTTGGCTAGATACCTCCTAATTCTGCTGTATTTTTCTGCCTGTAGCACAGGTAACGATGTCCCCCCTTAGGGTGGTTTGAATCCCTCCCACAAGGTCATTGACAAGGCCACAGATCCTGCATGTGCCTCTAGACAATTTGCAATGACTGTGGAAATGTAAGATTTGGACTCTGCCTTTCCAGCCCTCTAGCATCAAGGTGCCAACGCGCCCATTTAAGCCTCAGATCTACTGGGGAATGCTGTGACAGACTCCTGGTTAAAATGTGTGTATTCAAAACCGTGCCAGATTCCATACTCTCAACTTTACTACACATGTTACTGTTGTAAATCATGCCATGAGTATGGTTAAGGGTTGGCCCTCCAGTAGGCCTGCCACTGCCACATATGGATCTCCATTGTCAAGCCACACCCAAGTGACCATCAGAGGCACATCATTATGGACCAACACGGTCACCCTCTTTGATCCTCTTGTGAAGCCTGCATGAAACACCTGTGCGTAACCCATCCCTAGCCAGGAATGGACACCTAACACCCACCTTGTTCATTTCCTGAAGGAGGAGGATATCTGCCTGGGAATATTTGGCCACCTTCAATATTTCCCCTACCTGATCAGGTATAAGACGCCATTAACATTCAATATGGGAAGATGCGTGTGGAGCTGTTGTTGGGAGTCCTCAGCGACAATCATGTTAAGGAGTGTATGTGTGAAATAGTGTTACAAGAAGTGTGCTTGTGGTAGTCCATGCAAGGTATAGGAGTTGGTTGGGCATGTCTGATTATAGTTGAAACAGAACACAGAATAACCCTAACAAACCCCACTAAAATTCGAAAACATGAAGTATCTGTCGTAAAATAAATTGGGAACCTTTGCCAACTGGGCATACAAACCCCACCTCTCTTCCATTCTAAAAACAACCCTACCCTTGACTCTCATAGCACAATCCTAAAACCTCAATAGAAAAGTGTCTTTCTGGATAGGCTATGTCTGCTGATGAGCTCCTCGTGTCTGGGTGGAACTTTGAATGTGCGAAACAGATAAGTTAGTTGGAATTGTCTATCAGAATCATGTCTACAGCTGGTCCACCCTATCGGGTTGTGTTGATGACTTCTGATGGGCATTCGGACCGTCCAGTGGACTGTCTGCCGAGGGCCACATGACTGCAATGTTTGCCTCAAGGACTACCGCCATACATGGTGCCCTCCATTTCCTTCTCCAATCCAGAATGGCTGAGGTGTGGGGCGGCGAAAGTCCAGTCTCTCCTCTAGCCGTGACCATGTGGCCTCCGGTGTGTCAAAAAAGAGAGCATTGCTGCTAAAAATGACCTTCAAGTAGGCTAGCAAAAGCAACATATACTATATTTGCATGGCCCTTATCTTTTGCTTAGCCTTCAAGAATGTGCCACATTGCTGTTAGACCTTCCAGATGTAATCTGGGAATATTAAGACACAGGTAGAGTAGCACAGCAAGGCCTCTTGTTTCTGGGAGACCCTGCAAATGATGTTTCTATATGTGAAATTAAAGATATCGGCAATGATGGGGGGGTGTGGGCCCCTCGTGGGGACCTTAGGGCCAGTGATCTGTGGGCCGGTTCAACCACAAAATATGCAAAGACCTCATCCTTACCAAACTAGGTTCACAGTCAGGTCATTATGAATTGTGTGGTGGAGACTCCCTCTGACCTCTCTGGTATACCTGCAATTCTAAGGTTGTTGCAGTGGAAGTGTTTCTCTGTGTCCTTTGCCCGCACCTCAAGCTGATACATCATTTATTTAAGTTTAGAAACTGTAAACTGTAAAGTCTGGAAGGGGTCCTCAGTCTCTGATATTTGTTCTGCCACTTCTGTAACGGTTTTCACTGTGTTGTAGAGTTCAATGGGGAGAAGTGAGACATCCATCAGGAGCTTTCCAATTTTCCCCTCGACAGAACAGAAGGTTTCATGAATAACCTGAAGGGTGATGGCTGACTGACCAAAGAGAGGCATGGAGGGCTCTTTGTCCTTTGTTACTGTGGGCTTCATGAATTTATTAATGTAATTTGTTAATGTGCCTCTGTGAGGCCAGTGCCTCTGGATGTTTGTCTTTCACCTTGTCAGGAATGTGCTCCAACCCTATCAAAGGACTCTCCATCCCTGCAGCCCTCTAAGATGACAAAATATCAGGAAATATTGCAATTCACAAATATTGTGACAAACATATCAGGATCTAAAATATTGAGTTTACATACTATGTATGTAAACCATAAAAATATTGCCAACAAATATATTTGATCAGAAAATCTTCAAAAATAGGTAAGTATTTTACCTAAGTATTTTGAAATATATATATATATATATATATGTATATATATATATATATATATTTCAAAACACTTACCTATTTTTGAAGATTTTATATATATGTATATATATATATATATATATATATATATACACACACACTCTGTAGGGTTAGGTATGAAGTTATGATTCCCTGAGATAGGAATTCCTCAGATTTTTGCCTGCTAATAACTTTGCCATCATTGGGCAAATCCCCACGAAAAGCTGCAGACCTATTCCTTTTCCTATATTGGCTGACGATGCAAGGTTTTGTTGTGATTCATTAAGGGGGTGCAAAATAAAAGGGGGTCCCAAAATATAGTTTTCCTCCAACACATTTTCTATAGACTTTGCATCAGACATAGCAGCAAAACGGCAGAACAGATTTTCATAAAATTTAGTAAGAATATAGATTATGGTGTGGAAAGGATCCTCTTTGCTATTTCATGAAAATTCTTTCAGTAGTTATAAAGTAATAATGGATAAAAACTCAGTGATATAATGGGCCATGGTTACCGCAGTAATTTACCAGTACACTGCGGTACATAGTGATGGCAAAAGTGAAAAAAACATATTATTTGCTAATGACTTCCCTTACATAATAAAACACAGGAAATTGTTTAGGTCACATTTTGGCTGTGTTCTGGGTTGGGACCTGAGATATTGGTTAGTACTATGTTTACACCTAGAAGAAGACCTGAAGCAGTTTACAAATGTGGTATTAGTTAGTGAAAAATATTTATATTGTTTTATATAATTAAAAAAAGGTAACGGAGTCCCTCAGTACTACCTAGGAAGTTTCATTGTACTATGTGATTTTTTTTTTAAAAAGAAAATTTAGAACAAACAATAAACAGCATAAAAATAAATGTTTTTTTGTTTGCCATAAATCATTGTTTTTTTTCATTTCGATGGGTACTGTGACCACTGTACTCCAGGGGCACTTTTGATAATATATATAACAATAAAATACCTTTCCCTAACTATTTTCACTTTATTTAAAGTGTTTAAAAAACCATTAATAAGTTATATCTCATGTAGAAACTGAGAACTAATTTTGCCGCTATGTCTGCCTACCACACTTAGGCAGTGTTCTGGGTTTGTAAGTTAGGCATACATTATTACTATGTTTTTCACCTACAGGAAGACATGAGACAATTACAAAAATTTAAATAGTTAGAGAAACATATTTTTATTACTCTTCATATATTTGTTTAAGAAACTATGTCACTCCACTGTACGCTACTACACCCTACAGAATTCAACTCTATGCCACACCACTCTATGCTATTTCACCCTACACCACTCCACTGCACACACTTCTAGTGTAAGACACTGACAGCATGCTACTGTGTGGTATGAAACTTCACTCAGTTCTATGACAAGTCACTCCACTGTACACCACTCCACTCTACTCTACGACACGCCACTCCACTCTATGCTATTTCAATCTACACCATTCCAGTCTATACCAATCTACTCTATTCTGTTCCATTCTATGCCACTGCTCTCTGTGCTATTCCACTGTGTGCCACTCTACTCCATGCCTTCCACCGTAAGGCAGGCACAGTACAACATACCACTGTATGACATGACACTCTACTTTACTGCACAGCACACCACTCAACTCAATGCCACTCTGCTCTACAACATGCTACTCTACTCTACACCACTCCACTCTATGCCACTCCACTCTACACCACTCCAGTCTATGCTATTCCACTCTATACTACACCACTCTATGCCCTTCCACACTACACCAATGACATTCTACTCCGTAACACTGGGTGGCACTCCACTCTATGCCACTCCTTTCTATGCCACTCTGCTCTGCTCACTCTATGGCACGCTACTCAACTGTACCACAGTCTACGCCCCTGCACTCTACCACACTCTATGACACTCCACTCTACAACACTCTACTCCACTCTGTGCTACTGTGTGACACTCTTCTCCAGTCTGTGCCACTGTATGACTCTCTACCCCACTTTACGACACTCTACTCAACTCTGTTTAGCCCACTTTACAACACTCTACTCTATGACACACTAGTGCACTCTACTCTACTGTAATCCAGTACTCTACTGTACGCCACTAAACACTATGACAGTCCATGCCACTCCACTGCACCATGCTCTACTCTACTCTATGCCACTCCACTCTACAACACTCAATGCCACTCCACTCTTTAACACTTTCCAACACTCTGTGACATACGACTCCAGTCCAGTCTACTGCACTCCACTCCACACCACTCCACTCTATGACGCTTTACGTCACTCTATGTTGCGCCACTCCACTTGACTCTACTTGACTCTATTCCACTGTAAGACACTTTTCCCACTCTACATCACTGTTCGACAGTCTGCTGCTCCACTCTATGGCGCTTTACTTCACTCTACGCCCCTCTACTCTATGCCACTCTACTACAAAGTATCACACTCTACAACACACCACTCCATTCTTTTCTACAGCATTCCACTCCACTGCATGATACAGTATGACCAGGCTCTCCACTGTACAACACTCTCCTTCATTCTACTCTACGACACTCCATTTTATGACACTCTACTCCATCCTACTCCACTCCATGATACTCCACGCTACAGCACTGTATTCAACTCTATGCCATCCTACAACACTGTATTCAACAACACTCAACTCAATGACACTTGACTAGATGACTTTTCACTAAACAGCACTCTGTTTTATGACACTCTACTATATTCTATGACACAGCACTTCACCCAGCACCACTCTACTTTATAAGACCGTACTCCAATGTACATCCCTCTAAATGCCACTCTACAGCACTCAACTCTAGTCTCTGATGCTCCACTGTACTCCACAACATGCCACTTCAATCTAAGCCATTCCAGTCTAGAAGACTCTACTCCACTGTATGTCCCTCGCCTATATGCCACTCTACTCCACTCTACTCCAGTATACAATACTCCACTGTATGACACAGCACTCTATAATGTTCCACCCTATGACACTACACTGTACGACTCTCTCCTTCACTGTACTATGTGAAGTTCCACACTCCACTCTACGACACTGTACTCTGCAGTACTCAACAGTATGTCACTCCACTGTACAACACTCCACTCTACTCTATGACACTCTGCTTGATGACACTCCACTCCACAACACTCCACTCTATGTACTCGAACTCGATGACATTTCACTCCATTCTATGCAATCCACTTTAATCTACTACATGCTACTCCACTCTACACCACTCACTCTAGAACACTCAGTTCCACTGTATGGCCCTCCACTCTACACCACTCTACCCAACTGTACTCCGCTGTATGATACACCATCATATGGCACTCCACTGTATGACACTACACTCTATGACACACTCCTAAACTCTACTCTATGACGCTCCACTCTACCACACTCTACTCCACTCTACTCCACTCTTTGCCACTGAGCTCTAGAAAACTTTACTCCACTCTTTGACACTCTACACATTCACACTCCACTCGACCATACTCCAATTAATGGCACTCCACTCATCAACACTCTACTGTATGATTTGAACCCCATTTTTATTGAAAAATCATTTAAATTCAAGGAAAAAAACAAAGGTTATGAATAAGTTATAGCTAGAAAAAAATATGTTTTTTTGTTGTTTATGAAACCAACTTAAACTACACAAACATTAGAAATTCTATAGTTAAACTTACATTTATAAGTTGAGGCTCTGTGTAAACCCCCTATAACTTGAACACCTTCAGACACAGCCCCTCATTACTGTCTGGCTCTCACTTGAACACCAGACTTGCGGTGACGGTTGGACCGCCACCAATGAGCGGTCTGAGTGCCACATTATGACCACAGCAGTCATGCCCTGATCGGACCGCCAGCACCAATAGGATTAGTTGTCGAGGTCGTCTGACAGATGTGGCAGTCCAAAACCAAGCAGCGATGTACTGGCGATTACAACCTCTTTGTCCGCCAGCGATTTCATGGCACTGACATGAAAAGGCAGGCGGAGAACAGGTGCAGAAGGCCCCAGGGGCGCCCCTGCACTGCCCATGCACTTGGCATGGGCAGTGCAGAGGCGCGGTGGCCAGCACTGTCGCAATGTTCACTTTGCAGACAGTGAACATTGCGAGGGTGCTGGTGCACCCTGTATCCTACAGCATTGCTGCTGACTCGATTACAAGCCAGACACAATGCTGTAGGGTGTTTCCCACTAGGCCGGCAGGCAGAAACTCAGGTTTCAGTCCACCGACCTAGAGGGAACTCATAATTGGTCTGGCGGGGAGATAGCCACTATGGCAGCAACCTCCCCATCAAGAGTTCGGCAGACGGGCAAAACCGCCTGCCGAACTCATAATCAGGCCCACAGTATTGTGAGGCTAGATATACTATAACTTGTGTCATACACTGCTTATACCCTTTCATGTTCAACACTTATAGCATGTTAAATGATATGATGTGTAGTTAAGTTATTTATTAGAACACTGTGCTTGGTAGGACACCATGCCCCATATTTAATTAAAGGTGGTGGGGCCCACTGAATGCGTGTGTAGAAGCAGCCCACCTGCCGAAATGGGTGGGAGCACAATTTTTTTCCTGCTTGCATTCTTGCAGAGATAGCTCCTGCTCTGATTGAGCAGAGTAAAACACCTGCTCCTGCCTGGCGGAAGCAAAGCCAGCTCCCACTGCACTCGGGATGGTTACATGCAGGGGAGACAGTGGGGCCGTGGGTCTTTCCCCGCAACCCCCAATGTATTATGTCCTGTGAGTGTCCCAGATAGGACCAGGACATTCACCTTATGACTGTTCCCCATTCATTTAATTTAAGCCCTGGGAGACAGGGTTCTTGGCGCCAGTATTGGATCGAGGAAGGGGTGCCAAATGCCTCCTTCCATTTAAATTAATTTCCACCATCGGGGGTGGGGTCCCCGGTGACAATATTGGCTCAGGGAAGAAGGGCCCACACCTCCTCCTGTCTGAATGAATTTTGGCCCTGTGGGTGTGGGTTCCTGGGTCCATTAGAGACACATGCCCCCTCCACATAGGAAAAATAATTTGCCCCAGGGATGGAGCCCCGGGGCTATGGGACCAGAAATGACTCAGGGAGAAGGACAACAAGCCCCCTCCCCAACATAAAAAAGCTAAACATGAATAATAGATGAACATTTGTTTTCCTGCTCCTAGCAAAGACCGTCCCATAAACAAATACCCTTGGGATTTTTTAATACAATGGGGATCATTACGACCCTGCCGGATGGCAGAGAACCTGCGGTAAGAACGCCAACAGGCTGGCGGTCTTACCTTGGGGAATTATGACCATGGCGGTTACCGCCATGGTCATCCGCCGGTTCTCCGTTCTGCCCGACAATGGCGGAGACGACCGCCGGGCTGGAGACCTGGGTCTCCAGCCCGGTGGCCGTCACTATACCGCCCGCAGTATTTGGACCAGGCTTACCGCCGTGGATTTCCAGCGGTCTGAACCGCCATGAAATCCATGGCGATAAGCACTATCAGTGCCAGGGAACTCCTTCCCTGGCACTGATAGGGGTCTCCACCACCCCCACCCCGACTCCCTCCCCCACACCCCCCACCACCCCTGCCACCCCCCAAAGGTGGCAGGGCACCCCTCCCAACCCGACCCCCAACATCACATAACTCACACACACCCGACACGCATGCAGGCACCACCAACACACACACGCACACACCCCGACATACATGCCAACATCCACACACACAGTCAGACACGCACACCCACATTCAAACATACACGCACACATCCATACAGACATACCCACAGACATACACGCACTCATTCCCATACACACAACATCCCCGCAAGCATACACGCACTCACACACACCCTCTATATACACACACGCACACCCCCATGATCCACACAACACACAACCCCCCCACCCCCCTCCCCTAATGGACGATCAACTTACCTGTTCCGTCGATCCTCCGGGAGGGGACGGGAGCCATGGGGGCAGCTCCGCCGACACCACACCGCCAACAGAACACCACCACGGCGAATCACAGGACGTGATTCACTGGGAGGTGTTCTGATGGTGTGGCGGTGGAGGTGGAGCAACCTCCACTTCCCCGCCTCCCACCAGTATGGGATGGAGAGCTGTCAACGTCATAATAGGCCGAGCGGCAAACCGCCTGCACAGGCGGTCTTCCACCCGGCGGTCCCTCGGCGGTCTTGAAAAAAGACTGCAGAGGTTGTAATGACCCCCAATATGTCTTCCTGCTGGTGATGCATCTAGAAGAGGCAGGGCACCATGACACATTAATCTTAATGTTGAGGAGGGCGGCAGGGTGTGCAGCAGCCCCCAGCAACATACAAAAAAACAGTAAGTCTCCTGGGCCATTCATTCCATGACCCCAGGAGAGCTTAGCATATTGTTTAAAAAAACTCTGAGCTGAAGCTGCATTCTGTTTAATTTACTCTCCTCACTGCAACGAAAGCAAAGGTAGGGAAAGTGTTAGACTTTGGAGGGGGTTAGATTTACAATACCACCTCCTAAATATTTTTTGAAAAAACATTAAATATAGAACAAAATAAAATAATTGAGAAGAGTTAACATAAAAATGCGGTCCCAAAATAAAAATCTAAAGACATTAAATTTTAAAAATAAAAAGGTTTATTACTAATAAAATTAAAATATATAAAAAAAAAAGAAATACTTAAAATAATTATACTTCCCTCACTAGTTGTCATAGGTCTTACACGATTCGCTCCACAGGAGTATCATGCAAGAATGTAAATGCCCTCATTGTCCTTTGTGTTTTTTAATTCACTCAGAATGCACAAATAAACTAAAGGACATCCCAGTGGGAAATGGAAATAGAGAAACAAACATAATGGCAGTGTGATAGATTCTCAAGTGCTTCTGCTTGTGGCTCATACAGCACACTTCACTGACTACCACTTTGGAAGCTGTAACATTCACACAAAAGAAGGTAAACTTCCTCATAACAGTAAGATTCAATATTCAAATGAAAGTGCATAGCAATTTAGCCTTATTTAAATACCTATAAGAATATCTAATCTAGCGCAGCATTTACTTCTATGACACCTGATGTCTTTTTATTATTGGGTCTAAAAGTAAACTACAAAAGTAAAGGTCTGTTTAACTGAATATTACTTTTAGTTTAGAAATCCATTTGTAGCATGCTAAAACACAAATTTAGTATAGCAAGTGGGGCAGCAGGAACTAAAGAAACTTTTAGTGGTAATGAAGAGTTAAATCTCTGACAGATGATGTTTTAAAAAATAAATAAATCAAATAGGAAAATAAATGTTTGATGACTTACCTCACAACTACTTTAGCTCTGTATAAACAACAGGTTCTTTGCAAACAATAGATAGTTTGTACTCTTTCTCTGATTCATCTAGAATTCAAGTAACATATATCTTTCATGGATTAAGACATTAATTAAACAAAATGAAAAGATTTTTACCTTCTTGAAAAATAGCATAGGAAACATAAACAACATTTCAGTATCTTGCATGTTTGGGATGCCAAAAATGTTTGACTCCTGGCTGCTTGATCATCTAGAAGTACTATTACTTGGAAAATGACTTTGAGATTTCATTTTTAGCCAGCTCTGCAGATACCTTGTGATGCTTCAAACTCTGCCTTTGTTTATTTAGCTGAATGGGAGGCAAGTTAAGTTTCTAAACTAAATTACTATTTTGAAGCCCGCCCTGTGCCAAAGCCTGTATGCTGGTGTGAACATGACTTGAATATTGAAATATCACCTCTTTTATGTTGCATTATATCATTTTGACATCTCTGATTATTTCTTCCTGTGACACTGTTTGACAAAAGGCTGTTTTCTATTCTTTTCTAGTATACAATAAGGCAATGGTGTTGATGTGTCTTTGATCATGGCACTAGTACCTCTAAAAAAAATTGAAATGAATACAAAAAACATAAAAATCAAGCATTACTAATGTTGTATCAATCTTTACTTTCATTAAAACAATTACAGTTAAAACAATTAGTATAAAATGAATTTACATTGTTTAATAAATGAACACAGCACAATTAAAATAACAATTAACAAATAAAATATTTGAGTTCATTACTTATTAATTAATACATGTAATTAACTAAAAAAACATTAGACACTAGAACTAATCATTTACATTTTGAATTAATTCCCACCTTAATCCACTACCGATCCATTTACTAAATGAAACATTTCTAATTAAATATAATTAATTTTAAAACTCACATTTAAAATTATATTGAATTAATGTTAAAATACTAATACCCCATGGTGGTATAATAACTACTACTGATCAAAGTATTTAAAAATGCATTTTATGCAACTATATTAAATAAAACTATTTTATATACAACCATATTTAAAAACACAATATATACAGAAAACAATGATGTTCTTACATTCTATATTCTGTCTCCCAATATTTTTGACTTCACAATGTTTTTAGACACAATATTTGTGCATCATTTTTTCAACACCATTTTGGGAATCCACCCCAAGAGTATTGGTATGGGAATTGATGTAAATCACTGAGAGAGAACACAAGAGGATATGTTGCCGTTCAGATGCGCCAAAAATAATATTTGATATCTGGACGTTAACAACAATAGTACGAATCCTCCATAAACACAACTATCCTGCACTATTTGTGGAAATTAGAAAGGACCATGTTAGAACATGCCCTCTACAAATTTCATGGATGGGTAGAATTGCAGTTCTGAAAATGGTCATACTACTTCACCACATACACCTCTTCAATGCACTACTGGTGACTATTCCAATATTACACTTGAAAACATTATAACTAGATTATGACATTTTCCTATGTGGTTGTAAACCCCAAATAACGTCTGCAGACAGCAAGGGTTGAGAAACGGCTAGGTCATGACTTGGAGAGATATTATAAAGTGCCATAACCACAAAGGGCTTTTTGAATAGGCGTTAAGAGAAACTGAGAAACACTGGGCCAACATGGAATATTTTCTAATGGGAAGGTAACTGTGGAATCTCTTGTGCCTCCAGAGAGGAATCGCCCGCTGATTAGGTATGACTCAGAGATCTGTCTTATAGAAGTGTGGAACAACATGTCCATAGGCACAATGAATACCTCTTTCCCATATGCCTTTAGATATATGCACCTCAATTCAAACTTCATATCAGTCTTACGGGGCAATCCAGAATAGAACTATGGGCCAGATGTATCAAGACTTCGGTTTGCACATCGCAAATAGCGAATTTTAAGAAATCGCTATTTTCGACATGCAAAATTGGATGTATCAAAATTGCGAGTCCGAAATATCGATTTCTTAAAATTCGCTAACACAATTACCGAATCGCAAAATAAATAGCGATTCGGTATCTGAATATCGCAAATTGCGAAAACGGCAAACCGGAACAGCCTGATGACATCACAATCAGGGAGTGAGTCAGCCCCTGCTGTTTCCAGGAGCCATAGGAGCAGGCAGGGAGACACAGCCCAGCACCAGGGAGCCAGCTTAGTGAGCCTGCCATCATCAAACTGCACAATGGCCAATAATGGGAAGGAGAAGGACAAAGGAGACAGAAAGCGCAAGATCATATTCAGTGAGCAGGAACTGTAGGTGCTCACTGAAGAGGTTGTCAGGAACCATGACAGACTGTTTGGAAAGAACTAACTACAGGTGCCATAAAGTGAGAAAAGGAAACTCTGGTTGGAAATCCAGACAAAAATATGCGCAGTGCACTGTGGAGGAGCTACGCAAGAGTTGGTATGACCTGCGTTCCCGTGCCAAAGAAAGGGTAGCCAGCAGGCTACTGGAGGCAAGGAGCACAGGAGGAGGACCAGCCACCCACCCACCATCTACACCACTGGAGGACATGGTGGAGTCCACACTGCTCCCTGAAGCTGTCAGTGGAGTCACTGACATTGACAACTCAGGCACACCCAGCACCAGCAAAGGTAAGGCCAGTATTGATATGTATCCCATATGTGAATGTACAAATTCACCTTAGAAAATAGCTATCAGTGCAATGCAATATGATAAGTAGTTCATGCCACATCTTACATACAACGCACCAATGCCTTATGGGAGTGCTAGTCCACAACCCTAGCCTCCAAATACCACATAGATAGCAAGTAAGTGTACAGCCACACAGAGGAACAACACACACAACTCATAGTGATACGATGTAAGTGTACATTTATTACTACTGTGCAACATTTTGTGGTACATCCATAAATGACATGCTGCAAATTGTCGTTGCAGATGTCTCAGGCCCTGCCGCAGCAGAATGTGGAAATGTGGGGGATGTTGAAACACAGCCACAGTGCGACTCGAACACCAGTGAGTCATTGAGTATTGCACCAACTAGGCGCAGGGCAAGGGTTTTACCTCTCCCAGAGTTGAACATGGACTCAGACGAAATGCCGGATGAAGTCCACAAACCACCCCTAGAAGCTACATCCACAAGAAGACGGCAGTCCCTGCCCCAGCGTCAGTCATCTCCCCTCAGGAGGCCCATCAATCTTTGGTGGCCTTGAAGCGGCCATGCTGAAAGTGCAGCACCTGCAATGCAAACACATGAGGTTAATGCACAGGCAGTTGGTGTCAATTGATCATAACATGGGCGCAATGCACTGGCAGTGGGAGTCTCATAATGACAATATGGGAGTACTGCACAAGCGGTTGGAGTCTCTGCATGAGGGGCAGCAAAAAGCTGCAGAAAACACCAATGAGTTGACAAACGCCATTGAGGAACTCTGCACTGAGATGAAGCATGAGCGTGTCAACCATCGCAGGCGCCATCACCAGTTCATTGGAATGTTCAATGGGTTCTGCAGATCCGTCAATCGGCTTGCTAGTTCAACTGCCTTGATATCACGGCATGCTGTGGCTGCACAGGTGGAGACGGCACATTGCAGTCGGGACATTGCACAGGGATTGGTGCAAATAACCAACATTCTGGATGCAGTGAAGATAGCACGCAGTGCTACAACCAGCGAGGAGTCCTCTAGCCTCACCAGTCTTACAGTCCCTGTGATGGATCCTAGGCATCGCAGTGCCAGACACAGTACTGCCTTTGAACCCGCTACAGGGTGTGCCAGCGAGGGCACTGCACACTTAAGTGGAATGCGTGGATGTAAGAAGTGACATTGAGGGCTTCAGGGGACTACCTTCACATGTAGCAATACAGTTATACTATGATGTTAATAGTGTGACACTGTTAATCGCTCATGTCTGCCTATAGTGCATAGCTATGTCCTATTGACACATATGTTACCTGAGGTCAAGGTAGTAAAGATGCTGACTACAGGTTATTGAGGTTGTGTTTATATTACTTACATCAGAAATGGTTGCGTGTGATGTCAGCACGCCTTTGCTTGCCCTCTGCTGCACTGGTCCTGTCTGCTGGCTGTAGGGGTGGTATGGGATCATCATCCTCATCTTAGTCTGGCTCTGTTATTTCCACTGGTATGCCCCTGGTGGTTGCTATATTGTGCAAGATCGCACATGTGGCCACTATTTTACATGTTGTCTCTGGGCTGTACTGTAGTGCGCCCCCACTTTTGTGAATACACCTGAAGGGGCTCTTCAGCAGCCCGAAAGTGCGCTCCACCATGTTGCGGGTTGCCCTTTGTGCTGAATTGAACCTCTGCTCTGCTGGTGTTGCAGGGTTCAGGTAGGGCGTCATCATATAGGTGCGCACTGCATAGACACTGTGTCCTAGAAAGAATAGAGAGTAAAATGGGTACTTGTGCCATCTGACCCCACTCTGACATCAATGCAACATTGTAAAGTGGCAATTTACCTAATAGATGGCCTTCACCAAATTCCCCAGCTAGCAGTCTTGTGTGAATCCCGCTGTGGCGGAATATGTACTAATCATCTGTGCTCCCTGGGTACCTGGTGAAGAGATCGGTAATGATGTAGGAGCCATTGCATATCACCTGTATGTTCATTGAATGTTGGTTTTTACGGTTGCGGTACACATAATCTGTGGCCGATGGTGGACAGATTGCAACATGTGTCCCATCTATGGCTCCTAGGACATGTGGGAACTGTGCTATCTGGTGGAATGTGATTTTAGTGTGCTGTTATTCCTGTTGGGTGTGGGGGAATCTGATGTACTGGTGTATTCTGCTAAGCATGGCATTGAGAAATGCGTTGAGAAATCTAGAGAGGGCACTCTGTGATACCCCTCCAGCTGCTGGCATGACCCCTTGATAGCTCCCTGAGGCTAGTAGGTGCAGGGAGCATAACACCTGCACATGAGTGGGTATGCTATTGGTCTTGTGTGTTGTGCGCTGCATCATGGGTTGTAGCTCAGCTATCAGGTCAAGTATCATGGCCGAGCTCAACCTGTACTTATCATAAATCTCCTCCTCTGTCTGGTCGAAGAGGGTTGTGCGCACTCTGAAAATGTGCTCCTGTTTCCTCCTCCCTCTCCTCAAACCTGCCAAGATCCTCATTCTCCTCGCCATCACGTAGAGTGCAGCCATTGTGGAAAAGAGGCTGACTCATTCTGGGCCTCTTTTTATAGTTTGCACCTGGTTACCACCTGGTATCAATTTGTGGTAAATTCCATGTGCACAATGCCATTCTGTGAATAATCACAATTTGTGATTTTTTCTGCATCACATTGCGACGTGGTTTTGCGTGTCACAATCTGCGTTTCACAAATAACGACATGATTTACCGAATCGCTATTTGTGAGTCGCAAAACTAGGTCGCAATTTGCGATGTGCAAATAGCGATTTGGTATTTCATGTCGCTATTTGCGAAACGCAGATTGCGACATGCAAAACCACGTAGCAACTTGATTGAAAAGAGTTTTTAAGTCACACAAAAAAAAGTGCAGAAATATCAATTCCCTAATGCGTTGGGTGCCATAATTCCAGACCTCAGTCAGCCACATTGAAAGGTATCCCAGAAAGATATTGTACATTGTCTGTTACCATGCTACTAGTAGAAAAATAAAAAATTATCCAATGAAAAAGTGCATATCCTCCACTGATAACTCACTGTTTGAGAAAGAAATGGACAACAATAGCAATAGAAATACTCACATTTGACCTGAAGGGATAAAGAGTTAGATTCAGAAGTGTTTTGAACCACTAGTAGTCCATCTATGTAACTGCATATTCCAAGACTTTAAGAGCCTTCGAGGATATTTACTAGTGCCACATCCATAAGTGATGGAATCTGTTAAAATTAGAAACTGAGAACATGGTCTTCTTTTTGGGTGGCCCTAAATAGCCAACTACAAGTTTTCAAATATGGATCAAAGTCACATTTTTTTTTTTTCCATTTACCTTCACAGAAGGGTGTGGAAGAAGGGAGGAGACAGACTGCTAACAGCTTTATGAAACTGTGTTCTGTCCATACAAACATGAAATGATCTAGACCACATGAATATAAACTTGAAGATGCTGGTTTATAAAGAAACACATCCTGTACAGCAGAGGCTCAGAGCCCAACTGGCACATACAGAAAAATATCAACCTTAGGGTTCCAAGACACATCAACACATTCTGCCAAGTGTCATAGAATCCAAGGCATTACTACATCACTCTCACCTTTGGCAAAAGACCACGTTACCAGACTATTCCTCCCTTATAACAAAACATTTAACACATGGGCACATTTCCATGTTTACTAAAGAAATAAAAAGTTTGAAGAAACTGAATAGCCTAGATGTTTGTGGGGTTTGTTCTTAATACGGGAACCCCTCCTAACAATTTCACATGATGCCTGTGAGCAATAGCAAGCACTGGCTTTCAGTGATTGGGAATTGTTCATGTTGCTCATTCCTTTCACTCACACTTCGGCTTCCAACGCAACCAATGAAATATTGCACCAACAGCCATCTAACAGCATTTCCCTGAATCTTACAAATGTATGCAAGGGTACCGAATTTAAACAACCCTTTCATGACAGTGGCAGGGTTCCCGACTATCTCACCCAACCACTGACTTTTAACCTGTGGATGTTCCTGCCTAATTTACCTTTTATCACCCTTTTTATGTTGATGCTATCTGATTTAGACTTAGCAACTTTCAAGAAATTACTAGTAGTCAAGTTTTGCTAGTGACAACATGAGCCGTGGTCCTGCCTGACTAAACAAAACCTTTGTTTTCATTAAACTAATCCGAATTGCTTCTATGAGCTGCCAACATAAGCCCACTAACATCTTGTTAAAATGTTCCACTTTCCTAATGCTCTAGGTGGTAGAGTGGAGTGTCACACTAATCCAGAAACAGTTTCATATGTGAAGAAACAGATTATACACAGGTGTCAGTAATGATTACTTCACGGATACCCTCTCTCATAAAAATTTTTTGAAAGAGCTTAATGACATTTTGCTGTTAGAGCTTTAACCAGTACAACCTCAAACCAACTGAATAAATGACAAATAATCAGAATGAAGTACCTCATATTTGATGATAACATTTGATAAGGTCCTAAGATGTCAACTCCCAATTTTTTCCATGCTCTTCCAGGGCAAGGAACTATGCCCTCCACAATCCCTTCTGTAATAAGAGTTTTGTGACTCATACAGCACATCACACAAGCCTTACCAAACCTGTCCATTGTGTCATCCATGCATGGCCAACAAAAATAATTATGTGTTCTTCACTTGGTAAAATAGAGCCCAAATGACCACTATGGGCAGCCTCCACTATCTGACCCTGGTTGCAGTGTGGGGGCACCGGCTTGTTCCTTTGGACTCATCTATATCATTCAATAGACAATTTGTCTGCCACTTTCCAATAAGGTTGAATCTCTTTTTATCAATTATTTTCTTTCAGCCAACTGTCCATGACAAACTTGATAACATGACATAAGACCTCAACTTTGTTCAATCCCTGCACTCATTTTTTCGCTTCTTTACAAGCAATCATTTTCCTTACATTTGCTACAAAGCACTCCTCGGTTTCCTATCTTTCCAATTCTTGTTCCTCTTTATCCTCCATAGGCAATATGGATCAGTAATCTGTCCTGCAATTTTTACGACCAGCAATGTACTCCATTCTAAAAAAAAACTCCAAAAGTTTCACAAATAGCCTTGATAACCTAGCTGTGAACCTTTTGATTTTGGTATCTATTAAAATGTCTTCCACTGTCCGATGGTTCTTCTTCAACACAAAGGCCCTAATAACGACTTTGGCGATCTCTTCACAAGACTGGGGGCACCTGAAGACCGCCATATTACCAGTCAAGATAGATTTCCGCCCATTTACAGGTGGAAATCTAACACCATCCGATGGTGGAAGAGAGGCTTTTCCACCGCCAGCACCCCCATGCCAACAGGACTGCCCACCATATTACTATACATAATACAGCACGGCGGTTTCCTGAACGACGTTGGGGTGCTGGTGGTGGAAAACATTAAGCCCCATCCCCTCCTGGATGACTGTCTCACCGAGACAGGTAGGTGGACTGTCCAAAAGGGGGGAGAGGGGTAGGGGGATAGGGTGTTGTGTGCATATGTGTGTGATGTGTGTCTGTATGTGTAGCGGTATGGGTGTGAGTTAGTGTGTGTATGTATGTGTGAGTGGAGGGGTGTGTATCTGCATGTATGCAGTGGGGAGTGGGTGTTGGGGTGCGAGTGAGTAGGTGTGTGTATTGGGATGTATTCGAGTGGGGTGCATGTGTGCAAGATTGTGAGTGTGTGGGGGTGTCTGTGTGCAAGTGTACATATTAGGGGGGTGCAAGTGTGCAGATGAGGGTGTTTGTGTGCAAGTGTGCAGATGAGGGGGGTGCAAGTGAGTGAATGAGGGGGGATGTGTGCAAGTGTGCGGATGAGGGGGGAGTGTGTGAATGTATGTGAGCGTGGAGGGGTGAGGGTGTGCATGAATGCTGAGGGGGTGAGGAGGTGTGCATGTCTGTGTGAGAGTGGGTGGGGGTGTTTGTATGGATGTGTGCAGTTGGGTAGTGGTGTGTTTGCAAGTGTGTGGACGATGGAGGTATCTGCAAGTGTGTGAATGGGTGGAGATGAGGGTGTCTGTGTGTGTGTGTGTGGGCTTGTTTGCAGAGGTGTGGGGGTATCTGTACGAGTGCATGTTTGTGAGCGAATGGGGGTGTTCGTGTGCGTGTTTGGGTGTGAGCTAATGGGGGTTTGTCAGCGAGTGCATGGGTGAGTGGCCGAGCATGTTTGCGGGTGTGTGGACTAGTGAGGGCTGTTTGAATGTGTGTGGGGGTGCATGTGCCAGAGACAGAAAGAAAAGTCCTGTTGCCAGGTGCGTTACCGCCAGGGTTTTCGTGGCGGTGCGACTGCCACGAAAAGCCTGGCAGTGTGGCAACTTGTCATGCCGCCGGCAGTCTTATGGCTGCCGCCTGCCGGAGGTGCTCACCTCCGGCCCGGAGGTCTGACCACCAAGGCAGTACTAACAGCATTGTGGCAGTTTGACTTCAGCCAAACGGCCAAAGTCTTAAGACTGCCACACTCATAATGAGGACCAAATTGTCTACCCTATAAGGAAGGTCTAAATTTTTCTACATTCCACACAGATAATATAAATTCGTTTTCTATCACAGAGTACTTGTACTCTATTTGGTGCAATATTCTAGAAACAAACCCAACTGTTGTTTCAACATTTCCATCAAACAAAGTAAAAATAACCCCTATTCTGCATGCACTTCTAACCGCAGTTACTCAGTGTTAAACCTGTCACACATTGCATGGTATTCCCCTAAATGTTTTGCCTTCACTATTTCTGTTTTGCTAAATACATTTTTGTTGGTGCTAGGAGTCTATGCACTTTACTACTTCTCTCGCCTACAAAAATGGTAAAATTGGACTTCACCTAATTGGTACATTGAATTTACTTGTTAGTCCCTAGTAAATTATACTATATGTACCCAGGACCTGAAATTAAAGCTACTAGTGGGCCTGCAGCACTCTTTGTGCCACTTGCTAAAGCAGACTTTTGAAACATGTCTGAGGCCCACCACTGCAGCCTGTACTGCAGTTTTAAACTGTCAATTTTCCCCAGCAAAATAAACCATTTTTCAGACCTAAGCCCTCCCTTTAAATACATATGCCAACACTAAGGTATGCTCTAAAGGCTCATATGACAGGATGCATGGTATTTAAAGAATAAGATGTGCGGGTTTAAGTTGTACATGCCCTTGTTGTGAAATACTCTTAAAGTCTTTTTTAACTATTGTAAGGCCTATCTCTCCCATTGGCTAACACCGGTTTACCTTATTACATTTACCAAGTGCTAATTTTAGATTGGGAGCAGATAGAGATCTGCTGTTTAGACTCATATGAATTGTAATTTAAAATCCTCTTCTATGCTGAAGCCGGTATTCAAGTCCCAATTCTGAAAATGCCACTTTTAGAAAGTTGTCATTTCCTTGACCTAAACATTTGTACTAAGCCTGGATAGAACTTGCTGAGTCTCAGTCAACAGAATTCCAAAGAGTTACATAAAAACTGTGCAAGATTCTGCAGAGTTCAGCAAACATTTGGATTTCTGACACATTGTTCTGCTTGTGTTGAGTTTTAGTGCTGGGAACTTGATCCATGTGTAAAATCAGTGTGAAAGGCACCAGATGGCATGCCAGAGCACACTGCTTCTTACTGCAGCTCAAGTAAATTTTATTCTTGAGTGCCAGCTTTCTCAACGTGAATGGTCCGACCTACCCTGACTTCCCGCATTGAGAAATCTTGCCAGGAGGCATTCTAGCAGCCCAAAATCCCAGCTAGGGAGTGCAAATTTGTGCTCCCACTCCCTACGTTAATGTTGGTGACCCACGCATGAGAAAAAACTCCACCACGCAGAAGTTGGTCGAGTTTTACAGGAATTCGAGCTCCAAGTGGAGAGGGCAAAACTCTGCGAATCCGCAGGCAAAGCGGAATTTTTTGCCTACCCCTAATTTGTGCCTTCTGCCAGTGTCCTGGGTCACTTGATTGGGAGTGGCTCTGCTGTTGGGGTTTGTGCATTGCTTCCAGACAGTAACCCAAAGGGGGCTTTGGTGTGGATTGGATGACCACCCTGACAGGATGACTGGGAGGGGATGTACCCAACACCACTTACGTTTAAAAGTGCTTTACCTCCTGCAAACACAAAGGAATCTGAACCTAGGCCTGCCTGTCTTTTGTTCACTAGACAGTTTGGATCCTTGGCAGGGGAATAACTTTCCAGAATAAGATGTGTAGGTACCACAAAGGCAGCAGCAGGTATAAATATTGGACCTCCAGACCCACTCATCAGGAACTTGTGGACCTGTGGACAATACAGAAAGACTTCCTTGATGTCAGAGGACTGCCCTGCTACTTGAGTACTGCCTTGGTATCTGTAAAGGAAGACTGGTCCTGCTTACCTTCATCCCTAGCTAGCCTGAGTGACTCCAAGGGTCACTTGGCTGACATACTGTGTGAGCCACAGCACACAAGAAGCTACAGAGGCCTCCATATACTTGCCTAGCTGATCTGCTGCACTGCTCATGCCTGGACCTATAACTGTATCTGCCTGAGCCATGCTAGCCTCTGCTGGAGTGAGTCCCTGGTCCCCAAGAGGTGCATCTAGGTCCTGGACACTTAGCTGACATCAGTTTGAACTCCTCCAAAGAAGAGGAGGTAAAATCCTAAAGTTTAGCCCCTTCACATCAAACGTATGTTACCCATGATGGCCGCAAATATGAAGCTCCAGTGAGACCTGCTCTTCGCGCTACAAGGACTGCCAGCAATGACTGGCAAGATGATGTCTGTGCTACAGCAGTGACAACCCACGGTGACCACCAACATGAAGCCCCAGCAACAACCATCCAAGACACCTGGCTGGCTCTTAACGCTACAGTGACAAAACCTCACAACACACTGCCTACTCTTCACACTACAGTAACAACCACCTGCAAAGCTCTTCCTGCTCCTCATGGCCTCTTTCACTGTGATCTGAACTCTTCCTGCATGACTTTGTGAAGGTAACTTTTTCAGAGGGGCTTACGTGCTCCCTGCGCTCCCTCGCAGTCGGCCTGAACTTGCAACTTTCTTCTTGTCTAGTACATCCAGAAAAGTGGAGCGGCACTCTGTTCTTTTAAGCTGTATTTTCACTTGCAACTTTGAATTTGCACATGTTGGGCTCAATTGTTTTGATTTTTGTCCTTCTAGCATAATTTTATTATTAAAATGTACTTTATATTTCTAAATTGGTGCAGGAGTTTTCTTGTGTTCACTTAATTACTATTTAATTACACTTAATTGCTATTTGTGTGTTGTATAAATACTGTACACATTGCCTCAGTTACTCCAGACTGCTTTGTGCCAAGCTGCAAGAGGGTTAGCCACAGGTTAAATTAGTGACATTGTTTTGATCACCCTGAGAGGGATTGTGGTTGTTGCCTGAGAGGGGCTTGCACCTACCACTACCCATAACCCAATTCTTTTACACTCAGGTCTTCTGTCCTGCTAAAAACTGAAAACAGCTGGAGCACTTAAGATTTCATGCTTGAAGTCCTAAAGCACCTTTTGACATTAGTATGACCATTCAAATACATCCTCTTCCTTCAATAACCACCAATCACAGTATGTCAGCTATGAAAAATCCTTCATAAACATTTGTAAACCTCACATAGATTTAGAAACAGTAGGAGTCTCTGTTACTAGGTCCAGGTGCAGAACAAAAGAGAGAGCAACCCTCAGAGCCAAGAGGGCACGGTCTGTAAGACATTAAAAGTTACAACTCCCCAAGGCAACCCAGAAGTTAGTTGGTATAGACCAAGTGCCAACAATGCAAAAACACAAATATACAGAGCTATGCCCTTATATGATTTAATAAGAGATAACAAACAGGTGCGTATGAAAATACAATTACAGTAAAAACAGAACAATAAAAGAGGGGAATATTACATAAAAATACATGTAACCAAATATGTACATGACTCTTAAAGCAAATCATCTGGTTTTGAATAAAATCTTATTGAATTTTAAAACATCAGACATGAAAGCAAGAAATGGGTCCTTAATATTTCTCAACTCATCTTGGTGGATTAGATTTGATTCAGACCATCTTCTTCTGAGCAAAACTATTTTGTATCTTCCTCTTAATATGCATGTATAAATGAAGTAAAAATAAACAAATATGTATATAAAAAGTGTATTAAAAACTCAGCAGCAAAACCTCCCACAAATCTAAGTGGACCACCAAAAGTACCATAAAATGTCTCCGAACGTATGTACTCCTTTATATTCACTAATACTAAAAATGGGATGTGTATTCAATTCACAGAATTAATTATATCTTCCAACTGATGTTTATACAGCCAGGATGCCAGTGCCTGCCTTTAAAGTTGGCCATTCTGTTTATAAAATTGTGGGACATTCCATTTGTTCCCCAATTCCTTATGAGTCACATGGGATATGTCTTGTCAGAGGTAGGTGAATTTATCAGCGTTTTGGAATCATTTCTCAAAGTACTGGGTCCAAGTGCTTCAACAATGCTGCTCATTAAACTTAGTTTAAGTTTCACATCTTCTTTTGACAATATATGTCCCCAATACTCAATTTTGCTTATTTTGAAAACACGGTATTCTATCCTATGCACAATGCCTTTTCCCCCAACACCGCTTACACTGCTTCAACTGTCATGTCATGATCACTTTCATTGTTTGAAATTATCAAAATGTCATCCTGGAATGCCATCACTGAAAATTTCCCCTGAGAAAGAGTCATCATTTATCTTTGAAGTAGAGCTGTGGTTGAATGCCTGGCGTGCATTCTACAAAACTGATACACTCCATCCGGAGTGATGACTGGTGTATAATGTATGTGGATGCAAAGAATGACCTGATCGTAGGCAGCTCTTATGTCGAATTAAGGGAACAAACCAGCCAAACCTGGGGCCTGATTTAGGCTTTTTTAGCACCGCATTTGCATCATAGTTTGATGCAAAAGCTGAACAAACATACAAAATATAATTGGATTTTGTAAGTTTGCGCCTCTTTTGCATAAGAAAATGATGCAAATGCAGAGCTAAAAAAGTATAACTATGGCCCCTACTTTGTTGATCAAGTTTTCGGAGTGGAAAATTGTTCACTTCATTCAAATGTCTTAGATCCACACATATACATAACTCAACAGACCTCTCGTGAATGAACACAGTTGGTAACAATCAAAATACTGCATTCACTGGTTCAATGATCTTCTATATGCAAATGTCCTTCAACATTACAATCAAATTGCTTCTCACACTATGGGGTATATTGCGCAGATTGTGTTGTGTTGGCATTACACCTTGCTTCACTTTAATAATGTGCACAAATGTTTGACCCGTCCCAAGTATTTTGAAGAAATCCTTTCATCATTTTTTCCATACATCGTTGTTACAAGTGTTAGTAACTAAAGCCCCAACTTTGCTCTGCTTAATACAAATAGAATTAATCAATCCTGATTTGACAGTGATTTTGAACTCTGCTTGATGCCCCCACCATTGTACATTGATCCTCTTCTTATCCACTTGTGCCTCCCATTTTATTTATTTTCTTGCTCAACAATTCAATCAGACGCAAAAACAACCCAGTAAATCTGTTCTGCTGCATTTAAATGCTGCAGCTGTGACTTCAGGCGGTATGAGTATTTTCACAGGTCACATATCCTCGAATTTGTCAATGCTACAATAGTGATAAGAGCTCCAGCAGCTACAGGTAGTTTGATTTTTTTATCAATTAGCAAACATATCAACATCAGTCATTGTTACTATCAGGCCTATCATGATTCCTCCTGCTACCACCTCTTTACACTCTCTGGAAATACCCCTCCTGGCCACCAATCCTACACTGTTGCCCGATCACAGGACACACTCTTGAGGAGAACAAATGTCAAGATGACCCATGCCTGTATTATATTGTCCTTTAAGTTTTTCTGAATGACATATTCACTCATGAGGATTGTAATGATCTTTGCATAGGAGCGTCTATGGAGACATATCAGGCACTCTGTGTTAATTTGAATATTCAACAAAGACACTTCTAACTGTTTGGCATCCCTACTGAGGTCTCAATTCCATTTTTTATATAAATAATTTTGACTAAAGTTGAATCTTTTCATGCTAACAATCTTTCTTGTAGCTTATTTAAATGACATTGGGCAATTAATTGATCCCTTATTAAAAAAGGATTACATTTACTCTTTTCCGCTAATACTTTCAATGGTGTGTCATACATTTCAATTGATTCATTGGATGCTTGAGCTCCGGTAAAAATGTTTATTCATGAACAACTGAAGTTTTTGACACAGAAAAATGTTTTCTAAGTTGAACAATAGCAGTTTCAAATGTTTCACCTTCAAGAGGGTTATAATCTGGAGCATGGGTACTCCAAAACTTTTCCCCGGGTACCAAAATTACAGTCTGGATGGGCTGAGGGTCGTATTGATGGGCCTGTAGGGGTCAAACAGGGCCGAGGGGTGGGGTCAATGCTACATGGTAAATACACATTACTAGACAATGCTGTATTTCAAAGCCAGATCTAACTACAATAGAAGAGTCGTGTGCTGCAGAAGCTTTTTTTGGGCAAAGGGGAGAAAACAATAAAACAGTATAGGAGCCAGAAATGCTCAAGTTCCTGCTTGAATATAATGTACCTTGACTTAGACCACCAGTGACTACGTCAGGAACCTGCACCATGTTTCATCTACCTGGAGCAGGGAAGAGGGGGTATTGAAAGCCCCAAATACCAGTGCCAGCGTGGGGCATAATGGCCATACAGGGGCAAGGAAGCAAGGGGGCATCAAAAGCCTCTACGGTTCTAGGCTGGGGCAGTTACACCTCAACAGTGTACCATATAAAAGACCGGTGTATCACAGAAGTTTTTTTTTTGTTTTTGTGCAAAGGGGCAATCCAGCAAAGGAAGTAAAGAATGGGACATGCTTAGATGGAACAGTTGTTCCAACCTTTTTTTAAAGTAGAGGTGGTAATTGATCAGTGTACATGGGTAAAGGTTCTATTTTTGCTGCATTTCCGGATATTTTCCTGCATCACTGCAATGCCTGAGGTTGTCACGCAGGAACTCCATGCCTCTGCCGATGTTCCTATGTGTACCGGTCCAGACACCAGTTGTGAGAGAACAGCAGAGCGGCTTGCAGGGCTGTACAAACATTTCTGCAGGCTTACCTTTGCAGGAGGTGGTCCCAGGAGCACTCACAAACTTCAGGTGAGAGTCCTGGCTGCAGGCAGTATGCATAAACAAGGAGGCGTGAGACTAGGCTGCAGGCAATGAACGTAGCAGGAAGCTTCCATAAGACCACGCAAAAGTCAGCTGACCTCTACAGGGCCTTTGCTTCCCGCCAGTGGAAGCGTGTGACATTATAACGGCTCCAGGAAACACAGAAGATCGCCACTAGAATGGGAGCATATGCAGCAAAGCTGCTATCGTGTATGCTCCATCGACCCTCTTTTTGTGTTTACGGATGCTTTTGTTGTTTTTATGGTAACTTCCCTGCAATGCCCACGTGCCATCACTGAAGGTCTGCCTGGTCACTGGCGGCCCATGGGCCATACTATGAGTACCATGGCTCTGGAAGGTGACCAATGACATTTTGACGTACCACCCCTAAGTCATAATACATTAAATAAATGTTTTTATCCTCTGGTCTGTATCCTTTTGCATCTACTGCTCCCAAATATGCCTTAAAGGACCTTAACCATATTCCTTAGTCTATGGGTGGAACTACAGGGTCTTTTAAAATGGTGCTGAAGGCATTGCATTGTGCATGGTGCTCAACCTAAAGCAACACAGTAAAATATACTGGAATTGAAATCTTCTCAAATTGTTCATTGCAAGTGTGCAAATCACTGGTCTAAAGTGCTCATCTGTGTTATATTGTAATGAAGCAATTGTAAAAATCACTGAAGAACCAAATGTATTAGCACAATGACAATTCTCTTTCAAACACAGGTGATAGAGAATGAATAGTGTTTCCAAAAAGATTCCTTAACTTTTCTCTGGTAAGGTGTGCAAATTGCTTATCATATGGTTGATATGCACTTATAAAAGCTGAAAATGTGACAATGATGTGTTGATGACATGTTTGTAAATCACTGATGATAACCATAAGCATGCATTGTGATGAAATCAAATTGCAGTAGTGATTCCTAATGAGGACGACTCAAACATCTTATAGGTCCTTTTTCATTGTTACAATGTCATAAACTTGGCTCCTATCTTTATGTTGCAAACGTCTTTATATGAGCGGAGTCAACAAAAAAGACATTAACATGCATTCAATTGTCACTCCAGTGCACTTCAATCAAATGATGAATGCTCCTAGCAGAGGTTCTGGTATGAAAAAATCACATATAGTATATAATATACTCCTATTTAAGGCAAAGGATTTGGGCGCTACCAGCCAAAGTGTTGCATGGATTCTCAAAAAATGCAGCAAAGCTGCATGTAGAATGCTTGAGCTGAGGAAGCTCGGAAGGCAAACCGCTCCAAGCCTGCAATCTTCATAGTGAACAGTGATCGTGCTGCTTACTCAGTAAAAGAGAGTTCCTCTTCATTTTAGAAGAAAAACATTAGTATTAGCAAAGTACTACTTATTTGGTCCCAGCTACACTGTCAGACTCCAAATAGTGAAGAACCACCAACACGTAAGGTTACTCACAGTGGTTGTACGGTCTTGCTGTTACTCCCAAAAAACTTTCATGGTTCACGTAATGGGTACTAGCACTTGACAATTTGAAATGTTTACTCCACACAAATGTGAACTTAAAGATGTGGGGCATAAAAAAATAAGTCATGAAAAGCAGGGGTTAACAGCCCAACTGACACACATAGAATAATCCCAACCTCTGGGTTCTGTGACATATCATCACATTCTGCTGAGAGTCTTGGCACCTAGGACATCACCGCAAAGCACTGTCAATCAGAAAGTTACAAAATAACTCATTTTTGGTTCATGTAGATAGCAACATATGTATACTCTTTAACATTTTGCTAAATAAAAAGATTCTGGAACAAAACGTTAGTGAAGCTTGTGACACTAGAGGTTGTCAATTGATTGCTCTGTTTTTGGGTTGGGTTAACTTACTTGATCTATTTTTTGAAGTAGTTGTCTTTGATAAGAAGTATTAGGTACTTGAAGTTTTTAATGGTTTCATCAGTTTCAGAATTAAATGTTTTGGTGTTCCTAGGGTTCAAGTTTTTTTTCAATTATGGATTTTTGTGTAAGCGGTGCTCAATTATTCTTGATGTTGAGTGTGGGTGAGTCATATTAGTTAGAAATATTTTTAGCACACTGATGGAGATAAATGTCCAGCACAATGTCCTTGTGATTTCCTGAGAGGCTTTAGGCAGAAACGTAATTTTTTCTAGGTTAATTTGTCCTCCTTTCGGATGCTTCAAGGGTGCAGCACAGAATGGAAGGAAACTAGGGTGGGCTGACTACTCTAGTTTGATGGGTTGTTCTTAAAATTAATGTGTTTTGGGGAAACAGTGATACCCTAAAGCTTGTTCTCTTTACTGAGTGGTGGGAAAGACATTAGCTTGAGAGATCACTGGAAGGACAAATTTCCAATTTACATGATTTTTTGCTGATGTTCCAAATTATGCTTACATTTTCGAGAAGGACATTCATAAATCAATAGGTCAGCATGGATGTGAGAGGGTCAATGAACTGGTCAGAGAATGTAGGGTTATTTCTTTTTATTTTGTCATACCAGAAGTTTGTACTCTTTGTTGGATAGACGTACGATTGACATCGGTCCAAATGAAGGAAAGGAGGGTGAATGTGCTATTATAAAGTTCATTTCATTACATGTATGACTGCTAGACAGCCTTCCTCTTGGTTTGTCTGTTATCTTTGGGTAGAAAGTACTTTGGTAGTCGCATGTTAAATTGCAGTGGTGAGGAGGCAGAGAACCTTTTTTCTGTGATAAAGAGTAAGTCAAAGTTGTAAGTGTAATAGGATCAGCAATCTTGCATGCATGAGAGTAGGCAGATCTAGTATGAATGAGAACACTTCCTAGGGTTGTGTCTTCTACAATTATTGTATGATATTTTGGTGACCTTTGAATTTGAATTAGGTTATTCCTGTGAACACCTTTGTTAGTCCTCATCCTAGTGAGTTGGTTGGTCTTCAATACTTTCAAGACTGGGCAGAGCAGAATGGCTGTGATATCTGATCCTAGGGACTGAGTTGAGAAACATATGTATAAAGATGTGTATGGGTGGGCATGGCATGGCATCAGCTAAGAAGGGCACACACTGATCTACCTCTACAGCACCTGCTCCATTAATCCCTGCCACCCGCCCATAAATCCACACCTGCCACAGTTGCAGTGCCCTTTGGCAGGCACTGTGCTTGTTGCGCACCTTAAGGATGTGAGGATCTTCCCTCTCCATGTGCAACACTGCCTTTACCACAGTTGAGGTGTGGACATCAAAGAGAGAGACTCAGCCTACCTTGTGGCTGGACCAGACACCTACATGACTGGGCTGCAAGGAGGCAGCAGACGGTCTCCTGGGAGCATCCAAATTGGAGTAGCAGCAACATGGGGAGCTGCTACTCCCATCCACATCTGTTGGGGGTGTGCATGGGGGTGCTGGACCCTGCTCCCCATGCGCCAGAAAGGCATCCACATACAAGCCATGAGATGGGCGAAGTCCTCCAGTAGCAGTAAGCCAGGGTCTGAATACGTGGCCTCGAACTGGAGGAGGAAAGAGCCAGAGAGGAGACACCAGAGCCCTAGAGGCTGGCCGCCAGCCGAGAAATGGCCGATAGGGGAACGGAGCCTGGCACACTGATGCAACTGGATGAGGCTGCATTGAAGAAGGGAGCCCCACCCCATAGTACTGCAGTGAAATTCACGTGGCTGGTGCCAGGGAGCAGAGGAGCACTTGGTCGATATGGAGGGGGGACTAACTGATGTCCCACCGGGCCACCCTTCCCTTTTCCCCATTGTCTCTTCTTTGGTGAGCACCTTGCATAGTGCCTCGGACAAAGTGCTGACCGCCCTCAAATTTTGGGCCATACGGAGCTGCTGGGTTGGAGTTACAGCAGGTGGGTGGTGCACCAGCTCTCCTACATATGCTTGCTGACAGCCAGGGGAAAGATACAGAAATAATTCACCGGGTAAGAGAGGGGTTGCCTCTGGGGTCCCTTTTGCCAGCCCACAATTCATCTGTTCTTTTGTTTCTTTGAGCCCTGGGGAACAAATAGCCACAGTATAGGTACTGGTCTAGCCAATAAGAACCCTTTCACACACCTCTCCAAGACTATGGTGCACACCAAGGGGGTGAAAGTAACACAAGGCAACAAGATGGACAACTATGTTTTGTCTAGATCCCCCTCAGAAGAAGTTGAATGAGCGTTAACCCCTGCAGAGACTGCTGAGCCCTCACTAGATTCTATCATGACCACAATCTGAGATCTGAAAAATTGATGCAGTGACCGTAGATGTCATCCTCCTCCGGGCAGACCTATAGAAAATCATGGAAGGGGTCACTGTGGTAGATACCAATGTCAACTGGCTACAGTTCATGTCCAAAAAATTGGAAGAACAAGTACAGTTTTCAACCAAACAAAATGCTGCAATGGCCACCAAGCTTGAAGACTAGGAGGGCATAGTGCACAGGAATTATATTAGAGTGGTGAGGGTCCCTGAGGGTGTGGAGAGCCCCAGTGTAGATCTGTTTCAAGAAGACCTCATCCTAAACACCCTGCGGCCCAAGAGACTCTCCAACTTTTTCTCCATGGAGCAAGCTCATAGGGTGCTGGTTCCCCCGCAGTAACTGGGGCCCTCTCCACAAACAATTATCGCTCATATATTTATTTAACTATTGCAATAAAGATGCTACCCTGCAAGTGGTTCTCTCCCACAGCAACCTGCAGTATGAAAATACTGTTATCCATTATTTTTGGACTTCAAGTTACAAGCACAGAGCCGACGCCGGAGCTTTGATGAAGTAATGAAGGTACTCTGCACCAAGGAACTTAAATACATGATGCGCTACCTGGCAAAACTGAAAGTCAGAACGGAGGACGAGGCCAGGCACTTCTCCACACCGGAGGAGGCATGGGACTGGTTGGAGAGCTGGCACCAGTTTGGACAGTGGGCCCACCATGAAGACAAACAGAGACAAATGATTGGTAAGAGGTTTGGGGACCTCCCCGGACATCCTAGGAGACAAGCTGTTGCTGATACTCTGACAGACTCCTGAGTGCCCACCTGGTAGGCCTAGTAGTTACCTTTTGGGAGATCATGGTGCAGAGACCTGCTGACGCTGCCAATATACAAGTATACAAGTACACAAGTGTACATCTGTCATATATGGCTGTTGCTGACATTGATATTTCGGGCCATTCCCAGTGGAGGTGTCTCTCTGTGGCCCTGGAAAACACTCCCGGCAGACCCCTAGACATGACCCATGGCACTTTAAGGACAGAGCTTTTAGAGACAAGATCAGAGACAGGATGGATCAATACTTCAGGTAGAACAATGGAACTGGGGACTCAGCCTGCATTCCCTGGGAAGCCTTCAAAGGTGTGGTTCGTGGGCATATACAGGCAATGATTGGGGGTAAAAGAAGGAGCAGAAGCTACAGACAGAGGTGCTGGAAAGTAAGATTAAGGCCCTAGATAATACCAAACACTCATCTCGCGCCTTAATTTGGAAGCACAGGTACTGTCCAAAGCCCTAGCAAGCGTACTCTGGAAGGTGACCACTGCGATCTATCCTGACCAATCAGGCCTAGTGCCGCAGAGGGGAACCCAACTAATTTGCGGGGCTTATATGGCATTTTACTACTTACGGCACTCTCTCAGGCTGCACAAGCGGCATTGCTGTCATTGGATGCCAAAATGGCACTTGACAGTATTGGAAGGATTTTCCTGTTCACTGCACTCATAAGGTTTGGCTTTGGCCTGGGATTTAGTGTGTGGGTCAAGCTGCTCTATCAGGCCCCACTTGCAAGGGTTTGAATAAACAATGCCTTGTCCTGGTTGTTTGAACTGCACAAGGGCACGAGACAGGGGTGCCCACTGTCCCCAATGCTATTTAAGCATACACTGGAGCCACTGGCGGCTTGGGTCCACCAGGATCCACTTGAAAGACGCAAACATGGAAGGGAGGCTTGGGAAGAATGGATCTCCCTCTATGCTGATGATATCCTGCTGTATGTAACTCAGGCCCATCTCACTGTAGATTGTGGACTGTAGACAGAATCTTCCACATATTCCACATATGCAGATAGTATTCAGGATATCAAATTAATTGGGAGAAGTCTATTGTATTTCCCTTGGTGAGTGTCGCTCCAAGACTGTTATAGATGTGTGTGGCCCCAGTCATGCAGAGCGGGTTTGGCTATCTGGGCATCATATATAACAAAACACCCAACAGAGTTCCTAGAATGTAATTTGTTCACTCAACTGGACCGCTTTCAGGAGACATTGCCCATTGGCTCACACTCCTGATTTCCCTGATGGGAAGGGCTGTTCTCTTTAAAATTATGACATTTCTCCACTTGCTGTATGGTCAGTAAAATATGCCACATCTAATAACCCCTGACTTCTTTAAGAAGGTGGACCATGAACTCCGCCTCCCGTTATGGAATTGTGGTGGTTCATGCATTGTACTTGGTAAACTCCAATGAGGGGGTATGAAAGGGAGCAATTGATTGTAGTGGAAGAGAGGTTGCCCTACTGGTCCACACACAGGTAGACATGCGGGCTTGGATGGAGGCCACTAGATTCCTGGGATGGGAGGGCAAACTGATGGAAAAGACTGAAAGGATTCTGCAAATGGGTACTGATTGGGAGCGATTATTTGGGGGACATATGGAGGGACCAAGTGCTAGTGATGTTTGAGGGGCTACAGCAGGAATTCGAGGTGGGGGAGACAAAGTGATTCAGATACCTGCAACTGGGGCACACACTGAGGTGTCATATACCTGAAACAGCACCAATATAGGTCCAGCTCCTACTTGAACCCGTGCCTGATAGAGCCATCTCTCTGACATACAGGAAAATAATTAATAACTCCCACAATCTGCTTGGGAAGCTCAGGAAGGCATGGAAGGGTGGCATAGGCCTCATCAATGATGAGGTCTGGACTGAGGCAATGCATAGTTACCGGGAAAGTGCAATCCACTCTTGATTTTGACTGGTACAACTCAGAATCAGGACAAGAGGTCTGGCCTGAATATCCCAAAATCTGGCTGGTGACGAGTGTAACCAAGCGAAATATAGCCAGGGCCTGGATATAGAAGATTGGGAGTGGGATCTGGACTGCTGCCAACATGCGGAGCATGTGATATATCGGAGCTGGTGATACCCTAGGAAATGGGAGATGATTTGGAATGGGTGGGCTGCTTACAGGGGATAGTGTTTAGGACCAGGATACTCTGCTTTAGGGGATATAGACCAACTCTGCGATGAGTGCAATGTTCCTTCATATTTATGCTGATGACTATAAGTACATTAATGTCATACTATTTGCATGACTTATAAATTGCTTTCTCAAAAGACTTATGTAACCATTATCTTGCCAATTATGTATTCTGTACACTAAGCAGTTGTTCACTAATAAAAAGAATTAAAAGAAAAAGAGTTATGTACGGTGGCCTGGTTGATTCGGGTGTTTTAGTGTATAACACATGACAGATGACATCTACTTTCAAAGTGAGTGGAGTACCTACCTTATAAAAACATTAATCCTAGTTTTAAGAAACCTTTAACAATGTACCTCTAAATTGCAAATTTAACTGGGAAACAACAGATGTAGAACAGTGGAAAAGGTCCTCGGAGTAAGAGTCAAATCATTTAGATTTTGAAGGTGGCAAGTAGATATTACTGAGTGAACAAGTAATGCTCGTTAAAAGAAGTGTCTTCAGACTCTTTCGGAACTGCAGCATGTGTCTGATGTTGGGGGGATGTTGTTACAAATCCTGGATGTGATGATAGGGAATGTTGGTTTTCAGTTTTTTTCCTTCATGTACATTTCTGTCTCAAATTGTGTGCTATCTTGGATCCTAAGCCAGGTAGGATGGGGAGTTAGTTTTTGCTGAGGGAACTATTGGAAAACACCAGTCATTATGAATTTTCTTCTACCAGAACTATGAAATTCCCAACCCCACTGAGCCCAAGAAGATCTTGGAAGTGAGTAAAAATTAATCAAAAGCTACAAATCAAACTATTTATCAACAGTTAAATATCAATTTCATTTGATAGGAGTCAATAATGAGTATTTAGACTATATTTTCAAGAATTTAATAAATTATTAGTTCATCATAATATTTATTCAGCATAGCGTAAAATATTGATAAAGTTACAGAACAAAGCATGAAGTGTGTTGTATAAAATTTAATCCCCATTCTAAATTAACTTCAGATTAGGTTAAAATCTAATCACCAGTCACAAAGAACTCTGATATTAGATGTGAAAGCATACAATTATTTGAGGGAACTTTCCATAAAAAGAGTTATGCAAAATCCTATAAAATCTCTGAGCTAAAGTCCAAGCAGAACATCTTTCGTTGACTTTACAAGTTTCAACAAAGAACATTCCAAAAACATTATATATTTAACCATTCTGGTAAACATTTTGCAACCTCCCAACTTCATCCCAGGATAGAGAAACTACAAAATAAAGAGAAGTTAAGTTAAGTACAATACCTTCTAAAATTAGGTCATTGTCTTTCCCATATGCTTTACTGAAAATGTCTATTCATAAAGAAACAATTTTTAAGATGAATTCTAACATTGCAAGCATTCTACATGGGGCAACCAGATAACAAACTATGGCCCTAATTTTGACATTGACTGGTGGCGATGGCCGCCCGCCAACGCCATCCCGCCATCAGGCTGCCTGTGTGGCCTGAACCTCTCCAGCCATGTTATGGCTTCCCCGCTGGGCCGGCGGGGAACAGGGCCTTAACATTGCAGCCGGCCCCTAATGGAGCACCTGTCGATGGGGGTGTGCATGGGGGCCCCTGCCCATGCCAAGTGCATGGGCAGGGCTCCCCATGGACCCCCCAAGGCCCTCATACTGCCATGGACAGGCTGGCTGATGGAGACTCGTAATCCCAGGGCAGCGCTGCCCTGGTGGATTACAACTGCCAGGACCACCAGGCTGCAGGCTGAAAGCTGCAGGCTGGCGGCAGTCTGACAGTGTCGGCAGTTTGACCATGGCGGCTCCGCCACAGTCATAATGCCACGATCTGAACGCCACTTTGACGGCGGCCCAAACGTGACCGTGGGTCATAATGACCCCATATATTTTCACACTGTCTCTGTTCATATGGTTGCTACCATAGAGTATTTGCTTCATGAAATGATATACACTTATGATTATGACACTGGTCAAAACTAACAATGAGAAAAGATAGAGGAATAAAAAATGCTTGTCAGCAGTTCAAACAAAGTGCTCATTCTCTGTGCAGGCTTCAGAACCTAAGCCATGTTTAAAGGCAGTGTTTAGTTGACACCTACAAAAACATTGTTATGCAGGTTAATAATATACTATTTTTGATCCATAAAACACATTAGCATTCTTATGGCTTTATATGTTATACTGCAGGTCTTAAATATGACAGAGGCCTTAATCGGGAGCCAATTTGCTTTTGTGAGAGAAGAGGCACTCTGATCTAACTCCTTTCAGATTTTCATGAGCTATGCCTCATTATGCAAGATGGTTTTCCTGAGTGCTAAAGTGGTGTTGGGAAGACCTTTTACGTAAAAAGTTGCCTCCATCCAGGTGGAAGAACCATGGATTTCACGTTTGATCTGGAATTGGTTTCATGAACAAATGAGCACAAGATGGTTTCAGAGGTGCTAAAGTGGTGCCTGGGAGGGATTTTGAGCAAAGGTGGTAAGAAGGAAGGTTTTTTACTTTTGATTTGACATCAGCTTCAGAAAAAAAATATTTAACTTTTTAAAGATATACAGCAGTTACCATGCTGTATTGGTTTTCTTGACAATGCATTTGAAATTGGTGTCTTGGGCAAATCCATATTTTTGCATAGTGGTGAAGGCATTTAAGTGACGTTGACAACTTGTTAGTGTTAGGTAGGCGATTCACATCCATGTCTAGATTACCTTGAGGCAGGTTTGGAGTTGCTGAGTTTCCTCAGTAGGTGATCTAGAGCTGAATGTATTCAGCTTATCAATGGATCTTGATGTTGTTGGTGAGTATGGAACCTAGTGGTTCCATGCAGAGGATGGAGGTGATGGGAAGATAAGAATGTAGCCCCTGGTTACTCTACGGGAGGTGTTTTTTTTTTTTGCGACCTTGCAGTTAAAATGTGTACAAGTCCATGGCAGATGGCAATTTAGGATATGAATCATTTTGGTCCTTTTTGTTCTGTGTCAGGGGAGGGCATGTATGTTCCCTGGTTCCAGTATATTGCTTGGTGGTTGACTGTATCAAAGGCCTCTGAGAGATCAAGCATGACCAGAGAAGAGAATTATCAACTACTTGAATGCCACCTGTCTCAGGCTACATCACAGTCTGAAGCCAGATTGATAGTTCTCTAGAAAGTTTCTCCTACTACTCTTACTGATATTGTCCTGCTGCTGGGTAGACACTGGCCCTCATTCTGACCTTGGCGGGCGGCGGAGGCCGCCCGCCAAAGTCCCGCCGTCAGGTTACCGTTCCGCGGTCGAAAGACCGCGGCGGTAATTCTGACATTCCCGCTGGGCGGGCTGGCGGGCGGCCGCCTTCAGGCCGCCCGCCAGCCCAGCGGGAAAGAGGCTTCCACAATGAAGCCGGCTCGGAATCGAGCCGGCAGAGTGAAAGCTGTGCGACGGGTGCAGTTGCACCCGTCGCGTATTTCACTGTCTGCGCAGCAGACAGTGAAATACATTTAGGGGCCCTCTTACGGGGGCCCCTGCAGTGCCCATGCCAGTGGCATGGGCACTGCAGGGGCCCCCAGGGGCCCCGCGACCCCCCCTACCGCCATCCGGTTCCCGGCGGGCGGAACGCCGGGAACTGGATGGCGGTAGGGGGGGTCGGAATCCCCTCGGCGGCGCAGCTAGCTGCGCCGCCTTGGAGGATTCCAATGGGCGGCGGTACACTGGCGGGTGACCGCCAGTGTTGCCGGTCCGACCGCGGCTTTACCGCCGCGGTCGGAATGCCCATTGGAGCACCGCCGGCCTGTCGGCGGTGCTCCCGCGGTCCTCCAACCCGGCGGTCATGGACCGCCAGGGTTGGAATGACCACCACTGTTTTTTCAATGGTTCTTCTTGTGAACGGTAGGTGGTGATGGATAGAGGTTGGTAAACTCATCTTAGTCTAGACATGGTTTCTTCTGCAGATGAAAGGGTAGTCCTTTATTAAGGGTATCTTAAAAGGTTCCCAGGCTGAGAAAGGCATGAATGATGTTGATGAACAAGTAAAATAGAAAGTCATTTTCTCTTCATAGGATGTGACATTTAGTAAGTTGAGGATTTTGGGGAGTTTGGAATTCAATATAGGTGAAAGGCAGTCTTGCGGTGGTGCAATAAAGTATAGTCTGTATGTCTGTTTTATTTATGTTGTCAATGTGGGTCCAATTTTGTTTAACTTTTCATTGAAGCAGTTAGTCATAGTATTGAATGTTTTGGGTGAAGGTAGGCATGTGCACTCTGCCTAAAACATGGTCAAATTGGATTATAACCAATTGGCATATTTAATTTACTTGTAAGTCACTAGTAAAGTGCACTTCATGTGCCAAGGCCTGTAAATTAAATGCTACTAGTGGGCCTGCAGCACTGATTGTGCCACCTACATAAGTAGCTCCTTAACCATGTCTCAGGCCTGCCATTGCAGGACCTGTGTGTGCAGTTTAGTGCCTCTTTGACCTGGAATTTAAAACTACTTGCCAAGCCTTAAACTCCCCTTTTATTACATATATGTTACCCCTAATGTAGGCCCTAGGTAACCCACAGGACAGGGCACTATGTAAGTAAAAGGCAGGATATGTACTTGTAGGTTTTACATGTCCTGGTAGTAAAATACTCCCAAAGTTGTTTTTTACTACTGTGAAGCCTGCATTGGAAATTTTCTTACATACTTTTAAGTGGTAATTTCTGATCTGAAAGGAGTGGCGTTGTCATGTTTGGTATGATTGGAATGGCAGTGAGAAATCCTGCTTACTGGTGAAGCTGGATTTAACATTACTATTTTAAAAATGACACTTTTAAAAAGTAGGCATTTCTCTGCACTTACTGCTCTCTGTGACTTACGGCCGTCGCCAATCCATGTCTGCTCTGTGTTGGTTGACGGCCGCCCTTCTGCATTCCATCCAGACAGCCATAAACTCAGGGCTCTCAGCTCCATCTGCATTCATCTGCACACTGAGGGTCTTCCTGGGCAGGAAGAGTCGAGGGTCTCTCACTTACACTTCAAAGGCTAGTGGCCAGACCTCACACAAAGGGCTGATAACACCCACAGATCTCCTGGCAGACAGGACTGGGTTGAAAGGGGAACAGGTGCACTTCAAAACCACTCTTTGAAGTCTCCTCCTCCACATGAAAAAGGCATATTTGAGTGTTTATATACAAGGTTTGTGACCCCCTAAAATCAGACACTTTTGGACCTACAACAGGACTCCGTCAGAGGGACTGCCGGGTTGCCCAAAGGACTCATCTGGACTGCTTTTCTGGAAGGACTGCTCTCCTGCTTGTTGCGCTGCTGCCTGCTGCTTCCTGACTCTTCTCGAAGGACTTTGCCTTCCCTCACAAGTGATCTCCAAGGGCTTGTACTGAGCTTGCCTCTCGTTAAGAAGTCTCAGGGCCAACGAAGACTTCACCAGAGGGAGAAACTCCACTGCGCTGGAAAACCAATGCAACGCCGGCAAAAATCAATGCAACGCCTGCGGAATCAATGCAGCACCTGTCTGGAGGCTGGAAAATGATGGCAGCACCTTCTGGATCAACACAGCACCTGTTTCATAATCGCAGCACATTTTGGATTTTCAACGCATCGTCCCTGGGGGTCAAAATATCCCTCCACTGCAGTAAGGAGCCAAAGCTCTGGACCTGAAAATTGAGTCATCAACTCTTCTGCACCGTAAAAATCCACACATCGCTTTATTTTCCGACACATCACCTCTTATGTGGCCCTCTGCGTCATTATTTTTGACTCATCCCAGGTACTTGGTTCTAAAAAGATACATCCACTGATTCCTATGTACTAAGACTTGCTAAACCTCTAAAAAGTGATATGTTGACTTGAACATACTGGATTTCTTTTGTTTTGGTCCTATTTTATTCAGAGAAATATTATAAATTTTCAGAAACTGGAGTAGAGTACTTTTTGTGGTGTTTTCATTGTGTTATCCTCTGAGCTATTTCACAAATACTTTACACATTGCCTTCTACGTTAAGCCTGCCTACTCTGTGCCAAACTATAAGAGGGTGAGCACAGGATAATTTAGGTTGTGTTGTGTCTTACCCTGACTAGGATTGTGGTCCCTAATTGGATGGGTGCATACCTCTGCCAACTAGAGACTCAATTGCTACCATTGGTGATCAGTGGTGAGGATAGGACTTGTGTTTGTGCAGTGGCGTATAATAGCTACATGTACACAATCTATCAAAATTTAAAGACCAGTTTGATTTTTTTTCTTCTTCTTCAATTTTCCCTGCTTTGCATTTTTAATACATCCTATCCATCATGCCTCTGGCTGGTTCTACAAGTGGGGCAATGGAGTTTGAGCTGGCAAAGCTGGAGCATTAAACAGCTAAACAGTAGAAAAGCTTATGCGAAGGGATGGGGGACTTGCCCATGGAGCCACCAAGAATGTGGAGTTTCAAATGGCACTGAGGACCTGGGTAGAATCCTTCTTCCAAGAAGATAATGAGTTGGGGGAGCATGTGAAGGGCTATCCTGAGGAGCTACCTGCAGCAGTTGAGGGGGACACCCCTGGGTTTCTGCTACCTGTGAGGGCAGGAAGTAGTATCTCTGGTCATGGCCCGACCACAGAGGAAAGGAGAGAATATTCCAGCTGCAGTTGGCAAAATTAAAAATGACGGCAGACAAGAGGAAGGTTGAAAGGGAAGCTGAAAGAGCCTTATAAGAAAAGGAACTATTTCTAGCTCTTGAACTGAGACTAAAAGAGCTGGACCTCAAGGCTAGGCAGTCCAGCAGTAATGGTGTCAGCATACATACAGTACCTGGTGGAGAGAGGAAGGTTCATTTCCCAAAGGATTTGGTGCCCAGTTATGTGGAGGGAAATGACACTGATAATTCGTTTTATAGTTAAGAATTTGCACTGAGGGTACATGGGGTTCCTGAAGAGCACTGGTGGGTCTGCAGAAAACACATTCCAACACTTGGAAGGTACACAATTCTAACATGAGAGGTTTGGGACCAGACCAAGTACACTCCCATTAAAGCCATTTTGAGTGCCAAATTTGGAATGGTACCTGAGAAGTATGACAAAAGATTCAGGGACAGTCACAATCTCCACAACCAATTTGGGGTAGATTTCATTGATTACTCCAGTAAGGCACAAAATGGCTGGGTGGGGGTCAGCAAAATGAATGATTATGTTTAGCTGTACAATTCAATTATGAGAGAGCACCTGCCCATTATCTGTTTTACAGATTTGACCCAGCACCTAGTTGACAGTAGACTGGCTGATGCCAGGAAGCTGACTGAGGAGGCAAACCTCTGGGCTAGCATCAGAGTATCCAAAAAGGTACATGGGAGAGACCCCAAAGAAGAGTGGTTAAGGTTCCCCCAAGAGAGTGAGGGGAAGGTTACAGATGACCCAGACAGGTCCCATGATGAGGAGGGAGGAAAGACCTCTTATGGCCCTGGTATCCCTGGAGTAGGGTGGGGAGGTGACCCAGATGAGGGTCACTATTAGTCCCCAGATGCCCATAGACTGCATTCCTGGGAATGATATACCCCCTGTGGCTGAAGAACTGGGAGTGGTGGCCCCTAAGGGCACCCTGACAGTTCACTTGTCTGGATGTGCCACTTCCCAGAGGAGGATACAAGAACCCTGTTCAGACCAAGGGTACAGATCTTGAGTTGGAGGACCAGTTGCAGAATACCACCCCTGAATTGGTGGGGCGATAGAGTGGAGTAATGGTGCAAGTCACCTGGGGCTACTGCCCCCTCCCCACTATGAGAAACTTCAGAGGTCAGAGAGCCCTGCATAGCCTGGAGCCTGGCTCTTGACACTGACAACTGTCAGTGGCCTATTTTGGTTGCTATGGACAGAGTTTTTCCAGGGTTGGGGACAGAAGTCAGACCGAAGGGGTAGAATGGGGAATATCATGTTGTTGCCCATGGTGGTACTGTCTGCCTACTGGGGTGCATCTGTGAGCTAATTAAGGTTAGGTGCTTCACAAATGAGTCTACAGATGAGGAGAAGGGTTCCACATGGGTCAGTTCAGTGATCCCTGGCAGGGTAGACAGAGGGATCCAACTGAGTTCAGAAAGGCATGGAACTGGCAAGTTCCCCTGCAGTAGTGGGTCATTGTCCACGTTCTATTGCCCTAAGCAGGGAAGTCCATCCATGTATTGACTAATCTACCCTGCCTTTAGGCTGGAGGAGGCTTGTTTTGGAAAATAGCCCTCTATGAAAGGTCACCTCAAATGTTTTCCCTTCTTCCTCCTCTTTTACCAACCTCATGTTTGTTGGCTTTAGGACTCTGGGCACTTTACCACTGATAAGCAGGGCTAAAGTGCATGTGCTGTGTCCCTAAAACATGGTAACAGTGGTTCATACCCAACTGGCAAATTTAATTTACTTATACGTCCCTTTTAAGGTGCACTACATGTACAGGGCCTATAAATAAAATGGTACTAGTGGGTCTGCAGCACTGACTGTGTGTAGAAGGCAGGCCTGGTTTGTAGTGGGTACCATGGGGACTTACACCAGGTCCAGTTATCCCTTGTTAGTGAATGTAGTAGTGTTCCAGCAGCTTAGGCTGATAGAGGTAGCTATAGCAGAGCAGCTTAGGCTGAACTAGAAGACATGCAAAGCTCATGCAATACCACTTATAGTTACACAGTACTTATACACAAGTAAAGACAATACTCAGTGTTACCAAAAATAAAGGTATCTATTTGGGTGGCACAGTACCAAAAATATCTTAGAGACAATACTCCTTCTGGAGGTAAGTATTATACACAATATGTACACTAGACACCAAAATTAGACAAGTAAATAGTCATAGAACAATGCAAACAGTAGGAAATCCTATAGAATGCAAATGGAGGAAATATGTCTAGGGGCAACACAAACCATATACTAAAAAAGTGGAATGTGAATCACAAATTCCCCCCTAGACAAGTGTAGTGTGTGCAGAATCGCTGGGAGAGTAAGAATACAGTAAAGGTAAGTAAATTACCCCACCCCAGAGCCCAGAAAAGCAGGAGTAAAGTTTCTTTAGGACACACTACACCTCGTTTTTGGATTTTACAGCAGCCAACCAAGTCTGCAAAGAACAACTGCTGGATTATTGGACCTGACCTGCAAAGGAAAGGGACCAAGTACGGAAGCCGAAAGAAGTTACAGGAAGTACAAGAGCCCCTGCCAAACCAGAAGAGGGTGCAAAAGAAGAGTCCCTGGTTAGTAGAAGACTGCAGAAATGCACCCTAGGAAGATGCCAGCGGGTGCCTGCATCATGCAAAAGATGTCCCACGGTGTGAAGATTGTAGCAGATGAGATTTCATGTTGGAAGGTGCCAACAAGCTTTGGCTACGGTAAAAGTGCATTCTTCATCAAAATGACACTGGATAGAACCAGGAGGGACCTGGAGGCCTCAACTCTATGTGAGGAGAAAGAGGGGGCTCTCAGCACTTTAGAGAGCCCTCAGGATGCCAGCCAGCACCCCCAGAAGCCACAGGATCTGGTTTCAAAGGAGGTGCAAAATGCAGTTGATGCAGCACAACAAAAGAAGGTCCCACGCCACCAAAGAACAACTCAGTGAGTTGAGCATCACAGGATGGAGTGCTGGGGACCTGGGCCAGGCTGTGCATGAAGGAATTACGCAAAGATTGCACAGAGGCCTCAGGGGGCAAAGAAGACACACTACACAGGGGTACCATCGTTCTCGGGGAAGGCAAGGTCTTACCTCCTCCAAATTGCATCAGCAGAACCTCAGGACAGTCTATGTCGATGATGTTAACCCTCTGTGTCCTTAAGAGCACCCTTGTTGCCGTGAGAGGAGTCCAAGGGTACCGGTTGTCACCTTGGAAGGTGCCTGCTTGGAGCAGGGGAGTGATTCCGTCACTCCACGGGAGAGTCCCCAGAGTTTGCACACCGTGGGAACTGTTGCAGTTGCTGACTTGGAGCTGAGGTTGCTGACGAAAAGTGTCTCTTGTAGACACTTTGTTGAAGTTACAGCATTTCTTGGAGCAAGCTGCGATTGATCCGAGGTCAGAAGAGTCTGAAGTGGTTGCAGAGGATTCCTGAAGGAAACTTGCAAGCAGAATCTGAAGAGAACCCACAGGACAGACCCTAAAAAGCCCTGAGAGGGGATTGGCTACCTTATCAGGTATGGACCTATCAGGAGGGTTCTCTGATGTCACCTGCTGGCACTGGCTACTCAGAGCCCTCCAGAGTGCCCCCACACCTTGCAAAGCAAGATGGCTGAAGTCTGGGACACACTGGAGTGAGCTCTGGGCACCACCCCTGGGGTGGTGATGGACCAGGGAGTGGTCTCTCCCCTTTCCTTTGTCCAGTTTCCCACCAGAGCAGGAGAGAAGGATCCCTAAGCCGGTCTAGACTGGTTTATGCAAGGAGGGCACCATCTGTGCCCTTCAAAGCATTTCCAGAGGCTGGGGGAGGCTACCCCCCAGCCTGTAACACCTATTTCCAAAGGGAGAGGTGTAACACCCTGCTCTCAGATGAAATGCTTTGTTCTGCCTTCCTGGGACTGGGCTGCCCAGACCCCAGGAGGGCAGAGCCCTGTCTATGAGTGGCAGCAGCTGTAGCTCCAGTGCAAGCCTTGGAGAGCTTGTTTGGCAGTACTGGGGGTCCATGGTGGAGCCCCCAGGATGCATGGAATTGGCTCTTCAATACCAGATTTGGTATGGGGGGACAATTCCATGATCTTAGACATGTTACATGGCCTTATTTGGAGTTACCATTGTGAAGCTACATATAGGTGTTGACCTATGTGTAGTGCACACGTGTAATGGCGTCCCCGCTCTCACAAGGTGCAGGGAAATGGCCCTGAACTATGTGGGGGCACCTTTGCTAGTGCAAGGGTGCCCTCACACTTAGTAACTTTGCACCTAACCTTCAGCAAGTGAAGATTAGACATATAGGTGACTTATAAGTTACTTAAGTGCAGTGAAAATGGCTGTGAAATAGTGTTAGCACTATTTCACGCAGGCTGCAATGGCAGTCCTGTGTAAGGGTATGTCTGAGCTCCATATGGGTGGCAAAAGAAATGCTGCAGCCCACATGGATCTCCTGGAACCCCAATGCCCTGGGTATCTAGGTACCATATACTAGGGACCTACATGGTGGGTCCAGTGTGCCAATTGAAATTGGTAAATTGAGTCACTGGCCTACAGTACTACTGACAACACACATATTAGGCCACAAACTATGGGCACTGGGGTCCTGGCTAGCAGGATCCCAGTGAGACAGGCAAAACACACTGACATATAGGTGTTTATCTATGAGAACTGGGGTCCTGGCTAGCAGGATACCAGTGACACAGTAAAAACACACTGACATGCACTCACAAACAGGGCCAAAAGTGGGGGTAACCATGCTAGAAAGAGGCTACTTTCCTACACTGTGCCACCGACATAAGTAGCCCCTTAACCATGTCTCAGACCTGCCATTGCAGGGCTTGTGTGTGCAGTTTACTGGAGAGCCTTAAATTCCTCTTTTATTACATATAAGTTGTCAGTAAGATAGGCCCTAGGTAGTCCATGGGCAGGGTGCTATGTAAGTAAAAGGGAGGGCATGTACATGTAAGTTTTACAAGTCCTGGGAGTGAAATGCTCCCAAAGTCATTTTGTCAATATATCACACATTCCTGCTCTCTGCCTGCACTGGGGCACAATCTGCTGCCTAACTGCAACGTAGGCACTGTTGCGTCATACTGCAAGGGTGCCTGTGTTGCAGGCAGGATTGTTTTTGTGCAGGAAGGGACACTTTCTTCCACAAAAACCAGCCTTTTAAGCTTTTTCTTCTTTCTTTTTATGCAGCGGTATACAGCACGCTTATAACGAGGAAACAATGAGAAGAAATAAAGATATTTCTGTACTTATTGCACCGCCCTTGGGAAGGCGTATCATTGTGATGCCTTCCCAGGTTTACCAGTCTTGGTAAATGTGGGGATGCACCCAAATCCATGGGTGAATGGTTGGGAACACCCATGCTCCTCCCATGGAATGCTTTCCGAGGGCAGAGTAATGCAAGGCAGAAATTTACGTTGCCTTACGTTAGTCCAGATTTACCAAGGAATGCAGGACTATGCAAGGTGGCCTTGTGTTGCTTGGTAAATCTGACTTTAGTATTGCATAGCCCTTGTGACACATCGCATGACGCAAGGGCAATGCAATAGTATGAAATACCTGGGTCAGAGGGAGCAGATTATTTACAAATCCTAAAACAATTTACAAAAAGAGAGTACATATTGATCATTTTGACAGCAACAACACACATATCCAATCATGAGAACCAGAGTTATGAATATTTAAAGTTTAAAGTGTAAAATAGCAATTAAAGGTCCAAAGCGCCAATCACGGTCATCTAGGCATGCAAGGCTGGGAAAAAGTTGAAAGTTATGGCCGACTGCGAAGGAGCACTGGTCGGATATGACCACAGAGAGTGTTATATGCGCTGCATCTAGGGATACCCAGTGGGCCAATAGGAACCAGGAAATGGTTCCATTAGGCACCACCATTTTGTCTGGGTGTGTGGACTTGTTCTCCGGCACGCAGCATTCAGAGAGAGTCACACATGTGACACTCGCTCACAGTCAGTTCACTTAAAGCGAACAAGTGGGGCAAAACAGGTAAAATTCAGGCCCAGGTGAGGCATTCTCTGGTTAATTTACTCAGACACGACTTTGATGCAGTAAGTACGGCATAGCTGATGTGTTTCCTCAACGCAGGACAATGTATTTCTTGCTCATATTGACTTCTCTACTTTTACTTATATACATAGAGTGTGACTTCAAAATTATTTTTTTTATATGTATATAATATCTTCCATTAGTATATTGTATTGTGTATTATGTCTGTTGCAATTGAGTGCCAGATCACAGCGGTCATCACTGTTTTAGTACATGTGCTCATATAAACACTTTATGAAATATCCCTAACTGCCTGCACAGGCTAGAACCACTTCAAGGTGTTTTTAAGAAAAATGCATGACACCCCATACCTATCCTACTCGTGTAAAGTGTTTTGTTTCATATGAATGTGCCATATAACATGGCCAGCTAATTCTCTCCTTATATGTTACAGGTATCACAGAATATAGTACCAAGTAGGTGAAAAGTGTATTTGTGCATGCAGAGTGTGTGAAGTCACTACACTTTGCTGCTCTTGGATAGTCTAACTAGGAGTTGTATCAGGGAATGTATTCCTTGGTCCTGATGAAAGCCACAGAGAAGGGTGGCTTGAAACATGTAGACCATGTAGAAAGAAGGGTCATTAAAACCACTTATACTTTATACATTTCTTCCCTTTGTAATCACACTGTCTGGAGGACAGAATAAAGCATAGCTTTCCTACTGCCAGGTATTTTTAATTGTGAATAAAATCCCTCCAACTCCCATTTCCCATCATTTGGTGTATACCATTCAGTGCTTCTGTGTATCTCACAGGTAGCAGCATGCCTTGTCCCCATCCTAACAGGAATAACCCTATGATGAAGCATTCCACTAAGGGGTAACTCTGGTGGGTGAGGGTGATACAAAAAAAGCCTTGTGCTTTTTCTCCCTGTAGGAGGTTTAGCACAGACTACGGAGTAGGGCTCCAGTTTGTCTTTTTGATGCAAATAGAGATTGAGACAGATGTATGGAGGCCCAAAGGCTGCCAATGAATAGTTCCCCTAGGGTTAGTTAACATTTGGAGGTGAAAACAGACAGAGACAGTTAACTATTCCATTTTTCTGCATGCTTTAGATTAGGTGCAAAGATAGGCATGAGCTTTATCGGTCATCATTTATATGGTGAATAAGAGAGGTAAATTATGGGATTTCGACTCTTTCAGACAGTGTTCTGGTTCTTTGTACCTTTATATGGGTGGTGATGGAACAAAGGAGAGTTCCCTCATGGTGCCCTAATGAATGTCTGCTCAAAGGCCCATGTCCAAACAAGTGATCTAGGTTGAACCTAAGGAATATATCCTTCTTAATAGTGTGGAGTGCCTTAAGGCAGTGATCTAAGGACTTTGTATTGTTGAGTCAGCCTGGCTGAAAAAGAAATGTGAGGGGGTTTGGGGCCCTCCAGAACTAATGCCACACCCTGGAAGTTTAACAAAAAAATACATTTTCTCAAATGATCTGGTTATTCTCCTGCGGGGACATATTTGACTTGTGGTATTCAAAAGAACAAAACCTGTCCTTGCCAAGTTTAACTAAAAATATTTCAACAGGAGTATTAAACTTATAAAGCAGGCTGCATGCCAGAAGCAAAAGTCAGGAAGAAGTAGTCCCAAGCTTATTGTGCAATAATTAGGAGAGTTAATAATACTAGGTTTACGTAGGAACATGATAAGAAAGAAGCTTTTAATAAAGAGTATCAGCAGTTGTACACCTGGGAATTGTTAAATGATAACGACATGGGAGAATATGTGGGAGAGGTAGCACTAATCGCACTAAGTGAACAGCAAAATAATGAACACCACAGGATGAGTACGCCAGAAGTTGTCATCAAAGTTTAGAATCCAGCAAGGCCAATTGGCTAGATGGGCTTCCCCCTGTTTTTACAAAAACCTTTCACTAGTACTTTTACGAATTATAATCATACTCTATAATGAGTTTACTTCCAATGGGAAGGTAACGTTCACAATGGCAGAGGTTCTGAGTCCCTGCTGCTAAAAACAGGTACATGTCCTGATAATTGTGGCTCATGCAGCTCTATTTTTTTGCTGAAGGTAAAGATGTTTGCAAAAATCCTCACTTTTTCCCTGGATAATTTGACGCCCTATTTGATTCCATCAGACCAGGTAGGATTTGTAACAAAAACACAAGTGGGAGACAGATATAAGAAAGCTGCAGCTTAGGTCCACATGCCTTCTGCTGTTTCTCAAGTATGGCCCTAGCAGGATACCAAACATTATTGACAAAGATAAGAAGTAATAGTAGAACCTTCCTAAAGTAAATGAAAATAGAGTTAAGGACTAGGAAGGGTGGTCCACTCTCTCCTCTACTGTTTGCACAACACTAAGAAGAGGTTGCACAAAGCGTGAGAAAGGCAGCAGATTTCAAGGGAGTTAAATGAGGAATGGGTTCATTTAAATAGGACCTGTTTGCAGATGACATCTTGTTCTCCCTGTCAGAACACACCTGATCTCTGCAACCTGTGATCTGTGAGCTTCAAAGATTCTGTTCCTTCTCAGTATCAGACTTTAAATTTAACAGACATAGGCGGTCATTCTGACCCTGGCGGTCAAAGACCGCCAGGGCGGAGGACCGCGGGAGCACCGCCGACAGGCCGGCGGTGCTCCAATGGGGATTCCGACCGCAGCGGTAAAGCCGCGGTCGGACCGGCAACACTGGCGGGCTCCCGCCAGTGTACCGCCGCCCCATTGAATCCTCCAAGGCGAGGGGATTCCGACCCCCCCTACCGCCATCCAGATCCCGGCGGTCCGACCGCCGGGATCTGGATGCCCCTGGGGGGCCCCTGGGGGCCCCTGCAGTGCCCATGCCACTGGCATGGGCATTGCAGGGGCCCCCGTAAGAGGGCCCCTAAATGTATTTCACTGTCTGCTGCGCAGACAGTGAAATACGCGACGGGTGCAACTGCACCCGTCGCACAGCTTCCACTCCGCCGGCTCGATTCCGAGCCGGCTTCATCGTGGAAGCCTCTTTCCCGCTGGGCTGGCGGGCGGCCTGAAGGCGACCGCCCGCCAGCCCAGCGGGAAAGTCAGAATTACCGCCGCGGTCTTTCGACCGCGGAACGGTAACCTGACGGCGGGACTTTGGCGGGCGGCCTCCGCCGCCCGCCAAGGTCAGAATGAGGGCCATAGTCATAAGCATGAGAACATAAGTATCAACATCTCAAATGAAGAGATGACATGGCTTTGGGCCAATTTTCTGTTTGAATGGTGCTCTTCATTGTTCAACAGGTTTAGTATACAACATATGTAGTCGGTTTCTGAACTAAACAACTCTAACTTCCAACCTCTGGTGCAGAAGAATCAGAGAGACTTATGGAGTGTCCTTAGTAATCATTTTCATACCTATGGCATATAGCTACCATGAAAATAATGGTTTTGCCAAAAATAATTTGCTTTTTTTTATATGGGTGGTTAAGGTTGAGCAAAAAGACAACACACATACAGTTGATTTGTTCAGATTTTCTGGAGGAAGGAAAGACAATGAGGGTTGCAGCATTTGAGAAGGTTGCCCTGGGCATAACCAATTTTACGTCACACTACTAGGCGTTACATCTCAAATACTTTCTGGAATGATGAAAAGAAGACATAGATTCTGATGCTTAATAGGTCACTGATTGGAAGGGTGACTCTTGTGGGAGATTCCCCAGCTGTCAATGTCTGGTGCACACCATTACCACAACCACAATTACTACCACAACCACCACCATTACCTTTACCACTATATAAACACCACTGTAATACCACCACAAAGATTACCACCACCACTACCACAGTTACCACTACCACCACCATTGTCAGCGACACCATTACTGTCACCACTACCAGCCAGTACTATTAGTACTGCCATTACCACTATCCCTATTACCACCATCTTTACCATCACCACTACCACCTTTACCATTGCTACCACCGTTACTACAACCACCATTACCACAACAATCATCACTACAATTTGCACAGTTACCTCCACCATCATTACCACAACAGCATTTGTGGATGAATGAGTCTGCGTGCTTTACAACATGGAAGCCACACCTATTTGCCTGCCAATGTTTCTTTAAAATTTGATGGGTCTTACACAACTGCATTTTCATTCTGTTGTTTGGTTTATAGTGTGTGTTATTTGTGAGCAGGGTGTTTCTTTTATTCTGTTTTTGAAAGGTCTGCTAAAAATCAAGAATTGTCTCTGTGGTTAGACTACAGTGTACATAGGGGATATCCCTGATCCACTGGAATTGAGAGGACTATAACACGGAGGTACTCTGATAGTGCATTTACCGGGGCATTGCTACAAGAGTCAGATGGAAACCTTATTTTATCACAAGAACAATCAGGTATCCCATGCTATAAATGTGAAAGAAATGCAGTTTTAAAAGCTAAATACTAAGTGAAAGTCTATCCCACACTTAAAACAATGCAAAATTCAACTTCCAGATGCTCCACATGAGAAAAAGTACACAATTCTTCAAGTGTCACACCATTGCACAGTTCCTTTAATTATGTTAATAGTAGGGATAGGAGAAACAGTGAAGTATTCTGATTTGAGAAACATGTATAATCTTCCCCAGTTCTGTTAAGTGGCGAATATTGCATGGTATGTTTGAGAGTAAAATGTGAATAAAAATTGAAAGTGAGAGTATACCCATGTACAAAAGTCACACAAGATGCCATTAGAACACTAGTTTAAGCAGGGAATATCTCTCAGCCACAATACCCACAACACATTGGTGGTCATTCTGACCTCAGCGGTAAAAGGCGCCTACCGCCGGTCAGAAATCCTCCATAATCCCGCCGCGGTCGCGGAAACCCACCACGGTCATTCTGACCCGCAGAAGGCAAACCTCCGAAAATCCGACCGCCACAACAGACCACCAGACCAGCGGTCGGCGGAAAGGTGGAGGTGACAAAACCTCCACCGTCACGCCAACAGAAATACGCCCATGCCATTACGACCCACGAATCCACGCGGCGGTCATTCAAACGCGGTATTCCATTGGCGGGACACACCGCCGCGGTCAGAATACACACAAACGAACAAAACTCAGCCACATTGGACGATTTGAATCCCACACACCTGATACACATACACACACCACTCCCACACACACAATACAATATAAAACACCCACCCACATCACCCACAAACCCCTACGCTAAAAAATTTGTAAAGAAGGCAAGAGCGAGACACCAGCATCCAAAAAATAACAGCCACAGCCACTCAACACCATCACCCACACACTATCCACACACAAAACAACACACACCACCACACTCAACTCACTTAAATACACATACTCCACCCCACACATCATACACACCACCCCATGGCACCCCAAAGACAACCCCGCTTCACAGACGAAGAACTCAGGGTCATGGTGGAGGAAATCGTTCGGGTAGAGCCCCAGCTGTTCGGCACACAGATACAATACACCAGCATTGCCCGGAGGACGGAGCTATGGCAGAGGATTGTCGACAGGGTGAACGCAGTGGGACAGCACCCCAGAAATCGGGAAGACATCAGGAAGCGATGGAACGACCTACGGGGGAAGGTGCGTTCCATGGTATCCAGGCACAACATCGCCGTGCAGAAGACTGGCGGAGGACCCCCACCTCAACCCCCACAATTCACATCATGGGAGGAGGAAGTCTTGAACATCCTGCATCCTGACGGCCTCGCAGGAGTCGGCGGAGGAATGGATACTGGTAAGTTGAAGCTTCACTACTGCTTCCCCCCCACCTGCATACCAAATCAGACCCCAACCCTCACCCCCATCCTCGAACCCCACCCTCACCCCCACCCCCATCCTCACCCCCACCCTCACCCCCACCACCATCCTCACCCCCACCACCATCCTCACCCCCACCCCCAGCACACCTATTCCCCGCCAATGTCTCACCATCACAACCCACACATCCCAAAACCTAGGCCTGCATGCGTCCACTAAGCATGGACACCCATCACCAAAGCATGCCCAATGCATATACACATCCCCCCCACAAGCCACCCTCACCAAAGCCCCCACACACGAATGCCAGCACTTGGGGACACGAGAACCCACAGATACACCCATATGCCACACATTGAAACTATAACCATACCTCTATACCCCTGCAGGACCCGACCGTCAACACACTGCGGCGGAGGGGCCAGAATTCTCCACACCCCCCACCCAAGAGGCCGTCAGCGATGACAGCAGCTCTGTCGACCTGGACACCGATGACCAGCCCGGACCATCGGGGACCTCTGGACAGTCGGTTCCCCTCACACAGGCCCAGGCCACTACAGCCCCAAACCCCTCTGGGAACACCAGCACAGCTCCCACCCAGCGGGCCCATGCCTCTGTCTCCAGGGCGCGTCAATCTGCGGTGTGTCTACCACTACAGGGCACCCAGGATAACCCACCACCCCAACAACAACAGGGACCTGGGGGCAGTGGTAGTGGGCACACCGGCCAGGGGGCAGAGGCCCATGGAAACAGGGGAACTCGGAGGGCAGCTGTGCGACAGGGGGGGGAGGAGAGGCCCAGGGAACCCACTCTCCACGAGGTCCTCACCACCATCATGGGAGCATACAACCGCTCCCAGGAGACGATGGCGACGGTACTGGCCCGGTTCCAGGAGATCCAGGTACTGCAGGAGGAACACTATCGGGGGTACAGGGAGGACATCAGAGCCATCAACACCACCCTGGTTACCATGGTAGGGCTGCTGCAGGACCTCGTCAACAACAGGGCGGACACTGAACAACACCCAAGGGCCCCTGCCACTAGCCTGGACCAAGAACAGCCAACCACCTCCGCCGGCGCTAGTGGACAGGAGGCCCCCGCACAGCAGCAGCCCACCAGACCCCCACCTCCTGCAGGAGAAGAACCACCCCGCAAGAGGGCCCTGAGATCTCGCAAGAAGACAGAGTAGGATGTCAAGACCCCCGCCAGCAATGGATACCACCTGATGTCATCCCACTGTCCCACATTGTCACCCTGTCCATCCTTGAACTGCCCATGCTCCATCTCTCCACAGGCCTCTGGACAATGCACCTGTGTGACTGTTACTCTGGACTCTGCCATGGACATTCCTTCACCATAGCCCCCACCCACTTGAAACCACCCATCCCATTTTGAGCACTTAAATAAACACCTATTTTGCACCAAAATATCTGGAGTCTGGCTGTGATTTCAATAGATTGTAATTGACATGACAGTGCAAATATGTCCTTGTACATGGTGAAGTCAACAAACAGCTGCCACAAAGCTGTAGTCCATGGGGAAACGAAGCACAGGACTCGTAGTGGGGACCCCAGATCTGAAATAGGGAGGGAAAAGCCAAAACTCAGTCATCATACACTGGGGCAAATAGACAGGCAGCAGAGATGCTGGAGAGTAATTAACATTTACTAAATTATCTTTGAAATGTTACCGGTGTCCTATTGGAAGTACTGTTCAATGATTCTGTCCCTGTTGTCTGTTTCAGCCCCGTCGTCTTCCTCCTCGTCACTCTCCTCAGGTTCCACCGCTGCCACAACATCACCGTCTCGACCATCCTCCTGCAGGAAAGGCACCTGGCGGCGCAAAGCCAGGTTGTGAAGCATGCAGCAGGCCAGGATGATGTGACACACCTTCTTAGGTGAGTACATTAGGGATCCACCTGTCATATGCAGGCACCGAAACCTGGCCTTTAGGAGGCCAAAGGTGCGTTCGATCACCCTCCTAGTACGCCCATGGGCCTCATTGTACCGTTCCTCTGCCCTGGTCCGGGGATTCCTTACTGGGGTCAGTAGCCACAACAGGTTGGGGTACCCAGAGTCCCCCACTAGCCATACACGGTGTCTCTGTAGCTGTTCCATCACGTAAGGGATGCTGCTATTCCTGAGGATGTAGGCGTCATGCACTGACCCTGGGAATTTGGCATTTACATGCGAGATGTACTGGTCAGCCAAACACACCACCTGGATGTTCATTGAATGGTAATTTTTTCTGTTCCTGTACACCTGCTCCCTGTCTCTTGGGGGAACCAAAGCCACATGGGTCCCATCAATGGCACCAATTACGTTGGGAATATGTCCAAGGGCGTAGAAATCACCCTTCACTGTAGCCAATTCGCCCACCTCAGGGAAAATGATAGCTCCTCACGGATTTCATCAGGGCAGACAACACTCTGGATAACACCTTCGAAAACATGGGCTGAGACATCCCAGAAGCAATTCCCACGGTTGTCTGAAATGACCCACTTGCCAAAAAATGGAGTACTGACATGACCTGCACCAGAGGGGGAATCCCTGTGGGTTGGCGGATGGGGGACATCAGGTCGGGCTCCAGCTGGGCACACAGTTCATGGATAGTGGCACGGTTAAGACGGTAGGTCAGGATAATGTGGCGTTCTTCCATTGTCGACAGGTCCACCAGCGGTCGGTACACGGGAGGATTCATCCGTCTCCTCGCCCAACCCAGCGGACGGTGCCTAGGAAGGACAACATGGAGCACACAGTCAAGCAACCCACAGGTACGTACTCACAGCTAGCACAGTATACGATTCTCTATGCAGTGAATGGCGTGTCTGAGTGGCTATGCAAGGCCTAGGCCTGTGTGACGCAGTTGAAATTGAGCCATGTGGGCCCTGGAAATGGCGGCTGCCTGACCTGTGAAGTGTGACAATGGGATGTGAGGTCAATGCGCTGGCGTGGCACACCGCGGCGGGCGGCGGGCGAAGACCGCGGCGCAAAGCCGCATTGGTTAACATTGAAGCCTATGGGTTTCAGGAGCCAATGGCGAAGGGCGCCGGCGGTGGCGGGACGCACCGCCGCGGTACGCACCGCCGCGGACGTCACCGCCATTTTGTATCTACTTATCCACTTGCGACTTGAACTTTCACAGGAGAGGACCTATACTGCAAGTGTTGCTGTGACCTCGGTCTGGAAGGGACAATGGCTGCTGCGCCTGGGGAAAGGGCCCCTGCCTTCACTGGAGAGGAGTTGGAGAAACTTGTGGATGGGGTCCTCCCCCAGTATGCGCTACTCTACGGTCCTCCAGACCAACAAGTGAGTTTAATTCAATATGGATTTGGGGCCACTGGCTGGCTTGGGGGCCTGGCGGGGGGCCTGGCGGGGATGGGGGGCATGTTGGGCCTGGCAGGGGTCCTGGCGGGGGGCCTGGCGGGGATGGGGGGCATGTTGGGCCTGGCGGGGGGCCTGGCGGGGGGGCCTGGCGGGGATGGGGGGCATGTTGGGCCTGGCGGGGGTCCTGGCGGGGGGCCTGGCGGGTATGGGGGGCATGTTGGGCCTGGCGGGGGGCATGGCGGGGGGCCTGGCGGGGATGGGGGGCGTTGGGCCACTGGAAAGGAAAATGCTGACAAACTTGAACGTGGTATTTCTCCCTCCCTGTACGTGTCATATAGGTCCGCGCCCATGAGAAGATCGGGATTTGGCGTGCCATCGCCAAGGAAGTCCGGACCCTGGGGGTCCACCATCGACGGGGCACCCACTGCCGCAAGAGGTGGGAGGACATCCGCCGCGGGACCAAGAAGACCGCCGAGTCTCTGCTGGGGATGGCCTCCCAACGTAGGCGGGGTGCCTGCCGTCAACTGAGCCCCCTGATGTTCCAGATCCTGGCGGTGGCCTACCCTGAATTGGATGGGCGCGTGAGGGCAGCACAGCAGACACAAGGGGGTGAGTACAAGCATTATCTACTCTGTTGTCGCGCAGTGGAGGTGTCTGGTTGGGGGAGGAGGGCTGGGGGTCCCCCTAGGCCAGGGCGATATCTGTAGGCTGGGCACCCCCGTAAGCCCCTGTGTCCCCAGCCACCACCCTCAGTAGTTTGTCAGTACAGCCATCCCTGGGCCGTGTCATCCATGGGTGCAGTTGTCAACTCTAGGCGTGTAGGGCATGTTCCACGGAATGCGTAGCGGACCCCAAGTGCGCAACTTAGTGCAGGGGGCATCTGTGTCTGTCATGTCCGCTAACTGTACCGGAGATCCATGTACTCAATATCCCTTTATTTCTCTCCCCCCCCCCTTTTTGTTTGTCTTTCTGTGCTTGTGTGCATCAGCATCATCAGGCGGAGGAGAAGTGGCATCGGGGCAGGAGGGAGCTGCATCTCACATGGCCCAGGAGGGCCATGCCACAGAGTCAGACTGGACCAGTGAGACGGAGGGCGAGGGGAGCTCCACGACGGGGACGACTGGACCCTGCAGCGACACGGACACGTCCTCGGAAGGATCATGACCTTGCGGGGGTGGCACCATCCGTGCCCCCCGCCATTACAGGTACAGCCGCCACCCAGCGCACCATCTCCGCCCTCCCAGCAGCCCCTCAGCGTTCGCCCCGTGCCCGCTCTGCCAGGAAGCCGGGCATCTCCTTCGCCCCAGGCACCTCAGGCCCTGCCCCTGTTACCCCCGCTGCCCTCAGTGAGGAGGTCATTGACCTCCTCCGAACGCTCATTGTTGGGCAGACTACCCTTTTGAATGCCATCCAGGGGGTGGAGAGGGAGGTTCATCGCAGCAATGCGTACCTGGAGGGCATTCATTCGGGTCAGGCTGCCCATCAGCGATCGTTCCAGGCTCTGGCCTCAGCACTGACGGCAGCCATTGTCCCTGTCTCCTGCCTGCCTCTACTAACTCCCTCCTCCCAGTCTCCTGTTCCTCTGCCTGTCCCACCCACACCATCAGACCAGCCTGCACACACCTCAACACCCAAGAGAAGCTCATCCAAACATAAGCACCACAGATCACGCAGACATTCACACACGCAACATTCCGATGCAGACATGCCAACAGTCACTACCACCTCTGTGACCCCCACCTCCTCGTCTCCCTCCTCCCTCCCTGTGACGTCTACACTCACACCTCCATTCACCTCACCATCAGCCAGTGTTTCCATCACCAGCACACCCTCCACTCCAGTCCGCACACGTGCAGTCACCACCCCCACTGCCATTTACACGTCCCCTGTGTCCTCTCCCACTGTGTCTGTCACCCCCTCTTCCACACCACACAAACGCAGCCACCCACCCACCCAACAGCCATCCACCTCACGACAGCCTATCCCTCCTGCACCTGCACCCAAAGACAGCAAACGTGACTCACCTACAACCACATCCTCTCCCTCCACTCCCATTCCCACTGTACCTCCCACTCTCCATTGTCCCAAGAAGCTCTTCCTCGCCACTACTAACTTCTTTCCTGACCCTGAGCCCCCCCCTCCTTCTCGTCGGGGTAAGAAGAGCACCTCAGCCACCACCAGCCCTGCAGCCCCCTTGACAAGGGTGCAGGGGTATTGGAGCCCGCCAGCCCGCATGTCTGGATCTTCGCCCAGCAGCAAGGGGACAGCCAGCCCACCCCCTGGGAAGAGGAGCAGAAGGCGGAAGGGGCGCCGCAGGAGCCCGCCTTCTACATCCCCCCCGGACACCACCCAGAGACAGTCACCAGCCACAGCTCCAAAGGGAGGAAAGGGCCACAGGCCCACGACTAAGGAGGGCAAGGGCAGCAAGTCGGAGAGGTCAGGCAGCAGGCCTGCTGCCCAGGAGGAGCCCACAACCCCCATAGCCGCTGCCCCGGGAGGAACCGGCACAGCTGCCCCGGGAGAGCCCACCACCCCCATAGCCGCTGCCCAGGGAGGACCCAGCCCAGCTGGCCAGGAGGGCCCCACCACCCACAGCCCAGGTGGGCAGTGAAGGAGCACCATCTCCGCTGCCCAGGAGGGCACCACCAGGCAATTAGCAGTTGGCCATAGACCGGCCGCCGTCTCAAGAACCACTGAACTGGGCCCTTCAGGGCAAGGACCGCTGAACTGGGCCCCGCCGTCTCAAGAACCGCTGAACTGGGCCCTTCAAGGCAAGGAGCGCTGAACTGGGCCCCGCCGTCTCAAGAACCGCTGAACTGGGCCCTTCAAGGCAAGGAGCGCTGAACTGGGCCCCGCCGTCTCAAGAACCGCTGAACTGGGCCCCGCCGTCTCACGCACCGCTCCGCTGGGCCCCGCCGTCTCAAGAACCGCTGAACTGGGCCCCGCCGTCTCAAGAACCGCTGAACTGGGCCCTTCAAGGCAAGGAGCGCTGAACTGGGCCCCGCCGTCTCAAGAACCGCTGAACTGGGCCCTTCAAGGCAAGGAGTGCTGAACTGGGCCCCGCCGTCTCAAGAACCGCTGAACTGGGCCCCGCCGTCTCACGCACCGCTCCGCTGGGCCCCGCCGTCTCAAGAACCGCTGAACTGGGCCCCGACGTCTCAAGAACCGCTTAACTGGGCCCTTCAGGGCAAGGACCGCTGAACTGGGCCCCGCCGTCTCACGCACCGCTCCGCTGGGCCCCGCCGTCTCAAGAACCGCTGAACTGGGCCCTTCAAGGCAAGGAGCGCTGAACTGGGCCCCGCCGTCTCAAGAACCGCTGAACTGGGCCCCGCCGTCTCAAGAACCGCTTTACTGGGCGCTTCAGGGCAAGGACCGCTGAACTGGGCCCCGCCGTCTCACTCACCGCTCCGCTGGGCCCCGCCGTTTCAAGAACCGCTGAACTGGGCCCTTCAAGGCAAGGAGCGCTGAACTGGGCCCCGCCGTCTCAAGAACCGCTGAACTGGGCCCCGCCGTCTCACGCACCGCTCCGCTGGGCCCCGCCGTCTCAAGAACCGCTGAACTGGGCCCCGCCGTCTCAGGAACCGCTGAACTGGGCCCTTCAAGGCAAGAACCGCTGGCCCTTTGGCAGACGTGGCAGGGCAGGATCTATCTCGGGCAGGGCTGCAGGATGTCCTCTGGCCAACTTGCCTCCTCCAGTGGCAGTGGGGTCTGTTATGGACTGTATGGACTGTGGCTTTGCTCTCCCCAGGATGGCCCAGTGGGCAGGCCACCCACTGTATGGACTGTATGGACTGTGGCTTTGCTCTCCCCAGGATGGCCCAGTGGGCAGGCCACCCACTGTATGGACTGTTTGGACTGTGGCTTTGCTCTCCCCAGGATGGCCCAGTGGGCAGGCCACCCACTGTATGGACCGTTTGGACTGTGGCTTTGCTCTCCCCAGGATGGCCCAGTGGGCAGGCCACCCACTGTATGGACTGTATGGACTGTGGCTTTGCTCTCCCCAGGATGGGCCAGTGGTCATGGAGTCCCCTCGTGGATCTGGCGTCGTGTACTCAAGTGGCTGAGGTGCCCCCCCTTCCCTTCCCCCTGAGGTGCCTGTCCTATTTTCTTTCTGATGCCCCTGCAGTGTTCTCTCCGTGGAGTTCTTGTCGTGGGACTGGGCCTTGCCCCTTTGCACAGGACCCCTGTGATCCAATGACAGTGGTTGGACTACATTTAGTAGCTGTATATATTTTGTACATAGTTTATTTATTTATTGGGATTACTGGTGTACATATTTCAATATATCTGCCCGTTTATGATCTCTTCTTTTGGTCTTTGCATTATTTCGGAGGGGGGTGGTTTGTGGGTTGTGACAGTGATCTGTGGGAATGCATTGATGTGTGTGTTGTAGTGGGTGTGGGTGGGTGGGTGTGTGCCGGTAATCTTTTCCCTCCCCTGTGTCGTAGGTGCAGTACTCACCGATGTCTTCCGCGCCGCCGGGCGTGCTCCTGGTATATGAGCAGGAATAGGAGTGCGGGGATGACCTGCAACTCTGGTTCCATACTGCCGGAATCTCGCGTGGAGTGCGTAGAGGTGAGCGTTTTCCCGTTCGTAGTCTGTTTCCGCCGTGTTCTTATCGGCGGTGCTCCCGCCCCGGAAAAGGTGGCAGATTGGTGGGTCGTAATAGGGTGGGCGGTACATTGTCTGCCGCCTGGCTGTTGGCGGGAACCGCCGCGCTGTTTGTTTGTACCGCTGTGGCGGGCGGAGTGTTAAGTTGGCGGGCTGTGTTGGCGGTTCCCGCCAGGGTCAGAATTGCATATTTTAGACCGCCGGCCTGTTGGCGGCTTGGCCGCCGCTTTATCACCGACCGCCAGGGTCAGAATGAGGGCCAATGTCTGCTTAAAGCAATTTCACGTGGGTGAACAATGACATGAAACAACACAAACAGGAAATACCGAAAAACTACACAAAATATGCATAATGCAAAGTATGTGAATTTTGTCAGATGTGCCTCTATGATAATGTTTCATCAGGACTAGTTTATAGATATAATACCCAAAGGTCTTAATTGAATTTATGGGACAAGCGTTTCTGGAGTGGGCCAGAGGACGAGACATCCACTGAAGGATCCTGGGTCAGATTTACTAGCATTTAATACAACGCAGGACAGCATGGCAACTTGCTACGCTGCGCTGCATGAAAGGGAGAGAGCAGAAATGTAACATATTTACAAATAAATGGCGTACTTCTGTTGTCTTCATGCACTGGGGCAATCTCTGCTGCCTAGCGCCAATGCAGGCACCTTTGCATCATAGTGCCTGTGTTTGAAGCAGGATTGTTTTTGTGTGGGAGGTATCTCTTCATGCACAAAAATAATCATTAAAAGCATTTTTATTTTTCTGTGTGCACATAATGCATCACACATAGAACAGGCATTTGCAATGCAATGGGTGTCACATTTACTTGAATTGGGGTTATTGGCATTGTAAATGCATAACTGGACTTTTTGACACATTAATTGGTCAACCATGCCGCATATTTTGGTCCTTTCAGCTACATAATGCCAATGGCCCTGCATTTAACTAAAGGCCTACTGGAATATGGGGGTCATTCTGACCCCGGCGGTCAGAGACCTCCGGGGCCAGGGTCGGCGGGAGCACCGCCGACAGACCGGCGGTGCCCCGCAGGGCATTCTGACTGCGGCGGTTCGGCCGCGGTCAGATGCGGGAAACCGGCGGTCTCCCGCCGGTTTCCCGCTGCCCTGCAGAATCCTCCATGGCGGCGGAGCGCGCTCCGCCGCCATGGGGATTCTGACACCCCCTACCGCCATCCTGTTCAGATGGCGGTAGGGGGTGCCGCGGGGCCCCTGGGGGCCCTGCAGTGCCCATGCCAACGGCATGGGCACTGCAGGGGCCCCCGTAAGAGGGCCCCACAAAGTATTTCAGTGTCTGCTTTGCAGACACTGAAATACGCGACGGGTGCCACTGCACCCGTCGCACCTTCCCACTACGCCGGCTCAATTCTGAGCCGGCGTCCTCGTGGGAAGGTTGATTTGCCCTGGGCTGGCGGGCGGCCTTTTGGCGGCCGCCCGCCAGCCCAGGGCAAATCCCAAAATACCCTCAGCGGTCTTTCGACTGCGGAGCGGTATTTTGGTGGGGGAACTTTGGCGGGCGGCCTCCGCCACCCGCCGAAGTTAGAATCACCCCCTATGTTTCTTAACCAAGGCCCTTAAAACTACTCCCAGGTGTAAAACATATTTACTTGGAAGTTGGTACAGGCAACATTGTATTTTAAGAATGTGTGCTTAATGGATCACTGTCCCTTTATTGCAGTCTGGGGAGTCAAACAAAACATCCATGATTTTTCACACGCTTGAGGAGAGCCATCTGACATGATATTAATGATCCTCAGTTAGTCTTTAACTGAAATATTAGTTATAAAATATTTACCATTGTACAGCATAATTAACTGTAAGCTCTCCTCAAGGTTAGTTTTATAAATATACACACACATGGTTCAAGTTTCACAGACTCAAATATGTGTAGTTTATCTAGTCAGGTTTCTGCTTTGTATTCGCAGCTTAGATCACGTTATAAAAATAAAACTACAAGTCCCATAATGCATTCAGAAACATAAACTAAATGAGCTAATCACATTTTTAACTAGGGAGCTGGACAACTCCATGAATACCACTCCAAGGTCTGGCTTCCAACTTTACAGTTGGAATGCCCTCTTGACTAGTAGTATATCATAGTAAAAACAGGCAAAGCCAGGATTTCAGCACGTTACCTGACTGTTTTCAACACGGACTGCAGCTACAGCTCATGAGCTAGGGTTGGCTGCCTGCAAAGGGTTTAGAAGCTGCTATAGTGCACACATTTCAAAGGTATTTATTAGGGAGTTCAGTAAAGTTGTAATATTGCACTCAAGCAAATGACTCATTATTCCTGGAGGTCCAAAAAAAAAAAAAGCAGAAAATAGCTTTAAAGCGCCATGCAGTAACGCGGCTGCTGCATATGAATGTTAAAGCACTAAATACTGAGGCAACGTAATTTCAAAGCTGTTTTGGGCCTATATATTCCATGTCCAGCCACTCCCGGACCATTCAGCTCACTGGTACAGCTTTTTTTTTTATTTGTGTTGTTTTTCTGTTTAGAGTGCATCTAAAGTAAAAATGTCAAAATACCTCTGGTGATTAATGTTCCTTCTGGAGAGAGACCATACTTTTGTCTAGTGGAACCTTGGAGTCATCATAAGCTAGCGCAGAAGGATATTGTGTCTGCTGCAAAGAACCTGTGCTAGGCAAATCACAAAATTCATATAATGTAAAAATGTCAAAAAAACTTCGGCGACTTATGTTCTTTCCGGAGAAAGAATGTACTTTTGTCTAGTGGATGCTTGTAGTCATTTTAAGGTAGCGGAGAGAGTTAATGTGCCTGCTGCAAAAAACGTGTACTAGGCAAATCACAAAGTGCATGTAATGTAAAAATGTCAAAATATCTCTGGCGATTAATGTTCTTTCTGGAGAGAGAACATACTTTTCTCTAGTGGAAGCTTGGAGTCATCATAAGGTAGTGCACAGGGTTAATGAGCTTGCTTCGAAGATCATGTACTAGGTAGATCACAAAGTGCATGTAATGTAAACATGTCAAAATACCTCTGGTGATCAATGTTCTTTCTGGAGAGAGAATGTACTTTTGTCTAGTGGAAGCTTGTAGTCATCATAAGGTAGCACAGAAGGTTATTGTGCCTGCTGCAAAGAATGTATACTAGGCAGATCACAAAGTGATATAATGTAAAAATGTCAAAATATCTCTGGTGATCAATCTTCTTTCTGGAGAGAGAATGTACTTTTGTCTAGTACAAGCTTGGAGTCATTATGAAGTAGCCTAGAGGGTTAATAGGCCTGCTGCAAAAAAGTGTACAAAGCAGATCAAAGTGCATATAAAGTGAAAATATCAAAACAACTCTTGCAATTAATGTTCTTTCTGGGGAAAGAACAGCTTGTTATTTCCACCTCAAGGTCAAATCTTGACTATGAAGTCACTCAAGGCCTCTGCTATGTGTCCTGGTGACCCTTTGTTTTGTCCATGCTCCCTATCCCCTGCTCCTGACTCCACAGAGACCTCATTTCACACACTGGACACAGTGACACCAGCTTACAGCTTGCCAGGGCAGGATGGGTGACAGTGCTTTCAACATACATCAGGACTTGGAAAGAAAATGCTTTCTGATGTGCCTGGAAGTGCTAGTGCTAATAAAGAATGAATAAATAAATAATTACCATGCATTATTCAACAAGGTAATCCAGTAACCTACAGATCACACGAATAAAAGCCAAAGGCAAAAATGAAATGGCTCCTATAAGGAAACTGTGAACAATGTGAGCAGCTCTCCAGTATTGCTGATCAATTCGCTCTCTGCCCGCTTGGAGCACCATGGCAGCCACATAGCACAGACAAAAGAAACTAGTAATAGAAAAAAAATTGAGGTGGGGAAGCCACGCAGAACAAAAGAAAGGTGCAGCCCCTATCTGTAAACATAAAGTGCGGCATGCCACGATGTAACAATCAAAGGAACTGGAAGACCAAATGCACTTCACGGAAACCTGCTCAAACAGGGAGAAGGTGTGGCGCAAGGACTAGAGCTGCCAACTTTGGACCTGAGAGCCCAGGTTCGAGGCACCGCATCGGCTCAACATTACTTAATCTCACTATGGCTACAAAATATGAATCTGTCTTTTCTGCAATGTAGCTGGTACTTATATAAAGCCTCCAATACCTTTGTGTGGAGTTTTTTCGGCTAATTTGCAAACAAGTAATAAAATGATCACACCCATCAGGCACACTCATAAACAGAATCCATACCAAGTAAACAAGAAAGTGGGTGCCGTGCCGAATCGTGAAGTGCAGCGCACGTGTAGATACAAGTTAGGCATGCGGAAGAAACAGGGAAAAAAATAATAATCCCCCAAGTCGACAGATTCCCATGCAAATCGGAACAATACAGTACCTGGCTGGTGCTCTCGAGGATGGATAAACACTGTAAAAGGCATGACGTATGCATGCCTTTCACAAATTAAATCAGGGGAATTTTAAAATGCAAGCCCATCAACAAATTAAAGTGATGTTCATGAGAAGGGCGTAACTAAATCCCACAGAATAGATGACAATAGGTCAGAAGCGCTTGAGCACTGGACCTAAAAAGGAAATAGCAAGGAGAAATACACATAATTCTCCTTGTTATGCCTATGTCAGGGAGGCATACTGTTTCAATGCATTTCCAGGTTTACAACTCTCTGGAAATCTGGGAATGTGCCAAAATCCATGTGTGGATGCTTGGAAATGCCCACACTCCACCATGGGACTTCTCCCCAACGCAAGAAATGCAAGGCAGCAAAATGCACTACCTTACCTTGAATTTACTAAACCACGCACAGCCCCGCAAAGTGGGTTTCCATGGCTTAATATATCCCAGTTAAGTTAAGGGCGTGCATTACCTTGCTTCATATTGTGGGACAGAAGGGAAAGGTAAGTCCTAAAAAAGTATAAATATGGGCCCTAGTACTCTGGCCTCCTGTTTTCAACTATGTGGTGAAATGTTCGGATCCCAGCATGCGCAATCAGTCTTTCAGCCTTCTAACTTCGATAAAAACAAGCATAATTGATTGTAAATCATTTAGCAACTCCTAGAATCTATGCTGATGGTTAACATACAGTTTACATATTATTAGTTTAGATCTGAAGTTAGCCGCACATTTCTTGGTCAGTTCTCAACTTTAAGAAAACTTCATAAATGAAACAATGTCCCTTTTTAGTTCAGCTATAATATTTTTTCTGATTTTCTGCTTTTCTGTTTTTTTAGGAAAAGTCCCAGCAGGGTGATGTCCAGAATGTTTCCGTTATGGTGGCCTCAGACTCTTCCGGCCCGGAATCAGTGTGTTCTCCGAGAACCCCGCATACATATGAAACCATACTGGTTGCCACTGAGGACAACATCACTACGATAACGTTGAACCGTCCAGAAAAGAAAAACGCCATTAACATTACAGTAAGACGCCAAATAAACGGTTACAGTGAAAACAAGTTATCAGATCTAATTATAATAATGTAATACTATGTACACATTCATACCCGAAGAATAAGTATGGCTTGCAAGCTAAATTTACAAATAATGTATGTACCAGATCATACTTACAAACCAGAAGTGTCTGTGCTAAAAGGATGAGTTTTTGACCCGAGGACCAGGGCTGGTTTTAAGGGGTTGGGACTGGTGCGGCCGCACTGGGCGCTGACCTGAAGGGGGGCACTGATCTCAGAGAGGGGCTCTGTACTGAGCAATACATTTCGCTTTTAGGACACCTGCTGCAGTTCCTTGCGCGTCCAGCTTTCAGGCAGCATAAAAATGTAAAGATAACTCTTGTGATTAATGTTCCTGCTGGATAGAGAGATGAATGTTTCTCTAGTGGCAGTTTTGACTCGCTCGGATTAAAATGCCTGCTGCATGGAACAGAACTGTATTTTATATGGATAGCTGAGTGGATGACTAAAGCCAGCCTTTACCTGCGCTTTAAAACACACAAATTGTATGTGAGAGAGGGGCCATGGAGAGAAGAGGGGCACTGTTGCTAGTTTGTAATGAGGGAATCCGAGGAGGAGGTTATTGGAGTTTGGGTACAGCTGGGAGTCTGCCAAAACAAGATTGTTGCACCAGTAGCCACCAGTGCTAAAGCTGGCCCTGCCAGGACTTATATAAGGGGTGTGAATAGCAGAAGTGAAACCACTTGGAAGGAGGGTGGTTATAATAGAGAATGCATTTGGATATCTGTGACTGTCAGATGTTTATGAAAGACTGTGGAATTTGAGATTTGTCTTTTACTCTATAAACCATTCTCGTATTACTTGGAGCTAGGACTACACCTTATCAAATACGTGGAAAGTGGGGGGCGTGGTCTGGCCACGAGAGCTGATGGCCGCTTGAAGGAAGGGCTCCGTGAGGCGGCAGGCCTCAGGCCCGGGGTGGGGGCACAGCAGGGGCAAGGAGCCTCCCATTAAGAGACCGAAGCACGACTGGGGGGTGCTGCTGCGGGAGGCCGACCCCTGCAAGCGGTGCACCCCTGCGGCCCCCTACTAGTCACTGGCGATTGGATGTGGCCTGCGGCGGAGCTTGGAGCCGCGGCCTCCCATATTTCCTCAGCCTGGCCCTGCCCACAGTGGAATTGAGCCGGCGCCAGGCAATTTCACGACTGATGAGCCCTGCATCGAGAGCTCGGAGGGGAGTCGCCCCACCGCTTGGGCCGTCACCTCCCCTCCCCTCATTTAACTCCCACCCACTGAAGGGGCTCTCTTTCCTCTGAAAGCAGGGGGCCCCCGGGCTTACACCGCACCAGCTCAACCGGGGGGAAGAAAGGAGGTGGTAGCTGGGCACCCCGTGCATTCTCCTATCAGGGGAGACACGCCCGAACAGGATCTGCGCCCAGACCCCAGGGGTCGCTCCCACCTGATACTTGTGGCGATCAAGAGGCCTAGACAAGCAGACCCCAAAAACGTTGGACATTGCGAAGAGGGGTAAAGGACGGAGGCCTATGTCATAGTCAGAGCAGAGCCCTACTCTGGGTTGCTCCCTTGATAATCCTGACTGGCGAACACTGTCGAAGGCTGGCATAACAGCTGTGGCTCCGGCCCCCCTAACCCCTCGTTCTCATGCCCACTGCGCAGATACACTGAGGGCCCACCAGACTCATAGGAAGCCCTGCACCACAGCAATTGGACAACGTAAGTCACCCATATACCCCCTCCCCTCCCCCTCACTGAGCATAGCGGGTGGGGAGGAGAACAGCACTTGTCAGGAGCCGGTCCATGATATACTGCGAAACAAGTGCTCTCCTCCGTACAGGATGTTAAAACCCCTGAGCAAGGAGAAAGGGGCTCCCCTTACAGGTTCACCCCCCCAACAGACGGACACCTACTCATCTTCAGGCTGAACCTCACCTCCCTCTCTATTTGGACACAGGCTGTGCCACAGGCTTCACCAAGCCTATGCTAACCACCAGACACCCTGCTGAGAGGGCCAAGACCCCCCTTCTCCTCCTTCATATCGCTGGCTCATCACCGCAAGGATGCTCTGACCAATACCAGGTTTAAGTGAGGCTCATCCGAGCCTCCACCTCATCGCAACACTGCACCACGGCCATGACGCGGGGCCAGAGATGCCAGGTGGCAGGTCGTCAACCAAGAACTCAGGCAAACCGTCAAGACAGCTGCTTTTTTCTGAAGCCTTATTTCATTCAAAAGTGCCACGCTTCACTCCGGTGGGCAGCAGACCGACCGGCACCACACCATGACAGACTTAGCAGAGGAGTCAACCATGGACGGTATCCTCCAGGAGATCTCGGTGGTGGGTCGCACACTGGAGGGGATGAACAATGCTATGGCCTCACTGACCGCAGAAACAAAATCCATATGCCTGGACATTGCAGGCTTCCAGTCCCAAGTGATGGGACTAGAACAGTGGGTGACAATGGTGGAAGCCCACGTTGCTTCCTCCCAGGACCGAGACCAGGAACTCCTGTATCTTTGCAGCAAGATGATAGACCTAGAAGACAGGAGCCGGAGAGACAACATCTGATTCCTAGGGTTCCCTGAAACCATTGAGGGCGGAGATATCCATTCGTTCTTGCGGGAGACATTACCCAAGCTCACTGGCACAACCTTCAACCCTCTCCTGGAGTTTCAAAGAGCGCACAGACTAGGCCCCAAGAGACCTGATGCGGCCAGGCCACCTTCCCCCGACCGATCATAGCCTGTCTCCTGCGTCACACACTGACCCTGCCGGATGGACGAACAGGAGAGCCGGATATCAGCGGACTTCTCCAAAGAGACTAGTGAGCGCAGGAGGGCTACGCCAGATGGAGATGAAATACGGCCTGTTCGAACCAGCGAGAATATGGATTACGAAAAATGGTGTGTCTAAAGACTTCTATGACCCTGAGTACCTATGCTCTTTTCTGGACGGCCTCATACCCATGGACACTTCCACCCCGACTCCACCTCGGGATCTACCTGCAACGACCCAGAAAGCTTCGTCCCAAAGCCTCGCCCCCGGAGGGTTGGGGTCAGACCGGCACCCTATAGACTTCCATCCCAGGGAAAGAGATCTGGAAAGACTTATGAACAGCCATGATGACATGGGACAGGTGCTACATGTGGTGGCGCTTCACACGCAAGTGACAGACAGGGACAATTCTCGCTCCCCCTGAAGCCTCCCGCACAACCCACCTGAACTCAAAGCTTATCACTGGGCTACAAGAAGTCAAGCAGCTGGTGGCCCTAGACCCCGGGACTCGGTCCAACCGACTCCCCACTGCTCCGTTGGCTGGATGAGTATTAATCCATATCACTGCATTGTACTGGTTGTTTCACTGTTGTACTGTAATGGTCTCCTACAGGTTTAATATGGGTACCAAATAAGTCCATAAGGTTGTTCAGCTCCCATTGGGACTGTTGGAGTCCTGGACCTTACATGCCTTTCGACCTTGGTATCCCAACAGTTTGTTTGCCTATAGTCCAATGATAATTGTTTAATTGCTCTATTTCTTGATGCATCTTTGTTATAATGTTTACTTGGTCACACTTTGCACTTCTCTCCCGCTCTCTCCTCCCCCCTCTCCTGTACGCATGCAGCAGTATTGAGCACAACGGCATCCGATCTCCCCCCAACCCCCTCTTCCTTGAACCCCACCCCGCTTATGGGTGACCTCCTGTGCTCGCCGCGGCATTCTCCGTCATTCTGGCCCTCCGGTAGCGCGGTGCTGTGCTACTCCGATCCCTATCAGGTGCTAACATGCTGAGTTATTACGGCTCAGCGATCATGGCACATTAATGTCAAGGGGCCTAGACAGCTCCGCGCAGCACCCCCTCTCCCGGATGGAGGGCGTTGGCCGAGCGCTGGGGCTCCTTGGGTTCAGGCTTAGACCCGCAGATTACAGTTTAGGACTTGTGGGGCTTTTGTTCTGCTCCCTTCCGCCCCTCCTTCCTCCCTTTTTTCTCCTTCTCTCCCTGAGCTGTGACCTGTTTTTCTACCCCTGTTCTCTTGGATTCGTCTCAACCACTCTTCTCCCAAACCATTTCTTCTTTTTCTTTTTCTCCCTTCTCTTCCCTCTTATTCTCTCCTTTCTTGTTCCTCTCCTTCTTTCCTTCCTCGTTTCCCCCCACCCCCTCCTACCTCCTTGCTCCCTTCCCTTCTGGTGTCTTTCCAAATTCTGTTTATTTTCTTTTTCTACCCTGCCCCCTCTTCTTTCTTCTATATACCCCTCCTCCCTCCCACCATTCCCACCCCTCCACGTCAACCCCTCCTCAGCAGCTGGAATCCCTTGTACGCTCCACCCCACCCTCAGCAACCCCATCTATAAACCCCACCCGTAGCCTCTTCGGCTTTCTATCTCATAGATATCTATCCTCCCCCACACATTTGCCCCGTTTCCCAACAATACCCTCCCTCGCTGCACCCTCTGGTCCTCCCTCATGGCTGGACATTCATCATCACCACCCACCCTGCTACTGGTCATTTCTTGGAATGTTAATGGCCTCACTCATTTCATTAAACAGAAGAAAATACTCTCATACCTCAACACTAAACGGACGGATGTGGCTCTTCTCCAAGAGACGCACCTGGACAGGATTGAATCCGACAAACTGCTGCGGGACTGGGTGGGGACAGTGTTATCTAGTTGTAACCCTTCCTCACAGGACACAGGGGGCGGCGTTCCACAAAAGTGCGGAGTTGCGATCTTATTACGAAAAAGTCTACCTCTCACTGTCACCAAGCCATGGGTCGACCCGGAGGGGTGATACATGTTCGCCAAACTGAAATTAGGAGGCTCTTTGCTCTGTGTGGGCTTCGTCTACACCCCAATCGGTTCAAAACGATAGTTATTTTTGTGCATCAACCGCCTTCTGACAGAAATAGGGGCCACCTGATATATAATCGAGGGAGACTGGAACCTGGCTAGAGAGGCGATACTAGATAGGACCGGAACACTGGACATAACTAATAATGGTGACAGGGCTCTGCAGTCTGATGTAATGCAGGACAACAGTCTGGTAGACTTCTGGAGGCTGACACTGGCTGATAGGGAATATACCTTTTTGTCCCCAGTTCATGGCACTCAATCCCACTTGGATTATTTTCTTATCTCACACAGCATAATGGCACACACACAGGATGCTCGCATACTAGATGGAGGTTTGTCGGACCACTCCCCAACTCTTCTGTCCGTCCAGCTGGGCCTGGTGTCCCCGGGCCGCAAACCATGGCGATTTGCTGTCCAACGCTACCGAACCCAACAAGGGAAGGCACAACTGCAAGCGCATGCATCCACCTACATCCGAGGCAACCTCTGCTCAGTGGAATCCAAGAGGGTCACCTGGGCGGCGGCCAAGGCGACAATACAAGGCCACCTGATGTGCGACGCCACGCTGGCAAACAACGACAGGATGGCACAACAAATGACCCTGAAACCGACATCAGACGCCTGACGCGACAATATTCGGACCAACCCTCCATCTCCACCCGTAGATGATTGGAGTGCGCACGTATGGCCATGTACGAGCTATTCACATCTCAGGCCGAATATGTGCTGCAGGGCTTACAGGGATGACATTACGAGCAGGGGAGAAGGCTGGCCGCTTGTTAGCAGCACAACTCCGCCAAAGAGCGGCGACCCTAGCTATACCAGCTGTTAAAGCTTGTACAGGAGAGACACTCACACACCCACAGTAAATAGTCAATTAATTTGCTACCTTTTAACGTCGCCTCTACGCTCCAGTATCTCAGTCCTCTCCTGCCCAGATTGAGGCCTTTCTCAGTAATATTACTTTGCCCTCACTCTCTGATGAGGGTCGTAAATTACTGGAGGGGACATCATACGCCATAAACTCTTGCAGGGTGTCTCTGATCTCCCCTATCACAAATCGCCCGGAGAAGACGGATTCCCTGTGGAATTCTATAAATGGGCAGGGGAAGAAATGCTAGATGTCCTGCACGATGCGCTGACAGAGGCGTGTCAGAAGGGCTCATTAGGCGCGATCTCCAACACCGCCGTTATACCAGAACCAGGTCGTGATCCTCTGCTTTGCAGTAGCTACCAACCCATATCCCTCCTGAACGGCGATGTCAAGATACTGGCCAGTATCTTGGCGAATCGCCTGCGTGAGGTCATGCCATCTTTAATACACCAGACGCAGGTAGATTTTGTACCGGGCCGAAACTCAAGAAATCACCTTTGTACCGTTTGCCATGGCCTCTGGGAGGTTAGGAATATGCTGGAGGTCGCACTAGCACTGTCCTTAGACGCAGAAAAAGCGTTTGATCGCATAGAATGGCCGTATTTATTTGCAACACTGACAAAATTTGGATTAGGTGACCAGTTTATTTCCAAAGTTCGATTGCTGTACGAGCACCCTACAGCACGGTTCAACTGTGGGGGTTTTCTTTCAGATCCCTTTCCTGTCTGCAGAGGAACCCAGCAGGGGTGTCCCTTACTGCCCCTTTTGTTTCTGTTGGCGTTGGAGCCGCTGGCGGCTGCCATACACGCCTCCCCCCTGATAGCGGGCTTTCATCTGCCGAACTGCACCTCTAAACTTTATTCATACGCTGATGACGTCCTGCTAACATTAACCGACTTAGAGCGCTCATTGCCTGCCCTAGTGGAGATCATTGACAACTTCGCACCCCTCTCCGGCTATCGGGTGAACTGGGACAAAAGTGAGGCCCGTCCTCTCTCACGGATGACGACGAAATCTGTGCTTCTGGGCTTCCCATTCTGGTCGACCCCGAAACACCTCAAATATTTAGGAGCATTAGTTAATCGTGGCCTAGAGCGTATGGTGGTAGACAACCTGGATCCCCTCATTGCACGCATGAGACTTGATTTCGACAAATGGGCTCAACTAGGCCTCTCCATGTGGGGCAAGATACAGGATGTAAGGATGGTCACGGTGCTGCGCTTCACCTATGTTTTAGGTCTCCTACCCCTTCAGACACCTCTCGCCACATTGAGATCGATTGATGCAGCAATCAGGGCTTTTGTGTGGGGCTCTGCACATCAACGACTGGCATCAGCCAAATTAATGGCACGCAGATCCTATGGAGGAATGGGACTTTCCTCTGTGGAGCATTACACTCTAGCCCTCCACCTGTCGCCACTAGTCGCTACCCTGTCCGACCCCACAGAATCACCACAGTGGGTAAACATGGAGAAGGAACTGCTTTCCCATAGTGGAGGCCTTGACTGGCTCTACCATATGAGTCCCACATCCCCTAGTGATCTGAATCTGATCCTGAAGGCGACATGCGCGGCATGGCAGAGGGCCCACCATCTCCTGGGGTACACCCCTTCCTCCAGGCCCACTTGTGGCATAATGACAGTCTGTGGATAGGTGGAACGGCTATTAACAGGCCACAGTGGAAGGAAGCCGACATCGACCATCTAGCCCAGGACGGCAAGCACAAACCCTTCGTCAGGCTACAGGAGGAATTCCACCTCCATCCCAAACAGGAATGGAAATACCTACAACTTCAGCATTGCCTGCGCCAGCACACTGCCATTACAACCCTCGCCCGTAGTATGTTACCTGAAGACATGGGGGAAACACAAAGGTATAATGGCTCCCCTATACGAGGTCATCACGAGTCACCTATACATCACAACCTGTCCTGGACAAATTACGCCTACAATGGTAAACCCGCCTATGGCGGGCCATTGATGTGGAGGATTGGACAGATATGGTGGAGGCATTGGACAGAGGCACACAATAAGCCTGCTTAAAATTCTGGGGCATATTTATACTCCGTTTGCGCCGAATTTGCGTCGTTTTTTTCGACGCAAATTCGGCGCAAAACTAACGCCATATTTATACTTTGGCGTTAGACGCGTCTAGCGCCAAAGTAGGAGGAAAGAGCGTCATTTTTTTGCGTGAACGCCTTCCTTGCGTTAATGAGATGCAAGGTAGGCGTTCCCGTCTAAAAAAATGACTGCGACGCAAATGCGTCGTATTTATACTCCCGGGCAAAAATCACGCCCGGGAGTGGGCGGGGCAAAAAACCCCGCATTTGCGCCGGATTTTAGCGCCTGGGTCAGGGCAGGCGTTAAGGGACCTGTGGGATCAAAATGAGCCCACAGCTGCCCTCCCATGCCCCCAGGGACCCCCCCTGCCACCCTTGCCCACCCCAGGAGGACACCCAAGGATGGAGGGACCCATCCCAGGGACATTCAGGTAAGTTCCGGTAAGTATAATTTTTTTTTTTTTTTTGGCATGGGGGGCCTGATTTGTGCCCCCCTACATGCCTCAATGCCCAATGACCATGCCCAGGGGACATAAGTCCCCTGGGCATGGCCATTGGGCAAGGGGGCATGACTCCTGTCTTTACTAAGACAGGAGTCATGTAAATGGCGTCTGGGCGTCGTTAAAAATGGCGCAAATGGGGTGGAGGCGATTTTTTGGCGTCAACCTGACTTGCACCATTTTAAGACGCCCTAACGCCATTTTCCCCAATGCCGGCGCTGCCTGGTGTACGTGTTTTTTTTTCACGCACACCAGGCAGCGCCGGTCTGCTAGCGCCGGCTAACGCCATTCAATAAATACGGCGCCCGCATGGTGCTTCAGAATGGCGTTAGCCGGCGCAAAACTTTTTGACGCTAAACTGCGTTAGCGCAGTTTAGCGTCAAAAAGTATAAATACGGGCCTCTGTCTTTTCAAGATACTTCACGATTGGTACTGGACCCCAGTGAAATTGCCCATGATCGGCCTTCTTCCACATGCAGACTGCTGGCGCTGCATAGAGAAACACTGTTATTTTCTTCATATCCTCAGCGGTTGCTCATCGGTCCGGCCTTTATGGAGGGCCATGGAACGTACTCTGGCAGACTCCATGTCGCTCCCAACCTCCTTACCCCCAAATCTTATCATGCTTCACGACATGGACTCCCTCCCGGCCCTATCATGACCGCAGAGAAGACAGCTACATACAGCACTGGCAACTGTGAAAATATGTATCTTACGGCACTGGAGATCAATTACCCCCCCAAAGCCTGAGGATTGGATGGTGGCGATGACTCGCATAGCTGCCAGTCCGGCTCCCTTCCTCTCTCCATTCCATATCCCTCTCTCTTTCTTTCTCTTGCTCTCCCTCTTTTCCTTTATCTGTCTTAGAGCCCACCTCAGTTTCTTCCATCTCTCCCCCATCCCCATTCCCATTCACCCAGTAGGTGGAATTACTTAGGATCTACTTAGTGTTGATACTCTGGGGACACCGTCATCAACCACCCATAGGATCTACTTAGAGTTGATACTCTGGTGACACCGTCATCAACCACCCAGTCCCCTCCCCCCTCCCCTCCGCTTCCCCCTCCCCCCTATTTTGCCCCCTTTTGTCTCTCCGACACCATCCCCGTCTTCTCTCTGTCTCTCTCTTACATCTTGCCTATCTCCTCCTTTTTCTTTTCTCCTTCCCCCCCTTCTTCACTCCTATCCTCCCTTCCCTCTCCAGGCAAAAACCAAAAAAGATGAGGTTGTCCCACCTTTCCCACAAAGACCTTCGTGAGCATCTCTTCAGGGATGACCAAGAGCCAGGATACTCCTGCCCTCTCCTTCAGTCTGCCCCATGCAATAGGTTCTGATTCAGGACTGATCCGCTTGCCCGTGTACTACCGAACCTCCAAACACACTGATCCTCAATGGCGGGGGAAGCCACGCACAGGGGTTCCATAACCGCGAGAGGCGAACATGTCCCGGACCGCAACCCAAACATAGTGTATGATATCCCCTCTAAAAGCATACTGCCCTAAGGCCTATGCCCCATATCTGCCCCTACCCCCCTGCGGTACTCGTTCTCCCACTACTATTATTAGCCGCCCCTCCACCCGCTACCCTCTCTTTTCATCTCTTTTCGTCACTGTTTGCAGATACTGTTGAACATGTCTAGTCCACCCAGTTTCACATGAGACGAAGTTTGTGCAGCTTCCAGACTCTAATGTACGGGAATTGCTACCCTTTGTCTATTAAAGCTGTATTAAAATGTGTTCATACTATTAATAATAAAAAATTACAACAACAAAAACGTGGAAAGTGAAATATAATAAGGGATACTGGAATTATCTGATGGTGAGGACCAAATTACATAGCATGGTTGACTAATAAACAAATTAAGCCGAGTCATCTGTCACAATTTGTGATAGATTTACCATTATGTTGTAATTTGTACACATGGTAACACTGTCTGGTAAAAGCGTTCATCATATTAACACTCAAATACAGCAATAAGCAGGAGAAAGGTGTCTAGTCAACCTTTGCCATGAAGCTACCCCTGTGTTGCAACATAGTTTGCTGTCTTTTTAGTAACTTTTGATCCATTTTAACTAGAAAGACATTTTGTTGTTCAAATCTGGAGATTATGCATCAGATGATGGAGTCTGAAGAAAATGTGGCAAATCCATACGTATGCAAAAAATATATAGTTCCAGTAGCCCTGGATATAATGAAAGCTAGAGGAACATGGGAACTGGCGTTATTAAAGCTGTTCAGAAAATTGTGTTCCGACACATTTTCTGGAAAATATGAAAATAACTCACAAAATGAAATATATTAACGAAAGGCCTCGAAGAAAAAGACAAGATGGGAGCATGGGATTGCATTATTTAAAAGTAAGTTTCATTTAACATGAGTGACATTTTCACATAGTATTTGTTTGTTTCAGGTGAAACCGAGTTACACGAGAAATTTGTAGTGTTTGTTCAGAGATATACTTTCGCTTTCATCCAGCTGGGCCGATATTGGGAGAGAATATTGTGTTATGTTATCTATGGAGGTTGTGGCTGTGAGACTATGAGGTCGTGGTTATTAGCATTCTAGTGCAACTGTGCCACCTTTTATACTGATGGAGCAGCTGACCAGAGCTATCATAGAATGTTATAGTTAAATTACATTTTGTCCGTCAAAACAAGGAAGAGAGAAGACGGGAAAGGTGGTGTAGATCCAAGACTAAGAGACTCTGCATTCACTACTAAGGTAAAGATTATCTAAGAGAGTCTCCATTGTGAGGAGGAAGGAGGCTTGACTCATCTCATAAATTGTCCTCAATTAACTACAACTACTATTCTCAATGTAGCTGAGGCTTAGTGGGAGGCTGATACCAACTCATTTAGGGAGTGTGTAGGTTCTGAGACTCCTTTAGGCACAATAACCTTAACCTTAACCAGCGACATTTGGCAAGATGACTCTGGTAAGGACTAAATGACTGTCAGTGTTATTGGACAATAATGCCCCCACATTTTCAAAAATATGATAAGAACCCACGCTGATCAAGCAGGTTGCAGGAGAGTCAGGAAACCTGTTAAAATGAGGAGGCCTGTGTCTTGGACAGGTGTGCACAGATAGCCACATCTAGCCCAATATGTTCTTCTTGATGCACGCAAGTGTGAATATAACCGATGTGGAAATAACTGGAAACAGTGACTGTAAATAAAGTTTCAATTGAGTTTAATTGATAGCAGCAATAACTCGTGAAATATCATCAATGTCAAAAAAGTACAGGTGATCTCATAAAGCGGTTACATGCACTTAAAGAATAATCAAACAATAACAACATAGAGGAGAAAATACAGATAGGATCTCCTACGTCCCTTCTAAGCAATGCCGGAGATCCCTGGCTACCGTTCTCGGCTAGCACCACGGCAAAAGGATAGACACTGTTCGGGCAGCAAAGAGGTATGCACAATACTGTGCCAAACTCCCACAGATGTATTTTGCTACAGCCTTTTATGAATAATAAGTTGGCAGTCGTTCTCTTGGATCCAATGGGTAGACTATGATGTAATCTTGCTGGATGGCTCTATTTCTGTTAATTTGGCTGTGCCCATGTACAACAGATGTCTCCTCCACTTGTCCCTTTGAACCTATTCAATGTTGTGAACGTCCCACCAGACATTTCCATACTTATCAATGGTGGTATAAGCTCAAAACATGGCAGGGTGTTCTGTCCCCTCCTGAAAATGTTCTTAACCTTGGTAAACTAACTAGAGAAACATGAACAATATTTTTAACCCGTTTTGAATATCCTTGGCAAAATGCATGTTGACAAAGGCTACATACACATTTAGGTCGTTCTCAGAGAAATACAAGTCTTCACATTTGTACACACACATCAGCTAAGCTAAGTTAACCTTCGTACTGCTTTGAGATTCTTGCACATACTAAACCTTGTATACTACAGCCTGTCAGCTAAAGCCTAGATATCCATTTGTCTCAGGCAGAGTATCTGTGTTATGCTCTATTCTTTCTTTCAGGATGTCTTATGAATATTTGTAAATAAACATGAGTTAAAGCTAAGACAGATACTTCTTCATTTTGTTAGATAAGTATAAAGTCTACACCCATGGCCCATTTGGCCCAATCACCATGGCAGAACATTTCACTAAGAAAACATTTGAAATGAGAAACATTATCTGGCGTCCCTTCATAGGCAATGGGATCAATATGAGGGGAAGGTTGAGGCTGGCAAAAAAGGATTATATTAATTCAAATAATCATAAACATGGGTCAACAGGCTAATGGCAGACATTTTTGGAAAGGAATTGTTGAATGAGAAATAATATTTGGAGTCCCTACGGTGCCCATAGGATTGATAAGAGAGCAAAGGCAAGGTCTGAAAAACTTGACTAAATACGTTAAAAATAAAATAAAATCTGAAATTAACTAAAATATGAGGTCAGAGCTGGCAACATCATGCCCCAATGTTAGTGGGGATAATAACCTGCAAAACTGAAGGGTCCCATAAACGTTGCTAACACATGGAAATTGGATTAACATTAAAGTGCCCCTGGCACAAACATCTCCAGTAAAATAGACTATTCAACAATCACACACACACCCAAACGCGTTTGACAAAGTAGTCGGTGAGCATATAGAAAAAAATAAGAAGACTGAAAACAAATGAAAATGGCAGCTTGTGAAATAGTGCATCTTTTGTTTGCAGCCCCCCCTTATTTTGGCTGACAGGTATTGCTGGTTATTGAAATTTGCAAACTGGGGCACTAAAAGACCCTAGTGTATGTGTTCAGACCCGTGAAAACATATTCATTTTGGATAAAGCCCAAATGACATTCAACACTCATTAAGCAATCCACTAGAGTAACAAAGAAAACATGGCCTCAGGTACCTGTGGAGCTTGACTGGTGGAGCTTGTAAATCTTCTGGCAAATCTGTCAAAATAACCCTTTGTAGTAGGAAAGAACCCTACTTAATAAACCTAAATAAAACATGCCTAAGTAGACCTTGTAGCCCACAGGGTGGGGTGCCTAGTATTTAAAAGTGGTACATGACAAAATGTAATGCTGGTATCTACCTAGAGTGATCAGCCCAAAAAAGCAGTTTTCAAGAGAAAGCCCTGCAGCTGTCCTATGAGAAAAAGTAAAGTTTAGAATAAAATAATAAGTTGGGTGCCTTTGGATTCAATAAGCTACAGAGGTAATCAAGCCACTATTTTGAGCCGCTATTTTTTAACCACTTTATTTTTGAGGTTTTTAAAACATTGTTCATAGAAATTCGTCACGCATGGTCACATTTTGCTAATAATATGAGTTATGGTTTCTATGATACAGAGAACGGTTGCTGAAAGAGGGAAGCGTTGCTAGGACTGGAATCCATGCAAGGAAGGACATCTTTATTTATCAGTTCTGACATTTGACCATGGTCAGTGACCAATAGACTATCACATTTGATAAAAGCTCGAAATAGAAGTCAAGTGGCTTCAAATTTCTCCATCCGGTCTCATAGTATTGCGGTCAATTTTTCAAGTGTGTAGATGGACCACACCTTTCCCCACTACACAGACAAATGCAGGGTGGTGGGCTGTTTCCAGAAATGTGCCAGGGTCATCTGGGCCCCAAAGGCAGGTGAGTGATGAGTTTCCCCTGGGGGGTGGTCCATGAATATACACTGGTCTCTTCAAGGTCACCCAGGAGGAGCATTCAGGGCTGTAATGAGAGAATGATCCCTAATATGGCCCTAATCTGGGAAACAATGGCAGACCAGTAATGTTAAACTTGTGTACGGGACCACCACATATGGAAACAAGTGCCCATCTCACCACAATTTATCCAGAAAATCTCAGTGCTCTTGAAAATAGTCTTAAGTCGTTTTTGGGAGAGGTACTGCCTAGTTGGAAGCTTATAGGCATTGTTCTTATGTGTTGTACATAAGGATGATGTAGTGGCCTTCCACCAGATTTTATTCCACATGTCATCAGATATCCTCATGCCCAAGTCTCTCTCTGATCGGCAGATGTAACTGGGTTAAGGTTTGGGGCCAGTATCTGATAATGCCGACTGCAATCACTTGATTCATTTTTGCAGAACCCTGTTTGCAGATAGAGTCACCAGCGGGGTCTTTTCTCAGACACTTTGTCTCGCACTACCCTGGAACCTGTCTACTGTACAAGTTGGATGATTCTGAAATCATCTGCTCTTGTAAGTCACTGCCCCTTCTGCACTTCCTCATGGGTGAGCAGCTCCCAATCCTAATGAGGTCACCCAGGACTGAGGGGCTGCAACCATTTCAATCTCCGAAGTGGTGATTCAGTAGTCTTTGTGGAAAGTTTGGGTTATGTACTATAGGAGTGAGCAGTGAAAGGTATGTTGTGGAGCCCTAACTGCATATCGTATGACACCAGTTGTCTAAAAGATTCTGTGTTGTGTCGAGGAGTGACATCTCCCATGAAAGCTCTGTGAGGGAACCAAAGAAGTGTTTGTAGTAGCGTTTGAGAAAAGTGCTACTCAACCGCCACCCAGCCATTGCCGTTAGGGCTGTGATTCCAGTCCACACAATTGGTCTGTCTGTATGTAAGCCTCTGTAATGAGGAAGCACAACCCTTTCTCTGTTGTCTGCCTATATAGATTGTTTCTCGCTACCCTCTGGCATTGGGTCTTCCAAACAGAAGAGAGGAGTTTAGTCTGGATACATTGAAGGATAGGCTTTGGGAAATGTAGCAGGAGAATCTGTGCTGCTTAGAGAAGTCGAGGGAAGAAATTCATTTTCACAGAAGTGAGCCTCTCCACCCATGAGATCTCGAGTTTGCGCCAGCGGTTGATATCTTTGTACAACACTTACAGTAGGGGTGAGATGTTGCACTGAAACACATCAGCTGAGGAGTATGGTAGGTTGATGGCAAGGTATTTCATCAATTCCTGTGTCCAGGTAAAGCTGTATTAAATCAATACCACATGGGTGTGTTTTACATTGGCCGATATATGCATGCTGCAAGATTTAGCATAGTTTACCAGGAAGCCTGAGCAATCAATAATGAGTGATAACTCTTCCATCAGGATGCAAGTCGGCGTCTTCCAGCGCGTCTTAACAGATACCAAGGCCCGTATTTATACTCCGTTTGCGCCGAATTAGCGTCTTTTTTTTCGACGCAAATTCGGCGCAAAACTAACGCCATATTTATACTTTGGCGTTAGACGCGTCTAGCGCCAGAGTATGGGCAAATAGCGTCATTTTTGGGCGTGAACGCCTTCCTTGCGTTAATGAGATGCAAGGAAGGCGTTCCCGTCTAAAAAAATGACGGCGACGCAAATGCGTCGTATTTATACTCCCGGGCAAAAATCACGCCCGGGAGTTGGCGGGTCAAAAAACCCCGCATTTGCGCCATTATTTAACGCCTGGGTCAGGGTAGGCGTTAAGGGGCCTGTGGGCTCAAAATGAGCCCACAGGTGCCCTCCCCTGCCCCCAGGGACCCCCCCTGCCACCCCTGCCCACCCCAGGAGGACACCCAAGGATGGTGGGACCCACCCCAGGGACATTCAGGTAAGTTCAGGTAAGTATTATTTTTTTTATTTTTAAATTTTTTTGGTGGCATAGGGGGGCCTTATTTGTGCCCCCCTACATGCCACTATGCCCAATGACCATGCCCAGGGGACATAAGTCCCCTGGGCATGGCCATTGGGCAAGGGGGCATGACTCCTGTCTTTACTAAGACAGGAGTCATTTAAATGGCGTCTGGGCGTCGAAAAAAATGGCGCAAATCGGGTTGAGGTGATTTTTTTGCCTCAACCTGACTTGCCCCATTTTAAGACGCCCTAACGCCATTTTCCCCCTACGCCGGCGCTGCCTGGTCTACGTGTTTTTTTTCCACGCACACCAGGCAGCGCCGGTCTGCTAGCGCCGGCTAACGCCATTCCATAAATACGGCGCCCGCATGGCGCTTCAGAATGGCGTTAGACGGCGCTAAATTTTTTGACGCTAAACTGCGTTAGCGCAGTTTAGCGTCAAAAAGTATAAATATGGGCCCAAATAAGGTGTATGAGGCAAAGGCACGACGTTTCATATTGCTGCAAAGGCTGAAGTTTAAAGACAAACAGATCGTTGTTTGCCAAGTAGTTTGGGGCCGATGAAAAGGACTAGTAGTGTTTGAAACTACCATCAAGAAACAATTTTGAAGAATAATGTAAAAAATCTTTGAACGAATAGGTGCTACCAGTATAGAGAATCTTCCAGTCTGGATGATGACCCGTTACTGATTTATGTCTGTATAGAGGGTCAAAACACTGACAAAAATTTGATGTGGATTGATGTAAAAATATAAGGTGACTTCAAGACTCCGGGATTTAAGGAGTCTTATGGAAGACCACTGCTTGTTTTTAACCACATTTTTGTATATGTTGTATATAACACTTTCTGCACCATAATATTCACCTTAACTGCGCTGTTATTATAGGAGCACCTAGAATCTAAAAATTACAAGTTTTTATAACAGTTATATCTGTTCTAAATGAAAAGGATAACAATGTTTTGCAAATAAATAAAAAATATTAATTAATTTAAAGATACCATATTGAACGAAAAGGTTCCTTTTCTCAGTAGTCTAGATCGGCCATTGAAGTCAAGGCATACACTTCCCCCTTTTTTGACCAATTTTTTGTCTGTTATATATCTCTTCCATCAAGGCAGGTACCAAGACTCCAGGCTCGGTGAGAAATAATAAGACTTTATCCGCGTATACCACTGACTTAAACCTGTGTGTGTCTACTAGTAGCCCCTGTAGGATTGGATTATTCTGTATGTTTTGAATGAAGGGTCCATTGTGAGTGCAAAAATCAGCAGGAAGATGGGACAGCCCTGTATGGTGCACCTAGAGATAGGGATCTGAAGGGGAATATTTGCCATAACTTTAATTTGTGTGATCGTTGGCTGAAAATGTGCCAGTATGAATCGTTTCATGTGGGGGGCCTAAAGGGGTCTTACAGGGACCTTGATTATGTTCTGTAAGTCTGCCCTATCAAAAGTCTTCTCCATGTTGTGTGAGAGAAGGACAAGTGAAATTCAGGCTCTTTCAGTTCTCTCCATCAAGGAGGTCACCAATCTGATGTTATCACCAGTATTGCGATTCCTAGCCCAGACTGTGTGCAGTCATGAGACCAACACAGATGCAAAGACTTTCACGTCCGTGTTCAGGAACACGATTGGACAGTATGCCGAGCATGTTCAGGTCCTTCCCACTTTTAACAGGAGTGTTAAGTGTGATTCCCGTATTGTTCCCATGACCACCCCATTTGTGGGGATAGCAATAAAAAATGCTGTGAGTGGTGTGGTGATGATATGCATGAATGCCTTATAAAAAGAAATTGGAAAACCGCCTGGGCTGGTTGCCTTGCAGCTCGCTAAACTGTGTATGACCATCTGGTACTCTTCAGATGAAATGTCTTCTTCAAGCAAGTCAGCAGTCAGCATCCATCAGTTAAGTCAAAGAGCTTGCCAGGTACGCATCTTGTGCAGTTAGGGGTAGATGCTAGAAGTGTTAATTCTGGGTAGAGCCTTCTGATGAAGTGTTAGGGCTTAGGCCTGAAAGTATGAGATGTAGATCAGGGTTTCTCAGTCCTCATTAGCTGTGCGTTCCTCTTATTCCCTTCGCTGTTGCTTCTGCTTGTGCTCCTTGCGTGTATTGCTGGGGTTGGGTCGTTCCCAAAGAGCACTGGATCCCTCTCCATTCCCCTGCTCCTCCACTGGGGGTGTTTCATGCCCTCCAAGCTCTTTGTGTGCATTGCTGAGGTTGGGTTGCCAAACTCTCTTTGAGCATATCCGGAGTCAAATTGTTGCGTTGTTGATATGCTGAGTTCAGCCTGCATGTTCGATCCAAGTGGCTGGGTTGGGGCCAGGGGTTTTGTAGGATGTGGAGGAACAGTGCTTGCATGCAATCCTCCAGGTCCATTGTAGTGACCTCACATGACACTCTCTCCCTGATGTTATTTCATCTGGAACGATTTTCCAGGTCATCCACTTTGTCCATCAAATCTTTATGGCGTGCCTCTGACTGAGCGGTCAAGGATTGCTTTGATCATGTTGTGGCACCATGCTGTCATGTCCTTTCAAAACTCTGCAAGGAGCTCTTGAATGTGTAGTTTAGTAACAGGTGCCTGCAGCATGCTATCCAGAACATCCTCAGCACTGGTTGCAGGGGCAGTTGTCAGGGTCTCCTGGTTTGCATTCCGCTCAGCCATGGGGGTCTAAAGCATTTTTTTAATGGTGGAGTTTTTATGTGGCCTAGCCTTTGTGGAAGTCATGATGTCCTATCAAGATGGTGGGGCTAGGAGCAATGGCCACTGGCCTCAGAACTTGAGAGGAGCTTCATCCCAATGGCAGCCATATGAACCGAACCTGTGGAGTTTGATTAATATGGCGTGAAATTCTGCACAGCGTGTTGGGGGGCATCTCAGCATGTCCAGTAGAAATTTCTCAGCTTTCAACAAGGCTGCAGCAGTACCAAGGGCGGACAAGTGCTGGCTGGCAGCAACCGATTTAGCAGATGCCCTCCCTCAGAGGAATCAGCAAGTTTAGAGCCACTTGTGCTCTCCGGTGAAGGGGTGTATTACCCTTGCAGCCTGTGTAGGGCTCCTAAACGCAGCAGTATTGGACGGATAGGTTCTATGGGGGAGTGGGGCATCAAGGATTGCACAAGCACCCGAGCTGTGGAGTGCGTGGTAGTGAGAGGCTATGGACAAAGGCACAGGTGAACCTGGGTTAATGCAACCACTTGGGTCCTGCCTTCTCCGTGGCCATCGCAGAAACAGATTATGCAAGGCCTATGCACTGGGTGGGATTGCTGCTCACACCCGGCTCCACCGCACAGTCATAAGCACATCGAAGGGTTCTTGACAACCATCCATGGCCCTCTGGACCACATCCTCCTCCAGGCCAAGAGCCGCCAGCTACATAAAGAGGTCTTGGGTGGGCCTTTGGAGCCCCGCAAGGAGCAAATTCTCACCACCGCTTTGTGGGTTAAAGTGGGTGATCCTGAGCCGCAGCCGCCATCTTGCTGAGGCATGCTGGGTGCAAGTGCCAGCCCTAATCTCTTAAATTGAGGGCTGTGGAAGAGAGTTTGTTGTCTGCCAGCCTCCTCATCATTCTCCATACAGATTCTGCTTCTCTGTGCAGCATGCCATCATAGAAAGTTGAGGGGCAGGATAGCATGGTGGAGGCTCAATATCTGAAGCTTAAGCGGAACAGATCTGCCCTTTGGCCACGCCCACTCAAACCCCTAATTTTAATATTTACTAAAATCCAATTCATTGGTGATGTCGGATTTTTAATTCATATTTAGGAAATTGGACTTTTGGAAATGTAAATTATAACTGCCTGAAGCTCAAGTACGATAATTAGCATTAGGCAGCAGCTAGGCCCTGTCAGCTCTTCTCCTAAAGGAGGTATGAAAACATCTCTCAGAGCAGTAAAAAGGTTAAAGCCTTTTAACAGGAAGACCTTTTCGGTGGGTAATGTGACTCCTCTCAGTCTAGGAAGGACAGCTGAGGAGGGTTCTGGAACTTCATTAACTTGAGAGGGGCCATGGTGAGGCCTGCCCTTTTATAGTTAAGTGGCATAAAGGGAAACCTGAGGAAGGAAGCTTTTTGTTTCTTAAGCCATTTGTCACCAGTTTGACAATAGGCTAGTGGGAGGGAGAGCTGGCACCAAAACAAGTTTCACATAGCTGAAGTGGAGGGGACTGCTCATTACTCTATACTCACCCAGGGTGGGCACACAGGGGGTCATTCCGACCCTGGCGGTCATGGACCGCCAGGCCGGGGTTGGAGGATGCACCTCCAACAGGCTGGCGGTGCATCAAGGGCAATTCTGACCGCAGCGGTAAAGCTGCGGTCAGAAAAGGGAAACCAGTGGTTTCCCGCCGGTTTTCCCCTGCCCCTGTGAATCCTCCACAGTGGCGGTGCAAGCAGCGCCGCCATGGGGATTCCGACCCCCTTCCCGCCAGCCTGGTTCTGGCGGTTTTCACCGCCAGAACCAGGCTGGCGGGAACGGGTGTCGTGTGGCCCCTGGGGGCCCCTGCAGTGCCCATGCCAATGGCATGGGCACTGCAGGGGCCCCCTAACAGGGCCCCACATTGATTTTCAGTGTCTGCCTAGCAGACACTGAAAATCGCGACGGGTGCAACTGCACCCGTCGCACAGCAGCAACTCCGCCGGCTCCATTCGGAGCCGGCTTCCTCGTTGCTGGTGCTTTCCCGCTGGGCGGGCGGGCGGCCTTTTGGCGGTCGCCCGCCAGCCCAGCGGGAAAGTCAGAATGACCGCCGCGGTCTTTTGACCGCGGTACGGTCTTCTGGCGGTTCCCGCCAGGCGGGCGGCTTCCGCCGCCGGCGGGGGTCAGAATGACCCCCACAATCTCTTTTCCAGAGCTGAAAGATTCTGCCATGTTGGATTTGCCTTAGAATAGTGCATTGTGGAATTGTTTGCAGTAATTCAAACAGGATGTGCTGAAAATGTGGGAAGGGTGGGCCTGGTACTTTTCTCTAATAGGATATTTAGTGTCCAGGAGTCATATCCAGTTACTGGCTAGTAAATTCCACAAGAGAAGTATCTCCCCCACAGCTCTTAAGAACATTCTTTAGACCTGCAGAAGAACAGAAGTGAACAGGCCTTTGGGGAGACCTGATGTGCTAAATCTTCTCCCACTTGTGCACAGGATTAAGACGTGGACTCCAAGCTTCAGTTGGCTGATCCCCTGCATTGCTATAGGGGAAAAAAACAAGCTGCAAGAGGCTCTTTTCTTATGTACCCAGCTGAGCAGTATCAACTGGAATTGGACTGGACCTTGGTAGGGGCCTCTGCTGGAGTGAGTCCTAGCTATACTGAGGTCCTGGGAGTCTTAAAAGTGACCAAGAGGAGCTTCTAGAGATTCTAAAAAGCTGTGAATTAGAATATTTTTAGACTTCCAAGACCCCCTGAGCATCAGTGGGACCTTGCATCGAAGGTGTTAAATTTCGATGTAATTTTGTGGACTACAGCTTCATGCTTGCCCAACTGGAAGATTTTGAGCTCCATGAAAAAGACTATGGGCTTGATCTAGACTTTGGCGGATGGGTAACTCCATCACAAACATGACAGATATCATGTCTCCTGTATTACGATTCCCATGGGATATAATGGGATCATAGTACGGCGAACAGGAAATACGTCATGTTTGTGATGGTGTAAACCAGTCCGCCATACTCTAAATCAGGCCCTAAATCCAACGGAAGACATTTGGACCGGGCATCAGCATTAAAATTATCCCCAAAGACTTCAATTGACGTGAAATTTGCTTTTTCTCCCGTTTGAAGCTTTTCTCTCTGAAACAAATTGATTCAGCTGAACCTCATCCAGCAGCAATCCAGCTTTAAGGGGACCTTGGCAGACACAGCCTGCAGGATGAACCTGCTTGGGGTATGCAACACAAGTTCTATCGCGGTTGACTTGAAATTGTGCATGAGTCAACCATGAACAGTAACTACTGATTGGTGGTTTACTTTTTCTGTGTGCTTTTTGCCTTAAACATTTAAAATTCATATTTCCAGTTCCTCCTATTGGATTGTCTTTGTTTTGGTGTCATTATAACCATTACATTTTTCTCTATTTTTCTTAATTGGTTGCACATTTTTTATTGTATTGTGTTTTGACTTTTTAACTGTTTTCTTACTGCTAAATACTTTGCATATTTTCTTAGGCTATTCCTGCTTGCTCTGTGAAAGAGCCACCGGGGCCTGAGCCCAGGTCTGAATGATTGAAACTGTGTTTTACTCTAATAGGTTTGTTTGCCAGGTGCTAGCTTTGAGGCGGGCTATTTTTAATGTAATAGTAGGCATGTTTTTTAAATATTGTGAAAATCCAAAATAATATACTGTTTAATATATTAAAATAATTGTTTGCAGTGTTCATTATGACTTTATCTGACTATGGCCATGACATTCATCTCCCACAAAAGTGGCAGATGATGAACTGCAGTGCAGCTGCAACACTTTTAAGAGGGAGGTGGCATAATAACTTAAAACAAAGGTTAAAGCAAAATGATAGTTAGGTTCTGATTTTACTCACACAAAACCATAGTAATTCAGCAGTTATAGTTAGAGTTATTTCAAGTAACTATAACTCATGCCATAAGGCAACTATAACTTGTGCCCCCGCCATGCCCATATTGTTCTTCAATAATTTGACTGCTAATGTTTCACTTGTATTTTTGTTGACTTTATAGAAGTTGACTTTACTGATGTAATATCTGGAGTAATTAGCAGTGCATGGTGAGGGCATGACTTATAGCTACCTTACAGTGCAGAGATGCAAGCAAGGAAAGAGATGGAACCTCCGCTCCAGCTGGCAGGAGCACTGTGACAGCTCCCACTCACTGGACCACAGCATTTGGTTTTGCTTGGTGGAAGCTGTCAGCTCCCACCAAGTAAAAGCAATCAGCTATGTCCCGGGGGTGGGCACCCCAGGACATAGCAGGAGCTGGTCCTGGGAGATAGGAGTCCAGATGGCCATGTATGGCTCCACAAGGGGTGACTGCACAGCCCCCTCCAATGTTTAATTTAGCCCCGGGGAGATGGTGTTCCCTGGGGCACAGGGGTCGCAATAGACCAACATCATTATTTTATTTCAGGGTCAGGGAGGTGGTGGTCCCCGAGGCTGCTGGAGGGCAGTATGCCCCCCTTAATTTGAATGATTTGCCCCTGCTGGAGGGCAATGTGCACCCCCTTAATATGAATGATTTGCCCCAGGGAGGTGGTGGTCCCCTGAGCTGCAGTTGGGGGTGCACAGACCCCCCTGCCTTAATGTCATATTTAGCCCCACCAAGGTGGTGGTCCCAGGGGCTGTGTGGGAGGCCATATGGATACTCATCATTAAAATGTAATTGTTGCCTCAGGGAGGTGGTGCCTCTCCTGCATAGGTATTTTACAGTGCTCTGGGGAGGTGGTGGTCACTGGGGCTCTGAAAAGTCCTAAGAGGGGGGCCCCATGCACCCCTTCCTTTTCGCACCTCTCAATACCCCCAGGACCTGGCCCACCCAGGGGCAAAGGAAAAGTCTCAGAAAAAACTACTGATCCATCCACAGATTTTTCCAAGATATGGAAAAAAATGCTTTTTAGCCCTGGCAGGGTCCCTGGGGGAACCCAAGACCGAGGCTAGGTGCTCAAGGTGACCCTACCCTGGCTCCTTTTCTTTTTTTCTTTTTGTGAGACTCAGCTGAAGCCGAGTCCCGAAATGGCTGCCAACAATTTCTCGTTGAAGTGTTGGCAGCCAATCAGATTTCAGCATGGGGACAGTTGGATCTCCGGAGGATCCACGTCCCTATATATTTATATTTGTAAACTCTATTATCTCAAAAGCTACTGAACTGATTTACACCAAATCACAAAAAGCATGTTTTCTAGACCAAGAGCTAGCTTTCTGCCAGCGGTTATGGCTGTAGTCGTGTTCAAATGTCCCATGAGAAAATGAATGAGAAAAACATGTTTTGGGATCCCCCTTTTCTCGGCCCCAATTTGATGGCTAACCCCAAAACATCCAAGACAGCAGCTCAACCTACCGAAGTATACATTTTGAAAATCTAATGAAGTTTTCTCAAGCAGTGCCAGAATTATTGGCAAAACTAAAAATGCTCTTCCTATGGAAACTAGGTCCTAACTATAACTACTTGCTGGCAAATATATATATATTAATTGGGACAGTATAGTTAGGGTCACATTTTAAATGTATAAAACCAAAGAAATTCACTAGTTATAGTTGGAGTTACCTCAAGTAACTATAACTCATACCCTAAGGTGACTATAACTCGTGCCCTCGCCATGCACAGTTTTAACGTCAAATAATACTCTACTGCAAATATGAGTTACCTTAAGGCACAAGTTTTTTACTTTTTTTTAGTACTCAGCTTCAAAATGGATGCCAATACTTCCTGATTGATTAGTTGCTAGCCAAACTGGTGTTGCATGCTGAGCAAAAGAATTGATGGATTAAACCCAGATCTGTGAGGGGGGTGAATGTTTGATTGGTTCTGTAATCCATCCATCATTTGTATTTGTTTGCTTTTGTCACCCTAAGTGCGCTGGGTATTGCCCAGACGTGGGTCCTGGGCTCACTATGCCACTGGATTCAAACTAGCCTGGCTGATGAAGGGTGATATTCTGAAACATGTCCTAGGATGCTTGTTCTGGTCCAGGGAGGACCTGGCCTGGCAGTTTGGGCTGGACTGTTCACCTGGGGAACAGGATCAAGATTGATTTGTATATTGATTTGTATATGGCTGAGTCCAAAATAGGGTGGCATGGTAATCACAAGAATTGATGGATTAAACCTAGATCTGTGACTGGGGGTGAATGTTTGATTGGTTCTGCATTCTGTCAATCATTTGTATTTGTTTGCTTTTGTCACCCTAAGTGCGCCAGGTATGCCCAGACATGGGTCCCGGACTCACTATGCCACTGGATTCAAGCTAACCTGGCTGAGGAAGGGTGATACTCTGAAAAAGGTCCCAGGATGCTTGTTTCCGGTCCAGGGAGGACCTGGCCTAGCTGTTCGGCTTGACTGTTCCCATGGAGAACAAGGTCAAGACTGGTTTACATATGGCTTGGTCCAAACTGGGGTGGCATGTGAGTAAAAGAATTGATGGATTAAACCCAGATCTGTGACTTGGGGTGAATGTTTGATTGGTTCCGCATTCCGTCCCTGATTTGTATTTGTTTGCTTTTGTCGCCTAATTTAATTATTAGCACATGATCGGGACTATTTGCAAAGTATTTGCACTTGTAGATATACAAATTTTGATTTCCTTTAATGTCTCAAAAACTATTGAGCGGATTTACTCCAAATAACAAAAAGGGAGACCTGTGGACCAAAAGTTACCTTTCTGCCAAATTTAGTGTAATTCTGTCCATCCTTTTGGGCTGCAATCGTGTCTATGAGAATAAACATGGGAAAAGGAGGGTTTGTACCCCCGTTTTTCTCGGCCATCACTCGACGACTCGTCCCAAAACTTTCCATATACAACAAGACCCAACTTTACACTGTTTTTGAAAAATTGCATGAAGATTCCTCAAACTGCATCAAAGATATAAGCAAGTCAAAAAACACTATTTTAAACGGAAACTAGGTCCTAACTATAACTACCTACTGGCCTGTATTTTAATATATATATATATATATATATATATATATATATATATGAACTGCAAAAAGTGCTCACCGCCAGGCTCCTAAAGGCCCCAGAGAGGTGGTGGGTCATAAACCGGCAGAGCACTCCGGTTAAAAATATAAACAATACAGCAAACTTCCACTGGAAAGACGCACACTCAGGAATTCACGAATGAGTATATCTTGTACTAAGGTTTTATAATTATGAATTTTACCTATATTTATATATTTTATAATACAACCAGTCAACAAATTTCATCATGTTTAATTGGGTGTTTATGATAATACAATCCAGAAATTGGATATTTATAAGAAGTATTATGCTCTTGAATATATGGAAAAGTATCAACCCAGTTATTTATTTATTTATTTATTTATTTATTTATTTTGAATGAATTGTATTTTGTAATTTCTTATAGATATGTTGCTATCAATTGTGCCTATTCTCTAGTCTTACTTTTGTAAGTTAATACAATACAACAGGTAGTCCTATTTTTATGTCTGTTTCTTACTTTTGATAGTTAATACAACAGGTAGTCCTATTTTTATGTCTGTATCCGGGGGGTATTTAACTAGGTGTACACAGGTGGAATTATACACGTGATCAAGGCTGCTTGACAGCCGAAACGCATTGTGTTGTGTTAATAAACTCACTTTTTTTTGTGAATTCCTGAGTGTGCGTCTTTCCAGTGGAAGTTTGCTGTATTTTTTATATTTTTAACCGGAGTGCTCTGCCGGTTTATGACGCACCACCCCTCTGGGGCCTTTAGGAGCCTGGAGGTGAGCACTTTTTGCAGTTCATTTAATTGTTTGGGGCTCCGCTTGGCCGGCCGGTTACCTGGCGAAGATCATTTATTCTTATTTTTTTATTTTTTGATTATGATGCACACAAGCATTTTTCAGCATTTGAAGGATTTTGTTGATTCCTGGATCTTTGGCGGTGCGGATCGCAGCGATTTTATCAATGTTCGGTGAGCCGACTTTACCGTTTCCCATTGGCGCTGCGCCGCGCTGCTTTTGAAGCACGTACAACACAGCTGCACCCGGAGTTGGCCATTTTTGACGGTGCGAGCACAGCGGAGCGTCTTTGATTACGGCGTTCCACTAATCAACAGCACATTTTGCACACTCTGCTTACATGTAACGCTTGAGCTGCCCTCAGAAGGAGATCGTGTGGAATTTTGAGAGGAGTAACTTTGTAACTGGGGTGATGGCAAGTGGAATTTTCTGCCGTCTTGTTGCCATTCATATTATTGTAACTATAACGTGAGGTTGAGCTAATAGCGTTTTCTTGAATGGCTTTATTCGATGGTCACGGATTAGTGTGAAACTGTGTTTCGATTTTCTACTCTTTATCCTTCCTGACTAGGCTTGTTCAAAGTCGATGAATTCTGAGAGATATGAGAGGTTAAAAGGCTGTTATTGAGAGACCTCCATGTGCGCGATCATTGTTTTTGTTTATCTCGCATCCGCATTTTCGTGGAATTGTCCTCTAATAAGCCTAATATTGGAAATTTAACATCAGAAGCGGATTCTAATATCGGAAGTGCAATTTTTTCAGTTGTGAATATTTGAAGTTGTACATGCTGATATCCGGATGTACAACCAAAGCTTAGACATCGTGCTTTTTTGAAAAATGCTGTGATTTTTGAAAAATGCTGTGATTTCAAAGGCTTTTGAATTACATTATCGTGACATCCAATATAATAAGATACATTTGGTTTTCTGCATCTGCAAAAGTTATTTGAACTGTGCAGTAGTGAGGTTCCGGCAAGGGGAACTGGTATTTTTCCAGGGGTTTTCACATTTTTGAGAGTGTTTATATTTCACAGTAGGGACGTATAGTCCCTTTTTAGTTTGTATACTTAAGTCAACAATATGGATGATGATATTGATAATGAAAGAAAAATGGCTGCTCAGGTACTATTTGCGAAAACTGCCATAAGAGGTAAACCACTTGGGATGGATTTGGGTTGCAACAATGATTTTAATACATCTTTACATAAGTTGGAAAAACTGTGTAAACAAGAAATGTCTAAATGGTGGGAAGCCACGTCCTTACAAAATTATATTGATCAAAATAGGGTCCCAAGAGGACTAAGAATTTTCATTACACCGGTGTATGAGTCTCCGAATCCTGAAATGTTAAAAGAATGGGCGGAAAATTCTGCAATTAGTTCTAAACATATGTTAGAAATTTTGGTTAAATATGCTTGGCGTGACCGCGAGATCCTGTTATCAGATATTAAAAAAATAAAAGAGGATTTTGCTAGCAGGCCTGAAAAAGAAAAATAAATTATTTCTCGTTTTCTAGAAACCATGAAGGTCAAACTGAAGAAATATGAAGATAATATAAAAATTAAAAAACAACAAAAACTCCATAGAGATATTGGAGATTATGAAAGCGGAAGGATCCTAACTTTTAGCAGAAAATATGATCATCTGTATAAATCTGGCCCTAATACTCTAATGCCTATGGTTCAGCCCTCTCCCTCTGAAAGTGAACTTGAAAGTGCACGAGAGATTGATTCCCTAAGCTCAACGGATAGTGAAACGTCTAGTGTCGAAGTTACCAACAAGCCGGCTACTTTTTTAGACGAATATCGCCTGCTACGTCGTGGCAGGCAAGTAGCATACAAACAGAAAGGAGAGGGACAAAATCACAGGGGCAGACCAATAGGACGAAGAGGAAGACGAGCCGGAGTCAGAAGAGGAGAGAGAGAATTCGAAACCGCACCAAGAAAAGACCAAAATTTTGAGCAATTGGTAAAAACAACAAGTGGCTCCAACATAGTGACATAATGGATACGGAAACGGTGAATAAGACGATTATTAATTTATCAGACCATATTCTAACTGAGGATGATAAAAGAACATTAAGGCCCATAGTTATACTCTGTTTGCGCCGGAATTGCGTCGTTTTTTTTGACGCAATTCCGACACAAAACGAACTCCATATTTATACTTTGGAGTTAGACGCGTCTAGCGCCAAAGTCCATGGAGTTTGCGTCATTTTTTAGCGTGGACACCTACTTTGCGTTAATGATATGCAAGGTAGGCGTTCCCGTCTAAAAAATGGACTCCGAGGCATGTGCGCCGTATTTACACTCCCGGGCAAAATTCACGCCGGGAGTGGGCGGGTAAAAAAAAATGACGTACGGCCGCTTTTGCGCCGTTTTTTAGCGCCTGGACAAGGCAGGCGTTAAGGGACCTGTGGGCTCGGAAGGAGCCCAGAGGTGCCCTCCCATGCCCCCAGGGACACCCCCTGTCACCCTTGCCCACCCCAGGAGGACACCCAAGGCTGGAGGTATCCATTCCAGGGACATTAAGGTAAGTTCCGGTAAGTATTTTATTTTATTTTTTGTGGCATAGGGGGGCCTGATTTGTGCCCCCCTACATGCTACTATGCCCAATGACCATGCCCAGGGGACAGAAGTCCCCTGGGCATGGCCATTGGGCAAGGGGGCATGACTCCTGTCTTTGCTAAGACAGGAGTCATTTCTATGGGGGTTGGGAGTCGAAAAAAATGACGCAAATCGGGTTGAGGCGAAAAATTTGCCTCAGCCTGACTTGCCCCATTTTTTGGCGCCCAAGCTCCATATCCCCCTACGCCGGCGCTGCCTGGTGTACGTCGTTTTTTTCCACGCACACCAGGCAGCGCCGGCGGCTAACGTAATTGATTAAATACGGCGCCGGCATGGTGCTTCAGAATGGCGTTAGCCGGCGCTAAGTTTTTTGACGCAAAACTGCGTTAGCGCAGTTTTGCATCAAAAAGTATAAATATGGCCCTAAGTTTGGGTCTTTCCTTTTGTCCAACTACACGTTTTAATTATACTAAAACTCGTATTGACCTGTTTAAGTTCATTAGAAAATTGAAATTAAAAAAATGGTTCAAAATGAAAGGGAATACTGATAATAGTTTAGAATCTTTTAAGAGTAATGAAGATGATGAACAAGTTTTAGCTATTAGTGATGTGGATACCCTTATAACCCTTCATGATTTAGAACAGGACCATACAGCACAGATTTATGAGAAAAATTTATATCAGAGTCTAGAAGAATTGGGTGTTGTATACGATCGAGTAGTCCCTTCTGGTTTTAAACCTAAATCAACATTTTTCCCAAATATGAATCATGACAATATTGACACCTTTTATGATATGACAGTTCGTGATCTGACATATTTTCGACACCGAACATGGTTCAGACCAAGAAGTAATATCAATATGACATTTGATTAGAGGGAAACCATCAGACTATTGGCAGAAGATAGTGATACTATTATCTGTCCAGCAGATAAAGGAGGTAACATAGTACTTTGGAAGAGGCAAAAATATATTGATGAGGTTATGCGCCAACTGAGTAATACACACTTTTATAAAGTTGTGACTAAAGATGTATATGCTAGTAGCATTACTGGGATATGGTATCTCCTAACGGAGTGGAAGGATAAAGGCCTACTAGCATGGGAAGAATATTGTTTTTTGAAAAAGGATTTTCCAAAGTTACCTCTATTTTATATTCTCCCTAAAATCCATAAGGACAAGATTAATCCCCCAGGGAGACCAATAGTATCCTCCTGTGGTAATGCTCTGGAAAATGTATCCAAATATGTGGATTTTTTCTTAAGAGATTTTGTCATGAATTTACCCTTGTATGTACAAGACACTAAGGATTTTTTAGGTAAATTGGAGGGCATTATTTGGGAAGAGGATTTTTTACTCATATCTCTAGACGTAAATTCTCTATATACCATCATTGACCATGAGAAGGGTATACAAGCATGCAGACATTTTTTACATACCAGATCCCTAAAATATCTAGCACATACAGACATGATTATCGAAATGATAACCTATTACTTGACCAATAATATTTTTTTATTTAATGGTCAGCTAAACAAACAAGTTCTGGGGACCGCTAATGGAACTTGCTTTGCTCCCAGTTTTGCCTGTTTATTCTTGGGTCTTTGGGAAGAAGATATTTTTAAAAATGAAGAGAAATATCCTGAAATTAATCAGGCCATATTGTGGCTCAGATATATTGATGATCTGTTTATAATCTGGAAAGGATCTGAGAAGGAGGCTATAAAGTTTATTAAGAAACTTAATGAAAATGAACTCAATATTAGATTAACATACAATATTAGTAATGTGTCTATAGAATTTTTAGATACAAAAATTGAGATTAAAGACAGGATGATCCATACTGAACTCTTTTGTAAAAAGACAGCAGGAAATAGTCTACTGCATGCTACTAGTGGACATCCAGATAAATTGAAATGGAGTATTCCATATGGAGAATTATTGAGGGCTAAAAGAATAAGCAACACAGATGAGTTATTTGAACGAGAACAGGAAGAAATGGTTAAAAGATTCAAACAAAGGGGTTACCCGGATTGGGTAACCAAAAAGGCTGTAGAAAAAATTAAAAAGGTTGAGAGAATTCAGACCCTTTTTGATAATACGACTATAGTAGAAAAAGAGAATAATGAAGATACTCGACTAATTTTAACCTATAATGAGGACACTACACAGATCAAAAAGATTGTCTCCAAACATTGGAATATTTTGAAGAGTGATCTGGTTATAGGTAAAGAGATTCAGAGATGGCCCTCGATTACGTATAGAAGAGGTCGTAATCTCCATGATATGTTGCGATCTAATGATATCTCTCCATTTTCCCAGGCTAAGGAGCATAATTTACAGGGCTTTTTTCCTTGTGGTCACTGCAAAGCTTGTCGTAACAGTGTGGCAAGGAAAGAGTATCCCACAAAAAAAACAGGGAATAATAGACCCATTAAGCAGTTTTTAACATGCAGTACGCCTTTTACTGTTTATGTACTTGAATGTCCGTGTCACCTGTGGTATGTGGGAAGTACCAAACATGCAGTAAAGAAACGCATTCTTGAACATATGCGAGCTGTCACATCAAGAGACCCCCACTACCCGGTAGCTAGGCACTTTCAGGATTATCATAATTCGGATGTCACTCTATTATCATATTTTGGCATTGAACATGTACCTCTACATCACAGAGGAGGTATCAGAGAGTTGGCTTTACGCATCAAAGAATCCAAATTTATTGTTGATTTAGAAACTAAGACACCAGGAGGATTGAATATGAGTGAGGAACTCAATACCCACTTATTTGGATGATTATAGTATGGGGTAGATGATAATAGTCATTAAATCTTAAATATAAAAAATGCGATATATTAGACAATATTGTTTTATGGTATTGAATACTGGTGTCTTAAAGCTATTGTGTGGTTTTAATAGAGTTATTTTATATATTCTTTTCAGAATGGAGGAGTCCGGATGGATTCCTGAGTCCAGAATACACAATTGTTTGTTGTCTCATGGGGCGTCAAGGGTACCGGATACGTATAAAGTGTGTAGGATTTGGTGTTGTTGTACAGATTTTGAGGGGACATAGTTCCACAGTTTTTTTAAGGCGAAAATACATGGATATGACAATATAAATTTTGAAAGTATATGATGAAATATAGTGACTAAATGAATTCTGATGTCTCTAATAGGAGAAATGAAATCTACAACTCCAATTCTAAAATTTAAAACTTAAATTTTAATAATTTGAAATTTATAATTGAAAGACTGGTTATAGGTATGTTTTTGTATTTATATATTTATATATTTATATATTATTGAACTTTTTTGCATATTTATATTTGTTATAAAGAATATTGAATTCATCAAACGAATGAGTATATCTTGTACTAAGGTTTTATAATTATGAATTTTACCTATATTTATATATTTTATAATACAACCAGTCAACAAATTTCATCATGTTTAATTGGGTGTTTATGATAATTCAATCCCGAAATTGGATATTTATAAGAAGTATTATGCTCTTGAATATATGGAAAAGTATCAACCCAGTTATTTATTTATTTATTTATTTTGAATGAATTGTATTTTGTAATTTCTTATAGATATGTTGCTATCAATTGTGCCTATTCTCTAGTCTTACTTTTGTAAGTTAATACAACAGGTAGTCCTATTTTTATGTCTGTTTCTTACTTTTGATAGTTAATACAACAGGTAGTCCTATTTTTATGTCTGTATCCGGGGGGTATTTAACTAGGTGTACACAGGTGGAATTATACATGTGATCAAGGCTGCTTGACAGCCGAAACGCGTTGTGTTGTGTTAATAAACTCACTTTTTTTGTGAATTCCTGAGTGTGCGTCTTTCCAGTGGAAGTTTGCTGTATTTTTTATATTTTTAACCGGAGTGCTCTGCCGGTTTATGACGCACCACCCCTCTGGGGCCTTTAGGAGCCTGGCGGTGAGCCCTTTTTGCAGTTCATTTAATTGTTTGGGGCTCCGCTTGTCCGGCCGGTTACCTGGCGAAGATCATTTGTTCTTATTTTTTATTTTTTGATTATGATGCACACAAGCATTTTTCAGCATTTGAAGGATTTTGTTGATTCCTGGATCTTTGGCGGTGCGGATCGCAGCGATTTTATCAATATTCGGTGAGCCGACTTTACCGTTTCCCATTGGCGCTGCGCCGCGCTGCTTTTGAAGCACGTACAACACAGCTGCAACCGGAGTTGGCCATTTTTGACGGTGCGAGCACAGCGGAGCGTCTTTGATTACGGCGTTCCACTAATCAACAGCACATTTTGCTGGCAGTTGATCGGCGAGACTCTGCTTACATGTAACGCTTGAGCTGCCCTCAGAAGGAGATCGTGTGGAATTTTGAGAGGAGTAACTTTGTAACTGGGGTGACGGCAAGTGGAATTTTCTGCCGTCTTGTTGCCATTCATATTATTGTAACTATAACGTGAGGTTGAGCTAATAGCGTTTTCTTGAATGGCTTTTTTTCGATGGTCACGGATTAGTGTGAAACTGTGTTTCGATTTTCTACTCTTTATCCTTCCGGACTAGGCTTGTTCAAAGTCGATGAATTCTGAGAGATATGAGAGGTTAAAAGGCTGTTATTGAGAGACCTCCATGTGCGCGATCATTGTTTTTGTTTATCGCGCATCCGCATTTTCGTGGAATTGTCCTCTAATAAGCCTAATATTGGAAATTTAACATCGGAAGCGGATTCTAATATCGGAAGTGCAATTTTTTCAGTTGTGAATATTTGAAGTTGTACATGCTGATATCCGGATGTACAACCAAAGCTTACACATCGTGCTTTTTTGAAAAATGCTGTGATTTTTGAAAAATGCTGTGATTTCAAAGGCTTTTGAATTACATTATCGTGACATCTAATATAATAAGATACATTTGGTTTTCTGCATCTGCTGTATTGTGTATATATATATATATATATATATATATATATATATATATTAAAATACATATATATATTATATATATAAAAGTCTCTGTGTGTGTATATATATATATATACATATATATATATATCAAATCAAATCAAATCATTAACATTTATAAAGCGCGCTACTCACCCGTGCGGGTCTCAAGGCGCTAGGGGAAAAAGGGGGGGGTTATCGCTGTTCGAACAGCCAGGTCTTTAGGAGTCTCCGGAAAGCGGAGTGGTCCTGGGTGGTCCTGAGGCTGGTGGGGAGGGAGTTCCAGGTCTTGGCCGCCAGGAAGGAGAAAGATCTCCCACCCGCCGTGGAGCGGCGGATGCGAGGGACAGAAGCGAGTGCGAGGCCAGAGGAGCGGAGGAGGCGGGTGGGGACGTAGAAGCTGAGACGTCTGTTGAGGTATTCCGGTCCCTTGTCGTAGAGGGCTTTGTGTGCGTGGGTGAGAAGTCGGAAGGTGATCCTTTTGCTGACAGGGAGCCAATGCAGGTGTCTCAGGTGTGCGGAGATGTGGCTGCTGCGGGGTATGTCGAGGATGAGGCGGGCCGAGGCGTTTTGAATGCATTGCAGGCGATTTTGGAGTTTGGCTGTGGTCCCGGCGTAGAGGGTGTTGCCGTAGTCCAGGCGGCTCGTGATGAGGGCGTGGGTCATGGTTTTTCTGGTGTCGGCGGGGATCCAGCGGAAGATCTTGCGGAGCATGCGGAGGGTGAGGAAGCAGGCGGAGGACACGGCGTTGACTTGCTTAGTCATGGTGAGAAGAGGGTCCAAGATGAAGCCGAGGTTGCGGGTGTGGTCTGTGGGGGTCGGTGCGGTGCCGAGGGCCGTGGGCCACCAGGAGTCGTCCCAGGCGGACGGGGTGTTGCCGAGGATGAGGACTTCCGTTTTTTCAGAGTTCAGCTTTAGGCGGCTGAGCCTCATCCAATCTGCGACGTCCTTCATACCCTCTTGTAGGTTGGTCTTGGCACTGGCGGGGTCCTTGGTGAGGGAGAGTATAAGTTGGGTGTCGTCGGCGTAGGAGGTGATGATGATGTCGTGCTTGCGTACGATGTTGGCGAGGGGGCTCATGTAGACATTGAAGAGTGTCGGGCTGAGTGATGAGCCTTGGGGTACGCCGCAGATGATCTTGGTGGGTTCTGAGCGAAACAGAGGGAGGTAAACTCTTTGGGAACGGTTTGAGAGGAAGGAGGCGATCCAGTCCAGGGCCTGGCCTTGGATCCCGGTGGAGCGGAGGCAGGTGATTAGGGTGCGGTGACAGACGGTGTCAAAGGCAGCCGAGAGGTCGAGCAGAATTAGGGCGACTGTTTCACCGTTGTCCATCAGGGTTCTGATGTCGTCAGTGACTGAGATGAGGGCGGTTTCAGTCCTGTGGTTGGTTCGGAATCCGGTTTGTGAGGGGTCGAGCAGGTTGTTGTCTTCCAGGAAGGTGGTCAGCTGTTTGTTGACGGTCTTCTCTATTACTTTGGCTGGGAAAGGCAGAAGAGAGATGGGGCGGAAGTTTTTTAGGTCGCTCGGGTCAGCCGTAGGTTTCTTTAGTAGGGCGTTGACTTCGGCGTGTTTCCAGCATTCGGGGAAGGTAGCAGAAGAAAAAGAAGAGTTGATGACGGTCTGGAGGTGCGGGGCGATGATGTCGTCGGCTTTGTTAAAGATGAAGAGCGGGCAGGGGTCCGAAGGGGCGCCGGAGTGGATAGAGTTCATGATGGATTTGGTTTCTTCCGTGTTGATGTGGGACCAGTTGTTGAGGGTGATGGCCGTGGATGCCGGTTCGGTGGTGTATGGTTGGGTCTGGTGTTCGAAGCTGTCGTGGAGGTCGCTAATCTTGCGATGGAAGAAAGTGGCGAGGGATTCGCACAGATCCTGTGAGGGCGTGACGGCGTTGGCGTTGGGGTTGGAGAACTCCTTGACGATGCTGAAGAGTTCTCTGCTGTTGTGTCTGTTTTTGTCCAGTCTGTCGGTGAAAAAGTTCCTTTTGGCAGCGCGGATCAGGTGGTGGTGTTCGCGGGTAGTGTTCTTGAAGGCGGTCATGTTGTCAGCGGTGCGGTCCTTGCGCCAGGCTTTCTCAAGGGCGCGACAAGTTTTCTTTGATTCTTTGAGGGTGTCAGAGAACCAGAGAGGTTTTTTGGTGTTGGTCTGTCGATGCATGCGTTTGAGGGGAGCAAGGATGTCTGCGCAGTTGGAGATCCAGTTTGTGAGGTTGAGGGCTGCGTCGTTGGGGTCGGTGGTGAGGGTGGGTTGGTTGGCGGCGAGTGCGGAGAAGAGTTGCTCTTCGGGGATCTTGTTCCACTGTCGACGAGGGATGGGTTGGGTGCGGAGGTGGCGGGTCTCGCGTCGGAATGTGAAGTGGACGCAGCTGTGGTCGGTCCAGTGTAGGGCGGAGGCGTGGCTGAAGAAGACGTGTTTGCTGGCGGAGAAGATGGGGTCAAGCGTGTGTCCGGCGATGTGGGTGGCGGTGTTCACCAGTTGTTTGAGGCCGAGGTTGGCGAGGTTGTCGAGCAGGGTGGTGGTGTTGGGGTCGTTGTTTTGTTCCAGATGGAAGTTGAGGTCACCTAGCAGGATGTAGTCCGGCGAGGCGAGGGCGTGCGGGGAGATGAAGTCGGCGATGGCGTCGCTGAAAGGGGCGCTTGGGCCGGGAGGACGGTAGACGAGGGATCCTCTGAGGGTTGTCCTCGGATCGGTGCGAATCTGAAAATGCAGGTGTTCAGCGGCAAGAGGGGTGTCTTCGGTGGAGGTGGTGACGCTGATGGAGTCTTTGAAGACGATGGCGATACCTCCTCCTACCTGGTTGGTGCGGTCTTTTCTGGAGATCTTGTAGCCTTCGGGGATGGCAGTGGCGATGTCAGGGGCCGAGGAGGCGTTCATCCAGGTCTCCGTGATGAAGGCGACGTCCGGTGCTATGGAGTCCAGGAGGTCCCAGAGTTCAATGGCGTGTTTGTGGACGGAGCGAGCGTTGACTAGGATGCACTTGAGGTGGTTGATGGCGCGTGGGCTTGTGGTCGTGGTTGTTGCGTGGTGGAAGGTGCGTTTGCAGGAGTTGCAGGCGAATGGTGCATGGGTGCGTTTGGGGTGAGCTTGGAAGCAGGTGTTGGAGCGTCCTGGGTTGAGGGCGTGGAGGGTGGTGGGGTCGTAGCGGGTCAGCGGGGCTTGGGAGAGCTGGGGACCAGGGGTCGTGGCGCTGGGCGCGGGCCAGGCGCGGACGGGCGCAGACGGGCTTGAAGAAGATACAGAAAAACGAAGAACAGAGGGCAGAAGACCATAAAAGAAGATGAGGAAGAAGAGAAGAAGAGTGAAAACGGGGGAAAGAAGAGTACAGAAGAAGATTACAGACGAGGAGCGAGGAGGAAGAACAGAAGAACAGAAGAACAGAGAAGAAGAAAAGAAGAAAAGAAGCAGGAGCAGGAGAGAGGGTGAGTAGCGCGGGGCAAAGCGAGGGGATGTGAGGGGGGGGTACTTACTGTGAGGTGGGTCTCAGGAACTCAGGAACCTGGAGGAGCTGCAGCAGCAGGGGGAGCGACCTACCCTTGGGTCAAGGGTCGCTACCACTGTCGCGCAGCGGCCGCCATATGAGGTAGGAGGGGGGGAGGGGTCAGGTGGGGGCGAATGGGAGCTGGGGGGCGGGGCGTGCAGGAGGTCGCGGCGGGAAAGCGCGAGGGAGGGGGGGACAGGTAGAGTGAGAAGAGCTGGGGGAGGGGGGTTTAAGGGTGGAGGGGGGTGAGTGTTAGGAGGTTTAGGAGATAAGGGAGAAAGATAGGAGTAGGGTTGAGAAGATAGGGAGGGGGGTTGTAGAGGTGGGTGAGGGTGAGAGGTAGAGTGAGAGGATAGGAAGATAGGTAATAGAGGGGGTGAGGGAGGGGGGAGAGATAGAGAAATAGATAGAGAAAATAGATAGGGAAATCGATAGATAGGGAAATAGATAGAGAGATAGGAAGATAGGAGGAGGTGGAGAGTGAGGGAGTTAGATAGTGGGATAGAGAGATAGAGAGATAGGTAGATAGGAGGAGTGAGGGAGGTAGATAGTGAACGGGTTAGATAGGAGAGATAGAGAGGGGGATGCGAGTGGGGGAGGGGGATGAGGCAGGAGCAGGAGGGCAGGCGCGGGGAGAAGAGGACGGAGGAGGCAGAAGAGCCGAAGACAAGAAGAACAGAAGAACAGAAGAACAGAAGACCGGAAGGAGAGAAGAAAGGAAGATCAGAAGACCGGAAGGAGAGAAGAAAGGAAGACCGGAAGAACACAGAAGAACATAGAAGAACACAGAAGAACACAGAAGAAGATACAGAAAAATGAAGAACAGAGGGCAGAAGACCACAGAAAAAGATGAGGAAGAAGAGAAGAAGAGTGAAGACGGGGGAAAGAAGAGTACAGAAGAAGATTACAGACGAGGAGCGAGGAGGAAGAACAGAAGAACAGAGAAGAAGAAAAGAAGAAAAGAAGTAGGAGCAGGAGAGAGGGTGAGTAGCGCGGGGCAGAGCGAGGGGCTGGGGGGGGTACTTACTGTGAGGTGGGTCTCAGGAACTCAGGAACCTGGAGGAGCTGCAGCGGCAGGGGGAGCGACCTACCCTTGGGTCAAGGGTCGCTACCACTGTCGCGCAGCGGCCGCCATATGAGGTAGGAGGGGGGGGGGAGGGGTCAGGTGGGGGCGAATGGGAGCTGGGGGCGGGGGCGTGCAGGAGGTCGCGGCGGGAAAGCGCGAGGGAGGGGTGGGACAGGTAGAGTGAGAAGAGCTGGGGGAGGGGGGTTTAAGGGTGGAGGGGGGTGAGTGTTAGGAGGTTTAGGAGATAAGGGAGAAAGATAGGAGTAGGGTTGAGAAGATAGGGGAGGGGGGGTTGTAGAGGTGGGTGAGGGTGAGAGGTAGAGTGAGAGGATAGGAAGATAGGTAATAGAGGGGGTGAGGGAGGGGGGGAGAGATAGAGAAATAGATAGAGAAAATAGATAGGGAAATCGATAGATAGGGAAATAGATAGAGAGATAGGAAGATAGGAGGAGGTGGAGAGTGAGGGAGTTAGATAGTGGGATAGAGAGATAGAGAGATAGGTAGATAGGAGGAGTGAGGGAGGTAGATAGTGAACGGGTTAGATAGGAGAGATAGAGAGGGGGATGCGAGTGGGGGAGGGGGATGAGGCAGGAGGGCAGGCGCGGGGAGAAGAGGACGGAGGAGGCAAAAGAGCCGAAGACAAGAAGAACAGAGGAACAGAAGAACAGAAGAACAGAAGACCAGAAGGAGAGAAGAAAGGAAGATCAGAAGACCGGAAGGAGAGAAGAAAGGAAGACCGGAAGAATACAGAAGAACATAGAAGAACACAGAAGAACACAGAAGAACACAGAGGAAGATACAGAAAAACGAAGAACAGAGGGCAGAAGACCACAGAAGAAGATGAGGAAGAAGAGAATAAGAGTGAAGACGGGGGAAAGAAGAGTACAGAAGAAGATTACAGATGAGGAGCGAGGAGGAAGAACAGAAGAACAGAGAAGAAGAAAAGAAGAAAAGAAGCAGGAGCAGGAGAGAGGGTGAGTAGCGCGGGGCAGAGCGAGGGGCTGGGAGGGGGGGGGTACTTACTGTGAGGTGGGTCTCAGGAACTCAGGAACTCAGGAACCTGGAGGAGCTGCAGCGGCAGGGGGAGCGACCTACCCTATATATATATATATATATATATGAGTCTGTGTGTGTGTACATATGTATATATATATATATATATATAGATATATATATATAGATACAAGAGAGAGTTGTCCTGAACAAAAGCGCACTCACAACTGGTCATTATGGAATGTAGCAAACTCAGCAACTTACGTAGAATTTCTTTGGCATTTTCATTATTTCAGGCCTTTTATTTTCTAACATCTCTGGATACATGTTTCTGGGTTAATCCCTTCATCAGCGGAGAACAAACATTTCCTTCCTTTTTCAAAGACCAACTGCCTAGCTGCTCAGCAGATTTAACCCCTAGGGTGCCCAGGACGAGCTGGTCTTGCTCTGGGCACCGGTTGCCTGGTGCCGAGGACAATGTCAGCTCGTCCTGCTATGGGCCCCCGGGGGGTAGTGCTAGAGCACCCCCGTTCCCTGGGCAGAGATGGAAGGGGAATCGCTTGCCCGTCCACCCCCACTGACCCCCCGTGGCGTCTGATGACATCAACGCGCTTTCCTCAACAGAGGCTTTCCCCCGGCGGTGGAAGCTCAGTTCAACGTGGAGGGGGCAGAGAGGCATGAAAGGAGAGGAAAGGCCTCTCTGCGATCGGGCAACAGAAATGCACACTAGACACCAGGGATTTCTTTTTTTTATTGTATTTCAAATAAGGGGAGGGGCCCCTTGGGCAAGAGGCGCTCCGGGGGGGGGGGAATTTTTTATAGGCCATTTCTGCCCCCCCCTGGGGGCAGATCGACTTAATATTAAGCCGATCTGCCCCCTGGGGGGCAGAAATCCACTAGACACCGGGGATAATTTTATTTATTACTTTTTTTATTTTTTATGTTTGGGGAGTGACCCCTTAGGCAAGGGTCGCACCCGGGGGGGGGGGGAATTATTATTATGCCATTTCTGTCCCCCTGGGGGCCCGGGGGGGGGACAGAAACTACTAGACACCAGGGATCATTTATTGTATTCATACTTGCGCATAAGGAGAACGGTCCCTTGGGCAAGGGCCGCTCCCCAGGGGGGCAAATTATTATTAGGCCATTTCTGCCTCCCCTGGGAGCAGAACGGCCTAATATTAGTAGGCCGATCCACCCCGGGGGGGCAGAAAACTACTAGACACCAGGGATTTTTTTGTTGTTTACTTTTATTTTTTAATGTTTGGGGAGCAACCCTTTAGGCAAGGGTTGCTCCCGGGGGGGCCAAATTATTTTTAGGCCATTTCTGCCTCGCCCGGGGGCCACCCCCGGTGGGGGTGGACAGAAACCACAAGACACCACGGATTTTTTTTTTTATACTAACGCATAAGGGAAGCGGCCCCCTCGTCAAGGGGCACTCCCCAGGGGGGAAAAATATTTTTAGGCCTTTTCGGCCCCCCCGGAGGCAGATCAGCCTAATATAATTAGGCAGGTTTGCCCCCGGGGGGCAGAAACCTCTAGACACCAAGGATATATAGATTTTTTAATTTACTTTACGTTTTTATGTATGACAAGGATCACTCCCCTGGGGGGCAAATTGTATTTAGGCCATTTCTGCCCCCCTTGGGGGCAGATCGGCCTTTTTATGTTAGGCCAATCTTCCCCAGTAGGGGGCAGAAACCTCTAGGCACCATTGATTGGTGTGTGTGTATGTGTGTGTTTTGTTTGGGGGGGCAGCCCCTTGGGCAAGGGTCGCTCCCCATGGGGTCACATTACTGTTGACCATAACTGCCCCCCTTGGGGGCAGATTGGCCTATTTTTGGAAGGCCCATCTGCCTCCAAGGGGGGCAGAAAGCCCACCAGAGACAAGGGAAGATTTTTTTTTCAAAATAAGAGGTTGGTGGTATGGCCATACCCCCCCCCCCAATAAATGGGGCCAAAGTTGTTCTGCCCACCAGTGGGCAGATTGGTCAATTACCCCCAATCCACACCCCGGGGGGACAGAACGTCTACTAGATGCCAGGGAATAAAAAAAATAAAAGAAAATAGTGGGGTGGTGCTTACCAAACAGTATGGGCCTGGTTATGCCCCCACCCGAACTGAAGGGGCTAACAGTCTTTCAGCTCTCCCCCGCACACTAAAACTTCTTATCCCATGGCAAGCAAGAGAACGTTTGAATATTTTTGGTTTTTGTTTTACATTGGGGCCATGAGAGCTTGGTAACTCTCAAAATCGTCCCACTTGGAATGTTGAGGGCTGCACTTTTTTTTCCTTTGGGACGCTGCCATGTAGAAAAATCCACAAGACCTAAACACATCTGAAAACTAAACATCTAGTTGATTCCAGGGTGGTGTGGTTCACATGCACCCGCACCATTTTCTTAACCACAATGCCCTGCAAACCTCCAACTTTGCTGGAAAGCACACATTTTCAAACATTTTTGTGATGGAACCTTCTGGAATCTGCAGAAGTCCACAAAATTCCTACCACCCAGCATTGTCTCATCTATACCGATAAAATTTCTGCTGCACTTGTCAGCCTAAAAATATTTTTTTTCTAACTGCCCTTTTGGACCCACTTTGGTTCCCCCTTAAATTCAACGTGTTTTTGGCTCCTCCCTGTCACAAACACTTGGCCCACCTACACAAGTGAGATATCATTTTTACCAGGAGACTGAGGGGAACTTTGGGTGGTAGGAAATGTGTCCCGGTGTGGTGATCCCACACAGAAATGTGGGAAAAATGTGATGTTTTAGCTAAATTTGAGGTTTGCTGAGGATTTTGGGTAAGAAAACATTGAGGGATCCACGCAAGTCACACCTCCCTTGACTCCCTGGGGTGCTGGTTTTCAGAAATGTCTGGGTTTGGTAGGTTCCCCTAGATGGCTGCTGAGCCCAGGACCAAAAACGCAGGTGCCCCGACTGCAAAAACAGGTAGTTTTCCATTTGATAATTGTGATGTGTCCAGATAGTGTTTTGAGGCATTTCCTGTCGCTGGCACTAGGCCTACCCACACAAGAGAGGTACTATTTTCATTGGGAGATTTGGGGGAACGCTGGGTGGAAGGAAATTTGTGGCTCCGCTCAGATTCAAGAACTTTCTGTCACCGAAATGTGAGGAAAAAGTGTTTTTTTAGCCAAATGTTGAGGTTTGCAAAGGATTCTGGGAAACAGAACCTGGTGAGAGCCCCACAAGTCACCCCATCTTGGATTCCCCTAGGTCTCTAGTTGTCAACAATGCACAGGTTTGGTAGGTTTTCCTCGCTGTCGGCTGAGCTAGTGGCCAAAATTCACAGGTAGCCACTTGGCAAAAAACACCTCTGTTTTCTTTGAGAAAATGTGAGGTGTTCACTTTGTGTTTTGGGGCATTCCCTGTTGTGGGCATTAGGTCTACCCACACAAGTGAGGTACCATTTTTATCCGGAGACTTGGGGGAACGCTGGTTGAAAGGAAATTTGTGGCTCGTCTCAGATTCCAGAACTTTCTGTCACCGAAATGTGAGGAAAAAGTATTTTTTTAGCCAGATTTTTTAGGTTTACAAAGGATTCTGGGTAACAGACCCTGGTGAGATCCCCACAAGTCACCCCATCTTGGATTCCCCTAGGTCTCTAGTTGTCAAAAATGCACAGGTTTGTTAGGTTTCCCTAGGTGCCGGCTGAGCTAGAGGCCAAAATCCACAGGTAGGCACTTTGCAAAAAACACCTCTGTTTTCTGTGGAAAAATGTGATGTGTCCACGTTGTGTTTTGGGGCATTTCCTGTCACAGGCACTAGGCCTACCCACACAAGTGAGGTATAATTTTTATCCGGAGACTTGGGGGAACGCTGGTTGAAAGGAAATTTGTGGCTCGTCTCATATTCCAGAACTTTCTGTCACTGAAATGTGAGGAAAAAGTATTTTTTTAGCCAGAGTTTGAGGTTTGCAAAGGATTCTGGGTAACAGAACCTGGTAAGAGCCCCACAAGTCACCCCATCATGGATTCCCCTCGGTCTCTAGTTGTCAACAATGCACATGTTTGGTAGGTTTCCCTAGGTGGGCACAGGTAGGCACTTTGCAAAAAACACCTCTGTTTTCTTTGAGAAAATGTGATGTGTCCACTTTGTGTTTTGGGGCATTCCCTGTTGTGGTCATTAGGCCTACCCACACAAGTAAGGTACCATTTTTATCCGGAGACTTGGGGGAACACTGTTTGAAAGGAAATTTGTGGCTCGTCTCAGATTCCAGAACTTTCTGTCACCGAAATGTGAGGAAAAAGTCTTTTTTTAGCCAGATTTTGAGGTTTGCAAAGGATTCTGGGTAACAGAACCTGGTGAGAGCCCCACAAGTCACCCCATCTTGGATTCCCCTAGGTCTCTAGTTGTCAAAAATGCACAGGTTTGTTAGGTTTCCCTAGGTGAGCTAGAGGCCAAAATCCACAGGTAGGCACTTTGCAAAAAACACCTCTGTTTTCTTTGAGAAAATGTGAGGTGTCCACTTTGTGTTTTATGGCATTCCCTGTCACGGGCACTAGGCCTACCCACACAAGTGAGGTATCATTTTTATCCGGAGACTTGGGGGAACGCTGGTTGAAAGGAAATTTGTGGCTCGTCTCAGATTCCAGAACTTTCTGTCACCGAAATGTGAGGAAAAAGTATTTTTTTAGCCAGATTTTGAGGTTTGCAAAGGATTCTGGGTAACAGAATCTGGTGAGAGCCCCACAAGTCACCCCATCTTGGATTCCCCTAGGTCTCTAGTTTTCAAAAATGCACAGGTTTGGTAGGTTTCCCTAGGTGCCAGCTGAGCTAGAGGCCAAAATCCACAGGTAGGCACTTTGCAAAAACACCTCTGTTTTCTGTGGAAAAATTTGATGTGTCCACGTTGTGTTTTGGGGCATTTTCTGTCACGGGCACTAGGCCTACCCACACACTTGGGGGAACGCTGGTTGAAAGGAAATTTGTGGCTCGTCTCAGATTCCAGAACTTTCTGTCACCGAAATGTGAGGAAAAAGTCTTTTTATAGCCAGATTTTGAGGTTTGCAAAGGATTCTGGGTAACAGAACCTGGTGAGAGCCCCACAAGTCACCCTATCTTGGATTCCCCTAGGTCTCTAGGTTTAAAAAAATGCACAGGTTTGGTAGGTTTCCCTAGGTGCCGGCTGAGCTAGAGGCCAAAATCCACAGGTAGGCACTTTACAAAAAACACCTCTGTTTTCTTTGAGAAAATGTGATGTGTCCACTTTGTGTTTTGGGGAATTTCCTGTTGTGGGCACTAAACCTACCCACACAAGTGAGGTACAATTTTTACTGGAAGATGAGGGAATGTTAGGTGGAAAGAAATTTGTGGCTCGTCTCACTTTCCAGAACTTTCAGTCTCCGAAATGTGAGGAAAAAGTGTTTTTTTTGCCACATTTTGAGGTTTGCAAAGGATTCTGGGTAACAGAACCTGGTGAGAGCCCCACAAATCCCTCTATCTTGGATTCCCCTAGGTCTCTAGTTTTCAAAAATGCACAGGTTTGGTAGGTTTCCCTAGGTGCCAGCTGAGCTAGAGGCCAAAATCCACAGGTAGGCACTTTGCAAAAACACCTCTGTTTTCTGTGGGAAAAAGTGATATGTCCACGTTGTGTTTTTGGGCATTTCCTGTCACGGGCAGTAGGCCTACCCACACAAGTGAGGTATCATTTTTATCCGGAGACTTGGAGGAACGCTGGTTGAAAGGAAATTTGAGGCTCGTCTCAGATTCCAGAACTTTCTGTCACCGAAATGTGAGGAAAAAGTATTATTTTAGCCAAATTTTGAGGTTTGCAAAGGATTGTGTGTAACCGGACCTGGTGAGAGCCCCACAAGTCACCCCCTATTGGATTCCCCTAGGTCTCTAGTTGTCAAAAATGCACAGGTGTGGTAGGTTTCCCTAGGTGCCGGATGAGTTAGAGGCCAAAATCCACAGGGAGGCACTTTGCAAAAAACACCTGTTTTCTTTGAGAAAATGTGATGTTTCCACTTTGTGTTTTGGGGCATTCCCTGTCGTGGGCACTAGGCCTACCCACACAAGTGAGGCACGATTTTTATCAGGAGACTTGAGGGAACGCTGGGTGGAAGGAAATTTGTGGCTTCTCTCAGTTTCCAGAACTTTCTGTCACCAAATGTGAGGGAAAAGTGTTTTTTTTGCTAAATTGTGAGGTTTGCAAACGATTCTGGGTAACAGAACCTGGTGAGAGCCCCACAGATCACCCCATCTGGGATTCCCCTAGGTCTCTAGCTTTCACAAATGCACAGGTTTAGTAAGTTTCCGTAGGTGCCGGCTGAGCTAGAGGCCAAAATCCACAGGTAGGCACTTTGCAAAAAACACCTCTGTTTTCTGTAGAAAAATGTAATGTGTCCACTATATGTTTTGGGGCATTTCCTGTCACGGGCACTAGGCCTACCCACACAAGTGAGGTATCATTTTTATCCGGAGACTTGAAGGAACGCTGGTTGAAAGGAAATTTGGGGCTCGTCTCAGATTCCAGAACTTTCTGTCACCGAAATGTGAGGAAAAAGTATTTATTTAGCAAAATTTTGAGGTTTGCAAAGGATTCTGGGTAACAGAACCTGGTGAGAGCCCCACAAGTCATCCCATCTTGGATTCCCCTAGGTCTCTAGTTGTCAAAAATGCACAGGTTTGATAGGTTTCCCTAGGTGCCGGCTGAGCTAGAGGCCAAAATCCACAGGTAGGCACTTTGCAAAAACAGCTCTGCTTTCTTTGAGAAAATGTGATGTGTCCACTTTGTGTTTTGGGGCATTTCCTGTCGCGGGCACTAGGCCTACCCACACAAGTGAGGTATAATTTTTATCGAGAGACTTGGGGGAACACTGGGTGAAAGGAAATTTGTGGCTTCTCTTTGTTTCCAGAACTGTCTGTCACCGAAATTTGAGGAAAAAGTGTTTTTATTGCCAAATTTTGAGGTTTGCAAAGGATTCTGGGTCACAGAACCTGGTAAGAGCCCCACAAATCACCCCATCTTGGATTCCCCTATGTCTCTAGTTTTAAAAAATGGACAGGTTTGGTAGGTTTCCCTGGGTGCCGGCTGAGCTAGCGGCCAAAATCCACAGGTAGGGACTTTGCAAAAAACACCTCTGTTTTCTGTGGAAAAATGTGATGTGTCCACGTTGTGTTTTGGGGCATTTCCTGTCTCGGGACTAGGAGGCCTATCCACACAAGTGAGGTATAATTTTTATTGGGTGACTTGGGGGAATGCTGGTTGGAAGGAAATTTGTGGCTTGTCTCAGATTCCAGAACTTTCTGTTACCGAAATGTGAGGAAAAAGTATTTTTTTAGCCACATTTTGAGGTTTGCAAAGGATTCTGGGTAACAGAACCTGGTGAGAGCCCCACAAATCACCCCATCTTGGGTTCCCCTAGGTCTCTAGTTTTAAAAAATGCACAGGTTTAGTAGGTTTCCCTAGGTGCCGGCTGAGCTAGAGGCCAAAATCCACAGGTAGACACTTTGCAAAAAACACCTCTGTTTTCTTTGAGAAAAAGTAATGTGTCCACATTGTGTTTTGGGGGCATTTCCTGTTGCGGGCACTAAGCCTACCCACACAAGTGAGGTACCATTTTTATTGGGAGACTTGGGGGAACACTGGGTGGAAGGAAATTTGTGGCTCATCTCAGATTCCAGAACTTTCTGTCACCGAAATGTGAGGAAAAAGTGTTTTTATGGCCAACTTTTGAGGTTTGCAAAGGATTCTGGGTAACAGAACCTGGTGAGAGCCCCACAAGTCAGCCCATCTTGGATTCCCCTAGGTCTCTAGTTTTTAAAAATGCACAGGTTTGGTAGGTTTCCCTAGGTGCCGGCTGAGATAGAGGCCAAAATCCACAGGTAGGCACTTTGCAAAAAACACCTCTGTTTTCTGTGGAAAAATTTTATATGTCCATATTGTGTTTTCGGGCATTTCCTGTCGAGGCCACTAGGCCTACCCACACAAGTGAGGTATAATTTTTATCGGGAGACTTGGGGGAATGCTGGTTGGAAGGAAATTTGTGGCTTCTCTCAGATTCTAGAACTTTCTGTCACCGAAATGTGAGGAAAAAGACTTTTTTTAGCCAGATTTTGAGGTTTGCAAAGAATTCTGGGTAACAGAACCTGGTGAGAGCCCCACAAGTCACCTCGTCTTGGATTCCCCTAGGTCTCTAGTTTTCAAAAATGCACAGGTTTGATAGATTTCCCTAGGTGCCGGCTGAGCTAGAGGCCAAAATCTACAGGTAGGCACTTTGCAAAAAACACCTCTGTTTTCTTTGGGAAAATGTGATGTGTCCACATTGTGTTTTGGGGCATTTCCTGTCGCGGGCGCTAGGCCTACCCACACAAGTGAGGTACCATTTTTATCGGGGGAATTGGGGGAATATAGAATAGCAAAACAAGTGTTATTGCCCCTTGTCTTTCTCTACATTTTTTCCTTCCAAATATAAGACCATGTGTAAAAAAGACGTCTATTTGAGAAATGCCCTGTAATTCACATGCTATTTTGGGCCCTCTGCAATTCAGAGATGTGCAAATAACCACTGCTCCTCAACACCTTATCTTGTGCCCATTTTGGAAATAGAAAGGTTTTCTTGATACCTATTTTTCACTCTTTATCTTTCAGCAAATGAATTGCTGTATACCCGGTATAGAATGAAAACCCACTGCAAGGTCCAGCTCATTTATTGACTCTGGGTACCTAGGGTTCTTGATGAACCTACAAGCCCTATATATCCGGCAACCAGAAGAGTCCAGTAGACATAACCGCATATTGCTTTAAAAAGTCTGACATTGCATAAAAAAGTTACAGAGTAAAACGTAGAGAAAAATGGCTGTTTTTTTCACCTCAATTTCAATATTTTTTTATTTCAGTTATTTTCTGTAGGAACCCCATGTAGAATCTATAAAAATTACCCATTGCTGAATTCAGAGTTTTGTCTACTTTTCAGAAATGTTTAGGTTTCTGGCATCCAGCATTGGTTTCACACCCATTTCTATCACTGACTGGAAGGAGGCTAAAAGCACAAAAAATCATAAAAATGGGGTATGTCCCAGTAAAATGCCAAAATTGTGTTGAAAAATTGGGTTTTCTGATTCAAGTCTGCCTGTTCCTGAAAGCTGGGAAGCCGGTGATTTTAGCACTGCAAACCCTTTGTTGATGCCAATTTCAGGGAAAAACCACAAGCCTTCTTCTGCAGCCCTTTTTCCCATTTTTTTAAAACAAAATGTTCACTGTATTTTGGCTACTTTCTTGGTCTCCTTCAGGGGAACGCACAAAGTCTGGGTATCTCTAGACTCCCTGGGATGTTGGGAAAAAAGGACGCAAATTTGGCATGGGTAGCTTATGTGGATAAAAGGTTATGAGGGCCTAAGAGCGCCCTGCCCTAAATAGCCAAAAAAAGCCCTGGCAGCGAAGGGGTTAATTGCAGGCACCTGATATCAGTTGAGTACCAGTTTTGTCCCAGTGGACCTCAAGTGAGCTGCAAAGTGCATCCCGGTAAAGGTAGTCCTGCACATTTTAAAATTATATCCCAGGTGGGTTGCTGAGGCCAAACAAAATAATAAAACACAGTTCATTACTCCAGTGGGCAAATTCAAAGCAAGAAAATTGTTTTTGCTGCCAGTGTTCCAACCTGCTGCTCTGAAAGTGACCATCCATACAGTCACATATAGAACTGCTCCTTTATGCAGTGGTGCTGCCTTCACGGCTGGACAGGCCGTTAAATTTATACAAGAGAGAGCTGTCCTGAACAAAAGCGCACTCACAACTGGCAAGAACAAATGTTGTTTATTTTGTGCAACATCGCCCCATGGAGTGGTTTGGCCAAGACTGGCCTTGATCACATGACCACACAATGCATCCCACTTCCCTCATGTAACACAACAAGTTATCATAAAAGCAGACATACAACTGATGTAATGGAGACCTTCTTGGAAAAGACTAGAAATCCCCACTTATGTGGATGATGAATCAAAGATATCTCAGAAAATCATGGAAAATGCAACCAGTTGGATAACTATGGCAAGTCAATTCTCAATATAGTCCCAGTGGGCACATCATAACCCATTACAAAAACAAACATCCATAGTTAGGGAAATTCTATACTCATACAAAGGGAGCTGCCTAAATTGAAATGGCAGGAGGGGTATCCCAAACAGATAATATCACATCAAGGAAGAGTAAAGTATATATGAAAGGGCAGTACAACTCTATGATTAAAAAATATATATATCAAAGGAGGTGGTGACAGAGAAATACAGCCCAAGTAGGTGGGATACAGTATACATATAGCATCCAGAAGAATGAAAAGAAGAGAAGGAAAAATCTTATCTCATGTTACATGTTAGAAGTCCCTGTATGAAGAAGAAGAACAAAAGGGTAGGAGAGGTGATGCATCAATTCTTTCTTTGCAGGTGAGATGATGCATCAATTCCGTACTGGAAGGGGAGGTGGTGCGTCGATTCTTTTCTGGCAGGAAAGACAATGCCAGTGACATTGTTTATTTCTGGACACGCAGCCTCAGGTCCTTACTGCAGTACGAAGTTGATAACAAATTGACATCCAGAGATGATAAGTGGTAAATCCAGATGTGCTGTGATGATGGAACCGGTGTGAAACAGGCGCTGCATCAATTCTGCAGGGGCTTCATCGATTTTGCGGGTGTTGAGCTGATTTTTCACCTGTGAGCCAGACGTTGCATTGATTTTTCTGATGTAGTGCATTGAGGTGTGGATTCTCTCTTTTAGGTGAAGTCTTTGATTGCCCTGAGACTTCTTAACAGGAAGCAAGCCGGCAAGCCCTTGGAGATCACTTATGGTGGGAAAGCAAAGTCCTTCCAGCAGCGTTAGGGAGCAGCAGGCACCAGGACAACAAGCAGGAGAGCAGTCTTCCAGAAAAGCAATCCAGATGAGTCCTTTGGTCAACCTGGCAGTCCTTCTGCCAGGTTGACCAAAGTTGTAGGTCCAGAAGTGTCTGATTTTAGAGGGTCACAGACCCTGTACATATACCCAAATGTGCCTTTTAAGTAGAGGAGGCTTCAAAGAGTGGTTTTGAAGTGCACCAGTTCTCCTTTCAACCCAGTCCTGTCTGCCAGGAGATCTGTGGGGCAGTATCAGTCTTTTGTGTGAGGTCAGGCTACTAGCCGTTGAAGTGTAAGTGGGAGCCCCCACCCCCTTCCTGACTAGCAAGACCCATCAGTATGCATATGCAGCTGAGTGTCCTGTGTTTATGGCTACTTGGGTGGAATGCACAAGGGGAGCTGTCAACCAGCACAGATCAGACGTGGATTGGAAACAGGCTTTAAGGCACACAGAGCAGTAAGTGCAGAGAAATGCTTACTTTCTAAATGTGACATTTCTAAAATAGTAATTTTAAGTCCAACTTCACCAGTAAGCCTGATTTTTCACTGACACTCCAACCATACCAAATAAGACAATGCCACTCCTTTCAGATCAGAAAATACCACTTGAAAGTATATGAGGGAGTTTATAATGCTGGCCTACGAGAGGAGCAGGCTTCATGAAAGAGAAAAACAACTTTGGGAGTATTTTACTACCAGGACATTTAAAATATACAAGTACATGTCCTATCTTTTACTTACATAGCACCCTGCCATGTGGGCTACCAAGGGACTAACTTAAGGGGGGCATATGTAATAATAGGGGAATGTACGGCTTGGTACGTAGTTTTAAATGCCAGTTTGAAGAGGCAAAACACTAAAAGAAGGGGTAATGCGGAGTAAATGGCGCTCTGTGTCCCACCAATTATCTAATGCTATGTAACGTTGCTGCTAAAGGAGAGCTACCCCCACTAAAGTCCTACACGATAACTAAATTATCCACATCAATCAGTCTTAGCAGCCTACGTTAAAAGTCTCAGACCCTAATACCCAACTAAATGTTGAAATTAAATATGAAACCTCTATTAAATTAAACAAGTAACAAATATTTATTCCTCTTATCACAACCCTCCTACTCGTCACACATTTATATAATGTTCCAATTCACATGAAAAATATCCCAAAATCTTGTTTACTACTCCATTAATGAATTCATAGTCCAGCATCCTGTCAGTAAGATATCAGTCCATAAGAAATTCGAGTGATGTTCCAATTCACATCAAACAATCCTCGTGTTATCCTTTTCAAATTTCACTGATCAAGTCCATTTTCTGATATTAAATCAGTTACATCATCCTTTATGCCAAGCCAACACGTGTTTCGTCTTAGGAGAACCTTTAGACTTCCTCAGGACTTCCTAAATGGCATTCGTATAAAATATTAATGAATATTCATTCATATTACAAATTCTTGCTAACACATTGCTAATTAATGCTCTCCATGTGGAAACCGTAACAATTATCCAATTATTAAAACACCATTACTCAGTGAATGTGCCCAAAAAGCTTCTCGTTACCACAATATAATTTACAAAATCTTTGTGCACACACTCCATTTGATGTTAGCCCTTTGTGCACAGTGCCAAAGTTATGATGTTCAAAACAGCTGTGTTAAGTCTACATAATGCTAACACCTCCATCTAGTGTATTAAAGACCTGTGTTCAAGTTGTCAAGTTCAATATCATACCTGAATAGTACCTGCAATTTTGATGAGCTGCCCCTTTGTTTACCAAGTCAATGATTTCATGTTGTCTATAGAAATATGTTACCAAATTAAAGGTGATTGAAAGACTACTATCCGACCCATTGACACAAAAGACGGACTTACGTGTGTACGCTATCTCCAGTGTAAACACGCTGTAGCTTCTTACAGCGTGTTCCATGCTTCCAACTAGAAAAATAAAAAACTGACTAATTGATTCTTAATCCCTGTTATGGAAATTCTCTCAGGTTTCACCAAAGGTTGTGTGATTACCTGCAGCTGCAAGCTATATTCAAAAATTAAAACAAGCGCATTAATAAAGCTGTAATAAATTACAACACTCTTTATTTTGCTGACTATGAACAGTCTAAATTGAATCCCCTAACCGGAAAATACTTGAACTGTTAATTTTTCCCAAACATGCTCTTAGTTTGCACTACTAATATGATTATATATTACAAACTTAAATTAAACGCTGCGGTCTTAATCATTCTTAATGCTGATAAATTAAGTAAATGACCTCCCAGAAGAGATTCCCTATTACAGATAACTCCAAACTACACTACTCTAAATTCTCATCTAATTGGTAGTTATATCGCTTCTTATATTAAAAAAAAATCATGAGTATTAATCCCAAATCGGGCACATTCTATTGCATCTGTTACGATACTTAGCTCAAATTATGATGAGATGTTGTATACTAATTCTTACAATATCCCTGAGTATAGTATATCTGTGATGATCTATCCTTCACCAAGAAAGTACTCTATTTCATTATCTGAGTTCAGACCTAATTCCACCGCCCCTAATCGCATGATCCAAATCGATTCCTTCCTGCGTAAAGCCAATTCTCTATTCCCACCTCGAGGGTTCTGTACACATAAGTCAAAACCGAAAAAGTTAAATTCCTTATGGGTGCCTTGTTTCTCATATGTTTTCATATGGAGGGCAATTGAATATCGTTCATCCTCCTGTTTTATTGCTCTCCAGTGTTCCGAAATTCTCACTTTTAGGGGACGAATACTACTGCCCACGTATATCCTTCCACATTTACAGGATAACACATATACTGCAAATTTAGAGTTACAATTCAGATATGATCTAATGTTATACTACTTGCCATTGGCATCCTGAAAGGTCTTTTTCGCGGGCCAAGCCCATTTACACATGGCACAACAGCCACATTTATAAAAACCTGAATTATGAAGATCCAACCAACTAGGTTTCATTGTGTTAGACAGAAAGCTTGGGCTAAGAATATTACTAAGTGTACAACCCTTTCTATACGCTACCTCTGGCTTATTCCCAATGTATTTTCGAAGAATACGATCTTGTGTAAGTGTGGTCCAATGTCTCTTCATGATCTTCAATAGTTTGCGTGAGTTATCAGTATAATCTAAAATAATCCTAACCTTACGGGAATCCATACTTCTATTCTCCTCATCTATGGAACTGTGCTGCAATAATGTCCTGGATCTAGATATTTTAGATTACATTTCTTATGGACTGATATCTTACTGACAGGATGCGGGACTATGAATTCACTACTGGAGTAGTAAACAAGATTTTGGGATATTTTTCATGTGAATTGGAACATTATATAAATGTGTGACGAGTAGGAGGGTTGTGATAAGAGGAATAAATATTTGTTACTTGTTTAATTTAATAGAGGTTTCATATTTAATTTCAACATTTAGTTGGGTATTAGGGATTGAGACTTTTAACGTAGGCTGCTAAGACTGATTGATGTGGATAATTCAGTTTGAAGAGCAATAAACTGCACACACAGAACTAACAGTGCTGCAGACCCACACTTAGCATTCAATTTACAGGCCCTGGGCACATGTAGTGCACGTTGCTAGGGACTTACAAGTCAATTAAATATGCCAATTGGGTATGAGACAATGTTACCATGTTTTAGGGAGAGAGCATATGCACTTTAGCAGAGAGGGCCATTTTCCAACACAACCCCCCTCCAGCCTAAAGGCAGGGTAGACAAATCAATATCTTGATGGACTTCCCTACTTAGAGAAATAGAACGTGGACAATGGCCCACTACTGCAGGGGCACTTAGTAGTTCTATGCCTTTCTGAACTCAGTTTGGCACCTCTGGTACCTCTGTCTATGTTCTCTGGGGCCACTGAATTGACCCATGAGGAACCCTTCTCCTCATCTGTGGTCCTCATCTGTGAAGCACCTAACCTTAATTTGCTCAATGTATCCCAGTAGGCTAATAGTATCACCCTGGCCAACAAATTGATGTGGTAAATTCCACCCATTGGGTCTGACTTCTGTCCCCAACCTAGGAAAAACTCTATCCATAATGACAGCAAACAACAGAGGCCATTGACAGCGGTCAGTGTCAGGAGCCAGGCCCCAGCCCATGCAGGGCTCTCTGACCTCTGAAGTTTTTCAGATTGGGGGGCTGTAGCCCCAGGTGACTTCCACCCGTTCTCCACCCTCAACCAGTTCTGGCGTAGTAGCCTGAAACTGGTTCTTCAACCCTGGATCTGTACCATTAGGCTGGAAAGGGGGCAGGGGTGAGTCCTCCCTCGCCCTGTCCCTACATCTGGACTCTCATACCCTCCTCTGGTCAGTGGTACTTCCTGACAACTGAACTGTCAGGGCACCCTTAGGAGCCACCGCTCCCAGTACTCCTGCCACTCTGAGTAACCCATTCCCCAGAATGCAGTCTAAGGGCATCTGGGGACTAACTATGACACTCCTCTGGGTCACCTCCCCACCCTACTCCAAAGATACCAGGGCCATGGGGTGTAAAAAATCCTCCCCATTGGCTGGATCACCCTACACACTTGGCTGATGTAATGCTCTGGCCAAGCATGGTATGACTCTCCATCATCATGGTATGACTAGCTCCAGTGACTGGGACCCCATTCTCTCTCAATTGGTGGAAGTGATGACTCTCATACTCCAGGAACACCTGCTCACCCTCTGAGTTTATCTCCCAACTGAGGGAGATCATGGCATAGTCTATGACCTATGACTCATTGACTCTACAACCACATTGGCCACCCCAGTCGAGGTCTCACCAGTAGGTGGTTTCTTAGGACAGACAGAGTTCCCCTGTTTGTTTCCTCTCTGGGAACTCTCAAAGCAGCAGGGTTGGAAGTGGGGCACCCTGGGTCACTGCCCACCAGAAACTCCACCCTGTTTCTCAGATAGGACATGGGAATCCTTTCCTCCCCCTTTAGTATGGGACTTGTCTGGGTCATCTGTAACCTCTACCTCTTGGGAGAAACCTGAACCACCCTTCTTGAGGTCACTCCCAGGTACCTTTTTGGACACTCTGGAGTTAGCCCAGAGGTCCATCTCCTCAGCCACCTTTCTGGGATCAGTCAGCTTACTGCCAACTAGGTGCTGGCGCAACTCTGTAAAATAAATACTGGGCAGGTGCTCTCTCATGATTAAACTGTACAGTCAAACATAATCATTAACTTTGCTGCCCTGTACTCAGCCATTCAGTGCCTTTCTGAAGTAATCAATTAAATCTACCAAGGATTGGTTGGGAAGCTTGTGACTGTACCTGAATCTTTGGCAATACTTCTTAGGGGTCAGTCCAAATTTGGCAATCAAAATGGCTTTCATGGGAATGTACTTGGTCTGCTCCCCAACCTCTAACATTAGTAGTGTGTCCCTCCCTAGTGTTGGCATGTGTTTCCACAGACCCACTCCCACTGCTCTTCAGGAACCTCATGTATCCTCAGTCTACATTTATAAGCAGAAAACCACTTATCAATGGCATCTCCTACCACATAACTGAGCACCAAATCCTTGTGTTTATAAACCTTCTTGTCTCCATCAGGTACTATATGTATGCTGCCACCATCACTGCTGGACTCAGTCTGCTTAGCCTTGAGGTGCAGCTCTTTTAGACTCAGTTTATTAGCCAGAAGTAGTTTCCTTTCTGCTAAGGCTCCTTCAACTTTTCTCTCCTCTGCCTCCATTTTCTATTTTACTAACAGCAGCTAGAATTCTCTCTCCTCTCTTCTTTCCTCTGGGGTCAGTCCATGACTAGAGAGACACCTTTTTCTGCCCTCAAAGGTAGCACAAATCCAGGGTGTCCCCCTCAAGTGCTACAAGAATCCCCTCGGAGGAGCCATTCACATGCTCTCCCAACTCATCATGCTCCTGGGAGCAGGACAATGCACAGCCCTCAGCACCATTTGAAACTCCACCTTCTTGGTGGCTTCTTGGGCAGGTACCCCCATCCCTTCGCAAAAGTTTTTCAACTGGTTACCTGTGTCCTCCTCCAGCTTAGCCAGCTAAAACTCCGTGGCTACACTTCTAGGAGTACCCAGAGACATGATGTATATGATGTATTAAAAATGCAAAGCAAGGAAAATGACAAAAGAAGAAGAAAAAAATCACAATAGTCTGTAAATGCAGGTAGGTAGTTTATACATAGCTATTGTATGGCAATGCACAAACACAAGTTTTCTCCTCACCGCTGATCACCAATGTTAGACATTTGGTCTCTAGTTGGCAGAGGTATGTAGTTTCCAAGTAAGGACCACAATCCTAGTCAGGGTAAGTCACAACACAACCTAAATTATCCTGTGCTCACCCTTCAGTAGCTTGGCACAGAGCAAGGAGGCTTAACTGAGAAGGCAATGTGTAAAGTATTTGTGCAATAACTCATACAGTAACACAGTGAAAACACCACAAAAAGTACCCCACACAAGTTAAGAAAAATAGAAAATATTTATCTGACTAAAACAAGACCAAAACGACAAATGTCCAATATACAAGGGTCAAGATCTCACTTTGTAAATGGTTTAAGTAAGTCTTAATCATAGGAATAAATAGGGGCATCTCTTTAGCACAAAATACCTGAGATGTGTCAAAAACAAAGATGATGCAGACTGCAGGAGAGGTGATCTGTCACTTCTTTCCTAGCAGGTGAGATGATGCGTAGATTCCGTACTGGCAGGGGAGGGGATGCTTCAATTCTTTTCCTGTAAGAAAGGCGATGCATTGATTTCCAGGCATGTAGTCCCACGCCCTTAGTGAGGTGCCAAGTTGATGACAAATTGACACCCAGCGACGATGCATGGAAAATCCAAATGCGCTGTGATGATGGAGCCATGGTGAAACAGGCGATGTGTCGATTCTGCAGCTGCTGCATTGATTTTGCAGCGTTGCATTGATTTTTCAGCTGTGAGCCAGGTGTTGGGTCATTATTTTCCGTTGCAACACATTGAGGCATGGATTTTCTTTTTTAGGTGAACTCTTTAATGGCCCTGAGACTTCTTAATAGGTGGCAAGCTGAGAAGCCCCTTGGGATCACTTGTGGTGGGAAGGCAAAGTCCTTCCAGCTGAGTCTAAGAGCAACAGGCAGCAGGCAGCAGGGCAACAAGCAGGAAAGCAGTCTTCCAGAAAAGCAGTCCAGATGAGTCCTTTGGGCAGCACTGCAGTCCTTCTGGCAGAGTCCAGTTGCAGGTCCAGAAGTGTCTGATTTTAGGGGGGGTCACAAACCCAGAAAGTATACCTAAATGTGCCTTTGAAGTAAAAGAGACTTCAAAGAGCAGTTTTGAAGTGTACCAGTTCCCATTTGAACCCAGTCATGTCTGCCAGGAGATCTGTGTGGGGTTATCATTCCTTTGCATGGGATCAGGCTACTACCCTTTGAAGTGCAATTGAGACCCCCTCCACCGTTCCTGCCCAGGAAGGCCCATCAGTATGCAAATGAATGCAGATGCAGCTGAGTGTCTTGTGTTTATGGCTGTCTGCTTGAATGCACAAGGGGAGCTATCAACCAGCACAGACCAGACATGGATTGGAGACAGGCTGTAAGGCGCAGAGAGCAGTAGGTGCAGAGAAATGCCTACTTTCTAAAAGTGGCATTGCTAAAATAGTAATGTGAACTCTAACGTTATCAGTAAGAAGGATTTCTCACTACCATTCCAACCATATCAAACACAACAATGCCACTCCTTCCAGATCAGAAATTACCACTTAAAAGTATATAAGGGTGTTAGAAATGGGTTCTCTAGTTGGCAGTGGTCAGAAATTACCACTTAAAAGTATATAAGGGTGTTAGAAATGGGTTCTCTAGTTGGCAGTCAGTTTACACCCTGTCCAAGTAAGGACCGTCACTTCAGTCAGCATAAGAAAGTCACAGAGCTCAGATAACCCCTGTTCACCCCCTTGGTAGCTTGACACAAGTAGTCAGGCATATCTCAGAGGCAATGTGTAAAGTATTTGTACAAGCACGCACAGTAATACAGTGAAAACACCACAAAAGGACACCACACCAGTTTAGAAAAATAGCCAATACTTATGTAAATAAAAAAATTAAAAAAAAAAAAAAAATCCAACATACACAATCAAAGATATTATTTTTTAAAGTGAAAAGAGTCTTGGTCCTTAGAAATAAATGGATGTTTTAGCACAGAGTATCTGGTATGCATCACAAATAAAGCCACTGGGGCGACGATGCATTGGAAAAGCAAACAATACGTTGATTCCTTAATTGCAAGTGAGGCTGTGCATCAATTCTTTCTCTGCTGATAAGCAAAGCTTCAATTCTTTGCTCGCAGGGAAAGGATGCATAGATTTCCGTACAAGCAGCCTCCGTGCAGTGATTTTTGAAGATTTGATTCCCAGGGATGATGCATGGAAAATCCGAACTCACTGCAATGATGAATCTGGGCTGAGCTGGCGATCCGTCTCTTTCACTGGCTCTGCATCAATATTTCTGCTGCGGTGCAAGTGCTGCATGGATTTTTCTGCTGCTCGGCTCCAGTGTGTGGATTTTTACTCAGGTTCTGCAAGCTTCTCCTTCCAGGGTCCCAGGGACTCAATGTGGCACAATTGGCAAGTCAAGAGTCTCAGCAAGAGAGCCCAGGTGCTGGCTGATGAAGTCTTTGATGTCCCCGAGACTTCTTAACAGGAGGCAAGCTCAGTCAAGCCCTTGGAGAAACCTCACCAGCTGGATACACAGCAAAGTCCAGTCTTTGTCCTCTGAAAGGAAAAAGCAGCAACTGCAAGCCAACCCAGCAAAGCATACACAGCAAAGGGGCAGTTCTCCTCCTCACAGCTCTCCAGCACTTCTCCTTGTCAGAGGTTCCTCTTGATCGAGAAGTGTTTTGAAGTTGTGGGGTCCGCAGTCCAATACATATACTCATTTCTTCCTTTGAAGTAGTCAAACGTCAAAGGAAAGTCTTTGTAGTGCACAAAACCCTGTCTCTTCCTTGCCCTGCCCCAGAACTCTCTAGGTGGTTGGAGACTGTATTGTAGGAGGGCAGGCAGAGCCCTTTCAAGTGCAGGTGTCAGCCCCTCCCTCCCACTATAACCCAGTTAGGCTCATCAGGATATGCATGACACACCTCATCTCCCTTTGTGTCACTGACTAGAGTGAATTTACAAACAGCCCAACTGTCAGTCTGACTCAGATGTGCATTTAGCAGCCTAGCAGGGGCACAGAATGGTTAAGCAAGGAGGTGCCCACTTTGAAAGAGTGGCATTTTGAAACTGACAATCCAAAAACTAACTTTGCCTAAAGACGTATTTTTAAATTGTGAGTTCAGAAACCCGAAACTTCATATCTCTATCTGCTCATAATGGGAAATTACAAAAAGGTATTTAAAGGCAATCCCCATGTTAACCTATAGGAGGGATAGGCCTTGCAATAGTGAACAACAAATTGGCAGTATTTCACTATCAGGACATGTAAAACACATCAGTACATGACCTACCTATCTAATACACTGCACCCTGCCCCTGGGTCTGCCTAAGGCCTACCTTAGGGGTGACGTACATGTACTAAAAGGGAAGGATTGGCATGACAAGCGGGTGCACTTTCCAGGTTAAAATGGCAGTTTAAAACTGCACACACAGACACTGCAGGGGCAGGTCTGAGAAATGGTTACAGGGATACTCATGAGTGTGCCACAATCAAGGCTGCAGGCCCACTAGTAGCATTTGTGTTACAGGCCCTGGGCACACATGGTGCACTATACTTGGGATTTACTAGTAAATCAAACATGCCAATCATGGATAACCAATCACAATCACAGCTTACACAGGATGCCCTTTCACTTTAGCACTGGTCAGCAGTGGTAAAGTGCTAAGAGTACCAAACACCAGCAAAAACTAAATCTAGCACACAGCCAAAAATACAGGAAGCAGAGGCAGAATAATAGGGGAAACCACACCACGGATGCCAGATCTAACAAAGGGAATTTCCAAAGTTGGCCTATGAGAGGAGCAGGCGTCAGTGAAAAATGACTTTGGGAGTTTTTCCCTAAAAGGACATGTACAACATATAAGTACATGTCCTGCTTTTTACTTACATACCACTCTGCCCTATGGGCTACCTAGGACATACCTTAGGGGTCAATTAAATGTAATAAAAGAGCCGCTTAAGGCTTGACAAGTAGTTTTAAATTCCAAGTCAAAGTGGCAGTGAAACTGCACACACAGGCCTTGCAATGACAAGCCTGAGAAGAGGTTAAAGGGCTACTCGTGTGTGGCACAATTAGTGCTGCATGCCCACTATTAGCATTTAATTGTCAGGCCCTGGGCACAAATAGTGCACTTTACTAGGGGCCTATAGGTAAATTAAATATGCCAATTGGGTATGAGCCAATGTTACCATGTTTTAGGGAGAGAGCATATGCACTTTAGTACTGGTTAGCTGTGGTAAAGTACCCATAGTACTAAAACCAACAAAAACAAGGTCAGAAAAAGATGAGGAGGAAGGCCAAGGTTTTGGGGTGACCATTCAGGGAGGACAACTTTCCAACAATGTTCCTGACTGTAATATCACTGAGCACTAAGTTCTCTCTAAATGATCATCCCCTATATGTTATTCTAGGTATATCCCTATAAAAGCACCCAGAAAAAGGTCACTTTGCACTACATGCCAATCTGTGTACCCCTCTGGGTACCCCTTTCCTTAAATCTTTGTTTCATATTGCCTTCTTCCCTTTTGTAACCTCATTCGGTGCTACAGTTCCTTCTTGTACGTAAAAGCTCACTGAATGGGATACTCCACTTAAGAGTTTCACAGTGGTCACTGTAAGAATGGAAGATGCTGTTAGTGGACTTCCTGTATAGACTAGTTTCGAGCCTACTACCATTGACCTCAAACAAAACATCAAGAAATTCTGGTTTGTTACTGATTGTCAGGAATCCCCATGGTGCCTCCTGCGTTATCTGTCAGCATCCCCAGAGATTAGGGTTAAATCATATCTCTGTTCTTGGTTAAACCTTCCTGTTTCTAAGTTAACATAATGTGCTGTGTTACACAATTGGTTTTATCAATGCTTGTTTTACCAATGTCTGTTTGCTAATGTGAGCAGGTGTAGACATGTGCTTCTAATTGGATGTGGTGACTCATCAACATGTGGAAACTCAACTGCGTTCCTGATTGGCTATAAATAGCAGAGTGAAGCATGCCTCCCTGCATGGCTTTGTTTTGCTTCCTGATCTCAGCATCTGATTTGGCAGTCCAGCCCCTGCTGTCATCCTCGTATTCAGGACTTTTGAGGCAATTCTTTTCTTCGTTCCTGTACCAGCTGACACCAGGCATTCCTCCAGCACTCCGGAAAAGACTGTAGCTAAGTGACTAGTATTCTCCAAGGAGTTTGTTCTTTGAGCGCTGCGCTTTCCTAGAACAGCTGGTGTATTTCAGACCTCATATTTTGGCAGAGTGCTTATCTTGAAGAGACAAATGTATTTCTGAACATTCTACATTATTATTGTGGTTACTTGCCTAAATGTGCTTCAGTAAATCTGCTTGAGCTCAAGTACTACAAAAAGTGGCAGTGCAATTTTAAAAGAGCATTTGCCTGACTTTTCTTTCTCTAATAGCATAACACTTGGATTTAAATTGTGTCATTCATGCCTTTGTTCAGGTTTGAGGAATTTGCTTTTGAAGGGGTTTTCACACACACAGTGAAAACAAACCAAACTATGCCACCCTAACTGTTTAAACCCAGAGTGGGCATTTGTATTTCTTGGATTGTTTTTTGTTCCTTTTAGTTTAACCCTATGCATGCAGGAAAGTTATATGTGATATAATTAATGCCCATGTTTGTCTTTTTTGTGCATGATAAGTGCAACCATAGTTCTAATTGTAGTGTGCAACAGTGAATCTCTGTGAAGCGAGCCCTAGTGTCGGAGTACTTATTGTTATGGTGCTGAGTTTGGGTTTTTGGTAATGCAGTGTAAGTAATTGTGCCAACAGTTATTATTATCCAAGAAAAGTGCTGGAGCAACCCGGTGTTCTTCTACCGCTCCTGTGCCCAAATCTGAAAGAGAGATTCAGTTTCCAGGAAGTTGAGTGCACTATCTCTACTACCACTCAGTCAACAATGACCTGACCCCCGAAGATACAGGATGCCTGGCTGGACCGGCAAGATGTGGCAGTGTTTTGCCTCTTTCTCTTCCACTCCCCCTTTCCTTTTGGGACACCTGCCGGAGTTTCTGTGTCCACCAGGAAGTGCTGAGAGGTGTTCCAGGAGGTCAAGGCCATACCATCACCCCTGCAGACATCCTGTTTTTCTAGTGAGTGGCCCGTCTCAACACTGATAGTGTAAGTAAAGTCCAGATTCATGGCATTGACTTTGGGTTTCTGGTCAAACTTGATAGCTGACTCCTCCGTACCCTTGCAGATTATGAACAGGTCATCTGCTGCCCATTCAATGCCCTATATGGTAGTAAGAAATATTTTAGTGTCTTTGACAAAGAGAGGAAGACTTGTAACAAAATCCCTCAGGTCAAACTCATAATACTTAGAGGTATTTTCTAAGGCACTGCCAATGGGTGAGACAATGGGTCTCACTGGGTATCTGGATATGCTTTTGTGAATTTTAAGGAGGAGATAAAATATTTTCTTGTGTGGGTATTCTGTTCTTAAGAACTGGTATTCTTCCAGTTCTAAGAGACCCTTATCTCTTCACCCCTCCAGTTATCTCAGCCGGTTTCTACCATGTCTTCATATCTCTCTCTCTCTGTCTCTGTCTCTCTCAATTATTTCAAAGCATGAGCTGAAACTAAGTTGATTAGCTTCTTTAATGCACATATCTCTAGGTAAGATCACCACATTACTTCCTTAATCAGTACGGAGAATCACAGTTGTATCATCTTTGGCAAGGCCATTAGCTGCTTCCATTTGTGCTGAAGAGAGATTCAATATGTTGTTTTTCTTGCTGTGTCATAACTTTCGGAGATCAGAAATAGCAGTATCATGAAACGGATCCAAGGTATCAAAGAGCACTTGAGGCACAAATGTAGATGTCATTTTTAACACACTGAGGGCCGCATAATCATACATTATACCCAACCTATCAAGGAAATCTTTGATGTCACTCACCCCTTCCCTTTCATGGGTGTCATACTGTTCTAACTCATATAAAGTTTATAGCGTATCCATATCACCAATACTTAAATTGTTCATTGCCCTTAAATTCTCATTATTCTGTTGCATTGTATGTGTTCTAGGCTTCAAAAAGTGCCATTTCTTAAGGCAAAGTTTCCTAATATACTTAAAGAGATCTATCCATGTCTCTACATAGTTATATCTAGTAGTGAGACATAAAGAACAGCCCCCATTTAGTATCAAGGTTTCATCTTGTGTGAGGACTCTTTCAGACAAGTTAGTTATAGTGTATTTTATCATAACCTTCTTCATCATTGCCCTCCATGTAGGCCCTTCTTGCATGCTCCGACTAGGGCTTGTAGTATTGATGTGCTGTCCTTCTTACTGTTTTTCTGCTGTTTCAGCTTCTTCTGCTTCTTCCTCATACTCTGAATCTCTTCCCTTGTTTGTAATCCACTCAGGCCCTCTCCTCAATTGGCGGTATTCTTCATATGCCCATACCCCTGCAAGATTGTCGCATAAGTCATTTCAAAACCTCCACTCACCTTGCTGCCAGAGTAAGAAAAGTAAACACCAATCCCCATGTTACAAACTAAAAAACATCAAATTGTCAGAAGACATAGCCTGAAACTTGACCTTTGTCTTTGAAGCGCAGCAAAAGTGAAAAGATAAATACAAAATATAAAGGGATCTTTATTTATTGCTCCTTTGTGACTCACCAGAAATTGGTGTGAGGCCTACCAGGGGGTCACGACTCACAATTTGACTAACTCTGCTCTAAGGCACTTATACTGTACAAAAATGGATTTCACACTAAAAAGTTGCTGGAAAGGTTCTTTTGAGCTAAAACCCCACTTAAATGTATTTTTTCTCAATAATTGATGCCTGATGACCAAATAATTTCATGTACAATCATGGCTCCCACTCTAAAAGCATTGCTACTACTTTCCTCATGTCCCTGTGATACCTTTTTCCTCTCTGAACAAGTCACATTTACACAGAGTATAATAGCATAACCAGATATGCATGGGTACAGCTTAGAGAGGGAGCAATCACTCTAAAAGCATTACTACCACTGTTCCTATATTCCTGTGATACCTTTTTCCTCTCTGAACAAGTTGGATTTACCCAGCATGGCATAGTTGTATAACCAGATAAAGAGGAGTCATTAATACTATGGGGGTGTGAGTCCTAGATGTCACTATAAGCAACAGTACCCAACTAAAAAGGAGATGTGGGGGATTGGGGAATGTTTTGGGGTGGGCATAGTTTGGGAAATTATCTTGGAGCTTGGATAATTAAAGAATACTGTTGGTAGCATAAATATGTAAAGCTAGACACATCTGCTGGCAAAATCACTTCACATACCCCTAAGCAATAACATGCTACAAAGCTCAATTGTATAATAGACAAATGCTGGACTATAAAATAAGCCAAGTGAACGACATAGTGCTGTGTTAAGAAGTGGCACAATGCAATGCCAGATTCAGATGTTGTACACTAGTATGCGTGCATGGTTTGGTCATTGAATTGAGCATTTTTTTACCTGTGTTGTTTATAGTGGGCCCTAGTTTAAAATTGCCCAGTCCAAGGTCACAGGCCAAACAACTGTGCAGGGCAATTATGGGATTCAGATGTATACTGATTAAAATGTGAAGGAACACATCAATTTCAAATGCACCTTATTTCTGATGCCCTCATCCTACCACCACAATCTCATGTAAAGAAGCTAGGCATTGTCCAAGGCATTTAGTTCCACCTGGGATTCACCATAGTTATATTTGAAAGCAGGATAGCAGACCATTCTTGTGCCCGAACATAATCTCTGGGAAATTAATATCCAAGGTCACAGTCTGATGATGGCTAGGCAGTCAGCAAAGGGGTAGAGTGAAATAGTGGATAATGGTGGGCAATGTCCTCCACTTTAGTCCTGCTCCTCAGCATTGCAATGTAGCACAGGAAGGACAAAAAGAGTACAATAAGTGCAGCCTTAGCACTATCCCTGGTCCAGCCAGAGAAGCCAAGGTAGATGGGCAACAAAAGCAAACTTAGTTGCAGCCCAATCGAGCAACAAGACAGGTCTGGAGAGGGGGGCCCAAGAGATTAGGCCCAGCAACATTATCATACTAGTCTGGAGGGGGTGCAGGAAGAATGTTCTGGGGTTAAATGATAGATAACAGTTACAAATTCTAATTGGTGAAAACTGTGAGATAGCGGGAAAACCTGCTGAGTACCTAGCAGCATGTAACAATACAAAGCTCCTAAAATATCAAGTAAAGAGGACGGTTTAACAATAATCTAATTTGCTGAAAGGCTACATTCTCTTAAAGGGCTCTTCCAGTGCTGTCAAACAGCACCAAGCAGGCAAGACCCTGCCTTGCCTGAAAGTATTGGAGTTTCACTCATCCCAAACTATTTTTTTAGAATATTGTGTTAAAAGGGTGCAATCAGATATCTCTTGTTCAGAGCTTACATGGGGACATTGGTGTTGGACTTATCGCACTTCAAATGTCTTTTTAAAATCCAACACATCTTTGGATATCGTCAAAGCATACCAAGGGGAAGATCTCGCCCCCTAAACATGGAGCCCAGAATCATGAAGACAGGTAAGAAGGCTGAGGCACATGTTAGGAATAGTGTCCGGGGTGAAGGTCATTTTTTTTGTTGCTGTAGGGATCCAACCTTGCCAGACAGAGTGGTTACTCCAGAGCTCATCACCTGGCTTTTTGTGGATCATTATTGTAATTTTCCCCTGGACCACTAGATCGCCACTGCTACCATCACGTTTCGTTATTCATACAGTATTTGCAGTCTCTAGGTTGCAGTGGGCATGCATCGCTGGGCTATTCACTTGGCAGTTCCTGGTGGTTCTGTCACTTGAGGAACCTCTTCAGGCAAGCTGCCTTAGGTAGAAAAGCATTATAACTGGAGACAATGGGACCACATACAGTTTCATGTTCTGATGATAGCACAAGTCCTACAAGTCAAGTCTGAGCTCTAGTGCATTGTCAATCCAGTGCTTATCTTCATTAAAAACTTGGTCACTAGCCTCGTCAGAGGGATTACTGCCTTGCTGTCTTTCTTCAAAGCTGGCATACTGAAAACCAGCCTGTGCTAAATTTTGATATGGAATCCAGCTTTCATGTTAGACAGCTCCTGACTTTTATGTAGGCAGGTAGATAGGGAATAAGACACAATGTCACAATCACAAAGAATTCCTACCTAGAGATAAACAAAAGGGGTAACCTATGCTGTGCCCCGTCTTTCTCATTCCATTTATGTATCTCAATGCTAATTGGTCAACAAACTTGTTGGCGCACCCACTGAGGTCCTCTTTCCACCTCGGGTTCAGAAACCACAGGCCCACGGGTGAGACACCATCACAAAGCTAACCCTCAGAGGTCGACTAGATCTTTGGACTTGGTGACGGAGGCAGTAGTCCGAATCATTTAATCACAAATCAATACCAGGAAACCATAAACAATTTTAAACACCCTGAACAATTCAACACCAAATCAGAACTCCAAACTCAATAAAGTTTCAAAGCTTTATTTCAATCCCAAAATCAATGTCACATAAATGGTGTGGAAAACTAAGTTATAAACATACATGAAAACCATAAGCTGAACAAAAAGTCTGAAAAGATTCAACCTATAAAACATCAATACAGTTAAACACTCCAAAAGGATGATATGAGTTAGCAACAAAACAATATTCATTATTACCAGATTTCAAAGTAGGTGATGGTGACATCAGTAAATCATCAAAATACAGTTTTAACAATCAAGTTCAGAGCTGGGCCATCCCTATCACTTAACAAAATTGGGACTAGCATGTGTGGCAACGGGCTAACACATGCAGACAAAAGCAAATTAAAAAAAGACAACAATCATTTTGAAACAGTTATCCAACTAGGGCAACTCACTCTAAAATGTATGCTGGCGTTAGTGACTAAGCTAAAAAGTAAACAAGAAACCACATTTAGTTATACCTCTCCTCATGGGACAGCATAAATGATGATTCCACAGGAACGGTCACCTTCTTCAAGCATCAGTTGAAAGCAGCATCAAGACAGTGCAGAACACGGGCTGCACATAGGACAAATCAGCAGTTCAGAATTAGTTGGCCATATTATTACTGAAACCACATTGGGCCATTATGACTATGATGAGAAAACTTATCAGGGAACTTAGAGAAGAGAATGGGACAGCAGACTTAAGCAAACATAGAACTGATTTTCAGAAGAGCTGGCGATGGACTGACTTCAGTTTCAAAGTTCTTTACTAATTAAAATACGCAAAATTAAATTGTTGGTTCTTCAGGTTGGCACACCCTGGGCATCAGTTTCAGCATCCAATAGCAGGCAGTGGTACCACGAAGTTCTGATACATTTAAGAATTTTCTCAGCAAAAGTGCATTGTCATTTGGTGTCCTAACATGTGACTAACCAAATATTATATTCTCTAGTTATTTGCTACTTGCAGTTACTTACACATGATCCACAATAAACAAACTTAATATTCTTTCACATGAGCACTGTGAGCTTCCTGTCCTGTTCAACAGGTAGAACAAATACTGTTACAATAACTACATTTGAAACATGTTCTTCTCCTGCAATACTATAGGATATTCACCATTACATTAGCTGCCCAGGGAAAAAATTCAGGTCAGAGGGGACAGAATAAACAAGTATTTTTCCATTGTTGCTTGCAAAATGAACCTTTAGGCTTAGTCAAGTAAAGAAGCCTAAATACACATTAATACAATTAATGCATTAATAAACATGTTGCGCACCTAATAATCAAATCAAATATGCTAAGCAAATTGTTTAATTTCAAACATTATTCATATTATGTCAAGGCAATTTTAAACATATTTTTTATTTTTTCTATGCACATAATTCATTATGAAATCCATTTATTTAATTGTGTATTGAATTCATATTCATATAATATTCATAATACATTTCTACTATTTCTACCTAAAAATAATACTTTCAGGCTAATATTTATTAATAATTCACTCATTTATGAATGCACAATGTTTTCATGTTAAACGTGATGTAAAAATACAAATGGTAGGCACAAATGTCCACCACTATTTAAACGTGGACATTTTCATTTCTATATTATTTTCTCTGTTAGGCCTTTTAAATGCAAGTTTATTAGCTGTCCTATGCTACTTCTATGTCACTAATTTGTTCATGACTTGATCGCTCTCAATCCCTCCTTTGACAGCTATCTATGTCATCACAAAAGAACCTTGTAGTTTGATAACACCTTGGTCTAAGTTTGCCTGACAATACCTGCTTTTAATATTCTACATCTTCATTTCTTCCCTCGTCTGATTATTCTTTACCTTTTCCAGAAATTGTAAGCTTTGTAAAATCCAAGTGCACATACTATGCTCACTGTCACAATCAGTAAAGGTTTCAGGATCATTTTCAAAAAATCATTTCCTAAGTTTCCAACCCAGAATCCTACCTTAGAGAATCCTTCACCTATTGTTTCCCAACCATTTGTCTTTTTTAGGTCACTTAAGTCATTTTTCAGACTCAACAGATTAGATAAGTGTAACTGGGTCTCTACCAACCCGGTCACTTGCGCCGATGCTAGAACGGCCGAAAGGTGCCCCGGGTGCACCGCTCTTCGCAATGGTGTAGTCGACTTCTGTAGAAACCCGGATATCCGGGTTTCTACCAAAACAAAAGACCGGCTACAGACGCGCACAAGAGAGGAGAGAGAGAGAGACGGAAGCTTCCGCGGACAAGAGAGTGAGTCACGAAGAGCACGAAGAGGATCCAGCAGAAGGACGCGAAGAAGATCCGGACACGACGGCACGGGCCTCGGAGACCCTCACCGGATCCATCTCCCGCCACGTCCCCAAAGGGACGTGCTAGCGCAGGTACGTACCTGCCTAAAAACCTGATACCGTACATTCCTCAGGAGGGAGGAGGGAGCAGGCGGTGTAAAGGGGGAGACGGGGAAAAATAAGCAAGACCCGACTGAGAGTGGTGGGCCAGAGGAGAGACTCTCGCCCTGAGCTTTCCTTTTGTTTTCTTTGTTTTGTCCGGTTGTTGAGGTTTGTCCTTGGTTTTTCATTTTTTTTTTTTTTTTAACTACTAAAAACCACCAGGAGGACTGTGAAGTCAACAGTCCTCCTATATGTGCCTGATTATTTCTCGTTGCTGAATGCAAGGGAGCTCGTCATGACTGGGTGAAAGCTTGTCTTTTGGTAGTGGTTACCCCGATACCCCTCCTACCACACCGCACCTCCCTCTTCTAACTTTAATCAAAGAACCCCAGTATATCCGACTTACCTTTCCTCTCTTTTTCGTTCCCTCCCCTGTCCAACTCCAACACCATTGACCTCCGCTTCTTCTAAGACAATGAAGACCTCATCATCGAGGAGTGCCACCCGAAAAGAGGACAGAAGAACGTGTGAACGATTAGCGGGAGGAAGTCTTGGGAAACAGATCAGCCAGTTGGGAAAGAGACTGGGAGTTGAGCAATAGAGACTGAACAAGAAAAACACAGATAAGAGAAAATAAAGGCACCAATTTAGAAAAACCTAACATCTCGACTCATTTAAGCTCTGTTCTTATAGCGCTATACCCGCACCTCCTACAATAAGTATCTCCTTATCTCCCTGCTTTTATTCGGGATATATGCAACATTGTTGTGATTTCAAAACTCTGCATCCTCAGCCCTCTTTTGCAAAAAGAATGTTTCATGCAAGGCAATTTTGAAGATTATAGACCTTGCGGCCACAATTTCTGTGTCCATTAGGAACATTGCTCCTGAAAAATCAGTTGACATCTTATCTACAATCATTGATAAATTTCTTATCTTAATGTTATTTAAAATCACACCCGCAGATGGAATAATAGCCCCAAAAATATCTCTTTTAATCTTTGAACCACTTACTCCTCTTCTGAAATCTCATTGTATCTGTCTTTCCCTTATGGATTGTCAATGTTGTCCATTTGGTCCATTTTCAGGAAATCTACTTCCAAATAGCATGTACCATACCAACCTTTTTGGTAATTTGTAGTAAGCAATGTTATCACAGATGTAATAGACACCAGGTACAGCGGGGTCTAGTCCATTTAGCATAAAAACCCATACATTCCTGAACAGGAACACGTGTCTGCATTCACTCGTTCCAATAAACTTACTGTCAGCTCTTGATTGCTGCCTATATATGCAAAGCCTTCCTACATGTTGTCAATTTAAAGCTAAGCGTCCTAGTGTGTCTAGTGTGTTTTGAAATGATGACCTGATGGAAACTATTCCCTTGACTATCCTTTCTTCCATTGCTTTTCTTCTATCATCTACCTGATTACCTTTTCTATCTGTGTAAGAAGACATGTTAGGTTATTCTGGTATACAGATGATGTGCCAAAAGTCAGGGTAGGCTGAAAGAATCCTCCTACTTTGTCTATGTTTCTAGCCTTTGCAATGCTGCTCAAATGCTGATTAATGGGAACAAAAGAGAAAACTACATTTTTGTTTGAATACAAATACTGAATGTACTCCTTGTTGTACAAAATCTGTTACTAGTAGACTGCAATTAAATCCATAAGTTAGTGGTAAGCTATGATAAGTGATCCCTTCCTGCACAGATGAAGGAATTTGTGTACACATATAACAATCACGCACATTCATCATGTCCACATACTCATACAGGTGAACTATTATACACATTGGAAAATAAATCTCTCCTTGTGTCATCTAAATGAAGGAATCCCTCATTTTTATAGAACTTATCCTGCTTAGATTTTGTCATTCTCTTCATTGGAGTTTCTGTGCTTTGCACTTCTCCTTTCATTGAAACACTCAGCCCTGCAATCAACAAAATGCATGCAATCATGCACACTGCAATCAAACCAATAGACACATATTTACATTTATTGTGTTTACCCTGCAAAGATTCATGGCTTATGCAGAATCAGAAAAGAGAAAACACAGAAAACATCTAAAAGGCAAAAGCGAGCAAACATCAAAAACAAACATTTCTTTTCAAAGTCTCTTTGCACTATTTATAGCAGTTCTCGATCATCAAGAAACTACTTGAGCTCAGCCAAAAGTCATCAAAAATCAGTTCAAATGTTTGTTTCAATAGAACACAGTCTGTTGATCACTTATTGGTATTTCCAGAATGTATGGTTTTTGTTGATCAGCTGGCAAAGTTATTTTAATATTCAGTTCAAATGCAATTTCAAGTTCCAGTTCAATAGAATTTTTACGGTCAAAACAAAAGCCCATAAACATGTTCTCCCATTCATTTGTGTCAAAGTAGATCCATTCAGGTGAAGAGTATCTGTGACTTGAAACTCTTTTCCTTTTCGTTTTCCTTACAGCGCCATTTTAATCTTCACTCTGATTTGACACCTTCAACTGCTTCTGTTATTGATAGGAGTTTACACCAACCTGTTCATGTGCAGCTGCAGGCCATTTGTCTCCTTTCACAGTTCTGTTTTTCGGGGTGCAATTGCATTCACTAAATCTGCTGTGCTGGCAGGAGTCAGTTGACTTTGACTTTGGCTTTGCTCTCCTGCACCTCTGTCTGTTTGCAGGCTGCTTGTACCTTCATCACGTTTTCTGCTTCAGCCACTGGTTCTGCCCTCACAGTTTGGTCAAGATGAACATCTTCTTCATCAGCATTCATTCTTGCAGGATCAGACTCTGTGTTTTTCAAGAAGACACAGGACTTTGCAAGTGCAGCTTGCATGTATCCAGTTAGGAAGACCAGCACACTTCTCATAAGTTGTTGTCATCAGGAGGATGTGAAATGGACCTTTCTACCCGGGCCCTAGGCAAATCTTCCACACGTGTTTCTTGACCAGCACTCAATCCCCAGCCTTCTGGCTGTGGCACTGTTCTTGAGCTGGTTGAACTGTTGCTGCTTCAACCTGATGAGACACAGAGTGAACCACATCAGCTAGACCCTTGCAATAATCCAGCACTAAGTCATCTGTTATATTCATCAGTGCATTTACAGGTGCTGCTGGTAGTCTCATTGCATGACCCATCAGAATTTTATGAGAACACAGTCCTGTATTTCTGTGAGGTGGTGCTACACATGCTCATCAGGACAAGTGGCAAAGCATCAGGCCATTTCAACACTGTAGAGGCACAAACCTTTGCCAATTGAACTTTCAGTTTTCCATTCATTTGCTCCACCAATCCAAATTCCTCTGGTCTGTAACTGCAGTGTAATTTTTGCTCAATATTCAAAGCTGCACACAACAACTTTATGATCTCATTATTAAAATGAGTTTCTCAATCTGAATGCAAACAAGCCGGGAATACATAGCTAGGTATTAGTTCCGGAACAACAGCTTAGCTACAGTAAGACTATCATTCCTACACTTTGGATAAGCCTTGATGCACTTGGAAAACACACACACAATAAACTCCTGATTTGCCTATGTGGCTCAAATTAACCACTGTGTGTTTCCCTACATTCATTTGTTGGCATGTAACAAATCTGTGACAAACCGCTTCAGCAACCATTCTAAATCTGTGATTGTACCATATCTTTTTGAATGTGTGAATTATTGCATCTCTGCCACGATTAACCTGACCGTGATAATATCTTTCCACAGAATTCAGCAAAAAATCTGGCAATACGACTTTCCCTTCATTTGAAATCCAATCATCTCCCTCTCCTTGCGCACAACTTGCTTTTATCCAACCTCTGTGTTCTTCCTCTGTTGCTTCTTCCTGCAATCTCTTAATCTTATCCCAAGTATCAACCACTGACATCAAGAAATGTTGATTTGTCTCACTTGTGTCACTTTCATTACTCCACTTTTCATAGAAGATGACACAATGGAGTGCACAATATGTGGCAATTTGGTCAGCATAGGCATTACCCAATGATACGTAGTCATTTGACCTTACATGTGCGGTACATTTTACAACCACAATCACGTCAGGTAACTATAGAGCATTTAACAAGTTATTAATTATTTCACCATTTTGAATGGGTGATCTCAAAGAGGTCATAAAAGCTTGCTGGTGCCAAAGCGAGCCAAAGTCACGGACAAAACAAAGGCCCTCACTAAGAGTCTGGCGGTCCTAGGACAGCCAGACTCGTGGTGGCGGTCGGACCAATGTAGTAGTCTGGTCTCCACATTGTGACTGTGGCAAAATCACCACGGTCAGACTGCTGGCACTGCCATATCTGCACCGGCCGAGGGTGTGGCGGTGCCGGCGGTCTGGATCTACCAGGGCAGCGCTGCTACCAGCACTGCCCTGCAGATTATGTCCCCCCTGTCCACCAGATTTAGCATGGCGGTTCCACAGGCTGGTGGAGATGGGGTTCCGGGGCCCCCATGGACAGCCCCGTCCCGCTTTCCACTGCCTGATTCACCGGACGCACTGCAACATTGCCGCTGGCTCGCAATAGCCAATGTTGTGGGTAGTTTCCCACTGGGCCAGTGGGTGGAAACACTGTGTCCTTGGTGAGGGAGAGGAACAGGTGGGTGTCATCGGTGTATGAGATGATGTTGAGGTTGTGAGATCGGGCGATGTTAGCGTGCGCAGCCATGTAGACGTTGGAGAGGGTCAGGCTGAGGGACGAACCCTGGGGAATGCCTCAGGTGATTTTGGTGGCTTCAGAGAGGAATGGAGGGAGGCGGACTCTCTGAGTTCTACTGGTGAGAAAGGAGGTGATCCAGTCCAGGGTTCTGTCGGGGATTCCTGCGTTGCTGAGGCATGTGTGTGGGGTGTGGTGGCAGACGGTGTACAACATGGCTTGGAGGTCCAGGAGGATGAGGGCTGTGGTTTCGCCATTGTCCAGTATGGTTCTGATGTCGTCGGTGGTGGTGATGAGGGCAGTTTTGGTGCTGTGGTTGCTGCAGAATCCAGATTGGGATGGGTCCAGAGTGTTGTTTTCCTCAAGGAAACGGGTCAGTTGTTTGTTGATAATTTTCTCTACGACTTTTGCTGGGAAGGGGAGCAGGGAGATGGGCTGGAAGTTCTTGAGGTCCTTTGGGCCCGCCTTAGGATTCTTGAGGAGGGCGTTAATCTCGGCGTGTTTCCAGCTCTCCAGGAAGGTGGCGGACTTGAAGGAACTGTTGATGATCTCTCGGAGTTGGGGTGAGATGATGGAACTTGCTTTGTTGAAGATGTGGTGAGGGCAGGGGTCGGATGGTGAGATGGAGTGGATGGTGTTCATGATTTCGATGTGTCGTTGTCATTGATGTGGGTCCAGGGGAGCAGAAGACTGGTGGTGGTGCCTCTGTGGTGTTGGTGGTTGACGGGGGGGTCTGAGTACTGAAGCTGTCTTGGATGCCTGCGATCCTGTGGTGGAAGAAGGTGGCTAGGGAGTCGCAGAGGTCTTGTGATGGCGAGATGTCGTTGACGTTGGAGCCGGGTTGGAGAGTCACTTCACGCGTTGTTGTCGATGTGTTCTTTGAAGGCGGTTCTCTTGGCAGTTCGGATGAGTTGGTGGTGTCTGCGGATGGCATTCTTGAAGGCTATGTGGTTGTCCAGTGTCTGATCTTGGCGCCACTTCTTTTCAAGCGTTCGGCAAGTTTACTTAGATTTTTGGCAGTCAGCAGTGAACCAGAAGACCTTTCTGTCGGTGCGTCTGTTGGAAAGATTTTTGATCAGGGTGAGAGTGCTGGCACAATCGTCGATCCATTGCCTCAGGTTGCGGGCTGCTATGTCAGTGTCGGTGGTGTCGATGGGTGAGTTCGGGAGAGGATAGTGATCAGTTGGTCTTCGATGACTTTGTTCCATCTGTGGTGGAGAATCCATTGCAGGCATGGTGTGTTGTGGGATTCTCGAAGGAGAAGTGGATGTAGCGGTGGTCTGTCCAGTGGAGTTCGGTGGTGTGGCTGAAAGAGACGTGTTTGCTGGTGGAGAAGATGGGGTGGTCGAGTGTGTGTCCTGCGGAGTGGGTGGGTGTTGTGATGAGCTGTTTGAGGCTGAGTTTGGAGAGGTTGTCGAGCAGGGTGGTAGAGTTGTTATCGTTGGTGTTCTCGAGGTGGAAGTTCAAGTCCCCAATGAGTATGTAGTCTGTGGATGAGAGAGTGGGTGTGCTGATGACATCAGTGATGGAGTCGCTGAACTGCTTTCGGGGCCGGGGTGTCTGTAAATGAGGGTCCCTCTGAGGGTGGTGTTTGGGTCGGTGTGAATCTGGAAGTGCAGGTGTTCGGTGGTGCCGAGGGTGTCTTCGGTGCCGGTCTTGATCCTGAGGGTGTTCTTGTGGACGATGGCGATGCCTCCTCCTGGTTTGTTGGAGCAGTCCCTGTGGGTGATCTTGTAGCCGTCCGGGATGGCTATGGCAATGTCAGTGCTGAGGAGGGGTTCTTCCAAGTCTCGGTCAGGAAGGTGAGGTCTGGGGAAGCTGAGTCGAGTAGATTCAAAGTTCGATGGCGTGTTTGTGGACAGAGCAGGTGTTGAGTAGGAGGCATCTGAGGTGGTTGCGTCCTGTCTTGGTGGGTGGGTTGTTGCCATGGAAGCTGGTGAAGGTGCAGTTCTGTCAGGAGAAGGGTCCATGGGTGAGCTGCGGGTGGCTTGATGGCAGGTCGGTGAGCGTGGAGGGTGGTGGCATTGTACTGAAGATGGGTTTAGCGGTGGTGGGTGGGGGGCGAGAGCCAGGGGTTCCGGAGCTGGGCACAGTCCAGGCGCAGACCGGCTGGCCTTTGGCGCGCCTTTGGGACACCAGTGGTGTGGCCGCACAGCGGCCGCTATTAAGTAGGGGGGAAGGAGAGGACAGCTGGGAGGGAGGAGCGGGGGCGAAAACGGCGTGAAAAAAGGGGGCAGGCTACGAGGACAGCAACGATGGGATTGCAACGCATGAGAGAGGAGGGGGTTGGGGCCACAGGGGGAGCAGCAGCGGGGGATAGAGAGAGGGTGGAGAGTGAGAGTGAGAGAGAGTGGAGGGAAAAGCGCAGAAGTAAAACAAAAGTCAAAAAGAGGAGAACGAATGGCAAAAAGGGTCCCAAGGGGAAGACACGGAAAAGAGAACCCACAGACAGTGAAGCAGAGAAAAGGAGGAGAGCGGTAGCCTTGTAGGAAAGCAGAGCTGTCCCACTAGACACCAGGGATTAGGTGCAGGCAGAAGCCTGCGGGTGGAGGAGGACCTCGAACTCCTGACAGGGGTCAGGAGTTCAGAGGAACGAGGGCTCTGCTTAACAGGTGGAGCTACGGGAGGCAGAACAGTTCACTGCCATCAGAGCTTGTGGTATATGCATATGCTGTGGGACATGAATTTGCTGTTGGGGAAATTGTGCTTGTTCTTGGGGAACCTGCATTTGAACTGCTCCAATAGGAACATTGATGTTTTGATTTTGGTGCCTTTGAAATCTTTGATTTTTAAATTGACTGTTGTCAACCATCTGCGCAACACCACTGCCTCGCACCAAATTATTTACATTGCTATACGGACACTCCTGCTTCCAATGTCTGACGCTGCTGTACGCATGACAAGGCAGCATTTTTTTCATATTCTGAACATCAGTCACATTCGCATTCAGATCTACTCGAACTCCATGACCTCTACCACTAACCTGAGGCACCATAATGCCCTGCTGTTGCATCCCTTGCAAACCTCTTGCGTCCGCCATACCATGCGATCTCTGCATACCTGCTGCTTGGGCTGATTTAATCTGCATCACCGTTGCCTTTTCCTTCAATCTTTTCTTGTTCATGTTAATCTCATCACTACAGTATTTTGCACATTGCAGCACTTCATCAATTGGCTTTCCATGTCATCAAATCAAATGATTCCAAATCATATTACTGATTTTAGGCTTCAATCCCTGAACGAACCTAAACATAAAATGAATCATGTTTCTTGGCTCAATAATTTCTGTGTCACTGTATTGTCTGAATGCTTTCAGCAGTCTCTCATAATATGCATGAACAGACTCGTTTGCCTTCTGAGTTGTCCTGTCAATTCTTTGCTAATCAATGTCTTTAGGGGAAACTGTAGTCTTCAAAACTCAATCACCTTGTAATAGTTTTTCATCACCTCTTCGGACAGTGCACCGTTTATTGGGTCTATCGATGGCTCACACGCTGGCCAATCAATACTTCACTTACACTCAACCCACGATTCTGCCGGAGCCACAATCTCAAATAAAGTATTCAAATCTTCCCCAGGCACTTTGCAAGCTTGACAAAACCTATCCATTTGCTGGTATACCTCCATTGGTTTCTCCTCCAGCTTTGGGTAATCATTTGTAAATGACAGTATGTCACTTCTGCTCCAAGGGACATGTACAAAATTCCCTCCTGGAATTTCTCTCAGTGGCATCATTTTTATAGCTTACTCAGCTTGGTATATCATCGGTAGATGCAGTCGGCTTCTTCTTCTGATCTCTGTTCTTTGCCCATCTGCCTTCTCATTTATCTAATGCTCCCCATGTTTGAATGCTCTGAATCAATTCCTTTGTGTGAATTTTCATTACGAGTGATCTTGTGTTTGCAATATCTGTCAAGTCAAATTCTAATCTGTAACTCTTATTCAACTGTTTGGATTTATTCATTTTGATTTCATATTTCTCAGCCAAATTAGTCTATTTCTCATACACCTGTCCTGCACAAAGAGTAACATCTTTGCACAAGAGGGACAATTTATTTGCATTGTGAAAATCTAATCTATCCAACTCAAGAGTTCCCTCAATCATTTAATTTAATTCCAACTTTAATCTGGTCATGTTTAATGGCTTTTTTCCCTCTGGCATGTTTCCTGGAACCAATGCTTCGCTCAAATGATCAAACCATTCAATCAATTGTTGGGCTGTCAACCCTTATAAATTAATGTTACTTCTATCTTCGAGCATAAACTGTGGCACATTGCATGGGACCTTGCTCTTGAGCCATCAAAGATGATCCCATTGAGCATGGGGAACATGTCACATCGATCAGTGGATCAACTCCATTATGTGTCTGGTTCAAACCAAAATAATTCATAGGGGTCATGGCTGGCACAGTAGTGCTCAATCTCTCCATTCCTGCATCAGTTTAGAAAGGTGAATTAATTGCTGATACTGGATTTGGAATCTGGGGACCAATTTCATTATTACCCTGGGCATACAATGGGACTACTGGACCTATAGTTACAGGAACTGTTAATGCTCCTGGGCCTGACAAATTCAACTGACTTTGCAGGAACTTTAGTTTGGCCAGTCAATATTGTACCAAAAGCTTTATATGACTGATTCTGGGCAATATTTTGTGGTTTCGTTACAGGAGAATACATAGGCATGGTCTGTCTCTGGTTCGCAATCTGTGCAGGTGTGTGTACATTAGGTGTGGACTCAAGCTGAGTCATTCCTGCATTCTCAATTGGCTGTGGTATAGTTGGAACTGGAAAATTTGAACTGTGTTAACATTTGGAACTGTCTGATAAATCACTGTCACCTGTGCAACATTAGAAGTAGGTACATTTTGAACTATCTGAACCTGGGTTTGTGCAACTGGAGCTGTGGCAACACTTGGGTCTACATTCTGGTTTATCTGATTCAACTGTATTGTATGGTGGGGACTATTCTGCAACAACTGGGTTATAAACTCATCCTCTGAAAACTTTCAACCTCTGCTACTCTTTTATTTTCACCCAATTTCGGTTCCATATCTTCATCAGATTTATTTTTGGCTTTGGGCTTAACACTTCCATCACCTTCCTGTGTAATTGCTGGTAATAACTTCACTGTATGCAATGTATTTGCTCTCCACATTCTCTGGTCTGCATCCCACCATGCTTCTGCTAGCGTCTTCTCTGCTTTCCTCATTTTCCTTTTAAATTTCTGGACCTCTTTTTGTCTCTCAACTAATTCCCAAATAGCAAGTGCTTCAAATTGTGCAGGTCTAGGAGGGGGTTTTGATTGATATTGCATCCTCCCCAGATTTTCTAAAACTCTTAAATTAAAAGTACCATAACTAGGAAAAGCTAAAGTGTCTTTCCTTTCTCAGTCATTTTGCACCATTGATTTACCCAAAGACATGCTGAAACTCCTCTTTCTTCCATTTCTTTGAATGCTGGTGTACCCTCAGGTGGAGAAAGCTCACGCTCCCTAACTGGAATAAAGACACCTCCCCATAGCACACTTCTTAAAGCTTTTAAAATCTATTTCTAATTTTAAATCCCACAATCCTTTTCACAAGCTGTTCTCAACATATAGCATTGCAGTTTTGTCCACCAATCCGTGTGCGGCTTTCTCACCAACCGACATTCACACTAAGAATGCATAGTTAATTTCAAAATGAACCACATTTGCACATTATAATAGTTTCATCACCATGGAGTCATACCGATGACTTACATTTATGTTTAATTTTTAAGACCTCTCTTTTCGATATATAGGCCCGAATTTGGTGTGAGTCGGGTTGGGTGAGCTATTTACTGCTCTCAGTGAATACAATTACCCTAAGGCTGAGGTATAAACCTGATGTGGTAATTACTTTGTGTTTCAAGTTTTTAACTTAGAAATAAAGCTAACATGCAGAATCGGTAGTTAACTCACATAGTTTGGCTTTTCTTACGGGCCATTCCCCCAAATAATCACAGCAGGTTTGACCTTCTAAAATTAGTCAAGGGAAAACAGTGAACGTCCCACGCGTCCGCAGAACTACTACCAACCGCCGCCAAAACGTGGAGCACTCTTCCTACCCACCTGCACCAGACCAAAGACCTCCTTACCTTCAGGAAAGTTCTCAAGACCTGGCTGTTCGGGCAGTAGCAGCACCTCTCCACCCCCCTTCTCCCTCTCCCCTCCTCAGCTCCTTGAGACCCTCACGGGTGAGTAGTGCGCTTTACAAACTCCTGATTGATTGACTTGTGATAATTATTATACTGCTTCAGCTTCCCTGGACAAACTCCTGTTGCACAAGGATTGAAATGCAACCACCCAACTCCTCATCAAGGTCACAGAGCCATTGCCACATCATGCCTCTTCTTCAGCCCTCATCATCTGAAGGTGAAGCCACACTGCTTAGGACATCACTGTAGTTTGTAACTCCATGACTCTAAAACCCCTAAAGGAATGATATGACTAGCCTCATCTTCTGACCTTATTACCTTTTTTTGTTATGTCTGTGCAGACATTGTAAGGCCCTCTGTGGAAAATTATTTTATTTTTTAATACTTGCTTTGCTTGACTTTGCAGACTGAAGCAAATAGAGAGAAGTGTGTCTTTGCTAAACTGTTCACAGAGGGGCATTACAAGCTCCGGTACATAAATGTCAGAGGCTTTCAGTGATTAATTTGACCTGGTGGTTGCCGGTGGGGACCACCAAAATGTATTTCTCCTCATCAGACATTTCTCAAGAGCTAGAAATTGAAAAATAGACAAAATGGAAAGACAAAGGAAGAATCCCTCATCAAAGGAAAAAGCAGAACCATATAAGAATAAGAATAAAACGGAGTGGGGGCGTCTGACAGCGAATTAAAGAGTCCAGATGCGCATTCAGGACTACGCACCCTCGGTGGATATTTTATAGCCTGTCCGCGGGTGTCTGAACAGCGCTTGGGCACCGGCACGTACCACTTTACTAATAAAGCCCTGGAAACTTTGAATCATAAAGGGGCACCTTAATCCTTTCACTGCCAGAGTTTTTGTACCCCTCTGTGTGGGATCTTCTTTCAGAAAACAGGTGTTAGGTTGTGTAGGCAAATGCATCTCTTAGGTCTGTGTGTGCACCCTTACAAACTAATTGGGTTTTAAGCACATTAAGAGCTATGTTTTGGTGCAAAGATACATCAGTATTTCAATGCAGGTTAAGATGTAGTGAAAAATATGGGAATCATTTTAAGAAAGTTGTTCTGCATTACTCAAATGAATAAACATAAATCCCAGCACACTAACAAAGGGAATGTTGAATGTTTGGAGTCTGGCAATACCAAATATGGCAGCTTTTCCAAGGTAACGTAGTCTGCACAAAAAATAATATACTATTGGTACCGATCACTAAATTGTGGCAGATTCACTGTTTATGCTGCACGGTTCAGATTTCAAACCCGGTACGATTCAGAAAGCATAAAAACTATACATGTTTAATGCTGTGTGACCTAACGAATCTTTATGTGTCAGACTGGCTTTCTTTGCCCTGCATGTTATAAAACGCGCTGAACATGACGATTATTGTATTTTTAGCAATCTATTTTGAAAACAGTCATTCCTTCCGCTCTGCCTCATATAGGAATAGATCCCTGCAATCTGTGTTCCTTGAGTCATATGAGAATGGAAGTACCCGACATGTAAAGGTCACCTATGGGTTTGGGGTACGCAGAGGTACAGTTTGAAGCCAGCTGAAAGTAAAATGCAGGCTTACTGGACCTGAATGTTGGCCATAAGTAATATTCCTGGACTTCAGTGTAAACATTGCACAACCATCTATTCCTAGCATTTACACATTCTAAGATTTCCATCACTTGAAGCAGGTCTCTGTCACACTGATTGTGGGGCCAGTTGAATGATATGCACATGACCTTTGTCTACTTTTTAGCATTTCTTTCAAAATATGGTCATTTCCTTCAGTCTTATTTACACAGAAACATATATCTGTCAAATGCGGACCCCCCATCTGTGTCCCTCTGGGACTCCTGAGTGTGGAGGCATAGGACATGTGTGGGTTTTCCTTGGGTTCATGCTAACCACAGACGTTAAGCTGGGTAAAGTGCATTTAAAAAATGTAGAAAGCAACTGTAAGAGAAATGGCAGTTTAAGTTATCTGACTTGTGGTAGTGGTATGAACCCTGAGATGTATGAAACATACTACAGCCGCATATATTTGTAACATCAACACATCCTAAGGTTTCTAATGTTGGGCGTTTGACATCCCTTAGCCTGAATGGCTGGCAAAGAGATCAGACTGAACAGGACATTTTTATCTTTCTTCCAGAACACGGTGATTCCTTTCCGTATTTCTCTTGCAGGAACATGTTCCTGCTAGGGTTTGACCTCCATCGATGCTCTCCCGAGTCTCTGGAGTGTGTTGGCACAAGATAAAAATTGATTTTCTGTGGGTTGGGGTGCCCACAGAAGATAAACGTGGTGTGAGCATTTGAGAAAATTGGAAAGCAACTGAAAGCCAAATTAAAATTTAGGGTACTTGTCTTTGGTCGTACGTATCATCTGTGGGCTGTATGGAAACACACTTAAATCGTATGTGTTAGACATTTGCACATCCGAAGGTTTCTTTAGCAAGGTGTCAGACCTCCCTCACTCTGATTGGCTGGCTGGGAGGTCTCATTAAATATGATGTTTGGGTTAAGAAATAGACGATGAACAGTTTGGTTGAGTTTTCTTCTTGATTGCTCCAGGAAAGAGGCATTCCTTCCAGTAACAATGGGTCCACCTACCACAGAATAGTATACATGAAAGGTTACGAGCGTCTCTTTAAAAGAATCCCAGTTAGGAGGGAAAAAACGAATGGGTGAAAAACTTCATAGGCAACATTGTAACTATTGACTTGAGAGAAAAATAAACATTAGCAAGACACCAAACTCCTCTGACATCAAGGAAAAGAAAAGAGCATAACATAAAATCCAAAAGCAAACTCATAGAATTCCAACTGCTAAAAGAAAAAATTAAGGACCAATCAAGTATCTAATAAGTATCCGGGTCCTTTCTGGGTCACAGACATCCGTCACATAAGTTAGTCACTTTTTGTACTCTTTCTTACACTAAGAAAAATTCAAACAACGACCAATCCTCCCTAGAATGGAAGACTGTGAGTCTGTGGAACACTTACAGAAGCAGATAGCTACCAGCCAGCTCCAACACAGTAACCACCTCAGCTGTTCTGTTACTGCCTCCTCAATGGAATAAGAGCTTGGGTAGATGTCACGTTTAAAGACAGAGTCAGCAGCTCTCCAATGAGGGAATATGAAATTGCAGTAATTGGGCTGTAATTTGACTCTCCAATCATCAGGGCTGGGAGGGCACTCACCACAACACTCCTTACATGTTATGACCCTTCCCATCTCTTTACCTCTACCACATGTCTAAAGGGCAAGCCTTTGTGGGCCACATGGTTTGGCAAGATTCACAATTTCATCTCCAATGTGACAGACAGCAGAGGTTTAATTTAAGAGGGCTTTTGCTAAAGCATAATTCCTTTAGTTCAAATCCCTTTCAAATCATGATCCATTCATTAATCATGCAGTCCTTCTCTGGAACAACCCTGCTCTGTGGAATGCCCTTCCCATGGACATGACATACCAAAATGTGTTTCTTTTTCACAAATGAAAACGTACCTACGTCAAATATGTTTGAACTATGCCTCCTTGGTTGCTTTCCTAAAATTTCTTCAGTTTTATCAGGCATGCTTGTTGTAGGAAATCGCCCTTTTGTGCATGGTTATCGCTGATTGTTCACCTTTTTTTGGACCCCATTTTTGCTGGATTTAGATCTCTGTTCACTTTACCTCTGCCAAATTGAAGTAAAGTGCTTGTGCTCCCACTTTAAACATGTTGAGATTGGCTTAAACCTGATAGGCGCAGTTAACTGTACTATAAACCCACAATGTATGGTGCAGAAATACACCCCTGGTGTGGAAAGGCACATGCCACCCATCGAGTACAGCATCTATTGTGCCATCCAGTACATTGGCAGTGATAATATGGCTTCAGACCTACCCTGTGTTCCTTGACAGCAGCAGCTCGAGCCCTGCTGTGCAGACCTGTCAAAAACATAGTTTTGACAAGTAGTCAAACCTGATTTAAAATATTAAATGTCACCCCTAAGCACACCTTGTTGTCCACAAGGCAGAGTGAATAATATTTAGAAATGGAACACATGTGACCTTAGAAATGTCATGTTCCCCAGTGACTAGGCGCAAAACAACACTGTCACAGATCAGGCTGTAACTGGCACCTAGGAAAAGTCTACAGATTATACACTTTATTCTAACTTTTGATCTGTACCAGCTATAGCCTCAGTTCCTTATGTATATATTTAATACAAATTCAATCTAATGGTAAAGTTGAATGTTTAGTAAATATATCGGAAACATAACTTTTACAAAGTTACCTTTCCCTGCCTGAAGCTGCGGGAGGCTAATTGGGATTAGTTCCCCAGCAACCGCCCAGCCTGTACTATACCTGAATTAGGTGTGAAGGAGAGGTGAAAACCGATCCCAGAGAAGAACCAAAGTCCTGGAAATGTGGAGGAGCTTTCTTCCCCTGGCAAGAAGACCAGTTGGGGTGGGCCCAGGACCTCCATATATGTCAAAGGGGCTTATATTGTAGCTAGTAATTGCTAGGTGACATCTGAAAAGATCTCAACCTTGCCCCAATAGTCAGACTGGCATGAAACCCAGTGGGAGGAAAGCTATTCTCAAAACCAGCTTTAAGTGACCAGAGAGAAGGGGACTTATCTTTACCCTGGCCATACCTCTGGATGAGCACACATACTCTGCACAAGGGGGGAAAGTTTTCACAATCTTTGATTTTGAGTGTGAGGGGCACTGTGGGATTGTTTACAGTGGGGCAAACAGGAACTTCTAAAAGTATGGATAAGATTGTGTATAGGAACTTTTACTCAATTGGGTAGTGTTATTGCCTACCTAGTTGCAGGTGCCAGGCATAAATGTGGCATTCTCAGGCAGCACACTTTCTGGACCTGAGGTAGATCAGAAGAAGACTGAACCTGCTGTCTGTGACCTTGGGGGAGCCCTAAAGGACTGAAGCTGCTCTCACTTGTACCCAGTAGAGAGAAGTTGACTCTAATGGTCAGTTGGCTGGCTTCCAGTGTGGCTACAAGTGCATAACAAGCTATGAGAGGACTATTTCCTGAATTACCCAGCTGACCAGTCGTGACCGGACCTTGACTGGACTTTTCTATTGGCACCCTGAAAGTTCCTAAGTTCCTCCCCTGGAGTGCAGGAGTCCTAGAAGTACACGCTTGTGGTTATTTAGGGCCAAGAAAAATTATTGGAATCTTTTCCTCCAGAACCTCAGCTGGAACCACTTGAAAAAGTATCTGACCGTTACATTTTCAGCAAAAAATGTCCTAAGTTCCAGAGCTCAGCGAGGTCAAGCTGCTTTAAGTAGTACAACTTCAGTGCCAGCTTGTTCAGGTAGGATTTGTCTTCTCAAAATGAAACAAAGTTGCTTGCTGAGTTAGGACTTAGAAAGAACTTCACTGCTTTTCTTCAAGATAAAGACAAGATCACCTTCTGAAAAGGGACATTTTTGAGAACTTTTCAATGTCCATGCTTTTCAGTGGAACCAACCAGTTTGTTGTATCTCAGCAAGACTCCATTCACTCGGACTCAAATTGCGTAAAGACACTGGTAACCGTTCCCTTCTTAGACTATTACTGGCGCAATGTGCTTTTAAGTGCTATTTCCCTTTAAGAATTTAGACATTCTTATCTCCAGTTCCCCTACTGTATTTTCTATGTTTCGTGTCATTTTAATACACTTGACTATATTTTTCCAATTCGGTTAGGGATTTTAAAAGTTTTTTTGTACTGCTCAATACTTTACACATTACCTTAAGTTTAGCCTGTCTGTTCTGTGCCACATCTATCAGTGAGTCGAGCTCAGCTCAATTTAGTGACTTTCAGAGTTCACGCTGACAAAAGGTGCTATTATACCTTGAGGAGGGCAATAACCCACCCCAAATAATAATCTACCTTCTTACATCTATAAATCTACAGTCCTCACGTTCTCTTGTGTCCCTCCTTACTTCTTTTCCCCACAAGCATTAACCTTTTTTTCCTAGGGGATTGACAGAGAAATATTGCTATTTATGTCGATTTGCCCTACTACTTCTGCTGCCTACTCGATGTCCTGTAGTGTTTTTTCTTCATCTAGTTGACCAAGTCTACTGGAGTATTACTTCACTTCCTAACTGAATTTTCAAACAATTAGAAATTGTTACAAACATATTCCCTTTGGGGATTTCTTTTGCCTATGTTGGTCTCTATGTAATTCAGTTAACCCTATATTTGAACCAAAAGTGTGGTCCTGGCATAATGTTGTTCTTTCTTGGCTTAATTGGAGCATCCTAGACATTGTATCCCCCAACCCCTTGAGCAATGGGGGACTGGCTTAGTGTTGGTTATCCTTTGTTTACTGAAAGTGTATTTAGGATGCTATGTATTACACAACACTGGCTGCCATCAGCTATTTTTTTATTTTATTATTTTATTATCAGGAAAAAAGAAACATCAGTACACAACAAGATACATTGTCACTTTCACAAAATGAAACAAAAAGAAAGATCAGCCAAGCTTGTCTAAGAAATAATTTCCCCAGGTCAGGGAGAACTTTTTAACATTACCTATTCTACTAGCATATCTCATCTCCTGAAGTCTAACTTGGACCATCCTATTATACCATTCTTGACTAGTAGGAGATAATTCAGACCGCCAGTTTCTCAGCAACAGTGACCTAGCCACCGCAGTGGCTATAAATACGAGCTTCTCCAATCTAGAGGAAAGTCTTTCCTCGGGATCATAGCCCAAGCTCAACAAGCGAATACTGGGAGATATGGATACCAACGCAATGGATGTTAAAATTGCAAAAAACCCTTCCCAGTATCTCCGTATTCATCGGCATGTCGCAATCGTATGTATCCAGCCTGCCGCTCCTATTTCCTTGCACCGAAAACACATATTAGGGTGGCCAATCCCCATACGAGATAGGGCTTGCGGGGTTCGGTACAACAACCATTTACTAAAAAATATAATTTGATGCCAATTAGACCCTCGTAGCACGGAGAAATTCAGGCGGTTAATAGTCTCCCAGTAATCACTTGAGACCTCTATGCCCTCCTGACTAACCCATTTCATCTGACATTTTATCCCCAGATCCACTTTGACCCTTTCTGCCAAGAGCCTTCTCCATGCTTCTGCATTCCCTATCCGCGAAGGTGTAACTAATTCTGTTACCAATGATTGGGCATTAATGATAGAATTAAAATCCAAGTCTCTAAAAACCTGCAGCAAAATATTATAGGATCCGACCAGCAAAAAATCATTGTTGACTGTGATCATGATTTTTCAATGGGGCTTCCCAGTTACCCTCAGCACGAAAATCTCCAATTTTACTAAATCCAGCGCGCTCCCACCTTTTCACCATGACTTCGTTAAGCTGAGTCCCTGAATCTAAAAAAATCTGTGAGAGTGGAGTGTCAAAATGTACAGAAGGGATTGAATATTTTCTAAAAAAAACAATCTTTTCTTGAGAAACCATTTAAGAATTTTATAACGAAGTTTTTAGGCGATTTCGTCAAGAGGGCTGGGTTCCGGATATTATGCTCTCTGCATATTAATACCCGAAAATCAGTAAAAAACTTGGAGCCCACAAAGTATTCTAATTTAAAACTAGCATAATAGTGTGCAAAAAATGCATAGTAGTAATATTTGAAATTTGGCAAGGCCAGTCCCCCCTTCTCCTTATCGGCGTACAGTACACTCAAAGCGGCTCGAGCCTTTCGGTTCTGCCAAATAAATGAGCGAAATAGGGATTCCAGTTTTTTAAAAAAAAGTTGTGTTAGAACACACGGAATAGCCGCAAACAAGAAATTGAAAAGTGGTAAAATTGACATTTTAATTAATGCGATGCAGCATAATATAGAGAGGGAGAGGCCTCCAACGAGTCAGTAGAGCCTGAGTTTTCTGAAGTAAAGGAGCGAAATTCAGCTCATAGAGATCACTTATATTGGACAAAAAATAAACCCCCAAGTATCTTTTTGGATTGGGATTTACGCATGCTCTGAATTCAGGAAGAAGACAATTAGGAGTAGTACCACAAAGAATAATGTCAGTCTTGGTCCTTTTAATCTTATAGCCACCGATTTGCTGAAATTCTTTAAATAGATTAAAGGCCACTTCCTGAGAAGAGTGTTTTATGTCCAAAAACAGAATAATATCATCTGCATAAAGTTTGATCTTTCCCATTGATTTTAACGGTGGCTGAATCTGACTATGCTGTCTAATTTTAATGGCGAGTGGTTCAATAAAAGGGCAAATAAAATAGGGGATAACGCACACCCTTGTCTAGTCCCATGTTGTATTTGAAGCTGTCCGACACACTTTGAGTTTATAATAATATTAGCCTCAGAGTTTGAGTACAGCCTTTGAATAAAAGAAATTACTTGAGTGGGTACCTTATAACCAGTAGTTTTGTCATTATTTTATAGTCTGTATTTAACAATGAAATTGGACGGTAAGCATTTGGATCCTCCCTATCTTTATTTTTCTTAGGGAAGCTAACCACATTCCCTGCATGCCAAGTAATGGGGATTTCTTCGCCCCTTAATAAACCATTTAAAAGGGCCAAGAACTCCTCAGCAAATGCATTTATAAAAGTGTTATAGAACTCAGCCGGAAAGCCATCCGGACCACAGGTTTTCCCTGTGGGGAAGATTCTTAACAATGTCTAGAAGTTCTGGATTTGTAAATAGTTGAGACAATGCCACACAGTCCTCATCTGAAAGGGAAGGAATATCAAGGCCCATCAGGAACTTCTCAATGGTCCTGGAATCTATAATTGAAGCATCACTATAGATTTGTCTATAATGCTCCAACATAATTTGGTCAAGGTCTCTGGGGTCAGTGCGCCTAGCCCCAGTGACCGGGCATCTTAAAGCGTGTATAACATTGCCAGCAATACGATCTTAAGCTTGCCATGCCAAGAATTTTCCCGTAAAATTACTTTCTTCATAACTCTTCTGTTTATAAGACCCATATTCTATGTCAAAAAATCCCGCCAGCGCTTTCTTGGCAGCTTCGAAGGCCTTCCTATTAGTATCCGAAGGGGCATACAAATAGGTGACTAAACACTTATGAACTACGTCTTCCAATACCGCAATTTGTTGTTTCAGACCCCGTTTATCAGCTGCCTCTTTGACAATTACCCAGCCCCTAAAATAGGCCTTAAATGCATCCCAGACTATTGTTGGGGTTGAAGACCCCTGATTGCGTTGAAAGAAATCCCTTATTTCAACCTGTGAAGTCTATATCCACCCTTCTTCTGACAAAAGGCGGAGATTAAAAATCCACCTTCTGATCTGAGGTAGGTGAACTGTAGAGTGGAGTGAGATTTCCAGCAGCAAAAGGGCATGGTCTGAGAGACCAGAATGCTGGACCGATTGAGATCGATAGCACAATGTTTCAGAGATAAATAAAAAATCTATGCACGAGGAGCTTTTATACCGCAAAGAGATACAGGTATATTCCCTCACATCAGGGGTGTTTGTCCTCCAGGGATCACATAGCGTCAAAACCTTAACATAATCTCGAAAGGTCTTTGTTACTTTAGGTTTATACTGTCTTTTGCCTTTTACTGTAGTGTCTAGAACTGGGTCCTGAAGAAAGTTGAAATCCCCCCCAATAATAATTTTCCCTGTCAGCTGCAAAAGGGAATGAAACAAGCCTATATACGGGGCCGGATCGTCCGTCAGAGGAGCATAGAAACTAACAAAAATGAGTCTCTCCATTGCGACTATACATTGAACCCAGCACCAACGCCCCTCAGGGTCAGAGAGAAAGTCCAGTGGTTGTGCATTCAGGGTTTTAGCTAGAAAAACTGCCACCCCTCTATGAGCCGCTGAGGCTGCCGCAAGTACTTTAAAATCAGCCATTTTTTTAAACATTTGAAAGCCCGAAACTTTATTAAATGGAATATGGGTTTCTTGAAGAAATATAACTGAGGGATTAAGAGCAGATACCCTCTTTTCAATAGCGGACCTTTTCCTATGATTATTTAATCCATTAACATTCCAGGATAAAAATCTTAATGGCAAAAGAGATTTTGTCATTTGATTAAATCTTGAGCTAGTGTGCCTATGCCCCCCCCCCAGATCTGGAGTAAAATACCCTAATCAATCGTAACAATCCTTTGCAGTGACAGAAACAGATCCTGATATCCATGCATCTCCCCCCTACCCCCCCCTCCTTCAGTGGCCCAAACCTGGAGCACTCCCGCCTGGACGACCCGGGGCCACATCCCTCCCCCACCCTTTGTCTCACTTCTTCCCTAACGAGGTGCCTTGTCATAGCACCCTAGGCTAGAGGCTAGAGAGAGAAAATTAGAATAGTCTGTCCATGCGCTGTGGCAAAAAAAAAAAGGGGGGGGAGTCCCCTACTATGATGCTGTCATTTTTAGTATTCAATATATCACCTTATGGTCTTTATTAAGTTCTTCCCCCTTCTCCTCCCCCCACCCCGCCCCCCCTTACTCGTGCCGACTGCTCAGAGTTTTGAATTGCATGCAATGTTGTTTTTTGTGTGCAGTTCTATGTATATGTATGTAAGCCGTAGAGTGGTTGAGCGGATAGGGGTTGTTAATTTATTTTAGAAAAAATTATGTATATATATACACATATATTTGAGTTTGGATTAATAAATGTTTGAATATCATTTAGGCTGTTGTTGAGAATAACTTGTTTTATTGAATTAGTAGGAGAGTCGGTTATTGTTCACCTATTGTTGACTTTCCTGAATCACTCTCCTGATGTGTACAGGGACCCTGTATTTTCCTTAGTTGCTTATACATTTTGATATGACATATTACTATGTTATTCTTATACATTTTCATTATACCACACAGTTTTAGTTATTTAATACAATATCATAGAAATGGCTGACAAGCCCCGAGGGCACATTTTCAAACGTGCACATTATTTTCTCTACAATTAATTTCTCTACAAACGTTTCATTATTGAAAACACATAAACATGATTAATATTTTTTCTAATTAGCGTATCTGCTTAAGCACATTTAAAAGAAGTTTAATAAAGTCTCCATCATACAACTTACTAACACCTTGACCGCTACATCTTCATACAGTCTCCTAGGTAGGAATCATATAAAGTTTCTGCCTTTTTCTACGTGACGCAGAGCATCCAGGACAACTTGATTGTTTCTTGTGGTCCCCAGTCACCATCATATATATTGTTGGTGAAACCTTTACCTTTACTACTTGTAGTTAGGTGCTACACCGCCTGATTGGGCCACAACTGTAATCTCTATATGATAGATATGGCTCCTTGACAGGATATACTCTTCATAACAAAGTTTCTTCATATAATGCAGTGAATTTTGTTCACTAGAAGATACGTAGGCTAGAGAGCTTCTTCTGTATCTCTCACTACGGATGTGGACTTATATCGAGAGCAGTGGTACCTCACCGATGGATCTACCTTCTTAAGGACTACTTATGTCACTGTTTCTGCGCTAATATATTTGGACTGACATCGCGATCAGCAAATATCTCCTACTGGACCCACCCTTAATGTATTACCACTCATAGCATCTGCTATCATTGGAGCCATCGTATTTATTACTTCACAAAAAATGTCTCAGCTGTTGTTTAATTACAAATGTACTGAAGATTAAAGAACTCATCTCTTCTCAATAAAAAATGTAGCTGAATCCTCCATTTCAATTCTTACTTTATGAACTTTCACATTTGTTTGGACTTCCTCTGAGTCCCATTGCACCATGATGCAAGGATGCCTGCATTTGCACTAGGCAGCCAAAAGTGCTCCAGCGCAAGGAGAGAACAGGAATGTGCCACATAGGAATGATGCCTGGGATCAATTCACACAAGCTAGTACAGTGATTAGCAATTCCCTATTTTGGCAGATAGTGAGTCACCCACTTTTCACCCAGGGTGAGGGGGACTCTGTATGCTCACACATCTCATCAGAGACTTGGGACAAACACTTTGAAGGAGGCTACGACTTGACAGAGATAGGAATGTCCTGCATGGAGTCAGTGGTTGCCCAGGGCACCTCAACAATAACATTTTTGTACGATGAGGTTTCAGAGGCAATTGTCTGGCTAACTAAGAATTAAAGAACAAATAATGAAACTTTGCCCAAGAGGGTCCCTTCTGATGTATATGAATTGAATGCCTGTATGTGGGTTCTAGTGCTCACCCAGACTATAAATGCTGCTTCAAGAGAAAATATTACAGGTACCTGGTCCCATTTCATCATGACCTGAACTTATAGATTCAATAGTGAAAGTTATAGGGCAGGTGAACCTAATTAGGCTTTTGGCCGGGATGGAAGCCAACCAGATATGTGATATGTTTTTAGGTTTGGACGGAGCACACTCGACCAATGCTTAAATTTACATTTGCTTATAAATAAATATACTGTGGCTTAGTGGGGCATCATACACATGGTCTTCAAATACTTAGGCCCACTTTCAAAAGGGCTGATAGGAAAAACCATGTACAATTATGGTCTCCCTTGGGGTAAATTTGGAAAGGATAATTTTTGGTGTGACATGCACAGGAACATAACTGCCTCAGTAAGATATGGTCTGAATAGCAGTTGTACTAAGGATTTTGAGATTAATTTGGGGGTGCAACAAGGATCCATTTTAGGCCCATTTCGGTTTACATTGTATGTTAATATATTGGAGGATACCTCCCTTAAAGAAAGCAGGGCATGCCGCAAGTGGGAACTGGCACTTCTTTAAACAAATGATGCGATGGTGATAACAAGAACCACATTGGCCTTAATCATTTAGTGGAATCCTTTGCTTGGCATTATGAACTCTTTAGTACTCAGTACTAATTTTAGCAAATCCCCCATTATGATTGTAGATCCCTGAAGAACTAAGTTGAAAAGGTATTGGGTACAAGGATGTGAGATGAGCAGGGTATCATTGTTTCCCTACCTAGAGTGCAGGTTGTTCAAAGTGGATTATAGTCTCCACTTTAAACATCACAATGTCTGTTTGCACAGTACTTGATTTTGCCTCAAGATCGGGAAATAGACTGTCAAAAGCAAAGACAAAGATATATTTGGCTAAGTGTTTTGCAGTCTCATACGTTAGCAACATTTGGGGTTACATGCATAATTTTCCATTAAAAGTTGTTGAAAACAACTAATAAGATGCCTGTTGTCTGTACCTAAGAGCATTTCACCCCATATTGTGCATGAATAGTTAGGTTTGGGTTATAGCTCAGGAGGGCTTTCCATATGCCCATTGTTGAGATGACCCTTTCGATTAAAGGTAAAGCTGAGTTTAATCAAGCCTTTCTGAGGGACTGCACGAGCCTCATCGGGAAGCAAGAATTTCCTGGCTGACCTATCTTAAGACTGCTTTTAAGACAATGGGACACCCAGAACTTTTTTAATACTCTCGAAGTTACTAAGAAATCAGATCTGAGCTGGACCAAACATAAATGTTTGTCACATAAACGGTAAATATGACAATCCAGGGCATTGAATAAACGTACTGTGCTTGCCCATGTCCTCCTAACAAACACATTGCTCATTAAACTATACTTGATATTTGGTCCAAATTTGAATCAGCATTTTCTTTTATCCAGGTTTAGGTTACATTTGGTACATTGTTTATTTGCCATTTCAAAATGGTGGCACACAGATCAGGACACAGTGCATCTGTGGATCCTTTGTGGGTTGTATACTCAATTTCATACAGAGTGTCTATTCCCCCCCTAAAAGTGCTAAATTTCACTCAATTCAGGCTGTCTCTGATATATTTGAAAATGTTTCAACTGAACATACTTGTTTTTATGTTGCTTGTTTCTTTAAATTGAGCTACCAATCCTAGGCCACTGGTGATGTTTTAACTTTTGTATTGAACAATTGCTTCATATATGTGTTCTTTTATGTTTTTTTTTTAATAAACTACAATAAAGAGAATATGATGATGATACTTTTTATTGATGGGAAACTGATTGTTAAATATTTATTACAAAATGTTCCCAAACAGCCTTCAGGCCAAACTGTTTTACAACTGACAATATTCGGGATTTGACCATGCTAGAAAACAAAGCATTAGCCAGGAATGGTAATAGCTCCTTTTTTGTTTTATTGTTTATTCAATTGTCTTTGACAAAGTTGAGTGCAATTGTTTCTAGATAAATCAATAGTTATGGGGTATTGATCAGACACTACTTTATTTTTAAATGTAATATACTCTGACACCTGGGTTTAAGTGAAGCTGTCTGATGATTATAATCTTACTGCTAAAATAAAAACAGCTAATGGCCTAAAACAGGGATGGGCTTTGGGTTCTTTGTTGTTCTCTTTATATCAGGCAGACTTTCAAAAATTCCTAACCTAAAATAATGCTCTACTCCCATGCTTGGATTGTAAACCATAACTCATCTAGCATATGCTGATGATCTTATCATCTGTCAATAACATCAATAGGCTTTTAGAGACAGAAGTCAGCAGTCTTTAAACCAATTTAGAAAAAGATAACTAAAGTAATGGCAATTGGTGCACATAGACCTGGCTTTATATGGTCAATCAACTTTGTTATTATTGAATTGGTCACTGAGTACTCATATTTAGGTAATATCGTTGATGATAATTATCCTCGAACTCCCATATTTCTAAATTAAAAACAAGATTTATATATGTATAGAATTAAGCAATTTCATTTACAAAGATTTTCCTATAATTATGGGGCTGAGGCTAGGTTGAACTTTGATGGCCATTAATCAGAACTTAACTGCTATACTGCAACATGGGTCATTCACTTTCTCAAATAGAACTAATGAAATATTGCTTAAAATCTTTATCAAATGTGTTTGCTATATTTTTAACATGCCATTGTCTACTTCACTGAAGAATTTGGCTTGAAGTTGGATTGACATCTCTTTTTTGTTTTGACACCATCCAAATGTTGAACTACATGATTTAATGTTGTAAAGCAGAGATCTCCTGGAGACACATTATATATAAGAAAGCATTTCTATTGGCCTCTGGATCTCAATCATCAACCAGCAAAGTCTTACTAACCTTATTTTAACTTGCCATTTACCATTTCTAGAGGTAATATTAACTATGAAAGCTGAACGCAGGAAAAAATGTATTAGATCAAGAATTATAATGGCTTTTATTGCTCAGCCATACAAACGCAATTTACATGTAGGCCCTCATTACGACAGTGGCGGTCAAGTGACCGCCACGCCGGCGATGACGGTAGTACCGTCGCCAGGCTGCTGGTAATGACCGCCAAATTATAACTATGGCGGTGATCCCTTCCATATACAGCCAATGTACTACCCCAAAAACCAGTGAGGTACAACCAGGGTGGTAGCCATCTACAGGCAGGCAGAAGCCAGCGATCTGCCCACCATATTATGACATAGCAGACCGCCAGGATTTCTGGGGCACCTCCACCAAAAGCCTGGCGTACACTCAGGAGACACTCACCTAAAGGGACACAGAGGAGTCAGTGACCACCATGGAACCGGAACTGGAAGTCTTTCCTAGTCTGAGTCTTGCCGACGCGATGCCCGTCCAGGAGCACCAGCGCTGACGAGGAGGACAACGATGAGTGCAGCCATCTAGCACACATGGGAGGGAAGGTAGAGTGACATACACACAACACAAACCATACACACACACCACACACCTGCAGAGTAAATTGACAGTAACAGAACCCAGAAGCAAAGAAAGCTAGGACAGATACCTCCAGCCCAAGCACTGTAATCATGTTGGATAACAAGCGTAAATTTAAATAAATAATCATTTACATATTTACAGGCAGGGCCATTGGCTAGTCCAAAGTTCACAAATCGCCACATGGCAAAGTCCAAGGCCCAACTTGACTCCTGACAACCTAGGCAACCCACTGGGCAGTGACATCATGGAGATTGTAGGCAGGCATCTCAGGGGGCAGGGAGGGTGGTAAGGTGTTTTTTTTTTCTTGAGAGGGTGCCCTTGGGCTTCGGTTTGGGAGGGGGCAGGTCCTTGCCCTTCCGGGTTGGGGCAGAGGAGTGGCCTTGGGACGGTGGGCCGGAGTGCCACTCTTGTTCCCCTTAGTGGCAAGGGAACTCTTAGGGGGATGAATAGGAGTGGAATGAGAGGTGGATGGACTGGTCTGGGGGGACTTTCCTATTACGGGCAGGACAGGGGGTGGGTTAGGGAAGAGGTCAAGGCGGGAAAGGAAAAGCTTCTTAGGACCAGTGGGGCAGGGTGTGGGAGGAGGAATGGGAATGGAGGTAGAGGATGTGGTTGTAGGAGGAGGAGATGTGCCGGACTTGGGTGCAGGTGCATGGACAGTGTGCGTGTGTGAGGTGGATGGCTGTTGGGTGTCTGAGTGGGAGTGTTTAAGTGTCTTTGGAGCAGGGGCAGACAGGGTGGAGGAGGACAAACAGGACATGTGGATGTATATTGTGGTGGTGTCTGCAAGTGAGGTGGGTGTGCTGCACGAGGTGGTGATGGTGGGTGTGGTGGTGATTGCGCATGTGGTTTCCAGGGTGCACATCTTCGGGTCTGCTATTGTGGTGACTGTGGGCAAAGCTGCACAGGTGTCAGGATCTGGGACTGTTGATGCGGTGCATGCAGGTGTGAGTGCTGATGTGACTGTGAGGGAGGAGGAGGATGAGAGACAGTGGAGGCAGTGGCTGTTATTGTGTGTGCATCTGTGTGTTGGCTGTGTGTATGCTTGTGGAGTGAAGTGTGATGCCTGTGTTTGTCTGTGAGAGTCCTGTCTGTTGTTGTGGGTGCATGCTTGTTGGAATGTGTACGTGGGATGGGTTGGGGGAGAGGAGACAGGGACTGGGAAGAGGTAGTTGGAGGGGGGCTAGAAGAAATAGGGACACTGGCTACCATCAGAGAGGAGGCCAGAGCCTGAAATGATCTCTGCAGGGCCGCCAAGCCACCGTGAATACCCTCCAGGAAGGCATTGCATTGCTTCATCTGGGATGCCAGCCCCTGGATTACATTCACTATGGTTGACTGCCCTCCAGAGATGGATCTCAGGAGGTCAATAGCCTCCTCACTGAGGGCAGCAGGGCTGACTGGGGCAGGGCCTGAGGTGCCTGGTGTGAAGGAGACACTCACCGTCCTGGGTGAGCGGGCACTGGCAACTGGGTGGGGGTTACTTGGAGGGCAGTGCTGGTACAGGGGTAGTGAAAGATCTTGTAGCTGGGATGGTCCCAGAGGGGTCTGCCACCACCAGGGAACTTCCATCAGAGGAAGCATCTGAGTCAGTAGTATCAGCTCCCGTCTCCCACGTGGTGCTCCCCTCGCCCTCCAACCCACGGGTGATCGGCTTCGGTGGACTCTGCCTCCTGGGTCCCGTGGGCTGCAGCTCCCTCACTTGTCGGTGTCCCTGCTCCTTCGCCAGATGATGCTAATGTACACAAGGACAGGGGGCGTGGCCTGGCCGCCGGGCAAGATGGCCGACACAGCGTGTGGCTCTGCCGGGCTGGGCAATCGATTTTATTTCATTTATCCTGCAGGTGGCTACGGCAGGAGTGGAGACCCCCGGGCGTTACCCGGAGACCCCAGTGACCTTTTGGTGAGCCGAGATCGGCTGGGTGGGCGCCGGGGGACTAGATCCGTGGACCGGACCTGGAGCCGGCGGTCTCCCATGCGCGCTGACTCTGATTGCGCGCTTAAGGGAGAGGAGTGTGTGCAGGAGTTCCAGGGGGCCTGTTCGGCGGCTGCATCGAGCCGCGGCCCCCCCCTCCCTGGTGTGCACCGCGGCCCTTCGGCCGGAGGACTTTCCTGGGCCTGCTGATTCTCGGGCTCCCGGCTGGTGTATGCTGGGCCTGGACGGCCAACACGTGCGGAGAGCGCACAGAGGGGAAGAGTTACCCGGCCCCCGGACGGTGAGACTGCCGGAGGGGACGAGGGCCTGGAACTTTAGGCCTGGTGTGAGGACTGCCGGTCGGAGCGGCGACTTGGCCCTGAGGTACTCACCTGCGGATCCCTGTTGGAGGAGGCTTCCATATCGCACTGCAGACCCTGAACTCCCCCGGGCAGAGAGGATCGAGTGGACACAGGTGCAGGAGGTGAGGTGGAGCACGGAGGCCCGGGCTGGTGCGGTAGAGTGCTTTTGAGTGGTCTCCTGGTGACTTGGGGCTGTGGAACACCCCGACTCTGGAATCTGGAGCCCGCCTGACGCCCTTTCCTCCCCCCTCTGGTGCTGCGTGGATTACTTTGCTATTGGTAGAGTTGGCGGAGTCCCTACACAGGAGGCTGGTTGGGCCTGGATGGGCCGGGCGGCGGGCCGGTGCGCCTGGAAGCTGTCTGGTGGCCCAGTGAGGAGAACTGTGCTGGCAGTTGGATGATTTTTGGAGAGGTCCTCTGCACTCTTCGTCTCTTTTTCCTGAGCTGGCGCATGCTGTGATTACTCGTGACGTATTGAATGATGGGCAAGGCAGATAAGCGACAAGCTAAACTCACCTTCTCGGGTGGAGAAAAACGTGGTGCCCCCTCCGCCTCCCAACCTGGGGACGCCGGGACTGAAGAAGAGTCTCCAGAGATGTCTGTGCGGTCCATGTTCTTGGAACTTAAGACCAGCTTGGCAGGCATTGACGCTAAGCTGGACCATGTGTCGGAACTGCTGGACCGCATCAGAGCCCGGGTCGATGACCATGATGCCAGGTTTGAGGTTCTGGAATCACGTACGTCTGAAATGGAGGATGCGCGCAGTGGTGACAGAGAACAGATTGCGCAAATGGAGCGTCTCCTAGAGGTGATACGGAATAAAAATGAGGACTTGGAGGCACGATCGCGGCGTAATAACATACGCATTGTGGGGCTGCCGGAGGCAACTGATATGGGTCGTATGGAAGACTTCGTGGAGAATATGCTGCAGGAGTTGTTTGCCGGCGAGCTCTCACGGCTGTTGGTGATTGAGAGGGCACATCGATCCTTGGGGCCCCGGCCCCCACCTGGTACTCCTCCACACCCAATTATTGCACGTCTATTGAATTACAGGGACCGAGACGTTGTCCTCCGGTTGGCCAGGGAGAGAAGACCTCTAGTATCCCTGATTACACCCCAGGCGTACAGGCCCAGAGGCGGGCCTTTCTGCTGTTGAAGCGTCTAATGAGCCAGGCTGGAGTTGGGTTTGCCTTGTTATACCCGGCTAAACTGAGGGTGCGACACGAGGGCAAGGTGCTGTATTTCTCGGATCCAAAGCAGGCGACTAAGTTTGCTAGACGATTACCAAGACAGCTGGGGTCGGCGGGATCTGGAGGGGCGGGTGAAGAAGACGCTGCTCTTAGCGACAATGACTAACCGGCTTGCATAAGATACTGCTATGGCTGGGGTTGTGGGTGCGTGCGGGTCTGCTCCGTGATCGGGCCCCTGATGTGTAGCTACTGCTTGGCCCAATGGCCCCTCTCACCTAGAACAGTCTGGGTGGAGAGCTGTTTGGCAGGCTTCTGCCCCCTTGGATGAGTCCGGTTATTGCTTGCTTTAAGTTTACGGGGGTGGCTTTGGGGCTGGATGGGTGGGTCACTGTGAGGGTCCGATTGGGGGGCCTGTGTGGGTGGTGGGGGGTTTGGGCCAATTTGGGACTGTTTCAAGTTACCTTTTCGTTAAGTTCTTGGCAGGTGGAGAGATGTGTTCACGCGCAGTGTTGTATGGCTATAATCCTGGATGAGGGGTGATGCTGCCTTTACTGTTAGATGCTTGACATGGAATGTGCGGGGGCTCTACGATAATCGGAAAGCCCGGCTGGTGACTGCTTATGTTAAGCGACACTGTATTGATATCTGTATGATACAAGAGACGCACCTGATGGCGTCTGCGGTGGGCAGACTGAAAGCTGGTTGGGTTGGGGAGACACATTGCTCTACGTATTCTAACTACTCACGCGGGGTTGCAATTATTATCCGCAAAGGATTGCAGTGGCGTACGCGCGAAATTATTATTGATCCCAACGGCAGGTATGTGTTACTGAGTGGAATTTTGCTGGACAGAGCTTGCCGACTTGTGGCTGTGTATGGGCCGAATGTTGATGACCCGGAACTTTTCCTGGAGGTGTGGCGCCTTTTGGAGTCGTTGGGTGCTGGAGCTGTGATCTGGGGTAGTGATTTTAATGTAGTCCTAGATGCTAAGTTGGACCGCGAGAGTGTAGCTAAGGTGCAGCATGTTTCATCGGCGAGATCTCTGACGGCAGTGATGAATAGCGGAGCTTTAGTAGATTTGTGGAGGCAGAGGCATGTAGGTGTGCGAGAGGGCACGTGTTTGAACTATTTCCATAGCAGTTGGTCTCGTACTGACCAATGGCTGAGCACTAGAGATGTGGAGGCGTGGACTAGAGCGGTAGATCATCTCCCCCGTACGTTATCGGACCATTCGCCGGTATTATTAGAATTGGCGATACCTAGTGAGCTGCAACCGATGGTTACGTGGCGATTGCCCAGCGGAGCGCTCCGAGACGAGATCTTTCGGGAGGAGGTACGGGAGGCGATTCGGCTATTCTTTGTTGAGAACCGAGGATCGGTGGGATCTCCCGGCACTATTTGGGAGGCATTCAAAGTGGTTATCCGTGGGGTGTGTCTCGCGAAGCAGCATGGGATTGTGAAAACCTTAAGGCAGGAGATGGCCGATATTGAAAGGAGGCTCGGTGAGCTGGAACGACGCTTGGAGGCGACATGGTCAAGTGAGGTCCTTGCGGAAATCAGGCGCGAGGTGTCCTTGTACGAGGAGGCCTCTCTAAGAGAAGTTTGTTTCCTTGGGAGACACGCACAGGCTCGTAGGTACGGGGAGGGTGAGAGAGCCGGGAGGACGCTAGCGGGATTACTGCGTAGACCCTGGGCCAGTAATTATGTTACTGAGACAATTGACGCTGAGGGCGGCAGGGTGACCGGATCGAGTGGCATGATGCAAGTATTTATAGAATATTTTACGCGGCTGTATGCGGCCCCGGTAGATCTGAGGGAGGCAGATACGAAGGAGTATTTTGAAAACATTGCGCTGGTGTGGTTTGAGGAGGCACACAGGGCGTATCTGGATATGCTGTTTACAGTGGAGGAGGTGGCAGCGGCGATTCTAAGTTTACCCAGGGATAAGTCTCCAGGAGTCAATGGGCTGACCCCTGCGTTTTATAAAGAATACGTGGATATCCTTGCTCCGTGTCTGCTGGAGGTGTATGCGGAATCTCTGGCGACTGGGTCACTCCCAGCCTCCCTCCGGGAGGCTTTAATAATAACAGTCCTGAAGCCCGGGAAGGACCCGACGCGGTGTGATTCGTATCGCCCACTCTCCCTGATAAACATCGATAACAAAATTCTCGCAAAGATGATAGCGGCGCGCTTGCAGCCACTTCTTCCTAGATTAGTGCTTCCGGATCAATCAGGTTTTGTTCCTGGGAGGTCCACATGCCATAATTTGCACACCTTCTTCGCGGTGGCGGGCTCATTGGAGGCGAGCGATGATGTGGCTGCGGTGTTTCTTGATGCAGCCAAAGCCTTTGAGTCCATGGCTTGGGAGTATATGTTTGCGCTTTTGGGTCGAGTGGGACTTAGCGCGCGCTTTGTGAACTGGATAAGACTGCTGTACACTTTGCCCACTGCCAGGTTGCGTCTTAATGGAAGTGTATCGGCTCCATTCCCGGTTTCTCGGGGTACGCGCCAGGGGTGCCCGCTGTCTCCGCTTCTTTTTGCGGCTGCAATGGAGCCGTTGGCGGCGACTTTGCGACAGAAATACAGCAGCAGTGGCTTACAGTTTCGGCAACGCCCAGTCTTGATATCTTTATATGCGGATGACATGGCATTATACGTGCGAAACCCAGGGCAGAATTTAGATATTTTATTAGATGAAATTGTGCGCTTTGGGAATTTTTCTGGTGTCACTATTAACTGGTCGAAGTCGATGATCCTGCCTCTGACTTCTAGCGTGAAGAGATTTGACTCTCGGTATCCTTTGGTTTGGGCGGAGGGCCCGGTGCGATATTTGGGCATACACCTGTGTTGTGACGAGGATACGTTACGTCTTGCCAACTATGGGGCAGCGCTGACATGGCTGGAGGAAAAGGTGGAGGTCTGGAGCGCTTTGCCACTCTCGCTGATCGGACGCATTGCCATTGCCAAGATGGTGGTACTCCCTAAATTTCTATATTTGTTCGTGAATCTTCCCCTTCCGCTTGCTAGGGGCTATTTTCGACGCCTCAGGTCTGCGCTCATCCGATTGGCCTGGGTGGGGCGACAGCCGCGTATTGCCTGGGAGAAAATGACGCTACCATTTGAACAGGGTGGGCTGGCGGCCCCAGACCTGGAGTTATATTATCACTGTGCTCAGGCGCATTTTGCATACTATTGGCTGAATCCGACTCGCTACATGCCACATCTGGCGCCTGAGAGTGATTCTGTGTGGCCGGACGGCTTGGTGCGTGTGCTTGGAAGGCGGGTGCCAGCCCGTTCTAGGGGAATTGATACGGTGGCTTGCTCGGCGAGAGCGTGGAGGGCGCTGATGCAGCGGTCCGGGGTCTCTGTACCATTCGCCCCTTCGCTGACTGTTATGACAATTGCTGATGCTCAGATGTTCCGGGATGGTGGGGTGCGTGGGTTTCTTCGAGACTCTGGCCTGATGGTGCTGGGAGACTGGGTAGTGGACGGCCATCTGTTGGACATTTCCGAGGCACTTTCGGGCTGTGATGGTACTGCGTTGCAGCGATTTTATGCTCTCCGGGTCCGTGCTTTGCTACGGGATCGACTCTTTGGTGCGTCTGGTGCTCCCTCGGAGTTTCGTGCCCTGGAGGTACTTTGCGGTGCGAGATCCCCTTCTAAGCTGATAACAAAGCTGTATAATTCTTTGCAGGAGCAAGGGGGAGGTTTTGGAGAGTCCTCTAGGACGGCATGGGAGAGGGATATGGGAGAACCTATCCCGGAGGTAATGTGGCGCGGCTGTTGCGCGCACATGAAAGCATTGTCCCCGAATTATAGGCTGCGTCTGCTGCACTTTAAGTTTTTGCATCGACTATACTATACGCCCAAGAGACTACATTCCATGGGGTTGCTGGCGGATACATGCTGCGCTCGCTGTGGGACTCAGGATGCGGGCTTTTTACATCTGGCCTGGGAGTGTGCGGAGGTGTATAATTTTTGGGTGGAGGTATGGCGGTCGATTGCTGGAATGATAGAGCTGGAGCTGCCTCTCTCCCCTAAGATTGCGCTGTTGGGATGTATGGATGAGATTCAGGGCCCGCATAGACGTCTAGTAGGCCTCCTCATGTTACTGGCTAAGCGCAGGGTTGCTATGTGCTGGGGTCGGGGGAGAGCTCCTCGTAGGTCTGAATGGCTGCAAGATGCGGCTTTCTGCCATGATCAGCTGTCTGTATTTTGGGGACTAATGCCAGAGGGGTCCCGTCCTAAGGATATTTGGGCCCCCCTGAACGAATACTTGGCGGCCCGGACGGAGTGTGCTGCGTGATTGATGGCTCCCATCCGTGATGTTCATCCCCCTTCGGATAATGTGTGTTACTATGTTGTAAGATAAATCTGCGTGATGTGACTGCGTGCTCCACCTGCCTTTTTAGAGGTTTTAGCAATTTGCTTTTCCTGTAGTTCTTCCGGTTCGACGATGCTAGGTTATGACCACTGGCGTGTAAGTTTTCCTCCTGCGCCGGGGCTGTGGACTTCTTCGCTGCGCCAGTGGGGAGGATTTTTGAGAATAGATCCCTCGATATTGAGTGTATAGGGAGAGACTTTAGCAGAGAGCTCTCGTGACATGGGATCCCATTGAAGCTACATGGTTTGTAATGTTCCTCATCTTTCTCTGATTTTCCTCGTCGAGGGATATGTTTGCATTAATGTATGGTTTTGTTTTGTGCTCTTAAAATTGAATAAAAAATTGTTTTAAAAAAAAATGTACACAAGGACAGGATGATAAAAGGAGAGAGGGTGAGGGAGAAAGAAAGGGAGCACAGGGTCAGTCACAGCAACAACGGCACAGATGGCATACACATCACAATCAATCCCAGGGACTTACATTGCTCAGTATGGACCACAGTGACAAACCATTGCCTAGGTTCTACAGCAGAAAGGACCCTAAACACTACCATATGCTCATCTACTGGGACCAACTAATCCCTGTCTGCCATGGCATGCTAGCTAACTAGCAATACCAAAAATGCATACCACCCTACATAGCTAGGCAGGACCACGCAGGAATGGCTAAACGGGCATATTGGGGCATCCACTAACTAGAACCTTGCACCCAAATCCCTACCAGGCAACAAAAAATGAATACCACACAATGTACTCACCCCCTTGTGGCTGTTGTGCTACCCTCAAGTGCCCATCCAACTCAGGATTGGCCACCGCCAGTATGCGGGCCTTTAGGGGGATCATTGGGAGGCAATCCCTAGCTGGGCCTCCTCGGTCTTCCGGGCCCAACATCTCAGGTCCTCCCACCGTTTCCTGCAGTGGGTGCTCTGCCGGCTATGACAGGGTCCGCACTTCCTTGGCGATGGCATGCCACAACCCCTTCTTCTGATGGGCGCTAACCTGCAGAAGCAACACAGACAGAAGGAAACCATGAACCATACAATCCAGCCTGTCACAAAAATGGCTTACATACTGCATTTGCCCCTCATCAAGCACACACATGACCCATACCTCTGCATTCACATTGCCTGCAGCCACCCCCCCAAATAACACACTGATAGCACCACATACATCTACATGCAGCCATGTCACATTCAATGTACCCATGATGTACTCACATGTTGGTCTGGAGGCCCATACAACTGCCCATACAGGGTAAGGACCCCATCCACGAGCTTCTCCAACTCCTCCGACATGAAGGCTGGGGCCCTTTCCCCTGTGGCACAGGCCATGGCAGGTTCCAGACACAGGTCACAGCAACACACGCAATGGAGATGTATCACCGTGGTAAGTCAGGAATTAAGAGAAGTTGTACAAAGAAAATTGCGGTCACGTCCGCGGCGGTGAACACCATCACCGCCGGTGTTGATCATCATCGGCTCCTGTACTCCATAGAGCCCCATGTTAGCCAATGAGGAATAGCACAATGGTTCAGACTGCCTACCACCATGAAGCCTAAGACCGGTGGAGTGCTGTCACTTCCACCTGTCCCAGCATACATGACAGGCGGTTGCCATTTCCTACTGCTGGTACTTATCTTTTGAATTCATATGTGCGTCATTGGAGTCTACTGTACACACCTAGACAACTGTGATGCCCTACATACATATATGCTCTGTGTACTATGCTGTTGTGTGTCCATAGGTCCTGTTGTCACACCCTGGTTACTTTTGGCTCACTTAGATACCAACCACTGCGGAGGAATAGGAGGAGGAGGCAAGCACCCATGTACAGACCCCTTGTGGACTTGACTACACTGGAGGATCGGCACATCATATTCACCTATCGTCTGGAGGACCACAATCACAGAACTGTACGCACAATTGGATTAGAACATGTGGACAACAGGACACATATCATTCAGCAGTACTTCCAATGACACTCAGGTAAGACTGTTTATCTATACATGTCTCTATTTTAGTAATGTGCTGTGTGACTGCTGTGTTGTTCCAGTCACTACCTTTGCATCACAATTGACTGTCACCTATGCCTTCCCTTATTGCAGATGTTGGTGTGGTCACAACAGTATACTGATGTGATGTCTACAGACTGCTGGAAAACATTTGTTGGATGGATAATGCAGTTCAATACAGTTCAATACATTGCATATTTCTTACTGATAAAGCACTATTACTCTACTTGTGTTCAAGGGTGTTTATTTGACTCACAAAAAAACTATGGAAAGTGCAATAGAGTGGGGTGATGGGTGGGAAAAGTCCAGTGTAGTGGCCCAGTCTGTTTGTAGCACAGGTCCAGTGTCCATTTGGCCATAGGTAGAAGAGCAATGGCATTCCAAAGTGATCAAGGTGACTCAGTGGAACACAAGGGGGACATTCTGGAGGGGCTCATTTCCTGGCGGTGGTCTTGGTCTTGACAACTATATCTGGTGTCTGTCTTTGTCGCAGGGAATGTTTGCAGGGTGGTTCACCTTCTGCAGGGGAAGGAGTGCTGGTGGCGTTTGAGTCCTGTGGAAGGGCCTCCTGTCCACTAGCTGCAGCAGATGTGGAAGGCTGGTCAGTACACTGGCTGATGGAAAGGGCCCACTGGTGTGTTGTGTAAATATGCATGATGTTCCCCATGTCACTCAGCACCCCTGCAATGGAGGCCCTGGGGGTATTCAAGGCCTGCAATTGTTGCATGACCTCCTGGTGGTGTTCCCACTGCAGCCGCTCGTTCTCCTGCATGCAGTCGTTTCCCTGGGCCTGGCCTCCCCCGGTGCACAGCTTTCTTCCAACTGTCCCTGGCCCCCTGTGCCTGTGTTTCCATAACAGTGTGCTCACTCCCACTTACACAAGGACCTCATCGTCTTGCCTGAGTGGTGTGGACTCGGGTCCCTGTAGAGGTGGGTACACTACTGATTGACGTGTCCTGGGGACAAAGGTTTGGGGGTGTTGGCTGGCTGCTGTGGTGTTTGAGTCTGGGGGGTCCCGTGGTGGACTGGCTGTGGGATGTGGTAGCCGACTGACCTGTGGTCCCAGATGGGCCAGGGATTTCAAGTCCTCCAGAGATGCTGTCATCACTGAGGGCATCTTCTGGTGGTGGACTGGGTTGTCGTGGCACCTCCTTGCCGCTGACATTGACTGGTGCAACTGTGGGGATGTAAGTGATTTGTTAGGGTGATTGTCTGTCATATATTCCACAATTCTACCTTTCCCAATGACAATTGAGTTGTCCTCCCACCTTTGGTAGTGTATGGTGATGGATTGTGGGATTGGTAGTTCTACATGCTGCCCATGCATTGCTGGTGGGTGTGCATGCAGAGGTGGGAGGGATGTGCTTGCAGTGGGTATGGCATGCAGGGGTGGGCATTTAGGTGTGGTAATTGGGGTGGTGGACTGTGTGGGATGGAGAGGGGTGAAGGGAGTAAGGGTGAGGGGTGAGGCGTGACATGGCTTGCAGGTATGGGTGGTGGTAGGTTAGTAATGGTGACTCACTAGTGTCCAGTCCTCCAGGTACTCCAGTGAGGCCCTCAGAATGCAGTATTGCCAAGACTTTCTCCTCCCATGCTGTCAACTGTTGGGGAGGAGGTGAGGGTCCACCCCAGTCCTCCTGAGGGCAAGCTGGTGCCTTGCTGCAATGGAACGCATCTTCCCCAGTAGGTCATTCCATCTCTTCTGTTGTCCCTTGTGCGTGGGTTTGTTCTCACAGCGTTCACCCTGTCCACGATCCTTCGCCATAGCTCCATCTTCCTGGCAATGGAGATCTGCTGTACCTGTGCTACAAGCAGCTGTGGCTCTACTCTGACTATTTCCTCCACCATCACCCACAACTCCTCATCACTGAAACGAGGGTGCCTTAGTGGGGACATGGGTATTGTATGGTGTGTTGTGCCGAGGGTGATGAGTGATGTGGTAGGGTGTGTACTGTGTTGTGCGTGATGGTGAATGGGTAGTTGTGGTGTGTGTGTACACTTATCCCTGGGATTGGCCTGGCAAGGTGTAACAGTCTTCTCGTGTTTGCAAAGGTTTGTGGGTGATGTGGGGGGTGTGTTTTATAGTGCTGTTGGTAGGTGTGTGTATTTGTGTCAGGTGTGGATTTTTTGGACTGGCCTATGTTGCCTTGTTTTGTTTTTGGGTGGCCATTTCTTTCTCAGCGGTGTGCACCGCCAATAGTTTACCACCATTGATTGTCCACTGTGGTGATTCATGGGTCATTATTTGGAGGGTGTTGTTATGGTGGCGTAACGGTATGGGGGCTAGTTCCGACAGTTTATCACGTTCGTTGGGTCGGGCGGATTTGTGGTTGTGGCTGGCTTCTGCCGGTTTTGTGTGTGTATGTCATAATCTGGCGGATGGATGTTCACCTCTGCAGCAGTATGTTGGCAGCCGTCACTACGGCGGTATTCAGAATTTACTGCCACTGTCATAATGAGGGCCATGGTTTCCTTAGGAAAACTGTTTTTTGTATTGCCAACAACTTTGGTGCCCTTTGACAAATCTTCATAAAAGTTTCAAAACTAGTGTGCCACTGAGATCTGCTGCAGTCTCGCTAGTACCCCATTCAGTTCTGCTGCAGGCTTTAAAGTTTCTGGGTTATTCATTAAGCGGGGACTGAGAAAAAAGAGGGGGATCCCAAAACAAGTTTTCTCCACGCAATTTCTCATGCCATTCACAGTTTCTTCTTAAATAATTTAACTGCTAATGTTTCATTTATATCTTAATGACATTATAGAAGTTGTCATGAGTGCTGTAGTATCTGGCGTAATTAGCAGTGTATGGCAAGGGTTTTTTAGACCTAGTGTAATATTAATTATTATACGTTAATCCAACGCCAGGCCCTGTGGCCAAGCACCTATAACCACCTAATCCTGTGCCACACATACATGCTGTGACCAGTCCCTGCGGCCTACCCCCCTATAATTACACAACTCTGCGTTGCACACGGCCTTTGGTCGTGCGCAGAGGTGGTTGGCCAAAGGGCCTGGCCTTGCAGACAACACCCCTATAAGCACTCAGAGAGATTTTCTAGACTTTGATGAATGATATACTTAGAATGAGATATTTGAGGACAAGTATTAATTTTTTAAGTAAAAAGAGTGCGATTACATTTTGGTATATATCTTAAATATTTGAATTTGGAAAACAATTAAAGAAGGAATGTGACTACTAACACACCTGAACTGGAACCCTCAATCTTCAGGTTTAGGGCCTGAGACCTTAACCTGTAGGTCACAGTGACTCTTTGTGATGCAGTTTCCAAACATACATATGGCATTCGATTTGATGGCAAAAAGACATAAATGTTCCATCACTTGGAATGTTTAACAGTCAAAACACTAGTAAATAACATTACACGTGATACCGGGAGTTGAACCTTCAACCTACTGAGTGATAGTCCAACATCTTTATCAGTTAGCCAAAAGTGACTCTTTTCTTTTTAAATTTTCTAAATGCAACTATAAAGTTTGAACCAAACATTTTGCTAGTGTGACATTTTGAAGATATTGTGTGGAGAGACTATTGCAAGAACAATCTTTCTCTTGCTTCCATCTCATTATGAGATTGACTAGAAAGAAAGAGCAAGTGATAGGATGGTGGGGGGAGCTTGAAGGTGTCCGTGGTCTTAACCTTTTCCCCACGTCCTGCAGGAGCTGGCATTGCTCCCGTAAGTAGGGAGATACTTGAAATAGCACCTCCCTGCTTGTGGGAGCTATGTTTTCATCTGTTTCCCTGTACTCATGTTTGTTTAAAACAGATGAAAACTCTGTTTTCTGCAAACTAGAGCTGTTTGACAGCTCCCGCTTGCAGAGCTGCTAGCTCTCACCAAGAAAAAGCAAACAGCTACCTCCCAGGGTTGGCACCTTGGGGACAGTAGGAACCGGCCCTTGGGGAGTGGTTGTCCCCAAGGCCATATATGGCTCCACGAGGGGGGCTGCGCGGCCTTCTTCCATCATTTAATCTTGCCATAGGAAGGTGCTGGTCTCCGAGGGTGGGGGGGCACGCGGCTCAAAATTAATTATACAAATAGCCCCGGGGAGGGGGCAGTTCCCAGGGCTGCAGAGACTGCATGGGCCCCCCTCTATTCTTTTAAAATCCTTTGCCCCAGGGAGATGGCAGTCCCTGGGTGCAGGTGGGCCCAGCGGGCCTGCCTACATACATATTATTCAGTGGCCTGGGGAGGTGGTGGTCCGTGGTGGTGTGGTCCCCTGCATTAAATTATAAACTTTGGCCCCAGGGAGGTGGTGATCCCCAGGGCGCAGGTGGTGCCAAGCTGGCACATCTACCCTTAGTTAGTTACCAGAGCCCCTGGGAGGTGGCAGTCTCTGGGACTTTGATAAGCACTCAGAGGGGGACCTCGTACACCCCCTCTTATGTTATGGCAATGCCCTCAGGGTCTGGTCCATGCAGGGGCAAAAGTAAAAGCAAGCACAGAGAACGTGCTTGCCTTTAAAAAAAAAAAGAAAATTGCCGCAAAATTCATGAATAGTCACAATTTTTGTTGCTTTTAAAAAAAATATATTTTAGCCTGAGGGACCAAGGCTAGTAGGGTAGGGTAAAGGTACACTGCTCCATTTTCTTTTTTTTACCTTTATTTTTGAGACTCGGCTGAAGCAAAGTCTAAAAATGGCTGCCATCAATTCCTGGTTGAAATGTTGGCAGCCCACCAGATCTCTGCACAAGATTGTCAGTATTTGTGAAGTAGTCATGTCCCTAAATATGCAAATTTTGGTTTTCTTTAAATATCTTGCAAACTACTGAACTGATTTACCAAATAACATAAAGGCTTCTTTCTAGACCAAGAGCTACCTTCTTGCCAAATTTGGTGTGATTCTGTTAAGCAGTTTGGGCTGTAGTTGTGTCTAAAATCTCAATGGGAATTAAAAAAGAAAGCACACTTTTTTTTACTCCCCTCTTTCTCAGCAAGCAGTAAAGCATATAGTTTGTCTATGGCCCAATGTACTAAATTTAAGAAAGATTTACTCATGAGCTCATTTCCCCATAGTTGGGCGCAGAACTATACATGAAACTAATGTCCTTTGTTTCAATGATGAATGTATTTATTTGCTTGGTTGTGTTGTTAAATTCTTTACACTAGTCCTTTCTTATTTGCACTCTACAAAAATTATAAGAACCCAAATATGTTGATCAGAACACTACCAAGGTTTTTTTTTTTTCAGCATTTGAAAATGTAAACTGCTGGTGCTGTTTTAGTCTTATTTGTTTCATAACGTTTATCACTTGTTTATTTTTGTTTATATTGCATTTCCATGTTTTTCTGCTGTTGAGGCTATTTACCTCTCTTCCTTTTATTAGTGTTTAAACATGCTCTTATACTCATTGTGAATGTTTTTAACCTATTCAATAAATTTTTTTAACTTATGGCTGTTCATTAGTAAAGCAGGCTAGCGACTAAGTGGTTGTGAATTTTTGTGGTGGCATAAGAATTAGATGTTGGTTATGGTATAGAATCTTATTTGCTGTAATAAGTTAACTGTGTGTTTAATTAGGAAGGTTGCTATCTGTGTTGTAGTGGGAAGGAAGTTAACTAGTTACTATTGGAGGCGGTTGATAAACTTGGCAATGATCTGTGTGATGATGGTGCTTAAAACCCTACACACTTCAACCACTCAATTTGTTGAAGAAATTAGATACACACTATGTGAAAAATACATTGATTGGTTCCCAGTTATGTGGAAATATTATGAATTATTTTATACCCAGTTTTCATATTACCTCCAGATAAAGATCATTATCCAGTAATTTATTGTCACACATATTTGAAACTTAGTGCAATATTGCTTTACTACCGGAATAGACAAAAGTGACACAATAAATTTATATTAAGGGGCATATTTATACTCCGTTTGCGCCGGAATTGCGTCGTTTTTTTTTACGCAATTCCGACGCAAAACTAACTCCATATTTATACTTTGGCGTTAGACGCGTCTAGCGCCAAAGTCCATGGAGTTTGCGTCATTTTTTAGCGTGGACACCTACTTTGCGTTAATGATATGCAAGGTAGGCGTTCACGTCTAAAAAATTGACTCCGAGGCATGTGCGCCGTATTTACACTCCCGGGCAAAATTCACGCCCGGGAGTGGGCGGGTAAAAAAAAATGACGTACGGCCGCTTTTGCGCCGTTTTTTTGCGCCTGGAAAAGGCAGGCGTTAAGGGACCTGTGGGCTCTGAAGGAGCCCAGAGGTGCCCTCCCATGCCCCCAGGGACACCCCCTGTCACCCTTGCCCACCCCAGGAGGACACCCAAGGCTGGAGGGACCCATCCCAGGGACATTAAGGTAAGTTCAGGTAAGTCATTATTTTTTTTTTTTTTGTGGCATAGGGGGGCCTGATTTGTGCCCCCCTACATGCCACTATGCCCAATGACCATGCCCAGGGGACAGAAGTCCCCTGGGCATGGCCATTGGGCAAGGGGGCATGACTCCTGTCTTTGCTAAGACAGGAGTCATTTCTATGGGGGTTGGGAGTCAAAAAAAATGGCGCAAATCGGGTTGAGGTGAAAAATTTGCCTCAACCTGACTTGCCCCATTTTTTGACGCCCAAGCCCCATATCCCCCTACGCTGGCGCTGCCTGGTGTACGTCGTTTTTTTCCACGCACACCAGGCTGTGCCGGTGGCTAACGCCGGCTAACGTCATTGATTAAATACGGCGCCCGCATGGCTCTTCAGAATGGCGTTAGCCGGTGCTAATTTTTTTGACGCAAAACTGCGTTAGCGCAGTTTTGCGTCAAAAAGTATAAATATGGCCCTAAGTATTTGTTTATGTCTTCTACAGAAATATGTTGATATAGAAATGGTGCCATAATGCATCATAGATCTAGGAATAATGTCAAAGAGATTTAAACTAAAAATGCATCACAGGATGTTAATCCTAACCGCAGAATTAAGGAAGAACAATTTAGAAACTGAGGGTATAATTCACAAAATGTTTTGCACATGTAAATATAATTCATATGGGCAAATGTTGGACTCTCTCGTCTCCAAATGAATATCATGAGTCACAGAATCAAGGCCTGTACCTACTTATGTGGGTTTCAAAAGTACAGAAGCGAAACATCTGTAAGAGTCATGGGATTAACAGTCATAAATTTGATAAGGGGTGGGCTAAAATACATTTCTATGAATGTTTTATGGGAGAGGACAGAGCAAATGTGGGTAAACAGCCTCAAAGCTGCTACTTCGTAAGAATTCACTAATGTTTGCAATGACCTTGCCGCAATTGGATGTATTAAATGTTGAAAAGTGTGCTATCTGAATTAACAAAGGGACTTGAAACACAGGGGGTCATTCTGACCCTGGCGGCCGGTGGCCGCCAGGGCCACCGACCACGGGAGCACCGCCAACAGGCTGGCGGTGCTCCCACGAGCATTCTGACCGCGGCGGTTCAGCCGCGGTCAGAAGCGGAAAGTCGGCGGTCTCCCGCCGACTTCCCGCTGCTCGGGGGAATCCTCCATGGCGGCGGAGCACGCTCCGCCGCCATGGGGATTCTGACACCCCCTACCGCCATCCTGTTCCTGGCGGGTCTCCCGCCAGGAACAGGATGGCGGTAGGGGGTGCCGCGGGGCAACTGGGGGCCCCTGCAGTGCCCATGCCAATGGCATGGGCACTGCAGGGGCCCCCGTAAGAGGGCCCCACTGTGTATTTCAGTGTCTGCAATGCAGACACTGAAATACGCGACGGGTGCAAACTGCACCCGTCGCACCCCTGCAACTACGCCGGCTCAATTCTGAGCCGGCGTCCTCGTTGCAGGGGCATTTCCTCTGGGCCGGCGGGCGCTCTTTTGGAGAGCGCCCGCCGGCCCAGAGGAAATGTCTGAATGGCCGCCGCGGTCTTATGACCGCGGTGCGGTCATTTGGCGGCGGTACCTTGGCGGACGGCCTCCGCCGTCCGCCAAGGTCATAATCACCCCCACAATGTGTAAATTCATATTTTCCCTAGCCTTGTACCTGCAAATTGAGAACAATCCATAGAACTAGGTTTAAGAGAAATAGACATATACTTGGCAATCTATGAAAATCTTAAACTTCTATAGGCTACACCTGGGAGATTTGAGAATGGTGAAAAGGTGATCAATGCTTAGGTGTAAGTGTACACCTTTTCCTCTGTAACTGGATTTTTCTCGACAATGCCTTTGTTATTGGGTAGGTATATAGAAGCACTCAAAAATTAAAGATGAAAGTAAGTACTGAAAAACAACAATTACAGTTGGTAATCGATTTTACAAGCACTATACATTCTATGGTCTTCTTTAAACAAAAGTAATAAAAGTAATAAAATAGAACACAGACAACGAGAAGCTCGAAGATATAGGAGCTTTGACTTTGGCTGATGAGGCTTTTTTTATTTCATTCCAGATGGGAAGAGAACTAATGCAGGCACTTGAGGAAGCTGGAAGAGATGACTCAGCTATAACAGTTCTGACAGGTGACATTTTCGTTTACAGTATACAACATTAAAGTCATTTTGGTGTACTATTAATAGATATTGGTCTAACATCATATGGTCAAGTACTAAAACATAGAGTGGCAGTTGAATCACACAACAAATATACTCAATGACGAGTTACATGGAAAATTCATGAGAAAGTACTTGAAAATGTAGTGCTGCCTGCATTAAGAAACACTGTGGCATTTGTGCACAATTCCAATGAAGTAAGTAGCAACCTGAATACCACTTTGTGGTGTATGTTAGACACAAAAAGGCTCTTTAAAACCTGTGCATGAATGAGACATTGGACACAAACTGCATTTGTGTTTGTTTTTCCATTAGCACCTGTAAAGAGTTGGGCACAATTTGTGGTATAATCTTCAATTATATCACTTATTATGTAGCATCAACATAGGAGAACCCTAATTAACAGGTGATAACCTCTACCACAGGTGTCTTCTTTTGGGAACCATGGTGTGATGTTTTAGAGAGAGTAGATCAATGTTGCAAGTAACACTTAAACGTCAGTAGTTTCCAATCAATCACACTCTGTGTCCACCATAATAGCTGATTTAAATATTAAACATTGCCTAAATCAATTCCTTCTTCTGCCTAGCTTCCACTTCTGACCAAAAATCTTGCAAATTCAGGTTTTTCCTAAATCGGTAATACATTTGCACTTAGAAACTGGGCCTGCTGTTGGATACCTGGTCCTTGACCATCACTTTCATTTAGAGAAGTCCCAACTTTTTATATGTCATTGTCTGTAGGACTGATATAATTTTGAAATTAGTTGTGTTTTCTTTCCGGGTGTGCACTGAGAAGGTCACTGTTCAGTTGGTGGTTAACACAATGCATGTGCTAGCTGGTGATGGGCTGTGTATAGTGGCACTTGATGCAGTGGATGCCCAGGAACTACCTATTTTGTCAGCTTACACAAGAATTGCTAGTGACACCCTAAAGGCATTTACAATTTCCTGACTGGACAGACACAATTCAACGTGGATCATACACATCAGGTTCTCCATACATGACACACTGGGAGCACCACCCACAATGAGACACTGGTCATTTCTATCCTAGACAATATTGTGAAATTAAATTAGTAGGTAAGTATATTTGAAAAAGTAATTTTTGTGTTCTTAATAAACTTTACACAATTTGATGGATCTGCTGAAATTTTCAGAATAGATATCTATACAATTTGGGTTCAGCATTCCATTATTCATCAGAAGGCTTTGGGAAGGGGACAATAAAGGGGGTCTCAAAAGATTTACTTTTTCCATTTTAATCCCCACAGGAACCCATGCTCTTCACTGCAGAAAAAACACTAAACTGGATTACAAAAAAACTTAAAATGAAAGTAGAATTCACTCAAGGTTAGGTGTCTGCTTGCTTAGTTAGAAATTCTTTCATCGTTTTTTGAGTAATTAATGCTTAAAAAGTGTTGCAGGGTCACCTTGAAAGGTTTAGAAAGTAAAAAAAACCTGGACCATTGGTCCATAAATTGTCCAGGACCCTGGGTTCCTGGACCATCCATCGATTACTTTAGAAAAATATTCAAACACAATTGTATGAGGGTGCTTTTTCTCCTATTGTCCATTTCAAATCTGTACTTGCCACCTCTCTAGGTTGGCTGACCCCAAAAGAGAAAAATCTGTTGTAGCCACCATTATGGGAATCTCAGTCCTGATGTTTCCAAAAATATGTTCCCCCCTTTTTTAAATTTAAGTGGCCCTGGGAGATGAGGTATCTGGGTCCGATAACGGCTCATGGTTGGGGGCCTTGTGACTCCCTCCCCTTAAAAAGATACATGGCCCTGGGGAATAAGGCCCGGGGCCCAAAGCGGCTTTGCATGGGGGCCACACCTTACTCCCCTTTATTTAACTAAGTTGCCCCAAGGGATAGCGACCCTGGGGCCGATAATGGCTAGTGGCTTGTGGAGGGGGACTGCATGGCCCCTCTCTCCTTTATCTTTAGAAATGGTCCTAGGGATGGTGTTCCCACAGCCTAACAAGGTGCGAGAAAGGGAGCTGCATGGCTAACTCTCCCTAATTAAAAAGCAAACAGCCCTGGGGGATGGGTCCAAGGGTCCGGCCCTGTGCATGGGGTTGGCTGTATGGGATGTGTTGGCTGCAGGGCCTTTGGCCGTGAACAAAGCAAGATGCATTTATATATGATAATTATTACTTTAAGTTAAAAAACCCTAGAAATTCACTGAAAAAACAAGGGGTAAAGTAACTTTATAGTTAGGTCAATATGTTAGTGATAACATTAATGTTTTGAAAAACTCAGAAATTCACCAGCTATAGTTAGCATTACTAACTATAACTTGCACCCTCACCAGGCACTGCTTATGACTTCACATATTACATCACTCATGACATGTTCTATCTTTATTTTGACATCAGTGTTGACATTATCCAAGCTTCTTTTGTACACATTGCTCTGACAACAGGTACAGCATTAGAGTTCTCAAACTTAGTACAAAATAGCTCAGAAGATGAGTCATCAATAATGCCATCATCAAACATCTCCCTGAGGTGTAGAAGGCATGGGTTATCTGCCACATTTACTCTTTACTATATACTTCACAGGTATCGTAGTTCACATTAACAATCCAACACAAATATATGGCAAACACTCACTGCATACAGTGTTGATTCTGTATGTAACTGTTCAGAGAAAGCCAAGTTCTCAAAAATACTGAATGTCTGTTCCAAAAAGAATGCACTACTACTGACAGATTTTATCGGTATCAAACCCCTAACAGTCCCCAAACCTATAATGACAAATCAAGGTAATGTGAGCAGAAAAGTTGGTACTGCAAACAGTGTTCACTCTATGAAGAGAATTCACTTGGTACTGCACTGTTTGCAGATAGCAAAACTCTAATGAGAAATACACTAGAGTATTAAAAAGTCTACTCAGAACAGTGTACACTCTATGCTACACGTGGCAAGAAATACACTATTCACTTAAAATAAACAGCGTCTGAGGGTGCTAAAGATTATACTCTATGCAGCCTTCATACTGTGGTGAAAACGTTACAAATATACCATCTTCAGAATGCAAAATAAGTGCATTCACATAGCTTAACACCTGGTGTACACATATTTCTATGTTATGTAGAAATTGTCATGCTGAGATGCTTCTGTCTAATAACTCAAGGCTGCTTACAATGCTCAGGGCCTGATTATAAGTTTAGCGGTCTGGGGACGCCATGGCAGCGGCTGTGGTCTGACTGCTGCAGTGTTGACGCTCCAACCTCTGTATTGCAATGCACTTGGTTAAATAGCCGAAAGACCACCGCGGTACTGCCCACACCACCAGCAAAAGTAGACTGCGATATTGTCAAGATAGGCTAGTGTGGCAATTGGAGGTTTGACTGCCAGTGCAACTGCTAGTCCAATCACAATGTTGATGTCTGCTGATGTGACTGTGGCAGTCCAAACACCACATCTGAGCTGTCAGAAATGGAGGAATATAAGACAGAAACCCACCTGTGTGTAATGTCACACATTCTGAGCTGCCATGGAGCCGATCTTTCACATACTGCCGCGGCTTGCAGTGCTCGATGGCACACAAAATCGTTGCAGTTGTGGATGCAACAAATGGTAAGCCAAACACCTGTTTCCTAGAAATCCACAGAAACCGCCATTGACCTGGTTTGTGCGCTGTGCTCCATGTTCCAAAAGATTGTCTGTGCCCTGGTCCACAACATAGGTCACAATCATAGTCCCCTGGTGCCCCCTTTGGCCAGGTCACTGACACTGCACCACCACACACTACTGTGTGCACATCCTAGTTACAGGGATAGTGATGTGTTCATAACATTGTATCACACAACAGCAGATCCTCATCAATCTTACATCTACAAATTGAAGTAACACCCTCACATAGTTCACATGCCATGGCCTGTGGTGACATAGCAGATACATCTGTATGAATGTGCCATTGAATCCAAACACACATCTTCTGCAATGTCCTTGTAAAGGACTCATGCATATCACCCACATTGAAAGAGAATTGAAGAGAAACGGGATGCAGATCAATTTGTGTAACAAACATCCAAAGCACACAATTTAACTAATCCCTGCACAATAGGCATAGTGCAACCAGGGGGGCCCCAAGAAGGTTGCTGCCCTGGGACACATTTCACATTGCAGATGCCTCTAAATGACTATTTGCACAGGAACTGTGGCCTAATGAATATCATGGACAGCCACTAGCATTTCACATGTTATGTCCATGTGGCAAATGTGTAAATGTGAGCCTAGAAAGCAAATACAACAGTAACAGCATGGGTCACACAGAGTAGGTGTCAGGTACACATTTCAAAATGGCCACATGTTCATTCAAGTGTATAGGAAGGGCAGCACAATTGAACACCCTCCATGTGTGGACAAACAAACCTCTAGCTTGCACACATGATCCAAATGTCCAATCTACATCAAGGGGAGAAATGAAACCCAATATATGTTGACAATGGCCAAGCTAAGATAAAATACATACCATAAGAAACAATACCCAATGCAGTGTCACCCAAATTTGATTGCATCCCACACATCCGTCAATCCAACATCTCCCCATGTCTTAGATGACTCCAGCACTGTTTCAAAAGTCAGATTTTTACCATCACATCAAACGGATCATCAGTCAGGGTTAAATAAACACAACTGTAGTTATACATCACAAATTAAACATGAACATCAAAAGGTAGAATAGCAATGGCAGGACCAATGTGTAGCTGAATAACCAAATGAAGATTAAGGACAAAACTCCAAAAATGGAGTAAAGGCCAATGGACAGTCCATAAACCCAAGGCCCATATTTCTGGAACCTTAGTGTCACCTTAGTGCCATTTTTTTTGGCACTAAAACGGAGCTAACCTAACTCTATATTTATATTTTAATTCTAGACCCGTCTCGCATCAAAATCTTGGAGTGAGCGCCATGTTGAGGATGTGCAACCCACCTTGCATCAATGAAATGCAAGGTAGGAGTTCCCATCCTAAACATGACAATAACATCCCAGTGCCATTTTTACCTCCTGGTGCAGAAATGATGCAAGGGTGGGAGGCGGTGCTAAAGCTTAGCGGCATTATTTAATCCCTGGGTCAGACCAGGCGTTAGAGTGCAGGTAGACTCATTTCCATGGTGAAACAGCAAGGAATAGGCACAAAGATGCCCACCCCAAGCCCCAGCAACACCACCACCCACTCCACAGGGACACTAAAGGAGGAGGGAGCCCATCCCTGGCAAGTTCCAGCTGTTTGTGTATGGTGTGCCATTGGGGCCCCCTTACATGGGGCTCCCTGCCTGGCACTGGGTATGGAGGGATTGCCAAGGGGACACTGGTCCCCTGTGGTGGGCATTGAGGTGGTGGGCATGACTCCTGTCTAAACTTAGACAGAAGTCATTTTTGGGCTGCTTGTGTTTCAGAAAATTACGCTAGGCTGACTAGCAGCAGAATTTGTGCAGCTAACCAGCCTAACGTGATGTCGGACCCACTAGCACCATTTCCTCTAATGCCAGCCCCTCTGCTAGTGTCTTTTTTTTACACTAACCATTCTTTAGCACCATCGTGCGTCATTTTATAAATCTGGCATTGGGAATGGCGTTATCTCACGTTAAGAAAAATGACCCACAACTATGTTAGTGCAATTGAGCGACATTTTTTATGAATATGGACCCATTTACATAGCCCACTGAAGTGCCCCAAAACATGCCTCACTAATCACTGCCACAGGAACCTCCACAGGAAGGGGATCTAATGGACATTCCAACCAATTCAATAATCATCTTGGGTACGGTGGGGTGAGGTTTAGGATAGTTGGATTTGATCTTGAGTTGGTGGGCTTCAGTTTTAGAGGGGTGTGTTTCTTCATGGGTGTTGGTGGGGTATAGCTGGGTCTTGGGGAGGTGGATGTCACCGGGTAGGACTTGGACGTGGAAGGCATGGGTTGGGTTGGGGACAGGGTCCTTTTGGGTTTGATAGGGGGTTCACAGGAGTAAGGGAAAGTCCAAGCAGGAAACTTTCTTCAGGAAAATTGGTAGGATGTACAGGAGGGATCAGGGTTTGAAAGGCTGAGGAAGCACCTGTATCTGGTATGGCTTTGTGTGTTGCTGGTGCTGGTGTGTGTGTCTGAAGTATGTCTGTATTTTGTTCATATCTGTTGTGTATGTGAGTGTCAGCATTTGCAATCCTTGGTGGGCTGGGTTGTGGATGTGATGGGTAAGGTGGGAGTGGTAGCTATGTCTATGTGGGTGGGGGTGGTGTCGGGGATGTGAATGGTGAATGTGTCTGTGTGTGTTGCGGTTGTGTCTGGGGGTAAGGTGGGAGTGTTGGCTATGTTTGTGGGTGTTGGGGAGGTGTCTGGGGGTATGGTGTGAGTGGTGGCTATGTCTGTGTCTGTTGGAGTAATGTCTGGAGTATGGTGTGAGTGGTTGCTGTGTATGTATGTGTTGGGGTGGTGTCTGGGGTATGGTGTGAGTATTGGTTGGGTCTGTGGGTGTTTGGGTTGTATTGGGGGTATGGTGGGAGCAGTGGGTGCATCTGTGAGTGTTGGGGTGGTGTTTGGGGGTATGGTGGATGTGGTGGTGGTCATGAGTGAGGTGAGTGACTGTTGAGTTGTGTTTATTTGTGCTGCATGTGACTGTTGAGCTGAGTTTGTGCATATGTAAGTGTGCTTTGGACAGCTATGGGAATGGGGAAATTGGATAGGGAAGAGGAAGGTGGTGGGGAGGAGGACTGTTGGGGGTGGAAGGCTGCCTTTCGTGAGGAGGACAGAGACTGAAAAGATCTCTGTAGGCCAGATATAGCACTATGAATGCCTTCCAGGTACTCAACCATCTGTTGGAGCTGGGTGCCCTGCACCTGGATGGCATTCAGAATTGCAGTCTCACCCACAGAGATGCTCCTCAGGAGGTCAATAGCCCCCTCCCTCTGGGCAGCAGGGCTAACAGGGGCAGGGGTGAGGTTCTTGGAGAAGCGGGCCCAGCCAACTGGGTGGGGATTAACAGGGAGGGTGGAGATGGATCTGGGAGTGGCGGATACGGATGGAACAGGAGCAGGTCCTGAGAGATCTGCCACCATTAGGGAGTGCCCCCTCTCTCCTCACCCTCTGGTCCACTGGGTCCCTCCATGTCTGTTGTCTTGTGACCGGAGGTACCATAGCCAGCTGCTTCCCCACTGATGTTGGCCCTGTCTCCTCCATTTGCCTGTGATGATGCTGAAATCACAAATACAAATAGGGTCATTCCATGTGCCTCAACATACTTGAGCAACAGCTTTGATTATAAAACATTACCATAATGTACAGTAGCCTCCAGCCACAAGGTCTTCCAAAATGCCTCCAACGTTTGCTACACCACATGCATGCATGTTACATGAATTGCAAACATTTGCACACAGGAAAATCAAATTTGCATACAACTTCAATTGCAGAGTAAAGTTGTCCAATCACCTTACCCATGGATCAAGTAGGAGACCTTTTCACCTTGAATGGTTTGGCTCTTGTAGCACCCCTCACTAACCTGTTGGCACCAATTATTAGGCCAATGACAACTTCATTCTCCCAGATTCAACACAAGGTCCTGCAGTCAGCATATGTACATATACACAATACCACATCATTAGTAATTGTTGAACAAATAACCCGGCCATGTTGCAGTAGGAAGTACAGTAGCACATAGAAGGTAACATGGAAACACCCATGCCACACTGTAAAAACTCACCAATGGTTACTTCACAATATGTACATTGTCTTAATAGTCTCATGGAAGTTGTACTTATGTTACTTTGTTAGATAACACATCTTGCACTGACGTATATTGGAGACGATCTGGTCAAAATGTCTGAGAGTTCTGTCCAGGAATATCCACAGCACAAAGAATCAGCTAGGCCTAGGGAAATTACCTGTCTCACATGGTACTGCTGAGAACACACTTCCAACATTGCATAACTAAAAGCCAATAGTCCATTGAATGTTGTTGTGGGGCAGTGAATATCCATTATCTGAAGAGGGCCTATAAAGTGATTCTCAAGAGTAAAGCACATCACTGTACCTTTTTGTCATATAAACACAGATTCCAATGGATTACTAAGTGTACACACTCACAAATGATACCAACATTTCTGCATGTCACTCCCTGATGCATGCCAACAGTCAGGTATTGAACCTTAAACAACTCACATTTGCCAAGCATGTAGCAAAATGATTCCACATCAATGGCATGGAAATGCACATTGTGAGTAAGTACTGTGGGTCTGCCTTTCATGTCCATCATTTCTCTTGCAATTGTTCATGAGAAATTACATGGAGTAACAGTTTGGGTATGTGTGGGCCAACAATGTTGACACACTCCTGTCTGTGGTACCACATGAACTGTATACCGATCATACAAAATTGTTTCCTAAGAGATTTTGGCATACACACATATGTGATGGAGTCAGACATCATCCAATGAAGACAGGTAGATCATGTATGTAACAGTAGTGGAAATTATATTACAAAAGTGCCAGCTACACATGCTAACATTCCGAGACAAATACTGTTGCAAACAGTGATGTCACCTAAACATGTAACTGGACATTCCCTACTTACCAAGGGACATTATTGCTCAATGACTGCACACAAAGGACAATGTATGCCATGTCACAGGTATGATGGTCACCATCATATCAGAGACATTAGTGAGGCACCAGCACTCTTGACACACTGAAGACATGTGACCTGTAGAGATGCTAAAATGCTCAATTGAGCAGACACATGGTTGAGTACAGTGATCTATTACCTCAAGTTGTTTGATGTTGGGACAGACACACTAAAGACAAGGTGACTGTTAGGTACGAATGACACCCACAACATGAAACAATATGAGATGAGTGACTGTCCTCAGCCATGTGTCTGCCCAAGAGTATAGATTAGTAGTGGACTGTACTCTGTAACTTACACAAACAACAACTCATCCTGTGTATTGCACATGGACCAACTCCAATATTAATGGGGAGATGGCTGCCTCCAACATATCAGCCTGGCAATGTAACAGGCAGGAATCTGCTAAGGACTCACCCCCTTGTAGTTGCTGTGCTTCCCTCAATTGCCCATCAAGTTCAGGGTAGGCCATCAAGAGTATGCAAGCCATCAGGGGCTCAGGGTCTGGTGTGTGTCACGCCCACATTGGGAGGACAGCCCCATCTGGACCTCGATGATCTTCCAGGCCCAGCGTCTCAGGTCCTCCCACCTATTCCTACAATGTGCACTCTGCCGGCGGTAGACCCCACGGTCCCCACCTTCTGGGCGATGGCTCTCTAAATCCCTTGCTTTTGCTGGGCGTTGACCTGAATGTATGCAATAGACAAATGTAGAGGTCACTATTTAATTTTTCAATAGCTAACTGGTTCTTTAACACATATTTGGGAAACACATAGCAAAAGCATTTTGTAATTTTCAACAGACCACATGTGTAAAGCACACATGGTGATAAGCACAAGGACATAAATACATACTTTTGGAGTCATCTGCTGACTATCCACAACCCTGGTCATGGCCTACACTGATTAAACAAGCCCACTGACATCATGTAGCCCGGGCTGAAGCAACCTGTAATGTGATGTGACCCACAATGACACACAACACACCATTGTGACCTTCTGAAGGGTCAACTACTTGTGCATGGTTGTACAGACACCTTAATATCCAGGAACAATGACTCACTGCATATGGTTCTTACAGACAACAACAATGCAACCGACTACACCCTAAGATTTAGGTGACAATGAAAGGGATGGCATGGGTTTCACAGTAAGCTTTTTTTCTTCTGTGGATGAGTCGACATGTTGTCTACTTAATGGAATCTCATACCACTTCTGAGTGGGTTTGTGTGGTATGTACTGGTATCACAGGAGACATCTTTTATGATATGTGGCACTCTGACAGAGATGACATCCAACATAGCAAGGTATGTTTGGTGGGATTGGTGGCATGTTACAAAACTAGTGATTCACATGTCATGTTTTGCACTGAATTAACTAACTATCTGTACTGTGTGTGTGACACTTGTTCACTAGGCCTGCACTGTATAAACATGACTAATGGAAAGGTGACAACAGACCCGTGGGAGTAAGTCAATGACCCAAATGGTCAATGAGCGTCAATGGAAATGAGTACCAGGTCAAGTGGTTACCTTAATCCCTATTCCTAATGTAGTCAATGTAAAAGCATTCAGGCCACATCTTCTTTATGAAGATTCATTTTGGCTACATCCAAGGATCTGAAGGTCTACAGGGAGTGGGTCCAGTGCCTCAGTTGTATAGCCACTGTTACTGTGCAGCAGCCTGGGCTATATCCCATAATGTGAAAAGGGTTTGAAAGGCCTTGCCTTCTGCCGGCTGACCATACAAAACCTACAATAACATCACATTTCCATCTCCTCCAAGCATGACAGTACATCCTGTGGCCACCCTATATGGGAGTTCAGGGTTGTGTGGCACTCTGAAGGGCACAGTGATATTTGCTTTGTTGTCATACCACAGTTTGCCAAGGCCAGATCCGGGCTGAGTGATCAGTGAGACACATTGCTAACAACATCCTCAACTGACTCAAACAGTATACATATACAGCTCATGCTGTAATGCCAGCACATCTATTGTCCCATTTACCATCATCAAATCATCACATATATCATTGTTTGTCTGTAAAGTTTACATGCATAGACTTATGAATGCAAAACAAGGAGGAAATAGGGCTTATCACACACCACACAACAACAAAATGGTCATTTGAAATAAACAGAGTACATGGCTCCACAATCCTCAACCTGTACATCCTATGTATGGACCACAGATTGTGACAACATGTACCCAAATAAGTCACTGGGTCTCAGAGGCATATCGTAGCCTGTTAGGAAGGAAAGGGCAGTGCTGAACAGAGTCAAATCTGTCAATGAGGTAGTTACCTGCTCCTCTGGTGAGCCAAACTTCTGGCCATATAGGGGAAGAACCTATTCCACTAGCCTCTCCAGCTCCTCTGGAGACAAGGTAGGGGCCCTTTCACCTACTTTGCCTGGTGTGATTTCTCCCAGAGGCGGCACACAACAGCTGATGTGGTGGAGGTGTTGATGGCAGCAGTGTCAGGAGGTAAATGATTAACATACATGCACTCAGGTGACGGAGGGAGGTTCCTAAAGTCCAATGATTGAGGTAAGGTGTCCATCATTTTGGAGTTCAAATTACAGTTTTGCAGACGGTAAAATGTGTCATAACATGTATAAATGTGCAGAAGCATCTCAACATATGTCACTATCCTTTGATATGTAGATTCTCCTACACTTTAATCAGTGTAGTGCCTTGCTGGTCACAGATACTTTAATACCACAGTGCACTGTAACCCGCTGTTAAATGCATTTTTGGTGGTCGTAATATACTTTACAATATCAAGGGGCACAAAAGGAACAGATAGGTATGTTATGTGCAAATATATGTTATAGACACATGTCTAGACAACCATGGGGATCATGGCTGGACCTTAAGTAGCAGACTGTTTTGATGTGTAATGGGTATAATGTATTTTCTGTCAGTAATGTTTTAAAGCATGACTTTGGTGTCATTCATCAGATATCTTGGTCTGGACACAGTGACTAACGCTCCAACTCATTTGACTCCACAATTAGGTACCCTGGGAGAGGGAGGTGGCGACAACCTTCATTCTACTGTCCATTTCCAGACCTTCAGACTATAGAAAAATGTGACATGATAAAACAGTTCTGTCTGAATACTCAAACAATCCAGGATTTATGTTGTCAGTTGGAGCCAGGTCTCTTGTCTTAGAACACTAATCCGACATGTATACCACCCGTTGTGAGACTCATGGAAGTACTAAACTTCTTGTTCACAGGGTCCTTTCAATATACAGTGGCTATATCTGGTGGCATGTCGCAACCAATGTTCAGTGGTATTCCCTAGATGAGAGGATTTAGTCCATATGAAGGGTGACTTTTATGGATTTGGTCACCTCCCCATTTGGTGGTAGGAGCCATTGATGGCATATATATTGCATTGGTGCCACTGCATGCAAGTGAACAAGTCTATCGCAAGAGGAAACACTTCCATTATATCAATGTGCAAGTTGTCTGCTTGGAAGATTTGAACATTTCAAATGTCTGTTCCCGGTTCCCAGATTCACACATGATTCCTTTGTAATGTGGATCAATTAATGTAATGTGGTACATTATTTAAAAGTTGCCACACAGGCATATTTGGGCAAATACAGAATGGCCTGTAGGTTTGAGTTACAGAAACAGGGCCTCCTGGTAGTTGTAGGCATGTCAATCTTTCAACTTCCCAACACTTGACAAATCTTTATTTTTATATCTTTTACCACACTGCAGTTAGGTGGTAAAATTCTTCTTGGGACCACCAAAACGGTAGTCTGGCGGCTCGAGCGCCTAATTCATAATCATGCCCTTAGTATGTTGAATGCAGAATATCTATATATTAACTAGTGGTGCTCGCCACCAGGTGGTTATAGTTAAGACCATGTTTCCATAGAGAAAGCATTTTTTGACTTGCCTATACCCTTAGCACAATTTAATGAATCTTCACCGAATTTTCTTTAAAAAGTGCCCCAGTGATTCTTGTTGCGCATGGAAAGTTTTGGGGTGATACGTCAAGCAGGGACCAAGAAAAAAGTGTGTTAAAAAAAAGTGTGTTTCCCATGTTAATTCCCATAGGAGTTTGAACATGACTACAGCCTGAACCACTGGACAGAATTGCACCACTTTTGGCAGAAAGCCAGCTTGTGGTATGCAGAATATGCTTTCGCTTATTTGGTGTCAATCTGTTCAGTAGTTTAGGAGATATTAAAGGGAAAACAAATTGATATATCTAGGGCTGTGGTTCCTATGAGATGAATTTGCGAATAATGATGATCTCATGAAGGTAAATGCAGCACTCTGACTGGCTGCCAATACTTCAACCAGGAACTTTTGGCAGCCATCTTGGGATTCGGCTTCGAACAAGTCCCACAAAAAAAGTGGAGAAAAAGAAAAGGGGCCAGGTTAGGAATACTCTGCCCCTCCCCAGCCTTAATCTTTGGGTCCCTGAGGGACCCTGGCAGGGTAAAAAAGCATTTGAAAAAAATCATCACAAATTTGCAAAATTCTTGAATTTGCAGCAAAAAGTAACAAAAAAACAAGTGCACGCTCCCACGCTTGGATTTATTTTAAGCCCCCAGGTGGGCCGGGTGCCTGGGGCATAATAATAAATGAGGAGGGAGGGCAGAGGTCCCCCTCCTCGGCTTTTGTTGCCCAAGTGACTGCTACCTTCCTAGGGCTTAATATTCAAAGGAATTTGTGGGGCCACCTGGCACCCCCGGAGCCCTGGGATGGCCAGCTCCCCTGAGCTAAATTCAAATGTTGAAGGGGGTGTGTGCGGCCCCCCCTCGAGGAACTAATGATTCCCTGGGAACCTCTGATCCCAAGGACCATCTCCTGCTATGACCCAGGGTGCGCACACTCCCGGGACATAGCTGTTTGGTTTTTCTTGGTGGGAGCTGATATACAAGAATAAGCAAACAAAGTCTACTTTCTGCAAGTGAAAGCTGTCAAACAGCTCCCATTGGCAGAAAGCAGAATTTTCTCCTGTTTCATTGCATGCAAATATGCATGTGTGGAAACAGATGAAAACATTGCTCCTGCAAGCAGGAAGCTGCTATTTAAAGCAGCTCCCTACTTTCGAGAGCAATGTCAGCTCCCGCTGGAGATGGGAGTTGGTGGGACCACGCAGTATCCAACAAGAAAGGCAGAAATAGAGGGCAAGAAACAGACACAGAGGCACAAACAGAGGGCAAAAAACAACCAGAAAAGAGGGCACGAAAGGGCAGGGAGGCACAATCAGAAGGCAAGAAACGTGCAGAGAAGCATAAACAGAGGACAAGAAACAAGCATAAAACAGGCAGGGAGGCACAACAGAGGGCAAGAAATGAGCAGAAAGGCACAAACAAAGAGGAAGAAATGAGTAAAATGAGCAGAAAATGGGCAGAGAGGTAGAAACAGATGGCAATAAATGGCCAGAGAGGCATAAACAGAGAGCAAGAAATGAGCAGAAAACAGGACGAGAGACACAAACAGAGGGCAAGAAATGAGCAGAGAAGCACAGAGGGCAAGAAATTAGCAGAAAACTGGCAAAGAGGCAAAAACAGAGGGAAAGAAATGAGCAGAAAGGCAGAAATGGAGAGCAAGAAATGGGAAAAGAATCACAAACAGAGGGCAAGAAATGGGGAGAAAGCCACAAACACAGGGCAAGAAATAAGTAGAAAGGCTGAAACAGAGGGCAAGAAACAACAGTGTTGGGTGAGTGTAGGGTGTTGGCTCGCGCCCTAAGGTAACTATAACTTGCACCCTCCCCATGCACTGTTAATTACCCAGGATATTACAGCACTCATGACAACATTCTATAACATAATTAAAAATATAAATGAAACATTACCATTCAAATAATTGAAGAAAAACCTGTGCATGGCGGCAGCAGGAGTTATAGTTGCCTTATGTCACGAGTTATAGTTACTTGAAATAACTATAACTGCTGAATTTCTATGGTTTTGTGAGAGTGAATTCAGAACCTAACTATACCGCCCTTGTAACCTTTGTTTTTTTCAGTGAATTTCTATGGTTTTTTAATTTTTTTAATTCCATTTCCTAGCTATAAAGTCCCTGTAACCTTTTTTTTCAGTGAATATATATATATATATATATTACATAGAAAAAGCTGTTTTTTGCTTGCCTATATCTTTGGCGACCCTTGACAAATCCTCACAAAATTTTCGAAAAACATTTGACAGTCACATGTGGTGCTGTCTGTGAATTATTTGGATGATCTGTCAAGCGGGGGACGAGATAAAGGGGAGGTTAAATTTAGAGCATTTCCAATGCTAATTCCCATAGGAAAAATTGAACAGCGATAGCGCAAAAACCACTGAACAGAATTACACCAAATTTGGCACAAAGGTAGCTCTTGGTCCAGAAAGAGCCCTTTTTGTTATTTTGTGTTAATCTGTTTAGTAGTTTTTGAGACATTTAAGTCAATCCAAAAGGATTTGCAACCCCTCCTGATCTCGTGCTGAGATCTGATTGGCTGCCAACGCTTCAAATCAGGAAGTGTTGGCAGCCATCTTGGGAATTGGCTGGAGCTGAGTCCCAGAAAAAAAAAAAAAAAAATGAAGGAAGTGGCCAGAGTATGAACACCCTGACCCTTAGCTCTGGTGCTGGGGTCCCAAAGGGACCCTGCAGGGGTGAAAAGCATTTTTTGTATTTGCCCGCCAGAGTCACGATGGATCTACAGATCTGCCATGAAATAAAAATTAAAAAATGAGGGTCAGTTTCCCACGATTCTTTATTATAAAGCCACCGGGTGGGTGAAGTCCTGGGGCATTTTTAGAATAATGCAGGGGGCTCCTGGCCCTCTCCTGCTGCCCTCGTGGCCCCATCCTGCTGCCCCGGGGACCGCCACCTCCCCTGGGCTTATGAATAATATGCGGGTGCCACGAGACCCCGCTGCCCCGGGGACCACCACTGTCTGGGGAAAAAATGTTTTTGATATGCGGGGGAGGCCCGAAGGCCTCCCACACAGCCCTGGGTGCCACCACCACCTGGTGCTACAATGAATTTTGAGCTGGGATCTGTTTCAGACCCCCTTTAGCCCGGGGACCACCTTCTTCCTGAGGCTATGCCTATGTTGGAGGGGTGCAGTGCGATCCCCCTCGAGGAACCTCTGATGGCCCTGGGGACCACCACCCCCTAGGGCCGGCTCCTGCTATGTCTAAGGGTGCCCACCCCTGGGACATCATCCATGCCACAGTAAATGGTCCACTGTTTGACAGAGGGACCTGTCAAGCAGGTCCCCCTGTCAAACAGTGGAGCTTTTATCTCTATCCTTGGACGTGTGCAGGGGACAGAGATGAAATGCTTCAGCAAGCAGGGAGCTGCTGTTAAAGCATCTCCCTGCTTGCTGAAGCATTGGCACCATGAGGGAAGTCTTAAAGCTTCGCCTGTGGTACCAGGTTGCCAGTAAAGGGCATTTTGTTAAAATGTATTAAATTAAAAATATATAAATATATAGGGACTGCAATGGAGCCCTTGAGGGCTCCCTTAGACTCCCAGATAGCCCATAAAGGGCTGGAAAAAAAAGTAAGAAAAAGAGAAACCAATAGCTCAGTGTGAAGGTCACAGACCATCGCATTCACGGTTTGAGTCCACCCGGACTCCCTTCTCCCTATTTTTTTTAAAGTACAAATTATGTAAACATTTTAAAAAATGACAGATAATTTTTTTTGTTTTAAATTGTGCAGAAATATCTCATTCTAAATATATCATACATCAAAGCCTAAAAAACATGCTATCTTTCTCCCTTTCACTTTCTCTCTGTGTCTCTTTCAATCAATTTCTCACACTCATATACCCACTCAGACATTTACGTACCCTTTCACAGACCCACTCAGACACTCACACACCCACTCACAGGCCCACTTAGACCTTCGTGCGCCCACTGAAGCCACAGTTAGACCCTCATGCACCCACTCACAGACCCACTCAGATAGTTATGCACCCATGCATAGACCCTCTCAGACTTCCACACACCCACTCACAGACCCATTGACAGCAACTAAAACACTGATGAACGCAGTCTCACACCCAGACAGAACACCTCACCCCCAGATACACCCTCTCACACCTATTCTCACACCCAAAGAGACTGCAGCCAATTCCCGCTGTGTAAGCCCAAAGGATGATGCACAGCATGGTGATGGGTGGTTACAGGGTTGGCCGCAGGGTCTGGCTGCAGGCCAGGTCTTGCGGGCAACCTTTGCTGCACATGGGTGAAGGCTGTGCATGGTGTAAGGTTGGTTACTCATGGGAGGTTGGACTCAGGGCCTGGCCACAGGCCAGGACCTGTGGCCATCCTCCACCACACACGGCGAAGGCCGTGCTTGGCAGTGGTTGGATTAACATATAGTAATGAAAATTACTATATGTCAAAAAATAACTATAGAAATTCACTGAAAAAACCTGAGGTTACAGGGACGTTACAATTAGGAAATATAAAGTTTTAAAAACATGGAAATTCACTTAAAAAAACTAAAGGTTACAGGGACATAATAGTTAGGGTCACATTTCAAACGTTTAAAACCATAGAAATACAAAAGTTATAGTTAGAGTTACCTCAACTAACTATAACTCACACCCTAAGGCAACTATAACCTGCACTCTCGCCATTGATTTTTTAAGTGAATATATATACACCTTGACTTTGACCCTCATTACGAGTGACCCCAAAAATGGGGTAGTATTTCTTATTATATTTATGTATACATAATGTTCTGAACTACATACTAAACATTATGAATAAAACCTAAATTAGCTCTTATCATAGAAGGACAAAACTGAAAACTAACCAATAGAATCAAACTATGAAGAAACCTAACCAATAAAATCACTCAAACAATTAAATCAATAATATAAAAGGCACACACATTTTAGCAACTTAATACTGAAAAAATGACACAAGCTGACAGACAAGGAAACTGCCAGATTCTCTTACCAGATCCTGAGAAAAGAAATATACACATCTCAACAGCTACCTTGGAAAGTATCTAAAACTTATATGTGACCTAAAACTTACTTTTAATTACAAATACAATTTTGAAATAGCAAAAAATTACAAATCTCTTTCCAGTTTCCAGCTCTTCAATTTGCTTACTCAAAAAAATACTACAACTTCAGGAAAGTGTTAATCTGCCAAAATACAGCACGAATCATAAACCAGAAAAAAGTATATGTGAATTATTACAAAATAGAAACTCAACCCACAACTAATAAAATAAAACCTAACAACCTCAACTTCTACAAATGACTAACAAATAAACATTTAAAATTAAACTGAAGCTCTTTTTTTCTTATGTCAGAAAAGAAAGCATCTCCTCCACATTACAACACCCCAAATGAAAAGCTGCAAAAGGGTGTGAAACATCTAAGAAGAACATACATGTAAGTACAAATAATAAAAGTGGTTGCATTATTTTATATCTAAAAAAACAAACATATTAAACATGTTACATTTTAATTCTTTATACACATACACTATTTTGTGACATAATGACAGAAAGAGAAAGACACAACATCCCACAAAGGACTGCAATTATTAAGTCACATATGCTACACTTACAAGGGAATCACAACACAGCCGGAGTTATGCAGGCCATAAGCATGCAAGTGTTACCATGCTTGCCCTGAACCACACATGTGCCTGAACCACGCAAATGCATGGTTAAGGCACCATGCATTTGTGCGGCTCAGGCACACAGGAAGAACAGTTGGAAGAGGAACGTGGCAGCCGGGTAAGTAGAGCTGGGGTGGGTGGGGCATTTTAAGGACAGGGTGGGGTAGGTTTTAGAGTTCAGGATGGAGGCAGGGGTTAGAGTAGTTTTTAGGTCAGGCTGGGATAGTTTTTAGGACAGGGTAGGGTAGAATTGAGGGCTCAGGGCAGGGCAGGGGGTCAGGGTAGTTTTTGGGACAGTGCAGGGTAGGTTCTAGGGTTTAGGGTGGGGGTGAGGTACGTTTTTTGGACAGGGTGGGTTAGTTTTTAGGACATGTAGGTTTTATGGTTTAGGGTGGGTGAGGGGGTCAGGGTAGGATTTAGGGTGGGGGTCATGGTAGTTTTTAGGACAAGGTGGGGGAATTTTTAGGACAGGTTAGGTTTTAGGGTTGGGCGGGAGTTCGGGGTAGTTCTTAGGTCAACGCAGGGTAGGTTTTAGGGTGGGGGTCAGTGTAGTTTTTAGGACAGGGTGGGGGAGTTTTTAGGACAGGGTAGGTTTTAGGGTTGGTGTGGGGGATTCAGGATAGTTTTTAGGACAGTGTAGGTTTTAGGGTTTAGGGTGGTGGTGGTGGGTAGGGGTGGTTTTTAGAACAGGGCGGGATAGGTTTTAGGATAGGGCAGGGTAGCTTTCAGGGTTTGGGCAGGGACCAGCTAGTTTTTAAGGCAGGGTAGGTTTTAGGGCTTGGGGCAGAGGGTTGAGTTGTTCTTAGGACAGGGTGGGGTTGTTTTTAGGGTAGGGTAGGTTTTAGGGTTTATGGCAGGGTTGAAGGTAGTTTTTATGGGGAGGGTGCGGTATGTTTTAGGACATGGCAGGGTAGCTTTTAGGGTTTTGGGGGTTGGGGTAGTTTACTGGACAGGTTGGGGTAGGTTTTACGGATCAGGGTGGGGCAGGGGATCTGGGTAGTTTTTAGGTCAGGGCAGGGTAGGGGTTAGGGTGTTGTTCAGTGTAGTTTTTAGAACAGGGTGGGGGGAGTTTTTAGGACAGGGTAGGTTTTAGGGGTCAGGAGGGAGTCCGGTCATTTTTAGGATGGGGTAGGTTTTAGGGTTGGGATAGGGGGTCGGGTAGTTTTTAGGACAGGGTAGGTTTTAGGGTTTAGGGCTGGGACAGGGAGTCAGAGTAGTTTTTAGGACAGGGTGGGAGAGTTTTTAGGGAAGGGTAAGTTTTAGGGTTTAGGGTGGGGTGGTCAGTTGGGGTCGTTTTTAGGACAGGGTGGGGTAGGTTTTTGGACATGGCAGGGGAGCTTTCAGGGTTTGGGCAGGGACAAGGTAGTTTTTAGGGCAGGGTTCGTTTTAGGGTTTAGGGGAGAAGGTTGTGTAGTTTTTAGAACAGGGTGTGTGGGGTAATTTTTAGGGCAGGTAAGGTTTTGAGTTTAGGGCTGGGGCGGGAGGTGGGGGTAGTTTTTAGGACATGACAGAGTAGCTTTTAGAGTTTCAGGGTTTGGGGATATTTTTAGGACAGGGTGGGGTGGGGTAGGTTTTACAGTTCAGGGTGTGGCGGGGAGTCGGGTAGTTTTTAGGACATGGTGTGGTAGAGTTTAGGGTTCAGGGTAGGGCAGGGGTCGGGGTCATTTTTAGGATGGGTAGGTTTTAGGTTAGGGGTCAGTGTCGTTTTTAGGACAGGGTGGAGGAGTTTTTAGGACACAGTAGGTTTTAGGGTTGGGGTGAAGGGTCGGTGTAGTTTTTAGCATAGAGTTGGTTTTAGGTTTTAGGGCTGCGGCGGGGGTCAGGGTAGTTTTTAGCATGGGGAACTTTTTAGGACAGGGTAGGTTTTAGAGTTTAGGTTGGGGTGGGGGTATGGTAGTTTTTTGGACAGGGTGGGATAGATTTTGGGTTCAGGGTGGAGGATTCTGTAATTTTTAGGACGGGGAGGGGTAGTTTTTAGGAGAAGGTGGGTTTTAGAGTTCAGGGCAGGGGTCAGTGTAGTATTTAGGACAGGTCAGGGTAGGTTTTAGGACAGGGCAGGGTAGGTTTTAGGGTTTTGGTGGGGGTGGGGTCGTTTTTAGAGCAGGGTAGGTTTTAGGGTTTAGGGTGGGGTCGGGTAGTTTTAGCAACAGGGTGGTGCAGTTTTTAGGACAGGGTAGGTTTAATGGTTTAGGGTGGGAGTCGGAGTAGTTTTTAGGACAGAGCAGTGTAGGTTTTAGAACATGGAAGGGTAGCTTTTAGGGTGGGTCAAGGGATTCAGGGCAGTTTTTAGGACAGGGCAGGGTAGGTTTTAGGGTTCAGGGTGAGCAGCACAGGGATCCACCTGTTAGATGGAGGCACTGGAACCTGACCTTCCAGAGTCCAACGGTCCTTTCAATGATCCTTCTGGTTCTCCCATGTGCCTCATTATAACTTTCTTCTGCCCTTGTCTTGGCATTTCTCACAGCAGTCAGCAGCCATGATAGATTTGGGTAACCAGAGTCACCTGCAAATATTGAGGGACAACATTTAGCCACATACTATCCCATATGGCCAACACCATAGGCATACAACAAAATCTACTGGGTGTGAACCAGGGCTCACCTATTAGCCACAACCTGTGCCTCTGTAGTTGTCCCATTACCTTTTGGATGCTGCTATTCCTTAGGACAAAGGCATCATGCACCGACCCAAGATACTTAGCATTGACATGGGAGATGTACTGGTCCGCCAAGCACACCATTTTGCCGGGGGGGACAAATGCAATATGTGTACCATCAACCGCCCCAATTATGTTGGGGATGTGTCCCATTGCATAAAACTCGGCCTTCACTGTGGCCAAATCCTCAACCTGGGGGAAAACAATGTAGCTGCACATGCGTTTTGACAGGGCAAACAACAATCTTGCAGCACTATTGAGAACATTGGCTGTGACATTCCTGCTGCCAAGCCCACTGTCACTTGGAAAGAACCAGTTGCCAGGAAATAGAGTACAGATAGCACTTGCACAAGAGGGGGGATCCCAGTGGGGTGACGGATAGCAGCTATCAGGTCAGGCTCCAATTGGGCACACAGCTCTGTGAGTGTGGCCCTGTCAATTCCATAGGTGAGGATAATGTGCCTGTTCTCCGGTGTAGCCAAGTCCACCAGGGGTCTGTACACGGGGGTATGTCTCCATCTCCTATTCATCCACAGCAGTAGGAATCTGTGGGACACACGAATGAGGAGGCTGTCACAAACTGAACAATGGAGCAACAACAGTAGTTTGGATTCAGTAAACATGTAATGGGTCAGTGTGATTTGTCCAGTATGTGCCTATTTCTCCAGTGACGCAGCATTCGTCCTTAGGGCTGCCCCCCCCCCCGGAAAAGGCATCCACCTGTCCTGTGTGGAGAGATAGGTAGAAGTGGGGTAATTCTGCTGACGTTGTGCGCCCTGGCGGGAGGCGGTCAGGAACCGCCGTGCAATTCCTCATTGGTTAAAATGGGTCCCTATGGGGTACAGTGGCCAATGGTGAGCTATGCCGGCGGTGACGGTATGCACCGCTGTGGACGTGACCGCCATTTTCTATCATTTTCATCACTTGTTATCTGACCTTCCATAGGAGAGGACCTATACTGCATGTGCTGCTGTGAACTGTGTCTGGAACCTACCATGGCCTGTGTGATCAGAGAAAGGGCCCCAGCCTTTACTTCGGAGGAGTTGGAAAGACTGGAGGATGAGGTCCTACCCCAGTACAGACTGCTGTATGGGCCTCCAGACCAACAGGTGAGTACACTGTGGGCACGATGCACATGGCATGAATGCAAAGATTTGTGTGTGTGAAGGCCTCATGTAAGGGGGGTGGGTGGATGTCCTCTTTACGGTGTACACGCTATGTGCTGGGCTATTTGTGTGCCAATGGTGATGCAAATGGGTATGGTGGGCTATGTGTGTAACAGGCTGGACTGTTTGTCTAATGGTATTTTCCTGTGTGTATTGCCTCTGCAGGTCAGCACCCATCAAAAGAAGGGTAAATGGCGTGCCATCGCCAAGGAGGTGCGACCCTGGGGGTCTATGGCAGGCGGAGCACCCACTGTTGCTAACGGTGGGAGGACCTGAGATGCTGGGCGTGGAAGACAGCAGAGGCCCAGCTGGGGATGTCCTCCCAATGAGGAAGGGCTGCCTGTCGAACCTTGACACTCCTGATGGCCCGCATACCGACAGTGGCCTATCCAGAGCTGGATGGGCGCTTGAGGGCATCATAGCAGCCACAAGGGGGTGAATACAGTGCCCATCATTACAACCTACGGCTGGTGGGGTGGTATCCGGGTGGTGGATGTGTGTCAGTGAGTGCCCCTAAGCCAGGCCTGACATAGCAGCATAGGTCCTCTGGTCGCTAGGGTTCTGAAGGAAGAATCTTGCCTACCTAGCTTGTAAGCATCCACTACTGGTCAGGGCTGCGTGGTTCCCAGGTGTGCTGCAGCTGGCAGTGTGTGCCCCTCCTCATGCCTTGGTGGCTAGCAATATCAGTGGAGTGCAATGCATAGTGGGTAGGCCTGTTCCCTGTGTGTGAGGGTGCTGTGTACGCCAACGGTGGTGTTGGTGCAGCCATTGACCCAGTGTATCCTTTGTCTTTCTCCCCTCCCTTTCTTGTGTTTTCATCCTGCCCTATGTGCATTAGCATCATCTGGAGGAGCAAAGGCACCAGCGACAGAGGGAGTTGCATCCCACAGGTTCCAGGAGGCAGAGTCCACCGACGATGAGGGCACCAGTGGGACGGAGGGTGAGGGGAGCACCACGGCAGAGACTGGAGGGGACAGTTCAGACACAGATACCCCCTCCGATGGAAGCTCCCTGGTGGTGGCGGATACTTCTGTGACCACCCCAGCTACAGGTACAGCCTCCACCCCTGTACCAGCACCGCCCTCCCAGCAGCCCCTCATCGAGTTGCCTGTGCCCGCTTAACCAGGAGGGTGGGCATCTCCTTCGCCCCAGGCACCTCAGACCCTGCCCCGATTAGCCCTGCTGCCCTGAGTGAGGACGCTATTGACCTCCTGAGATCCATCTCTGTAGGGCAGTCAACCATTGTGAATGTTATCCAGGGGCTGGCAGCCCAGATGCAACAATCTAATGCATTCCTGGAGGGCATTCACACTGGGTTGGTGGCCCAACAGAGATCGATCCAGGCTCTGGCCTCTCCTCTGATGGCAGCCATTGGCCCTGTTTTTACAGTCCCCCCTCCAACTACCATTTCCCAATCCCCTTCTCCTCTACCCCAACCCATCCCAAGCACACCGCCAGAAAAGCATGCACACAGGACAACACCAAAGAGTGTCACAGCAAACACAAGCACCGCACTTCATCCCACAAGCACGCACGCAAACACCATACAGTTGCAGACACTACAACATCCACTGCCTCCACCTCCTCCCCCTCCACCACCTCCCTCCCAGTCACGTCCACACTCACACCTGCATGCACTACATCTGCATCCACTACCAGCATCACTACACCAAGCGGAACACAAACCTCACTGGCAGACACCTCCATAACATCCATGCTCACATCCCCTGTGTCCTCTCCCACTGTGTCTGTACCCCCCTAAAGTACACAAACACAAGCACTCAGACACCCAACAGCCATCCACCTCACAAAAGCATACAGCCCATGCACCTGCCCCAAAACCAGTAGACCGACACCTCCAACAACCACTCCCTCATCCTCCCCTCCCATTCATTCTCCCTCTTCCCGCCCCAATGTCCCTAAGAAACTTTTCCTATCCACCATTGACCTCTTCCCTGCCCCTACCCCCGTTCTGCACTTAAGGCCAGTCTATCACAAACCTAGCCAAGCTCCTCAGCCACACAGTCCACGGGCCCAATTCCATCCGCAAATACTCGTGGTGGAAAGGAGTCCAGGCCATATATACTGAAGAGGAAGGAGCCTGCACCATCATGCAAGTAGGGCAAAGACCTGCACCACCAGGCAAGAAGGGCAAGGAGTCTGCACCTGCAACCCAAAAGGGCAAGGAGCCTTCACCCGCCTCCCAAAAGGGCAAAGAGCCTGCACCAGCAGCCAAGAAGGGCCTGAACCTGCACCAGCAGCTGTCACAGAGCCCAGTGGATCTATCCCAGGGTGTAGGGGATGTGCAGCAGCCTCCCACCACCACCACCAGCACCACCACAGGTCATCCATCCGAGAGTGCAGGGGATGTGCAGGAGCCTCCCACCACCACCACCACCACCAGGACCACCACAGTGCAGCCATCACCGCCGACGGATGCAATGTGATCCTGCTTCCATGGGCTGCTGTGTGGCCTGTCCACTCCCGAACCAGTGGGCAAGACACCCACTCGAGAGACTGTGACCTTGCACTCCCCAGGACCAAGCACAGGGCATGTTGCCCCCTCCAGAGCCAGTGGGCAAGACACCCACTTGAGTGACTGTGGGCCATCACTCCCCAGGACCAAGCACAGGGCATGTTGCCCCCTCCAGAACCAGTGGGCAAGACACCCACTTGAGAGGCTGTGGCCCATCACTCCCTACGACCAAGCACAGGACATGATGCCCCCTCCAGAGCCAGTGGTCTTGTTTCCGCTCCCGGTTGGGGTGCCCCCCAGAGGTGCCTACCTATTTGCCAACTGATGCCCCTGCAGTGTTCTCTCTGTATTGATACAGGTGACAAGTGGGGCCTTGGACTTTGCCCTGTGGCCATTTGGTCAATGCAAACTTAGGACTGGGCAGTGTCCCTTTTTTTTGTACATTTGTAGATATCTGTAACATTGGCTAAGTTATTTTTATACTGTGTTGATCTTATTACACTCACTTTAGTAAATTTGTTTTGTCCTTTCATTATTCAGACGATTTAGGGGGATTAACTTGTTTTATTGTGCAGTTCGTTGTGTGTTTGGGGTGTGTGTATGGGGTATGTGTGGTGCGTGCATGTGTCACTGTTGTTTTCCTTCCTCCCTTGTGTGCTAGGCGACTGTACTCACTGTTGTCGTCTTAGCCAGCATTGGTGTTCGTGATGGAGTGGTGGAGCAGAATGTAGAATATCATCGGAAATACATGCAGTTCTGGTTCATTGGCGGCGTGGTTGTTCCCCGTGTATCCAATGGTGAGTCCTTTCACTGCTGAGCTATGTTTCCACCAGGCTCTTGATGTCGTTGGTACCGCCCGGAAAAGGTGGCAGTGTGCAGGGTCTTAATATGGTGAGCAGAACTTTGAATTCCACCTGGCTGTAGGCGGCTACCACTGTGGTGCCTGTTGTTTCAGCCCTGGCGGCCGGTGTGGTACATTGGAGATCTTTCTGCCATGGTCATAATTTGGCGTACTTACCACCGGCCTGTTGGCGGTATTACTGCCACCTAATCACCGACCGCCAGGGTCTTAATGAGAGCATAAATCTTGTCAACTTACATTACAGGAACTATGACTTTTAGAAGTATACACTAACTTTTTTTTAATTTTATATTTTGTTAAAATATTTATTTCCTAACTTAGTCATTATAAATAAAATATGCTATAACCTGTAGAAATGATAGACTAAAGAAACATCTGAATACAAGGTTCAAACAACTGAGCATACTATGAAATGCACAGTGTTCTTCTCTTCATCTCTTACATGGTCCTGCAAATAAGTTGGAGGTTTCCTGTCTCTCTGCACTCAGCCCATTGTTTTCCCACTTTCCTTTACACTCTTGCTAGTTTCAGCGTCACATAAGACAGGTGCCTCTTCCAACTCCTCCAATGCACAACCCTCATTCACTAACATGAATCTGCTAAATCCCTCATTATCCAGTTCTACGTCTTCTTCCTTTCCTTTTTTCTGATATAGGGCCACTATCCGTCTGTTCCACTTGTCACTGTTTTCAAGCACCACCTACCAATCAAAAACTTGTTTGACCTTGTGCGTGCCTCTAAACTTGAATAAACCATTCCCCACAGGACCATCTTTCACTTTCACCCAATCCTCTCCTTGGATACCTGTTGTCTTGTTCCTCCTCAAATTATTTGTAATAAGACACTCATTCTTCTTACTTCCTTTCAACCAGTTTGGCACCATTTTCAGTTGACTTATTGACTCAAAGAGTGACTTACTGGCTCCCCTACTTTCAGTGGTACAATATGCCCACACCATCTTCTCTGCTGCCTCATACACTTCCAATCTGTTGCAAACCGCTAATTGTATGGTCCCCTTCACCATATGGTTCGGTTCATGCATTCTGCAATGCCATTCATTTGAGGACTGTAGAGAGAAGTGCAATAATGTTTTATGCCATATGCTTCTAAGAATTCTCGCATCTCAGTAGACGTAAACTGGGTGCCAATATTGGTTATCAACATATGTGGAAAGCCTTCCTTCTTAAACATCTCCCTCAGTACTTTGATTGTGTTCCTTGTAGACACTCCCCTAATTGTTTTTACCTCCAACCATTTTGAATATACGTCAACCAAGACCATAACTGTAACAAACCTTAATTTCTGTTTTATTTCTGTTTTATCCCCGCAAGAGGATCAATGAAATCCATACTTACACTATGACATGGTTCCTTGGGACTTTGAATGTGACTAGAATCAGACTGTGTACCAACCCTCAATCTTTTCTCGCTTTCCTTGCAGTCTAAACACCTTTCTCCCCTCGGAGCTGTCTGCACATCAACACGCAGCCACCAGACATTTTCCTTCACTCTCCTTTGAGTCACAGTCTGATCCAAGTGACCCTCATGTGCCAGTTGTATAATCCTTTGCCTAAGGATTTCAGATTAAACAAATCTATCCCCCCTAATTAAAACATTCCCCTCACTCACCGACAACTCACAAAATCTTCAAGTAAGGTCTCACAATAGGAACAACCATGCTTTCTCTTCTGCTGCCTTGTTAATTACTTCACACACCTCCTTCAACACATGGTCACATGTCATTTCCTGTACCCACTCCAGTTTCGTGAAAACCTTAACACCATTGTTCACTTCCTCCAACCATGCCACTGCCACTTCTTTTTCCTTGTTTATCCCCCTTGCCTTGTCTACTACTTCTCAGCTCACAGGCAAACAGGAAAGTGCACCTGCTTGTATGTTATGCCACCCTGAAATATATTCAACGACATACAGAAATACCTGCAAACGGGCAGCCAATCTCGGTTAAGTACCTTCAACAGAGGCTTATCATCCGTTCTTAGTTTAAAGCTCATACCCCACAAGTATGTCCTGAAATATTCTATAGCCCATGCTGCTGCCAGCGCTTCGCGCTCTATCACAGAGTAGTTCTTCTCCAGCCTGTCAAAGTGCGCAATGCAAAAGCTAAGTTCTCTCCCCTTCTTTGTGGATTTGAGAGGGAACTGCACCAACCCCTACAGCACTGGCATCAACTGTGAGAAAAGTGTTCAATTTTACATGAAATGGCACTAGAATATCTGCTTTACACACTTCCTGTTTTATATGATCAAAATACCTTTGCTACCCCTCATCCCAATGTAATACACATCCTTTCCTGAGCAACACCTTTAATCCCTCATTCTGTGAGGCAAAGTTTTCCACAAACATGGAAATGTATTCAATCAATCCCATGAACAACCTTAACTGGTCCTTGTCTTTTGGTGGGGGAGACAATTATATGGCTTCAAGTAGATTTTTTGGGGTTTTATGCCTTCCCCAGTAATAGCATGGCCCAAATATTCAATCTCTTCACACAAAAATTTGCATTTCTCTCTCTCGTGAGTGACCTACTTCCAATAATTTCCTCAAAACTTTCTTCAATACAACACTATGGCCCTCATTCCTACTCTGGCGGGCGGCGGTCGCCGCCCGCCAGGTGGGAACCGCCATATGGCCGCTCCGCGATTGAAAGACCGCTGGGGCCATTCCGACCTTCCCGCTGGGCCAGCAGGCGCTAACATTGTTAGCGCCCGCCGGCCCAGCAGGAAGGCTGCCTGCAACACTGAAGCCGGCTCCGGTGTTGCAGGTGTGCGACGGGTGCAGTTGCACCCTTCGCGCTTTTCACTGTCTGCTAAGCAGACAGTGAAAAGCATGCTGGGGCCCTGTTAGGGGGCCCCTGCACTGCCCATGCCAGAAACAGGCTGGCGGGAAGGGGGTCGGAATCCCCATGGCGGCGCTGCTTGCAGCGCCGCATGGAGGATTAGCCCAGCCGGGGGAAATCCGGCAGACCCGGTTTTCCGACCGCGGCTTTACCGCCGCGGTCGGAATGGGCTTTGAAGCACCTCCAGCCAGTTGGCGGTGCTTCAGTCATCCGCGACCCTGGCGGTCTAGAATTACCCCCTATGTTGTTCCACAGTGGTCCCATAAATGAGAATATTATCTTGAAAAACATAACATTTGTAAAACCTTCAAATATATGTGACATTAATCGTTGAAAAACACTAGCGGCCGATGACAACCCAAACAGCATTCTAGTAAAACTGAATGTTCCTTCCATGATAATAAAGGCCGTCAAATATTTGGATTCTTCATGCAAATGGATTTGATGGTAAGCGCCTCTCAAATCTAATTTTGAGAAGAACTTATCACCATTTAGCAAAAGTAAGAACTCATTGAAGTTGGGTAAAGGAAAATTATCAGTAACTATATTCTGGTTGACACTCCTTAAGTACACAGAGAACCTTAAGCATCCATCAGATTTCTTTGTTATCGCCACCGGTGATTTTCACATACGACCTTCATCTGGTTCAATTAGCCCCTCTTTCACCATTTATTTTAACATTTCTTTAACCTCCTCTCTAACTATTATAGAAACCTTCCTTACTTTGTGCTTCACTGGCACTGCTCCATTCTTGATCCTAATCTTATGCACATACCCACGTAATTCACCTAACTCTTCCCTGAACACCTTTTCTACCTCACTCAAAATTTCCTTCACATTTTTGTCCTCAACAACCATTACATGTTCATGTGCCTTGGGATTTACTTTGATGTTCAAATAATATTGGTGCATCCAACCTAAGATGGGACTTCCTGCTTCTGCAACGTATAATTTTCTTTGAGTTTTTCTTGATTTCATTTCAATTTCTGACACAAAATAACCTAGAATGTCAATCTCTTTGCCCTGATACCCACCCAGGCAAATGTATTTGTGTAATAAGGTCACAAGCGACCATGTTTTAAAATAAATATCCTTAGGTATAATTGTGTATCATGACCCGGTGTCCACCAAGAGCTCCATGTCTCACCCATGGACGTTGAACCATGCCCTTGACCTACTTTCCCTCCACTCAATGCCATCATCTTATCCCCCACTCAAAATGCGATCTTGAGCTAAATCTTGATTACTATCATTCCTGTCAGCCACCACTGTTACTTTGGACTTAGACCATTCTTTGCACATGCCTGCACAATGTCCTTTACGCCTGCACCTCCTGCATTCTTTATTGATGGCAAAACATCTCTTAGAATCACTTCCATGAAAATTGCTACCAGATCTATAACATCCTTTCATAATACTTTTCGGTGCATAGATCCTTTGTGGTTGCTTGTTCCTTCCCAAGTAACAATACTATTGTTTTTTTTGCACCTCTCCATCTACCTCAGCTATTTCTTCTTTCTTACCTGCAGTGCCACCCACTATTTATTCATTTCCCTCATGCAATACTCCGACCAACCTTCGCCATTCCGATTGCATCTCTTATTGTGTTTCTTTTTGCTGCCCACAACCGCTCTTGTATCTTTTGACTCTTATACTGTACAGTTAAGTGATCTTGTAATAATTAATCGCCCATCAAACCAAATTGGCATTTCACAGATAGTTCCCTCAGTCTGGATCCAAACTCATCTATAGTCTCACCACTAAGTTGTGGTTGCATATACAACCTATATCTTGCCATCACAATATTTGTTTCTTCTGCAAATCTGTAGCTTAGTCTGAGTCTGGCCTCTCTGTAAACATCAGTCATTCTAGAACCATTGTCTAACACTTCTGGTAAGAATTTAAATGTTCTCTGACCTTCCTACCCAAATGCATTTAATAAAAATGGCCTTATTCCTTTCTGAGCTGAAATCTTCACTGTCTAAGGCTTGTAAATAATTGTCAAACATATCAATCCAGTCCTCCGACTGGATTGTAGGAGCCCCTTGATGTTGCAGACAAAATGGAAGTACAGAAATGGTACATTGTTCCATATCTTGTTGAGGTTGGGTGCTGCACTATTCCCAGTTTACTAATACAACCCTAGTAGTACTATGGTGTGCGCATCACTGTGCTGCTAATTCTGCTTCTGTCCAGAGGCACTTCTGCTACGTCTGGGTGCTCTTCATCAAACTACAATTATTTATTTAAAAATGTTCCTGTTACATCTCACCCATTGAAGACAGTTGCCTTTTTAATGGTCGTGGCCTCATCCCTTTAAGTTGGTCACAAAGTCAAAGTTATCCTTTTTTAAAATGATGGTGTGCACGTCACTGCGTAGCCGTGCAGGTAGAGTGATTGTTCCACTGGCGTAACTTGCCTCACAGGTGCCACGCCTCGTGCTACTCACACAGCTGCACTCTGAACGTGCCTCGCTATCCTCCTGCTGTGCGCGCAGCTGTATTTCTTTGTGTCTGACCGTGCCTTGTGCTGGGTGTGCTGTTGCTCTGCCTGCCACACACTGGATGGGCCCTTGCTTGTGCTGCCAGTGCCTCGCACTGGGTTTACAGATTAGTAAAAAAAATACAGACAGGACCTGGGCGATAGATCCTTTAGAAGGTTCAAACCTCGTTGAAGTTTTCCGACTGGTGACTGTCACAACGGCGCCTCGGGGTTAAAGCTGTCCATGAGTAACTTCTTCCCCAGTATGTCACTTGCCAGGTTGATATTTCAGCAGCTGGCACTCGTCGCCAAAATTGTTGTAAATAATAAGGATCCGCACACCGATGTAGGCTCTAGATAGGTTCTTTTAATCAACCTGCCAAACATGATTTCACCCTCACCAGCTTACACTGCAACTGACACAAATTTAAGCCCAACATTCCTCTGCATCTAGAGAGCCCTATTACATCATAAATACAACCCTAATCTACAACTTAAGAATGTCCAATGTCTCTACTTACTGTAACACAATACCTTTGGAGATAGATGTCACACTACAACCAATAACAATGTACTCTCTTTCTCAACAGGTTGAGCTTCCACAGCACCTGGACAGGCCTTGTTAACCAACCAGTCTTCCACTCCACCCGGATGAAGCCCTCAGTGATATCAACACTCCTGGACTTCTGGGCATGGAGTATGCCCCTGGCACATCTAGGCAGACAGCAACAGTGAGTCTCACTGTGCCTACATTTATGCCTCCCAGCCCTTTTGCAACAACATCAAAGGCAACAACGCACCCCCAAACTGTGTACCTAGCACATTTTGTGCCATCTTCTGCCCCCAGTCCTGGTTCCTGAGGTGCAACCCAACACTCCTGACACTGAGGGCCCAGGACATAGTTGGAGAGGGCAATCTGTGCCAAGGTCACAGGCTTTTGGGATAGGGTGCATGGGAGGGATGCTGTGGGCCAGTAGAGAGGGGCTGCTGTCGACCATGGCAGCATCAGCCACGTCTTGGGGGTCTATCAGGAAAGCAGCTGCAGGGGAACATGATTAAAAAAAATGGATGAACATAATGCCAACATAGACACCCTAACAGGGATGCTGAGGGACATCCACACAACCCTCAGTAGGGCTTTTCCGCCAACATCCACCTCTTCCTGTGGTACAACTATTTCACAGCTGAGTACATCTGCGGCAACCACAGTAAGGGAAGACCTGCCAGAGGCACAACCACCCTCAGACACCCCTGCCTCTGCAGCAGCTGATCCCCCCGCAAGTGGGCACATCCATGCAAGAATTCAGGAGGTGCAGATGGCAACACACCCATCACTGCCAGCAAGAAACCTCTTCCTTAATGTCCTCCTTTCTGTGTCACACATTCCCTCTGTGGACTGATCCTGAACCACATTCCAGTTCCAATGGGAGGAGTACTCTGGACTTTGGCCTTCCAATGGTGTGACATCTATTCCAATGATTTCATTCACCATGACTGACACCTTCACTATACATTTTTTGTTTCTTTATGTCACCATTTTTTAAATTATCAGTGTAATAGATTCACCCATCACTAGCTCATTGTCTCCTGTCTTAAATTTCATAATTAGAAATGTAGATATGTAAGACCATGTGTACCATACAATGGAAATACAAGCTACTTGTGAAAGCAGGGGTATGTTGCATGTACACAGTGCCCAGCTGAGGGATTACAACCATCACACACCAACACCTACATACAAGTGTCTTGTGTTAGAATATATTTAATTACATTGTACATCACATAGGCTGTCAAGATGTCACAAACATAGAAAATCAGACATAACCATATCAGACAGTGTAGGCCACAAAAGATGCTCGTACAGGCCCCCAGAACATTGTAGGAATGTACATGTCAGACATTGTCCTGTTAAATAGGCAACAATGGACATGGTTGATGTCATCAGCTGGAGACATATCCCATAGCTCTCAAAAGAAAGCCCACCTCATAGAATGCAATACCCAGACAGGTGGCTGTACAAACAAATGTCAGTGATTGGCCACAGGCACATTGATCTACAATGATGAAACACATGGACATATACAAACAGTTCAGACAAAAAGAGTGTTTAGTGAATGTGAAGGGTAACTGACATGAATTTGGCCTCCAACAAAATTTTTACTGACCACATGATGCAAGTTCAATGGAGTCATCAGCACTTCCATTCCTTTACTGTGCAAGCTGTCTTGTTACAGGTCTTCTACACCCCACATCTGTGAAATACATTCCCAGGATTAATCCATGTCCACTTTTGTATGTCCCAACAGCACAATATACCTGCCAATGTCACAACTATGAAATGGCCAAATGAAGATCTCATGGTGAAGGTGCCTGAACAAATAACAAAACCGAGGCCCTGATTTAGCACCACCTTAGAGTCATTTTGTTATGCGAAGGCAGTGCTAAGGTGGCCTTTTCCCCGCATCATATTTACAAAGTGCTGCAATGCATGCATTGCACCACTTTGTAACCCTTTGCGCTACATTATGCCTGCACCAAGGATAATGTATACAAAGAGGGGCGTTTCCCCGTTAGGGGGGCCGAACAAATGGTGCAAGTGTATATAAAAGATTTCTTTGCATCATTTGTTTCGGCGCTTTTGAGGCTTGCAGAGCAGGCACTAAAAGGCGTTAAAAGGAGGCACACCAATGTCTACAATGGACCTCAATGGGCTTGCAGGATTTGTGTCAACATTTTTTACGCTAATCCTGCAAAGTTCCAAACTAGCGTTACAAAATTATGATGCTAGTTCTCTAACTACCGCCATGGTGTGCTGTACCTTAAATACGGCGCTCACATGGTGGCATTAGGGGGGCGCTAAGGGGCGCAAGAAAAGTGGGGAAGCACTGGGTGCAGCGCCACTTTTCGTAAATCTGGCTCAAAGAGTATAGTTATGAGAACATACATATGATACAAGTCACAAAGTATACGTTTGGAGAATAAAATCCCTTAGAAAAATCTGACACAACCAAACCAACATCATCAAAATGTGAATGTGTCAAAAGCTAGCTCATCCAGCACCCTTTTGCAGATTTTGCCTGAGCATCTGCCCCCTAACTATTTCTAAAAATATACTCCTTTTCTTTAATCTCTTTTATTTAAATCAAAATGAGATAATCAAAACTCAATAATAAAATGTTTTTTGCGAGGGATCTCTACCCATCTGACATATGCAATAAAGAAAAAAGCTGTTTGGACAAGTTCATTCACAATAAGTAAGTTTGTTTTATCGTAAGGCTCCCAAAGATACAATCAATTTGTTTAATTGAGCGTACACCCGTTGGTGTAGCCAGTGTGTGTTCCTGCTCATAGATCTGCTCTCCCAGCTAAGAAGGAAATACAGAAATCAAAGCTCTAGCAATACAGAGACTTGCTGTCACAATGTTAATAGATAATAGTGATTTTAGTCCAAGTCTGCTTCCAATATGTAGCCCATCATGATTTTCTTAGATGTGAGCTAAAGATCATAGCTAATACATAACCCGGAAAGCCAGTTCATACCTGCCCAGAACACCCCCTAGTTTAGGACAGGAGACAAACATATGTAAGATATTCGCTCCAGCCAGGCCACGCCCCGGCCCACTGTGTTATTCTATCCAGCGTATAGTACAACAATCAAATTAGTAGAATGGACGGAGTCCTCTAGTGCTCCTAGAGTGGCCAAAATTACCGAGGTGCCCATATCCTGCTCTAAGATCTTGCTCCATTTGTCAGCAAGTAAACGACTATTATTGACCCAACATTGACAGAACTTTTAATATACAGTGCTTATTAAAGACTTCTTGGGTGCATTTTGTAAACCGAGGAGTACATCAGAACTCATAGGTAAGGCTGCAAGCCTACACCTTAATAGAAAAATATCTCTGTCCTGCAAGTACTCAATAAAAAAGTCGATGGGGGAGCTCAAAAAGAGTTTGCTGCCCTTCAAAAGTACAAAAGCCATTCAGATCATAAAGATGTCTTAAGCACACTACCCCATGGTTAGCCCATCCTTTACAAATATCATCCTGGAAGATAGCCAGAAGCATAAGCTTATCCCAGATTGGCCTATCTGAGTGGATAAGCGGTAAGGAATGTTTAGAAGAAATCTAACACCATATGTATATTATATCTTTTCTAAACTTAAATCTAATCTGCTTAAAATAATTGGGGTCTCCAAATCTGAACGAAAACAGTCTGCAATCAGGTCCTAGCGTACAATATATAACAAAAAGCAATAGGGTTCTGGTTATCAACTGTCAGTAACACTTGGAGACGTCCTGCAAACACCACCCAATAATACAGCTTAAAGTTGGGGAGCTGAAATCCCCTTTTATTATAAGGAAATTTTATAAGCCGGATTGCCCGCCTAGCCCATCTGTATACCCAGATAAAACTGCCAAGAACACCTCCTAATTGTTTGAATAAAGTATTTAGGACAGGCAGAGGAACTGCACAAAATATGTATAGGAATTTTGGTAGGATATTCATCTGAATGATGTTACACCAACCAACAATACCGATAGGTAAAGGATTCCAGCCTTTCAGTTTCATTACAACCGTTAGTAAGAGAGGCTTATGATTTAGTTTAACAATTTTTTTCCACCTGTGATGCCAGCCGAAGGAGTAACCCCCAATATTGGAATTTCTGGCTGGAAATTGAGAAGAACTTGGGTTTTACCCAAGTTTAATTTATAGCCAGAAAATACACCAAATGTATTAGCTTCATCTTTAATGCAATCTAGGGTGGTACAGGATTTGAAGAATAGATTGCCATGCCATCGGCTGAGGCTGTGATCTTAAGTTCACAACCCTGAAAGATGACCGGCTAGATGTGGTTATTATGATACACAGAGCACAAATATGGTTCTAAATGCAATGCAAATAATAAGAGGAGAGTGGGCAACCCTGCCTTGTACCATAGTGAAACCTGAAGTGTGTAGGTGCAATCCCAGGATAAGCCAGTTTGGCGCTAGGACTTTTATAAAAACCTTGTACCCATTTACAAAAGTGCCCCTCAGACCGAAAGCAGCCATCATAACCCAGAGGGTTTCCCCGTACGACATGATCGAGTGCCTTCTCTGCATCCAAAAGTATAATTCCCATGTTAATACCCATTTTCTCAGCAATATCAAAGGCTGCAATTGTGGTGTTAACATGCGCAGAAGTGTCACACCCCGAAATGAAACCATGCTGATAGTGGGCCGCTAAGGGCTATTACAAGGCTGGCAGTCTTGAGACTGCCAGCCTCACGGTTACAGTCAGGACCCCCGCTGCTCTGGTGGTCCGACCGCCACATTATGACACTAGCACCATCGTCTCCATCAGCAATGATGATCCCAACGGGTTGATGGTGGCAGAGGTCGCAGCAAACAGATCGACATGATGTTCTGCCAGCCTTTACCCCCATGAAAAGGGTGGAGGAGAAGAGGTGCAGGGGGCCACAGGAAGGCCCCTGCACTGCCCATGCAGTGGGTCCCCGTGCCCAGCACTCTCGCAATGCTCACTGTCTGCTCTGCAGCCAGTGAGCATTGTGAGGATGCTGGTGCACCCTGCGGTGGCAGCCTTGCTGCGGGCTCAATTACGAGCCAACGACAATGCTGCCACCACTTTCCCGCTAGGCTGATGGGCAGAAACCTTGGTTTCTGCCCGTTAGCCCAGTGGGAAGGTCCTAATGGTTCCGGCGGGGAGGTAGCAAGCATGGGGGCAACTTCCCCATCGGAAGTTCGGCGGATGGGTCATCCCATCTGCACATATGCTAACAAAATGGATTTGGGTATCAGCCATCTACCTGCTCCTCATGTGGCCCTCAAAAGGTAACAGTCTGTTCCGCCCGCCAAAAATACTGTCACTGCCGGTGACAGTGCACCGCCATAATGTGCCATCTGTGACCAGCAACACACTTACTGGTGAGTGTGTAGGAGAACCTACACAAGAAGGCTGCTCTAGATTGTTTGTGATGATCAGACATATATTAATGTTGTTGTTATACCAATGCTGATGGTCTGTTCAGATTCTTCCAACGTAGTGATGAGAACTTCCATGTGGTTGGGTAGTTGCTCCCCACTTTTAACTGGGAGGAACATATGTTAGACTTGGCATCATTGGCATGGTCTCCCCTAACTTTTTGGCTCCATTTCCCAGGTTGTTTCTGTGTGCTAGACTCTGTTTTTGCTGTTTTGTTTGCTCTGGACACTTTACCACTGCTGAACAGTGCTAAAGTGTAAGTGTTCCCTGTATAAATTGAATGTGTACATTGACTTATCCATGATTGGCATATTTGATTTACCAGTAAGTCCTTAGTAAAGTGCACTAGAGGTGCCCAGGGCCTGTAAATCAAATGCTACTAGTGGGCCTGCAGCACTGGTTGTCCCACCCACCTTAATATCCATGTAAACATGGCTCAGAGCTGCCACTGTGAGTGCAGTCTTTAACTGCCAATTCAACTTGGCAAGTGTACCCATTTGCCAGGCCTAAACCTTTGCTTTTTATACATGTAAGGCACCCCTAAGGTAGGTCCTAGGTAGCCCCATGGGCAGGGTGCAGTGTATATTACAGGTGAGACATGTACCTATGTGTTTTACATGTTCTGACAGTGAAATACTGGCAAATTCAGTTTTCACTGTAACAAGGCCTATCTCTCTCATTGGTTGACGTGGGGGTTGCAAAAGCATTTCTCCTCCAATCACGTGGAGGGGGCGAGAGAGGCATGAAAGGAGAGGAAAGGCCTTTTCTCTCCTTTCACATCTCTCTCTCTGTGATCGGGTAGCAGAAATGGCCACTAGACACCAGGGATTTATTTTTATTTTTTGTAACTGAATAAGACGAGCAGCCGATCTGCACCCTCCCCCTTCCGGGGTGGCAGAAACCGCTAGACACCAGGGATAATTGTTTTTTGTTTCTTTTTTATGTATATGGGGATCAACCCCTTAGGTAAGAGTAGCTCCAAATTTACTTTTAGGCCATTCCTGCCCCCCTTCGGGGCAGATTGGCCTATTTTTATTAGGCCAATCTGCCCCAAAGGGGGGCAGAAACCACTAGACATCAGGGATTCTTTTTTTTTGTCAGTTTCACATGAGGGGAGCGACCCCTTAGGCAAGCGTCACTCCCCGGGGGGGGGGAGGATTTGTTGTAGGCCATTTCTAACCCCCTTGGGGGTAGATCGGCCTATTGTAATTAGGCTGATCTGACCCCAGGGGGCCAGAAAACCCTGGACACCAGAGTTTTGATTTGTGTATTTTATTTTTTTATATGTGGGGAGCGACCCCCTAGGCAAGGGTCGCTCCCCTAGAGGGCAAATCTATTTTAGGCCATTTGTGCCCCACTGGGGGTAGATCGGCCTATTTTTATTAGGCCGATCTGACCCCGGGGAGCAGAAACCACTAGGCACCACGGATTGTTTTGGACCAATTTCATGCAGGGGGAGCGACCCCTTAGGCAAGGGTCGCTCCCCTGGGGGGCAAATCTATTTTAGGCCATTTGTGCCCCACTGGGGGCAGATCGGCCTATTTTTATTAGGCCGATCTGACCCCGGGGAGAAGAAACCACTAGGCACCAGGGATTGTTTTCGACCAATTTCATGCAAGGGGAGTGACCCCTTAGGCAAGGGTCGCTCCCCTGGGGGGACACATTTTTTTTAGGCCATTTCTGCTCCCCTTGGGGGCAGATCGGCCTATTTCTATTAGGCCGATCTGCCCGAAACCACTTAGGCACCAGTGTATGTGTGTGTTTTGATGGGGGGTAGCCCCTGGGGCAAGGGTCGCTCCCCATGGGAGTACATTACTGTTGGCCATATCAGCCCCCCTTGGGGGCAGGCCGGCCTATTTTTGGAAGACCCATCTGCCTCCAAGGGGGGGCAGAAAGCCCACCAGAGACCAGGGAAGATTTTTTTCTAAAATAAGAAGGTGGAGGCATGGCCATACCTCCACCCCAAATAAATGAGGCCAAAGTTGCTCTGCCCACTAATGGGTTGATGGGGCAATTACCCCTGATCCACACCCGGGGTGGAGAAGAAAGTCTACTAGATGTCAGGGAATTAAAAAAAAAAAAAAAAATTGTGGGGTGGTGGCTACCTACCAGTATGGGCCTGATTATGCCTCCACGCCAACTGAAGGGGGTAGCACTCTTTCAGCTCTCCCCCTACACACTAAAACATCTTACCCCACGGCAAGCAAAAGGACATCTGATTATTTGGGGTTTTGGTTTTACATTTGGGCCATGAGAGCTTGTCTAACTCTCAAAATCGGCCCACTTGGAATGGTGAGGGCTGCACTTTTTGGACTTTGGGACGCTGCCATGTAGAAAAATCCACAAGACATAGACACATCTGAAAACTAAACATCTGGGTGATTCTAGGGTGGTGTGCTTCACATGCACCCTGACTATTTTCTTACCTACAATGCCCAATCACACATTTTTCCCACATTTTTGTGATGGAACCTTCTGGAATCTGCAGGAATCCACAAAATTGATACCACCCAGCATTGTCTCATCTATACCGATAAAACATCTGCTGCACTTGTCAGCATAAAAATGTTTTTTTTCCAAACTGCCCTTTGGACCCGCTTTGCTTCCCCCTCAATTTTGACATGTTTTTGGCTGTTCCAGGTCACAGGCACTTGGCCCACCTACACAAGTGAGGTATCATTTTTACTGGGAGACTGAGGGGTTAGGTGGTAGGAAATTTGTCCCGGTGCGGTGATCCCACACAGAAATGTGGGAAAAATTAGATTATTTTGAGCTAAATGTGAGGTTTGCTGAGGATTCTGTGTAAGAAAACATTGGGGGATCCACACAAGTCAAACCTCCCTAAACTCCCTCGGGTGTCTAGTTTTCAGAAATGTCTGGGTTTGGTAGGTTTCCCTAGATGGCTGCTGAGCCCAGGACCAAAAACGCAGGTGTGCCCCCGCAAAACAGGTAGTTTTGTATTTGATCATTTTGATGTGTCCAGATAGTGTTTTGGGGCATTTCCTTTCGCGGGCACTAGGCCTACCCACACAAGTGAGGTACCATTTTTTTCAGGAGACTTGGGGAAATGCTGGGTGGAAGGAAATTTGTGGCTCTTTTCAGATTCCAGAACTTTCTGTCACCGAAATGTGAGGAAAAAGTGTTTTTTTGCCAAATTTTGAGGTTTGCAAAGGATTCTGGGTAGCAGAACCTGGTGAGAGCCCCACAAGTCAACCCATCCTGGATTTCCCTAGGTGTCTAGTTTTAAAAAATTCACAGGTTTGGTAGGTTTCCCTAGGTGCTGGCTGAGCTAGAGGCCAAAATTTACAGCTAGACACTTTGCAAAAAACACGTCAGATTTCAGTGGAAAAATGTGATGTGTCCATGTTGAGTTTCCTGTCGCGAGCATTAGGCCTACCCATGAAAGTGAGGTATCATTTTCATCGGGAGACTTGGGGGAACACAGAATAGCAAAACAAGTGTTATTGCCCCTTGTCTTTCTTTACACTTTTTCCTTCCAAATGTAAAACAGTGTGTAAAAAATGTGTCTAATTGTGAAATGTCCTGTAATTCAGTATGAGTACCCTGGAATTCAGAGATGTGCAAATAACCATTGCTTCTCAACACCTTATCTTGTGCCCATTTTGGAAATACAAAGGTTTTCTTGATACCTATTTTTCACTCTTTATATTCAGCTGATGAATTGCTGCATACCTGGTATAGGATGAAGACCCATTACAAGGTGCAGCCCATTTATTGGTTTTGGGTGCCTAGGGTTCTTGATGAACCTGCAAGCCCTATATATCCCTGCAACCAGAAGCATCTTGCAGACGTAACGGTATATTGCTTTCAAAAATCTGATGTTACAGGAAAAAGTTACACAGTAAAACGTTGAGAAAAATGGCTGTTTTTTCACCCCAATTTCAATATTTGTTTTATTTCAGCTGTTATTTTATGTAGGAAAACCTTATAGGATCTACACGAAATTACCCCTTGATGAATTCAGAATTTAGCCTACTTTTCAGAAATGTTTAGCTTTCTGGGATCCAGCATTGGTTTCACACCCGTTTCTGTCACTAACTGGAAGGAGGCTGAAAGCACAAAAAATAGTAAAAATGGGGTATGCCCCAGTGAAATGCCAAAATTGAGCTGAAAAATTTGGTTTTCTGATTCATGCCTGCCTGTTCCTGAAAGCTGTGAAGCTGGTGATATGAGCACCACAAACCCTTTGTTAATGAAATTTTCATGGAAAAAAACACAAGCCGCCTTCTGCAGCTCTTTTTTCCCATTTAAAAAAAAACAAAATGTTCGCTGTATTTTGGTTAATTTTTTGGTCTCCTTCAGGGGAACCCACAAAGTCTGGGTACCTCTAGAGTCTCTAAGATGTTGGGAAAAAAAGGACACAAATTTGGCGTGGGTAGCTTATGTGGACAGGAAGTTATGAGGGCCTAAGCACACACTGCCCCAAATATAAAAATAGGCCTGCCAACTGAGGGGAAAAGGCATGGCAGCAAAGGGTTTAAATAGTATTAAAGCTCAGATTCCCTTTGGGAGCAGATAGACATGTGGAGTTTGGGGTCTTTGAACTCAAAATTTGCTTAAACTATTCTGTGACTTTGCTTGTTTGTTGATTCCCTGCCTGGGTCAGTTTGACAGTTGGCCTGTTTGCGCCTCTCCTCTAGACAGTGACACAAAGGGAGCTGGGGTGTAGCCTGCATATCCTGATGGGCCATCTGGGCTGAGGGGAGGGGAGGAGTTGTCACTTACACCTGAAAGGGCTGTGGCTGCCCTCACACAATGAGGTCTCCAACCCCAAGGTGTGTGGCTAGGGCCTGGCCTGGGCAAGGCAGGATCTTGAAAACAACAGAGAGTTCTCTTTGAAGTGGGCTTACTTCAAAGGAAGAATGGGGTATAAGAAGAGCACAACCCATGAAAATCAGATTACTTCTGGAACCAAGAGGAACCTCTACCAAGGGGAAGAGCTGGAGGAGGAGTACTGCCCCTTTGCCTGTGACTGTGCTTTGCTGGGTTGGCCTGCAGTAGCTGCTTCTGCCTGAGAGAGGACAAAGACTGACTTTTGTGTGACTTCCACTGGTGAAGAATCTCCAAGGGCTTGAACTGAGCTTGCCTCCTGTTTTTGAAGTCTCAGGGACAACAAAGACTTCTCTTGGGCTTTCTGCTGAGAGTCTTCACTGCCAAGTGGTGCCATAACCTGTCTCTGGGCCCTTGTAAGGGTGCAGCTGGTGGAAAAGGACAAACATCCACGCAGAGACCGCAGTGTTGGGAAACATTGGACGTACCACCTGCCTCATGGCTAAGAAACGACACGCCGCCAGCCTCACGGCTTAAATTGATGCTCCACCTGTATCGCTGCTGGGAGATCAGCGCAACGCAGCTGGAGAAACAATGCGCAACACCCGCAGCGGCTGCTGTTTCTTGACACTGTGCGACTGGATTTCAACGCAAAATAGCTTGGAGTGGAAAATCAATGCAAAGCCTGCCCGGACCCGAGGTGCCCGTCCGGATTGAAGCATCACTCTCTTGCGGGAGAGAAGAAACAATGCACACCGGCCCAACCAGAGGAGGAATGATGCACGGTCTTGCTTGCGAGTGAGAAATCGATACATTGCTGGCTTTTTCCGACCCACACTCACCTATACAGCTTTATTTTGACGCTACCCAGTTACTTTTGTGCGCTAACAGTGTTCTCACTATTTTCTAAAGGATTTAAGACTCTCTTTTTAAATTCATAACTTGACTTGTGTTTGTCAGATTTTTATCATTTTGGTATTGTTTTGTTCAGACAAATAATAGCTATTTTTCTAAATGTGTGTTGTTTCTTTTTGTGGTGGGTTCACTGGGTTACTGTGTGTGTTGGTACAAATACTTTACACCTTGCTTCTGAAGTTAAGCCTGCCTACTCGTGCCAAGCTACCAAGGGGGTGAGAGGGTGTTACCTGAGGGTGATTCTTCTTTACCCTGACTAGAGTCAGGGTTCCTGCTTGGACAGGAGGTATCCTGACTGTCAACCAAAGACCGCATTTCTAACAATTGTGATGCATTTAACAGGGCCCAATACTGTATATACAACTGCCAAAAACTAGGATGTCTGACCTAGTTCACTGGACATTAGACGGCAGAAGTTGACCGCGTATTAGGAGATTTCAGCTGTGTCAGACACAGCCAAAGCCTAATATTGTTTGGTGACTGGGACAGTCGCAGGTCTTGCTCGTCGGTGGCGAAGACTGCATATGTGGCATACATATACGCCACATCTTGCTAAATCACTCACTTGTCTCTTGACACTGCTGCCATCAAATCTTTCAGCGCATAAGCAGCTGTGTACCAGCTCTGGGAGCAATCATGGCACTCTGAGTAGTTGTAAGGGCTTCCGCCTTTTCTCCTTAGGAGCTGGAGGGCTGTTGAGGAGGTCTTTCCTCTGCTTGGTCAGCTCTATGGCTCACCAGAAGAGCAGGTAAGAACCTCAAAGGGAAATTTTACTCTGTTCAACACCATCCTTTTCTTCCTCATAGGCTACAATGTGCCTCTGAGTGCCAATCAGACTTCTCGGGTTACTGTTATCACATTTTGTGTTCCATACATGAGATGTACATAGTGCTGGTAATAGATATAAGAACCACATGTATTTCACATTACCTTTGTGTTGTGTTGTGTTGTGTTGTGTTGTGTTGAGGAAAGCTAAATCCTCCTTCTGTTGCATTCATATATCTAGGCAAGAAGACGTTATAGCCATAAAATGGTATATCTTTGTATATGATGTTTGTAAATGTAAAACAACATATATGTGCATTATAGCATGAGCTGTGTATGTATACTGTTTGAGTCATTTAAGGATCTCGTTAGCAATGTGTATAGTCCCACAGATCACTCAGTCGATAGCTAGCCTTGCCAAACTGTTGGGTGAGAACAATGTAAAACTCACTGTGCCCTTCAGAGTGCCCCACAACCCTGAACCCCCAGGGAGGATGGGCACAGGATGTACTGTCATGCATGGAAGTGATAGAATATGAGTTTCATGTAGGTTATGTATGCTCAGCCTGCAGAGACCAGGTCCTGCCAAATGTTTCTCCCAGTATGAGACATTCCACACATACCCACTCTGAAGTGGTATGAGATTACATTGGGTTGTCCACATGTTCACACACACAGAAGGAAAAGATTTTACTCGCCACCAATGGCAGCTCTTTCATTGTCACTTAAGCCTCAGGGTATAGTCTGTACTATGGTAGTTGCTTGTAGGGGCTGAATGCAGCGAGTCATTGTGGCTGGATGTAAATGTGTCTGTCCAGTCAGGCCAAGGGAGTTGACCCTTCAGAAGGTTACAATGGTGTGTTGTGTTTCATTGTGGCTCACATCACAGTATATGCTGCTTGAGCCTGGGCTACCTGATGTCAGTAGACCTGTTTAGTCAGTGTAGGCCATGAGCAGGGTAGTGAGTTAGTCTGCAGATGATTAGATTAGATTGGATTAGATTAGATTAGATTAGATTAAGTATTTGTAAAGCACATATTGTCACTCCCAAAGGAGCATCCCGGTGCTGTAACTAATATCTGTGAAGCTTAATTTTGTGGGGGGAACAGATGATAATATCAAACAGTGATCAAAGACAATCCAAAAACCAATGTCTTAAGTTGTTTTCTAAAACTGGTCTCTATAGATGAACATTTTTGTTTTGCGCCCCCCCCCCCCCGTTCACTGTTTAAAAACTGGTGGTTTACGCAGGCGTGCTGAGGTTGACCTCACTGTACGGCTGGTGGTGTAATGAGTGAATCTGACCATAAGGAATGTAGGTCCCATTGCATTGAAAGCTCTGTAATTCATCGAGATAACCTTAAACAGAATCCTCTTATGAACTAGCAGCTAGTGCAAAATGTTTAAGGCTGCAGGTGCAGAGGACCTACTTGGGAGTTTAAGGGCCAATCTGGCTGCTTCATGCTAGACTACTTGTAATTTGCCTACAGTCTGTTTTGAGGATCCAGCATAAAGACTGTTACAAGAGTCCAGCCGTGAAGAAATTAGGACACAGGTCACTGTCTTCCTGGTTGTTAAATGTGACAGGTCAAAGAACTTCTTTAGGCCTTTATTAAATTAAAACAAGTTTCGTCTACCCCCAGGGTTTACCATGGCCGGGGTGGGGGGCAGGCGCTCATTCAGGTCACTACTGGGAAGGAGTAAAAACATTTTCCTTACCCAGTCTCATTATCTTCATTTACCTGTCTTACACTTCAGATGGTTGTCTTGTATCCACTGGATGACTGCCGTCAAGCAGTTTTTAAAGTTTAACTCTGATCCCAGTGAAATCTTATCCAAAGATAGTATCAACAGGGTATCATCTGCATAAAACATAGTATCGATGCCAAATGACACAATTAAGGAAATTAGAGGGGCAACGTAAATGTTGAAAAGCATGGGGCTCAGAGAAGAACCTGCAAGACCCCCGCTGTTAATGTTACCTCTGGAGAATACGACCCTAACATCACCTTCTGACTATGGTCTGAAAGAATGATTGAATTGAAGATAAAGCTGATCTGTTCACTCCACAGTAACATGCTGTGTGAAACAGTATCAAATGCAGCCAACAAATCTAACAAAATCAGTACCGCATTCATGCCTGCATCTAAAGCCAACCTAAGAGTGTCAGCAGCTTCCAATAACACGGTCTCAATGGAATATTTTGGACAAAATCCTGACTTTAGTGGGTGCAGTTGCTCTTTATTTTCCAAAAATACAGTTAGTTGAGTGTTTACAAGTTTTTCCATAATTTTGCTCATTGCCAGCTAAAGGAAAGTATCCTCTTTCTTGGCATGGTACCCCTTTTTCTGCCTGATGTCAGTGTGTTTGACTGCTAACCAGGACTGCTAACCAGGACCCCAGTGATTATGCTCTCTCTCCCAAAACTCTATATTTCATCCCCAATTGGCATACTGGTGCCCCCATGTGAGCCCCTAGTGTATGTTACCTAGGTACCCAGGGCATTGGGGTTCTGCCACCCATAGGGAGCCCACGCAAAGGGTTCTGCTGGCCTGCTATTGCAGTCTGCGTGAACCGGGTCCCATGCATCCGTTTTCATTATAGGTCATTGCACCAGGCCACTATAAGTCAGTGGCGTCTCCTCCATTTGGGCAGAGGAGCGTCGCCCCCCACCAGCAGCGGTAGCTGCAAACCTTTTACTGAAAAACGATAATAAACTATGTTCATTATCGTTTTTCAGTAAAAGTGGCGGGTCCACGGGGTGAAGAGTAGTAAGGAGGAGTGCACAGCACTCCCAATCACTGAGCATGTATGTTTGGCCGGCCGTCTTGGGCCAGACAAACATACACGCACACTGGGCTCTCTCTGATTCTGGGATTGGCGCAGGGCAGGCTGAGAGTCTGTGCCTGTTTGCAGCCAGGGCCGAAGCAGAGGAGCGAAGGGGTGCGCAGCGGCAAAGGCAAGTTTTTTTTTTTTTTTTTATTAATTTTTTTTATTTCCTCTGCCCACCCCCGCGTGCCGCTCCGCCCCTTCTGTGCTTAGTGAGCCGCCACTGCTATAAGCCACCCCTACAGTACGCCCTCTAAGTCCAGAGGGCAGGGTGCATGTACCTGTGTGTGAGGGCACCTCTGCACTAGCAGAGGTGCCCCCACAAATTCCAGATCCACTTTCCTGGACTTTGTGACTGCGTGGACGCCATTTTACGCATGTACTGTGTATAGGTCCTAGGACCTATGTCCAGCTACATAATGCTAACTCCAAACCTAGGCATGTTTGGTATCAAACATGTTGGAATCATACCCCAATACTTTTGCAAATATTGTTTGTATGATTCCATGCACTCTTAGGGATCCTTAGAGTACCCCCAGCATTGTTTTCACAGCCTTCTGAGGTTTTCCAGGCAGCCCCAGCTGCTGCCACCTAACAGATAGGTTGTTTCTGCCCTTCTGTTGCTTGAGCAGCTCAAGCCCAGGAAGACAGACAAAGGATTTTATTTGGGAGAGGGGTGTTACACCCTCTCCCTTTGGAAATAGGTGTTAAATGGCTTGGGAGGGGTAGCCTCCCCAAGCCATTGGTATGCTTTGAAGGGCACATTTGGTGCCTTCCATGCATAAACTAGTCTACACTGGTTCAGGGAATTCCAGTCTCTGCTTTGGCATGTAACTGGACAATGGAAAGGGGAGTGACCACTCCCCTGTCCCTCACCACCACAGGGGTGGTGCCCAGAGCTCCTCCAGAGGATCCCTGGGTTCTGCCATCTTGAATCAAAGGTTTGCAGGGAACTTTGGGAGCATCTGCGTGGCCAGGCAGGTGTCGTCAGAGCCTCCTCGTTATAGGTGGTCACCCAGCTAGATCACCAATCCCCCTTTCAGGGCTATTTAAGCTCTCTTTTGGGTGGTTCCTCAGATTCGGCTTGCAAGATTCCAGCAGGATTCCTCTGCATCCCTTACTTTGACTTCTGACCAAAGAAACTGCATCTTGACCCTCCAGGTACCCAACAATCTGCAAGAAAGATGAAGACCTAGCCTGCAACATTGTTTCTATGGCTCCTTCCAGCTTTTGCAAATTTCCCCGGTCGTGCATCCTCTGAGGACAGCCCATCTTCAGTCTGCACAGGAAAGAAGAAGGAATCTCCCTTGGAGTGAAGGAGTCACTCCCCTGCATCTGCAGGCACTAACAGCAACGACGACCAGTTGCGTGGATCCCCTCTCCTGCTGAGCTGCATGAATCCTGCAACACAGTTGGTGGCCAGATGGTCCTTTGTACCAACTGTCCAACTTTGGCGAAGGTAAGTCCTTTCCTTCCCACACAGGACTGTATCCCTGTGCACCGCATCCTTTGCATCTGCCAAGGCTTGTTGGCACTTCTTTCAAGGGGTCTTCAGTCTTCGTGTAGCTCCAACCTCAAGCACATCTTCCTGTGATGCACAGCTACCTGAGTGACTCTCCTGCAGCGTGGGACTCCTTTTCGTAGTACTGCATGTGCTCCATTTGCACCTTCTGTGTCCCCATCCTGTGGGAATCCTGTCCATGCTACCTGTGCCTCTATGTGCTCTCTGTGAAGCTGAGGGTCCCCTCTGAATCTCCCTTTTGGGTTGAGTCCTCCTGGGCCTTGCTGGTCCCCAGCAGAACCACTTTCCACCAACTGTGAGTTTTGCCCATGCCAATGCTTGTTGGTGGAATTCGGACACCCAAACCTGACTGCAATCGTCCTTCTGGGATGGGACATCCCCTGCATCCTCCAGGAACTCAACTCCAACTCCAGGGCTGCAGTGCTGACTTTTTTACTGCACTGTCAACCAACTTCTGCACTCCTCAGCTTAGTGGGCACTGGACTCTGCAGTGCTTTCTGGACTTGGGCCCCTCTTTGCAGAGGTCGTCCGCTTCAGTTACCCACTGTTGGTTTCTTGCAGTCAACCCTGGGTTATGCAACTCTCTTCTTTTCTTCTAAATGGATTTTGTGGGGAAATTCTAGTTATTTACTCCTGCTTTCCTGGTTGCTGCGGGGTGTTGTGGTACCTTTGTGCTTTCCTGGTACCCCCAGTGACTCTTTAGACACTCCACCTACCTGGGAGGGGGTGACACTCTTGCATACCATTTTTTTGTATATGGTTTGTGCCCCCCCAGGTCCACTATTCTCTATTGTGTTTCTATTTGCACTGTTTTCTAACTATTCATATGCCTATTTCTGACAACTAGTGTATGTATTGTGTGTTACTTACCTCCTAAGGGAGTATTGCCTCTATTTTAATGTTGGTGTCATGTTACCATATTAAAGTACCTTTATTTTTGTAACACTGAGTGGATTCTTTCATGTGTACAAGTGATGTGTGACTACAGTGATATTGCATGAGTTTTGTATGTCTCCTAGATAAGCCTTGGCTGCTCATCCACATACCTCTAGAGAGCCTGGCTTCTAGACACTGCCTACATTTCACTAATAGGGGCTACCTGGACCTGGTATCAGGTGTAAGTACTTTAGGTACCCACCACACACCAGGCCGGCTTCCTACACCAAACAATAGTGAGGCTGGACGTAGGTTGGACACTATGGTGGGTTCACAAGGGGTTTCCAGCATCTATTGAGTTATTTATGATCTCATTTAACAAAGGGAGTTACCCCATCTACCACCTTATGGAGAACTGTCACCGGGGGTCCCTGATTTACAGGATAGGATAGCCTGACGGGATTGATCAAAGGATATTTCCTGAAAGGCAAGTAGGGTTTTGTTAATTAGCTTTTCTGCACATGCATCGATCAGGACATTTGAGACGGGATGACAGCGAATAAAATCTTGTTGTAAGTCCTGATCTTTTCCTCAAAAAAGAGGAGATCTGATTGCAGAGAACCTGAGAGTGTGGAATCTGTTGTTTCAGTGTCCTGGGTCCCTGGAAAGAATTGGCAATGCTAAAGAAGGTTTTTTGGTCAACTTGCCTCTGCAAATTGAGTGGAGAAATACACTCTTTTTGCTGTTTTGATTTGTTTATGATATGCTTTTAAAGCATCCTTAAGATTTCACAAAACTTCAGGCATGTAAGCTTTATGCAATTTCCTTTCTAATTGTTTACAATGCAGATGTTGTTCTGCTAAGGTCTTCTTAAACCAAGGGGAAGAGAGTACAGATGTGGGCTTTCTTTTTTAGATATTCCTGGGGTCAGAGCTTTATCTGACTCGATAAGCCATTCATTGAAAGACTCTACATCTTTATCACAATGTCCTTGCTTGCAAGGAGGGAGTCAGTTTTGCTAAAATGGAGAGGAATCTAGACTTGGTTGGTTGCTGCAAAATCCCAATCACGAGGTGTAGTGTGTCCTTAGGAAACTTGCAGTACTTTACTCCTGCTTTTCTGGGCTCTGGGGTGGGGTAATTTACTCACCTTTTTTGTATTCTTACTCTCCCGGCAATTCTGCACACACTACACTTGCCTAGGGGGGAATTCATGATTTGCATTCCTCTTTCTTAGTATATGGTTTGTGTTGCCCCTAGACCTATTTTCTCCCATTGTAATCTACCGCATTTCCTATTGCTTGCATTGTTCTATGACTATTTACTTGTCTAATTTTGGTGTCTAGTGTATATATTGTGTATAATACTCACCTCCAGAAGGAGTACTGTCTCTAAGATATTTTTAGTACTGTGTCACCCAAATAACCACCTTTATTTTTGGTAACACTGTGTATTGTCTTTACTTGTGTATAAGTACTGTGTAACTATAAGTGGTATTGCATGAGCTTTGCATGTCTCCTGGTTCAGCCTAAGCTGCTCTGCTATCGCTACCTCTATCAGCCTAAGCTGCTAGAACACTACTACATTTCACTAATAAGGGATAACCGGACCTGGTATAAGGTGTAAGGAACCAAGGTACCCACTACAAACCAGGCCAGCCTCCTACACATCCCCAGACTACACCGACTGGGAGGAGAAGGTACTGGCTATCCTGCACCCGGAGGGCCTCACTAGACTCACTCGAGGACTGGACTTGGGTAAGTCATCTACAATTACTTCATATCCACCACACCTGTAATGCATGTGCCACCCCACCTCTCCAACTACCACCAGGACCACTACCCCACGCAGGCCACAATCACTACATCCAGTCGCCCTGCATGCCTACAAACCCATTAACAGGCCCATATCACCTCCCCTGTGTACAGCCACCTACCCCTGCAAGGAATCACAATGGCACCACTGCACCCACAATGCACCTCCACATCCCATGCAAAATCTTAGGACAACCCCACAATAAGTCCCTGCATGGCCCGACAGGGGAATAGAAGCACAAAATAGGGCAGAGCCATGCATCCTAATTCAAATTAGTACATGTAACAACATGTCCATTCCCCCCCCAGGCACCACCACCCATGCCACCCTGACAGAAAGGCCAAGGAGTGCCAGTGCCCCACTCAGGAGACTGGAGAGGGAAGTATGGACAGTGAGGATTACCTTGGCCCGTCACACAGGCCTGGACTGTCACCCTCCAGCAGCCCCACCCAGGATGCCACTGAAACTCCTACCACCCAGCCACCAACATCAGCTCTGGCCAAACAACACCACACCAGTGTCTCCAGGCCACAGACTGGTGGAGCACAAGTACAGAGGCCAGAGTCACCACCTACTAACAGGATGATGATGGCCCCAGTGCAAGTGGGACTGCCAGACCTGGGCAGGGGACACAGGCACAGAAGGCTAAGCTCAGTGGGAGGGCATCAGTGGCCCGGAGAGAGGCCAAAGGATTGATGCTGCAGCCCAGGAGGTGATCTCTGAGGTCATGGGAGCACACCACCATACACAAGACAGGAACGGCCAGATCCTGGCCACCCTGGAACAGAGTTAAAGGCTTTAGACAGCCCAACATCAAGAGACCATAGAGCAGTGGAAACAACTCAATGCCACCTTGACCACTATTGCAGGGGTGCTGCAGCACCACTACCCAACCCAGCCTGAGACCCCCACAAACCTGGAAGCCCCTACCACTGCACAGGACACAGACCAGCCCTGTACATCAGCAGCAGCAACTGGACTGGTGGCACTGGCAGAGGACTGACAAGAGACCAGCACCCCTGCCCGTGCAGCCCAGCACCAGACCCTCAAAAGGTCCCTCGGACCCAGATATGCCACTGGAACACCTGCCAAGACCAAGGCCCCCACAAAGAAGTGACTTTGACCTGAACTGTCTCCAAAGTGTTCCAGTGTATGTCCCCTGTCATTATGTAGATTCAATTGTAATTGTAAATGCATTTGCCAGTCAATTCCATTATCATATTTTTTTGCAGGAATGGTACCCACACACAACATCGTCTGGAGTTAACCAAAATGTACACCATGTTTGTTTCCATAGCACATGCCACCTTATTCTTCAGGTAACAGTGTCAATGACTACAGACCCCACATCCCCAAACAAATGAGTCAGACAAACATTATGCAGTGCAGACAACATCATCAGTGAACAATATCTCATAGTCACAGGAAGTATAGTTGGATCAGCTGGTTCCTGGAGTGAACATCTTCCCCCTCTATATCCGCACCATCACTCTCATCCCCTCAAAGAGGTAGCAGGTGTGGATGTACAGCACCCTCTTCCTCTAGTAGGTGGATAGCTCTCCTCAAAGCCACGTTGTGCAGCATGCAGCAGGCCACCACTATACTACACACCTTCTCAGGGCCATAGCACAGGGATCCCCAAAAGGGGTGGAGGCAACAAAATCTAACCTTCAGGAGACCTATAGTGCACTCAATCACCCTCCTAGTACGTCCATGGGCCTCATTATAATTCCTCTCTGCATCTGTCCTGGGATTTCTTACAGGTGTCAGGAGCCATTGCAAGTTGGGATAGCCAGAATCACCTGGAAAAGTGGTTGAAACAGGACTGTAACAAACTGCCATTACTTGAAGACAGCCTTGCTGTCAGCTATGTACTGATCCAATGTCATACACACTCACCTATGAGTCCTCCTCTGTCCCCTTGTAGTTGTTCCATCATGTGTGTGGCACACTAATGTTCCTCAGGACAAAGGAGTCATAAAATGATCCTGCAAACATGGCATTTACATGTGAAATGTACTGGTCAGTAGTATACACCAATTATATATTCATTGAGTGGAAGTTCTTCCTGTTCCTGTACACCTGTTCATTCACTCTTGAGGGGATGAGAGCTATGTGGGTGCCATCGATGGCACCCATCACATGGGGAATGTTAGCATAGGCGTACAATTCAGACCTGATGGCAGGCAGTTCAGCCCTTTGGGGAAACATAACATATGTCTGCAGGTGTTGTACAAATGCATCCAGGAATTTGGACAGGATGAGGCTAAACATTGGCTGTGAGAACCCTGCACCCATGCCCACTGTCACCTGAAATGAGCCCGTAGCCAAGAAATTGAGTATATAGAGCACTTGCACTTCCGTAGGGATGGTATGCAAATTCCAATTAGCTGGTCTCAGTACAGGATCCAGTAAAGCACATAGGTCATTTATTGTTGCACGATTGAGTCTGTAGGTGACAATTATGTGACATTCCACCATGGTTTTCAAATCCACAAGAGGTCTGTACACAGATGGGGCCCTCGCTCGCCACATGGGTCTGTACCTATGGGGAGGAAAGAACACATGTGAAGGACACACATACACATGCAAAACATGTGCATGAATAAGTGCTGCACACTACAATGGTTACACACACAAGTGATGTGTGATATACAACTTTTGGAACATGTATGCAGTGATACCTCTGGACTGATGTGAGGAACGGACACTCATGTGGGCAGGCAACAAAGGGCTGGGACCTGAAGGCCCAAAATGGGGCCCATGACCAGGAAATATGTACATGGTGCTTGCAAAATGGCAGCCTCCTACCATCCAGATATGATGGAGTGGAAGTGACTTCCTTCCGCTGGCGGTAGTTGTCATGGCGTAAGGCACCCATTCATTGGTTTACATGGTTGTCCATGGGGAACCTGGCCCTATCATGATAGCCACCACCGGCGGTGACGGTGCACACTGCCGCGGAACGTACGCCATTTCGTCACCCCAATTTCACTTGACACCCAGATCCCTTGTATGCAAGAACTCCACTGAGTGTGCTGCTGTGTCCTGACTCTCGATACTCCAATGTCACGAGTCACAGGGGAAAGGGACCCAGCCTTCACCACGGAGGAGCTGGAAAAGCTGGTGGATGGGGTCCTACCCCTGTATGTCGAGTTATATGGGCAACGAGAGGAGCAGGAGAGTAGGCGGTTGCCTTGAATGGATGTGTGTGATGGTGGCGGATGCCTGTATGCATGTGTGGTCGATATGTAACTGCACAGGTGTAGATTGTGTGGCAAGTACTGTGAGTGAGGTGGTCAAATGATCCTGTGAAGTGTCCGTCCCATAGGGGACGTATTGTCAGCTGTACAAAATGGCCATATACTGGCCTCTGTTTTTCTTCTCCGTGCGTCCCATACAGGTCAGCGCCTATCAGAAGAGGGTGGCTCTGGCAGGCCATCGCCAGGGAGGTGAGGACCCTGGGGGTCTACAACTGGAGAAGAACCCACTAAAGGAAATGGTGGGAGGACCTGCGGCACTGGGCCAGGAAGACCTGCGAGGCCCAGCTGGGAAAGGCCTCCCAACAAGGAAGGGGTGCCCGTCGGACCCTGACCCCACTAATGTGCTGCATTCTGGCGGTGGCATATCCGGATTTGGATGGGCGCTTGAAGGCAGCACAGCAGCCACAAGGGGGTGAGTACAAACACCATTTCATGCCAATCTAATGGATGTGCTTGAGTGCTGTACTATGTATGCTGTCTAGTGCCAGGCAATCTGACAGGTGTATTCCAGCAGTCCTGCCACCCATGGGCACAGAAATCATTAGGGGCAGGTCTAACAGTTCATCAGGTCCATGTGTCATATGGGAAATTAGTTTTAATGTGGGGTAGTGCCCACTAATCAGGGGCATTGGCATGACTATAGTTGTAGGTGCTGTACGTAGGTGTGTGAGCTGGATGCTAGTGTGTGGGCATCAAGTATGTACATCGATTCAGGTATTTACAAATTTATTTCATGCTTTGTCTCCCCACCCCTGTGCTCTTGTGTTCTTTGTGTACATCAGCATCCTCTGGCAAGGGAGCAGTGGCACCGGCGAGTGGGGATGCAGCGGCCCACAGTTCCAAGGAGGCAGAGGCAGAGTTGACCGATGCCAAGGAGACCCGTGGGTTGGAGGGCGAGGAGAGTACCACCTGGAGGCAACTACCATTGGCAGTAGTGATTCTGATACCTCATCCGATGGGAGCTCCCTGTTGGTGGCGGACCCTATTGGGCCCACCCATTCTGTGTCATCTTCCACCACCCCATGACATCACTACCCTCCCAGTTGCTCCCCACCCAGTTGGCCGTGACCCGCTCACCCAGAAGGGTGGGGGTCTCCTTCGCCCCACGCACCTCATCTTCTGCCCCAGTCAGCCCTGCTACCCTCACGGGGGAGGCTATTGGACTCCTGAGGACCATCTCTGTTGGACAGACAACCATCGTGAATGCCATCTAAGGGCTAGCATCCCAGATGCAGCAAACCAATGCATACCTGTAAGGCATTCACAATGCCATGTCGAGCCTACAGAGATCTTTTCAGGCTCTGGCCTCCTCTTTGATGGCAGCCAGTGTCCCTGGTCTTTCTGTCCCTCTCCCAGCACCACTACCCCTTCCAGCACCCCACTCCCTTCACCCATCCCAAGCACACGCTCATACAGCCATGCACACACCTCAACACACAAGAAGCACACAGAGAAACAAAAGCACCACACTTCTCACCACAGGCATACACACAGCACAAACATACAAAGGCACACACAACAACATCCACTTCCCCCAGTGTGTCCACCTCCCCCACCGCCCTGTCTGTCACCTCAACATGCACACCCACATGCACTGCACCCTCAGTCACTGCTGCTGGCCCCATTCTTGCAGTCACCACAACATCAGACATCCAGTCATCCACCCCAGACACCACACCTGCACTCACCACAGCGTCATTGTCTGACACATGCAGCACATTCAACAGATATGCAGACACCCAGACAACATCCATTTACACTGGCAGCCTGTCTTATCCCACTGTGTCCACCCCCTCCTCCCAAGACACTCAAACGTTCCCAGTCAACACACATCCATCACACCTCAGCATACTGTACAGGCACCTGCATTCACGTACAGCACACCTACACACGTTACAAGCACTCCCTCTACCTCCACTCTCACACCTTCCTCCATGACCACCCCAACTGCCCCTAAAAAACTTTTCCTGTCTTGTGTTGACCTGTTTGAATCCACTAGCCCACCCCTGTCCACTCCTTCGTCATATAAGTTAGCCCCAGTCTGCCCTTCCCATTCCCGTGCCCCTTCCACAGAGAGGAAGAAGTCCTGTGCTGCCCCAGGTCTGTCTGCCACCACCAGTCCAAACCCTCTCCCCCACCTTCCAAGAGCAAACCAAAACCCCCTCCACCTCCCAAATGTAAGCCCAAGCCCCCTCCCAGACGTAAGTCCCCACCCCACAACCTCCTGCCCCTGTTCCCTGAGATGCCTGGGTGCCCCATTGATGTCCCTTTATGGTGGAGTACCATGTGCACATGTGGGAGTCAAGTTCGGGCCATTTGGGCCCTTCAGTCCGTTTCTCATGGACTGGCCAATGGCTTTATTTGGACATTACATTTTGATGTTCTAATAAAGTTTGTGAGCCCGGTGTTGCTGTTGGCACAATATGGAGACGTGGTTCATCGTTTCTTTATGGGGGTGTAGTGTGCACATGGGTGTACTTTGGGCGGGTTTCTTTGCCTTGTGTTGGGTAAGTACCTGTTGTTCTGGTGTGTATGGCTTGTGATGGTGGGAGAAGGGTTTGGAGTGCGCTGCTGGGTTTGTAACTGTGCCCTTTGTTCCCATGTTTACTAGGTTACGGTACTTTACTTTGTCTTCTTCATCGACGGTCACGGTCCTGGAGTTATATTGCAAGCAGAAGGGCTGGCATTATTTGCAACTCTCTCTCCATGTCTGCTTCGGTGTGTTGTGTGTGAATACGGTGAGTGTTTCCTTTTATTTGGTTTGTTTCTGCCACGCTTTGCTTGGTGGTGGTTCCCCCCCCGGAACTGATGGTGGTCTTGTGCTTCATTATTTGTTGGGCGGGAGGGGCCTTTCCGTTGGCCTGTGGGCGGCCTCTTCCATCGTTGTCAGCACTCCAATGCTGGCGGTGTGTGGATTTCTCATGTGCTTCATTATTTGGTGGTCCGGACCGCCAGCGCGTTGGTGGTGGCAGCTACCGCCACCGCCGGCACAGCGAAGATTACCGCCATGTTCATAATGAGGGCCTATGTACAATCCACAACCCATTTACTCTCCAGGGCCAACCCATGGCTGAGTACAGTGATCAATCAGGTGATATTCTTTGTTGTTGTGGGTATTATTCATACCCAACAGTCCACTTGTCTTTAGTGTGTCCGCCCCAACAACAAAGAGCATGAGGTAATAGACCACTGTACTCAGCTATGTGTCAGCTCAAGTGTGTATATTGGCATCTGTCTCCCACAGGCCACTTGTCTTCAGTGTGGCACTAGTGCTGGTGCCTCACATCTATTTCTCACGCAAAGGAGGCCACCATACATGTGACAGCATACATTGCCCTTTCAGTGCAGTCACAGAGCAATATTTTCCCTTTGTAAGTAGGGAATGTCCATTGGCATGTTTTGTAACATCACTGTTGCCATCATTACTTGTGCCTACATGTTAGCATGTGTACCTTTCACTTTTGCCATGTCATTTTCAGTGCTGTTTCATGCATGGTCTTCTTGTTTTCATGGGATGATGTCTGATTCCCTCACATATGTGTGCATGCCAACATGTGTTAGGAATTGGACATATTTGATGGGCCTACAGTTCATGTGGTGCCACAGACAGGAGTGTGTCACCATTGCTTGATGGCTCACACATATCCTCACCCGTTACTCCATGTAAATTAGCATGTACAATTGCAGAAGCAATGAAGGAAATGAAAGGTAGGACTACAGTTTTTACTCACAATGTGCATCTCCATGCCCTTGATGTAGAATCATTTGGTGAATTGCTTAGAAGATATTAAATGGTGAAGGTTTATTACCTAACTGTTGATATGCATCAGGGAGTGACTTGCAGGAATGTGGGAATCGTATGCGGTTGTGCACACTCATTCATCCAATTCTGTGCTTACATAGCAAAAAGGGACAGTGATGTACCTTCCCATTGAGCAACAAGTTAAGGGTCTTCTACAGTACCAAACAATACAGGTGATTTCCCTGGGGCTAGCTAATTCATTGTGGTGTGCATATTTGTAGACAGTCATTTTGGCCAAATTGTCTCTAGGGTACTTTTCTGTGCAAGATGTGTTATTTATCAGAGTAACATTGGAACAACTTCCATGAGTCTTTTTAGACAGTGTCCATACTGTAACGTTACCACTCGGGATTTTTAACAGTGTGACATAGGTGTTTTCCTGTCACCTTCTTCCAGCTACTGTAGTTCTTACTTAAACATTGCTGAATTACTTGCCCATCATTTCATCATGATTTGGTATTGGGTATATGAAGATTAGCTAGATGCATGAACTTGTGTGGGATCTGTGAGATTGAACTTGGCATTGTCATACTATTTGGTGCCAACAGGTAACTGAGGGATGCTACATAACCCAAACCATTCAAGGTGATCAGGTCTCCGACTTGCTCCATGGGTATAATGATTGCACTTCACCCATGCAATTGGAGTTGTCAAAGATTCTGATTTTCCTGTGGGTGACTGTTCGCCATTTATGTAGCATGCATGCATAGGTGTTGCAAATGTTGGGGACACTTTTCTGAAGCTTGTGGCTGGGGACCACTCTACATTATGGCAATGTTTGTTAATCAAAGCAGTTGTTCAAGTTTGTCCAAGTTTGTCTTTGTAATTTCAACATCAGCACAGGCGAGCAGAGGAGACAGGGCCGAAACCAGTGGGGAAGCATCTGGCCACGGTACCTCTAGTTAAGAGACATCAGACACGGAGGGACCTTGTTGCCCAGAGGGTTTGGAAGAGTGCCGCAGAGGACACAGGATCAACATCTTCATCTTCAAATTCTTCTTCCAGTGGCCACTCACTAGTGGTGGTGGACCCATCAGGACCCAAACCTGTTCCATCCTTGTCCGCCACCCCCAGTTCCATCTCCACCCTCTCTGTTGCTCCCTATCCAGTTTGCCGTGCCTGCTCAACCGGGGGGTGTCTCCTTCATACCATGGGCCTGTTATACCTGCTTGCTTGAGTGATGAGGCTATTGACCTCCTGAGGACTATCTCTGTGGGTCAGACTGCCAATCTGAATACCATCCAGGTGCAGGGGAAGGCATCCTGGAAGGCATTCATAGTGCCATGTCTGGCGTACAGAGATCTTTTCAGGCTCTGGCCTCCTCACTGATGGCAGCCTCCCCCCCACAATCCTAACCACACCACCTACCTCTTCCCCATCCAATTTCCCTATTCCCCTACCTGTCCCAAAAACACACACATCTGCAAGCACCCACTTCAACACATACAAGCAGCACACATAAGCATTGGCACCACAAGACACACTGGGACGCAAGCACTCAACAGTCACTCACACAGACCACCACACCCACCATTTCCACAGACATCACCCCAACCCCACTAGCCCACACACCACACACACCATACCCACAGATACCACCCCAACACCCACAGACATACACACCACACATACCATACTGCCAGACACCACCCCAACACCCACAAAAACAGCCAGCACACACATCATACCCCCAGACACCACCCCAACAGCCAGAGACACAGCCACTACACACACCGTACCCCCAGATACCACCCTAACATCCACAGACACAGCCACCACACACACCATAACTCCAGACACCACCCAACACCCACAGACACCACCCCAACCTTAATCACTTTCTCCACCTCACAGCCCCCAGAGACGCAAACACCCACACTCACACACACAACATACACTACCCGAACCCAAGCATACCTCACTCACACACACACCAGCAGCAAGCAATGTCACAGCCAAGACAAGCACTTCTTCAACTTCCAAGCCCCTAATCCCTTCTGCAGACCGTACCCCCTTTCCCAGGGAAAGTTTCCTGTTTGACCTTGCCCTTACTCCTGTGAACCCCCTCCCAAAATCAAAAGAACCCCATTCGCATCCCAAGCCATGCTTTCCACATCCAAGTTCTCACCCTGTCACACCTCCCCACTCACCCTAAAACCAGCCCTACCCCTTTCACTCCCAAGAAAAAGCCCACACATCCCAAAATTAAGCCCACCCCTCCCAAAGTGAAGCCCACCCCTCCCAAAGTAAAGCCCGCCCCTCCCAAAACCAAACCCACACATCCTAAATCCTACCCCACTGAGCCCAAGGGGGATCATTGAGGTGCCTGGCATCCCCATTGATGCCTCTTCCTGTGGAGGTTCCTATGCCAGTGGTCAGTGAGTCTATTTGTGGTGCAGAGCGGTGCGCATGGACTTCTATTTGTCGACTGACCATTGGCCTTAATGCATATTTAAGGTTGTGTTAATAAACCCAAGCAGTTTTTTTTTTGGGTGCACATTTATCCTGCATTACGTTTCTGCTCTTTTACTGTTCCTGAGTAATTTGTGATGTATCTCAACAGTTGTGTTTGATTCACCATGATTGCTGATTCATTTGCTATGGTTGGTTAGATCTGACTTTGAGAACAGTGCTGGTGTCCCCCAGGACCATTAGAAATGTTCAATGGAAGGATATGTGGGTGATAATCCAATTAGGGTGTCATTGCATTGTGTGTTGTCTGATATGATAAGCATTTCATTTTGGCCTGGCCAATATCAACATGTATTGGGTTGGATTTGTCCCCCTGATGTAGACAGGATATTTGTATCATGTGTGCAAATTAGTGTTGTGTTTGTTCACACATGGAGGGTGTTCAATTGTGCTACCCTCCTATACATTTGACTGACCATATGTCCATTTTCATGTGTGTACCTTCCAGCAACTTCATCTACATGTGTGGCCCATGCTGTCTCAGTTTTCTTGGCCTGCACTTACATATTTGGTGAATAGGCATGTCTCTTGGTTATACTATTGGTTGTCCCTGAGATACATGAAGGCCCAATCTCTCTATAACTAGTGCTTTAGGGGCATGTGCAAAGTGAAACGTGTCCCAGGGTACCACCCTTCCTGAGGTCCCTCTGATGCTGCCATCGCTATGAAGCAGGTATTGTTTACATTATAAGCTTTGGTTATTTCCCTCTCAAAATGTTGTGCCTCCCATGTACCTCCTTTGTCTTGCAATGTGGGTGATATGTAAAGGTTAATTACAGGGATTTTGCATGGGAGGGGTGTTTGGGTTAAATGACACATCCATACATATGGGTCTTCAATACCACGACAGGCCATGGCATGTGAGCAATGTGAGGGTGTCAGTACAATTAGCAGGTGTGATGTTGATGTGGTGTTGCTGTTGTGTAACACAATGGGCCTGATTACGAGTCTGGTGGTCAGAAAACCTCACTGCAAGACCAATGGTTAGGAGACTGCAGCGGAACTGGCAGTTTCCCCACCAGCCCTATTATGAGGTTTCCACTGGGCTGACTAGCATCAGCCCAGTGGAAGCTCTGCGGCGGCACTGCTCCAGAGGCCAATGCCATCACACAGGGTGGCCCCAAAGGGCATTGACAGTTCAGGGGCCCCGTGATCAACAGCACTTGTTCTCCACCAGCCTTTTCATGGCAGAGAACAAGGTTGTAATAAGCAAGGTGGCACTGAGTTCAGCACTGCCCTGACTGGTTACAACTAAGACTGCCGTCAGCCCATCGGGATCTGAGATCCTGGCGGAGACGGCGGTCAGTTGGCGGCCTGCCAACCTTGTAATTTGTTGGTCGGACCGCCACAGCACTCCAACTGCAACTGCTTAACTGACGGTCTTGAGACTGCCAGACTTGTAATCTGGCCCAATGTTATATACACTTCAATATCCCTGAAACTTGGATGTGCAGAAGTTGTTTTTGTGGAGCGTGACATTGCAGTATCAGTGACCTGTCTAAAGGGGGTGTCATAGGGCTGTGATTGGGTAACACGTTGTGTACATCTCCGACCCGTGACACTCAAGTTTATACTTGGTCCACTGAGAACAACCCCCATACCTGGTCGATGGTGGCGGTCTTGAGACTGCCAGACTTGTGATCTGGCCCAATGTTATATACACTTCAATATCCCTGAAACTTGGATGTGCAGAAGTTGTTTTTGTGCAGCGTGACATTGCAGTATCAGTCACCTGTCTAAAGGGGGTGTCATAGGGCTGTGATTGGGTAACACGTTGTGTACATCTCCGACCCGGTACACTCAAGTTTATGCTTGGTCCACTGAGAACAGCCCCCATACCTGGTCGATGGTGGCGTGTCAATTTGTTGTGGTGTTTGGGAGCATGGGTAGGTGTTTTGTCTTACCATTGGTTGTGCCCAGCGCGGCATTGATTTTGGGCTCCATCGATCGGCAGAGGCAGGAATGTGTAGGATCAGCTCCATGACAGTACAGGATGTATGACACTGCCTACAGGTGAGTTTGTGCCTTCTATGCCTCCGTTTCCACCAGCTGGGACGTGGTGGTTGGACCACCACAGTCATGTTGGAACAAGCAACATCATAATATGTCCAGCGGAAAGACTGGCTCCAACACCCTCATTGGCCTATCTCGCTGCCACAGCTGTATATGCTGCCTGACAGTTCCGGCGGGACTGCATTGGTCTTTTGTATATGGAACCAAATGCATCGTAATAGAGTGGTTTGACCACCAAATCGATAGCAACTGCCATGACAGTCCATGGACTGCCAAAGTCGTAATCAGGCCCTAAGTGTGGAATATGCTACAAACAGTCAATTTATCCTTGAAATAAGAAACATGATAGCACTAGCCTTTGTACCTGTCAGACACGTATCTAACCACTACAATTTACTACAGGGCCAGGATGCCCTGATGGGTGAAAGTGAGCTTTATGATTATATATAACATAACTAGTAGAAAGCTCTTTCTACCAACAAAACACAAACTAATGAACTGTTTTGAAGATACTTTGGTTGGCAGACTACATCTCTTTGGACACAGGTGTCAACCCAAATTTCAAGTACCATGGTGGAATGTCTATGACAGCACCTTGGCACAGGAAGCCAAAAGAAACAACACAGTGGATGGATGGTACAATGCCTTTTAATCCACACTAGGCAGAACCCAGCCTACACTCTATAAATGTAATGAAGCATTACAAAAAGAGCAAAGTTACCAACAACTACAAATGGAGCAATCTATAACCCAAATTGTGCCTATCTTATTTTCTGCTCGTAATTCAGACTGAGAGGAAGCATGAATTAAAGGAATTCCAAAACTGTAGAGCTTTTAGTCTGAGCAATACATTTATTAAAGCACTTTTTAAGGATCGAATACGGGTAACATGTAGGTCAAATGCAGCAAAAGGAATAACACAAATACACTTCTGAAAATAATCACAACAGTAGAAGAATAATGATCATATAGACAAACAATGAAAATACACTACTTCAGTCATGGATAATATGTCTGCATATACAGTGACTATATACTCATTCACAAAGCAAAGCTAAAATTATGAATGAAAATGCATCATCATGGGGTGAGGTAGGGACATCATCTCTTTGCCAACTTCAAGTTGGGAATCCAAAGGACTGCCAAAACAGAGAACTACCCTCAATGGGAATGAATCGGGCAAAGGCGTCCATCTCCCATAATGAGTTCAATCTCACCCTAGCCATCAAGTCTCCCTCCCTCTTTAGGAAAATTCTAGAAACTCCCCACTCCTATATTGTGAGGTGTTTAAAGGCTGGCTGTAGCAGCCCATGTTGAAAGAGCACGTTAGAGATTTGGCACATCCCAAGGTGCACTCCCTAGGCCAAACCGTTCCCTGCCGTACCATAAACATTCTTCTTGGATATCTTTATCTTTCCCACACTCCTCCATGTCATGTCCCTGCCTTGGTGAGAAAGAGAGTGAAAACACGTTGCACAAGCTATGTGCATAAAGCTAAGTTAAACACAAAATGGAGTCATTGGTCAAGATGGAGCTGGTGGTTAAATATGAATAGCATTACACTCGACCCTTTGACCAATGACTCTCATAACATACGGTGTGAAATTAACTTGTTTTGGTCCAAACATTGCAAGCAAATTAAGTATCCATTGTACACAGCAAAACAATGTTACAACTATAGAAATCACCACGAGTACCCCACCCAAGACATTACGTAATTGTCCGAAATTGGGCAACCACTGGAATAACCAATCCCACCACCCTTTATCCACATCTTGTTTTATTCCTTTCATGAATTCATGTAAAGTGTCAATATGGAACTGGATGGATTTAGAGTGGTCTAACAAATTGAAGCAACACATGCCTTCAAATTCAGAGCACCCGTGATCATGCTTTAATAGTAGGTAATCAATAGCAGCTCTGTTTTGCAATGCAGCTTTTTAGTACCTCATATATCTAGTGAAAATTCAGATAAAGCAATAGAAGTGTGATTAATATTCTCAACTACTGAGCATGCTAACCTATTGATCATTCAAGTATTATAAACTGCTAAGCCGGGCACGCCTACAATAGAAAGACTCAAGCTTCTATATTCTGATTGGGATAATAATTTAATTTCATCATCACAGTCTTCACCTAATTGAACAGCTTCTCTTGAATAACAAGTATGTACAGAATGAATAGGAAACATCATCAGTCCTAGTCATGTAAAGGTCCAGTTCTATTGCTGGGTATGTAGGTGAAAGTGATATTTATGCCAGAAAAGAGCCAGCCCACCAATAATTTAAAATGGCTGATGTGATTAGCAGCCCTCACAAGGTGAAGGCAAGCCATATTGTTGGTCATGTTTTTGCAGTGTTTATCTGTTCGATATGAGCATAAAGTTTGGTCTTCCTACAGCATCTCTTGAGAAGACCTTGTTTTTGCTTCTAAGTGCAGTTGAGTGCATTTTATCCACATCACAAGGATTACATGACATGTGGTAACAAACTTCGCCGGTAGTGAGATTTTCCCACTTCTGATTGGTTGCTTATTACAGTCCCTACAATATTCGTAAGGGCTAAAATGGGAAAACACATTGTGTTCCTGAACGTCTCCATCCTGGTTGGTGGCATTGAAAATATCCAGTAGGATACTTGCAGGTGTGGGTATTGCAATCAAACATGTTGATAGAAAATCCACTGTACTTTTCATTGATTCCATGGAAAAGCCTGACCTGTTGAGTACCACTGCCATGTGAGGCCAAAGATTCTCAGTCAAGTGCAGTAGAGGTCTTGCTCGATATGGTCGATCAATCAGGTTACAGTTGGATTTTTGGTCCCTCTTGACCCCACACGCACACACCCAAAAGGAAACCACACAGCACAGTCAGCGCGTAGAGTCCTTGTAGTATGATCTGTAAAAGAATGATCACTCTCGCAATAACATTTGTCAGCTGGGATGTGTTCCCATCGTTCCTTTCCTGGTTTCATGATTACTAGAACATTATCTGGGCCCTTATCTATAATTTCTGCTGGTTTTGGAGGGTGATTTGGGAATTCCACCCACACCTTAGCACGAGGGTTTTTATCAGTTGAACCAAAACCTCCCTCCCACGCACTGTAAGAAGGGCTGGGGCAATCCCTTTTTTTACTATTCCACCATACACTTGGATAATTACAATTTGTGCAATTCTGTCTCTAGATTGTATCATTAAGCTAATGTTTCCACTATTCAGGAGAATGGTTTTGATTTCTCCTTGGTAGTCTGCATTGATCACTCCCCGCCAAGACCTGAATACCTTTGAATGCTAACCCAGATCTGGGAGCAATCAATCTAAAATGCTCTGTATTCCAATGCCTTTTTTCACAAAGTACCATGTCTCAATGTGTAAGCTTTAAAAGCATGTAGATCAAGACCTGCAGATTTTCGTGTGGCTCTGTAAGGAGCTAAGGCTCCAGGTTTCATTTCAAAGTACATGATGGTGTTGGTGGTCGCATGGAGTTGTATCTAGGGGAATGTGCATCCCTCTAATCTCTGCCTACCTGCAAGTGGCTTTCTCTCACAGGTGTCCACATTTTTGGTGCACCCATTTAGCATACCCACCAAGTCAGAATTCGGTGTCACCACCTCTGCTTCTGAGATTTTTGCTTTCTCCTCTGCAGGGGAATTCAACCATCGTTCTAGTGAATCGGTGGGATAGTGCGCATCTACATCATACACAGTAACAGTACTTTGATTCATAGCATACAATTCTGCATATTGACTACTCTTCCCTTCTCCTGTATTGGTAAACAGTTTTTGGTGACTGGGTTATATGAAATTACCTTCCAATGTCTCTTAGCCCCCACATATTTGGCTGAACCATTGATAAACCGTACATGCTACCTATCCTCAGGTGACAAGGATTCAAATGGCTCACCCCATCTCACTGGTGAGTCTTTTATCTGTGGTAACTCCTGCTCCCTGTCCTCGTCCTGCACAGGGACATGTGACACCTATTCGTGTAGAGCGGCTGTTCCTGCTGGTCCCGCTCGAGCCCTGTCCTTTATGTACCATTTCCAACATATGATACTAGCTTCTTGTGCATGTCCTATGCAGTGCATTTTAGGTGATCTCATCACCCAGTGCATTATTGGAATTTCAGGTCTCAAAATTACATTATGGCCTAGGGTCATTCGTTCAGTATCCACTGGAGCCCAGTAGCATGCAAGTAATTGTTTCTCAAAGGGAGTGCATCGCTCCACAGCCTCAGGTAACTTTTTAGTCCAGAAACCCAAAGGCACCCTCGTTCTCCCCTGTTTTTGCCACATGCTCCAATTCACACATTGCTCCTGAACGGTTACATGCAACTCAATGTCTCCTTCTTGTACTGGCCACAAGTCTAAAGCTTTTGGATTGCCTCCTTTGCCAAATCAAATGCACTGCTGCTGCGTTCACCCCATTCAAAAGTATGCTTCTTTCGTGTCACTTTGTACAAAGGGGCTATAATCTGATTCAAATGAGGAATATGCTACCTCCAAACACCAAACGATATGATGAATCGCAGTGTTTCTTGCTTAGTACGGGGAGTGGCAAACTCTAAAATCTTTTGTTTTGCTTGCAGCAATACCTCTTCATGTCCCTGATTCCACTGAATCCCTAGGAACTTCACATTTTGAGAGGGTCCCTGCATCTTATCTGATTTAATCACCCACCCTTTACTATGCAAGAGTTCCACAACCCGTTCCATCTGAGTCTGCACCTGTTCTTGTGTCTCTCCTTAAACTATCACATCATCAATGTAATGGGTTCTACATCTCTAACACTGCCTCGGCTAGTGCAACTGATGTTTCTAGCATTTCCATTGGAGGGGGCGAAGCACTGGACAGTGCTTAAGGGACACATGACGTAACATCAGGAGGCACACCTGCATCTTTTTTAGAAGAATTAGAACGATTCAGACGGGGACAAAGATTGAATTACAACAAATCAGTGGGAAACGCCAGAAGACAAGACGGAGCAGATATGGGAGGCACCACAAACACAGGGAAAAGGATGGTAACAAGATCAGTGACCCGCAATCAAATGAACTGATGGCAGCTTCTAACATTTTGTTTGATGTACCAGACATTGTTAATGATGATGTGCAAATTATCAACTTGTCTGACCAGCAACTCACGGGTGAACAAATGAAGGTACTTCGCATGGGGCTAGGATTTTGTCCTATTCATCTCCCGACTATGCCCAACTACATGTTGATGTCACGACTTACGTGCTGCTTAAACCTGGAGTCCGCAGATCGAGTGGCGTGGGTCTTGAATGTTCGGCCTTGGCCCAGGTAGGGGCGACTCTTTCTGGTAGCCACGGTGCTGCAGGCAATGGAAATGCCAAGAGCAGACCGTGCCCCTCAGAAGTAGCGCCAGAGGGAAAAAAAACCTGAAAAGGGGAAAAAACCTCCAAAAAGATAGATTCCTGAAACAAGAACAAAAGAACAGGAATCAACAGAGGCAAAAATACAGGAAATATACTGGAACCGACGAGAACCAGCACAGGAAGGTAAAGAAACAGGAGCGAAGACACCATCCAAACAGGAAGTGTTGCAGCGCAAGGAGAGAAAGAATCACAGCCCTTAAATACCAACAAACAGGAAGCGACCAACAGGAAGTACAAGGACACCATCTTAGATAGGGAAAAGATACATAGAATAGAATGGACTAGGAGCCATAGAGAGTGTGGAACAAGGAATGCTGGGAAAAGAAGGGAAAATGGGAAGGGAGAAAAAACATAAAGGAAGGCACAACCAGATAGCCAGAAAAGGCAGAAAAGAAAAGAGCAGGTGAGTTGGGGGGTCAGACCTGCCTGTGAGCGCGGTGTAGGAAAGGAAAACGAGGCCCCATGCCCAATTTGGGGCCTCGGAGGATGCAGATCAGCCTAGGGGCAAGACACGTCTTATGACCGCGTGCCGTGGCCCGAGCCAAATGTTCAGCTCGTGCTGCGTGCGGCGGCGCAACAGTTGATTTATATACATTTCTGCGGTGTTTAAAGCTGATAAAAACACCTTGAGGAACAACTTGCACACACAATTCCTCCTACATCCTCTGTACCCACCAGCAATAAAACCATTAGGGACATTCACTTATTGATGGCCCTCGAACAGACAGACCCACCATCCATGGAAGATGTATTAATACATCTTAACATCACTCCTAACTTAGGCTTAGACAGTGGCCTAAGACTGAAGTCTACTTTCATGCCAGCACTTCCAGAGGACAACTTAATTGATGTATTTTATAAAGCTGTTACTCATGACCTCTATAAATTAGAGGACAAACACATCCCTAATAATAAAAACAAAACTATGGTGACTAACTTGAACAGCAGTGAGTTTAGAGCCCTAAAAGAACTGAGCGAGAACACTGACTTGGTCATTCATGAGGCTGACAAGGGAGGTAATGTGGTGGTCATGAATCGTACTGACTACATCACTGAAATCAATAGACATCTTGCTGATTCCCAAGCATATGTTAAGCTCATCCCCAATCCTCTTTGCTCTATCACCAACATCATCAGTGAGAAATTGACACACTTCGAGACTTATGCATCATCACTGATTTTGAATATAAATAAATGTTAAACATAACACCACGTGCACCTATTTCCACCAGGGCGGCCCATTATTTCAGACATAGGCTCTCCTACAGAACATATTTCTGAATTTATTGATGTATACCTCCAACCGCTTGTACAGATTTTACTGTCTTACATTTGTGACACTAAGCACTTATTGTATCAATTGGAGGATATTTATTGGACAACCAACTGTTGCTTTGCCACACTTGATGTTACTTGCATTCCATTAGAAATGGGCATGTCTGTTCTTACCTCCACTCTTTCCACTAGACATGCCACCTTGTTCAAACATACAGAGATGTTGATCGAACTCATCAGACTGGTCTTGGAACATAATGTATCTTACATAATGGAAAGTGGTATAACCAGATAGCCATGGGAGCCATATCTTCACCCTCGTATGCCAATCTTTATATGTGGCATTTCGAGAAACACAATCTATGGTTATTCAGCCCTCATGAACTAACAAGCCACATCTTGTATTGGGGCAGATACATTGATGACATTCTCATAATTTGGGGAGGTACCAAGAAATTGTAATTGCTGTGCAATCATTTCAATTGTAATGAGTATAATATAAGATTCACCCAGCACATCAATGTGAAACAGAGTTTCTTGATCTCACCCTGTATAATGAAGGTTCTAAAATCATGTCTAGACCATCTTACATGCATGCAGTGCACATACTTCTACCCAGATCAATTCTATACCATCAGGAAAAATGACTATAGTATGACGGAATTGTAGCAATGACCATGAGTTTGCACAGGAGCTGTCTGTAGTCGAACAACGTTTCCAACAAAGGGGGTGCTCAGACCTAGTTTTATCCAAAGCTAAAACTAGGATTATGAATGCTCAATGGGATCCCCTCTTCACCCATGGCACTCGCAAACGGTCTAAAGATAGGTATACAACTATGATCACTAGATATAATGCACAGAGCTCTGAAATACACTGCATCTTAAAACGCCACTGGCATTTGCTTCTGTTAGACAAGACATTGCAGAAATTAGTCAACTGCAGACCTCAAATCACATATAGTCATGGGACTTCCCTAAAAAATAGACTCTGTACCAGCTACATTGGTTCAAACACATGTGATCAGCCTAATAACTAGTTACCCCGCCAACCTGTAGGCTTCTTTAAATGTACATGTTGTAATGCTTGTCAATTTGCCATGGACAAGCTGGTGGATATTTCATACAATTCTGCACATGTATACGGTATGCAGCAGTTCATTAACTGTTACAGCAAATTCCCAGTGTATTGTATTGTCTGTAAATGTGGTTTGATCTATGTGAACAGTACTATTCGTTCTCTGAAAGAACGCATTCAGGAACACATCAGAGCTATCAGAAATAACAATCTCAATTATCCCTTGGCAACACACTATAATTCTGTACATGCGGGATCAGAGGTGATTGGTATTAGATTCAATGGAATCACATGTATCACTAATGATGTAAGAGGTGGTAACATGGTTGCTAAACTTAGAAAGTGTGAAGCTAAATGGATCATTAAACTACATGCGGTGGACAGGGGTCTCAACATGGACAGGGAATTGCATGTGTTTCTGTGAGTACATCACACATGACTGGTCTAATGTATGTAACAATATGTTAAACTCCTAGCTAGCTGGGTCACCAATGGAATACATACTTTGCTCAGTGATGCCTCCTTGGGATGTTTTACAACATTGATTACGATCAACTCATGATTGGTTTATTACATATCACAACTTATCAGGTGACTCAGCTAGGATGTCAGTGAAATGTATACTCTGTTTAGTATTACCTTTTGATGGTTTACAACACTGCTTTATTTATGAATAGTCTTGCTTTTTGGGTTTTTGGGCTTTATTGTATCCATCTGACCCACCTTGTATGACCCCATTGTGTTACTGGGATCTGTTTGTAACCTTTGTTGATTGTTTTGTATCTACTATGTTGCATCTCAAACCCCTCTTGGGTCTTCCCACTGTCCTTGTTCCTGTTCTCATTACAACACACCATGCTCATCACTAACATCTTCATTACTCGGTATGGCACTCACACGTATTTGTCTTTCCGACTAGCATTTGAAGCCTTTTCTGGCCTTATCCTGACCACTACCGTCCACCACTAGCCATTCTCACTTGAGACGTCCCACTTTGCACTTACTAGTTCTATACTACACAGCCCCCTGTGTGTTGCCATCCACTAATGGCACAGCGTATTCAATTATCAATGTGCTGGTTTTAGGCTTTCTATATATTTGTGTCTCTTAGGATTTTATATGAAGCTAGTATTTGTTCTAAATCCATCTCTGCTATCATGTTACTTCACTCCAAGAGGGTTTTCTCCTCCCTTTTGGTGCAACTTCCCCTTTGGGACACGTTGCAAGATGGCCGCCATAGTTTTGGTCTTCACTTCGGTGCCACTCTTGTCCACCTTTTGTCTTCAAGAGGCATCTAACCGACCTGTGCAGCATCCATAGATTTTCTGGATGTTATCTTTTCCTTCTGCAAGCACATTGGGTAAGCTCATTCCGAGGTGTTCATTCCCTTTTTTATATCCCTATTGTAGTGGTTAACCTGTCCGCCATGTCCACAGTTATACCCCTTCTGTTGCTATTTGTTTATAGTTCTTGACACGTTGATAGACGTCCGCCATGTTCCTCGGTCTTTACTCTGGTGCTAGTCTTGTCCGTTTTTTGTTTTCATGGGGCATTTAAGTACTTTGTGCAGCATCCACACTTTCTGGACACCACTCTTCCTGTTCTGCGGACACATCAGGTAAGAGTATTTTGAGTTGCTTGCTCATTCTTTATATGTTTAAAGCGTACCATTTACCCTGTCCACTATGTCTACATTATTATCCCTTGTTTTGCAGTTAGTTTTTGTTTGCTTAGACTAGATTCAGAGATTTTTCGGCATTATGCTCATTGTCTGGGCTTAGTCTGGACTGATACATCTCATCTTCAGGGTTTACCAATGCAGCCATTTTTATGAGCTATTTGATTCCGGATTGCTCACTTTGCGGCTGTGCACTGATTTCTACTACTAGCCACACATACAAATATGTTACCAGATAAGGGACTCTTGGTAGTGCTCAGGAGACTTCTGTCAACACCAGGGCAGTGTGCACTCTATTGGGGACTAGAATGCAAAAACCCAGCACTCTCAAAACAACGTAATTTATGCATTGTGCTGATATGTTGTTGTTTAACCTTTTGCATTGCAGAGTTCAATCCTGAAGACTTATTTTTAATGTGCTTACAAATGCTGTTCATTTGCAATGAATTACTACAGGCTTTCAGAGTGTGTTAGGGTGTGGTCCCTTTGCAGGGCCTTCTAGAGACTTTCCCTGCAACATGCCTGGGTGTGGTAGTGGGCTGGTCCAAGACTCTATAAAAAGGAGCCAGCCCAGCTCCAAGTGCTCACTATTCAGAGGTCCCGGTGCAGAGCAGCAGCTACTTCCTGAGCTCCTGTCCCGGTGGCCTATTTGATCTTCCAGACATCTGACTTTCATTCTTCATTTGGAGGTCCTTGTTCTGAGCGGTAAGACGGTGGTTGGGCTGGCCTCCTGACGCCGTTATCGAGAACTCTCATGTTCTTGGGCCTAATTCTTTTATGATTTGACAGAGTACTTTGCGCATGTGAAATATGCGCTTGAGTGTTTGTGACATTTGCAGGGTGACTTGCGAATCGGAAAGACGCGCAATTCGTTTCATGATAATTTAACTTTGTTATTCATTGCGCGCTACCATTACTTGACATTTACATGGTGGCTTAAGAATCGGCAAGACGCACGATTTGTTTTATGGTGTTTTAACTTTGCTGTTCATTGCGCGCTACCATTTCTTGACATTTACATGGTGGCTTAAGAATCAGCAAAAGATTCGCGATTCGTTTCATTGTACTTTGATCTTGTTATTCATTGTGAGCTGTTTTTTCTTGGCATTTACATCGTGGTTCACGAATCGGTAAGACGCGTGATTCGTTTAATGATGATTTGACTTTGATATTTATTGCGTACTACCATTTCTTGGCTTTTTACATGGTGACACTCGAATCGGCAAGACGCACGATGCTCTCCTCGAGTTTAATTCATGTTGTTTATTGTATGCCACTATTCTAAGATTTTTATCATGTAATATTCAAGTTGACAAGTTATGTGATTTGTTTTTCCTGAATCCATATTGTGTTATTCATGGTGCACAATCCTTTTATGGTGTTTACTATATATATATATATATATATATATATATATAAATCTACAATATGCGCAATTTGTGTTAAACATTTTAAGAGTACACAGAAGATCAGAGTTTCTAGATGCAAAATTGTATGGTCCTAGTATGCATTCTCAAAAAAGGATTTATATGACTGGTTTAAAATTTAGTCAGATTGTTTTTCTGATTCTCATGTAAAGGAAAGTACTTGAAAAAGAAAGTTTTCATTTAATCCATCTGATTCCCTTACAGGTATTCAGCAATCTTGAAACTTAGTCATTTTAAACTTAATTCTTAGATCGTTCATGTTTTCAGAATGACTATGCTTAGAATCATAGTCTAGTATTGATTTTAGGAGATATAATTTTCATATTGTGTGTTCTAACCTTTTTCTTACTACAGGTCTCCTTCCCAGCTGTTTCCCTTCCTAATCCCCTCTTCCTCTCTTGAACTCTCTTAGCCTCCGTGATTTATCTATCAGAGTCTTGGAGCTGTTCAGTGGTGGACGTGTTGGGAATGTGCGCAGACCCCGAGGATCTGGTGACTCTGACAACTTGTCACTATCTCTGAAACTGCCGGATACAGTTCTTCGGGGTGACCATTCCACCTTGGTTTTTGAGGCCTTGTTTATTCAGTTTTTCACCCTCTATGTGGTCCTGTATTAGCATGGTGGACTTTTGACCACAGTATGGTTCTAGAACTCTTTGTTACTTCTTCAATAATATACACACACTTTCCCACTCTATACTGGGAGTTGGGATCAATGTTTGTCCTTTTTCCACATTATCAATACTAGGCCTCTTTTCTTTTCACTTGACATTTATCACTTCTTAGCTGTGACTATATTTAACTTCCCTTCTTCTCCTTTCCCTCTAGGATCAGACTTATCATGGTCATTGCTGATCAGGGACTACCATTTGCTTTTGCTACATGAATTAGTGACCAGTTTCCTATTTACCTCTTGTTACATTTTGTAATAGTGAGGTGAGTAGTTTTTTGTTCACTTACACATATCCTTCATTAAGGCTCTTCTTTCCGTTATTGACTGTTTTGCTACATGTTTTGTTTTAGACGCTGCTTTTACCTACGGGCACGTTGATGCTTTCATGACTTATACTTCCTTTACTTAACTAGGTACGGTATTTTCTTACGTTTTTCCTTAACTTTCTGGTTTGGTTGCTTAAGATATTGCACAGAACTCATTTTAATAACTATTAGCACCTTTCACAGATCACTTTAGCTGACTAACTCCATTCACTTTGGTTTGGGCAGATCAAGTCTACCTTTGCATGTCTCACTTATCTGACAGAAGATGGGTCGAACCGCACATTCGTGCATTTGACATGCACATTATCTCTTTTCGTTTTCATACTCCTCACTGGTATTATTTCCTGTCCTAAAATAATTGCATGTTTTATGATCACTTGGCTCCCTTTCTTTGCTTGTAGTGGTGCTCTACCATCTGCCCCTTTTTTTGGATGGACACACACCAATATAATTTTCCACATTTAGGAACTGTATGCTATCATCCTCCACACTTGTGTATTAGGTTCGTCATACATGTTTCTATTTTACAGCCTTGAAAAAGTCACAAGTATGACGAAACACGTGTTGGCTGTGATTGTGGAGCTATACTCAACTTGCCACATTGATGTCCATACCTTCAATAAATAGAACCTACTATAACCGAACTCATCTGGTTGACTTGTTTATTATGGACTATTTGGGAGTGCTGCAGTATCTTTAGAAACATATGTCAAGTGTCTCATTGTGGACCCAATTTATGCTTTTGGGTAGTGAGTCATACACCACCGCTCACCACCGTGCTTTATTTTATTTTGGACTGTTTCTAACTCTAATTATGAGTGTTTGTACCTTGAATAACTCATAGGAAGTGCACCCATTTGACCACTACTTTCCATATTCTTCTATGTAATGTAATGGGTTAATTGCACCCCTGGAATGATAGAAACTTCATCCAGGTGCTCTGTCACCAGCCGGTAACAGATGGTGGGGTTATGTACATAGCCCATAGGTGAAAATAATATTCTGAATTGTCTGTCAGAAAATGAGAAACCAAATTGGTCTTGACACTCAGGTGCCAATGGTATAGAAACGAAAGTATTGGCATTATCAATAGTTGCATAGCATATCCCTTTTTGTTTCTGTATTCTTTCAATCAAAGTAATGGTGTTGGGGACAACAGCTGTCAATGGGGTTGTATATTTATTCATCTCACTGAAATCAATAGTCATTCTATAGCACCATCAATTTTACGCACGGACCAAAGAGGATTGTTCCATTCAGTGGTAGTTGGAGCTATTACACCAGCCTCAATCATTTCTTGGATAGTTTTACTTATTTCCTCAAGTCCTCCTGGGGTGCGATACTTCTTCAAGCGTATTACCTTGGTTGCAGGGGGGCACCTTCACTAGGGGGTATCTTCAAATGGTCTACCCTCATGGCTGCCAAGGAAATGTATCTCTTTGATCAAAACTGATAACAACTATCATCCAAATACAAAGTCACCCCCTTTAAAATATCAATACCCAGTGTATATTCTAGAAGGGGCACAATCAAAACAGTATATTCTCTTTTTGGGGTTCTTTCTGTTTTCTTTTGAACCGTAGTCTGCAAGGCAGGAGTTTGTTTTCCACCTAACCCTGTGATGGTGTAGTGCTGACCGTAAATTTCTTTTGATTGCCATAAGTTAAACAGGCCTCTGCCCTGGTGCACATTTTTGTGTTTCAGGTGTATTTCTAAATCAACATGTGGTCTGTTATCTTTGCGAGTCCATCCGTGCACCAGAGTTTGGGCAGTTTTCTATTCGGATTTAAACCTGTCAACTTTTGCACAAGTCAGATTGGGATATATGCTTTCATATCTGTGAGCAGGCTCTTCTCCTTCTCTGCATTCAACAGTTAACCCCTCGCTGTCCCAACCTTTCTCCTCTTTCCCTTGTGAAGAGACATTTAGTTCCCTTTCCTTTTTATCCTCCTGCTTCTGTGACTAACTCTGAGTTGCACATTTATTATCTTGCTTGTGAACCCGCCGGCTACTTTCTTTGTGGTCCAGGCCTTTTTTGTTGTACATCTCCCACAGGCTTTTGGTATCTATCCCATCAATCTGCTCCTTGCTTACACCATCCTTCAGTAATGCCATAAACATGTCTCTCCTCCTCGTTGTTATCTGAACGACTCTCTGATCTGGAGGCTCTCTCTGGTTTATTCCAATCACCTAGATCTCCTAATTCGCGAACCACCTACAGGACCTCTCTTATTCTCTGACCAGTCTGATTTATTAAGAGAGTTATTATCACCTGCTTGTAAGCTGGAGAGGCGAGATGAATAATTCTGTTCCATACTGAAATGGTCAGTGGAGCCTCTAACAAATTGTGAACTGCATCTAATACAATAGCAGTTTCCATACTGTCTTCCTTAATTCTTTGCATGGCGTCTCTTAATGTGTACCAAGGTTTATCATTTGGCGGCCAGTCTGATTCAGTACGGTATTTTTAATTACATCCCATGACTGTCAATTGTAATATATTGGTCCCTCCTTGCTTCCCATAACTCCTGAATTACTTCTGTACTAAGGGATCTGTGCTGAGAGCACAAAACTTCCTTGAATCTCCACAATATAATGTTACCCCTGAAGCACTGGTGTCAAATACCCTCACGATCCATGTACGCAGTGCTTCCCCACTTTTCTGTTTAAATCAGTCCATAATATCATTAACTTCCTGCTGAGTATAAACTTCTAAGGAATACCCTTAACCAGTCTTGACTCCATTATCACTTGTAATAGATGCCAATCCCTTGCAACACTAGAATATCTAGATTGACTTAGCATGGACAAGAAAGAGACACTTTATGAAATAACACTGGAAACAAAAATAGAAGGGAGGCAGTCAAGCCAGGGAGATCCCCCTTTGACATTAACTCACACAACTTATAGAGGTATATCTTCCTTGACTATAAATAAAGCACATTGTCAAATTCAGCAGAAACTGGAAATAGCTCTACTCTATTGGAATGTGGCAGGTCTAACTAATAAGCCCAGTAATGAGCTTTGGACGAACTTTATTGAAGATTTTTCATGTTTATGTCTTCAGGAAACTTGGCTTGTAAATCCTGTCCACATAAATGGATACAAAACATTTCATACACCAGCTGTACAGATTAAACACAGTAGGCCGAAAGGGGGTTTATGTACATATATATCCAATAAGCTTCCCCTATTGAATTTAAAGATGCAAATTTTGAGGGTATTTTACCAAATGATTGAGAGTAACCTGGACCAGAAGACCCAACTAGTGATTATTATTTTTTATAATAACGCACCACCAGGAGAGGTTCCCAACATTCTAACAGAGATGGGAGAGGACTTAGAGAAAATATATGCAAATTCTAGACGGGAAAGCCTTATTATATGGGGCGGTGATTTTAATGTCCATCTCTGTAAAGAAACCACGGAGAAGGTGTGTGGCTGGGATACGGAAGACACTGGCCTGAGGCCCCACTTTTTACATAATATGCAAGGTGACGCGATGAATCTATTGGCGCAAAAATACAATTTGGCCTTTGTAAATGAGCTTTATGTTGAAGTCCCACAGTTCAATCCAACCTTTAACGGAAGGGGCGCCGACACAGTGATTGACTATGTTTTAATGTCTACCCATTTTGCACATTACCTTACCAACTATACACTCCATGATATTGTAATAAGTGACCATTTCCCCCAGAGTTTGAACGTCTCACTAACTCCCCCTATACCGGTATTAGAGGAAAAAATTGTGTTGGCAAACAATATTTAACTAGCCTCGCGTAATGGATATACATTGCGATGGACGATGATAGATTCAAAGGACCTACTGAAACAGTTAATTTGTGACCTTAACCAAGTCTTTGTAGATTGCCTTACCGATGATATAGACCCAGGGAAATGCCTAAGTGCTTTTAGGGTGATAACACAAGGTGTGAAAGAAGCCCTTACTATTAAAACAGGAAAGGCAGGACAGAAAGGGACATGGGCTGGTTTGACTATGACTGTACAAAAGCACATAAGAGACTAAAAAAGGCCTTATGTGCCCCAACAAGATGCTTGAATGAGATATGCACGCGGAGGCAGGAATATAAGACGGCCATTAAAAAAAGGAAACTTTACACAAAGCTAGCCTTATAAAGAATAATACCCTCTTTTGGAAAACAATAAACATGCCCCTAGAATGGAAATCGCAATCTCAGAAGAGGACTGGATTGATTACTTCTCTAAGATATATAGTCAGGCTAGTGAGATAGAACCAATAGATTCTCTAACGACCCTAGTTATCCAGGAAAACCCACGTATGATAATAACACCTCAGTTCAGCTTAGAGGAGGTAGTGGAAGCCATAAACTCAAGCAAAGCGGGGAAAGCGCTGGGCCCTGATGGTGTCCTGGTAGACCTATATAAGGCAAACACACAAATATGGGGCCCCTTATTGACGCGGGTACTGAGGGCTTCCTGTACGCAAGAACCACCATCATTGTGGCTAGATTCCATTATTGTCCCTATATATAAAAAAGGTGATCGCCTTAACCCAGCTTGTTACAGACCAATCTCCTTGCTCGATGCATCGGCTAAACTAGCAGGGAGAATTATTTTGAACAGATTGCAATCCTGGGCAGAAGAAAACAATATTCTATCTGAATTACAGTACGGCTTCCGCACAGGAATAGGTACGGTGGAACAAGGACTGAATTTAAACATCATAACTGGGAAATATACAAAGATCAGGGAGGGTAACTTGTACTTGGCCTTTAAAGGTTTCATTTTGTACGGGATCTGTACACAGGGTGTAGAGCAAGGGCGAGATATGGGATAGGAGGGGAATGTACCAGGTTTGGTATACACAGAGGAGTACGCCAAGGCTGTGTACTAGCTCCACTTCTGTTCTCATTATATATAAACAACTTAGAACGTGAACTAATAAGTAAATGTAAAGATCGCCCTCAAATAGGCCACCGCCCTGTACCGGTGTTACTTTACGCAGACAATGCTGTACTCATGGCTCGGACCCCATTAGCCCTCCAAAAACTTTTAACTACTTGTATAACCTTTATGACAGACTTTGGCCATACCGTCAATCTTTCTAAAACTTTTACAATGAATTGTGGTAGGAAACTGAATAAGACCTATAACATCAACACACAAGATGGGAAAATCGACATAACTCAAATATTCTCATACCTGGGCATAATGTTTGATAAACAAGGTTCCTGGGTACACTGTGTCAAAGCCAAAAAAGTGCAGATCGTGAAAACAATGGCAGCCCTGAAGATTTTTTCAAAAAGGCTAGGGGGGATCACCCCATAGAATATGGTCAAAGTCTATAGAGCCACATGTATCCCGGCCGCCATCTATGGATCAGGTATTTGGGGATAAACCAACTGTAACCTGATCCAAACGGTGGAAAATGACTTTTTGAGATACTTGTTAATGGTACCAAATGGTACCTCATCATACATCAGCCATGCTGAACTAGGGGTCTCCTTCCTAGTCGATCTAATAAAGATACAGCCACTGCTATTATGGCAGAAAGTTTGGACCTCAGAATATACTGGACTAAATAAGGCAGTCTTACGTGACTGCATGGCATCAACATACTCTTTAAGAGTTCCATGGCTGAGGTATATTATGAACTTTTTTTAAAACATGGGCCATAAAGAATATTATACAAACCCAGAACTACTGGAAAGACTCACCGGGAAGGAATTACAGAAGTACTTAGAAGATCAGCGTTGGGAAGTAGAATCAAAAAAGTATAGTGTTATGTCTAATCAACTAATCCTGTCCACAGAGGGCATGCAGCCCTATCTGGTAAACGTGGTAAATTCTCTGCATTGTTTTGTCCTCACAAGATTAAGGCTAGATACGTTCCATCGCTTAGTAACTTTTCAGAGTAAGAATGATAGGAGTGTGTATCTAGGGGTATGTCCCTGTGATGCAAAGGCAGCTCAATCTACGATACGTGTGGTCCTTTTTTGTAAATTTTATGAAAAACAGAGAAAGTGACTTTTAATACCCTTTTTAAGATCTATTAACGTCCGACAGTGCCACACAGCGTGTATCAATTTACAGATTTGATCTTCTATTGAAGTATGTGGAATTTTAGCAAACTTTTTACGTTCTGTAATAACCGCAAGAAAGCTTATGGGTGCACTGGTATCAACTTAACTAGGCTACTTAAATATTTGTGATTGGATTAATTAATATGACAATGTATTTTATATTTGGTATTTATTCTTTTATTGTATTCATTGTACTTTTATATATAAGACATGTTTTATGTGTTGCTTTTATGGCTTGCTGGAAAGTCGAATAAAGTTTCTTCCTACTACTACTACTTCTAAGGAATGCATTTAAATTCCTCCAGGATTCTGTGGAGTGCCCTATATGTTTCGTCTAATTATTGGCTGTGCGCGAACCACATTCTGCTCATTCTGCTCGTACTGGCTCCCACCTTTTTTAACCTCTTTTTTAGAAATGAAGTCTCTAGTTGGCAGAGGTATACACCTTTGTCCAAATAGGGACCACAATCCTAGTCTGGGTAAGTCACACACAATCCAAATTATCCTGTGCCCCTCTGGTAGCTTGGTACTGAGCAGTCAGGCTTAACTCAGAAGGCAATGTGTAAAGTATTTGTGCAATAAACCATGCAAAAACACAGTGAAAACACCACACAAATATACTGCACAGGTTTAGAAAAATATATGATATTTATCTAGATAAAATAAGGTCAAAACGATAAAGATTCAATAAGCACAAATTAAATTATCACTTTTGCAAGATTAAAAAGAGTCTTAAATCTAAAAAATCAACAGTTGTCCCTTGTTTGCACAAAGTACCTGGTTTGAGTCAAAATTATCACGGATGAAGACAACAGAGGAGGCGATGTGTGGAAGAATGAGGTGTGCGTTGGATTTTCCGGCTTGGCACAGACGATGCGTTGTTTCTTTCCACGCTGCAAGTGGCTTTGCATCGATTTCCAAGAGTCTTGGTTCCTCGCTGCAAGGCAGGGATCTTTTGATGCCAGAGACGATGATGTCCTAAGCGGACAGGACAAAGTCACAGGCTTTGTGTCGATCCAATAGGCGTTGCGTCGAATTTTCTGTTGCATGGGAGGCGCTGCATCAATTCTTCACTCAGGAGTCAGGCTGCATCATTCTGCCTCAGCTGTATGTCGATCCGGTAATGTTGTGCGTTACATTTCCGGTCACAACGCAGGCGCTGACTCAATCTTCACTCAGGAAGGTGAGCTGCATCATTCCAGTTTGGCTACGCAGCAATTTTCTCGTCACAAGGAAGGCTGTGCATCGTTTCCAGCAGGCCATGCATTAATTTTCGACACACAAGGAGTATGTGTTCCCTCTATAAATTATATGTGTACATTGGCTTATCCATGATTGGCATATTTTATTTACTAGTAAGTCCCTAGTAAAGTGCACTAGAAGTGCCCAGGGCCTGTAAATCAAATGCTACTAGTAGGCCTGCAGCACTGGTTGTGCCCCCCACATTAGTAGCCCTGTAAACCTGGCTCAGACCTGCAGTGTCTGTGTGTGCAGTTTTAAACTGCCAATTCGACTTGGCAAGTGTACCCACTTGCAAGGCTTAAACTTTCCCTTTTTATACATGTAAGGTTCCCCTAAGGTAGGCCCAAGGTAGCCACATGGGCAGGGTGCAGTGCATGTTAAAGGTGGGACATGTACTTATGTGCTTTACATGTCCTAACAGTGAAATACTGCCAAATTTGTTTTTCACTTTTGCAAGGCCGATCTCTCTCATAGGTTGACATGGGGGCTACCTTTACATATTATTAAATGCTAAAACCTGCGTGGGTGTACCCACATAACCCTACTAGACCTGGGTAATGAACAATAATATCTAAAAAGGAATGGTCAAATAGTAGGAAAAATTACAATCATAAGTCACATTCAATGAAGTAATAAATCAGTCATTGAGCATGCAATTGAATTGCTTTTTTATCAAAACATCTTTACGCAGCCCACCAACTAAGACAACCATTCTGATTACAGCAGTCTTTTTTGTATACATGAACAAAAATGAGCAATTCCAAACCTTTTAGTTTGTGCATTACATACATAAAACACTTAAACATAAAACACTAAACAGTAAACATAGAACATCAACGATTAGTCCAACAATCCTCTCCATGATCTGGAAGCCATGTGGTATTCATTGACACCTATATAGAAAATCCACATGTAAAAGATGATTGCCTAATCTGTCCCAGACCTAAAACATCCTTATTTTCAAAGGAGAAAAAAATGGAAAGGCCTGTGGTGTAAAGTCCTTAAAGGAAAAATTCACTCTTGCTTGCAACCTCTCAATAATATGTAGTCGATGCGTTTCGGCCCCTTCAACTATGGGCCTCCTCAGGACTAATGTAGAGAGGCACACCTAATAAATACAAACATAAATATAGACTCCATGACTCTGAATCACTAAAATCTAACTTACTACCACCTTAAAAGCACCACGTGTAAACATTTTAAATAAAAGTGAAATGTAAAAACAAAATAGAAGTTCAGACCTACCCATAATCTCACTAGAGTGTTGAAACATGCTATTCATACTCAAAAAGTGTTCCACAGGTCTATCTAGAACACCCTTGTGTCACATGCCGTTTATTCTTAAAAAAATGAATTTTAGTCTCAATACTGAAAACCGCAAACAAACCAAAACCTATTTAGTACCCAAACCTAAACTCACCCTAAAGCGGGATAGTTTTTTATACTACAATCGATGTGAAGAAATTCTTGCATAACATGAATAAGCTGTAAGTAATCCAAACACATGGAATCATCATTCAATGAATGAATGTCCTATGAGGCCTGTCCACTTCATCTTATTCGAGCTCCAATACTCACTGATCCCGAAAACGCTGCCCTAAATGCTTCATCTGTTTGGGACCCAATACAGCTTTACGTTTTGGACGCTGAGGTGGAAAAATCTGGAGAAACCATCAGCACTGGTGTGGTCGGTCCGCGGGTGATGCTCCACCGTAAAAACCATCACCTGTAGGGAAATGGACACCTCAAGAGTTTAGGATTTTCACACCTCATCTGCATGAGCTATTTGAGGGGCCTGTGGTCTGTCTGAATGCAGACGTGACTCCCAAACAGGTAGGGTCTCACCTTCTTCAGTACCCAGAACACGGCAAATGCTTCTCTTTCTATGACACTCCACCTCTGTTCCTGTGGTAGTAGCCTTTGGCTAATAAAGGCTACTGGTTGGTCTAGGCCCTCCTCCTTCAGCTGTGCTAGAACCGCCCCTATGCCATTCATCTGCTCAATGAATTATTTGGAGTAGTCAGGAGCGCTGAGCATAGGTGCCGTGCACATGGCTTCCTTGAGGGTATCAAAGGCTTTCTAACAAGCATCGGTCCAATTCACCAACCTAGGTTGTTTCCTAGATGTGAGTTTTGTTAATGGGGCCAGTGTGGTGCCATAGCCCTCAACAAATCTGCGGTAGTACCCAGTGAGACCCAGGAAGGCTCTCACCTCAGTTTGGGTTTGAGGTGGTTGCCAGGCCATGATTGTCTCAATCTTGGCCTGAGGGGCTGCACCTTGCCACCACCTGGGTGTCCCAGGGACCCTGCCCAGTCTGGCACTTACTGTCCCTGATGGTCAGGCCTGCCTGTTGCAGATCCTGAAGCACCTCTTTGGGGTGGAGCAGGTGTTCCTCCCAGCTGGGACTGTAGACGGCCATGTCATCTAAAGAGGCTGCACAGAATGCCTCCTTCCCAGCTAGGACCCCATGAACTAACTGTTGGAAAGTAGCAGGGGCATTTCTCAACCCAAAGGGCATTGCTCTGAACTTATAATGTCCCTTAGCAGTAGAAAAAGCAGATCTCTTCTTCGATCCCTCAGTCAAGGCGATCGGCCAGTACCCTGATGTGAGATAAAAATTACTGAGGAATTTGGCATCGCCTAGCCTGTCTATGAGCTCATCAGCTTGGGAGATGGGGTGAGTGTCTGTCTTCATGACAGAGTTGAGACGCTGGTAGTCCATGCAGAACCTAGGTTCTGGCTTGGCGCTGGGAGCAGCAGCCCTGGGAACCAACACCACAGGGCTGGACCAGGGATTGATGGACTTCTCAATCACCTCAAGAGCCAGCATCTTGGCAACTTCCTCCTTGATGCTAGCCCTCACCTTGTCTGAAACTCTGTAAATTTTGCACTTTACAGGGGGGCTATCCCCTGTGTCAATGTCATGGACACACAAGGGTATGAGTCCAGAGGTGAGGGAAAACAGGGAGGAGTACTGCTCAGTAATGGTATCAGCCCCCTCTCTGATCCACGGTCAGGGAGTCACAGAGATTGTCACCCTCCACTGACCCATCACCTTTCTTGGCAGAGAGTAAGTCGGGGAGAGGTTCACTCTCCTCTTCCATGCCCTCATCTGTCCCCAGAAGCATGTTGACCTCAGACCTCTCAAAATGAGGCTTCAGTTGGTTCTGATGGAGCACCCTTGTGGGGTTTCTAGGGGTCCTGAGATCCACTTAGTAAGTGGCCTCCCCTTTATCTCCTTGATTTCAAATGGCCCTGTCCAGCAGTCCTGGAGAGCCCTATGCTCTACTGGCTCCATCGCCCAAACCTTGTCGCCAGGTTGAAACTCTACCAGGGTGGCCTTCTGCTCATACCATTGTTTCATGGCCTCAAGGTTGCTCTTGGCCTTTTTACAGAAGTGTTCCATCTGGCTGCGGAGGGCCACCATGTAACTGACCACATCCTTCTCCCACCCCTCTTTCACTATGTTTAGGGGTCCTCTGACAGGGTACCCATAGAGAAGCTCAAAGGGACTGAACCCCACCGCTTCTGGGGCACCTCTCCATAAGCAAAGAGAAGGCATGGCAAGAGGACGTCTCACTTACATCTCATGGTCTCAGGGAGGCCTGTGATCATGCCTTTCAAGGTCTTGTTGAATCTCTCCACAAGACCGTTGGATTGAGGATGGTAAGGGGTGGTGAACCAGTAGGAAACCCCACACGCATCCCACATGAACTATATGTACACTGACATGAAGTTTGTGCCTCTGTCAGACACAATCTCCTTGGGGAATCCCACACCGGTAAATATCCCCATGAGAGCTCTGGTCACCACCGGTGCAGTCACTGTCCTCAGAGGGATTGCTTCTGGGTAGCGTGGGGCATGGTCCCCCAAAACCAGGATAAACCTGTTGCTTAAGTCAGTTTTGGGGTCCAACTGACCGATGATGTTGATACCCACCCTTTCAAAGGGGGTGCCAATGACAGGGAGTGGGACCAGGGAGGCCTTGAATCTTTTCCCTGTTTCCACTGTTTACGCTCAATGTAGAGGAGATAATTGTCATAATATATATGGTGATCATCAGAGGCTTCACCTGCTGCTTGGGCTGAGGCCTGTTGCCTCACATCCTCAAGAGTGGGGCATTACTTCTGCACCTCGCAGAATTCCTCCCTGGTTGGCGCACCCTCAACTTGCCAGCCTGCAAGCTCAGTCAGGTTACCCAGGGCAGCAATGTCCTCCCCAGTTGGTTCAGGGGCCTCCTCCTCAGGGACTCCGTCAACCACCATGGGAGCTTCTGGGGCTGGTTTCCCACCCCCCTTGGCCCTCTCCTTGGCAACTGTCTGGGCCATTGTTCCAGGCCCCACATGCCCTTGTCTCCCTTCCGGGGCAGCCATGGACTTTGTGGTCATGCAGACCCACTCAGGCAAACCTAACATCTCCAGGTGAGACCTGAGCTCTACCTCCTTCCAGGTAGTGTGCTCAAGGTTGTTGCCTAACAGACAATCTACAGGCATGGAAGGACTGACAGCTACTTTCAGAGTACCAGACACCTCTCCCCACTCAAAGGGAACCGGAGCTACTGGTAGGTGGCTCTCGCGATTGTCAGCGACTATGACTTGGTGGAATGTATTTAGGAGGACCTGCTCTGCTGACATCAGGTGACCCCTGACAGTAGTCATACTGGCTCCTGTGTCACACAGAGCCTCTACCCTTTGCCCATTAATGATGACCCTGTGCCTATACTTGGAAGTATCAGCAGGCATGTGGGCTTTTGGCACCATTTACTCATCTCCCAGGAATACTAGGGTCACTTCTGCCTGTCCCCTAAAGCTAACTGGGACCACTTCCTCTCCGAGCGTTACACTAGCCAACCCAGGTGTCTGGCCTCCACTGGGGTGCCGTGCCCTCAGGTGACACTTGGAGTCACCCTTAGAGTGACCATACTTAGTGCACTCTGTACATTGGGGTACAAACCTCCCTTTCTTATGGTCAAAGAATCCTAGTTTATTTGCAGGACCAGGCTGGGACTGGGTACCACTACCCCGCTGAGAATTATTTTAGAGGCCTTTTGTAAACTCCTTATTTTTAAGTTTTTCTCCCCCCTTTTTCTTCTAGCGGGAACCCAGACCACCTTTGTCGGTGTCCACCCCTCAGATACCTTTTTGGACACTCTGGTGCTAACCCAGAGGTTGCCTCCTCAGCAAGCTTCCTAGGAACACTCAGCTTACTGTCAATCAGGTGCTGGCGCAACTCTGTAAAGCAAATAATGAGCACATGCTCTCTCAGGATCAAATCAGATAACCCCTTATAATCATTTACTTTACCGCCCCGCTCTCATGCATTCAGTGCCTTGCTAGAAACATCAAAAAAGTCTACCCAAGTTTGTGTGGAGAGTTTGGTACTGGCTCTGAAATGCTGGCAATGCTTTTGAGGGGTCAGTCCAAACTTGGCAATTAAAATGGGTATGTGTTATGCTCCTCTGGTTCTAATGTGAGAAGTGTGTGACTTACCCTGACTAGGATTGTGGTCCCTATTTGGACAAAGGAGTATACCTCTGCCAAATAGAGACTCAATTTCTAATATTAGGACCATGAGGCATATGACTTCTTGCCAAAAGTATTATACTTTTAAATTTTACACTTTTCAACCTTCCTTCCCCACCCTTTCCGACAACGCCAAAGTGTTCTGCTCGTACTTCAGACTGAGAGGAAACACACATCAAAGGAATTCCAACAATGTAGAGCTATTAGTCTGAGTAATACATTTATTAAAGCACTTTTTAAGGTTTGAATACGGGAAGCATACAGGTCAAATGCAGCAACATGAATACACTTCTGAAAATAATCACAGCACTAGAATAATCATGATCATAGAAACAAACAATGAAAATACACTACTTCAATCATGTATAATATATATGCATATACAGTGATTATGTATTCATTCACAACGCAAAGCTAAAAATAAGAATTAAAAATGCATCACCGTGGGGTGAGTTAGGGACATCATCTCTTTGCCAGCTTCAAGTCGGGAACCCAGACGACTGCTGAAAGAGAGAACTACCCTCAATGGGAATGAACCGGGCAAAGGCATTCAATCTCACCACAGGGTCAAATCTCCCTCCTAAATACCTTAAACAAGCTAGAGAGGAGAATTCTAGAAACTCCTCCCTCCCATATTGTGAGACTTTGTTCAAACGCTGGCTGTACCAGTCCGTGTTGAGAGAGCACGTTAGCGATTTGGCCACATTGCAAGGTGCGCTCCCAAAACCGAACTGTTCCCTGCTGTACCATAAACATTTTTATGTCCCTGCCTTGGTGAGAAAGAGAGCGAACACATGTTGCACAAGCTGTGCGTGGAAAAATACCTGACGGTGCATGCAGCTAAGTTAAACACAAAATGGAGTCAGTGGTCAAGATGGAGCTAGTGGATAAATACGAATAGCATTACAACTTAGCAAACAAACTAAAAGAATGTATGGTATGCTACACTTTAAAGCTAAACTGTTCATAAGCAACAATAAAGAAGATTACTTAGGAATAATAACCAACAGCATAAATATAAAATAATTATAAACTACAAAACTCCCAACAAAGTATTAACTGAGTCTTAACTGACATTACAAATCATTTTTATAGAACTAATAAACAGAATATTCATTACTTGAGTCAAAACATTACATATAACTCCAATCTTAAACTAGACTGATATAATACAATAACATATCAAATATGTTTAGAAAATATCTAAACCTCATCAACCAAAAACCTAAAAAAGTTCTCAGTTATGTAAAATAATTACAACACATGAAATACGCAATTCAAAATACCAATCGCTTACATAATTAAAAGATGACTTAACATTTTCCATCCAAAACAAACACATTAAATATGACGTACTATCCTATACAGCAGATCATTCTCTGTACCCAAGTAGTCAAAAAGTCAAAAGGTATAATCCACCAAAAATGTCAAAAACATTTTCCAAAAAGCCCTATTAAAATGCAACATTAAAACCAATTGAGTAGACATGTACTAAAGCAGTCCAAAGTATCTAGGAAATTGAAAATAAATCCAAATTTTTTTTTTAAAGAAGAACTAGTCCCAGAAACTCCCAAAAATGTAATTAAAGTAGAAAATATTGGTTTATTATAAGACAAAAGAGATTTCCTTTAAAAACAATTATAAAACCAAATGCCTATCGGACTGGTTCGAAGAGAAAAACCTGCAAAAGTAAAACAGAAAATTCACCCACAAAAACATTTCATTCCCAAAAGTACATACGGATTACACTTATCACCAAAACGCAAGTAACATAACACAAAGTCACATAAAATGTTGAAACATTGCTAAAACAGGGTACAAAAATCCAAACCAACACAAAAAAACTATTAATAATACAACTCAGGTCCTGATTACGAGGCTGGCGGTCTTCAGACCATCAGCCTTGCTGTGGCGGTCTGACTTCTAGCCTCGTGGTGGTGGTCTAACTGCCACATTATGACCCTGGTGGTCAGACCACTATGGTTTCATCGTCTCCACTGGGATCGGTGATCCCGACGTGTTGACGGTGGGTGCAGGTCAGAATCAGCCTGGTTCTTTGCCAGCCTTTTCATGGCAGTTTTACCACCATGAAAAGGCTGGCAGAGAACAGGTGCAGGGGGCTACAGGGCATGCACTTGGCATGGGCAGTGCAGGGGTCCCCTGCGCAGACAGTGACCATTGCGAGGGTGCTAGTGCACCCTGGAGGTGACAGCATTGCCACCAGCTCGTTTTCGAGCCAGAGACAATGCTGCTGCCAGTTTCCCGCTTGGCTGACTAGCGGAAACCTCGGTTTCCACCCATCAACCTAGCGGGAAACTCATAAAGGGGCTTGCGGAAGGTAAGCATTGTGGCAGCAACCTCCCCATAGGAAGTTCGGCGGACCAGTCTTCCTTTCTGCCAAACTCATAATGAGTCCCTAAATATACAAAAAACCCAAAGACAGCACTACAACCTCTAAAATTCCATCCTACACCTCCCTGCCTTCAAAACAACAAAAAAAACTTTAAAAAGGACATTCCTGTTCTGACGTACAGCAACATATTACCACAACCTGGATCCTGACACAAATAGACAACAAAAGAGAAGGTAGCAGTAAAAAATGGCTGCTAAACTAAACAAAAAACAAGACTATCTCCCTTTACAAATTAATGAGAAAATATGGTAAAAATGTCAAACAAATGTTTACTGAAATGTAAAGATTAATAAACATGTAAAATATGTCAACATTTTTATAAAGAAATGTAAAAATATGGTGAAGTACAAATTAAATAATTGCATAAAACTGTGAGAATATAATATGGGCTGTAAAACCTTGCTTTAAAATTATGTTAACAAAATACGTATATGAAAAAGTTAATAAATATTAAAATAAGTTACACAATAGAAAAAAATGGTAAACTATATAATGCTATTTGAATATGATATACATTGTTTATTTAATCATGCAACTATATTACAAGTCTTTAATTTATGTATAGTTTTTTACCCAGAAGTATATATGTATAATAAATAAAATTTAAAAACATAAATAAACATCGAAGAATATGTTACATATCTTTATTCAATGCAGATATGTAACATAATAATGTTAATTATCACAAATATATAAATTATTTTAAATTATCTTTCTAAACACAAACAATTCAAATTTAATGACATAAACTACTCCTACTACATACAATTTAACAAATAGAATTTGAAACTTTAGGTTAAATTAAATATTGAATATTGAATATTTGAAGAAAGTTTTAGAAGCTAACAGGGTAACGTTTACTATTCCCACTCAAATCTAAACCAGTTTGGGGAAGGTGAGGGACACAAAAGGGGTGGCATTTATTGCTCCTACTACAATCTAAACAAAGTTGGAGAAGATGTTGGCCACTTAAGGGGTGGCATTTACTATGCCCACTCCAATCTAAATCAATGTAGGGAAGGTTTTGTACTCTAAGGAGGTAACATTTAATATTTCCACTAGAAGCTAAAGCATTTAGGCAAGGTGTTGGACGCTAAGAAATGTATACACAAATCAGTAATCCATACACATAATTTTTTAAGTATAAAATAAAATGTACGTAGAAGACATAATAACCCAAACAAAAACCTACGTATTTAAAAGTATTTTCAATTAAACATTAACATATAAAACAGTCTGGTACTATTGGTAATTATTATATTTTGTTAGTAATTATTAATATTCCCAAACTTTGAAACATAGCATACAAAAATCATAATCCAAAATTGAAAATTATAAATTAAATACAAAATGAAAATACTTTTCAAATTATGTATACAAATATTTTTATTACATTCATTATAATCCATTGTAAAATAAGTATTCCAAATAGCAGGACTTATTCCAGTATTAAATATGTGGTTATTAAAATAGTGATTAATTAATAAACCTATAAAATATAAATATACAACAAAATATTAATGTGTTCATCCTTAAATAATAAATATTTATTCTATTTTCATACTTTAATTATATAACATTTCAATTTGTTTTAAAAAAATGTAAAAGTAAAAGTAAAAATAATAGAAACAACTTGTTAAAAATTGCAATATAATTTTCAGCATTTAAACAAATCCATAGAAATAGATTAAAAATATATATATATATATATATATATATATATTAAATAAACACTTTAATAAAATAAAATGTACAGAATATTACATTTAAATGTCATGCATTTTATTTTACCAAAATGTATTTAACTAAAATATGCATTATAATATTTTCTACTGAATAAATATCTTTGCATTTTATTTAGTTTATCAATACATTAAAAATAATTATGAAATATTTTGAAAACGTATTAATGTAAAATAATTCATTTATAAATTTTACAATGTTAATTTACATACCATTGAAATAAAAATATTCACTTCCTAAAAATGTCCCCACCCTTATCCCCTAAATGGCCAACATCTCTCTACTAAAAAAACCTACATGCACATTTTTTACACAACAATACAACTAAAAAACGAATGTCAAACTTTCCATAATTAATAAATTATCATACTAAACTCACAAATAAAAAATATTAAACATACAAAATCAAACACACTACACTAAAATAATAAAGTAACACTCACAAACAATATTATATACAGCGATATTTTCTGAATTGCTTGGCAAACAGTGCGCATTTCAAGTGTCCTGGTGCCCCCTGCGTGCAGCAGCATGGCCGCCGGCTCTATTATGTGCTGGTGGCAATGCTGCCACACCTTTCCCACTGGGCTGAAGGTTTCCACCAGTCAGCCCAGTGGGAAAATCATAATGGGGCTGGCAGGAAGATCAGAAAACTCACAATCAGGCCCTTTTTTCTCTAATAGGTAGTTGAACCAAGTTTTTGGAAAGTGTAAAATAATCACCTATTCTATGATCCTACGTAAGGAACTCATGCGTGGTAAAGGTTGACCGTTGAAACTGCATAGCCAGAAGATATGGGAAAACCAGAAAATTCTGTTGCACAGCTAAGCAATAGTCAAGCAAAAAGAAAGTATGGCTGAGCGCTAAGAGCCAAAGCAAAAGTCATATTCTTGTCCGCTTTACAACATAAAATATGAAACAGAAGCATTTCAAATATAAAGAGGTGCCTACTAGGCCAGCACTGTACCGCAGAAATCAAATGCAGTGATATGTATCATTGCTTTTTAGACACTTGGCATCACTTCTACAAAAAATAAATTACAAGGTTCTGTTTAAACATAGGTCTTAGTCAGAATTTATGTGGATATTTGGCTAGAGCCTAAGTAATGACTTTGTTAGGCTGCCTTCATAAACCCCTAAATCATTTTATTTACCAGTCTTCCCTTATCTGTGTATGGATAGGAAAGAAAGAATAATTGTGCACAAATATTCCTATCTAAGTGAGCCTATTATTGTAGTGAAATGGATTGATAACTAGAGGAGAGAGAGAGAGTCCAGTCTTCGTGTAAGCTGTGGGATGGAGCTCTTATAATGGTAAACTATTTCTCACCTAAAAAGTAAAAATAGGTTTCTGCAAGGTATCCTATATGCATTCCTGGTATCATGTGTCAAGTGTGAGGGTTCCCTCAGACACTGTAATGCATGCATATTATATTTAACAGCACCCAAATAACATTGAAATTAAGAAGTAAAGTTACCAAAAGAATTCATGAAAAACAATTAAAGTTGATGGTTAAATTGACCAAAAAATAAATAAAAACAAGGTGCTTAAGAGCTATGATTTTTTTTAAACAAAAACCAAAAAGTGATCCTAGGAAGAAAATCTGACATCTACAAGTCAATGTTATCCTATCTAGAAGTAGAGAGGGATCTTGAAACCTTTTATGGTTGACCACAATGAAGTGAGTGCTGTGAAGCCTAGCAGTTCATTCCTTTTAAGTATTATATCACCCGTAATGCTTTTGGAGATCAAAATCCTTCAGTGGTGCAAGCAGGGTTCGATAATCTCTTTTCACAGTACTTCAGTAGCCTTGAACGTTGTGCTCAAAAGCTTCAGCACAACAAACTTTGGAAAAACTGGCTCCATTTATTTTGCGTTTGCTTGTTACCTTGGCCCAGTCCTCCAGAATGCAAAATATTTCTAGGTCTCAATTTTACTAAAGAGAAGTACAGTCTCCATGGATGTTCCATTTTTGGAGCTATTTCAGGTGACACATTTCAGAGAAAGTCTGGCTTCTCCTTGTTATCATCAGGATCACAAATATAACATGTCAGTTCCTACTGGTCCTGTTGATAATCTCTAGATCAGAGCAGTGGGTTTTACTCTCTGGGACTCTTCATTTACAGATATCTGGTGAATAGAGTTCAAAGGAGAAGGCAGGCCTTTTTAAGTCCTGGACCCCTTCCATCCTTAGGGTGTGCAAGGGTCCAACTCTCTTAGACATGAGGATAACTTTTAGAAGTAGAGATTGAGAGAGAGTTGAAGTAAATCTTGCCTCACTCCTGCTCCAGGGGGATGAATAGTTCTTCCATGCAGGCATCTTCTTTCTTTCATTTTTCTAGTAGCAAGCCTTACTTTATAGTAACAACCCACTACTATTTGAAAAGGTTCCCTAAAGCTATCAAAGCTCAGCTCAAATAAAAACCTCATCTAGGTTTTGAAGTACATTCTTTGCTTTGTGTCAACAACTATTTAACTAAGTACACTTCTTTGATTTTCTAAGATGGCTGGAGAGAAAAATAGTCTGGCAACCCTCCTTCAGCTCTATAGGTCAATCTTCAAGTCCATGCTATTCAGGGACACCCTTATCCCCATCAAAGCAAAATATAACCATATAGCCATACCACTCAGCTGTCTTTTTTCTTTGCCTTTGCAATTTGTTTGGAGTGAATGCCAGCTACGCCTGTTTTTGTGTGGCTAAGTTGCCAAACTTCACCTTTCTTACTTTTACAAGTCTCTCTTTAGCACAGGTTGGTTTGACTTGTTAATGTCAAATCCTTTAATAGAGTTCTGTTGATTTCCTGATTGTCTACATATAGTAGGGACCAATGACTCAGCAACCCTTTTCTCCTGGCATAGCACTAATTATGTAGAAAAAGCACACATAGTTTGCAGCTCTGAAGTTTAATGGAAGTTAATTAAAATTCCTAAAGGATGACTCTGTAATAGCCACATTGGCCAGGCTGTATTAAGAGCCAGGTTGGAATTAGGCAGATGTGATCAATATTTCTAACTCCACAAAATCTTATATATTATGGGTCAAATCCTCTCCAGCCTCCCTTACATCTTTTATAAAAGCCTAATCATCTTTTAGAAGAATTCATATGGGAATGGAAGGAAAGATCATTTATCTCCCACAAAATGAAGGGAGCCTGGGCACATCCAACCTTTCTAATCACTTCTTGACTGCTCAGCTAAGATTTACTCTGGAATATAATAGGATAGCTTATGAAAAACCCTGGTGCTCCACACATCAATACATTGCAGGAATACATATTCAGAATGTGCCATGGCTGCCTACAATACACAGATCATTGGGGCTACATTTGTCTCCTATCGTGAGAGCCACAATGTCAGCCTGGGATTGCTTTGCAGATCCCAGAGGTCTAACAACAGTTGCCTCTCTCATGGCACTTGAATTAGTAACCCTGAGCACCAAGTCAGTTGGAGATGATTACTTTGCCTGGCAGAAAGCCAATTGTAAAAAAAAAGATGATTTGTCTAGTATGCAAGGGATATTATCCTTCGAAAAGGCCAACTCCAGGATCCCAGCGGGGAAACATCAGTGCTGTCTGCTCATACAACATTGGGTTACACACACTACTATCAAACATAGCTGGTTATTATGAACATGGCAGTAAACACCGCCCCGCTGGCGGTGGCGGTAACCACCGCCAACAGGCTGGCGGTCCGGACCGCCAAACAATGAAGCCAATGAAAAACAAGTAGCAGTCCATTCACACACTGCCATCTCTGTAGTCCCGACGAGGACAGAGGAGCCCGCCCACAGGCCGGCGGAAAGGTCCTACCCGCCCACCAAATAATGAAACACAAGACCGCCATCAGCTCTGGGGCAGGAACCACTGCCAGACAAAGCGTGGCAGAAACGGACAATATAAAAGGACACACTCACCGGAGGCACACACAACACGCTGACGCAGAGATTGAGAGAAAGTTGGAAATAATGCCAGTGCTGCTGCTTGCCATATACCTCCAGGACCGTAACCACCAACGAAGACGATGACGGTAAGTACCGCAGCCTAGTACACATGGGAAGAAAGGGCACAGTTACACACCCACTTCACCTACCCCGCAACGCACACCCAACCCCTCCCACATCCCAAGCCAAACTTACCATAACAAAATGTACTTACCAGATACAAGCCAACAAAGACCTTCACCAAAGTACACACGTGCACATCACCCCTCCATAGTGAAATGCTGTACAATGTCACCATATTGTGCCAACAGCACTACAGGGCACTGAAACTTTATTTACAAAGACATTACGTCATGTCCAAATAAGGCCATTGGCCAGTCCATTACAAATAGCCTGAAGGGGCAAAACAGGCCAAATTCGACTCCTACATGTGCAAAGGGTACTCCACTTCATCATCAATGGGGCAGCCAGGCACCTCAGGGAACAGGGGCAGGGGGTGAGTGGGGTGGGGATTTACGTCTGGAATGGGGGGCTTGGGCTTAGGTTTGGGAGGTGGAGGGGGTTTGGGCTTTCCATTGGAAGGAAGGGGAGTGGGCCTGGATCTGGGGTAGCAGAGGGGCCTGGGGCAACACAGGGCTTCTTCCTCCCTGGGGAAGGGGCACAGGAATGGGAAGGGCGGACTGGGGCGGACTTGGACGTGGAAAGAGTGAACTGGGCAAGGATATGGGCACGTTTAGGGACAAGACGGGTGGGCCAGTGGGTTCTAACACGACAACACGGAAGAAGAAAAACTTCTTAGGGGAGTTGGAGGGGATTTGGAGGCAGGTATGGGAGTGGAGGTTGAGGGAGCACTTTTACCAGGTTTAGATGTGCCGGACATGGATGCAGGTGCCTGTAAAGTATGCTGATATGTGGTGGATGTGTGTGGTGTGGATGTCTGCAAATGTTTGAGTGTTTTGGGAGGGGGGTGGACACAGTGGGAGAAGACAGGCTGCCAGTGTACATGGATGTTGTCTGGGTGTCTGCAGGTCTGGTGAGTGTGCTTCAAGTGTCTGTCAATGTGGTTGTGGTGAGTGCAGGTGTGGTGTCTGGGGTGCATGTCTGGATGTCAGATGCTGTGGTGACTGCATGAATGGGGGCAGCAGCAGTGACTGAGGGTGCAGTGCATGTGGGTGTGCATGTTGAGGTGACAGGGTGGTGGGAGAGGTGGACACACTGGGGGAAGTGGATGTTGCTGTGTGTGCTTTGGTATGTTGGGTGTGGGCCTGCATGTCATGGGAAGTGTGGTGCTTGTATTTCTCTGTATGCTTCTTGTGTGGCGATCTGTGTGCATGGCTGTCTGTACGTGTGCTTGGGATGGGTGAAGGGAGTGGGGTGCTGGAAGGGGTAGAGGTGGTGGGAAGGAGGACGGAAAGACCAGGGACACTGGCTGCCATCAAAGAGGAGGCCAGAGCCTTAAAAGATCTCTGTAGGCCAGACATGGCCCTGTGAATGCCGTACAGGTATTCATTGCATTGCTGCATCTGGGATGCTAGCCCCTGGATGGCATTCACGATGGTTGTCTGCCCTACAGAGATGCTCCTCAGGAGGTCAATAGCCTCTTCCGTGAGGGCAGCTGGGCTGACTGGAGCAGGGGATGAGGTACCTGGGGCGAAGGAAACGCGCACCCTCCTGGGTGAGCGGGCATGTGCAACTGGGTGGGGAGCAACTGGGAGGGCGGTGATGGCATGGGGGTGGCGGAAGATGGTATAGAATGGGTGTGCCCAGTAGGGTCCACCACCACCAGGGAGCTCCCAACGGATGAGGTATCAGAGTCACTACCTCCAGTGGTAGTTGCCTCCCCCGTGGTACTGCCCTCGCCCTCCAACCCACTGGTCCCGTTGGTGTCACTCGACTCTGTCTCCTTGGAACCATGGGCTGCTTCATCCCCACTCGCCGGGGCCACTGCTCCCTCGCCAGATGATGCTGATGTACAGAAAAGACACAAGAGCAAAGGGGTGAAGAGACAAAACAAGGGAGAACTTTGTCAAAACCTGAATCTAGGTACATCTCTGGCTCACACACACTACCATCTAGGTCACACACTTACAAACAGAACATACAACATACGTAAGGATTGTGCCCCTGACTAGTGGCCATTACTCCAGAATACACCACATAACCCACATGAAACACGGACCTGATACACTGTGTGAAGTACACCCATGAGAGATCATGCCCAGGCAATGCACTTACAAGTCCATGAGGCCACAAAACATAACAGATGACAGAAAGGGCCCCCCATGGGCCTGTAGAAACTACCCAAACTAGCCCTCACACCATCCCAGGGACTTTGAGGGGGCGGGACTGCAGGAACACACCTGTCCAAGTGCCCGGCACTAGAATGCATACATACCACAGCACCAACATACATCCATCTAAGCAGTATCACAACAGTGTTGATACTTACCCCCTTGTGGCTGCTGTGCTGCCTTCAAGCGTCCATCCAAATCTGGATAGGCCACCGCCAGAATGTGGCTCATTAGGGGGGTCAGGGTCTGACAGGCACCCCTTCCTCCTTGGGAGGCCTTCCCCAGCTGGGCCTCTCCTGTCTTCCTGGCCGAGCACCTCAGGACCTCCCACCGCTTCCTGCAGTGGGTGCTCCGCCGGTTGTAGACCCCCAGGGTCCGCACCTCCTTGACGATGGCTTGCCACAGGCCTTTCTTTACGCTGACCTGCATGGGACACACAGAGCAAAACAAACTGACGTCAGTATGTGTGCACCGAATACATATGACATGTCGTTCCCTATGGAACAGCCATTGTTATAAGGCATGTTATCAACTCATATAAAGTACATGCCAGACAGTCTACGGCTGGGCAGTTACACATCAAACCCACATGCATATAGGCATCCACCACAATCACACACATCTGAGGATGACAGATGCTAACTCATCTGCTCCTCTAGTCACCCATACAACTTGGCATACAGGGGTAGGCCCCCGTCCACCAGCTTCTCCAGCTCCTCCGTGGTGAAGGGCGGGGCCCGTTCCCCTGTAACCTGTGTCATCTCAGGGACTAGATTCAGGATATAGCAGCACATGCAGTGGAGTACTAGCCTGCACGGGAATCAGGAGTCAAATGTCAAGGGTCTGACGAAATGGCGTAGGTACCGCAGCGGTGTGCTCCGTCACCGCGACAGCAATCATGATTGGCCCAGGTTCCCCATTGACAACCATGTAATCCAATGACCGTGTGCACGGCGGGTAACAACGCCTTCTGCCATGATTAACGCCAGCGGAATGAAGTCACTTCCACTCTCTCATACCTGGACGGCAGGAGGCTGCCATTTTGCTACCACCACATCACCATAGCCTGGCCAGGGGTCTCATCAGGGCCTCAAAATCTCCGCCCTTATTCACTTGCTGACATGAGTCTAGGATCCTCACATGCACCCATCTTCAGAATTGTGTCCACACTTGGATGCCATTATGACAGTTAACTCAGTACACATATGCCTGACGATGTACTCCATATTTTTCGTTTGTGTGTCACACTTACAAAGATACAGTGACATCATGGGATGCAAGTGTAACCTGACACTCAGATTGTGTTCTTTCCTCCCCCATAGATACAGACCTATGTAGCGAGGGAGGGCCCCATCTGTTTACAGCCCCTGGTTGATATGGAAATTATGGGGTAAAACATCATTGTCACCTACAGACTCAATAGAGCTACTATCCATGACCTCTGTGCATTGATGGATCCGGTACTGAAACCAGCAAATCGGAATCAGCATGCCATCCCTACGACTGTGAAAGTCTTATCTGTACTTAATTTTCTGGCCACAGGCTCATTTCAGGTGACAGTGGGCATGGGTGCAGGGGTCTCACAGCCAATGTTCAGCCTCATCCTGTCAAAATTCCTGGATGCATTCGTCCAACACTTGCAAACATATGTCCAGTTTCCCCAAAGGGCTGAACTTCCTGCCATCAAATCTGGATTTTACGCCTTTGCTAACATCCCCCATGTGATAGGTGCCATTGATGGAACCCACATAGCTCTCATACCCCAAGAGTGAATGAACAGGTGTACAGGAATCGGAAGAACTATCACTTCACAAATGTACAATTGGTGTGTACTGCTGACCAGTACATATCACATATCAATGTCAGGTTCCCCAGCTCAGAGCCATGATTCCTTTATCCTGAGAAACATCAGTGTACCACACATGATCGAACAACTACAAGGGGACAGAGGATGGCTCATAGGTGAGTGTGTATTACACTGGATCTGTGCATAGCTGACAGCCTGGCTATATGCACGTAAAGTCAGTTTATTAAGGTCCTGTTTTGCCCACTTTTGCAGGTGATTCTGGCTACCCCAACTTGCAATGGCTCCTGACACCTGTGAGGAATCCCAGGACAGATGCAGAGAGGAATTATAATGAGGCCCATGGATGTACTAGGCGGGTGATTGAGCTCACTATAGCTGTCCAGAAGGCTAGATGTAGTTGCCTCCATCTCTCTGGAGGATCCCTGTGCTATGTCCCCAAAAAGGTGTGTAAGATAGTGGTGGCCTGCTGCATGCTGCACAACTTGGCTGTGAGGAAAGCTATCCCCCTTCTGGAAGCAGGGGGTGCTCTCCAACCAGCCCAGCAACCTCAGAGAGGGGATGAGAGTGATGGTGAGGAAGTAGAGGGGAAAGATCTAAACTCCAGAACCCAGCTTATCCGCCTATACTTCCAGGGACTCTAAGATACTGTTCAATGATGCTGATGTATTCACTGCATAGTTTCATTCTGACTCATGTAATTGGTAATGTGGTATATATAGTTAGTGACACTGTTAACTGATGACTGAAGTGGCATGTGCCAGGAAACCAAATATTATGTACAGTGCGACACAATTCAGACAATACAGTCCTTTGGCTCCCCTCCTGCACTAAAGGTATGATTATGAAATTGACTGGCTAATGCATACACAATCACAATTCATTTCTCATATTGACGAGGGACATACAATTTGAGTGCATGGGTGTATTTATTAAATGGAAAAATATATGTAATTCGTGGGACAGTGATAGGAAGACAGCACATGGTGCAAATCCATGCTCAGGTACATATGCTCAGCTGTTGGTATCACTGGGTTTTTGTCCATGTGGCCATTGGAAGATGGTGTGATGGCAGTGGCATGTCAACAAGGGAGCACAGTGGCACACAAGGGAGAAAGTTCAGGGCAGAGTCAATTCCTAGCGCTGGTATTGGTCTTGGCTGGGGTTTCAGTGGCATGTCTGGGTCTGAGGGCACGTTTGCGTAGCTGGAGCTGGGCTGCAAGGGTAGGGGTGCTGGTTTCTTGCGTGTCCTCTGCCAGTGCCACCAGTCCAGTAGCTTCTGCAGATGTAGAGGGCAGGGCAGTGTCCTGGCTAGTGGTCGGGGCTTGCAGGTGGTTGGAGGACTCAGGCTGACTGTGATACTGGTGCTGCAGCACCCCTGCAATTGAGGCCATGGTGGCATTGAGCTGTTTCCATTGCTCCATGGCCTCCTGGTGGTGTGCTACCTGCAGTCTCTGATTCTGCCACAAGGTGGCCAGGATCTGGCCCTTCCAGTCCTGGGTATGCTGGTATGCTCCCAGGACCTCATATATCACCTGCTGGGATGCTGCATCCATTCTTTGGCCACTCCCCTGGGCAACTGATGCCCTCTCACTGCCCTAGCCCCCTGTGCCTATGTCCCCTGCACAGGTCTAGCAGTCCCACTTGCACTGGGCCCTTCATCATCCTGCCTGTTGGTGGGTGGACACTCTGGCCTCTGTACACGTGGGCCGCCAGTCCATGGTAGGGCTGTCAGTGATATCCTGGGTGGGGCTGCTGGAGGGTGACAGTCCAGGACTGTGTGATGGGCCAGGGTATTCCTCAATTTCCAGACATCCCTCTGCACTCTCCTGAGTGGGGCCTCTGTCTTCAGGTGGGGCACTGGCACTCCTTGGTGTTTTTATCCGGGTGGAATGGGTGGTGGTGTCTGTGGGGGGAGGGGAATGGACATGTGGGTGTCAGGTACTTTTTCAGCAATTGCTGCACTGCTGTGCCCTATTTTATGCCTATATTCCCCTGTTGTGGCATGCAAGCTCCCTTTGTGTACATTTCTTTGCATTTTATGTGGGGGGTGGAGGTGCATTGTGGGTGCTGTAGTGCCACTGGGAATCCATGAAGGGTAGGTGACTGTGCACAGGGGCCTGGATGGAGGTCTGTTTATGGGATAGTGGGCATGCAGGGTAGTTGGAAGTGGGTGTTGTGGACTGGGTGGGGATGGGGTCCTGGTGGTAGTGAGAGGGGTGGGGTGATACATGCATTTTAGGTGGGGTGACTGTTAAGGTATTGTAGTTGACTTACCAGAGTCCAGTCCTCCTGTGAGTCCACTGAGGCCCTCCGGGTGCAGGATAGCCAGGACCTTCTCCTCCCAGTCGGTGTATTCGGGGGTTGTAGGTGGGGGACCGCCTCTAGTCTTCTGTACGGCGATGTTGTGCCTGGATGCCTTTGACCAAACCTTCCGGCGCAGTTTGTTCCATCTCTTCCGGATGTCCTCCCTTGTGTATGGATCGTTTCCCACTGTGTTGACCATGTTGACTATTGTCTACCATAGCTCCATCTTCCTGGCCACGGGTGTCTGCTGCACCTGTGCCCTGAATAGTTGTGGCTCGACCCTGAGTATTTCATCCACCATGGTCCTTAGCTCCTTATCTGTGAAGCTGGGGTGCTTAGGGGGTGCCTTGGTGTGTGTTGTGGGTGGTGTGTTATGGGTGTATTGGTGAGGGTGCTGTTGTGTGGTTGTGTGTGTGGCTTGTAAAGGTGTTTGGAGTTGATGTGTTTTGGTGGTGTATTTGTGTGTGGGACTTGTGTGATGTGTTCAGTGTATGCGTGTTGTGTTGTCAATCTCAGTCGTGCTCTTGGCGACGCAAAGGATTGTGGGGTATGTGTGTGAGTGTTTTATAGTGCTGTGGATATGTGTCAGGTGTGTGGGTTTCAAATTTGACAGTGTGTGCTTTGGTTGTTGGTGGGTCCCATTGCTGGCCGTGGTGGTTGGTACCGCCAATGGTCATTCACCATTCACTATCTGCCATGCTGATTTGTGCATTATTATTTGGTGGGCCGAGGATTTGTCTGAATGGCGTTGGCGGGGTGAGGTGTACTGCCTTTCCACCGTTGTAGTCCCTGGCGGTGGGTGGAGACTGCAGGATTTTTGGAGGTTCGACTTTTTTACATCATTATTCGGCGGTGCGCAGTCTACCGCCACTGGCGGTCTTCTGTTCACCGTCGCCACAGCGGTCGGCGGTGATTACCGGGCCATAATGCCAGTAGACCCCTTATACCATTTTAAAAGTGGATCTTTACTAAAAAGATGACAGGTGGGTGTAGTCTGACCTCTATAAATTCCTTAGCAGCATCACCCACAAACAAAAGTCCCCAGTACAGAAAAGTTGTAAAACTGAGTGGCAACGCACCCTCTTGAACAAAGAATGGCTAGCTATCTTCCACCAGGCCCTCACCTCCGCACTTAATGTGGTAGATAAAGAGATCTTATCTAAAATCTCGCACCACTGGTATCATACAAAGCCCATACTGCCAAAAGGAAGCCCACCATAATGGTGAAATGCAAGTGTGGGTGTAGGGGCCCATGCACACTTACACACCACCACACTCACAATATGCCCTAACCCAGCTACTCACTCCTTGAGCTCCCAAATATCCTATTACATTCTTGTAGAGGTAAAGCCCTTTACATGGTTAGGCAAGTCATTGAAACAAAGTGGGGTACCGACAAGATTCTGGACCACACAGCATGACTACACAGGCCTGTGGGATCATGAAGACGATAGCACCTACCATAAACAATTAACAAAATCAATTTGACAAAATGTGAAGCCCATGCTAAAATTTCCCATCTCAAAAGTTCAGGGAACTTACATGCCCTGTGTACTTGCCTGACTTAAGACTCAATTAACTGTCATATGGAACCTCAGAATAGACAGAGGCTCACTAATCACCAACACCTCTTTCAACTCAGGAAGGCTAGGTATCATACCTATACTCAGTGGTATAAAAGGAACACCCCCATCATTCCTCACTCTGGATAACAGAACTCTGTTCTGACTACAACCAAGACCACTGTCAGCCCATCGGGAACAATGTTCCCGGCAGAGACGGTGGTCTACTGCCGGGTCCGCCCAGCAAGGTTGTAATTAGTCAGTCGGACCGTCCGGAGTACGGCGGTCCGATCGTCACTGTGAGTGTGTCGGTCCTCAGACTGCCACACTCGTAATGAGAACCTCTGTTAGGAGAATCAAATAGAGGCTCTCGGACACTGCAATGGTATCAAATTGACTCACCAAAATCATTGCAGACTTTAACACTACTTAAGATTTCACATGGGGCAAATTGAATTCGGAGCCATAATGCCAGCAAATGGGAACTGTATGCAACATTCGTGTGGGATTAAGAAGCAGCAGCCCAACCAGCACTACAACAAGTTGATTGTCACATCATTGAGAGCGCTAAGAAACTCCTTGCATCACCACAAGCTCATCCCCACAGTTATAACTGCAACAGAGATAATTATACTGTGGAAAGAACACAAAAAGCTAATTTGGGAGGTAAAGAAAAGAAAAAGAATAGAAAAAGATACATCAAATGCACCAGGAAAGAAGCCTATCCAAGTTCTGGAATTATATTACCTAACTAAAAGTCCTGAATTTAACTAGGGTCATTGGGGTCTATGTAATAGCACTATATTCAGGCCATCCAGCCGCACCAGCCCACACAGTCATACAGCAGGATTTCATAACCCTGGCCCTGGTCCGAAAAACCATCAAGGCAAAGAAAAACATTGGGGCACCTGAATGGTCTGCCTGCAAGAATCTTCAAAAGTGCCTTAGACGATTGGGCAAAGACACTAACCCCCCTTTTCAATCAAGCTTCCCCCTCAGCCCAGACGCATGGAGGGGCTTAATCTTGTGCCCCATTTTCAAGAAAGGGGACCCAACAAAGCCACACAACTACTGCCTGATTGCCCTTTTAGACTTCGAGGCTACAGCATACACACAACTATTACTCAAGCATTTACAGGCCTGGGCTCAGGATAACACCATTCTTCCATTCATCCAGACAGTCTTCCGTGCAGCAACTTCAACGATTACCAACATCATCCCTCTCGCTGTCCTTGGCCACTAAGCGGCTTCAAGCAAACAGCTACATTTTGTCTGATGCTTTAATGACTATAGCGCAGCATTTGACAAAGTAGATTGCCCAACAATAGGTAGAAAGTTAGCTAAGTGGGGCATTCGTTCAAAGTTCCTGGGGGCCATAATTTCTTTCTACTCAGGTGCACTGATTCACGTAAAAACAGGGCCGCACACTGCTACCTCCAAAACCTCCATCAGAAGTGGTCTCAAGCAAGGCTGCGTTATTGATTTCCTGCTTTATAACCTTTATTCAGCAGACTAATTTACATAAGTCTTCGGTGAACAGCTGCCTGCCCGTGAGGTTACTCAACAGTGCACATTCTTCAATATGCAGATGATATTGTGACAATGGACCATACCAAAACTGGCATGTAGCGAGCACTGAGCAGCCTCCATGTACATCACAAAAGGAACCATCTAACTGCACACCAGGACAAGACCAAAGTAATAATCTTTGGGTTTCACAAGAAAACAAAATCTCTTGGCACATGGGGCCAATGACTATCAAGTTGGCATTGAAATACAATTATTTGGAAGTCTGGATGACAGATACTTCCAATCTAGTGTTCCATATTGGCTCCTTAAAAAAGAAAGCTGTGGCCATCACACACAGTCTTGCTAGCCTTAACACGAAACTAAAAAGTAATTCTGCGTCCTTAATACTTAAAGTTCTAAAGGCTACCCTGTCTCTAGCCCTACATTATGAGCACTTGCCATTTCCTGGTGCCAGCGCGCCCAGCCCGGAACTTGCCCAGTCCTCAGGCTACAAGAAAATATTTCCCCTGCCAAGGTATTTACATAATTCTCGAATCCGCCTAGAATTTGGTCTGGCACTTCAAGTGCTAACCTGCAAATTCGACATCCGGAAAGACTACCTCCGGATACTGAACGCGCCTGGGAACACCCTCAAGGCATCTCTGAAGTGCATCTTCAAGTGCCCCAGGAACCAATGTTCTGATTATCTACAGAGGGTAATAGCAACGTTTCGAATAGATGTTACTGCCCTCACTATGGACTTGATCCCATTTTCAACCTGGAAAGAGGTACTTAACAGACATCTACACCTAATTACTTTTCAGCAAGATATGGCCTCCCTAAAGACCTCAGATATCCACATTCCTCTTAACACTTCATAGTTGGTGGGAAGACCCCAACCATACCTGGCAATGCCTATTAATAGCTGTATGCGCAGGGACATCATGTACATGAGATTACTCAGCCTAAAGAGTGTAGATTTTATGCAGCTTGGGTCACCACTGGTAAAGAAGGGGCCTGCAGATTGAGCCACTTCTAATAGGAATAATGGCTGCACCGTCTGTGATGTTGCCCCTCTCTTGATGCCGCCAGGAAATCTTTACTGAAACCGACTTTCCTATTGAAGAGGGCTCACACTTGCCAGGAGGCATCTTTGATATGTTTCTCCCAAACTAATACAACATCCTTATCAAGGTACGCCAAATACATCAAAGAACTTAGAGCTCTCTTCCAACCTTGGACAAAGAATTTAAATCTAATTAATTATTCCCAAAAAGCTCATGACAAATTACGGCAACAAGAAACCCAGATACGTTTAACTTGCATAGCGTAGGGGTGATTTACTGTATGCTGCACTTTAACTACAGGATAAGCCTAAATCAGTAGGTTGTTTACTCACATTTTCTCCACCCAATCCTAATTTAACTTGTTTTTCTTTTAGCTTCCTCAGCACTTTAATGTCTGTTTTATAGTAAATTAACCTTTAGCAATTTGCAGACCACTTTTTGGTCTCAGCAACAATTTTCTAGCAGGGGACTTGAACCTGTACGAATTAAAATGACTTCATAAATCCTTTCTACCAATCAGGTGCAACTAATCAAGGTGCTACAAACACACCAAAGAACTTAGAGCCCTCCTTCAACCTTGGACAAGGAACCTAAATCACACTAATTACACCCAAAAGCTTATTATGGATTACGGCATCAAAAAAACTGGAAATGTTTACTTGCACAGTACAAGGGTGAGTTATTGTATGCTGCACTTTAAGTAGTGGCTAGGTTTAAACCAGTAGGTTGTTCACTTCCACTTTATCTATCAAGTTCTGATTTATTCTGTTTGTCCTTAACTTTTCTAGCTTTTTACTGTCCGTTTTATAGTAAATTAATTTTTAGCTACTGGGTGTCCACTCTGTGGTCTCAGTAATAATTTCTAGCAGGGGGACCTTTGAACCTGTATGATTTAAAATGATTAAAAAAATCCTTGCTATGGTTTTTATTAGCTAAACAATAAAGTTGACAATGACAATGACCGAGCAGTCCTGGATCAATGGGCCACCAGCTCACATGTTTATACTGACCAGTCACCGGAGAGCTCACCAATGCACATCTAGCACTTTCTCAGACTAAATACAGAGTGAAGGAATTTTGAGTTTGGCAAGGTAGTAGTAATATGATTTGCAGTAGGTGTCCCACCTCCAAACTCCAAATAAGACCCCATGTTCAAGAAAGAATTACATAAATTGTTAAGAAGTTGCAAGAAAAAGCATTTTTAGAAAGAACTCCAAAGGAAGCATTCTCAGTTACAACAAACTTACCGATTGCAAGAGTTTGCATGAGTTAAATAGAGACTTTTGTTAAAGAAACCATAGTAACTTGTCCTCTTAGCAGTAGTTAATGCAGGCCAATGCATTCATTCACCACATTTATGTGGCACTAATTAGATATATGCTGCAGAGGAGGAATAAGGATGATTTAACACCATTCTTGCAACGGTCTTGAACAGTATGGAATACTGGCAGGACTAGAAGCTCCTTCATCTGGGGATATAACTTTGAATCAGGCTAGCCAAACCGACATTGGCAACCTGAACCCTTCTAAAGCTTGTCTTTTGAATTACACCACTTCAACCTATTCAGGACTTACCATCAATCCAGTCAATCACAGATATACTAACACCAGTCTCTAACACACTTTTGGACCGTACAGATACATCCCTAATTAACTAAAACAAACCTAAGAATCACTTCACATCAAGCAAATACATCTGCTGTTTTAAAGGTTATGCCTAGGGGAGGTGGTAAAGTTACAAATTGCTCTGTCCAGGCTAGATAATGTGATAGATCCAAGACACCATCTTCCAGTCTAAAACGTAAGCATTTGTAATCATTGCTAAATAAATTCTTCTTGATGACAGAAGTAATCACTCTGGACAACTGCAACGTTTGTAGAACCTTTGCAACAGCTGCTAGGTGCAGTGAAGGAAAATGAAGGAAAGGCCCCTTCAATAACTCACTTAAAAATGGAACAATTGGATGAGCAAAGATGTCACCTGCACATGCATCCACACCACATTTTCTTCTGATACCAAGAGCAATAAGAGTAAAGAAAAGAGGAACATGAAGTGGTTAATTATTAAGTGTCAGAACTGAAAGTTTTTCTCAAAAGCTCCTTACCAGTGCAGCTGAATGTGGGGTTGACATTTATGTCAGCTACCATCAAATGTTCCCTGTCCCTTTATTTTACTTTTGAAGGTTCTGTTTCATCCCTGCTTTCGCCCCTTGTCCCTGTTTTCCAGGCTTTCTATTCCTACATCTCTACACCTTTTCTGTCTTTCTCTCTCATTCTGTCTCAGTCCCCAAAAATGAGTCTGGTGGCCACCACCTGCAACCACTGGCTAAGCAGTGGAATTGGGAGTCCTGTTGACAGTGTGGGTCGTTACTTTGGCACTCCCTGCCTTGCTGTTTTTTTCAAAACTAAGCAGCCCTTGATATAACTATAATCATACTACAATTATGCAATGAAAGCACCCACATATTGTTAATTTGTTACTAGAGCTAAGCTGGCAATCACTTAGAGACAGTACTGTTCATATCATGACTAGGTGATGCTTTTGTTTGTAGCTGTTAGAACTACAAAGAATATCAGTGGCAAAACTAAGCCACAACTTCTAGCAGCAAAGAACTGGCTTAAAGTTTATTGTGGTACCTTTAAGAGAAAAAGTGTAAAATCAGGCAACATGTTAATAGAGCAGACAGAGTGTAGCATTCTTTTTTCTGTCATGCTCAATTGCCTCAGTGAAGGAGAATTTTATTTATTTATTCAACTCTGCCAATTGAGGTCTCACGATGTTACACAAATAGTCCGCCTCAGACTCAGTCATGGTTGCTATTGCAGTCCAGACAGTTACTTAGCTGTAGTCTGCCATGTCCTGAAAGGAGGAGATACAGATCTCCAGTAACTAGTAAGGAGCAGGAATGGAGGACGGGACACAAGCAAAGCTGTGCACTATCCGTATGCTATTAGGGTAAACAAAGTATCCTGGGACTTGTACTTTACTTATGCATCTACAAGACACAGTATATTTAGAGATCAGTGATAAACTGTTACTACTGGCTGAAAGCCACCTTCATAAGATCATGCTACTAAAGCGGCTGTTACATTAAATTGAGGTAAGGAATGCATCAGAAGTCAGAAGGAAGTGTATTTTGCAGGAACCAGTGTGGCTCAACAGCATCATAGATGACACAGAGAACTGCAAAAGTCTATAAGGAGGAATAGCTACAGGAATCCAAAAAAATGTCCAAAGCATTTCAAGGATCTAGGAGAAGGGAGAAGGTTTTACAAGAGACTGAAATGGTAGAAAGATTACAGGAGGAACATGGCAGAAGTGAATGCTGCTGCATGTGCCCAGAGAGAGGGATCACACATGAACCTGAAAGGAGAAAGTGCTGCAAATACCCAGAAGGAATTCGAAGAGAGAAACATTGCTGAAGATCTCTCTACTGAAGTAAAATAACAATGAGAAATGTGAATGGGCTTGCACCAGGAGAGTTGAAGGAGAGAGCTTTCTATGTCTCAGAAGGGATGGAAGAAATGTTACTAAATAAAAGAACATATAGTGCTACAGGGGCCTGTAGAAAGGGATGATTACAACATTAGCATGACCTGATGACTTTTTGCCACGGCCATGCTACTTTTCCATTCATGGGCTTTGCTTTGACATTTCAGTGTATTCTGAGAGTCGTAAATTGGACAAGCACATCTACTAACAATGACATGTAAAAAGCAAAGGCCCTAATTATAAGTTTGGCGGTACCCGGACCGCCATGTTGGCGGTGGCGGCCGTACCATTGTTGGCCCTGCAGTGAAGATCGCCAAATTATGACCATGGCGGTCTTCCCAACAGTTTACAGCCAATACACCGTCAGTACAGCCAGTGGGTACAGGCCACCGTGGATGGCGGTAGGCACCTTCAGACCAGCAGGGACCATGTTTCTGCCAGACATATTACGAAGCCGCACACCGCCAGGGTTTCTGCCGCGGTCACACCACCACCAAAACCCTGGCAGAAACCAACTCTATAAAAGGAAACACCCACCTTCTGGAACATAGAGCTGCCCAAAGCCGCCATGGAACCTGAACTCAAAGTCCTCCCACTGCTCCTGCTCGTACAACGACTCCGGAACCAGTGACGGCAACGAAGACAACAACCGTAAGTACGCCCAGCTATCACACACTGGAGGGAAAGGCATTAGTACACACCCACACATAACACACACAGCCGGGATGCCTTAAGATGGACACACACGTAACCACACACCCACATGAACACACACCTACATACACACATGCACACACATACTACATACATGCACACACAAACTATACACACCACAGCCAACACACATGTCATACACACACCAACCTGCACACACACACAGCACCGCTATTGTCTAACACAATCATACACACCACCCACTCATATAACGTCACAACCGCTACTAGACATATACGTCGCAAACTACTCTCACTGTACACCTCCACATGACAACACATACATACAACACATAACAACACCACACAACCGATCAACACTATCACACAGCCATACAATGATCCATTTGTCACACCACGCCCAAACCACACCCAACGCACAGGACATAGCCAACACCACACACATGCATGTACACACAACAACCACACAAGGGCACACAACACCAACATTACACATGTCAACACAAACTATACACAATTTGGTTACACACATGCATATAACAAACACAAACTCATCCAACACACACAAAACAGCAATGACAGCAGGACCAATGGCAGGCCCACGCACACCATGCAGGCCAGGCACAACAGCTAGCACAACCAACACACACGTCTCACACACACACACACACACACAAATACAAACCAAAGCCAACAAACACTAAACACCCATGTAGAAAGAAAGGCAGGACAAGTATGTCACCATCAAAGCCAGCAGCAGGTTGGCCCAGATGCATTAATATGCAAATAAATAAGGAACTATGTACAAATATACATAAGACCATTGGCCAGTCCAAAGTCACAGGTACCCAAGGCACAAATGGCATCTACCAGTGCCCCTACTTGACACCTGGCTGCAAAATGACCTCCATAGGGTAGGGACATCAAGTGGGCATGCAGACACCTCAGGGATTAGGGAAGGAGGGGAGGCTTGGGCTTTGGGTCCTTTGTCTTGGGCTGGCGTGGGGTGTCCTTGGACTTGGGCTTAGAGGGGAGTCCTTTGGCCTGGGCGGGGTTGACTTCTTGGCAGGGAGAGGGGCATGGGCACTTCCAGTGGATGCAGGGGAGGACTTATAAGTGGAAGGGCCAACCTTGGGGAGGGACACAGAGAGCTTGAGGGTCTCATGGGGTGGGAGAGGGCTAGGGAACAGGGAAAACTCTGAAACAAACACCTTTTTGCATACAAAGGGGCAGTCATGGCAAAAGGTTTGGGAGTGGAGGGAGTGGGAGTGGTTGTCAGAGGTGTTGGTCTGGATGTTATGGGTGCAAGTGCATGCGTGGAATACTTAGGGTGCTGGGTGTATGTTGGGTGGGTGAGTGCAGGTGTTTTGGGTGGAGGTGGGAAGGAGGTGTTGTGAGATGTCGTGGTGGATGGGTGACTGTCTGTTGGGGTGGTGTCTGCAGGTATGGCATATGTGCTGCATGTGGGGGTGTCAGTGGTTGTGGTGGGTGCAGATGTGGTGACTGTGGTGGATGTCTGTGGGTCTGATATTGTGCTGACTACTGGTAAGATGGGATTGGTGGCTGGATCCATCATTGACGGTGTGGTGGCTGCAGATGTGGCTGGTATAGAGTCTGTGAGGGAGGGGGTTATGGGGGAGTCAGTGCAGGGAGTAGGACCCGTGGGCTGCTGCTTCCTCACTTGTCTATGCCCCTGCTCCTTCACCAGACAATGCTGATACACACAATGAGAGAGAGAGAGAGAGAGAGAGAGAGAGAGAGAGAGAAGGGGAAGGGGAAGGGGAAGGGGAAGGGGAAGGGGGAGAAAGAAATAAGGGCCAAAATGGCTAGCATAAACCTCCCATTGACACAGCTAAACAATGTACATCTGTCACAATACATGTCATGGCTAGGCAATCTCATTTACAAAGACACATTACCTACATCATGACATGTCAATACTACCAACACCTGTCTGCCAACCCTCACACCTATAGCAATACCTATTTAGGACTGCACTACTAGAATCATCCCCATAATGCCAACCAATGCCCTCTTAAACTGTCACAGCATGCCCTGGATGCACTATGAATACAATGCCTGAATACACATCTCACCTCTCCATTCCCCTATCACCAATTGGAGGTGCAACTGCCACAACAAAACACTGCAGGCCTCTACCGTGACAACACCTGCTTAGTCCATGTCCTCTGTAAAGTTTCCATTACAGTGAAGACAACTCCCCTCACTGAGCGCACACCACCTACCTGTCCTTACAGATGGTTGGCCACTCAGTATAGTGATGTTATCATGGAGGACAGCTCAGATTTAGCCAATACCAGTCTGACACCCAAACACTTCACATCAGATGTGTTCTTTGTGAATGTGTGGTTTAGCCATATGAGTAGTCAGACCCCATCACAGAGCTAGAGCTGCTGACACAAAACACATATATCACTACTCAGCATACTGCTAAGTGCATCTACAAAGGGCCATGTACCACACATCAAACATACTAACACATCCACTGAGTGCAGTGTCACAACAGATGTGCATCTGGAACAGACATACCACATAATGGACCACTTCCCATACCACCACACATGCTGTTACAACTTCACCGTCACACTCCATACAACAATTGGCTAAACCTGTCACTGAGGTCAGATGATACACATCTTGGGTGGTAAATATTTGCATGCATTAGGGACACATGGACAAATGCCACTGCCAGTACACCTAAGACACATCCCACTTCCACATAAGCAGCCTGAGGAGACTGATTGCAACATTTCCGTCAGACCAACACGCCATGTGTCATGCAATACTCAAATCACTCCTAATCTACCACAACCTAATAGACAAGCTGTAACAGTTACAGGCCATCAGAAGTGTTCCCAACTATTTCGACATTATGTAGGCAGTCAGTCAGCAATGCAGCAGAGGATATGCTAGGGCTTTGTAATATATACCATATACACACCATGGGGACACATCAGGGATCTCCCAGGGCACTTACCACCACCAGTACGAGTCCATAGTTAGGAAGGCCACATCCCCCAAGTATTGCTCCTAGGAAAGCAACATGCTTACAATCAGACCTTATCAAATCTACATGTAACATACCCTACAGTCAGCAGATCACCTATATATGCCTAGTCAGTTCTCGGACCAGTACTCCTGTCCCATGAAGGGCAGTTCTGTGGTAGAACTGTAATGCCAGGCCCACAATCTGTCTATACTAGACACAGTACGTGATTTACATAGTCCCAGTGATGAAAGGAAAGTCACACAGTCGCATATACAGGTAGCCTACACAGATGGCAGTGGACTGACACCTCAGAGCCACTAATGTAGATGGATGGATCTGCTCATACACAATGCTTAGGATGCTACTGGCACTCACATCCATCATATGGCCAGGATCATGTCACACATGTGCCTATGTCATTAGTGCATTTCCACATCACAGATTTAAAGAGGTATGGAACAGGGAGATGTAAATCCACTGACAGTAAAACAAGGGGACACATCTACAAAATATACTCTGCCAGTGTGTCCTTTGGCAATTTTGAAATGTTGAAGCACAAGTAGTATTAACTACAATGGCACTTTTCCAGAATAGAGGCACCCAATCCCAATTAAGGCCAGCCAAGTCCTAGGATACAGTCAGTACTCACCCCCTTGTGGATGCTGTGCTGCCTTCAAACGCCCATCTACCTCAGGGTAGGCCACCGCCTAAATGCCGGCCATTAAGGGTGTCGGGGTCCAGCAGGCACCCCTCCCTCCTTAGGAGGACATCCCCAGCTTGGCTTCCACAGTCTTCTGGGTCCAGAGCCTCAGGTCCTCCTACCCCTTGTGACAATGGGTGCTCCACTGGCTATGGACCCCCAGGGTCCGCACTTGCTTGTTGATGGCATGCCAGATCAATTTCTTCTGATGGGCGTTGACCTGCATGGGTGACACAGACAGAAGGCAAAAGTCATGTACACTGGCACCATACCAAGAGCAGTGCACTATTAACAATATAGCAATCAAATGCCCACACATATCCACCTCACAGTTCACACGCCTAAACTCCATGCCCCCTGCATGCATGTACTCCCTGACCGGTACACATACGCCATTCACCATCACACACACCCCTATCACACATGACTTTGGCATTGGGCTCACGTCCTCCTCTGGTGCCCCATACAGCTGTCCATACAGGAGTAGGACCCCTTCTACCAGCTTCTCCAGCACTTCTTGGGTAAAGGCCTTATTACCTGCAGAACATGGCATGATGGCTCCCAGAGACAGTACACAGCAGCTCAGCCCATGAAGGTCTTGCTTGCTAGAGTGTCAGGAGTCAAGTGAGCAAGGCAGCAGAAAATGGCTGTCACGGCTGCCGCATACAGGGCCGTCACCGCCGGCGGTGATCGCCATTGGCCCCAGTCCTCCCTAGGAAGCAATGTTACCCAATGAGAAGTTGCACAGCGGTTGCAACCCCCTACAGCCATGATGACATACACCGGCGGCATTAGTTCACTTCCACTTGTCCAGTGCTACAGGACAGGGGCTGCCTTTTTATGCACATATCATACCTTGATGCAGCAAAATATGTGCGCCATACACCTTTTTCAGAAGTATGAGGAGTAGGCCTCAGTTGGACCCTCAGGGTTTGGCACATACATGTGACATGCGTGACACATTGACTTTATGTGTCTGGCTGTCTAATGACCAGCATGTCCAGATACTCATCGGCTGATTGGTGCCGTCACTGTATAGGTATATGGCATGACTACATACGTGCTCAGCGCAGGACAGGTCAGTGTACTACAAATGGAACATGACACATCTGATGTATGTAAGAAACTATAGTTCTGGGGCAGCAGTGTGTATCAAGGGTGGAGTCCATGCCACTTCAGCATGCCCAATATAGTATGTGTCAGCAGTGTGCTCCATGTGTACAGTGTTAGGTGTGTGCTATATAGATATGTTCTGCAAACACGTGTGATGTGCATATGACATTGTACCATCTCTCATCTCCATTCTTGATATCATATCTTGAGGAGATTGACACATGCACCTGTGTACTGTCCAGTAGTGGACCTTGCAAGCCTGGAGGAGAGGCATATAATTCAGACCTATCGTCTGAATAGTGAGACCATCTTCGATCAATGTACCCAGTTGGAGCCAGATCTTTTGCCTGGCATATGTAATCTCTATGCCATCCCATCCACAGTTCAAGTCCTGTCAGTGCTACACTTTCTTGCCACATGAACCTTTCAGATGACAGTGGCCTTGGCAGCATGGATGTCACAGCCCATGTTCAGTCTTGTGTTGAAGGATGTACTGTGTGCTTTTGTGAAACACCTGGACAGCTACATAAGGTTCCCCCAACAAGGGGATTTGGCCTATGTGAAGGTAGACTTCTATGATGTTGGACACATCCCTCATGTGATAGGGGCCATAGATGGTACCCATATACCCTAGGTCCCTCCCAGTGCCAATGAACAGGTGTATAGGAACCAAAAAAACTACCACTCCATCAATGTTCAGGTGATGTGTGTGGCAGACCTGTACATCTCCCAAGTGACAGCCAAGTTTCCTCGATCTCTGCATGACTCCTACATTCTGAGGAACAGCAATGTCCCACACATGAATGCACGTCTGAGGGAGAGAGTGTGGCTCATTGGTATGTAAGCATTTGGATGTGTGTCCCTGTTATGGCATCTGTCATCACAATGTTCCCGGTGGTAGTACCTATCCTGTAACAGGTCCTATCTCTGTTCACACAGGTGACTCTGGCTATCCTAACCTTCCCTGACTGTTGACACCAGTAAGGTACCCTGCCACTGAAGGGGAACACCGTTTCAATGAGGCCCACAGCAGGACGAGGCATGTAATAGAAAGGACATTTAGGCCTATATTTATACTTTTTTACCCAAATCAGCGCTAGCTGGTTAACGCCATTCCAACTCACCAGCCGGGCGCCTTATTTATGGAATGACGGTAGCCGGCGCTGCGGCCTGGTTAGAGTCAAAATAAATGACGGTAACCGGGCAGCGGAGGCGAAGGGAAGACTGGGGGTTGTGCGCCAAAGAATGGTGGAAGTCAGGTTGGAGTAAAATATATTGGCTCTAACCTCACTAGCGCCATTTTTTGATGCACTACCCCCATGGAAATGACTCCTGTCTTAGCAAAGACAAGAGTCATGCCCTCCTGCCCAATGGCCATGCCCAGGGGACTTGTGTCCCATGAGCATGGCCATTGGGCACAGTGGCATGTAGGGGAGCCCAAGTTAGGCCCCCTCATGCCACTTAAAATAAAAAAATAAAAATACTTACCTGCACTTACCGGCACTCACCATAGATGAGTCTCCCCCATCCATGGGTGTCCTCCAGGGGTGGGCGAGGGTGGCAGGGGGTGTCCCTGGGTGCAGGGAAGGGCACCTGTGGACTGCTTCCATGGTCTCCCACCATGGAAATTAGCCCACAGGTCCCCTAATGCCTGCCCTGACCCAGGCGTTAAAAACGGTGCAAATCCGGCTTGGCGCCATGTTTTAAGAACCCGCCTCCTCCTGTGCGTCATTTTGATGCCGGAGGATAAATAAGGCACACATGCCTTACAGTAATTTTTTGCACGGGAATGCCTACCTTGCATGTCATTAGTGCAAGGTAGGTTTTCACGTACAAAAAATGGCGCACACTCCATAACTTTGGCACTAGACGGGTCTAGGGCCAAAGTTTATATATGGAGTTAAGTTTGCACCGAATTTGTGCCAAAATAAATTACGCAAATCCGGCACAAAGAGAGTCTAAATATGGGCCTTAGTCTCCTGAAGGCCAGATTCAGGTGCCTGCACGTCTCCTGGAGGTGCCCTCCTCTGCACCCCCAAAATGTATGCCAGATCATAGTTGCCTGCTGCATGCTCTACAATCTAGCCCTGAGATGTCAGATACCCTTACTAGCTGATGAGGAGAAGGCAGCTGGACCAGTGGATGGTGATGCAGAAATGGAAATGGATGAGGAGGCAGATGGGGAAGGTGCAGCTGACTCAACGGCTGAGCTCATCAATCAGTGCTTCTAGTAACATACAGGTATGTGTGTTTTTGCATGTCTTGTATTTCAACATACTTTGGTGACAATTGCCCTGTTTTGGAACATCAGTGGTGGTGTAATGTGTTCCTATTCTTGTGTGTGTGTTGTGGGAGGTTAGTGACTGCATGTAAGGTGATGAGTTGAAATGTCTCATCTCTAACAAGTCTACTCTATGCAGGTTGCAAGACTCACATCTCCTATGGACAGGCCTGTATTGTGCTATGTGTCCTGCATTCTCCTGTTCTCATGTCATTCCAGCGACTGACTGTGCACTGTTCAGCTTTGTCACTCCTACCTATTGCTTGAGCCATTCATGTTCATTATCCATTGATTACTGTTGACTGAGAGGTGTTTTGTACATGAGATGTGCCATCTACAGAATTCTGTGAAGTATGTCCAGTGACTGGTGATGTAGAAGTGTTATTTGTTGTGCCCTGTTTAGTTGCCTGCTACACTGGGCACAATCAACTATGGACTACATATGTGCTTTGTGTGGCACCATGCTTACTATCCTGATGGTAGTCTCTGTCATGGTCTTTTTGCATGTTGGATAAGTAGATTTACTGTGGTATGTGGCAAGACTAGTGACTCCCTTACATCTACCCTGGCACATATCTGGTGTACTGTGTTTGCTGCAGAGGATGCCTCCCTCGTCATGTCCATTTCACTGCCTGTTGGCCCATACCACATTGCCAATTTGGTAAGTACACAATTGTATCTTTACAAATAAAGACACATGCTGTAGCTGTGATCTATAGTATTTATTGTGAATAGAAAGACAAACAGGTGATGAGTGGGGTCATGGTAGATGAAATCCTCTGAGTTTGTGGCACAGCTGTAGGTAGCACAGGTCCAGTGTTCATGGGCCATAGGAAAATGGAGTAATGTCATTGAAGAGTCAACAGGGTGTCTCAGTGGCACACAAGGGGGAGTGATCAGGAGAGAGTCACTTCCTGGCAGTGGGTTTAGTCTCGGCATCTCCTCCAATCGGATGTCTGGATGGACGTCCACGTTGATGGGGGAATTCTTCAGCTATGGAGGAAGGGATGCCTGAGTCCTGTGCTTCCACTGGCTGGGCCTCCATTCTACTAGCAGCCACAGATGTAGAAGGTTCAGGTGTGATGTGGCTAGTGAAAGGGGCCTGCTGGTGGGTGCAGAAGGCACTCATGATGGTGGTGAGGTCCCTGAGCAACCCTGCAATGGAGGAATGGTGGCATTGTGGGACTGCCACTGCTGCATTACCTCCTGCAGGTACTTTCTCTGCAGCCTCTGGTTTTCCCCGAACATGGATATGATCTGGCCCATCCTTTCCTGGGATAGTAGATATGCTCCCAGGACTTGGGAGATGGCTTCCTCTGGCCCACAGGTTCCCTCCCACGTCCTCTGACCCCACGTGTCTGTGCTCCTGGCACGGTGTGCCCACTCCTAGTTTCACCAGGACCTTTGTTGTCTTGGGTGTGAGGGTTAGACGGTGGGGCACACAAATTATTAACAATCCTGGGGGCACAGGTTATGGAATGAAGGGTTAGCAGAGATGTTGTTCCCACAGGGTGGGGGGTGATGTGTGCAGGTGAGGCAGGGAGTGGTAGACTGACTAGGGGTCCCAGATGGGCCAGGTAGGTCATCACTGTTCAGACATCCAGCAGTGTTTTCCTTACTCTGGCCTTCATTTTGAGGAGGGCTGGAAGTCTCTGGTAACCTCTCCATGGTAGCTGTGGCAGGGGTACCTGTGGATGAAGTGAGAGAGAGTTAAATGTTGGAGGTATGTATGGTTGTCTGTTAGTCTTATGCATACAGTGGCTTGATTTGATTTCCAGCAATGGCATTGATAGGTACAGCACAGCTAACACTGTTTGTAATTTGTGGATAGTGACATGTGTACTATGCTCCTTGGGGTTGTTATGAATCAGGCTTGGTCACTTTAGCTGGGTAGGTGGGTTCTGTCCTGTGTGATTGTTCACATGACAGGTTTGCCCTGTTAGCTGGTGGGCATTCTGGCTTGGTATATGTGAGTGAGAATGGCTGTACATTGCCGCGTGGTGTCCAAATGGGAGGGGGGTATGTGTGTATGCAGGGTTGTTTGTCCTGTCTGTGCTTGTTGTGCATGGAGTATACTTTCTTACTTTCAAGGCCAGGATTAGTCAGTTTCAGGGTAGTAGGCCTGGATTTCTGGCCCTTAGGATTGGTGACAGTGAGGTGTCTGTGTTTGGGCTAGTTTGACATTGTGTAGTGCTATTGCACTGTTATCATTGCTGTTAGACTTTTCATCCTTGCCGTGGTCTCCCTTAACTATTTGCCTCTGTTCCCCAGGTTGTTGATGTGTGCTGGACTCTGATTTTACTGTTTTTGTTACTCTGGGCACTTTACCACTGCTAACCAGTGCTAAAGTGCAATTTTCCTGTTTAAATTGTATGTAATTGGTTTATCCATGATTGGCATATTTGATTTACGAGTAAGTCCCTAGTAAGGTGCACTAGAGGTGCCAGGGCCTATAAATCAAATGCTACTGCAGCACTGGTTGTGTCACCCACATAAGTAGCTCTGTAATCATGTCTCAGACCTGCCACTGCAGTGTCTGTAAGTGTATTTTTACACTGTACATTCGACTTGGCAAGTGTACCCACTTGCCAGGCCTAAACCTTCCCTTTTCTTACATGTAAGGCACCCCTAAGGTAGGCCCTAGGTAGCCGCAAGTGCAGGGTGCAGTGTATGGATAAGGTAGGACATATAGGTGGTCATTCTGACCCTGGCGGTCTTTGACCGCCAGGGCGGAGGACCGCGGGAGCACCGCCGACAGGCCGGCGGTGCTCAAATGGGGATTCCGACCGCGGCGGTAAAGCCGCGGTCGGACCGGCACCACTGGCGGGGTCCCGCCAGTGTACCGCGGCCCCATTGAATCCTCCGCGGCGGCGCAGCTTGCTGCACCGCCGCGGGGATTCCGACCCCCCCTACCGCCATCCAGATCCCGGCGGTCGGACCGCCGAGATCCGGATGGCGGTAGGGGGGGTCGCGGGGCCCCTGGGGGCCCCTGCAGTGCCCATGCCACTGGCATGGGCATTGCAGGGGCCCCCGTAAGAGGGCCCCTACATGTATTTCACTGTCTGCTGCGCAGACAGTGAAATACGCGACGGGTGCAACTGCACCCGTCGCACAGCTTCCACTCCGCCGGCTCGATTCCGAGCCGGCTTCATCGTGGAAGCCTCTTTCCCGCTGGGCTGGCTGGCGGTCTGAAGGCGACCGCCCGCCAGCCCAGCGGGAAAGTCAGAATTACCGCCGCGGTCTTTCGACCGCGGAACGGTAACCTGACGGCGGGACTTTGGCGGGCGGCCTCCGCCGCCCGCCAAGGTCAGAATGAGGGCCATAGTAATGTGGTTTATATGTCCTGACAGTGAAATACTGCCAATTTCGTTTTTCACTGTTGCAAGGCCTGTCTCTCTCATAGGATAATATGGGGGCTACCTTTAAATATGATTAAAGTGTAGATTCCCCTAGAGAGTAGATGGACATGTGGAGTTTGGGGTCCCTGAACTCACAATTAAAAAATACATCTTTTAGTAAAGTTGATTTTAAGATTGTGCGTTTGAAAATGCCACTTTTAGAAAGTGAGCATTTCCTTGCTTAAACCATTCTGTGACTCTGCCTTGTTTGTGGATTCCCTGTCTGGGTCAGTTTGACAGTTGGGTTGTTTTTCACCTCGCACTAGACAGTGACACAAAGGGGGCTGGGGTGTAACCTGCATTTCCTGATTAGCCATCTCTGCTAGGAGGGAGGGGTGGAGTGGTCACTCTCATCTGAAAGGACTGTGCCTGCCTCTGACAATGCTGGCTCCAACCCCCTGCTGTGTGTCTGAGGCCTTCACAAGTAGGTGTGAAAGACTAAAATGGGTATAAGAAGGGCACCCAAATCTACAGACTTTAGAAACACTTCTGGAACCAATAGGAACCTCTGCCTGGAGAAGAGCTGATAGCTGAGGAAGAAGTGCTGCCCTGCCTGTGACTGTGCTTTGTGGAGCTTTCCTGCAGTGCTGCTTCTGCCAGAGTAAGTGGGCAAAGACTGGACTTTGTGTGCCTTCCATCTTGTGAAGAAATCTCCAAGGGCTTGATTTAGAGCTTGCCTCCTGTTGTTTGAAGTCTCAGGGACAGCAAAGACTTCTCTCTGCCAGCACCTGGAGTCTCTGGAGAGACTCCTGCTCTGACAAGTGGTGCCCTATCCAGTCCCTGGGCCCTTGAAAGGAAAGCTGGTGGAATCCAAGGAAATCGACTTCGGACGACTTCGGACCGACGCCGCTGCTGAATCCTGTAACGCCGCCTGCACCTGACGCCGTGACCTTCGCTGGAACGCGGCGCTCTTCGCAGGCCCGACGTCGCAGCAGCCCCGCCGAAGTCCGCGACTCCGTGGAAGTCGCCGCACCACGCCATGACCGACGCCGCTCGAAGTGCGCGGATTCAACGTTTCGCACAGACGCCGCGATCCCCGACTTTGCGCATCTGCTTGTTTTCACTCTTCACCAAAGGTACTGTACTTGGGGGTCTATACGACTCCGTGTCCGGCGCCGCTGGTGTCGGCTTGTTGGGAACGACTCCGTCATGACGCCGTGTTAACATCTCATCGAAGCATTTTTGTTTCTAAGCGCTATTTTTGAGTTTAATCTTTAAAAATTCATAACTTGACTTGTGTATGTCGGATTTTTGTCGTTTTGGTCTTGTTTTGTTTAGATAAATATTTCCTATTTTTCTAAACCGGTGTTGTGTAATTTTGTAGTGTTTTCATGAAGTTACTGTGTGTGTTGGTACAAATACTTTACACCTAACGCTCTGAAGTTAAGCCTACTGCTCTGCCAAGCTACCAAGGGGGTAAGCAGGGGTTAGCTGAGGGTGATTCTCTTTTACCCTGACTAGAGTGAGGGTCCTTGCTTGAACAGGGGGTAACCTGACTGTCAACCAAAGACCCCATTTCTAACAATTGCCATGTAGTGGTCTTCAGTTGAAGCATCCAGTTGTAGCTTGTGCAATAGTCATACATGCAAGAGGTGTGATGTGACATGCACATTGGAGGTTTTGGTGTGGATGGGCTAGTGCATTGCAGGTGTCATAGTGATTGTACTTGGCAGTGCTATCTGTGCACTTGGCAGGGAGTGTGTGGGCATCGGGGTGGGTGGTGGTGTGGCATGCAGGAGAGGGGCATTAGGTGACTGGGTGGGAGGTGTTGAGGGTGATGGACTGAATTGGGGAGTGTTTGTGTCTTGAGGAAGCATGCTGGACAGGACAAATTGGTTCCAGGGGAGTGTTAGTAATTCACCAGAGTCCAGTCCTCCAGGTATTCAAGTCAGGCCCTCAAGATGCAGAATGTCCAAGACCTTCTCCTCCCATGATGTGAACTCTGGGGGTGGAGGTGGGGGCTCCTGCCAGTCTTCAGTACCACCAGTTGGTGCCTGGATGCCATGGCACTCACCTTCCCCCATAGGACGTTCCACCTCTCATGTCCTCCCTTGTGCATGGATGGGTGTCAACTTAGTTGACCCTGTCAACTATTCTCTGCCATAACTCCATTTTCCTGGCTATGGAGAATTGATATACCTGTGCTCCTAGGAGTTGTGACTCTACCCTGATGATTTCCTCAACCATGACCCTCAGCTCATCGTCACTGAAGCTTGGGTGCTTTTGATGTGACATGGTGGTTGCAATGTGGGTGGGGGTTGTATGTGTAGGGTGCAATCTAGGGTGATTGGTGCTGTGGGGTTGTTTGGTTGTGAGTGCTAGTAGGTTGTGGTGTTTGTGTGTAGTTGTGATGTGTGTATAGTGTTGGTGGTGCAGTTGTGTGGTGAGTATGAAGTGCATATGTTCCTAAGGTATGTAGGTGCTAGATTTGTGATTGTGGCTGCTTTCATCTCTCAATCTGTGGTTTTAGTCGCAAATAGCGTCTGGGTTGTGTGGGGGTGTATTATGTGTTGCTGTGAGTGGGTGTGTCTGGTGTGTGTATGTGTGTCAGGTGTGGGGTCTTCAAACTGTCCAATGTGGTGTTGTGATCTGACAAGAGTGTGTTCTGTCCACGGCGGTTCAGACCGCCAATGGTTTTCCACCATGGAAAGATCACTGTGCTGATTTGTGGATCCTAATACGATGGGCAGGAAGTTGTTGTCATTGCAGTGCTGGTGGTGGATCCTCTTATTTCCCATCTGCCAGTGACCTGGCGGTGTCCTTTTTGTGGCTGTTTTTTGGCAGTCTTCTTTGTGGACTCTTAATTCGGCAGGAGGGATACTGCCAATAATGGTGGTTTTTTGGCAGCTGCCACCGCAGCGGTCTTGCCAAAAGACCTCCAAACTCGTAAAGAGGGCCAAAGTGTATGAATGGAAAAGAGGTGTCCTGGTAACATGAAACCTGATCATCTTACACATGATCTCAGAAAGAGGGAGGAACTCAACGGGCATGTACTAGAACTTTGTATAGCTGCATGAGGATTTAGGAACTTTAAGTCCTGTTGCTGAATTCTGGAAAGAGGGATCCTGCAGGTTTAGGAAAAGAGTAAGCACTGCAGGAATTTGAAGACAGTGAATTATGGTACAGAACTTCTACAACAAAGCTGACTTTTCTGGTGTTTCTAACTATGCTGAGTTATGTTGTAGGCCGTCAGCCCTGCAGAGCTCGATTAATACCCTTAATTATTACGTTTCTGATTGAGCATTTATAATTCATGGACGCCGATTCCCCAAAATGTAGCAGAAGTGACATCACATGCCCTTTGACCCACTTACAATGATATCACCAGAAATTACAATACAGAACATCAGGCCCTGTGCATTACAGGAATTGATGTCATATAGCCCTTTACTCTGATTACATCCAGAAAGTAACACCACCGAAGAAAATAAAAAACTAAAATAAGTGTAAGCTTAATAAGTTAAATGTGATTGGCATAATAAAAAATGCTAAACGAAGAATGCCTATTTCAAACACCAAGCATGTACTATTTAGGCTGCCATGATATGTCAGAGATGTGTCAGCTACAGATCCAAGGATAACCAACCATGTGCCAATCATGCTAAGTCCAGTAACAGCTTCAAATGCCAGCCACGTGCCCAAGCCCAAGCACAAGCACAATTGGAAGAGTCCTCAAGCACAAATTAGTAACAGTATAAGCGTTATCACTCTGCACCTTTCAGAGTCCCAAATAGAGCATAGCAACGGCAGCAGCAAGGAAAGCTTCCCTCATCACACAAAACAGGGACCTTAACAATACCTAGGCTTTGGAACAGGACTGTCTTGCCGTCCACCTGTAGTATAAAAAACTTCAGCCTTCAAGTTCCTGCTATCAACCCAAAGGCCTAGAAAAAATAGCAGCAAAGTGCTTCAAATTTATATTTTTGGTAATTCTCGGATTACAAAAAATCATGTAAGCTTTTTTCCCATGTTGCTTTTGTGAATCTGCATAGCTGGAAGATGAAAGCTTTGTCTTTCTCACACAGTTGCATAATACGCAAATATAAATAATTACTCTTCTTGTAGAGCTTTTTGAAATGTGCTTGGGTAGGACTGAAAGGTATGCATACCAGTCCACCAGCATAAGCAACGTTGTTCTACAGACATGCTTGTAGAATATTCAGTTATGGTGCACGTGCAATAAATAAAACCTCGTCAGGATGCCCCTCCCATGTGGAATAAAGAATTGTAGAGGGCATTTTCACAGCACTCAGGCATTGTATTTGTTCAGAATACACATATGATCCATGGTTTGCCATTCAGACTATCTTGTGGTGTGCTTTGCCAAGCAAAATATCCAGTCCTCACATCTTTTAGTGTGCTGAAAATCTGGAGAATGCTGACATAATTCTCCTCGCCTTTCGTCCTACAGGTCCCAGCACACTGCACTGAAATAGTCACGCAAATTCACAAGACGTAATGAATGACTAATCTGTAATTTGTCTAATGCACGGTTCAGAGCATTTAACCTCGCTGCCCCGCCTTGGAGACAACCCTTGAGTAATATAGATTTGTCTGTTACAGTAGCCACAAAAGTACTTACCTATAGATGCAGGCATTGTTTCAAGGCCAACTCACTGCAAACTGGTTCCCATTTAAAACTAGCGCATTCAGGGAGCTTCAGATGTAAAGCATGTCATTTGTAAGAATTTTCTCCATCTGCATCTGATGACGTACAAATGGAGCAAACACCCTCCCTGTCAGTCGCCTAGACCTTTAGGGCCTCATTATTAGTTTGGCGGGCCCTGGACCTCCATGGCGGCAGTGGCGGTCTGATCTCCGGCGGGATGACAGTCGGACCGGCGTACTAAGAGCCATGCGGATCTATGGAGCAAAGACCTCCATGGTTCCACCCTAACCGCCCGACAGCACAGACCACCATGGTTACAAGGCTGCACAAACAGGCCAGCAGAGCCTGTGTTGCCACCGGACACATTACGAGGTTGCACACCACCAATGTGACCATGACAGGCCAACCTCAACATCTCAGCAGGTGGAAATGGACAGTATAAAGGGAGACACTCACCTGCAGGCAGCCTTACACGCCCAAGGCCCATCACACATGTCCTGCCACTGCTGATGATTATCCATGGACCACAAAATCAATGCCGTTTTGGGCGCAACAAAGCGTAAATACACACACCTACCTGTATCAACCTTAAAAACAGATCATAGCAACATCGTCCACATCATATGGGGGGACATGTTACATCCTGTGCACGGTCCAAAATATACATTAAGATGGACACATCCACAGTCCCAATATGCCCCCTTTAGGCAGTCCACTCACACTGCACTGCAACACAATACAAAAACACATGGCCACCCATCTCAGGGACAGTGAAGGCTACACAACATTGTCGCACACATCACCCACAACTCACAAACATCACATACAGATACAACTCATATGCATCTATGTGGCATGGAACACAAACAGCACTACCACTAAACAGCCCTGTATTGGACACACACATCACAGCACAATGGAAGGACAATGGCATTCACAATACACATAGAAACAAATAGACAACTATGTTAACAATACATGCACAATAGGGATGAGGGCATCAGGAACACTCAGGGAAGGAGGCTGCACTGGGACGCATATGGCTTTGCAAAGGCCCCTCAAACACAAGAACTGGCCGTATATCTGTCACAGGGACAAATAGTACTAGACACAAATGTCATGCCCATCTGCACAATGTGGAAATGCCAGTCAACAAAGCATATACAACTCCAACTGCATGGGACATACCTCCACAGGAACTAGCTGCATAGGATACACACCTAAATGGACACATGTAAAGTCAATTGCAAACAGAGGTAGCACAACTGAACACACTCCATGGCTGCAGGAACAAAATTCAAGCTCAAACACAAAAGATGAATACATAAGTATTATATCATGCTCACATTGGACAAGACAAGACAAGATGAAATACTCACCTGAACAAACAGTACACAATCCCATGACACCACCATTGCATTTACACCCACATATTCATACACTCAACATATACCCCTGACTTGAGGGAAACCAGCACTGCCCACACATTCAAATACTGGAACAACAGCACATGTATCAGCTAGCAGGCTAAAACACACACAACTCAAGAACAACATAAAGGTAGAAAATTAATTGCAGGACTAAGGTGTACCCCACATAACAACTGTTTGGTTTTATTTTTAGAAGAAAATATAAAATGTCCAAGGCCATTGACAGGTCCATGATCAAATGTTCATGCACATTACTGTGCTCAGACTTGACTCCTTAACTGCCAGGGAACCTCCACAGGAAGGGGCATCAAGGGGGCAGGCAGGAACCTCGGGGATTATCCAGGCGTGGGGGATCAGATTTTGGAGAGGGGTTGGGCTTGGGCCTGGGATGGATGGTCTTCTTTTTGGGAGGGTGGGAGGTGTGAGCTTCTTCTTGGGATGTAGAGTTATGGGTGCTTGCAGAGGGGTGGGGCAGGGGAGGCCTTAGAGTTGGAAGGGGCAGGCTGGGTGGGGGCCTCTTGGGTTTGGGATAGGGGTAGAGGCAACAGGGGTAAGGTCCAGACCAAACCCAAAACTTTCTTAGGGACACGGGGACGTCATCAGAACGGGGTTGTGATATGGAGATTGAGGGAATGATTGTAGGCTATGTTGATGTAGATGTTGTGAGTACATGCTTATCGGAGGTATGCTTGTGTGTTGTGGGTGTTTGTTGGGTGGGTGAGTGAGTGTGTTTGTGTCTCTTGGAGTACGGGAGGTGGAGGAGCTGGGGGATGGAGTGGTGGATGTGTGTGTCTGTTGGGGTGGTGACTGCGGGTTGGCTGGATGTGGTGGATGTCTATATGTCTGTAGTTGTTGTGTTTGAGGGTGTGGTGATAGTTGTAGAAATCTAGGTGTCTGCTGGGGTGGTGTCTGTGGTTATGATGGATGTGTTGGGTGTGTCACTGACTCTTGGTGTGGTCCCTGTGGGTATGCTGGATGTTGTTTGAGTGATGCTGGGGGTGGTGGGGTGTCCAGGGAAATTGTGACTGTTGTTGTGTCTGAGAGTGGCTGTTGTGTGTGTGTGACAGTGTGTTTTGTGGTGCTTGTCTTTGTGTGTGCTCCTCTTGGCTGTTGATGTACATACCTGTGGATCTGTCTGTGTGCTTTGTGTAGGTAGGGTAAGGGTGTATTTGGATTGGGAAGAGGGAGTTGGAGGGGGGACAGAAGGTGAGGGGTGACTGGCTGCCGCCAGTGAGAAGGCCAGAGCCTGAAAAGATCTCTGTAGACCAGCCATTCCACAACGAATAACTTACAGGAATGCATTAATTTGTTGTAGTTGGGTGGCCAATCCCTGGATGGCATTCACAATGGCTGACTGGCCCACAGAGATCTTTCTCAGGAGGTCAATAGCCTCCTCACTAAGGGCAGCACGGGTAACAGGGGCTGGTGTGGAGGTGCCTGCGGCAAAGGAGATGCCCACCCTCTTTGAGTGTGCACAGCCAACTTGGTGGGATGTACCAAGGAGGGCTGTGATAGAACAGGGGTGGCGACAAGGATGGTGCACTGGGATAGCCCAAAGAGTCCACCACCACTAGGGAGTGGTCACTGGAGGAGGAATCCGATGATGTTGAGGATGTAGATCCTGTCTCCCCCGTGGCACTCTCGTCACCCTCTGGGCTACTGGTTCCCTCTGTGTCAGGAGTGTCTTGATCTGAGGTCCCATGGTCAGATGCTTCCCTACTCAGCTCTGCCCCATCTCCTCTGCTTGCCTGTGCTGATGCTGCCAAGACAAAGAGAAATATAGTCATCACATGTCCATGATCAAACTTGAACAATAGCTCTGATTAGCAAGTTTTACCATTATGCCAAGTAGGCCCCAGCAATAACCTCCATCTAAGTGGTCCATACATGTGCCATACCACATGCATGCATGCCATCTGAATTATCAACAGTTACCCCCCAGGAAATTCTGGAACTCAGATAACTACAATTGCCTAGCTGAGTTTGTGCAATCACAATAGCCATTCAACAACTATGATGCCTTATCTCCCTCAAAGCTTTGCCCCATGGAGCAGACCTCAGTCACCTGTCCGCATATAATAGTAGGCCAATGCAAAGTCCATTTCCATAGATCCCACACAAGGCCATGCACACAGCTGTTTGTCACATACATAATGACACAACAATAAGAAATGATACTCCAAACGCCAGCCAAGATGATGAGAAAAGCACCATAGCGAGGAAAGGTTGACATGGAAATACCTAGGTCACACTAGAAGCATATCAGCAATGTACACTTCACCAAACTATATATGTCCCAATAACGTCAAGGAAGTAGTATCAATGTTACTCATATAAGCCACACGTGGCATGGAAATTAACACTGACTGTAGACATCATGTCCAATGCGTCAGGGAGAGATGTCCACAAAATGCACAACACAATGAATCAGCAAGCCCCAAGTTATAATGTCTGACACCCCTCACAATGACTGAGTGCTTCAGAAGAAGCCATTAGTCCTTTGTTTGTTGGAGAGACACAGAAGTAGCAAGGACTTGTAGAAGGCCCTCAACCTATTGCTTAATGGAAAGCTACATCTCTGTCCCCATCTTGGTCATGTGAACCAAGATGTCTGTCTGTGGATAAATGCCTGTACCCAAACACGTGTCCAAAACATAACTGCAAATCACTCCATAATGCATTCCAATTGTCAGGGCACATACCTTAACCATTACACATGTACAGTATATGTTTCTACCTAATGCCACATGAAGGTCATAGATATTCACATTGTGGCTCTAAATTCTAGTCCTACCTGCCATGTCCCTCATTGCTCATGCATTTGTATATGCCAAATCACATACAATGTCACATGAGGGAATGTGTAGGAAAATACACAATGGTGACACAGTCCTGTATGTGGCACAACCTGATATGTAACCACATTGTAAATGTACTATTCCACAAACAGTTTGCCATGCACATTTATGTGGGGGAATACAGTCATCATCCCAGCAATATAGGAAGACCATGCATGAAACTTCTTACACATGTTTTCAGAAAAAGGGGCACATGCTGACATGAAGGCACGAGGAATGTTTGCAACAGTGGTGGCACATAATTCATGTCAATGGATATTTCCTACTTACCAAGGGAAAATAGTGATATATAGAACAATGTAAGCCCTGTCACATGTATGATGGACAGCGTCACATTATAGACTGCAGTGAGGCACCAGCACAGATCATACAGTGAATAAAACAAGCTTTTGAGTGTCAGATGCGGACACACACATTTACACAGACACATGGCCTACTTACTGTTAGCCTGGAAAACTGAGGCCCTCGTTACAACCCTGGCGGTCGGTGATAAAGTGGCGGTAATACCGCCAACAGGCCGGCGGTAAGAAATATGAAATTATGACCACGGAGGAAACCACTCAGACAGACAGCCACTTTAACACACCGACCACCAGGGAGAAATCAACAGGCACCACATCGGTAACTGCCAACAGCCAGGCTGAAGACAAAGTACCTCCTACAGTAATATGACCCACCTATCCGCCACCTTTTCCGGGGCGGTACCAATGACATCAAAAGCATGGAGAAAACACTGCACAGAAGGGAAATGACTCACATCTGGACACTCAGGAAGAGCCACGCCGCCATGGGGCCTGAGTTCCCCATGCTCTTCTACCTTCTGCTCCACTATGAACACCAACGCCGGCGAAGACGACCACGGTGAGTACTGCCGCCTAGCACACAGGGGAGGGGGGAGGAAAAAGAGAGCGACACACACACACAGGCAACACTCAACACCCCCACCCCAACACCACACACACAACCAGATGCAATACCATTACATATTCACCCTGTATCCCTCAGGAATAATGCAAGGTCAACCAAAATAGAGTAAAAAGAGTGTAATAAGATAATTATATTAGTAATACGTGCATCCAAAAAAAAGTATATACATATTTACAATGCAAGGGACACTGCCCAGTCCTCAATGTCCATGGGCCACAGGGCCACAGCACAAAGTCCAAGGCCCAACCTCACTCCTGCAACAACACGGAGAGAACACTACAGGGCCGGGGCCTCAGGTCGACAATAGACAGGCACCTCACGGGGACATAGAATGGGGTGGGCACCTAAGAAGATGGTACAATGCTACTGGTCCTGGAGGGGGCAACATGCCCATCACTCTATCCTGGGGAGTGCAAGGCAACAGTCTTACAAGTGGTTGACTTGCCCACTGCTTGGTCCTGGGGAGTGCAAGGACACAGTCTCTCAAGTGGGTGACTTGCCCACTGCTTGGTCCTGGGGAGTGCAAGGACACAGTCTCTCAAGTGGGTGACTTGCTCACTGCTTGGTCCTGGGGAGTGCAAGGCCACAGTCTCTCAAGTGGGTGACTTGCCCATTGCTTGGTCCTGGGAAGTGCAAGGCCACAGTCTCTCTAGTGGATGGCTTCTCCACTGGTTCTGGAGGGTACATTGTGCCCAGTGAGCTTCATCCTGGGAAGGATGCGGTGAGTGGATGGCTTCTCCAATGGTTCTGGAGGGGGCATTGTGCCCAGTGTGCTTCATCCTGGGGAGGATGCGGTGAGTGGATGGCTTCTCCACTGGTTCAGGAGGGGGCATTGTGCCCAGTGAGCTCCATCCAGGGAAGGATGTGGTGAGTGGATGGCTTCTCCACTGGTTCTGGAGGGGGCATTGTGCCCAGTGAGCTTCATCCTGGGGAGGATGGGGTTAGTGGATGGCTTCTTCCACTGGTTCAGGAGAAAGCATTGTGCCCTATGATGCAGATCTTGGGGAATGCAAGCTCACAGTCTCTCACAGAGGATTTGCAGGGGCCAGGCCGCACAACAGCCCATGGATGCAGGACTACACACTGTCTGCCGGCAGTGATGGCTGCTCAGTGGTGGCAGTGGCGGGGCTGGTGTCAGTGCTGGCAGTGGTGGGGGGAGGCTCCAGCCCTTCCCCTGCAACCTCGGACGGCTGCCCACTCGGGCTGCTGCTGCTGGCAGTGGTGCTGGTGACGGTGCTGGCAGTGGTGGGGGGAGGCTCCAGTCCATCCCCAGTAGCCTCGGACGGCTGCCCACTCAGGTTGCTACTGCTGGCAGTGTTGCTGGTGGCGCTGCAGGCAGTGGTGGGGGAGGCTCATCCCTTGCAGCCTCAGATGGCTGACCCACCATGGTTGGTGGTGGGGACTCTGACTGTGTCCCAGCACCAGGCCTCTTGTCCTTTTTGCCTGCTGGTGCAGGCCCCCTGCCCTTCCTGCCAGCAGCTTGGGATGGCTCCTTGCTCCTCTTGGCATCAGCTGGGGACTGCTCCATCCCCTTCCTTTTACCAGGTGGGGGTGCCTCCTTGCCCTTCTTTGCATCAGCTGGGGGTGCATCCTTGGCCTTCTTTGCAGCAGCTGGGTGGGCCTCCTTGCCCTTCTTTGCAGCAGCTGGGGGTGCCTCTTTGCCCTTCCTTGTAGCACTTGGTGCAGGCACCCTATCAGTGTGGCCGCCTGGTGGCCGGGATCCTCTTCCAACTGGTGTAGCTGTGGACACTACTATGCCCCTGGCCTGGGTGGCTGGGGTGCTTGCCTGGGTTCTGACCACCCTGGCCTGACGTGAGGGATGGGATGGAAGGGGCTAGGGAAGAGATCAAAGGTGGAGAGGAAAAGCTTCTTAGGGATAGTGTGGCCACTGCCACTGACCCCAGGTCCCTGATTGTCCTGTGTTTGTGGGGTGGCCTGTGGTCCCTGTAGTAGTGGACACACTGCTGATTGACGTGTCCTGGGGACAGAGGTATGGGGCCGCTGGGTGGGTGCTGTGGTGGTGTTTCCTGAGGGTGGAGGCTTGGGGTGGTGTGAAAGTGTGCCTGGGTATCCGACTGTCCAGAGATCCCTGATGGGCCAGGTTGGTCATCCAGATCCAGGTGAGCAGAGCTGCTTTCATCACTGTGGGCCTCTTCTGGGGGGGGGACTGGATGTTTCTGGTACCTCTCCTGCAGTGACATTGGCTAGGGGACCTGTGGGGATGTAAATGCAGTGTTATTGTTTCTGCGTGTGACATCATGTGCATGGGTGTGTTGCCCTCTATAGTTGTTGTTGCCCTGGCAGATTTGCCTTTGTGTGAGTTGCTATTTGGTGGGCCAGGTTACTCTCTCCAGTGTGCATGCAGTGGTGATAGGTGTCCATGCAGGCCAGTTCATGATGGCATGCAGGTGGGGGGGTGATAGTAATAGAGATTTGATTTACCAGAGTCCAGTCCTCCTCCTACTCCCGCCAGGCCCTCAGGATGCATGATTGCCAAGACTTGCACCTCCAATGTTGTTAGTTGTGGGGGAGGAGGTGGGGGTCCACAGCCAGTCCTCTGTACAGCTAGTTGTTGTCTTGCTACTGTGGAACGTACCTTCCCCCATAGGTCGTTCCACTCCTTCCTGATGACATCCCTTGTTCTGGGGTGCAATCCCACAGCGTTGACCCTGTCCACGATTCTCCGCCATAGCTCCATCTTCCTAGCAATGGATGTCTGCTGCACCTGTGCTTCAAATAGCTGTGGTTCTACCTGGATTATTTCCTCCACCATGACCCTTAGCTCCTCCTCCGAGAACCTGGTGTGTCTCTGTTGTGCCATGGGGTGGTGTAGGTGATGTGTGGGGTGGAGTGTGTGGTGATAAGTGTGCTGATATGTAGTGGTGTGTTGTGTGAGTTGCGTGGAAGTTCTGTGGGTGATGGTGTTGTGTTGTGTGCCTGTGGATGCTGTTGTTCTTGCTGGTGCTGTCTCTCTCTGGCCTTCTTTTGGAATTTTTGGTAGTAGGGGTTTGTGGGTGATGTGGGTGTGTGTTTTATATTGTAATGGGTGTGTGGGAGTGGTGTGTGTATGTGTATCAGGTGTGTGCATTTCGAATTGTCCAATGTGGCTGTGTTTTGTAAAAGTGTGTGTATTTTGAGCGCGGCGGTGTGTACCGTCAATGCAATACCGCAGTTGAAAGACCGATTCGTGTGTCGTGATAGTGTGGGCGTATTTCTGTTGGCGTGACGGTGGAGGTTTTGTTTTCGCCAGTTTATCACTGACCTTTGGTGTGGCGGACTTGTGTGGGTGTCTAAATTTTGGTGGATTCTGAAATGTGGGTCATAATAGCTGTGGCGAAATTCCGCAACTGCGGCGGTGTGTTGGCGGTCTTCTGCATGGCGGTAAGCGGCTTTTACCGCCAATGTTGTAATGAGGGTCATAGTGCACTTTACTTGGGACTTATAAGTAAATTAAATAATCCAATTGGGTATGATCCAATGTCATCATGTTTAAAGGCTGTCATGTCTAAGAACAGTCATATGTGGTCCTTTCAGAGCAAGTGGTTTGAGGATTCCACCCAGTTTTTTCCAAGGTCCCTGGTACAATAGGCAAGGCACATCAGTGTAAAACACTTGACATGTCAACACAAGCAATCTATCATCTACTGTGTGACACATGGCTCATCCCTAATTGGCAGGGGGAGTAGTCAGAACCTCACTCAATCACTTGGAATGTGACAGGAAGGAATATGCCCTGTACTCACCTCCTTGTGGCTGCTGTGCTGCCATCAAATGCCCCTTAAGCTCTGGATAGGCCACTGCCAGAATACGGGCCATTAGCGGGGTCATGGTCCGACTGGCACCTGGCCCACGTTGGGAGGACAGTGTATCAGGTCCTTCCACCTTTTTCTGCAGTGGGTGCTCTGCCGGCTGTGGACCCTCAGGGTCCACACCTACTTGGCGATGGCTTTCCATATATCTTTCTTTTGATGGACGTTGACCTACATGGACGCATAAGACAAATCAAGAAATCATGATCAAAACTTTCATCACAAATGGTTGAGTCACATACATGTCAGTTACATCAAGCTTGAACTTTCCCATTTTGTCAATACTCCCACACTTAAGAGCCAATAAGAACCAGGGCCATGACTACAGACATACATTTTCCAATCTGCAGACCAACCCACCATCCTTCTCCGGCCCTACAATGACTAGGCAGGCTTACTGACATCTTGTGGGACATGCTCTAGAAACCCGACTGGGATGTGAGTCACTGTGGGGCATACCACACTTCTGTGGTTTCTGAAAGGTAGACTCCTAAGGCATGAGTGGACCAACACATTCACCTTCTGTACAGTCCCTACAGGCTACTGCCAGTGTACAAGCAAAAAGGACAAGAGGCCTGGTGCTGGGACTCAGTCGGAGTCCCCAAGCATGGTTGACAATTAGGGGACTGGCAGGGTGGGTACAGAAATGTCCATGTATGGACATTTGCAATAACAAATGCAGAGCCATGCTACTTCAGGGGGTGGGATTCTGTGTTATGTATCTGTACCACAGAACACGCTTTTGGATGTTTGTGTCCAGCCTACAGAGGTGGTATCCAACAAAAATGGCATACATTGTCCAGTTTCTACTATGTGACCTAGCTACTGAGTCACACATCATGATCTCTCAAGAACCAACACACTGTCTGATTTGTGGAAATGTCAGTTATGCAATGAGCCTGCACAGCACAAATATGACCTCAATGAAGGTGACATCAGGGCTGTGGGAGTAAGGGACCTGTCAGGAGTCAAAGACACACATTGGCAATGATGCCAAGTGCACATCTGTCACAGATTAGTAACCCACCCCCGGTCCCATTCGCAATCTGATCAAAGGACTGAGGCATTCTTGGCAGCATATTACAACACAGCCTCATATTGGCCACATGCCAGGATCTGCAGGAGTACAGGGATTGGGCAGAGTGCCACAGTTGCAGAGCCACAGTAACCCCCCCAACCTATACTAGAACCCGTACTTGGAGATACATGTGACAGGCCCAGGTCTCCGCAGGCGGAGCAGATATAACCTACATGGCGCCACATTCCCATCACTTCCATGAATTACAGTACATCATGTAGCTAACAGCAAATTGGCATTTGGTGGGTGTGCCACTCTGAAGGGCAGAGAAAGTGATGACATGCCTTACAAACAACAGTCTAGCATAGGCAGATGTGTGAAGAAATCTTTGTGGCAACATACACATAGCTCACATTACTCACACCTGACACCTACAACATGCATACTCAACTCATGTTGTCATGTATATACATGCTGTCTCACATAATGTCCACACAACATTTATGAGGAGTGAGATGTCAGTGGATGGTTGTAATGCCACCTCACCTAGTTCTGTGCATCCAACTCTAGGTGGATCAGGGAACACAAAACACCAATGTGAATGAACTCAGCATATGGCACTGATCACCAAAACCTGCACATTGACCCTCTCATTGATGCCACACAGACTGCAGGCAAGAGTAGTCAACCTGGCACACATGGCCACATTCTAGCCTGTGAGGAGGGAAAGGATGGTGAAGTACAGAGAAAACTGTGCACATGAGGTACTTCTCTGCTTCTCTGGTGTACCATAGAGTTGTTCATACAGGGTAGGACCTCATCCGCTAGTCTTTCCAGCTTCTCTGGAGAGAAGGCAGGGGCCCCATCACCTGCTGGATGTGGCATGATTGCTCCCAGAGACCTTACAGAGCAGCTTAGGTAGTGGAGTTGCTGCTGGCAGCAGTGTCAGGATCAAGTAGGTGATTCTGCAGAACATGGCAGTCACGTCCCCCACATACGTGGTTGTCCTCACCGGCGGACACAGCCATTGGCCCGTGACCACCACTGGCAACAATGTCTGCCTATGGCTCAGTCTGCCACGGTTGCAACCCCCTACTGCCATGATGACTTACGCTGGCAGTCGTAAGTGGTTCCTAACGTCCAGTGAAATAGGTCAGGCAGCCGCCATTTTAGAGGCCTCAAATGCAGGATTGGGCTTTAAGGGGGTCATTCTGACCCTGGCGGTCCATGACCGCCATGGCGGAGGGCGGCGGAAGCACCGCCAACAGGCTGGCGGTACTTCCTGGGCGATTCTGACCGCGGCGGTAAAGCCGCGGTCAGAAAAGGGGAGCCGGCGGTTTCCCGCCGGTTTCCCGCCGGTTTCCCGCTGGCCCAGGGTATCCGCCATGGCGGCGCTGCTTGCAGCACCGCCATGAGGATTTCGACCGCCTTCCCGCCAGCCTGTTTCTGGCGGTGTCCACCACCAGAACCAGGATGGCGGGAACGGGTGCCGTGGGGCCCCTGAGGGCCCCTGCACTGCCCATGCCACTGGCATGGGCAGTGCAGGGGCCCCCTAACAGGGCCCCACAAAGATTTTCACTGTCTGCTTTGCAGACAGTGAAAATCGCGACGGGTGCCACTGTACCCGTCGCACCCCTGCAACTCCGCCGGCTCCATTCTGAGCCGGCTTCATTGTTGAAGGGGCTTTCCCGCTGGGCCGGCCGGCGGTCTTCTGGCGGTCGCCCGCCGGCCCAGCGGGAAAGCCAGAATGGCCAGGCCAGATATATGATGTGTACACATGTGTGTCAAAACCAGGGGGGTAACATGTGACCCTTGTGTTATTAGCAGCTGTGGCGTGTAATGTTTGCCATGCCCATCCCTTCTAAATTGTCTTGTCACATGATATCCTTGGCATACATCATGTATGTTGCTGTGGACACAACGACTAATGTCAGCGCTAATTTCTTGTCATATACAGGTACCCAGGGAGAAGGAGGATGTTACAACCACCTGTCTGCTGTCCACTGCCAGACGTCCAGAGCATGGAAAAAAGACACATCATCCTATTTACCATCTGAATCAGCAAACAAGAATGAAATTATGTCATCAGTTGGAGCCTGATCTGATGCCAGCTATTAGTTATCCAACTAGCATAATATCCATTGTACAAGTCATGTCAGTATTGCACTTCCTAGTACCAGGATCTTTTGATCATACACTGGCCCAGACTGGTGGTATGTCCCAACCTATGTTTCAGCTGGTGTTGAAGGATGTCCTCTCAGCAGTGTTGAAACACACTGACAGCTATATCCAGTTTACCTGACTTGAGGACTTAGCCGAATGTGAAGGCTGACTTTTAGAGTTTTGTGCGCATCCCACATCTGGGGTTGGCTACTGATGGCACACATGTTGACTTGGTCCCACCGCATGCCAATTAACAATTGTACTGCAACAGAAAGAACTTCCATTCCATCAATGTCCAAGTTGTATGTTTTGCTGACCTCTACATTTCACAGGTCTGTGCCTTTTATCCAGGTTCAGTCCAGCTGATGTCATGACTGTACCCAGAGAGGGCTTGGTTGGTTGGTAAGCCACATCTGCCCTGTTTGTGTGTGTGCAATGTTTGGTGCGACAATTCTGATAAGAGGGGCTCTTAGTTGCACATATGTTCCATTCCTTAGTGAGACTCTGCATATTCAAACCGTCCTTGCTTGTTGATGCCAATCATGAATCGAACTTTGCCACTACGTCAACAAGGCCCATGTAAAAACAAGGTGGGTAGTGGAGCAGGCTTTTGGGGACCTGACAGCCAGATTTAGGTGTCTGGACCACACTGGTGGAACCCTCCTCCACTCACCTGGGAAAGTGTGTCAGATCATTGTGGCCTGCTGCATGCCCCACAACATTGCCCTGTGGAGGAAAATCCCACACATCCCAGAGGAGGGGAAGCCTGCAGTGCAAGTGGGTGGGCCTCCTAAATGCAAAGTAAGAATGACAGTGGTGAAGAGGAAGGAGCTGTCTTGCAGGAAGATCTCATCAACAATTACTTTTCTTGAGTGTAAGTATTCATGTGATGTTAAGACTGTGACTGTACAAAGAATTGTAGTTGTCAGAATGTGTGGAGTAGATTGTTTTGACAAAACACTGTGAAGCTAATGCTCTGCAATATTCGGCCAAAAGGTGCTGCAAGAGTTAGCCTTTCCATATCCCCAGCTTGATGTTGCTGCTTTGTTTGTGTCAGTATTATTTCAATGTGACCTCATTTCCAGATGCTTGCTATGTCAATAGTGTAATAATTATATTTTCAAATCAATACTCCTTATAATGACTTTGTAAAGGTACCTTTACCATGACATCCTCATATGGGCATTTCAGAGCTTTTAGACTGGCATGTATCTGATTCTGTTCCGACATAGGAAATGGACATGGATTGTTCCAGGTAATGTAGGTCACATATTTATGGGTGTATGAGACCTGTGCCAAGACAGCTTGAATAGTGTTTGGGTGGAAGATCTGAAGCGCACAATACACTTGTTTTTTGTGCTGTGTTGGGATGATTGCATCCTATGTGTGATTATGAGGGCATGAAATATGTTGTCATCAAGAGCAAGCCAGGCAGTCACCCTTCACATAGGCTAAACACTCTTTTTGTATGACCTGTATGTAGCTGTAGTTATGTTTTATCATTGTAGGCCATAGTGCCTGTTTCACAACACTGACATATGCATGTGTCTTACGGCCAGATGCATGGTCATTGAATTACAATGAACCTGCGATCAGAGACTGTTGTTCTGCCCTCTGTCTGTTTCTTGGTTTATATGATGTTGGATTACTTGGATTTGGTATGTGATAAGGTTCAAGCTGGTGACACACTTCACTACTCTGTTTGCCTATTCTACAGGACAATTACTAACAAGGCCCTTCCTTCTGTGGTTTGGGAGATTGTACCTCCATATATCTATCGTGACACAATATGAGTAGCCATTCTTGGCTCTAAGAGCCAAGACATATAGACAGCCTGTGTGCCGAACAATGAACTAAAATGTTTAAGGTGACCAGACACTTGTACCAATTAGTTTTTATGTGCTGGTTGAAATCCTTAGCAGCCCCTGTACCTGTAACACATCTCTCATTGCACTAGTATATTGTGTCTTCATCATTTGCTTTACATTGTCTTACATATCTACATAGCAACAGTTGAAAACAGAAGCAAGTAGGCACAGACTTTGTGATAGGTGGTATTTATTGTGAATTTGTGCATAGAATTAAAATAAGGGGCATGACAAAACAGAAAAGTGAAGTGTTCAGTCAAGGTTGATGAAATCATTATAGTCGATGCCACAGCATTGAAAGTCCAAAGTCCAGTGTACTACTCCCATAGGATATCGAAGGTGGTTGAAGAACAGTCAACAGAGTGAATATGTGGCACACACAGGAGTTCCTTCAGGAAGTGGTCACTTGCTGGCAGTGGTCAGGGTCTGACCATCTACTCCTCCTGGATTCTTAGCTGGACGTCCCTGCTTGTGTGGGGGAAGCTGCTGCTACAGAGGCAGGGGTGTCTGGGGGGGTTCTATCCCTGACAGGGCCTCCGTTTGTGTGGCTGGCACTGATGAAGAAGGGCCTAATGCCAAAGGAAGGAGTAGCCTGTTGCTGATGATCCCTAAACCGGGTACTGCTAACGTCCATCAATACCCCTGTTAGGGAGGCCAGATTGTAATTGGTGGCCTCCCAATGTTGAAGCTTATCTCTATGGATGTCCCTCTGCAGCTGCTTCATCTCCCAGAGATCAGAAAGTACAAGCTCATCATGCCTTGGGACTCCTGATAGACCCCCAAGACTTGGCTGGTGGTGTCCCGGTCAGGAGCATCCCCAATGGCCTCACCCCAGTGGCCTACAACATCCCTCCCATGCCACCTACTACCCCCACGGGCCTGTGCCCTTGCCACAGAGTCCCCTCTACTACTGATTCCAGGACCATCATTGTCCGAGGTATTGTGAGGATCCGGAACTGGGGGCACAAGATGGTTGCCACTGTCCTAGTGAATGGCTACCTGTGAGATTGAGGCAACCAGCCTGGGAGGTCTTGATGTGGCCACAGTGAGACTCACTGTAAGGGTCTGACCAGGTTGTCTAGATGAGCCTGAACCGTCCTCCATGTCCGGAGGTCCAGGAGTGTTGTAATCACTGAGGGCTCCATCCAGAGAGGTAGTGGCAGTCACATCTGTGGCCTCTGTGTGGCCAGTGCCGCTCGACCTATTTATGTGAAAGATACATTGTTACTAGTTGTATTGTGACATCTACCTACAAAAGTTTACAGTGACATTTTGCAACTCCTGTGTACATTGTTGATTTGTATGTTATCCTATTGTGACAGGTACCCATGATTTTAGCTGTATTGACCTGACATTTGTGAAGCATGCCAATTCCATTTAAGTCAAGCAGCTGCTGAATTTGTAAGTTCATTAGCACTTGAAAGGATGCACACTGGGTGAGCTATTCTTCCTGGCTTCATTAGTTTCATCTTGGCTTAGCAGTTCAAGTTTGAGGTAGGTGGCCAGCACGTCACTGAATTGAGCATGATCTGTATCTTGGTCCTTCCCAGGTGAGTAAACATCATTTGAGAGTGAGCAGGCAAGGGTTTTTAGACAGGTGACGACTGTTTTGCTATTTGGAGTCACTTGAACAGAATATCCTGGGAGTTGCATTCAGGTCACTCCCTGTAGTTCCCAATACTAGCCAAATATTACCCTCGCAGGAGAGCAAACTTCGTTTGTGAGTACACTAACAGATGCATTGGGGCAAGTGGACACTGGGCTGGTGATTGAAGTCAGCAAAACAGAGCCCATTGCCTTTACATTAAGGTCACTCCCACTAGTCCCAACACTAGACAAATGTGATGATCCCAGGAGAGTTAACTTCCATTGTGAGTTAATGAACAAGGGTATTGAGATAAGAGTACACTGGGCTTGTGTTTCGAATGGGAGAGACAGAGCCTCCTGGCCTTAGCAAACATGTCATTCCCTGTACTTCATACACTTGAGAAATGTCACCCCCTGTGAGTACACTTCTTAAGTGATTTCCTAAACAGAAGTCTTTGGAGAAGAGGACATTGGACTGGTGGTTGGAGTGGCAGTAGGAGACCCCCCTGTGAGTTGCAGTCATGTAACGTCTTGCACTACACACACTGTACAAATGGTACCCTCACAGGTTAGTGCACCTCAATTGAGAGTTAAGACACAAGGGTCCTTGGACAAAAAGACACTGTGTTGGTGTTTGGTGTTCTAGAAAAAGGGCCTCATGGCATTAGTAGTCATGTAACTCCCTGTACTACACACACTTTTCGCATGGTGTCCTCACAGGTCAGTACACTTCAATTCAGAGTTAAGACACAGGGGTCCTTGGACAAGAGAACATTGAATTGGTGAGTATACTTCAATTGGGAGTTGATAAACAGGGGTCTTTGGAGCAGGGGACACTGGGCTGGCAGAGTGAAGTAACATTGGCAGTGTTTCCTGGCCTTAGCAATCATGTTAGTCTCTGTACTACATAGACTATACACATGTTATCCTCCCAGGTGAGTACACTTCAATTGGGAGTTGACAAACAGGGGTCTTTGGAGCAAAGGACAATGGGCTGGCTGAGTGGAGTAACAGTAACAGTGTTTCTTGGCCTTAGCAGTCATGTCAGTCCCTGTACTACACACATTATATAAACCATATACTCCCTTGTGAGTACACTTCAATTGGGAGTTGACAAACATGGGTCTTTGGAGCAGAGGACACTGGGCTGGTTTTTGGAATTACAGGAACAGTGCTTGCTGAGAGTTACTACACACATTATGTACAGATGTTGTTCTCCCAGATGAGTCTACTTCAAGTGCGAGATGCCAGACGGGGGTCATTAGACAGGTGGGCACTGGGCTGGTGAGTGAAGGTGGCAAAAGTTGAGCAGTGAACATGCACCACATAACATTATGGTGACATTTTAATTGTTGTAACTTCTCAGAGTACACTCCCCCAGGTATTGTTATCATGCCTTCAGGATGCAGGATGGCCAAGACCTTCTCCTCCCAGGGATGGAGTTGTAAGGGAGGAGTGGGAGTGCCACTGCCAGTCTTCTTGGCCTGCAGTTGGCGACTGGAGACCAGGGAATGGACCATGCCCCTGAAGGAATTCCACCTCTTCCTGATTTCCTCCTTTGTGTACAAGGTAGGGCCTACAGAATTCACTCAGTTTATTATCCTATCCCACATTTCCATTTTCCTACTGAAAGTAGTGTGCTTGTCCTGGGCTCTGAACAACTGTGGTTCTACTCTCATGATTTCATCCACCATGACTCTTAACTCTTCATCAGTGAAACATGGATTTTTGAGATGTGCCATGGTTGAATTGTGTTAGAGGACGGTTCTGACCATCAGGTCTGCCCTGATTTTTCGATTTTTGACCACCTGGTTTTTGACTGTTTACTGTGAGGAAGCCTCCTATGAGGTGACTCACGCACAGTAAACACATGGTGAAATGGACTGCGCATGTTTACCACCGGTGCCGCCATGCTAAGGAAAGGCTGCTGTGGCGCAGCAATGGCAAGAGGCCCGGGCAGGTTACATGTGAGCATGTGTGCGCATGGATGTGCACCCATGTGAGGGCTGTGGGAGGAGGATTCCTGGTGTGCGCAGCCCAAGAACTGCGCTTAGGTAGTCGTGGTGCAGGAGGAACTATGCAGAGGGGGTGGTGAACTGGAGTCGGTCTCATGAGAGGGGTGTATACATGTGAGGGAGAGTCAGTGTGCTTACTGTCTTTTCACTGTATGGACACTCAGTTCAATGCCAATGTCAGTGTGCTTAAGGTATTTGCATTGTGGGGATACTCCATTAAATGTCAATGGGAAAGGCGGGCCTAGGGTGCAACTCCAGTTCTCTGGGGTCCACCGAGACCAGAGTCATACCAAAGTACACTGTAACCTGTAAGAAAAGAATGATGCAGTAGGTTACAAGAGCATAGTTGTACAACTTATGGGTCATCCAGGGATGTCATCTTTCTCTGACTCAGCTCAGGATTAGGGCCAATTACTGCTCTGTCCAGTTGCTTGATCAGGGCCTTGCATCAATCAGCCAGCTGTCATTCCGTGCCAGGAGCAGGCTGGAGAAGCCCTGCGAGAAATGTCAGGGAGGAGGGGCTGAGACTTTCAGAGCACTTGTGGCAACTAACTCTTGGAGGATGCCATTTTGAGCTATCCCAGAAGACTGTGCAAGAAGGAGGGGACGGGGGCAAGGAAGTGATGTGGCACATCTGGATAGGCCAGAGGTGCAGACTGGCTGGACACTTCCGCCCCCACTTAAAAGGTCCTGCACAGGGGAGAGCTCTCTCTTTCTTTGCTGTGCTTCAATGCTGGACACTGGGACTGCAGACGGGCATTATGGACAACTGGAAGGAAGAACCTCCTGATTGCCCTTGGGGAAGGGACTCAGCCCCTGAAGGATTCCAGGCCAGCGATGCAAAAGCCAGTGCCAGGCAAGTTGGCCCCCTTACTCCCCCAGAGGACTAGTTGGGGGAAGGACTGGGCTAGCGCAAGGAGAGCGCGCTGCCCAGAAGGAAAAGAGGGAACCCAGAGGAAAGGTTGACGCAGGGAGTCAGTGGGACTGGCTCCCCGAGGATCTGGGACCCTTCCAGGCCAAGAGGCCTAAGGAGAGTGCTCCTGGTGGCAAGGGCTTGTCACCAGGAACGGAACAATGCCCTTGGGGGCCCGAGATATCACAGGCAAAAGGATGGCGACCTTTGACCCTTGGGAAAGCAGCTACGAAGCGCGTGGATCTCCGCAGCTGCATGAGACTGTGCCCCCAGGGTGGGCCAGGGCCTGGGGGCTGCCCCAGGAGGAAGAGGAGCAAAGAGGAGTGCTGTTGCACTCCCCCTTTCAGCAGAGGAAGGGGCCCCGGACCCTATCCCGGGGCCCCGTGAAGCCTGGTCCATTTTTCATCCGATGGGGGGGCGCAGTCGCACACGCCCCTGCCGCTGTGCGAAGGGACCCCGGACCCCATCCCGGGGCCCCCTGCGGCGAAGACAAGACGGGGAGCGCCGTTGCTCTCCCCGCAAAGATGTGAGTAGTGGGGGGGCGCCGTGGCGCACCCCCAGCAGAAGGGAAGTCGGGGGCGCCGTCGCGCCCCGCGTGAAGAATGCCCGGACCTCATTCCAGGGCCCCGTGAAGAGGAGGGCCTCGGTGAGCACCGTCGCGCTCCCCGTCAAGGAGAGGAGGGACCCTGGACCCCATCCCGGGGCCCCGAAGATGCCAGGAGGAAGGGGGGAGTGCCGCTGCTCTCCCCGCGTGGCCCGTCCGGCCGCTAGTCTTTCTGTATCTGCCCGCTGGAGCGGGCAGACCTCAGGGCAGCAGGCCGGGTCCCGCAGCAGCATCCGGAGGTGCCGGCCGTGCGGGGAGCCGGCGGGGGCGGCCAGGGGTGGGCTCCCTGGGCCACCCTCCATCGAGGGATCCTCTGTTTGGTGCGGGGGATGTCCGGGTGGGACCGGCACCCCCAGAAGGAAGAGCACAGAGCGAGGCACAGATGCTTTCCCCAGCTCAGCGGGAGAGCCGCTCATCATGTATGCGGCTGCCCTGGCATGCTTTGCGGGGCAGGGGCCGCCATTTGTGCCCCCAAAACGGCTGTGGTGGTCCCAGGGAGGGGGGTCACCACCAAGGGAATACCCAGAGACAGGGGGAGCTGCAGGAGCAGCGCAGCCTCCCCCCAACATCGGTTGGTGTCCCCACCCTAGGTAGGGTGGGACACATGAAAGATAACCCCTCAAGGGTTGGACTGATGTTTGAAGCACAAACTTCAGTGAACTTTTGTTCCCCTTGTGGAAGGGTGCCTACTATAGGTGTAAGCTGGTATTGCCCCATGTATTAAATTGTTATTTTATGGCCAATTAGGAGTAATCTAAAAGTAATCCTAATGATTATAGTGCTAGAATTTGGTCCCATATGTTCCTTGATTAGGCTAATTTGAATAATGACACTGACAGCCACTTCTTGGCAAGATAGAAGTATTTAATTGCAAATGTAGGTGTCTTCATTGCACTGCACTGTCAAAATGTTGAATACTATCAAATGTTCAAATGTCACAAGGGGGGCACTGGGATTGTTTTGCCATGTGGAATGTTGGATTATACTCTCCCTTGAGGAGACCTGAGAGATTATATAATGTTTGCCCAGAGCGATTCCATCACTTTGTATATATTTGTAGATTGTTGCATAGTATTGAGTAGTGTGTGTGAATAATAAATGTACTTTTCCTTTATCAAAAGAAAAAGCACAGACTGGACAATCAGTTATTGAGAGTCATGCTTGTGTACTCGTGAATGGGGATTACTAGCCCACACCACCTCCCTTGAGTAAGCCTTGGATTGCTCTGCAACGCTACCCTATGAGAGTCAAGCGCTACAATGGGGTGTTTGGTTCCCAGTGGCGGTCGTGTGCGGACTCGTTACTTGTGCAGGCTACACAACTAATGACCCACCTTCCAACAAATTGAAAAATATATATTACAGGTGACAGTGACTTAATAAAGAGGGGAAGTTCAAAAGGGAGTGACTGGACAGATGTGTGTGCGGGGTGTGGTGTGGGATGTTGAAAAAAAGATTTATTCTGTGGAGTTTAATTTTTATGAGCTCTGTCTTGCTGGATCTTGCTCTGAAACTGCAGAGAATTGTTGTGTGTGAAGGGGTGTGTTTTATAGCATTTTTTGCAGGTGTGTCCAGTTTAGCAATGCATGTCAGCTGTGTTGTTTTCAAATCCATCCAATATGCAGTTGTGTATTACTTTAGTCACTGTGGACTGCCGTAGTTCGGACCATCATTGGCTCACTGCCATGGGTGCTCGCCACTGCAACTTTGGACTCCTAATACAGTCAGTGGTTGGTTGCAGGGCTGTAGGTGTTGGAGTTTGAACTACCTATTTCTGGGCCTCTGCACTACTGCCAATCTGTCTTTTTTGGTTTGTGGTCGGTGGTTCTGCCTGTGTAACTCATAATAGGGTGGTCTGGAAGACCGTCAACATGATGGTCTTTTTTGGAACGACAACATGGTGGTCTGTTGGCCCGACAGCCAAACTCGTAATGAGGCCCTTAGTAACCAGTAGGGAACTGCTGAAGGCCTATGTGACAGTTTATGGACATGAAGATTCCAGCCTTCTTCTGATTCTTGTTCCCTCCAGAGGGTCCCAAATCAGCTACCAAAGGCTGGAAGGAGTTGGAACGCATTTTAACCACTGAAATAAGGACAGCTCTTAGAGAACTTGTTTGCTTTTTTTATTTTCAGTGAAAGTTTGAAATCCAGTCACACTGCCCATAGTGTATGCTGTGACGAATGAGTGAGAGCAGCATAGAGAATGAGGGAAAACTACAGCTGCTTAGCCTTGTGCATACTTTTTGAAAAATTATGTTCACTGCCAGTTACACATGAAAAACAGTTATAACACCGGCCCTGTCAAATAAGTGCTGGTGCTGAGCCCCGGAAGCTACAAGCACAAATTGAGCATTGGGAAAACGACGTTCCTGAAATGAACTGAAGGAAAACCAAGTTTGCCACATAGCAGTGCATTATCAGATTGTGTCCTCTAATCCTCCCCCATTATGTACTTACATAGCCCTCACTCAACATTGGAGAAATGTCATATCCACTCCTTCAACCAGAGGAAGATCACAACATCCTAAATCATGGGAAAGGATCAAGAATGTTTTTGTTTAACATTACTATCCTTGTCCATTACAATCTAAGAATACCTTGCAGTATGTTTTATACCCCTCTATGTAATAGGTAAAGAAGGTTTTCATAATTCTTGGGAAGGTTACTTAATTGTTTCTTTAAATGATAGTATTCGAGGAGTCTATGGGCATTTGGTTACAAAAAGTAATGATTTCTAAATACCATTGTCTCCTTAGATTAAGTGAACAATATTATAATTCAGACAATAGCACCATGCCACTACGATTAGAGCAGAGATCCAAAACATTCCTTTGCAAAAGTCCAGATAGCAGTTTTTTCAAAGAAATGTAATATGTACCCATTCAGTTTAAGAGAGGAGCTAATCATAAATGTGAGATCAGCTCATGGTAGCAGTAGAAATAAACCGATTTCAGGAAAATAACTGCAGTTAGAGTGACTGGATCAATACATCCCTAATCATCAGAATAATTGATTGTTCTGAATATCTTTTCAGATCCAAAAACTCTGTCATCAGACCCTTTAGAACATCAAACAACATTTCTGACAAGGAATATAGATTGCTTGCACAGGCAATTAGAGATGTCTGGGGTGATTTGATGACTTTTCTGAACAAATATTATATGATCACTTTAGGAGAGAGTTAGAGTATAACAATGCTTCCCATTAATATGTATTTAGCTTAAGAAGCTCTTACAAAACTCATGCTATTAAGGGAAAAACGGTTATATCACAACTAAGAGATGATGGAGGTATCCTAATTCACACACTACCCCATCTTCAATGTTCTTAAAAGTGTATAAGTGAGAAGCAACAGAGAATGAAAGAATCCAGTGTCCTTACATTTAAAATAGTTTTAAGTCATTGTTATCCTCCCTGTAGACCAACTGCTCACAGTAAAATCTCTGGATAAGGAGCACTCCTGTGATGACACATGCTACCCTGTATGGTAAGGTGCTTGCATCATTTTTTTACAAAAACAATCAGAGATTGTCATTCCAACAAGGAAACTCTAAGTGGGGTACCACTGTTCTTAATTCAAGAGCAACAGATTTTTTTTTGTTAAGCATTGGCCATATTAGGGAGTTGGTGGTAGTTGTCCCCTTCCCCTGGGAAACTTACCTAAACTCAACTTAGTACAAGAAACATTATTTTGGCAGTATATCTCCGCACTAATATTAATGGAGGAAATTCTTTAAACATTCTGGTACTTAATCTATACTTCTTTCCCTTTTCTCTATGAAACGCCTGTGTGCAGGTCTCGCTCATTTATCCTCTTTGCGTTATAACTGTCCTTTACATAATTTCTAAAGATTTTAATCCCATTCTTTCATTGTAAATAGTAAGGCTAAATTCAAGGACCTTAATCAACAAGGTGTTTGTTGCTCTATCTGGGAGAACTGGGTGTACCCGTAGCAAATAAAGTCATATTTTACATGGGCATGGGCATGTCATCATTCTTTATTATATCTTTGTGCATTTATGTAACTTCTAATGTACCATTTTTTGGGTAATCCATAGACAAGAGAGTGATCGCCAACCCTTATCTTTTAATTTGAGACTAAATCCAGAAAATCCATGGGTGTTCCTAAGCTAATGGGTTACTTTGTGTGTGGTGTCAAAGCAAAAACATTAAAATGTATAAAAGCCCTGGAGGTTCACCTACAGTTCTTGTAGACTGATAAAGGGATTATGACCACAATAAAAGTGTCTATATCAAGGAGTTCTTCTTTAAATGAATGTGAACATTTAGTTTAAATCTAATATTTAAATTATGTATACACTGCAAAGGTAGTTAAAATTATTGACATTCGACTGGCAAATATAATATTGGTATTTAATTAAAATGTAAGATATCATTTCTTAAAATAGAAGTTAAACTATTTAAAAAATATATATATATATTAAAACACTACCTTGCACAAAAAAAGCATAACTCCTGAATTTTAGACAATGCAGAAAAAATATGTGACAGATAATTTCATAGATTAATAGGAAACATTAATACTACATTATAAATTACACAAATGTATTATACAAATAAAACTGTTTTTGCATTTTACATTTATAAACTATTATAAATTAGTTTTAAAAATGTTATACATTTAATATCCTAAAACACAAAAATATAAAACAGTTCAAATAAATAAAATGTTTAGAACATGGGAGTAGATTTGTTTTTCTAACTCTAATCTAAACAACATTGGTGAAAGTGTTTACATTGTGTGTGGAGTGATGACTTACTATTTCAACTAAAGCCTAGCAGCCTAGCAAATCTTAGTAAAATTACATATATAAGGAGGGGGGGTGTTTAGATTTATTATTCTAACTCCAGTCATACATTTTGTATCAATCTAACCCCTAACAAACATTGAGGAAAGTGCATACATTGAGGGGCCAGATTTATTATTTTAACTCCAGTCTAACTTTCCCCAATGCTTGTTGGGGAAAGTGCATATGTTAGTGGGGTAAGATTTACTTTTCTAATTCTAGTCAACAACCTTAAAAGGAAAAGCATACAATAGTGAGTGTACACAAAACACCTTAACATTTAAAAATATTTGAAAATTTCCAGAAAAAAAGATTAAATGAAAAATACATGCTTTAAATATACTCTATTTATCTTTTAAAGTGCATTATATTACCATGTAGTAACTTACATCTGGTACAGAAGCATTAAAAAATAAACTATCCAAAAACAATTTAAATATATTATTTTAACTACAATCCTACAAAGATTATGGAAAATTCATACATTGTGGTGACCAAATTTATTATTCTAACTACAAACAATTGTCAATTATAGAACATATAAATATAAAAAACAAACATTACATTACAAATATTAACTGATAATGATTAATATACCCTTTAAAAATAATACTACCTACACAAAATCCCAATAAAACCCCAATATATATTTGAAGACAAACTCCTAATACTCCAATAAATCCCACAGCCCAACATTTAAATGTATTACTCAATTTACAAAAATAAGCATGTTACTAAACACATAACAAAATTATGAGCTAATAAATAGATTAACCCTTTACAAGTAATTAACATATAATTTAAAAGAAGTACCACCTAATCTCCCAATAAACAAACCAAGCTGAAAAAATCAAATCAATAAGCTTTATTTTGGCAAAAAAAAGAATAGTCATAAAAGCATCACAAATAGAACAATGAAAAGACAAAAAAAAGGATTACCCCAGCAGGACATGATTTCACAGTATAAACAATACATTTCATACTAAATAAATAAATATGCATATTAAAATACAGTGCTCAGTGCAAATTCAAACAGCAGATTGCATAATAAGGGACAGGATCTGTGTCAACAAAATCTATGGTCCAAACCTACCCCCACTACACCCACCGCTATCACTCAGCTTGCTCCCATTGCTTGATCTCTTTTGCTCTTAAGTCCACCCAATCCCCCAAAATCTTGCGACTGCTCAAGCAAGCAAGGGTTTTCAGTCGGAGCTCAAAATTCTCGGAGCAACTGCAGTGCTGAGCGTGCCCAGAGCCCTAGCAACTGGTCTGATCCACTTTCTATGTGGTCCTGCGTAGACCCGACAGGCAAAAAGAACATGGCCAACTCATTCCTTTGCTAGCTTGCATCCGGAGTACACAGGTGAATGCTGGGGAACTTGTCACCCAGCTGCTCAAGAGAGACCCCAAGAGAAGGGAGCCAAATCTAAACTGTATATATAGCTTCCTGTCTCTTGGCACTGGAATGCAATCTAAATAAGGTTCTTTGAGGTCCAAGAAGGCGCTAGTGAAATTACCCCTCCCTCCCACTTTTAGGTCCTCCTGCAGGACCCAGGCCCAATATCACCACTTTAATTCTGCTTTCCCAGGGATTGCTTCTTGATGTCTTGTGACCCAGGAGATGTGAAATCACAGAGCAAGTAGCAACTTCTTGATTTTGTGAACCATGCTATTCTAGTTGCCCTGATACTCCTAAGTACCTCCTTACAAATGGAGGCATACTGTTCAAGTTCTTAAGCCACCATCATTCTTCTCCAGAACAGCAGGGGAGGCAACCTTGCCCTGTCCCTTATGGACTTCCAGCCCAAATCCAGTTTCAGGGACAGGAGCTGTGTACTAGCAGGTAGGTAGACCATACTCCTAAAAAAAGTAGGCTCCATCCTAGTCAGCTCACTGACACCCTCAAGACCCCAAAGCTCTGCATTGTATAAAGCTGATGCACTGCTCTTACTTTGCAGATCTGTTTAGGGGCAGCTACTGGCTGAGAGAAGGAAGCTCTATGTTCACACAAAAGAGTACTCACCACTTGACTCAGTTTACTTCCTATTTTGTTACTATGAGGATGCCTACTGTATTATTAGCAAACTTGATACTTAGATAATCAAATCTGGTCACTCTCTCTCCAGCTTCTTATCCCCAGAGTCAGCATCACCCTAAAGGACTTGTGCAGGCTAATAGCCATGAATTTGGTCTTACTGCTGTTAATACCCAGACTCCTACTGTTGCAAAATTCTTCAAATCTGGTAAAAAGTCTCAGTAGGCCTTCTGCGGTCTCACATACCAGCAAAGTATCATCCACATATTCAAATATAGTGATCTTGTGATTGCCAATCGAAGGGACATCTACCACCGGAATAGACAAGAAATGTACCACCTCATTCAGGAACAAAGAAAATAGAGTAGGGGCAAGGACACATCCCTGACTCACTCTTTATCAATAGAAATAGGTTCAGTAACTTGGCCCTGAATCCTCCACCTAATAACTGCTTGGTTATTCTCATGCAAATGGATGATAATCGACAGAATGTCATCTGGCGTACCCATATCAACCAGCGTAGACCATAATTTATTCCAGTGAACCGTGTAAAAGCCAATTTAAAATCAATAAAAGCCACATATAGGCTGCCTTTCACTAGCACCACTGTCTTTCAGTATACCTTAAAACTTGGTCTATGGTGCTAATCTTTGACCTAAAGCTAGCCTGATAGGAAAACAAGATATTGCAGTCCTCAATCCACTCTAGAATCTTACCTATTAATGCCAGACCGAAAACGTTTTGTGCTGTGACTTTTAGACTTGTAGGCATATAATGTATGGGAGGATCCCTTGCACCCTTCCTTTAAATTGGTACCACCTCTTCTAACTTCCAAGAAGGGGTATAGGCACACCTTTTGCTATTTGATTGACCACTACCAATATTGATTTCCCCAAACTCCCTTATCATAATTAAACAGATCGCCTGGGATGCGATCCAGCCTTGAAGCTTTACAATCCATGATGGAATCAATAGACGTGACAATCTTCTTCAAATTAAACATTTTGCTACAGCTGATTGTGGGTACTATACAATTACAATTATTTGTCGCGTCTCATTATGAAACAACATAATAAAAAATGATATTATAGCAAACAATGCTTCAAACTCAGATACTATTGTGAGACAATAAAAAAGATATACTTTCCTTCAATATTTTTGTCCACAATACTTTTGTGGTCGCAATAGTTTGACCATAAAGTTTTGGTTAGGCAGATTTGAATTTTAGATGTAATACCCTCCATCTGAAGTGGTTACCTTAGCCAATGAGAATTAGTTGTTTTATTCAGATTAAGGGCCTCATTAATAGTTTGGTGGTCGGACCGCCAGACCGCTATGTTGGTGGTCCTAAAAAGACCGACGTGCCGGTGGTCCCCAGACTGCCATATTAAGATGCAAACAGGCAAGACCGCCGTCCGCCAAGCAAAAAGGGCAGACTGTCAGTGGCGCGGCGGCTTCTATCTAGGCGGTTAAACCACCAGCACTGTCAGCACCATGCCCAACCACCATGCTTCGTACAAACACACAATCACCGTGGCATTTACCTCACAGCGGTCATATATGGTGGCTGACCACCGTAGTACGTGTCCAGCAAAGTAACTGACAAGTGCACATTGGATGAATTTAAAAAACAATATAGCAGACACACATTGCTCCAGTGGGCACACCTGCAAATCATACTATAAAATACACACATTCACAGACCACAATCTTTAGCATTTCCACAGGAAGCCAAAGAACCACAACCACCTTTTTTTTTATTTTTCATAGATTAGGTACCCCTTTTTTCACCATCCCATAGAACACCCTGCACACACTTTTGTCCATTCACTCCCTGTTGCACTTCCCCTGTTAAGTAAGCCCAAGTCACCCACTCTAGTTGTCCACCAGGTCACGTTCTAAAAATCTAAATTTTTCAGAAGATGAGTTGAGAGACATGGTGGATGAAATCATAAGAGTAGATTCACAATTGTTTGGAGCCCAAGTCCAGCATAACCCCTCTCTGTAGGCGCCATCCTGCACACAAAGGAGGACATTAGGAAGAGGTAGAAAAACCTCAGGGGCAAAGCCTGTTTCCTTGTCTCCAGGCATCAGCTGGAGACCAAGAAGACTGACGGTAGGGCTCCCAGTGTCCCATTAAGACTCTTTCCCTGGGAGGAGAAGGTCTTGGCCATCCTGCATCCTGAGGGATTAACAGGAATACCTGGGGGAGCGGAGTCTGGTAAGTTACAAGACAAAAACTGTCACAAAACTGCAATGTCATGCAGCTCAGCTTTTGCCACTGTCTTGTTCATGTGCCTCACCAATATTCACTGCCGAGAGTATCTGAGTTTTAATACTGTCAATGTGTATAATTGGATCCAACATCACAGCTACCAAGGCTCATCACATGCTATATGTCCAATATAAAAAAAAAAAAAAACATTCCAGGGTTCATGGTATGTCCCACAATATAAATGTATGCTCAAATCTAATTGCAGCCTGCATATAGATATGCAATACCCAATATTTGTCAAGTGTTGAGGAGTAGAGGGAGTGACCTGACTGCAACTTCCAGGAGGCCCTATTTCAGTAACTCCAACCACCAGCCCATTGTTCAGTTGCCCAATTTTCTGTGTCTTAACTCTCAATTGAAGTGTGCTCACCTGGGGGAATACACTTTGTAGAGCGTGTTTAGTAGAGAGAATGCAATGACTGCACCTCACCGGGACGCCCTGTTTCTGTAAATCCAACCACCAGACCAGTGTTCACTTGCCCAAATGAACTCTCAATTGAAGTGCACTCACCTGGGAGGATAACATTTCTGTAGTGTGTGTACTAAAGATAGTGACCTGACTGCAACTCCCAGCAGACCCTGTTTCTGTAACTCCATCCACCATCCCAGTGTGCTCTTATCCCAATGCGTCTGTTAGTGAACTCACAAATGAAGTTTACTCACCTGGGAGGATACCATATGTCAAGTGTTGTGGAGTAGAGGGAGTGACCTGACTTCTAAGGCCAGGAGGCCCAGTTTCTGTAACTCCAACCATCAGCTCAGTGTGCACTTTCCTCAACACATATGTTAGTAAACTCCCATTTGAGGTTTACTCACCTGGGAGGATACCAAATGTAAAGTGTTGGGAAGTAGAGGGAGTGTCTTGACTGCTAAGGCCGGAAGGCCCTGCTTCTTTAACTCCAAACACCAGTCCAGTGTGCACTTGTCCAAATACTCTTGTTTGGTAACTCGCAGTTAAACTTTACTCACCTGGGAGTGACCAAGATACAGATCATGCTCAACTCAGAGATGTGTCTGTCTCCATAGCTTCATTGTTATCTGATAATCCAAGATTACCCTATTGGGGACAGGAATGGCACCTTACCTAGTGTGTACAACAGATTTCCTAAAGCCTCAAGCTGCATCTTCAGATTGGTGTTGGCATCAGTAACATTCACACAGTACTGTGCACATGATGACACCAATCACATATACAAAAAGGTCCTGTGTTTGCCTGTATACCACTCAACTAAGCATCCAAACGCTCAAAGCCATATGTTGCCTCTCCACTGTGTTTGCTTTACTAGTGCTAAGATGTAATTTTCAGGCTATCTTCCAAAGTGCAACTGAGCTGCACATCTCATTAGCTGATTGAGTCAAATAGATTAGACATGCTTCATACATGTCATGTCAAATAACCCAATACCACAGTAACTTGGCACAATAGGATTGCCTACAACTCAACTATGTCTAATGTCTCTGCTTACTGTAACACAAAACCTTAGAGGTAGATGTCACAATTCTATGACATCACCAGGTTGAGCTGACACTGGGAACAAGGAGGGCAGAGAACAAACTCCAACTCCCACTCTGGATGAAGCTTTCAGTGACAACATTCCTGGACTTGTGGATGTGGCGGAAGATCCCAGCCCATCTGGACAACCTGGTCAGATGGCAACATTAAGTCTCACTGTGCGCACAACTTCACCTCCCAGCCCTGTTGCTTTAACATCCCAGTCAACTATACACACCCCAACCTCCATACCTAGCACAGTTTCTACAACTTGTGCGCCCCAGTCCTGGATCCTGAGTTGCAACTCAACACTCTAGACACTGAGTGTCCAGGACCCAGTTGGAGAGGGCACCCTGTTGTTGTTGTTGAAGGGATGCTGTAGGCCAGCAGAGTAAGGCCACTGAGGCTGCTGTCAGCCAGGACACCATCAGCCATGTCTTGGGGTCTATCAAGAGTCCCAAGGCGTGAATGGCCAGGTGTTGACTGAACTCCTGGACATTGAGCAGCTGCAGAGGATCATGAATGAAAAAATGGATGCCTATAATACCGAAATGGGCACCCTACTAGGGGTGATGTAGGAAATTAACACCACACTAATCAGGGCTTTACTCCCAACATCTGTCCCTTCCTGTGTGACAAGTAAATCATGCCAAAATACATCTGTGGCAGGCACAGGAAGGGAGGCCCTGACAGAGGCACAAACAGCCACAGACACCTGCCTCTGCAGCAGCTGATCCCTCCCTCACAAATAGGGACATCCAACAAAGAATCCAGGACGTGCGGATGGCAAGACACACACCACTGCTGGCAATAATCCTCTTCCTTAAGGTCCTCCTTTGTGTGTCACACATTCACTCTGTGGACTGATCCTGAACCACCCTCCATGTCCAATTGGAGGACTACTCTGGACTTTAAACTTCCAATGTTGTGGCATCTACTCCAGTGATTTCATTCACCTTGATTGAACCCTTCACATTTGAATTTTTGTGTTCAGTCAATTCACATATATTTTCTGTTAGTTGTAATTTCCCAATAAAAAATCACTTGTCACTTACTCACTGTCTGCTATTTTCATTTCACGTTTAGCCATGTAAATATGTCAGACCATGTGAACCATACAATGATGATCCAAGGTACTTGTTCAAGATGGGTTATGTTTCATGCATACAGTGTCCAGCTCAGGACTGCAACCAACCCACACAAACACATACATACATGTGTCTGGTCAAAAAAGAAATGTTATTACAGTGTTCATCACATAGGCTGTCAATATGTCTAAAATATTGAAAATCATAAATGATTTAATCATACTGAGTTAATGAACATATTTACAGGTACAGGCCTCCAGACAATGGGAGGAAGGAATTTGCCAGACATTGTCCTGTAGAATAGGCAAACATTGAAGTGGTTGGTGTCATCAACTGGAGCCTTATCACCTACCACACCAAAGTAATCCAACATCATACAATCCAAGACTCAGACAGATGGCAGTACAAAAGTTTGAGATCCAAGGGTTATTATAATCCAGTGCTCATGCATCTGGTGGTATTACAGAAACATATATCAGTGACTTGGCACAGGAACTGTGACCTACAATGATGAAACACATCAACAGCTGTATACAGGTCATACAAAAAAAGTGATCTTTAGCCAATGTGAAGGATAACTGGCATGGCTGTGGTCTAAGACTACATATTTTCAGACTGCATTATGAAGCACATGATGCATCAGGGGCATCACAGGACACAAAACAAGTCCAGTGGAGTCTTCTAAACTTTCATCCTAACACTGCACAAGCTGTCTTGGCACAGGTCTCCTACACCAAAACTCTGTGACCTACATTACCTGGAATAACCCATGTCCACTATGTACATTGGAATAGCATCACATACCTGCCAATGTCACAACCCTGAAATGTCCACATGATGATGTCATGGTGAAGGTACCTATACAAAGAACAAAACAAGGAGTATAGACATAAAACAATACATCTGACGCAAGTCTCATAGCAAGAATCTAGAAAAGTACATTGCAATACATCTGACACAAATAAAGCAACAGTGTCTATAGCTATCTCATCAAACAGCCTTTGGCTGATTTTGGCTGAGTATCAGCTCCCTAACTATTTCAACAAATCTACTCCACACATTCTCACAACTACAGTACATTGTACAGTCACAATCGTGACATCACATGACATACTTACACTCATGAGAAGAAGCTGTTGATGAGATCTTGTCTCAAGTCAGCTCCTTACTCTTCGCCACTGTCATCTTCATTTGGCAATTCAGGATTCTCACCCAGTGGCACTGCAGGCTCCCCCTCCTCTGGGATGTATTCCTCCGCAGTGCGATGTTGTGGAGCATGCAGCATGTCACAGTGATCTGACATACTTCCCCAGGTGAATAGAAGAGGGCTCCACCAGTTCTGTCCAGACAGCGAAATCTGGCCTTCAGGAGCCCAAAGCCTGCTTCACTGGCCGCCGTGTTCTTCCATGGGCCTCATTGAAGCAGATGTCCCCTGGCGTAGTTGGATTCCTCTGTGGCATCAATAACCAAGGACAGTTTGGATACGTTGAGTCTCCTATTAAGGAATGGGACATCAGTGCAACAATGAGTCACTAAGTTCATGATTATAGCACCTGACATTGCTCACACACAATCAGGCAGACATGACTAAACAACCAGACAGGCCCTTTCTGGTTGCAGTTCTGACATCAGCTGGGGTATGGCGCTGTTACCCATTATAAAGGAGAAGAATCAGCGGACACGTGTTTTGTCCCCAAGATAAACAAGACTTCTTCAGGGCTAAAACCAGTATCATGTCATAGATATCAGGAAATTAGGTAAGATATTTATCCTGGTGGCCTCTTTTAGCAAAAACCCAAAATTTATGGGACAAAGCGGCTTCTACGTGAATCTGCGAGAAATCTTCTTATTCTCTCAAAAAGGCCCGCTTCAAACCGTTTCACATATGTGTGTTGTCAGTCAAGTCGAAGACATCGGTAAATTGTAGTTTTGACGATAGTTTAATGGAAAATCCAGTGTGTATTAGTGAATGTCTGGCATGTTCCTTGGCCGATGAATGGTGACCGATAAAGTAAATTCCAAATGAGCGCTCATTTCCTGAGATCTATGACATGATACTGGTTTCAGCCCTGAAGAAGTCTTGTTTATCTTGGGGACGAAACACTTGTCGGCTGATTCTTCTACTCATCCTCACTTATACTATGATTATAAGCAATTGTATCATGTTGATGGTATATACTAGGCTAATTTTTAACATGTTTCATTACTGACACTGATTATGTTTTCTCTTATCCAATCTTTGTGGTAAAGTACATCAAGGTAATTTTATTTGACTTTATGACATAATTTATATGAGTGTTCCGTCACTGTATTTTTACAATAATAATCTAAACAGTTCTTACTGATTAGAGTTTTCACACGTGGAAAACAGGTGTGGTGTAGTGTGTGAGCACCACATTATTCACAAAGAAGGAAAAGATTTGTTTTCTGGACAAAAGGGATGTGCATTTCTTTTCACCATTGTTGCTTTATCTTATGAAAATATCTGTGAAAATACATAGGTTGGGGCATTAGAAACTGTGTCCGCACCAACATACATGATGCATACCAACAAAATCATGTGATAAAGCATATCTGACTGGAAATACATTACACCCAGTACACATCACAGTTGTCAACTACACAAGGGTCAAATGTGACCCCATAGCTGTTAACACATGTGTCTACAACGTGGATTCGGGTGGCATCCACCTATCTGCTACTCAATTGCTCCTCGAAATGTGACAGTCTTTTCTGACTGCCAAATATACCATCAGCTGTGGTGGACAGTGCACCACAGCCAAATGCCATCTGTGCCCTGCAACATACAACACTGGTGATTGTGTAGTTGGACCTACATAACAAGACTGATTTAGGATATTTGTGATGACCCTACACATATATTGCTGTTGTGATGCTTTTAACAGGGCCATATATCATATTTCAAACTGCCAAAATGGCGGATGACTGACCTACCCCACTAGACATTAGGAATCTCCGGCGGCTGCCGGCGGAAGTCGTACTGGCAGTGGGCAGTACCAACCTCAGCGGACACAGCTATAGGCTAAAGTTGTTGCCTATGGCAGTAGCGGCCCGAAGGCTGTGGCCGTCGGTGGTGATGATCGTGTACATGGTGTATGTGTAGGATGTGTTTTGCAAAATCAGGCACTTGACTCCTGACACTGCTGCCATCAACACCTCCACCACTTCAACCACTGTGTGCCACCTCTGAGAGCAATCATGCTATGGCCAACAGGTGAAAGGGCTCCTGCCTTCTCTCCAGAGGAGCTGGAAAAGCTTGAGGATGAGGTCCTTTCCCTGTATGTTCAGCTCTATGACTCGCCAGAATAGCAGGTAAGAGTCTCATAGGCACAATTGACTCTGCTTTACACCATCCTTTACCTCCTCACATGCTAAAATGTGCCCCAGTGTGCCAAGTAAACTTCTTGTGTGTCTGTTGTCACAGTTTGTGTAGCATCAATGGGATGTACATGGTGCAGCTATATGAGAAAAGTACTAGGGCCCTCATTACAACCCTGGTGGTCGGTGTTAAAGCAGCAGTAAAACCGCCAACAGCCGGTGGTAAAAAAAATGGAATCACTACCGTGGCGGAAACCGCCAACATAGACAGCCACTTGAACACTCTGACTGCCACGGCGGTACAAACAAACAGCATGGCGGTCACCGCCAACAGACAGGCGGAAGACAATGTACCGCCCACACCATTATGAGAGGCCAATCCGCCATCTTTTCTGGGGCGGATTCAATGCGAACAAAAACATGGCAGAAACAGGACTTGGAAGGGAAAACGCTCGCCTCTACACACCCCATGAGGAACCAGGACGCCATGGAGCCGGAACTCCAAATTCTATCTGCCATTGTCTTCCTGCTCCTCTACCAGGAGCACGAATGCCGGCGGCGAAGACTATGGTGAGTACAGCACCTACGACACAGGGGAGGGGGAAGGGAAAAGAGAGTGACACACACATGCAACACGCAAAACCCCCACCCTCACCCAATACAACACACACATAAATACATGTTGATACATTACATTTACACCCCCCCTGGAAGAATGCAAGGACAAAAGGAAATGAGTTGAACGATTGTAATCAATAAAAATCCATTACTCAAAAATATATATACACTATTAACAAATATATACACCAAGAATTCAAGTCCATGTACTGCACCTACATAGTCCGTGGACCGCGGGGCCCAAAATGCATGGGCGAGGCCCACACAAGAAACCCAATCAAAACGGAGAGCACACTGCAGGGGCATCAGATCCAAATAAAACAGGCACCTCAGGGGGAAGGGAAGGGGGCGCACCTCAGCCAGATGAGTGCACGACGCCAGCTCCACGAGGGGGCTCCATGCCCATTGATGTATCCTGGGGAGTGCAAAGCCACAGTCTCACAAGTCTGTCCAGTGGGTGGTTTGCCCACTGCTTTTTCCTGGGGAGTGCAAAGTCACAGTCTCTCAAGTCTTTACAGTGGGTGGTTTGCCTACTGCTTTATCGTGGGGAGTGCAAAGCCACAGTCTCTCACGTCTTTACAGTGGGTGGTTTGCCCACTGCTGCATCCTGGGGAGTGCAAAGCAGCAGTCTCTCAAGTGGATGCCTTTCTCCACTTGTTCTGGAGGGGGCTTTGTGCCCAGAGTGCTTCATCCTGCCAAGGACTCAGGTAGTGGATGTGACACTCCACTGACGGTGGGCCTACATGGAAGCTGTCCAGGCCCCTGGAACTGACCACCAGCTTCGTACGACTGACCACTGAGGATGGCAGCCATGTCTGCGGTGCTGCCACTTGCACATGATGTGGCGTGGCCGCTGGTGGTGCTTGCGGCGGCCTCAGTAGCGGCGGTGCTTGCAGCGCTCAATGGATTGCGGTGCTGGTGGGTGGCTCAGTGAGCGTGCTGCTGGCGGCGGTGTCCTGGGCAGCGGTGCTGGTGGGTGGCTCAGTGAGCGTGCTGGTGGGGGCGGTGTCCTGGGCAGCGGTGCTGGTGGCGGCGGTGTCCTTGGCAGCGATGCTGGTGGCGGCGGTGTCGTGGGCAGCGGTGTTGGTGGCGGCGGTGTCCTGGGAAGCGGTGCTGGTGGCGGTCTTGTCCGCCGTGCAGGTTTGCGGCGACTTCCCTTTCTTTTTCTGCCCCTTCTCCACCTTGGATGGTGGCGCAGCTGTCTTGCCACTCCCAACTGTAGTCCTTGGAGAGCCCTTGGTGGAAAGAGTTTTGCCCTTCTCCCTCCAGGCTGTGGTCAACTTCTTATGTTTCTGAGGTGGGAGACTGTCCGTGGCCTGGCTCCTTGGCGCACTGGCTGCCCTGCTGCTTGGCGCACTGCAGAAGCCGGTTACTGCTGGCACCACTGTTCCTGGTGATGTGGTGGCTGAGCTGCTGGGTTGGGACCTGGAAAGGCGTACCCTAGGGGACGGAAGGGGTGGGGGAGGTGAGGGGAAGAGGTCAAGGTTTTACAGGAAAAGTTTTTTAGGCACACTGGGACGGGTATATGGAGGGGGTTTGGGAGTGGAAGAAGAGGTAGTGGTTGTAGGAGGTGTTCGTTTGCTGACTTTGGGTGAAGGTGCATGGGCTGTAGGCTGTCGTGAGGTGGATGGCTGTTGGGTGGGTGTGTGACTGCGTTTGTGTAGTTTGCGAGGTGGGCTCACAGACACACTGGTAGAGGACACAGGGGATGTGTGAATGGTAGTGGGGATGGAGAGTGCACGTGAGTGGTGTGTGGTGATGGGCGTGCTGGTGATGTACGTAGTGGCTGAAGATGTAGTGCATGCAGGTGTGAGTGGAGACGTGACAGGGAGGGAGGAGGGAGACGAGGAGGAGGGGGACACAGTGGAGGCAGTGGATGTTGGTATGTGTGTATGGGTATGATGCTTGTGTGAGTGCCTATGGGATGTGTGGTGCTTATGTTTGCCCGAGCTAGTCTTGTGTGTTGAGGTATGTGCATGCTGGTCTGATGGTGTGCTTGGGATAGGCAGAGGTACTGGGGATTGGGGCTGTGTGGAGGAAGTTGGAGGGGGGAGGCTGGACACAGGGACAATGGCTGCCATCAGTGCTGAACCCAGAGTCTGAAAAGCTCGCTGTTGGGCTGCCTGACCAGAATGAATGCCCTCCAAGTATGCATTCGTCTGTTGCAACTGCCTCTCTACACCCTGGATGGCATTCAGAATGGTAGACTGCCCAACAGTGAGGGATCTGAGGAGGTCAATGGCCTCCTCACTGAGGGCAGCAGGGCTGACAGGGGCAGGGGCTGAGGTGCCTGGGGTGAAGGAGATGCCCACCCTCCTGGCTGAGTGGCCACGGGGCACACGCTGAGGGGCTGCTGGGGGGGCGGTGCTGGTAAGGAGGGGTGGCGGCTGTACCTGTGGATGCGGGGGCACAGAGGGGCCTGCCACCGCAAGGGAGCTCCCATCAGAGGAGGAGTCCATGTCGCTGGTTTCCGCTCCTGTCCCTGCTGTGGAGCTCCCCTCGCCCTCCGTCTCATTGGTGAATTTGGAGTCCGTAGCCTCACCTTCCAGGGCCATGTGGGATGCAGCTCCCTCCTGCTCTGGTGGCACTGCTCCTCCGCGTGATGATGCTAATGCACACAAGAACAGGGAGACCACAAAAAGGGGAGGGGGGAGAAAATAGAAAGACATGTTCAGTGCATGCAATACCTCAACCGTTGGCGGACACTACAGACACAGCAGCCCTCCGCACTACGCCATGCACTTAGAGTTCCCTAATTAATCACAGGGACATGGGGTACAAGGCCTATGCCCGATTGCTGCACACATGGAAGTCACAGGACCCTGACTAGGGGTAGATGGCTCTTAACACTGGTGGGGTGGGGTGCCACATGGCCTGCCTTATGAAGGGACCTTGTCTACAAAACTCGCCCTGGCCTAGGGGTACCCACAGCCCACCTCCCCCACCCAGACACCTCCAATGAACGCTGATTCAGCTAAATGAGAGTGTACTCACCCCCTTGTGGATGCTGTGATGCTCTCAAGCGCCCATCCAACTACGGATACGCCACCGCCAGGATCCGGAACATCAGGGGGTCAGGGTGCGACAGGCACCCCTCCCACGTTGGGAGGCCATCCCCAGCTGGGCCTCCACCATCTTCTTGCTCCAGTGGCGAATGTCCTCCCATCTTTTACAGCAGTGGGTGCTCCGTATGTGGTGGACCCTCAGGGTCCGGACTTCTTTCGCGATGGCACGCCAAATATCCTTCTTCTGGTGGGCGCTGACCTACAGGAATAGTACAGGGGAAAAGGAGAAGATATAACCGTCCGGACCGTCACAGTCATTGGCCCACATTCCTACCCTTGCCATGATGCACATACACTCACCGTCACTTCATGCATGCCTCATTCCCCCCACCAATCTCCCATCCACACCACTCCAAACAGGCATTGCCCATATAGCATGCTCACAGTGTACTCACCTGTTTGTCTGGAGGACCATAGAGTAGCGTGTACTGGGGAGGACCCTATCCACTAGTTTGTCCAACTCCTCCAATGTGAAGGCAGGGGTCCTTTCCCCAGACACATGAGCCATTGTCGCTTCCAGACTGAGGTCACAGCAGCACTTGCAGTGTAGGTCCTCTCCTGTTGAAGATCAGGTATCAAGTGAGTGAACAGAGAGAAAATGCCGGTCACGTCTGCGGTGGTGTGTACCTTCACCGTCGGCGTACATCGTCATTGGCTCCTGGGACCCATAGGGTCCAATGTTAACCAATGCATGATTGCGGTGCGGTCTTCAACCGCCTACCGCGACGGTGTACAACGCCAGCGCAGTTACCTCATATCCCATTGTCCCACCTTACAGGTGAGGCAGCCGCCATTTCAGGGGGCCACATGGCATTCATTTTAAATGCGTCACACATATCTAGGCCTTGCATACAAACTAAGACAGGCACATAGCGGATTGACAAATGTGTGCAATAAAGTTGTGTTTTCGTACCTCAGTGTTGGCTGACCCTCTGCTCGCTGTTCTCATCCATAGAGCACGTCCGCTGGGGCAGGTGAGGAGATGGCGCCATCCTCCGGTGTACAGACCGCGGGTGGACCTGTCGACAATGGAAGAGCGACATGTAATTGTCACCTACAGACTTGACCGTGCCACAATCCATTAACTGTGTGCCCAGTTGGAGCCAGACCTGATGTCAGCTATCCGCCATCCCACAGGTATCCCCCCTCTAGTGCAGGTCCTGTCAGTACTCCATTTCCTGGCAAGTGGGTCTTTTCAGACAACAGTGGCCATAGCATCAGGGATGTCCCAGCCTATGTTCTCCAATGTGTTCTCCAGAGTGTTGTCTGCCCTGCTGAAACACATATGCAGCTATAACGTGTTCCCTCAGGTGGAGGATTTGCCTACAGTGAAAGGTGACTTCTATGCTTTGGGACATATCCCCAACATCATAGGTGCCATTGATGGGACACATGTGGCCTTGGTCCCCCGCAGGAGTGAACAGGTGTACAGAAACCGGAAGAGTTACCATTCGATGAATGTGCAGATGGTGTGTTTGGTTGAACAGTACATCTCCAATGTGAATGCCAAGTTTCCTGGCTCAGTGCATGACGCTTACATTCTGAGGAATAGCAGCATCCCTTATGTGATGAGGCAACTCCAGGGGCACCGTGTGTGGCTATTAGGTAAGGACATGGACCCTATACAGTGTGAATAGTTGTCTGGGTCTGGGGTTGTCCCTAAGGCTTCGTGTGTGTCTAACAGTTGTCCCTCAACATTTTCAGGTGACTCTAGCTACCCCAACCTGTCATGGAGTGAGGAATCCCAGGACAAGGGCAGAGGAACGCTACAATGAGGCACATGGGCGAACTAGGAGGGTTATAGAGAGGACCTTCGGCCTCCTGAAGGCCAGGTTCAGGTGCCTCCATATGACAGGTGGTTCCCTATTCTACTCACCAAAGAAGGTATGCCAGTTCATCGTGGCCTGCTGTGTGCTGCACAACTTGGCTTTGCGACAACAGGTGCCTTTTCTGCAGGAGGATGGTCCTGAAGGAGGTGTTGTGGCAGCTGTGGAGCCTGTGGACAGTGAAGAAGAGGAGGCAGAAGAAGAGGATATCGACAACAGAAATACCCCTACAATGGTGCCCAGGGTGGTATTGATGGATTTGAGTTACTCCCTTAACCCCAAATACTGTTCCTCCTGCAGCCGCTGGGTCTCCTGAAACTTGGCAGGTACCGTTGCCATCGTCTCCTGGGAATGGTGGTAGGCTCTCATGATGTTGGAGAGGGCCTTGTGGAGAGTGGGTTCCCTGGGCCTGTCCTGCCCCTGTCGCACAGCAGCCCTCCCAGTTCCCCTGTGTTCCTGGACCTCTGTCCCCTGAACCGTGTGCCCACTACCACTGCCCCCAGGTCCCTGCTGTTCTTGGGGTGGTGGGTTAGCCTGGGTTCCCTGTAGGGGTGGACACACTGCTGCTTGATGTGTCCTGGGGACAGAGATATGGGCCCGCTGGGTGGGTGCTGTGCTGGTGTTTCCAGAGGGGGGGGGCTCTGTTGTGGCTTGTGCCAATGTGAGGGGAACCAACTGTCTCGAGGTCCCGGATGGGCCGGGCTGGTCATCTAGATCCAGTTGGACAGACCTGCTGTCATCACTGAGGGCCTCTTCTGTGGGTGGAGTGGACACGTCTGGAACCTCCTGTCCGGTCACGTTGGGTAGGGGTCCTGCAGGGGTGTAAAGGCATAGTTTTAGTATCTGTGTGTGCCATGGTGTGCAATGGGTGGGTGACCCTGTACCACAGTGCTTGCATTCCTGTGTGGGACCTTGTGTGCTAATTGTTTAGGGGTCTGTGTGGGTATGTGCAGTGGACATGCATTGGTGATGGGTGTCCATGCTTTGTTGTTGCATGCAGGGCTTGGTGTTGGGATGTGTGGTTTGTGATAGTGGGACATATGTGAGGAGTTGGAGTGATGGGGGTGAGGGTGAGGGTAGGGGTATGTGATAGCATGCAGATAGGGTGGGGGATGTAATAGTTAAGATTTGACTTACCAGAGTCCATTCCTCCAGCTACTCCTGCGAGGCCCTCAGGATGCAGTATAGCCAAGACCTGCTCCTCCCATGTTGTTAGTTGTGGGGGAGGAGGTGTGCGTCCGCCGCCAGTCCTCTGAAACGCGATGTAGTGTCTTGAGACCACGGAACGCACCTTCCCCCGTAGGTCGTTCCACCTCTTCCTGATGTCATCCTGTGTTCTTGGGTGCTGTCCCACTGCGTTGACGCTGTCCACGATTCTGTGCCATAGCTTCATCTTCCTAGCTATGGTGGTGTGCTGCACCTGTGATCCGAATAGCTGTGGCTCTACCCGGATGATTTCCTCCACCATGACCCTGAGCTCTACTCAGAAAACCTGGGGTGTCTTTGCGGTGCCATGGGGTGGTGTGGGTGATGTGTGAGGTGGTGTGTGTTGTGATGTGTTGAGTGATGTTTAGGGGTGTGTGCTCTTTTGTGCGTGGATGTGTATGTGTGATGGTGTTGTGTGCCTCTGTATGCTGGTGTTGTCCTTGCTGTGCTGTCTCTCTGGCCTTCGTCAAAATTTTAGGTAGTAAGGGTTTGTGGGTGATGTGGGCGGGTGTTTTTTATTGTATTGGGTGCGTGGGAGTGGTGTGTGCATGTGTATCAGGTGTGTGTATTTGGAATTGTCCAATGTGGTTGTGTTTTGTAAACGTGTGTGTATTTTGATCGCAGCGATGTGTACCGCCAATGGAATACCGAGGTTGAAAGACCACCGCATGGATTCGTGGGTCGTGATAGTGTGGGCGTATTCCTGTTGGCGTGACGGTTTCGGTTTTGTTATTGCCAGTTCATCACTGACCTTTGGTATGGCGGACTTGTGTGGGTGTCTAGATTTTGGCGGATTCCAAGCTGTGGGTCGTAATAGCTGGCGGAGGCCCAGTTGGGGATGGCCTCCCAACGTGGGAGGGGTGCCCGTCGCACCATGAGTGGGGTGTACGTCGCAGCCTGACCCCCTTAATGGTCTGCATTCTAGAGGTGGATTCTCCGGAGCTTGATGGGCATTTGAGGGCAGCACAATAGCTACAAGGTGGTGAGTCCAGAACATATTCCTCTTTGTCACATTGACAAGTTGATGTGTTATGTTCGGCCATCTCTCCCCGAAGATTGGTGATGGGCCATGTGTGACACACAAGATGAGTATCTGTTTGTGTAGGTTTGGAAGCTGGTGCATGCTGATGAGCCTTGCCTATTAGCCCAGGGAACTAGGACACAACCGAGTACAGTCTACAAACAAGTTGCTCTCCAGGTCCAACACATGGCAATTAATGTTGGTTGGTGTTGTGTGTGTATTATGTACACATCTGTCCACTACTCTTTATTGTGACAACCCAAACAAAATAAAGTGATGGGTCACTGTCCTCAGCCATGTGTCTGCTCAAATGAGTATATTGGCATTTGCCCCCTCAGAGACTACCTGCGTTCAGTGTGTCAGAAGTGCTGGTGCCTCACTACTGTCTGTCATGTGAAGGTGACCATCATACGTGTGATAGAGCATACATTGTTATTTGGGTGCAGCTACAGATCAAAACTTTCCCTTGGTAAGTGGGGAATGTCCATTGACATGAGTTGTGTAACATCACTGTTGCCAACATTCCTTGTGCCTTCAGGTTAGTATGTGTTCCTTTCACTTTACTTTTGACAAATAATTTTCACTGCTCTTTCATGCATGGTCTACATGTCTTCGTGGAATGATTTCTGTTGTCCCTCACATATGTGCGCATGCTAACATGTATGTCATGGGACTACATTTCAAGTGGTGCCACAGACAGGAGTGTGTCACCGTTGATTGTTGGCTCACACATACCCTCACCCATCATTGCATGTCATTTGGCATGTACAACTGCAGTAGCAATAAAGGACATGACAGGCAGGACTGTAGTTTTTGGCCACAATGTGCATTTCCATCATATGGCAAAGTGCTCTGCACATGTGACATGGGGAAGGTTCATTACATGGCTGTTGGCATGCATCATGAAGTGACTTGCAGTAATGTGGGAATCATATGTGGTTGTGTTCAATCATTTTTCCACAGAAATCTGGGTTTGGAGGGCCAAATGGAGGGCAGTGATATAGCTTCCCATTGGGAAACATGTTGAGGGCCTTCTACAAGTACTCCACCCATGAGCAGCAGCAGTGGCAGGCTCTGTGTGTGATCCATTCCATGACACCACAGGTCCTGTGACTTTGCCTGCAGGTGAGTTTCTTTCTTTCCGTTTCTGCCTGCTGGAAATATGGTGGTTGGACTGCCACGGTCATGTTAGCAGAAGGCAACATCATAATGTGTCCAGCAGAAACATTGGCTCTGATGGCCTCCTTGGCCTGTCTCACCACTGTGGCGGTATGTGCTGGCTGGCGGTGCTGGCGAGACCTCGCAGTTTTTCCTCTCTGGAATCGCAGCATCGTTATATGGTGGTCTGACTGCCAAGTGGATGGCAGTTGGACTGTAAATGCCATGGTGGTCTTCGGACCACCAAACACGTAATCAGGCCCTAACTCTTTTCAGATATATTTTCACAAACAGTGTTCCACCATGGACAATATTTTGACATTTTATTGCTTTGTATAACTACTAGGAAAAATCGGCCAGCCTGCTTTTGTGCTTTATTGACTATAGATCATCATTGGACTAAGTGGATAGGGTATGACTGTAGTTAAAACTGAAGAGGTAGGGCATCGATTCTACCTGCTCGTAGAGTTTCAATCTCAGACATGGGCGTGTGGAATGCTTCCTAAATCCAAAGGCCTTCATTCCGTGATGCCCAAAACAAACTGCTATATATGACTAATTTGTATATTCCATAGACTGTGTTAAACTCCTCCCCACCTTTAGGTGAATAAAATTAGTCCCTCTTACCTATGCAGATGGCTTACTTCTCATGTCATGTATGCCAAAAAGCCTTCAGATTTGTTTTTATCAGTTATAGAATAAAGACGATTATTTAATTGCTAATTTAATCAAAATTAGAACTATTATTTTTTTAATTAATATGTTAACATTCCTTTGTTTTATTGATAATAAGAAAATTGCTAATGGAAGCATCTCCATATCTTGGGGTCTTAATAGACGATCATCTAATGTGGTCATCCCAACTGTCATCTGTGAAGCAATGCAGTACTGGAACTGTAAATCAGTTTCACAAATATATGGCCTGTTTAGGTGTCGATGGAATGGCTTGCAAATGTGAACATATTCTACTACTCCTTTATCGATCAGCTGCCTTTTTGTAGTCAAAATTGTAACATTGATGTGATAAGCATGAATTGCAAATGGAAGTCGTTAAATTTCGATCATTAAATCCCCAAGGCTGAATGCAACTCAAAATGGCACTAACACCTAATTTCTGCTTTGACAGATTTGTGTACCTTAATATACTTGTTAATATGTGCCGTGGTAGAATCAAATTTTTTAAAGTACATAACTCATGAGTGCTTAAAGGAGTCCAGTAGTAATTGTCACTCTAAATTACTGATGTAGTATAAGGATCTGTCTGACAAATACCAGCTTAACCATGGTATTAGAATTATTCATGTTCAGCTTAAATTCCATTTACAAAAGTTGTCGCAGAGGTGTTGATTACTAATGATTTCCTGGCTGTTGCCAAGAATCTGTATGGAAACTGCTAAGGAAACAATTGTTTTTCCAAGCACGTATCTTAAACAGCACTTGAAGCTAAAGGGTACAGCAACACTTTTTTAATTGCATTGTATATCCCCAGTGTTCAGTTTACCATGTAAAATCGGTAAAGGGAAATAGAGGCTATAGACTTTGTAACACTGATTTAGAGACTCAAGGTCATATTTTGTGTCTACTGCATGACATGATTTTAGGAAGAAATATTGCTGTACTCTCTTTAGGGAAGCTTGCTGTAGTGATATTGACACTGCAGTTAAATAATATTTGAAAAGTCACTTTACTCTTTCAATTGGCTGAGTCATGCAATTTATGTAATTAGCAATTAGCGTAAAAATATTTAACTTTATTTTGACAGTGGTGAAAAATGTAGACAGCACTTCAGTTCTGTTGATACAATAGTGATTAAAATAATACTTTAACTTTTTTATTTAACAGATCAGCTGTTATCCAAGTTTCCATCTAATTTTTAGATGCGCTAGCACTGTGTAATCTGTTGTTTTTCATGTGTATATTGACATATTTTAAATGGTTTTATTATTTCAATATAATAAATATTTACTTCACTAAGTAGAGTAGTGCCACACGAATGGTACTTCTAGGAGGTTCCTAGCTATAGCTGCCAAAGTAACATTTTTTGAGAACAGAAAGCAGCTTTCTACATTTAATTTGTTCCACCCCATGTTAAAAGAACAATAGAAACATGCAGTTGATTTAAAACTAAAGATTAGGGCCCGTATTTATACTCCGTTTGCGCCGAATTTGCGTCGTTTTTTTCGACGCAAATTCGGCGCAAAACGAACGCCATATTTATACTTTGGCGTTAGACGCGTCTAGCGCCAAAGTATGGGCAAATAGCGTCATTTTTTTGCGTGAACGCCTTCCTTGCGTTAATGAGATGCAAGGAAGGCGTTCCCGTCTAAAAAAATGACGGCGACGCAAATGCGTCGTATTTATACTCCCGGGCAAAAATCACGCCCGGGAGTTGGCGGGTCAAAAAACCCCGCATTTGCGCCACTATTTAACGCCTGGGTCAGGGTAGGCGTTAAGGGGCCTGTGGGCTCAAAATGAGCCCACAGGTGCCCTCCCCTGCCCCCAGGGACCCCCCCTGCCACCCCTGCCCACCCCAGGAGGACACCCAAGGATGGAGGGACCCACCCCAGGGACATTCAGGTAAGTTCAGGTAAGTATAATTTTTTATATTTTTTTGGGTGGCATAGGGGGGCCTTATTTGTGCCCCCCTACATGCCACTATGCCCAATGACCATGCCCAGGGGACACAAGTCCCCTGGGCATGGCCATTGGGCAAGGGGGCATGACTCCTGTCTTTACTAAGACAGGAGTCATGAAATGGCGTCTGGGCGTCGTAAAAAAATGGCGCAAATCGGGTTGAGGCGATTCTTTTGCCTCAACCTGACTTGCCCCATTTTAAGACGCCCTAACGTCATTTTTTCCCAACGCCGGCGCTGCCTGGTCTACGTGGTTTTTTTCCACGCACACCAGGCAGCGCCGGTCTGCTTGCGCCGGCTAACGCCATTCCATAAATACGGCGCCCGCATGGCGCTTCAGAATGGCGTTAGACGGCGCTAAATTTTTTGACGCTAAACTGCGTTAGCGCAGTTTAGCGTCAAAAAGTATCAATATGGGCCTAGGTAACTGCAAAAATGGGCGAAAGGTAAGACTGATTACAATAAAACCAATCGAAAGGCGGAAAGGCCCAAATAAAGGGTGCAGATTCTATAGTAAATGATTTACAGTGTCAATTTGTAGACAAACAGATTTCTGCACATAATGGTCTATCAATGAAACTTTCTCTTAGCCAGAAGGCTATTGATGGATTTTCAACCTATGTATCAATATAGTGTCATCATCACGATTAAGGTAATACAAACTGAGCACGATAATTTCAAGTTGCTGCATCAATAAAAAATGAGAAAGAATTAAATCAAACGATTATATCTGTTAAATAATTTATGAACTGCATTATGTAGGGTTATATCCAAAGTACCTGGGAGTTAAGCCCAACTGATTCCACGGTCGAATTATTCAAGGATGAAAGCGCATGATGTAAGGTGAGTGAGTATGTGATACTTAGAAGGACTGGACGGCAGCCTTAGCCATGCTTTGTCAAACAGGTGTGCATATAATACGTACAAAAGCATATTACTATATGTAATTCCTCGTATGCTGTCAGTCGTCCATTTCTGAAGTTGAGATGTTGAGAGACTCTAACGCTCACTATTACTGAATGTTTCAAGCTGTCAATTGTGTCCCATTTAAACACCACCTGACGTCTGATGAGTTGTAACAACCTCATGATGCTAGAGAAATATGTACTGTTTAATATACCCGCGGCAAGGTCGCGGTCTAGTTTTTGTATGTATTAAAGTAGCACACATTTCACAAATTGCGGTCTAGTCCTAGTATGTATCATGGACACATGCTCCTTACATACGCTTTCATCCTAGAGTATGTCAACATCGGAAACAGTTGGCCCATGCTGAAGCAACACAGAGGGCGCAGCCCGCCACCATGGTACGATTTATGGGGAGAATTCCTTCCCAGATTTTCTTGTTTATCGGGTTGGCAGGACTGCCTGAGCCACTCGGTTTAACTAAGCCTGCCTGGTGTGATCCTTACTCCAGTCATTATCGCTGATTGGCTTCTTCAGCTGAGGCACCGGTACTTTAAATTCCTACTGAAAGACATTTGTATGGTTAAATACATTACTTACATTACATTACTTAATGTTCAGCTATCCTTTATGATCTGACATTATTTGTAACCATTAGTACCTACCATTTACAGGATTCAGTCGCGTCCTTGTGTGATATATGTAAGTTTACCTTTGACTCATCTTTCGCAAATATTCACATTATTCAGTTGCTGCATAAACTTATCTGAATTTTTATTTTTTCTACATTTCAGGTACCTAAATTGTAACTCGCAGGTACTTTGGATATGACCCACCCCATAACTCAATTCACAGAATAATAGATTGATGTAATCCTTGTGTGTATTTCTTTACCTTTTTAGGGTCGAGCCTGTGTCCCATGCGCTCTTGCGCAAGCGTATCGCTTGCGAGACGCTTTAGGAATTAGAAAAGGGCTCAGAGCCCCGTCCACATCACGTCAGTGTCTTTCATTTTTTCGTGAAATTGCCTGTTAAAATCTGCTTGTTTTCATTAGTGGAAGGCACGCATACGTCATGCCTTTTCCGGTGGTTAGCCCTCCTTGAGCGCAGCGACCAAGTACAGAAAACATGTAAGGCTCGCTGTTTCCTGTCCGGTATGTGGACTACTTTTTCTCTATTTTCGCAGCGCGATCTCGCTTGGCAGAAGTCGAGCGCTTTGCATAATATCGACCCTGTTACATAGTTAATTGCACTTTTGCCGGTTACGTACATAATTGCACTTTTGCTGATAGGTTTCATTACGAATTAACTGTAGCAGCACGATCGCACTGTTTTTTTCTTTCAACGTGGCAAGAAAAATCCGGTTGGGAGTTTACAACTGGTAATAGCTGTAACTCGGACAAATGCGAGACCCTAGTGCATTGCAAATGCTTGTTTTATTGATCCAGCATCTTGAATTGATTGTGTTCAGTCTTCATCCCATTCGTCATGATGATGACCCTAAATTGATACATAGGTAGAAACATAATCAACATCCTGCAGGTTGAGAGAGACTTTTATTGACTGCCCCTTATATGCAATAATCTGTTCTAAAATTGCGACTGTAAATGCTTTACTATAGAATCTGCACCTATTAATTGAGCTTTTATGCTGTTCCATTGTTTTTATTGTGATTACGTTTAACCTTTCACGTCGTTTTGCATGAATTTTTAAGCACTATGGGCCACGCTATCGTCACTTTTTTTATGCAGAGGAGTTAAGGAGGCCCCCACTGTGTGCCATATTTACAAAGTGGTGCAATGCATCCATTGCACCACTTCGTAACCCCTTGCACCACATTATACCTGTGCCAAGCACAATATATGCAAGGAGGGTGTTCACGCGCAGGGAGGCACAAAAATATGGCTCAGTGAAATTTACAAGATTTCACTGCGCCATTTTTTCCGTCATTTTTAACACCTGCTTAGGGCAGACGTTTAAGTAATGTTCCCATAATAACCTATGGGCCTCTCTGTGCTATGCTGGACTAGCGCCATAATTTATGGCGCGAATCCTGCAAAGTGCCACAATATTGTCATAAAATATCACACTATTGTGCTAACATGCGCCATGGTGTGCTGTATAGTAAATACAGCACTACCATGGTGATGTTAGGGGGGGCACAGGGCAACACAAGAAAAGTGGCGTATCAGACCTGATACGCCACTTTTGTGTAAATATACTCTTATTTGTTCTTAGCACTCACTAAACTGATGTTATGAATGCATATGCTGCATTTGATTATGAATGATGTTAATACCCTATTCTCATATAAGTTGATTCATTTGGCAATATCATTTATTATTTTCTTCTTTTTAACTTTGTTGTTGTTGTACAATACAATGATTTGGTATTGTGAAAATGAGTATGTATGAATTTAAATGTACCTAACTGGACATTTTTGTATTTAAGAATTAAGGGAAAGCACTGGCAGTGATAGGTTGGTTAGCACCCTGTCCTTGGCCATAAGTAAGAAATGCCAGCCAGCCATAAACAAAGAAAGAGAAACAATACAAAAAGATTCTTTTGTCTACTATTAAACTACATGTTTTTATGCTATTTCCTTGCAGGAAGTGGAGATTATTTCTCTAGTGGAAATGACCTGGTTTCTATGTTGAAGTTTCTAGCAAAAGGACCAGAGCAACGGATGGTACTCTTCGAAGATTCTATCAAGTAGGAGCAATTATACCAATGGAAATATTTTACTGTCTTACATTGTATGTACAGTTTCAAACTGATACTGATAAGAGTAAAAATGCTGATCATTCTTAACAAGATTTTATTACATATACAAACTTTATATAGAAAATTTCTGAAAATGTGACCTACAATTTAATTGTATTTTTTTTTGTGCATATTTATGATTATATGTACAGTGCTACATTCACCCTGGACTGAAACACCAAATATATTATAGACCTACAAATCTTGAGGGTAAATTGGAATAATTTACTGACTTTGACTAACCTTTAAATAACTGGGAATAATTATTTTGCTACTAAGGTCTACTCAAATAATGAAGTATCTGCCAAGTATTGTAATATTTTGTTTTACAGCAGTTGACAATTATTTTATATAATTAAACCATGTATTGACAGTTTTTCTATACTGTGGACGAGAACCAAACGTGTTGAAGACTGTTACACACAGGATCCAGCTACATTGGTTACTGTAAGAAGAAATAATGAAAACATATGTGTTATACCTGTCAGTCGTAGGGTGGCCTTCCACCAAACCTTTTGCCCACTAACCTCCATTTCTGTGCTGAAATTAGTTTTTTTGGCCTTAGCACTTTTCTAAAATGCTTGTGCTCACTCCCCTTAACATGCTTTGATTGGTTTACATCTTATTGACATACTTCATTTACTTATAAGTCCCTTGCAGAGTGATATATCATGCACCTAGGGTCTGTAAGGTAAATGCTACAAGTGGGCCTGCAACACTAATTGTGTCACTAATTGTGTCACCCACTCAAGTACACCTTAAAACATGTCCCAGGCCTGCAATTGTAGCCTGAAAGCAGTTTTAAACTGCCAATTTGATTTGCCAATATAAACCACTTGTAAGTCTTAACTCCCCTTTTATTGCATATAATTCATCCCTGGTGTAGGTCCTAGGTAGTCCATAGGGTAGGGTTAATTTTAATTAAAAGGTTGGACATGCACTTTCAGCTTCTACATGTCTTGGTAGTGAAAAACTCCTAAATTAGTTTTTCACTACTGTTAGGCCTACTTTTTCCACAGGATAGCATTGGGGATTGCTTATTACATTTAGGGCCTGATTATGAGTTTGGTGGTCCGTGGCGGAGCCAGTGTTTCCGCCAGACACATCATGATTTTGCCTTCCACTGATGTGACTGTGGCGGTCCAACCATCACATCCCAGCTTCGGGAAATGAAGGCACAGATGGCACAAACTCATCTGTAGGCAGTCACACATCCTGTGCTGCCATGGAGCCGATCACACATGTCCTGTTGTTGCTGATAAATGGAGCCCAAAATCAACTTCACCATGCATACAACCAACTGTAAGACAAAATACCTTTTCGTGTCCCCAAATACAACAATGCTCCACCATCTACCATGTATGGGGTCCAAGTATCATCTTGTGTGTCCAGGGTCGGAGATGTACACAACATATGACCCAATCACAGCCCCATGATGCCCCGTGAGGGCAGATCATAGACACCGTACCACTACACTCCATAAAACCACATGTCTGCACATCCCAGTTTCAGAGATAGTGAAGTGTACATAACATTGTGTCACACAACAGCAACACCACATCAACATCACAACTACTAATTGAACTGACACTCTCACATTCCTCACGTGCCATGGCCTGTCGAGATAATGAAGACACATATGTATGGATGTGTTATTTAACCCAAACGCACCTTTCTAAGCAACGCCCCTGTAGGGGAACCCTCACATATCACCCAAATTTCAAGACAGTGGATATTAAATGGGATTCAAAATATTTTGAGAGACAGTTATCTAAAGCCTATAATGTAAACAATGCCTGCAAAATAGGGATGACGGCATCAGGGAGACCAGGAAGGATGTTGTCCTGCGACACATTTCATTGTGCACATGGTCCTAAAACACTATTTATACAGGAACTGGGCCTTCATGTATCCCAGGGACAACCAATAGTATTAACAAGTGACATGACTATCTGCCAAATGTGTAAGTGCAAGTCAAGAAAGCAAATATAACAGCATCAGAATGGGTCGCACATGTAGATGAAGTAGCTGGAAGGTACAGACTTGGAAATGGACCCATCGTCAGTCAATTGTATAGGAAAGTAGCACAATTGAACACTCTACATGTCTGGACAAGCAAAACGCTAGTTTGCACACATTAAACAAATGGCCAATCAACATGAGGGGGGCAAATGTAACCCAATACATGTTGACATTTTAAAAACCAAGATGAAATACTTACCATATCAAACAACACACAATGCAATGACACCCCAATTGGATTACCACCCACATATCTATCACCTGAACATCTCTTGTTGTCCTGGGTGACACCAGCACTGCTCCCAAAGCCTGTTCTTCCCAACTACAGCAAATGAATCAGCAATCAGAGTTAATCAAACACAACTGTAGGCATATATCACAAATTACTCAGGAACAGCAAAAAGGTAGAAAAGTGATGGCAGGACAAAATTGTACCCAAAAACAGCTTCAGTTTATTAACACAACTTTACATAACGTGGAATATGTGTCAAGGCCAATGTCCAGCCCACAGACAGAAGCTCATGTGCACTGTTGTGCACCACAACTTGAGTCACTGACCAATGGCATAGGAACCTCCACAGGAAGGACCATGAAATGTGCATGCCAGGCACCTCAATGATCCCCTTGGGTGGGGTGGGATCAGATTTGAGATGGCAGGTTTGATTTTAGGAGAGGGAGGCTTGACTTTGGGAGGGTGGGTTAGACTTTGGGGGGGCTAGACTTTGGGAGGGGTGGGCTTCTCCTTGGGGGTTGGAGGGGTATGGCTGGTTTTAGGGTGAGAGGGACAGATGTGACAGGGGAGGACTTGGATGTGGAAGGTATGAGTTGAGATGTGGGCAAGGTCCTTTTGTTTTTGGGAGTGGGTGGTTTCACAGGGGTAAGGGCAAGGTCAAAAAGGAAACTTTCTTTGGGAAAACAGGTAGGGTCTTCAGAAGGGATTAGGGGCTGGGAGGTTGAGGAAGTGCTTGTCTTACCTGTGGGTGTTGTTGCTGCTGCTATTGTGTGTGTTTGTGGTATGCTTGAGTTTGGGTGGTGTCTGTTGCATGTGTGAGTGTGGGCATTTGCATTTCTTGGGTGGCAGTGAGGTGCAGATGATAGGTGGGAGTGGTGGTTGTGTCTGGTGTGTGGGTCTGTGGGTGTTGGGGTGCTCCATGTGGTAACGGTGGGTTTGGTGGTCTGTGTGAGGGACTGTTGAATGCTTGTGTGCTGGTGTGTCTTGTGCTGTCCGTGCTTATGTGTGCTGTTTGTGTGTGTTGAGGTGAGTGCGTGTAAATGTGTGTGTGCTTGGGACAGGTAGGGGTATACGCATGTTGGATGGGAAAGAGGAAAGTGGTAGGGGTAGGATTGTGGGGGGCAGAAGGCTGCCATCAGTGAGGAGACCAGAGCCCGAAAAGATCTCTGTAGGCTAGACATAGCACTATGAATGATTTCTAGGTATGCAACCACCTGCTGACGCTGGCTGCCCTGCACCTGGATGCCATTCAGAACGGCAGTCTGACCCACAGAAATACTCCTGAGGAGGGCAATAGCCTCCTCACTCAGTGCAGCAGGGGTAACGAGGGCAGGGACAAAGGAGGCTCCCAACCTCTTGGGTGAGTGGGCATGGCCAACTGGGTGGGGAGCAACATGGATGGTGGAGATGGGGCTGGGGGTGGTGCACAAGGATCGAACAGGTACAGGTCCGAATGGGTCAGCCAACACTAGGGAGTAGCCACTGGACGAAGAATCCAAAGATGAAGATGTTGATCTTGTGTCCCCCGTGGCACTCCCCTCACCCTCTGCGCAACTGGGTTCCTCCATGTCCAATGTCTCGAGACTGGAGGTACAGTGGCCAGCCGGTTCCCCACTGGTTTCAGCCCTGTCTCCTCCACTTGCCAGTGCTGATGCTGAAATTACAAAGACAAATAGGGTCACTGCATCTGCCTGAACACACTTGAACAACTGCTTTGATTAGCAAACATTACCAGCTACAAGATTCACAAAAGTGATCCCAGCATTTGCAACACCATGTGCATGCATGCTACATGAACTGTGAACAGTTGCACACAGGAAAATCAGAATCACAGACAACTCCAATTGTATGGGTGAAGTTGTGTAATCACAGTACCCATGAAGCAAGTAGGAGACCTTATCACCTTGAATGGTTTGGCTTATGTAGGATCCCCCAGTAACCTGTTGTCATAAAATAGTTCACTCTCACAGATCCCACACAAGGTCATGCATCCAACTAATGTTCACATACCCAATACCACATCATGATCAAAAGATGGCCAAATAATCCAGCCATGTTGCAGCAAGAAGTGTAGTAGCTGGAAAATGGTGACAGGGATACACATATGTCACCCTGTTAAAATTCTCCAGTGGTAACTTCACAATATGTACATTGTCTAAATAGACTCGTGGAAATTGTACCAATGCTGCTCTGACAGATAACACATTTTGCACAGAAAAGAACACTGAAGACCATTTGGTCAAAATGACTAGGAGATTTTTCTACAAATATCCACATCACAATGAATCGGCTAGCCCCAGGGAAATAAACTATTTCAGTAGGTTTTGCTGAGAACACCCTACTCAGATTGCATAAGTAAAAGCCAATCGTCCAGTCATTGTTGAAGCGGCTGAGGGATTCTCCAGTACCTGTAGAAGGCCCTTAACATGTTACTTAACGGGGGAGGCACATCACTGACTCTTTTTGTCATGCAAACAGAGATTCCCTTGGATGAATGAGTGTACATAAGCAAGTCACTCCCTGATGCGTGTCAACAGTTAGGTAATAAACCCTCACCATTTAACATGTGCTAAGCAGGTCCTCAAATCATTCTACATTTATAACATGGAAATGCACATTGTGAATAAAAAACATTGTCCTACCTGTCATTTCCTTCATTGTTTCTTCAATTGTACATACAAAAGTACATGGAGTGACAGATGAGGGTATGTGTTAGCCGCCAAGCAGTGGTGACACACTCTTGTCTGTGGCACCACATGAACTGTAGGCTCTAACACATGTTGGCATGCACAAATATTTGAAGGAATCAGATGTCATGACATTAAGACAGATAAACCATGCATGAAACAGCAGTGAAAATAATATGCAAAAGTGAATGGTACACATGCCAACATGTAGGCACAAGGAATGATGGCAACAGTGATGTGACCAAAATCATGTCAATGGACCTTCACTACTTCAAGGGGAAGAAGTGCTCTGTGACTTCATCCTAAGGCAATGTAGGCTTTGTCAAATGTATGATGGCCACCTTCACATGAGATACAGTAGTGAGGCTCTAGCACTCATGACACATTGAAGAAAAGTGACCTGTGGGGGATACATGCCAATATACTCACGTAAGCAGACACATGATTGAGTACAGTAGTCTATTACCTTATATTTTATGTTGTTGGGGGCTGACACACAGAAGAGCAGTGGAATGTTGGTTACAAATGACACCCACATAAACAAACAGCATGACCTGATCGATCACTGTACTCAGCCATGTGTTGGCCCTGGAGAATAAATTGGTTGTGGAGTATACACTGTTGTGTCCTGGGGGACTGGGCTAAAAGGCAAGGCACATCAGCATGCATGCACCAACTTCCATACCTACACAAACAAGTGCTCATCTTGTGTCTCACACATGGCCCCTCTCCAATCTTCAGGGAAACTTGGCAGACTCTAACACATCAACTTGGCAATGTGACAGGCAGGAGGATGCCCAGGACTCACCCCCTTGTAGCTGCTGTGCTGCCCTCAAACGTCCATCAAGTGCGGGGTAGGCTACTGCCAGAATGCAGGCCATCAGGGGGTCAGACTCTGGTGTGTACCCCGCCCACGTTGGGAGGATAGCCCAAGCTGGACCTTTGCGATCTTCTGCGCCCAGTGTTTGAAGTCCTCCTACCTTGCTACAGTGGGTGCTCTGCTGGCCATGGAATCCCTGGGTCCGCACCTTCTGGGCAATGGCTCTCCAAATCCTTTTCTTCTGATGTTGACCGCTATAGATACAATAGACAAATTAAAAGGTTACAATTCAATTTTTGGCCAACTGGTTATGTCATATGCATTTCCGAAACACCAAGCACAAAAAGTTTGTTATCGCCAACAACCAAAAGTGTGAAGCACACATGCTGATGAATACAGGGGCATAAATACACACTTTTGGAGTCATCTGTAGGCTTACCTACTACCCTGCTCATGGCCTACACTGACTAAGCAAGCCTACTGACATCAGGCAGCCCAAGCAACATGTACTGTGATGTGAGCAAAAATGAAGCACAACACACTATTATCACCTTCTGAAGGTTCAACTCATTGAGCCTGCCTGGACTGACACATTTATGTCCAGCCACAATGACTCACTGCATACAGTCCCTATGGGCAGCTACCATGGTACAGAATACACACACTTAAGTCACAATGAAAGGGCTGCCAGGGATGGCACGTGAAAGTCTCTTCCCTGTGACATGTGGTGTACCAAATTTTATCTCACACCACTTCAGAGTAGGTTTGTGTGGTATGTACTTGAAGCTGAAATCACAACTTTTTCCATAAGTGGCAATCCAACAGAGTTCGCATCCAACATACTAAGGTCTGAATGGTTGCATGTAACTAAGTTAATGAGTCACATGTCATGCCCTCTCCTGAATCAACCAACTTTCTGCACTGTAGGTTTGGCACTCGTGCAATATGCTTTTATTGTACAAATATGATTTGTGGAAAGGTGACAACAGAGCTTTTGTCATCACAAAGACAATGTGTGTCATTGACTTATGACAAGTTCCTTACTCCCACAGCCTTTGTGATGTTCAACACAAATATGCACTAGGCCAGGGAATTACCTCAGGGCCCATTCCTAATGTAGTTAATATAACAAAGGCCTTCAGGCCAAGTCTTGCCATTGAAGACTCATTTTGGCCACAGTCAAAGACCTGCAGGTTTACAGGGAGTGGGCCCAGTGCCACAGTTCCATAGCCACAGTAACTCTATCCTATCCTGGTTTAAGGCCCATACTGGATAAACATTTTACAGGCTCTTGTCTCCGCAGGCTGAGCATCCCGAACTTACGTGACACTCACATTTCCATCAATTCCATGCATGACAGTACATCCTGTACCCATCCTCTATGTGGGTTCAGGGTTGTTTGGCACTCTGAACCGCACAGTGAGTTTCACATTGTTCACAACAGTTTGGCAAAGCCAGACATGGGTTTAATGATCTGTGGGACTATGCACATTCCACGGAGATCCTTAATTCCTTAAACAGTATGCATACATAGTGTGGGAGGCTGGCCTCATTTGTAGTGGGTACTTTAGGTACTTACACCTTATACCAGGTCCCTTATTACTGAAATGTAGGCAGTGTCTAGCAGCTTAGGCTGTCTAGGGGTAGCTGTAGAAGAGCAGCCAAGGCTGAACTAGGAGACATGCAAAGCTCTTGCAATACCACTTTAGTCACACAGTACTTATGCACAATAAAAGACAATACTCAGTGTTACCGAAAATAAAGGTACTTTATTGTAGTGACCCAAGGCGAAAAACATTTTAGCTGCAATACTCCTTCTGGAGATAAGTATTATACACAATATATACACTAGTAACCAAAATCAGGTAAGTAAACAGTCATAGATTAGTGCAAACAGTGAAAAACACAATAGATTGCAATGGGCCTTGGGGCAACACATACTACATACTAAAACAGTGGAAAGCGAAGGTCGGATTCCCCCCCAGGCAAGTGTAGTGTGTAGGGGAGTGCTGGGAGTGTAAGAAAACACCAAAGGTAAATAAAGTACCCCACCCCAGAGCCCAGGAAAGCAGGAGTAAAGTACAGCAAATTTCCTCAGAACACACTACAAGACGTGATGAAGAATTATGCAAGAACCAAGCAAGACTGCAAGCAACCAATGATGGATTCCTGGGCCTGAAGACCTGTGAGAGAGGAGACCAAGTCCAGAAGTCGATGAAGAGTCCAGGAAGAACAGGAACCCCTGCCCACCTGGAAGAAGGTCCAAAAGTGGATTCTCCAGTTGGAAGAAAAGTATAGAAATGCACCAAAGAAGATATCTGTGGGTTCCTGCTTGGTGAAAGAGATGTCCCACGTCATGTTGTTGGATGCAGGCTGTTTGCATCGCTGGATTCCACCAACACGCCTTAGTTCACTCAAGAACACGTTTTGTGTCAAAGAGGAACTGCACGGACCCAGGAGGGACCAGGGGGTCTCAACTTGGACTGAGGAGACAGAGGGGCTCTCAGCACTTCAGAGAGCCTTCATAAGACCAGGCAGCACCCAGAGTAGTCCCCGGACAGGGGGACAAAGGAGTTGCAAAGTGCGGTCATCGCAGCACTACACAGAAGGATCCCACGCCGCCGGAGAACAACTCAGAGAGCTGTGCGTCACAGGATAGAGTGCTGGGGACCTGGGCTATGCTGTGCATGAAGAACTTTTGGAAAAAGCGCACAGATGCCCAAGGAGCTGTAGAAGATGCGATTCACAGGGGTACTGTCTGGTACGGGGAGGCAAGCTCTTACTTCCACCAAATTTGGACAACTGGACCTTTGGACAGTCAGGATCACTTTGGTCCACAACCTGGCTCCAAGGATCATGCTCGTTGACAAGAGTCAGATCATCATCGCAGAGAGTACAGATCGTCATCACAGAGAGGTCGCTGCTGAAGCAGAGAAGTGACTCCGTCACTCCATGGGAGATTCCTTTGGTCCGTCTGGTGCAAGGTGAAGACAGCCAGTCCTCAGAGTGTGCACACCTTGGAAACGGTTGCAGTTGCTGGCTGGAGCTGAAGTTGCAGGTCACAGTATTCTTCCTGGATACTTTGTTACAGTTACAGTGGTTCCTGGAGCAGTCTGCGGTTGATCTGACAATCAGAAGCTGAAGCAGAGGTTGCAGAAGAGTCCTGGTGGAGTCTTGCAAACCGAATCTGAGGAAACACCTAGAGGGGAGAACCTAAATACCCCTGAGAGGGGGATTGGCTACCTAACCAGGTATGCACCTATTAGTAGGGGTCTCTGGTGTCACCTGATGGCACTGGCCTCTCAGATGCTCCTAGAGGGTCCCCACACCTTGGAATCCAAGATGGCTAACACCAGGGTCACTCTGTAGGAGCTCTAGGCACCGCCCCTGGCGTGGTGATAGACAGGGGAGTGGTCACTTCCCTTTCCTTTGTCCAGTTTTGCACCAGAGCAGGGACTGAGGGTCCCTGAATCGGTGTAGGCTATATTATGCAAGGAGGGCACAGTTTGTGCCCTTCAAAGCATTTCCAAAGGCTCTGGGAGGATACCCCTCCCATGCCTGTAACACCAGACTGCAGTGGCAGTCCTGAAGGAGTGTTTGTATGAGCTTCTTAAGGGTGGCAAAAGAAATGCTACAGTCCATAAGGATCTCCTGGATCCCCAATGCCATGGGTACCTAGGTACCATATACTAGGGACTTATAAGGGGGGACCAATGTGCCAATTAGAATTGGTATTTGGAGTCACTAACTACAGTGACAAATTTGGTACACAGAGAGAGCATAAGCACTGGAGTTCTGGTTAGCAGAACTCCAGTGACACAGTGAAGCATACTGACAATACATATAGGCTACAAACTAGGAGCACAGTAAAAACACACTGACAGATAGGTCTCAAACTATGAGCACTGGAGTCCTGGCTAGCAGGATCCCAGTGAGACAGTAAAATCACACTGACAAACAGCCAAATATGGGGGTAAACATGATAGAAAGAGGCTACTTTCTCACACATAGCTCATGATGTAATGCACATATATGTATTACATTTAAAAACATCATATACAAAGATGTGTAAGTGGCTGTAAGGTGTCCTTGCCTAGCAATACGAATGCAACAGAGGGAGGGTCTAGGGTTTATCACACAACACAATGGTAATGTGAAATACATATAGCACTTGTCTCCACTACCAGCACCATGTACATCACACATATAGAACATAAAATGCAGCAAAAGAAACACAAAAAGTCTCACTGGCACTCAGAGCAACATTGTAGCCTATGAGGAAGGAAAATTTGGTGATGGACATAGTCAAATAAGCCTATGATGTTCTTACCTGCGCCTCTGGTGAGCCATAGAGCTGGCCATACAAGAAAGGACCTCCTCAGTGAGCCTCTCCATCTCCTCAGGAGAGATGGCAAAGGCCCTTTCACCTGATTGACCTGGCATGAGTACTCCCAAAGATGGCACATGGCAGCTGAAGTGGTGAAGGTGTTGATGGCAGCAGTGTCAGGAGTCAAGTGAGTGATTTAGCAAAACACAGCATGCATGTATGCCATGTACGTGGTCATCACGACCAACAGCCACTGCCATTGACCCACGACTGTCACAGTCCCCACTGTTACCCAATGGCTGTGGTGACCGCAGTTGAAACTGCCCATCTTTCAGTTAACTCCTGCCGACAGTCGCATGTGGGTCCTAATGTTCAGTGAACTAGGTCATTCATTCGCCATTTAGGCATTTGTAAATAGTGTATTGGGCCCTGTTAAATGCGTCACAATATCAATATATGTGTCTGATCATCACAAACAATATAAAGCAGCCTTGCTGTGTAGGTTCTCCTACACAATCACTAATGTAGTGTGCTGCTGGTCACAGATGGTACGGCGGTGCACTGTCCACAAGCGGTGACGGTATTTTTGGCGGAATAGACTGTTAAATTGCAAGGGACACACATGGAGCAGGTAGTTGGATGATGCCCAAATCCCATGTTGTTGACACATATCTAGACAACCATGGAGGTTACATTTGGCTGTTGAGTAAATATACAGTGGCCTTATCTGGTGGTATGTCACAACCTATGTTCATTGGTGTCTTAAGAGACATGCTGTCAGCAATGGTGAAACACATTGACAGCTATATTATGTTCCCCAGATGTGAGAATTTAGCCAATGTGAAGGCTGACTTGTATGGTTTTGGTCAACGCCCACATGTGGTGGAAGCCAATGGTGGCACATATACTGCATTGGTGCCACCGCAGGAAAGTGAACGAGTCTCTCAAAAAAAGGAAGAACTTCCATTTGGGCAATGTGCAAGTTGTCTGCTTGTCAGATCTTTGCACCTCAAACGTCTGTGCCCGGTTCCCTGGTTCAGGTCAAAGTTTCCTTTGTAATGCTTAACAGCACCATACCCCAACTGGTGTCACAACTGCACTCAGAGCGGGCCTGGTTGGTTGGTAAGCCACAAATGTCCTTATTAAGTGTGTGCAGTGTCAGTTGCTACAATTATGAAGTGAGTGACTCTTAGGCCCTCATTCCGACATTGGCGGGCGGCGGGCACCGGGCACCGCCCGCCAAGCGGAAACCGCCATTTGGCCGCTCCGCAGTCAAAAGACCGCGGAGGCCATTCTGGCTTTCCCGCTGGGCCGGCTGGCGCCCGCCGAATGGAGCCGGCGGAGTTGCAGGGGTGCGACGGGTGCAGTTGCACCTGTCGCGATTTTCACTGTCTGCAATGCAGACAGTGAAAATCTTTATGGGGCCCTGTTAGGGGGCCCCTGCACTGCCCCCAGCGGCCCCACAACACCCGTTCCTGCCATCCTGTTCCTGGCGGTAAAAACCGCCAGGAACAGGATGGCGGGAAGGGGGTCGGAATCCCCATGGCGCCGCCATGGAGGATTCCCCCAGCCGGGGGAAATCTGGCGGAAAACCACCGGACCCGGCTGGGCGACCGCGGCTGTCGGAATACAAAATGAAGCACCGCCAGCCTGTTGGCGATGCTTCAGCCGGCCTCCACCCTGGCGGTCATAGACCGCCAGGGTCAGAATGAGGCCCTTAGTCTTGGTCTTATTCCAAAACAGGACACAGCATATCCAAATTGTCCTTGCCTGTTGACACAGCTCAGGAAACCAACTACACCATGGAAAGTCAGCCTCATCAAGGCCCATGGAAGAACACAGCGAGCAGTAGAGCGGGCTTTTGGGCGCCTAAAGGCCAGATTTTACTGTTGGGTCAAAACGGGGGGACCCCTCCTCTACTCACTAGGGAAGGTGTGTCAGATAACTGTGGCATGCTGCATACCCCACAACATTGCCCTGCAGAGGAATTTCCCTTACATCCCAGTGGAGGGGGAGCCTGAGGTGCCACGGGGGAGAATCCTAAAATGCCAAATGAAGTTGATAGTGGTGAAGAGGAAAGAGCTGACTTGCGACAAGATGTCATTGACAGCTTCTTCTTATGTATGTAAGTATGTCATGAGATGTCGTGAGTTTGTGCAATGAACAGTAGTTATGATAATGTTTGGAGTGTATTTTTGGAAACAGGGAGCTAACGCTCAGGGAAAATCTGCAAAAGGGTGTTTAATGAGCTAGCATTTTACACATTCATTTTTTGATGCTCTTGCTTTGGTTGTGTCAGATTTTTGTAAGCAACTTTGTTCTCCAGACGTTTGCTGTGTGTCTTGTGTCACATGTATGGTTTCATAACTATACTCCTTGTTTTGTTCTTTGTTCAAGTACCTTCAACATGAGATTTTAATTTGGTTATTTCAGAGTTGTGACATTGACAGGTATATTGTGCTGTTGGGACATACAAAGTGGACATGGATTGTTCCTGGGAATGTATTTCACAGACTTTATGTGTAGAAGACCTTTGTCAAGACAGCTTGCACCTTGAAAGGATGGAAGTGCAGAAGCCTCCCTTGCACTTTATTGTTGTGCGGTGGTCGTGATGCATCATGAGCGTTGTCATGTGGTCAGTAAAACGTTTGATATAGGGCAAATTCATGCCAGTTCACCTTCACAATAGCTAAAAACTCTTTTTGTCTGAACTGTTTGTATCTTTCAGTGTGTTTTATCCTTGTAGGCTAATGTCCATGTGGCACATCACTGACATTTGTTTGGGTCACACCACAGATGCAGCAGTACTGCATTGTATTGACCCTGTGATCAGGACCTGTTGTTCAGCCATCTCTCTGGGTGTTGCATTTTATGAGGTGGGCCTCCTTTTGAGAGCTAGGGGACATGTCTCCAGCTGATGACAGCAACCATATCCATTTTTGCCCATTTAACAGGACAATGTCTGACATGTCCAGTCCTACAATGTTTTGGGGGTCTGTATCAGTATATTGTATGGCCTATACAGTATGATATGGTCATGTCTGCTCTTCGGTGTTTCTGAAATCTTGATAGTCTATGTTGTGAACAATGTAATAAAATATCTTCTGGCAGAAAACACTTGCATGTACTGTTGTGATGGTTGCAAATCTGAGCTGAACACCGTGTACATGCAACTGTGTACTGTGTACATGCAACATATCCCTGCTTGCACATGTAGCTTGTATCTTCATCATATGGTTCACATGGTGAATTGAGTAGTATATCTGTAAACATGTTACAACATATTTGTAGTGATGGTGACTTATTTACCAATCACCAGTACTGTAGTTTCAACTGCTAAAATGGCATATGCCGGACCTCCTATATTGGACTTTTGGAAGCTGCCGCTGCCGGCGGAGGTCAACCGTGTGGTGGGCTGTTTCATCCACAGCAAACACAGCCATAGGCTGATGTTGTTGTGAAGGTCATGGGCCAATGGCTGTGCCCATCTATGCTGATGACTGCATACTTGGCGTACATGTATGCCATGCTTGGAAAAATAACTCACTTGCCTTTTGACATTGCTGCTATCAGCACCTCCTCCACTTTAGCTTCTGTCTGCCACATCTGGGAGCAACCATGCCAGGCCAAGTAGGTGAGAGGGCCCCTGCCTTCTCTACAGAGGAGCTGGGGAAACTTGTAGAAGAGGTCCTTCCCCTGTATGAGCAGCTCTATGGCTCGCCAGAGAAACAGGTAACTATCTCATGTACATATTTGACTCTGTTCAACACTATCCTTTCCTTTCCTTTCTCACATGCTACAATGTGCCTCTGAGTTCCAGGGAGATTTCTAGATTGCTGTAGTTACACTGTGTGGTCCATAAATAGGATGAAAATGTAACGAATTGTGGAGCCCTGTAATTTGTGTATTTCAAATCACTGTTGTGTGATGTGTGATAAGCCTTAGATCGTCCTTGTGTTGTAACCCTATATCTATGCAAGTATAGTTTTCAGGGTACCTTTGATATATTTGACGATCAGATAATGGTAAAGGAGAAAACAAATGTATTTGCATTGCAGCATGAGCTGTGTATGTATACTGTTAGAAGCAGTTGAGGAGGATGTTAGCTATGTCTGCTGTCCCACATATCACTCAGTCCAGATCAGGCCTTGATAAACTGTTGTCTGAGAGCTAGCTAAACCTCAGTGGTCTCTTCCGAGTGCCACACAACCTTGAGCACATATATTGGATGGCCACAAGATGTACTTTTATGTACTGAAGTGAAGGAACTGAGATGTTCTTGTGGGTTTTTTATGCTCAACCAGCAGAGAACAAGGCTTGACAAATATTTTTGACCATTATGGGCCATGGTGCAAGATGGGGTAGAGTCACTGTGGCAATACAACTGGTGCACAGAGTAATTTACATCTACACCTGCAGATCTTTGGATGTTCCCATAATAAGTCTTCTGAAGTAATAGTAGCCCTAAATGCTTTTACATAGACTACATTAGGAATGGTGACTGAGGTCACCCCTGACCTGGTACATCTTTTCATAGACCCACATTGTCAATGTGTGAAATGTATTAATGACATGACTTACTCCCACAGGTCTATTGTCACTTTTCTATAAGTCATGTTTGCACTGTACAGGCCTATTGAACAGGTGACAAACTTACAATGCAGCTAGTTGGTTAACTGTGAAGAGATCATTATATGTGAATTACTAGCTTTATTACATTCAACCAATAAAACAAAACATCCCATGGTATGTTGAATGTCATCTCTGTAGCAGTGTCACAAAAGGTAAAAAGCATGTCCTGTGATGCCAGTACATGCCATCTAAACTTAAACAGACATAGTATGATATTCCATTAAGTAGTCCACATGTCCACACATACCGAGAGAGTAAGCTCTCAGTGGCACACATGCCAGACCTTTCATTGTGACCTAAGTCTTTGGATGTAGTCTAGTCCATGGTAGTAGCCTATGTGGACCATATGCAACAAGTTGATGGGCCTGGCTGTAAAGGTGTCTGTACATCATGCATAAGTAATTTACCCTTCAGAAGGTCACAGTGGTGTGTTGTGTTTCGTAGTAGCTCACATCATGTTGGCTGGCCCTGTTCTACATGATGCTAGTGAGCTGGCTTAGTCTGTGTAGGCCATGACCAAGATTGAGAATAGTCAGCAGATGTCTACAAAAGTGTAAATGTATGTCCATGTACTTTTCAGCATGTGGGAATTGCACATCTAGTATGTTAAAAATGTAAAAATGTTTGTGCTAGATATATAAAATATATGTTAACCAAAAAGATGTCTCAAATATGCAATTATGACCTGTTTATTTAACTATTTCATCCATACAGGACAACACCCATAAGAAGCATGCCTTTTGGAGAGTCATCACCCGGAAGGTGCGGACCCTGGGGGCCTATCACGCATGCAGCTTCCATTGCGGGGAAAGTTGGGAGGACCTGAGTAGCAGGGCCAAGAAGATCACAGAGGTCTACCTGGGGCATGCAGGACTCTGACCCCCCTAATGGCCCACATACTCGTGGTGGCTTACCCGGAGCTTGATGGGTGGTTGAGTGACTCACAGAACCTACATGGGGGTGAGTTCTGGCCAGAATCATACATTACATTGCCAACTTTATGTGTTACATGAAGGCATTTCCCCATCAATATTGAGGGTAGCCCATGTGCAATGAACATGAAGAGTAATTTTTTGTAGGTCTGGTAGTATGTGCATGCTTATGTGCTTTGGCTATTGTCCTTATGACCAGGAACCCAGCAGAGTCCAATACAATACCAATTTACTGTCCTGAGCAGATAGATGACTGACCACAATTCCTAATCAGCTCATGTTGTTTGATGTTGTGGGTGACAGTTATGCCCAACAGGCCACTTGTCTTCAGTGTGTCAAGAGTGATGCCACTTCACTGCCGTGTCTCCTGTGATGGTGGCCCTCATACATGTGACATAGCTCACAGTGCACTTTGGGTGTAGTCACTGAGCAGTACTTTCCCTTGACCAGTGGAGAATGTACAGTTTCATGAGATAGAAAACATCACTGGTTCCATCAGTATTTGGGCTTACATGTTGGTATGTACACCTTTCACTTTTGTCGTATCATTTACATTATTGTTTCACACATGATCAACATGTCTTCATTGGATGATGTCTGAATCCGTCACAAATGTGTGTAGGCCAAGCTGTATTGGAAAATAGTTAAATGTGATGGGTATATAGTTCATATATAACCACAGATAGGAGTGTGTCAACATTGGTTGGCGGGTCTCACATACCCTAAGCCATTACTCAAGGTCAATGTCATTACTCATGTCCAATTGCTGAAGCAATGAAGAACATGACAGGTAGCTGTACAGTAATTTTTCACAATGTGAATTTCCATGCCATTGATGTGGAATTATATAGCTAAGTGATTTGCACATGTTTATTAGTGAAGGTTCATTAAATGACTGTTGACATGCATCAGGGAGTGACATGCAGAAATGTGGGAATCAAGGAAATGGGTTTGGAAAGATAGACTGACCCCAGGGACCCCACTGTGGCTGGGCACTTAGAGGGTTTTAGACAGTGGGACCTCATAGAAATTAGTACACTAGCAGATGTGAGGGGTGCAGGCTCATCCGATCTTCAGCGCGGAGGAGGTAGCAGCACTGTTTTTTTATATGCAGTGCCACCTCCCTTCCATGGTGGAAACAGGCGGCAGGCCTCGAAGCTGTTACCCCCTGCGAGCCCATCAGCAACACTTTGCTAGGGTGCACCATTGATCAGGGTCACCACCCAGGTCCAGCGCATCACCCAGCAGCTGACGCACCACTGGGCAGATATCACTGACCGCAAGTAGGACCTGCTCAACCTACTAGGTGAGGAGATCCCTTGGTGAGAATTACATTTTTATTGTGTTTGCTTTCAACAATGCTAACTTTTTTCCAAATAGCATGCAGCTTCCACTCAGAGGTAAGTTACATTTAGTTTGTGTTAAGATTATTATGTATTATGTGATCTAGTTAGAGCTAGGCAAGCGCTCAGTACTACTTCATTATGCTCGTAGGTAGGCACTTGCTTTGTCTGAATATTTAAGAAGACACTGCAACTCAGTCTCATCTGTCCTCCTTTCTCCATATTGAATTAGTGATATCAGTGAATTAGCGTTCTCTGTGACTTTATGTAGCTCGTACAGTCCCAAGCAATGTCACAGTGACGCGAGTGTGCATGCATTGCAAAAAAGGAAGACTGAGTTGGTCCTGAAGGGACTTGAGAAATGAGAATAGAATGAACGATCATTCATTGCAATGCATTAGTTCTAAATGTAGATTGGCTTAGGGAAATTTTGAATAGGGACTTTAGAAGTATACTACTACTGAAATACACTGTTCCTAGGTCACAAGGGAAGACAGGACGAGTACTCTGGAGTCCTATTTAATAGGAGCAAGAGTCCTCACACACCCAAATGGGTGTCATGCTTCATCATCGGACAAGCTCCTCGTCAGACCGGCGCTGCAATGTCTGACGGGCACCACCCTTCCGGGGGGCTCTTTGCCGGAGATCTTTTCTCGATGATGCCACTCTATCCCGCAAATGAGTAGGGAGAAAGAAAATGGGGAGAGTTCAAAGAAAGAAAAATAAAATTGGCTCAGGACCCTTAATGAGTACTTAACTTTATTCTGTCTATGTGGGGTGAAGGCCAAGGTTAAAATATAGATCAGGAGAGTGAGATAGAGATAATGCTCTGTCACTCTCTAACTGTATATCTGATAGCGGTGGGTCAGACAATTATGGGACCCACCTCAAAATCGGGTCGACATGTTTCGCGTCTTTGTGGTCCATGTGGATCCAATGACGCTTCTTCAGGACCTAGTATAAAAGACTTCTCCAACTACAAGATAAATTGGCTATCATATATCAGAGCTGACAGTCAAACAAAAAATTATCGTCAGTCACTTACTTAAGTCTATTGTGACCCTTAGTGTAATTCCTATTCGTCACCCCTCCCACATTGAGTTAGGGCTTCATGGGTTCACGCGGGCCATTGGCCAGGTTCAGTTAACACACTGTGTAAAGAGCCTGGCAGTGGGCGGCTACACCTACCCCTGGACGCGCTCCCGGAAGTTTAACCAACTCAACAATAGTTGATCATACTAGCATAGTACCATAGGTGATCTGATTTCAGTACAATTTTATTGCATTTGTCTGTTATATAATAATTTTGTGGACATTAACAGTACCACTAATGTATTTTTTTTAATCTTCTTTTTAATCTTACATCAGCACCCAAGGGCAAGAAGGAGGGCACTACACCGGGGGTCCGGCAGGAGCTGGGGAAGCACCGACCACCAGCGCCAATGCTGATGGCTCTGCTCATCCCAGTAAGTCCTATTATTTATCATTATTATTATTAATAATATTATTATTATTATTATTATTTCCCTAACTTTTACCTCTCCCTTCTTTCATACTACTTTTAATGTTGCCTAGTTTACTTTTTTCCAACTACCCATTCCAAGTTTTGTTTAATGCCTGTTATCCCTGCATTCTCATTTGTTTCTTTCTAATTTTTTTCTGTCTTTCATTGCCCATTTTGTATTCCACCCCTTTGTTGCTCTTCAATGATTCCGAGTCATCGTCAATCATAGGCTATAGCTCTGCCCCTCTATTATGCAAAGCTTTTGATTGGCTTGTCTACCTGGCTTTTCTGACATTCCAACAAAATGCCCTGAGTGATATTTTTGACAGAAGATACTACAGTGCGAACCGAACTATAACAATTGTGGTTGCATTTTTTTTATTTTAAAAATAAATAATGGGATCTGGCATCTAAAAACTGTATACTGTTTTTTTATAGCCACACCAGCCACCAGTGAAAGAGCCAGCTCAAGTTTCACAGCTGCAGGAGCAGATGGGCCAGGGGTAGACATCACAGCAGGGATGGGTGCTGGTAAATAACATTGCTCTCTTATTGACAATTACTCTTACTCACTAGCTATAAGGGCGTTTTCATGATCGGATTCATGAACCCCCTGCATTACAGCTACAGCGGTGGCTGGGTTACTTATGGTCTCTTCTATCTATAACTCAGCAAAAGCACACATAATGTATGCTAAAAAGGATGGCTTGATGGAAACAGGAAACAATGAAAGGTTAAAAGAAAGGATGGGTGAAAAGAGTGAAAGGAAAGAATGCGTGGGTATATAAAAAAAGATGCATGGGTGAGTATTGGTATTGGGTAAATGGATGGATGAGTGAAAGGATGATTATAAGAAAGGATAGATATTGTGGGTACTGAATGGCTGGATAAAGGATTGTACATTTGGGTGAAAGACTAGATGAGATAAAACAAAGCTTAAATCATGGTGGCTGTGGGTTTATATAGGGTAAGAATGAAAGGACGACTGAATAGTTTCTTGGATGAATAAAGAAAGGAGCTCTTCTTCTGTAGAAATATCTGTGATTCCCCTCTATTCTTCTATAGCGAAAGCTCTACCTACCTCCACCTACCTCCTAATTTATCTGCCTTATTCTGCAGTAGAGTCAAGTTTTTATACTTTCCTTACTGCCCAGGGAATCAATTTGTTAGAAAGAATTTGTGATTGTGGGTGAAACCAGTGAGTAAAGTGGGACTAATAAGTGCCCAAATTGATTTAAAGTTTGGATTAGGGATACTCTGTGATGAACGTGCCAGATGCAATCTATATAGCCCATTTCTTTACCTGAGGTGCAGTGCATCATTTCCCCCCATAGTAATGGCAGACACGATAAAATATATATGCATTTTATACATGACAAGTGTGATGTATCTTATATTTATTCAACTGGCTCTTTGGAGTCAGGGTATAAACTAAACTAAGTGAAAAGCATGTGGGGAAGAACAGGGCCATTGGAATTAAAGATAGAAAATTGTCAGCTGAAGCTGCCCGAGCTGTGGACAGTAGGAACATATTTGAAGCACTGGCTAGCAAGCCTCCAATAGTTTGGCACAGCAACTTGTACTCCCTAGTGCATAATGCCTTCCTCATCAGAATGAGAGGTAATTATTTTTTTATTTTTCCACTAAATGTGTCTATTTAGTCACTAGCCGAGCCTTTAAAAATCTGATCTTATTCTGCCTTCATTCTTTTCTACCAGAAAGTTAGTGCTTCTTATGTGAGGCGTGTGTAGGTAACCAAATAAAATATTGGCCTTGTGGCTCGCCTAATTATAAATAAAAATCACATCAAATTCCATTGTCCCTAGGGGACCAGCAATCTAGTGCTACTGTGCCATCCACTATCTATCATTTGGAGAAGTGTTTGTTCACAGCATTGTTTACAATTTGTCTTTTGTCATTCTTTTTTTTCTTGATATAGCTACTCCTCCCCGATGACCACCACCAACTAGGAAGGAGATAGTGGCCCATCTGTGGCAGCAGAGGCTGGGGAAAATTCAGGCAGAATACCATCACCTGGTAATCCTGAAGGAGGAAGAGGCTGAAACAGCTGTCTCCAACCTAGGACCCAGCGGAACAGCACAACTGCCCCCAATCTCCCAGCCAGTATATCACCGGTGCCACCCCCTGAAGTCATGGTCCATGACTGCATCTGCTGCTACACCCTCCCACTCCACAAGAGCATTGCTCCAACGCAACCTGCAGCGGATGGACCAGATGGAGAGCCGTCTCACCAGCATAGAGCAGAGCATCGGCCAGCTACGGACCCATATAGACAGTTCCCTTTTTTAAGCATTTCTTAATTTATTTATTTTGTTTTGGAGGAAGGAACTGGTTGTGGTTGGAGGGGTTGTGGAGAGATTTAGGCTGGACTTCACTTTGGATTTTTCATTGGAGGTTTTGGGAACAGCGTTATATTTGTTTGGGGAGAGGAGTGGGACTGTTGTGGGTGGAGAGGGAGGGTTTTTAATTTGTAAATAATAAAGGGGACATTTATTTACTTCATTTGCATCTCAAATGTTTTTCTTGTGGTGTTTTAGGCTTTTAGTTTGCACTGCTGTCTTTTAGTGTAGCCTTTTATTATTAATCTGTTGTGTGCCATTTACATCGACCCTTGATCTATCGCCCTCTGCAACTATTATTGACGACTAGGAGATGATTGTCCTTGCATATTTTGCCTACAAAAATTCAGTATACATAGACATCTTGTACAGTAGGAGTTAAAAAATAACTGAACAAGTTCACTTCAATCCATAGTTCTTCTCCTACCTGAATAGATGAAGTGAGGGAGTCTTCTTACTGAAGGATTTTCTCAAGATGGCATTAAGTGGGTGAGAGGTAGGTGGTAGTAGTAGCTGGCTAGCATGCTAACAGGGAAGACAGAACTTGACAGAAGGTGCCACTCCCACCAATGCGAACTCCAACTACAGGAATAATCAAAGGTTTATTCATCACTGTAAACTCGATCAAAAGAAAACAGAGAGAGTTTTTGGGTCATAATCATATATCATAACTGTAGGAAGACTGCGACCAGACTACAACAATGTCAGTATTGACACACAGCAAAGAAGACCTGACCTGATATGATAATAAAATATAACAATATCAATTTCTTCTGAGCAATGGTGGAGTGCTTGGACCAGGTTAAGCATTTACAGAACACACACACAAGGCATGAAAGAAGATGTTGAGGGGCCGGTGTGGACTATTGCTCAGGTAATAGAAGGTAGAAGGTCATGCAGTGAGTTGTTGTTGCTTTCATCACATCTGCCCCAGCAAGTGTGTGATTCATTTGTGGTGTAAAATTAGGGCACACCTCAATAAAGCACGCAGCCCGGGCGAAGAGGGTTAGGTGCTCAATGAATAGATGGGAAAAGGGATTTGGGGAAAGGTGTGACAAAGACAAACCCTACTCAGAAGAAACCACAATATTTGTTGGGGCGCCGAGTAGCACACCATCATCCACCTGTTGTGGAAAGAAACAAAGGGATAAGTAAGGGATAAGTAAGAAAGTATGACACAGGTCAGTAAATTCATTGGAAACAGTCCTTCTACATCTGAGAGACCCCATATAGTATATCCTAAGTGTTATGTCTTCTAGTTTTGAAATATGGAAGATTGAATGTAACCCACCCAGTTCTAAAAATGATGATTGTTAAAAGGAAAATTATACTGTATTGCCAAATTGGTAATGTATCTCCATTCTTCTTGGAATGTCCATCACTCTGGTGCCTGTCTGAACCTGTCAAGTAGGTATGCTGGAGTCTTGAGCTTTCCAAGTTTTGTTCACGCAGGAAATAACTAGGTGAAGGCCTGTGTATTGAAAAAAAACAGTAGCTGTATTATGGAGAAAAGGTAAAGGACAAAAGAAAACAAGGTAAGCTTCACAAGGAGTCAGGAGCGTACCAAGACGACACAGAGGCAGAGCAAGAACATAAGAGGAGTTTCACGTTTGAGCAAGCAATGCAGCAACCACATATTCAGCAGCATTTCCAAATCTCTTTCCAGTTTAGTGAGCTGAGTGAGTACTAGGCCTCAGAGACTTCGTCATCATCATGGGTTCTCTTTGAAGACAAAAACTTTCTCCTTTCTAGCTGTTGAGGTAGTCCCACCCTTATTCCTTCCATATTCCTCCTCCAGATTCAGAGTAACTCTGTCTCAGTCCCAAACCGAGCAAGGTAGACTTGTGATGTTCACTACTGATGGAGAACAAATAGAGAAACAGAACTGGAGTTGTTTGTGTATTTTTGTGTTTTGTAACTAAAGTGGCTAGTTTGTTACAAGGAACCAGAAAAAAGGATTGGACTCTGCAAGTAAATGTTGCTACCTTTGAAAGACCATTTACTTTCAGGAAAAAAAGATCACCCATCAGCCCCCAAACATTGCAGATCATCAGAAACAAGTTTACAATTTTGTTGAACTCCCTCTCTCACTGTCAGCTACCACAAACATCTGTCATCACAAATTCACAATCACAATCAATCAAAATATCACCATTCATTGGTGCAATAGTTACTTAGTTACCTCTTCCAATCCAGGCACAATGGTTAAATAAAATACCTCGTCTTTGATGATATTTTTCACACATTGGAATTAGACATTGGCTCTTGTAGTCTTTCAACCAATGGTCTTCTAGAGCAGACTTGGTAGGTGATGTAAAAATAGAATAGGCAATGGCATTTGAGAGAGGCAGACAGCATCCCCAATATCCTGAAGGGTATGTGGGGGCTTCTTCACTGCACACAGGTCCAACTGCAATCCAGGCTTGTATGTGACTATAAAATCAATGGTGGGGCAGCATAAATCTGACACAAACACACATTTGCACTATATTTCACATAAAGAGAAAGAAGCTGAGCAAGAAATAATGTAAAAGTTCTGTGGTGGCACTGGCGTACTCAATCCTGGAAGTAGAGTTCGTCCTCAAACTCTGGTGGTTCACCCAGATGTTGGTCAGTTAACATGATTGATTTTGATCAATCATCCCCTTCCTCCTCCTATGGGGTTTCAGGAAAGGTGTAATCAGGTTGTATAAAATTCTGGTTCATTTTGATCATGGTCAATGTCTCCTCATTTTGAGGCGAGAGACTGGTCCTTCTCACTGTAACAACTGCACCAGCTGCACTGAACACAGGTTCAGCAGGCAAACTGGTTAGAGGACAAGCCAGAAACTGTATTGCCAGCCTGCTGAGCTCTGGCCTTTGGTTCATCTTCCCTTACCAATACACCAATAGGTTTTGACCCACATATACCTCTTTTGGGTCACCCAGATACTCCTGGAACATCCTCTGAATGGTCATTGGTGCTGCCACCTGCTTTACCGCTGTTTCCTTCGCCTTTGCACTGGACTTAAGACCTGCCACTTGAAACCAAGGTAATGCAGAGGTTAGGTCTGATTTTTCTGTTTCTGTTTTGTCCAAATACTACCCTCTTTGGAAGTTGAAGGCAGCACCCCAGAACTGCAGAGGGTTACTCTAAATTCCAGTTGTTTATTTCAGTTCTCCTCCTTCCTTGACAATCCATCTCTTGTATTGTGAAACATCCCCTTCAGAAAAAGTAATGATAGCAGGAAGAATGTTTTTGTAGCGTGGATAAATTAGGCTGGCACATATGTACTCTTTGGAAGAGATTATGGCCCTCATTACAACATTGGCGGTAAATCCCGCTTACCACAGTGCAGAAGACCGCCAACACACCGCTGCAGCGGCGGAAACCCGCTACAGCTATTACGACCTACAGGATGGAATCTGCCAAAATCCAGACACCCACACAAGTCCGCCACACCAAAGGTCAGTGATAAACTGGCGATAACAAAACCAACAACGTCACACCAACAGGAATACGCCCACACTATCACGACCGACGAATCCACGCGGCGGTCTTTCAACCGAGGTATTCCATTGGCGGTACACACCGCCACGCTCAAAATACACACATTTATAAAACACAACCACATTGGACAATTTGAAATACACACAGCTGATACACATACACACACCACTCCCACACACCCAATACAATATAAAACACACACCCACATCACCCACAAACCCCTATGACAAAAATGGAGAACGGGCACAGAGAGAGACACCACCATCAACAAACTAGCATCCACAGGCACACAACACCATCACTCACACAACATCCACGCACCTCACACAACACACACAAACACATCCCCTCAACACATCACAACACACACCACCTCATACATCACCCACACCACACCATGGCACCGTAGAGACACCCCAGGTTCTCTGAGGAGGAGCTCAGGGTCATGGTGGAGGAAATCGTCCGGGTAGAGCCACAGCTATTAGGATCACAGATGCAGCACACCTCCATAGCTAGGAAGATGAAGCTATGGCGCAAAATCATAGACAGGGTCAACGCAGTGGGACAGCATCCAAGACCTAAGGATGACATCAGGAAGAGGGGGAACGACCTACGGGGGAAGGTGTATTCCGTGGTCTCAAGACACCAGATTGCACTTCAGAGGACTGGCGGCGGACCCCCACCTCCTCCCCCCCAACTAACAACATGGGAGGAGCAGGTCTTGGCTATACTGCATCCTGAGGGCCTCGCAGGAGTAGCAGGAGGAATGGACTCTGGTAAGTCAAATTTTAACTATTACATCCCCCACCCTACCTGCATCCTATCACATACCCCACCTTCACCCTCACCCCCATCACTCCAACACCTCACATATGTCCCACTATCACAACCCACACATCCCAATACCAAGCCCTGCATGCAACACCAAAGCATGGACACCCATCACCAAAGCATGTCCACTACAGATACCCACACAGATCCCCAAACCAAATATCACACAAGGTCCTAGACAAGAATGTAAGCACTGGGGTACAGGGTCACCCACCCATTGCACACGATGGCACACCCAGATGCATTATTCATGCCTTTACACCCCTGCAGGACCCCTACCCAACATCACTGGACAGGAGGTTCCAGACATGTCCACACCCCCTACAGAAGAGGCCCACAGTGATGACAGCAGCTCTGTCCAACTGGATCTAGATGACCAGCCCGGCCCATCTGGGACCTCGGGACATTCGGTTCCTCACACACTGGCACATGCCACCACAGAGCCTCCCCCCTCAGGAAACACCAGCACAGCACCCACCCAGCGGGCCCATACCTCTGTCCCCAGGACACGTCAAGCAGCAAGGTGTCCACCACTACAGGGAACCCAAGCAAACCCACCAACCCAAGAACTTCAGGGACCTGGGGGCAGTGGGCACACAATTCAGGGGACAGAGGAACAGGAAAACAGGGGAACTGGGAGGACTGCTGTGCGACAGGGGGAGGACAGGTACAGGGAACCCACTACCCAAGAGGCCCTCTCCAACATCATGTGAGCATACCATCATTCCCAGGAGAATATGGCAACGGTACTGGCCAAGTTTCAGGAGACCCAGCGGCTGCAGGAGGAACAGTATTTGGGGATCAGGGAGGAACTCAAGTCCATCAACACCACCCTGGTCAACATTGTAGGGGTGCTGAAGGACCTTGTGAACACCAGGAGGGACACTGTGGCACAACAAGGGGCCCCTGACACTAGCCTCAATGATGAACAGCCCACCACCTCCGCTGGCGCTAGTGGACAGGAGGCACCGCCACAGGACCACAACACCAGCAGCCCACCCCATGCAGATGGAGAACCACTCCTCAAACGGTCCCTGAGATCCAGGACAAAGACAAAGAACAATGCCAAGACCCCCGCCAAGAAATGAGGCCACCCAGAATGTCATCCTTCTGTCCCCGTTCGTCACCCTGTCCATCCTTAAACTGCCCTAGCTCCACTTCCTATGCCCCTTGGGCAATGCACCTGTGAGATAAATAACTGGACTCTGCCATGGACATTCCTCCACCATCACCTCTGACAATTGTACAACCCCCTCCACTATTTTGCACTTAAATAAACACCCTTGAATCACAAAAAAATCTGGAGTCAGTCTGTGCTTTCACAAATGTATATTTGCTATAACTATGGAAAATAGCAACGTCCATTGAATTGTCAACATACCTATGTCACACAGCTCTAGTCCATGAGGTAATATAGCAGAGATCACACAGTGGGACCCACATCTATGAAATGGAAATACAAAGTGACAAGTCAGGGTCCATACACTGGGTGAAAGTGACAGACATATGTTAGGTCTAACAATTTTATGAGATGTAGGAGGCAGTGATTTCTTACCTGTGTCTCACTGGAAGTATTGCTGGATAACGTTGTTTCTGTTGTCGATATCCTCGTCTTCTGCCTCCTCTTCGTCACTGTCCACAGGCTCCACAACTGCCACAAGACCTCCTTCTGGACCATCCTCCTGCAGAAAAGGCACCTGTCATCGCAAAGCCAGGTTGTGCAGCATACAGAAGGCCACGATGATCTGGCACACCTTTTTTGGTGAGTAGTAGAGAGAACCACCTGTCATATGGAGGCACCGGAATCTGGCCTTCAGGAGGCCGAAGGTCCTTTCAATCACTATCCTAGTTCGCCCATGTGCCTCATTGTAGCGTTCCTCTGCCCTTGTCCTGGGATTTCTCACTGGGGTCAGTAGGCATTACAGGTTGGGGTAACCAGAGGCACCTGCATATGTCGAGGGACAACTGTTAAACACACACTAACCCTTAGGGACAACCCCAGACCCAGACAATCATTCACACGGTATAGGGTCCTTGTCCTCACCTATTAGCCACACACGGTGCCTCTGGAGTTGCCCCATCACATAAGGGATGCTGCTATTCCTCAAAATGTAAGCGTCATGCACTGAGCCTGGAAACTTGGCATTCACATGGGAGATGTACTGGTCTGCCAAACACACCATCTGCACATTCATCGAATGGTAGCTTTTCCTGTTTCTGTACACCTGTTCACTCCTGCGGGGGGGTACCAATGCTAATTGTGACCATCAATGACACCTATGATGTTGGGGATATGTCCCAGGGAATAGAAGTCACCTTTCACTGTGGGCAAATCGTCCACCTGAGGGAAAACGATGTAGCTGCGCTTGTGTTTTAGGACGGCAGACAACACTCTGGACAACACGTTTGAGAGCATAGGCTGGGACATCCCACATGCAATGGCCACTGTTGTTTGGAAAGACCCAAGTGCCAGGAAATGGAGTACTGACAGGACCTGCACTAGTGGGGGGATCCCTGTGGGATGGCGGATAGCTGAAATCAGGTCTGGCTCCAACTGGGCACACAGTTCCTGGATTGTGGCACGATCAAGTCTGTGAGTGATAATTATGTGTCTGTCTTCCATAGTGGACAGGTCCACCAGCGGTCTGTACACCAGAGGATGCCGCCATCTCCTCACCTGCCCCAGCGGACGTGCCCTATGGACGAGCACAGTGTCAGCCAACACTGAGGTATTAAAAAAAGAATTTATTGCACACATTTGTCAAACCGCAATGTGCCTGTCACTGTGTGTATGCAAGGCCTAGATAGGTGTGGCACATTTAAAATTAATGCCATGTGGCCCCCTGAAATGGCGGCTGCCTGACCTGTAATGTGGGACAAGGGGATATGAGGTAACGCTGGCGTTGTACACCGTCGCGGTAGGTGGCCGAAGACTGTGGCGCAATCCTGCATTGGTTAACATTGGACCCTATTGTGGTTCTAAAAATTCTGGACCCATGTAATCTGCTTTGCCACAGCAGTACGATTTTAGTATCAAAAGACCGATAATGACTAGTACACTAAGCATGAGCATTTTCGCTCAATTCCAGCAGCGTTTTCACCTCGAAATCGCCATTTTTCGTCCTGCACTCGTGAATCCCATTTTTTAAAGTTGCCCTCACATAGGCTTATAATACAGTCGGATTTGATTCCAAGGACACGTACACCTTGATTGACTTTTCTCTGACCTGGGCAAGCTGGAACCATTGCCTCAGGCCAAACCTGTTTGGTCAGTCTCTCTCCCAGTGGCCGAATCAGATAGCATCAAGGCACACCATGCCATAAAACCCTTATTATCGCTCACACACCCTGCCTAATCTTACTCCCACCTGCACCTGCTCTTTTCTTCTTCTTACTTTACGAGGGGGAGGTGCCCGTTTTTATTGGGGGTCCACACTTATCTGATGTGAAATTCTAGGCCTTGCCGGGTAATATATTATGGGTTGGATGACATGAAATATGAGGTTTCATCATGACACTGTTTTTTTCCTTTGTAGTGAAGACATGTGAATGACCAACCAAAATGTCAAGAATGTTTGCCTGAAGCTTAAAAAACTGTATATAAGGAAACCTGATTTTGCATTGACACACAGGGCCTCATTATGACCCTGGCGGGCGGCGGAGGCCGCCCGCCAGGATCCCGCCCTCCAAATTACCGCGCCGCGGTCAAAAGACCGCGGCGGGTATTACGAGTTTTCCCCTGGGCTGGCGGGCGGTTCCAGTTAAACCGCCCGCCAGCCCAGGGGAAAACGACCTTCCCACGAGGATGCCGGCTCGTAATCGAGCCGGCGGAGTGGGAAGGTGCGACGGGTGCTACTGCACCCGTCGCGTATTTCACTGTCTGCAAGGCAGACAGTGAAATACATTTTGGGGCCCTCTTACGGGGGCCCCTGCCGTGCCCATGCCATTGGCATGGGCACGGCAGGGGCCCCCAGGGGCCCCGCGACCCCCCCTACCGCCATCCTGTTCATGGCGGCTTTCCCGACATGAACTGGATGGCGGTCGGGGGGGTCAGAATCCTCATGGCTGCGGAGCGCGCTCCGCAGCCATGGAGGATTCCAATGAGCAGCGGAAAGTCAGCGGGAGACCGCTGACTTTCCGCTTCTGACCGCGGCTGAACCGCCGCGGTCAGAATGCTCATTGGAGCACCGCCAGCCTGTTGGCGGTGCTCCCGTGGTCGGTGGCCCTGGCGGCCACCGGCCGCCAGGGTCAGAATGACCCTCACAGTCTCCTGAGAACATACAAGTCGTGCTGTTGTACTTCTAGGACGCCTGTCAATTGGTTGCAGCCAATAAATTCGATCTTTGACTTCACCTAGAGGACTCTGAGTTTCTGTAGTCTGAATCAGGAAAGTACCCGAGGTCTTTGGGTGTACCCTGGCACCGCTGGGTTACTGGATCAGTACCAGTGCTGAAAAACCCAGTACCACAGTTGGCGCCCAAACGTGGGGCGATACCAGCGGTACCGGTCCAAGCCTGAGGTTCGTGAGGAGCTTCGTGTGAAAATTCTGGAGGAAGGCCACCACTTCATCGACCCCTGCATGTCGACGTGGTCCGAAAGTCTTTGCTGCGAGGTTCCCCGCTTCCCGACGGCTACGAAGGACTGCTGCCCTAGCTATCGCCCTGATTTGGACCCTTGATGTTTGGTAGAGCGAAACGATAAGACGAGTCTTCTGGTGACGTCATTGATATTTTCAGTTAAGTATAAGTGGAGCGTCTCCCAGTCCTTAGTTGGACACTTGATTTGGTCCTTAGTTGGACACTTGGTTTGGTCCTTAAGTTGGACATTTGGTTTGGTATCCCTTCGGGATCACTTTGATTTGGAACTTGCAAGTACCAAAGCCGAAGGACTCGTGTATTCACGAGACTATCGTAAACGATAATCCTTTGAAGTTTGAAGCTAGACTAGTGAGCGAAGATGCCTGGTCTTAGCAGACTTGGAAATTTGTTTTGTCTTAGTTGTAAAAGGGACTCCCGGTTGGAGGACTCATGTCCGGTTCCTCCGATTGGAACTCCAACTTATGAACTATATGTGAAGCACGGAGTAGGCCCCATCACATATAATGAAGTATGGATCCGTTACACCAGAAAAGATGGTGTTTTAAAATGGCCCCAAAATGGTAGCTTTGACACAGAAATCTTAGATAACCTCGAAGTTAGACTTTTTAAGAAGAAAGCCCGGCCGGCAATGTTTGATTCTTTCCGCTTATGGCGTAAAGAAGCCAAGCAAAAGGAAATTAAATTAGCTAAGAAAAATAAGAGAGAAAAAGGTATTTCGATTATGCAAGCTGCTATACAGTTTAAAGATAACGAAGCAGAACAGTTGAATGAGCAGTTGCATAGGCGACATAAAATGACAGTAGATAAATGCTATCCAGTTTTGTCGCCTCTTCAGCAAGATGCAGCAAAAGACTCTGAAAAAGATCCCCTAATGTCGCATTTGCTAAGTTCGCCACCACCCTACGCGCAGAATGCAACGCCACCTCCGCAACCTCCAGTTGCACAACCAGTGGTTGCATTGCCTCCTGCTCCTCCCCAGCACCCACCAGCTATTCTTCAGTTGGTTCCTATTCCTCCGGTGCAGCCTTCTCAAGGGCCACCGGCTTTGACATCTGCTCTGCTTTTACTTCCTACAACTTTGACTACTATAGCGACTACCACTCCTGGTATTGTTTCTGACACTGCTTCTGTCTCTGCCTTGTCTCATTCTGTTTTACCTCCTGTTCATTTGTCAACCTCTCCCTCTATCCGTCAGAGAATGACAAACACTGTGACTAGTCTTTTATCCCCTCTCTTTGGGTCATTAGCTACGACCCCAGTTACAGAGCGTAAGCAATTGCGTAGCCAATTGCCTGATGGTATGGAGAAAGAGACACTGAATTATTTGGCGCATAAATGGGTTACTGAACCAGCGAGATATGAACTAGAGTCTGTTATGGATGTCTTCCATCAGTGGGAAGAACCGAAACAGAGATACGTTTTTGAGAAAATGTGTACTTTCCTTTCTGAGGATTTAGAGGAAAATGGTTTAGAGCCCAATCCGCCTAAGTTGTGTCGTGTACGGTTTGATTTTTCGACAGGTTTGATTGTGGGTTCAGATGTCGAGAAAGCAGTTGCGACGTTATTGTCGTTTAGGACTGAAGGTGTTTCCAGGTTATTGTTTAAATATGATTCTTCTGCTAAAAAGAAAGGGAAACAGTACCCCATGAGAGAAGTTCCCCCACAGTGGAGGGAAGGGGACCCAAATGCTAATCCACCTGTCCTGCCTCACTTCCAGCGTGTATGGGTACACGTTCCATGGAAGCGAGCTGAAGTTTTAGCCCTTAAGCAGACATTGCCTGATCCCCGTAAGAACCCTACAGGGTATTACAAGGAATTGTCACAGACTGCGGGGTCTTGCATTATGAATTTAGCGGACATAGACATGTTGTTTGGGAATGTTGTTCCACAGCCTTTATGGGGAAAGATTCGCCATGCAGACCATGCTCAAGAATTAGGTGACACATGGGCTAATATTGCTGCTGCAGATGCCCGACAAATTGGTGGTGCTAAACCTGAGCCTTTAGTGACAGAACTTCCTGGTAGAATTATTGATTACATGAAAACTATAATGCCTGCGATGCGTGTAAACTGGGATAAATTGTCTGCATGTAAGCAAAAGAAAGAAGAAACGGTATCAGATTTCTTCACCAGGTTTGAAGAAACGTTTGTGGATCACAGTGGTCAAGATATGAGCACGGAAGGTGGTCAACGTTTGTTCGTCGATAAATTTGTGCATAATCTGCTCCCTGAGTTGTGTAAAAAGTTAAAAGATTCAGAAAGTTCTTGGGCAGTTTCCTCTTCAGCACAGATACTGGCTACTGCACAGTACTACGAAAATAGAGATAAAGATGAGAGAGATAGAATAGAGAAGAAAACAAAAGATTTGAAAACGAAGGTTCTGTTACAACAAGCGTACCCGCCACGTGGTGGTCAGAATAGTGGTGCACAGAACAACTATCAAAATAACTATCAGCCCCAACCGTTTCAGAGAAACTCGCAAAGAGCTGAGTATGCTCAACCACGTATCCCAGTAGGTCCCAATCAGTGTTCATATTGCAAGGAAGAGGGTCATTTCAAGTATAGTTGCCCTGCTTTGCTACAGCGCGCAAATGGTACTTCTGGTTTAAGAGGTCGAGGTATTCCACAAGCACCTAGAGGAAGAGGACGTGGATATGTTCCCCAGAGCGGGCGCCCATTCCTCCCTCAAAACTCAATGAACAGATTTGATCAACAGGTTAATGCATCTGATAGGACGGCTCAGTACTATACTGATGATTACTATACAGAGGGTGAGCATTTGGACAGTAATGATTGCTAGGACAGCCATAGACAAAGAGAGGGAGTTGTTTCAGTTCCAGTAGATCAGAGTGGGCCTTATGTTGAGGTGATTGCATCAGGTGTGTCAGAACCTTTTCTGTTGGATACTGGTGCTACCAAGAGTTCTATTATGCACTCAAAACTCCCTGGCGCACCTTTGTCTGGCAAAACAAATGTATCAGTAGGTTTTTCCGGCGCCCCAGTTAGAAATCCGATTTCTAACTCTATATCTCTTTCTGTTGGACCTTGTTCATTTGAAACACCCCTTATTTTGACGACAGGTTGTGGCGAGAACTTGTTAGGATTAGATCTGTTAAAGAGATTGTATGCAACATTGTATTGCTCTCCTTCTGGAGTGCAACTCACATTGGGTAAGAAAGTGGTTTCACCAATGTATTTGTCAAAGGACAGATTTCCACCAGAATTTTCGTCTCTTCCTAATACTCTTTGGGCTACTGGACCTAATGATGTAGGTCTTTTGGAAATTCAGCCATATGTGATAACATTAAAAGCCAATGTTAAAATGCCACGTATTCCCCAATACAAGATCTCTAGTGAGCGGGAAAAAGCGTTGTTGGCAATTATTCGTGATCTGATTGAGAAGGATGTAATTGAAGAGACAAGAGGCAACGTTTGCAATAGTCCTGTTTTGCCTGTCTTGAAGCATACTGACCCTACTCAGCCACCTGTTTATAGGTTTGTAATTGATCTTAGAGAGGTGAACAAAATAGTTGTGCCACAGTTTCCAGTCGTCCCCGATATCACTGCATTGTTGACAATGATTCCGGCTTCAGCCACTTGGTTCTCAGTAATAGACCTGAAGAATGCTTTCTTCAGCATCCCTATTGCAGAAGAGAGCAGGGACATTTTTGGCTTCAATTTGGGAGGACGAAGCTTCAGATTTAAGGGAGCTCCTCAAGGCTATTGTGAAAGTCCATCTATCTATAGTCAGGCTTTGAAAGCACAACTTGACACTCTTATGTTACCTGATGGCGCCACTCTCATTCAATATGTCGATGATTTGCTAGTTGCCGCAGATACTAAGGAGATCTGCAAAGAAGCAACATTGTCATTATTGCGTCATTTGTCTGACTTACACCACAAAGTGTCCCTTTCAAAGTTACAGTATTGTCAAAAAGAAGTGACCTATTTAGGTCATCTCTTTTCGAAGGAGGGAAGGCAACTGACCCCAGAGAGAATCAGAGCTGTTGCAGCAATGAGTGTTCCAAGAACACAAAGAGAAGTGCGTGCTTTCTTGGGTATTACATCATATTGCAGACAATGGATACCTAATTTTTCGTTAATAGCCAAACCCTTGGTGGCATTAACTTGTAAAGATATACCAAATCCCGTCCCATGGTCTGAAGATTGTCAGAAAAGTTTTGTCGAATTACGTGATGCATTATGTTCAGCTCCTGTGTTGGGTACCCCCAACTACAGCAAGCCTTTTACATTGTATGTCCATGAGAAAGAAGGTTGTGCGTTAGCAGTTTTGACACAACAGTTTGGAGACTGGGAGCGTCCATGCGCCTATTTCTCTTCAACCTTAGACCCAGTAGCTAAGGCACTACCGAGCTGCTTAAGAGCGGCAGCGGCAGCTGCTGTTTCTATCCGACAGTCTGCTGGTTTAGTGATGAATAACACATTAGTCGTAATGGTTCCACATGCAGTGGACACGTTGTAAAACAGAACCAAGACACAGCATTTAACTAGTGCTCAATTGTCAGGTTACGAGTTGACATTGTTAGCAAGCCATGTACATATAAAAAGATGCACTACACTTAACCCAGCTACGTTATTGCCAATTGTGATGGAGTTAGATACTTCTGAACAACATGATTGTCTCCGTAGAACAGAAGAGGAAACGAAAGGGAGAATAGACCTTCTGGACACTCCCATTGCAAAGAGTGATGGTACTTTGTGGGTGGATGGTTCGTGCTTTAAGCTCCCGAATGGTGACACGACTGCGGCGTATGCTGTGACAACTTTGTGTACGATTGTTGAAGCTGCACGTATCCCACATAATTCAGCCAAGCAGCTGAGTTAATAGCCCTAACAAGAGCATGTACAGTATCAAAAGGAATGAAAGTGACTATCTATACCGATAGCCAATATGCGTTTGGTGTGGCCCATAATTTTGGGCGTTTGTGGAAGGAACGTGGGTTCCTGACCTCGCATGGAACTAAAATACAGCATGGTCAGTTGGTAAATGAGCTCCTTGATTCACTTACTTTACCGTTGCAAGTTGCGATTGTGAAGTGTAGCGCACATAAAAAGGTGACTGATGATGTTGGTTGTGGGAATGCATTTGCTGACGAGGTCGCAAAAGAAACGGCAAGGAATGTGATGAGCCGAATGTATGTCGCGGGCCCTGCAAGATGGATTGGTGATGTTGGAATGTGTGAAGACACGATAGAAAGCGTGAAATCGATTCAAGCTGAAGCCACAGAGAGAGAATTGAGTGTGTGGAGAGAAAGTACAGGTAAATTGGATGCGAATGGTTGTTGGGTCGAGTTGTCAGAACATCAGAGATGGTTGCTACCCGATGCGTATGTGCTTGCAGTAGTTACAATGGCTCATGGAATGGCTCACATCAGTGTGAAAGGGATTTGTAAGTTGTTGGCCCCAGTATGGCAAAATGCAGGAATTCCCAAGTGCGCAGAAAATGTAGTTAAAAATTGCATGGTATGCCTGAAACACAACCCTGGTAGAGGAACCCCAACTCCAGCTGGTCATTTTGCACCTCCTACGTATCCGTTTGAGGTTTTGCAGCTAGATTTCATCCACATGGAGAGGTGCAACAACTTAAAATATGTACTCGTTGTTGTTTGTGCCTTTTCAAGATGGGTGGAAGCCTATCCCCTAAAAGACAATACTGCGCTATCCACAGCCAAAGCCCTTGTGAAAGAGTTCTTCCCTAGATTCGGAATGCCGAGAATGATCTGGAGTGACAATGGAAGTGAATTTGTGGGTCAAGTGATGAAGAAAGTATGCGAAGGGCTAGGCATCAACCAAAAGTTTCACGCTGCAAATCACCCCCAATCAGCTGGATTAGTGGAGTGCTATAATGGCACTCTAAAGCTAAAATTGGCCAAGATACAAGCGAGCTCTGGTCTCAAATGGCCTGACGCTCTACCCTTAGCACTCCCATCAACCAGAATGACTGTGCATTCACGAGTGAAACAGTCCTTACGAAATAGTCTTTGGCCGCCCGGCCAATATATGGGGAGTGCCTAGGCCCAAGAAGTTCAGCGAGATAGAGCATGCTGTCTTGCTTGACTATCTGTATGAATTGACGGCTAAATTGCGTGTCTTACATCAACAGGTCCACGACACCTTGCCTCCGGTCTCTGAATCTCCAGGTCATCCCATTGAGCCTGGATCCTGGGTTTTAATAAAGAACTTCCAGCGAACCAAAAACGAGCAGCCCAGGTGGAACGGACCGCACCTCGTTCTTCTCTCCACAAGATCAGCTGTTCGAATAGAAGGGAAGAAACACTGGATCCATGGGACCCATTGCAAAAGGGTACCCCTACCTCTGACATGTGACCGGTGGGTCCAGGAAGGTGTCGCCGACTCAGAGACTGAAACCGTGCCACGTTTTCTGCCTTTCAGCGATGCACGAATAAAAGGAACACTCACTGAGAAAGAAAGTGATGACATTTTACAATCAGCAGTATCACCGTCAGTTCGATTGGACACTACAGAACCTGAACTCCTTTTTCAGGACCACACGATACCTGGGACTAACCGTTATAATCTACGACCAAGAATAAAGGACAAATAAAACAGTTTACTTTTCTTCTCTTTAGCAAAGTTCTCCAATATGGAAAATTATTTTTGAATGACTTTTTGCTTTTTGTATTTTTTGAACCTCCATCCGGGTTCAGCTGTAGGATCGTGGCTGAAAAGACTTAGGGGGGTAGCCTGTGGACACAAGGTCTACAGGTCTGGTTTGTTCTAGGGCGGCCTGGAACATTCAGAACACTCCTAAGTGAAGTAAACCAACCGCCACGAGCGGCAACGGTTAGAGGATGGAATCTTTCCAAAATGGAGAACATGTTGAAAGACTGAGTTTCAAGAAGAGAATATGTGAAACGATAACCAGGAAACGGTTTTTGCTGCTGTGCATTTTTATGTTATTTAGTATACTTATGTTTTTTATAGGATATATTTTATTCTGTTTTAATGTGATATTGGCACCCACTACCTCGTCTGCACCTCCTCCTTCCACTGTTTCCCCACATTCTTTTCAACTCCTCCCTAAACATGAATCTGCTAGGAGACTAGAGTTCATTAATAACTCCTTCATCCAGCTTTTGCACCAACACCAACTAGTGATAAATACAACTAACTGTTGGGTGTGTGGCCTTATGCCTCACACAGCAGATAAAGGTATCCCTTATCTGATCCTGCCTTTTAGCCACAATGGTTCCGTGTGGGCATTCAGAACGATATTCATCTATGCACACTACCCCCTATGTTTTGCGGAAGACAACCCTAAGAAAAATGCTTTAGTTAAAGGTATCATAGACATGATGAAGGACAATATCTCCTACGAGACTATCCCCAGAGATGAGACAATGGCATATATAGGATGGAACATGACCGGATATGAAGCCACAATGAATGAGAAACAGCAAGTTAAGATATCTTCCCTGATTTGGGTTGTACCCCATCAGGGTCACCTGTGTCTGCAAGGTACTGGCAAGAATCCCAGAGCTCAGCTAGGGGAAAGCGTCTGCACTGAGACATATGTCTTCGCATCTCATACCTCCCCTCCGCTTTTGGCAGCTAAGGGTACCTATTTCATCTGCCATGATAGAGCCTTTACATGGTTGCCCCCTGACTTTTCGGGCACATGCTTCGTTTCGTTCCTGTTGCCCCCTACCTACACAGCAGCGGCAGATTACCACAAGACAAGGATAGTTAGAGGCGTCTTCAGTGAAGAAGACACTGCAGGACAAGAATTTGGGGACTTCGTAAAGGGTTTTCTGCCGTTCTGGGGACAAATAAGTAACAGCAGGAGTATAAGGCAATTGATACGAGTGGTTGAATCCACCGTGGCTGAAACCGCTGGTGCCCTTGGTAACTTGACTGCTGAGCTCCAGTCGGATCGTCTTATGACCCTTCAGAACAGGGTCGCATTAGATGTCATACTTGCAGACCGGGGTGGAGTATGTACATTGATCCAGTCGAGTTGCTGCGTTTTTGTCCCAGATAACGCTCCAACAGTATACCAGGCCATCTCCAAACTGCATAGAATTTCCGAATCTATTCATTTAGATAAAGGAGATTGGTCATTAATGGGATGGCTCTGGGAACTGATATCAGCATGGGGATGGAAGATTCTGATGGTCATTGGGATGATCTTGGCCATTCTTTTCCTGTTCTGTCTATGCGTGCAGTGTGCTCCTGCGATATGTGGCCTCTGTGTTACATCATGCATAAGGAAACCTGCACCAAGAGACGAGCTAAATACTAGGATGATGTTACAGCAACATCTCAACGACTTTAGAAACATAGACCTGGACTCAGATTAGCATGAGAATAGGTTTATTGCCTATGTAAGGGCAAAAGGAGGGTTTGTGGTTCTAAAAATTCTGGACCCATGTAATCTGCTTTGCCACAGCAGTACGATTTTAGTATCAAAAGACCGATAATGACTAGTACACTAAGCATGAGCATTTTCGCTCAATTCCAGCAGCGTTTTCACCTCGAAATCGCCATTTTTCGTCCTGCACTCGTGAATCCCATTTTTTAAAGTTGCCCTCACATATGCTTATAATACAGTCGGATTTGATTCCAAGGACACGTACACCTTGGTTGACTTTTCTCTGACCTGGGCAAGCTGGAACCATTGCCTCAGGCCAAACCTGTTTGGTCAGTCTCTCTCCCAGTGGCCGAATCAGATAGCATCAAGGCACACCATGCCATAAAACCCTTATTATCGCTCACACACCCTGCCTAATCTTACTCCCACCTGCACCTGCTCTTTTCTTCTTCTTACTTTACGAGGGGGAGGTGCCCGTTTTTATTGGGGGTCCACACTTATCTGATGTGAAATTCTAGGCCTTGCCGGGTAATTTATTATGGGTTGGATGACATGAAATATGAGGTTTCATCATTACACTGTTTTTTTCCTTTGTAGTGAAGACATGTGAATGACCAACCAAAATGTCAAGAATGTTTGCCTGAAGCTTAAAAAAACTGTATATAAGGAAACCTGATTTTGCATTGACGCACAGTCTCCTGAGAACATACAAGTCGTGCTGTTGTACTTCTAGGACGCCTGTCAATTGGTTGCAGCCAATAAATTCGATCTTTGACTTCACCTAGAGGACTCTGAGTTTCTGTAGTCTGAATCAGGAAAGTACCCGAGGTCTTTGGGTGTACCCTGGCACCGCTGGGTTACCGGATCAGTACCGGTGCTGAAAAACCCAGTACCACACTATGGGTCCCAGGAGCCAATGATGATGTACGCCGGTGGTGACGGTACGCACCGCCGCGGACGTGACTTCCATTTTCTCTCTGTTCACTCACTTGATACCTGACCTTCGACAGGAGAGGACCTACACTGCAAGTGCTGCTGTGACCTCAGTCTGGAAGCGACAATGGCTCATGTGTCTGGGGAAAGGGCCCCTGCCTTCACTTCAGAGGAGTTGGAGAAGTTAGTGGATGGGGTCCTCCCCCAGTACACGCTACTCTACGGTCCTCCAGACAAACAGGTGAGTACACTGTGAGCATGCTGTATGGGCAATGCCTGTTAGGAGTGGTGTGGATGGAAGATACAGGGGAGGGACTGAGGCCTGCATGAGCAGATGGTGAGTGTATGTGCGTCAGGGCAAGGGTGGGAACGTGGGTCAATGACTGTGATGGTCCGGACGGTTCAAGATTATCCTTTTTCCCTGTACTACTCCTCTAGGTCAGCGCCCACCAGAAGAAGGATATTTGGCGTGCCTGGGGGGTCCACCACAGACGGAGCACCCACTGCCGGAAAAGATGGTGGGACATTCACCGCTGGAGCAAGAAGGCGGCGGAGGCCCAGCAGGGGATGGCCTCCCAACGTGGGAGGGGTGGCCGTCGCACCATGACCCCCCTGATGTTCCAGATCCTGGCGGTGGCATATCCGGAGTTGGATGGACGCTTGAGGGCATCACAGCAGCTACAAGGGGGCGAGTACATTCACATCCATCTGACTCTGTGCGCATTATGAGGTGTCTGGGTGGGGGAGGTGGGCTGTGGGTTCCCCTAGGCCAGGACGAGTTTTGTAGGCAAGGTCCCTTCGTGAGGCAGGCTATGTGGCACCCCAGCCCCACCAGTGGTAAGAGCCATCTACACCTAGTCAGGCTCCTGTGACTTCCATGTGTGCTGCAATCGGGCATAGGCCTTGTACCCCGTGTCCCTGTGATTAATTAGGGAACTCTAAGTGCATGGCGTAGTGCAGAGGGCTGCTGTGTCTGTAGTGTCCGCCAACGGTAGTGTTATTGCATGCACTGAACATGTCTTTCTTCTGTCTCCCCCCCTTTTTGTGGTCTCCCTGTTCTTGTGTGCATTAGCATCATCAGGCGGAGGAGCAGTGCCACCGGAGCAGGAGGGAGCTGCATCCCTAATGGCCCTGGAGGGCGAGACAACGGAGTCTGAAGCCACCAGTGGGACGGAGGGCAAGGGGAGCTCCATGGCGGGGATAGGAGGTGACATCTGCGACAGCGACTCCTCCTCTGATGGGAGCTCCCTTGCGGTGGCGGGCCCCTCTGTGCCCCCGCTTCAACAGGTACAACCGCAACCCCCCCTACCAGCTCCGCCCTCCCAGCAGCCCCCCAACGTGTGTGCCATGGCTGCTCACCCAGGAGGGTGGGCATCTCCTTCGCCCCAGGCACCTTGGTCCCTGCACCAGTCAGCCCTGCTGCCCTCAGTGAGGAGGCTATTGACCTCCTGAGATCCCTCCCTGTTGGGTAGTCTACCATTCTGAATGCCATCCAGGGTGTCGAGAGGCATTTGCAGCAAACAAATGCATACCAGAAGGGCATTCATTCTGGCCAGGCAGCCCAACAGCGAGCATTTCACTGATGGCAGCCATTGCCCCTGTGTCCAGCCTCCCCCCTCCAACTTCCTCCACCCAGACCAAATCCCCTGTGCCTCAGCCTATCCCAAGCAATCCATCAGACCAGCATGCACACACATCAACACACAAGGGTGGCTCAGGCAAACATAAGCACCACATATCCCACAGGCACTAACACAAGCATCATACCCATGCACACACATCCACTGCCTCCACTGTGTCCCCCTCCTCCACGTCTCCCTCCTCCCTCCCTGACTCGTCTCCACTCACACCTGCATGCACTACATCCTCAGCCACTACCTCCATCACCAGCACACCCATCACCACACACCGCTCACGTGCACTCACCACCCCCACTACCATTCAGACATCCCCAGTGTCCTCTACCAGTGTGTCTGTGAGCCCTCCTCCCAAAGTACACAAATGCAGCCACACACCCACCCAACAGCCATCCACCTCACCACAGCCTCCAGCCCATGCACCTTCACCCAAAATCGGCAAACATACACCTCCTACATCCACTACCTCTTCCTCCACTCTCAAACCCCCTCCATCTACCCGTCCCAGTGTGTCTAAAAAGCTTTTCCTATCAAATGTTGACCTCTTCTCTACACCTACTCCCCCGTCCGTCCCCTATGGCCCGCCTTTCCAGGTCCCAACCCAGCACCTCAGCCACCACATCACTGGGCACAGTGGTGCCAGCAATAGCAGGATTTTGGAGTGCACCAAGCAACAGGGCTGCCAGTGTCCCATGGAGCGAGGGCAAGGACATTCTGCCACCTCCAAAAGTAAAAAAGTTGCCCACATCCCAAAGGGAGAAGGCAAAAACACCTGCCACCAAGGGCTCAGGCAAAACAAAAGTGGAAAGTGGCAAGACAGCTGTGCCACCATCCAAGGTGGAGAAGGGCCAGAAAATCAAGGGCAGGTCCATGTCGACGCCAACCTGCATGGCGGACAAGACCGCCACCAGCACCGCCACCTGCATTGCCGCCACAGAGACTGTCGCCAGCACCGCAGTCACAGAGCCCGCCACCAGTACCGCAGTCACTGAGCCCGCCACAAGCACCGCAGTCACTGAGCCCGCCACCAGCACCACTGCCACAAAGACCGCCGCCAGCACCAATTCCACAGAGGCCACCGCCAGCACAGATTCCACAGAGGCCGCCGCCAGCACCGATGCCACAGAGCCCACCGCCAGCACCGATGCCACAGAGTCCGCTGCAAGCACCACCGATACTGGCATCGCCGCCAGCACCGATGCCACTGAGGCAGCCGCAAGCACCGCCGCGACTGACACCGCGGCCAGCACTGATGCCACTGAGGCAGCCGCAAGCACCGCCGCAACAGACACCGCCGCCAGCACCGCCAGCGGCCCCCGCGACATCCTGAGCCAGTGGCACCACCGCAGACATGGCTGCCATCCCCAGTGGTCAGTCGGCCGAGGCTGGTGGTCAGTTCCAGGAGCCTGGGCAGCTTGCATGTTGCACCACCATCAGTGGAGTGTCACATCCACTACCTCAGTCCTTGGCAGGATGAAGCACTCTGGGCACAAAGCCCCCTCCAGAACCAGTGGATAAAGGCATCCACTACCTCAGTCCTTGGCAGTATGAAGCACTCTATGTGCAAATCCCCCTCCAGAACCAGTGGAGAAATGCATCCACTACCTCAGTCCTTGGCAGGATGAAGCACTCCGGGCACCAAGCCCCCTCCAGAACCAATGGAGGAAGGCACGCACTACCTCAGTCCTTGGCAGGATGAAGCACTCTGGGCACCAACCCCCTCCAGAACCAGTGGAGAATCACATCCACTACCTCAGTCCTTGGCAGGATGAAGCACTCTGGGCACAAAGCCCCCTCCAGCACCAGTGGAGAAAGGCATCCACTACCTCAGTCCTTGGTAGGATGAAGCACTCTGGGCACAAAGCCCCCTCCAGAACTAGTGGAGACTGTTATCCACTTGGGAGACTGTGGCTCTGCACTCCCCAGGATAAACCAGTGGGCAACCCACCCACTGGAGAGACTTGAGAGACTGTGGCTTTGCACTCCCCAGGATACATCAATGGGCATAGAGCCCCCTCGTGGAGCTGGTGTTGTGCACTCATCCGGCTGAGATGCCCCCCCTTCCCTTCCCCCTGAGGTGCCTGTTTCATTTCGATCTGATGCCCCAGCAGTGTTCTCTCCATTTGGAGTCTGGTATCGAGTGTGGGCCTCGCCCATGCATTTTGGGCCCAGTGGTCCACGGACTATGAATGGCGCACTATCCGAACTTGTATAGTTGGTGTACATAATTGTTTATACTGTATTTCAAGTTTTGACTAATGGATTTTTATTGATTACAATTGTTGAACTCATTTCCTTTTGTCATTGCGTTTTTCCAGAGGGGTTTTGGGGGGTGTAAATGTAATGTTGCAGCATGTATTAGTGTTTATGTTGTTGTGGGTGAGGGTGGGGGTTGGGGTATTGCGTGTTGCATGTGTGTGTCACTTTCTTTTCCCTCCCCCTCCCCTGTGTTGTAGGTGCAGTACGTCGTTCGTGCTCCCGGTAGAGGAGCAGGAGTATTATCGCAGGGAGGATTTGGAGTTCTGGCTCCATGGCGTCCTGGTTCCTCGTGGGTAGTGTAGAGGTGAGTGTTTTCCCTTCCAAGTCCTGTTTCCGCCGAGTTTTTGTTTGCGTTGGTTCCGCCCTGGAAAAGGTGGCGGATTGGCCTCTCATAATAGTGTGGGCGGTACATTGTCTTCCGCCTGTCTGTTGGCGGTGACCGCCATGCTTTTTGTTTGTACCGCCGTGGCGGTCGGAGTGTTAAAGTGGCTGTCTATGTTGGCGGTTTCCGCCATGGTCGTGATTCCATTTTTTTACCGCCAGCCTGTTGGCAGTCTTACCACCGCTTTGACACCGACCGCCAGGGTTGTAATGAGGGCCTATGTCATTTTGCAGCCTTGCATTACAGGTCAAGCAATAGCTTAGGCTAGAAATCAAGGTATGCGCTTCTGGTTTTTTTCGTTTGCACCCCCAAATGCGAACCTTCTAGACACCTTCTTTAGCTGTTTCTGTAGCAGATGCAATAATGGGATAGCCTGGCCCACTGTACTACCCTGCTCGATAACTTCCTGTGTGAAAATCTCAAAAGGGAGCAGCATTTGTGTGAGGCATTTGACTAGGCCCCATGTGTCAGCATCCATGGTCATACCTTTCCCAACTGCATCAGCTCCACTGTGAATGACGTAGTCTTTGCTCTGTTTGTACTACTCAAACAGATGTTGCAACATATAATAGGTTGAGTTCCAACGTGTTGGCACTTCCTGCATCAGGGCTTAAACTGGTAGTCTATCATTCTGAATAATCCACAACTGTTTCAGGGATTTAAAGAACGGCTGAAATGAGTACAGATGTGTCTGCAGGTGGTCAGTATGTTGCTCACAATGTCTTCTTTTTAGGAAAGTCTTGCACAACCAGGTTGATGCAGTGTTCCAAACACAGGTCCCTGAAGTAGCTACCATCTGCCATGGCCTTGACTATGTTGCTGCCATTGTCCGCAGCAATAAATCCAGCTCAAAGACCTCTGAGTCACAACCATTCAGACACCTTGCTACTAAATTCCTCCAAGATGTTTGCAGTTTACATGGTTACTGTTGCATGCCACCGAACTCTCTTACAAAATGTCTTCAGGGCCAAGACCTGTAGATAGCTTATGCTTTACCCCCAGAAGAGAGATGCAGTGTGCAGTGATGCACATGCAATCAGTCATCTGACAACTGGTCCACATGTCTGTCATCAGGTGGATAGTGTAGACAACACTTTGCTGCAAAGCTTATTCAACCAATTGCAGCACATTGTGATGCAGCTTTGGACCAGCAACTCTGGCACAATAGGTCCGGCTTGGAACCTTCAGGCAGGTCGACACAAACTCTAAGACATCCACTCTATACACAAAAGAAAAGGGGAGGAGGTCCAGCGCTAACATTTTTGCCAGCTTGTCATTGTACAAATGTGCCGCTGGATTGTTGCAGTCTTAGGGCCCCTCCTGCCTAAACATGCCCATAATTATATCCTAGATTTTCTTCTTTAGAGGGACCATTGATGCAGGTGACTTTTCAGATGTAGGTGGTGGTAGACTCAATGCATGTTCTAGAGGTGCAGACACCGTATGTTGTGGTGTCTACATCTTACTCTGAGTCTTCCTGTGCCATTGTGCAGTCGCTGAGGTGGGTGATTCTGGTGCACTGCTGGGGACAGGGCTGTATTGCGTAAGAATGATGTCACCCTCTTCTTCCTCACCTTCCACCGTGATTTGACTAGGTGTTGCTGATGTTTCCAGGCTCTCATCACCTTCACCACCATGACCACGTTGAGCCTTTCATTTAAAGTGCTGCTCCCTACGGAATGTGTGATGGTTTTTTATATGGGTCATCTGGCCTCCAGTACCATAATGTGAACCAGGCTTACCATGACGAACACTTTTGTGGCAAATGTAGCATATGGCAATGTTCTCCTCCTGTTTTCTAATCATAAAAAAGTCCCAAACCGGGAGGAGTACTTTCTTATTGGGCCACTGCCAATGCCCGATGAAGAATTGGATGTAGGCGGTCGTGGGTGTGTGGATTGCTTCTCTGAAGTGCATACTTGTACTGAGGTAGGGGTTGGTGCAGGTCTCTGCTGAAGCCTTACAAAAATGGGAGCTGGTGTTGATGTCTGTGCCACATTCCTCGGAGCAGGTTGGATAGTATTGCCGGACTCCTCTGTGCCAGCTTCCACAATGACTGTGTCATCATCATCATTCTGATCATCATCCTCTTCTATGATTCTAAGGCTTTCTGGAACTTTTCTTTTTCCCTTGATTCTCCTGGTGTCTCTCGGACTCTCCCAGGGTTCAGGCCATGTCCCTATCATCATCACGAGAAGTGGTAATTGTAGAAGATGGTGAAGTAGTACCTTTCCTTTTTCTTGCTGGAGATCTGGGAGCCATTGATTCTAAAAGAGGAGGTTTTTGCTTGACAGAAAGCTGGTCATCCTGTTCTGCCCCAACTTCAGGAAGATCTGACTGCAGCTGGTGTCCACTTTGCTCTGTTTCCTGAAACAATTCGCTACTACTTTGTGAACGGGGCAAATCCAATTGAACATCACTGCATATCGTCATCACCATGATTGCAGTGGCTGCTCACTAACAGACATGGTCTTGGGCTTGGGTTGGGGTGGTGCTGCTGATGCGGGAGTGCTCCCCGGTTGCTCTCCGGAGGCTGGTGTGGCAGGCACACGTCTCTTGGAAAAGGTCGCGGTTGACAGGCCACCGGCGGAACGCTGCTTCTTTTCACTGGTCACTTTCTTGGGAGCAACTTTCTTTGGGGCTATCTTAACTAGCTCTAGGTTGGCAGATGCACTAAGATGCAAAAAAGAAAGAGTTTGGTGCCTGTGGACCAAAGTAACTGTAAGGCCTTCTCTTTTGCAGTACTGCGGGTGATGTGGGGTGTCTTGTACATCTAAAAACAACCAAGCAAGAAAAAAATGTACTTAGTAAAATGTGGCATTGTTACAGCAGGTTGAAAATAGTACAGAGAAATGCAATCTCAGTGTGGTTGGTTACTTATGTAATATACCTATTATTTAACCAACCACTACAAAGGCAAGCCACACCACTACACAATAAATAAAAAAAAACATTTCCAAGGGACCACTACCTGCCCTGAAAAAATACCGAAACAAAAGGTTTCGGATTTTTTTTTAAGTGCAGCTCGTTTTCCTTTAAGGAAAACGGGCTACACTTGAAAAAAAAAACTGCTTTATTAGCAAGCAGTCACGGACATGGAGGTCTGCTGTCTACAGCAGGCCTCCATGTCATTGAGTGCCCATAGTCGCTATGGGTCCGCAATTTGCGACCCACCTCATTAATATTAATGAGGTGGGTCTTTGCGACCCCATAGCGACTCGCAGACGGTGTCTGAGACACCGTTCTGCATAGCAAATTGCGAGTTGCAATTTGCGAGTCGCTCGGACTCGCAAATTGCAAGTCGCAATTTGCTTTGTACCTACATCTGGCCCATGGTTCCCAACAGGGTGGCGGCGGTCAGAGTTGTGGTCAGCCACAGTGGCGTTGAATTCAGCGCCACCATGCTGATCACGAGTCCCCTTTCTGCCAGCATTTTCATGGAGTGGTTCCAGCTATGAAAGGCTTGCAGAAAGGACGTCCTGGGGACCAGAGGGGGGAGCCTGCACTGCCCATGACCATGTCGTGGGCTGTGCATGGTCCCCCCGCACAGCATCCTCAGAATGCGCACTGTTTGCTATGGCAGACAGTGCGCATTCTGAGGGTGCTGGGGCCCCCTATGTGCAACGTCAGTGGTCGTGGTGCCATCAGGAGCCGGGGCCAGTGCCACTGCACACTTTCCACTGGGCACTGGCCTGACCGGTGGAAACCTCAGATTTCATAGAAACATTGTAATTGGCCTGGCATGGCAGTGTCCCCTCCATAGGGCTGGCGGGCTGATGGTCAGCCAGCCAGCCTTGTAATGAGGCCCTAGGTTAGTCTTTGAAACTAACATATCCTCTGTGCCCAGATAAAGTCAGCTATTACCCTTTATGCATTCATTATGCATTAAATTCATCAAATATATGATAAAAATTGCTGTTTGAGCAGAGGCATCTTTTTTTCTCCCAACAGTCAAATTGATGATTCAAAATAGTAATTTTGAAAGGACCATTTACCCCTTGGAGGAAGAATTATAATCATTGCCATCATGAACAATCCCTTAACATATAAATTACACAGGCCATCCTTACATCTATGCACTTTTTCAAATACAATGTATGAATCAGCTAATATCAGCATATATCACAAATAAGATACTTAAGGCATACACCTACACATTTCCCAAAATCTTGAGGAATGCTGTAATAAAGATATACTCTTCCTAATCTGCTAGAGGGAGCGTAAGGAAGTGAACTATTATTTGTGGTGGATGGGAGCCCACCACAGATAATGAAGGGGCTGATTTATATTTAAGTGGATGGCCCATGTTTCTGTCAGGGGGCTGGATTAACTTATTCCATTCCAATGGGAGCCAGGCTGCCCAACAAATTTTAAATGACCACTAAGCAGGCATTCATTTTTAAAAGCAGAGCAGTCACTGCTGTTGCACAATTTACTGTTCAATACACAGCCTCATTGGAAAGACGCAGCCCTGTAACAAGTAGAATTCTTCTTCCTTTTCAAAACGAAAATCTCAAAAAGAAAAAAAAGTAATGCTACCCTTATAATAGGAGCCTTCTCCCATGACGAGGAACATTATACTTTTTAGTGTACCTGGCAGTAAAAGTGGTAAAAAATGACTACATGTCCCCAAATTTAATTTGGGTGAACGTACATGTATCTGTTTCTCTGGTGGCCCATAATCCCCAGGGCCATCGGAGAAGCTTGGCCAAGGCAGAGACAAAGTAGACCACTATATTCCCTATATGGGTAGGGAACTCCATTGCACAAAATCACTAACCTAATAGGTTCAGTCAAAGCTTTCAATATTGTAAACCTAAATTCAGCTCATGGTAGGTAATGAACAGAGCAGACAGGCTACCTTAAGGGAATGTGTAAAGTATTTAGAAGTACCAATAGAGTTGAATCAAAAACACAACACAATAAAAATGCCAATCCAATTCACAAACGTTGAGTAAAATTAAATAATCAAAATTATACCAAAATGACAAAGCTACAATAAGGAGAACTGCAGATATGAATCTGATAAGATTTAGGTGAGAATAGAGCCACAACCACTAAACACCGTTGATAGTCTATGGAAGTAGTAGACTGGGACCAAGTGGTGATTTCAGGCTGACTGCAATGGAGAACAGGTCAGGGGTTGGATGTGCTACTTTGGGATGTAGTCTCTGAAATGGGAATGAAAACTCTTTAGCGGGACATGGTTGCAGGGTGTATCTGCCAGTAGGCTCCACAAGGCTGGATACTTTCTCACTGAGTACCTGTTGAAACAGATTTGCTGCTGCAGAGGTGCTCAAGAGGGAGAACTCTGTTTCTTCAGCTAAGGAGGGCTGGATGGTTGATCATGGTCCTTTGGCATTCTGGAAGTCAGGATTTATCTAAGTGTCACAGCTTTTCTGAGATTTAGGAGATGTCCAGTTAGACCCAGCCAAAGGTCCCAGGATCTCAGTGACAGCACTTAAAGGCCAAGACTCACTCAAGTAGTGGCCACAATGAGGGTCCAGTCCAGGTCCAGTTGCAACTGGTCAGGTGGACACTTCAGTGAAAAGGACTCTTGCTGCTTGTGTGTCTCTGTAGACACTCAGGCAGTCAGCCAAGTGATCCTTAGAGGTGAATTATTTATCCTGGGGCAAGTGGAATCAGGCCCAATCATTCAGGTCTCCTAGTAGGTCTCAAACAGCAGGTGGAATTTTGTTCTGATCTTTCACTGGTCCAGGAAATGTTCTGATAAAGGTGCCTTGGGGTGCCACAGGTGTAGTTGGTACTAGCTAGTGAAATGGTGTGACTCCTGGGTTGTTCCTAACCAATGGGATAAAAGTTCCCAGTTGTAGCCCTACCCATGTTTGCAGCAGATATGTTTGCCATAAAATAAACAACCCTGCAGTACACCCAAGAGATGTGACAAGGGAAATGAGCAGTTCCCTCTGTGGTCACTCAAAGCTAGCTCTCCTGCTACTGGGTTTGGTGTCAGCCTGACTGTGGGAACAAACGTTTTCTTCACCAGGTCTCACCATGCAATTATTTGTGTAAGTAGGTAGGGGGGTGCGGCAGGGATGTGACCTGGCTCCTACCCTTTTTCTTCTGTACACTAATGGGTTGTTTGACTTTTTGGTGGAACAATGTAAGGATGCCCCTAAAACTAATAGTAAGAACGCCCCGGTATTGATTTATGCAGATGACGCAGTATTTATGGCTCGCACTATGAATGGCTTTCGTGAGGCGGTCAGAGCCTATGAAATTTTCATGCCAGCCCTGAACTTAGAGATAAATTGCAATAAATCGCACTTTATGGTGTATGGGAAACCACTCAGTAGGGCGGGGCTGAAGATCAACGCGCAAGTAATCAGTAAGTTTCAGGAATTCCCCTATATAGGGGTTCATTTCGATGACAAGGGTTCCTGGAAATCTTGCATTTCCAGGAGAGGGGCACTTTTTAATGCAAAAGTAGGTGCCACTTTAGAGTTTGCTGCCAGGGTGGGTAATTAACCTGTTAAGGCCCTGCTTGAAATATATAGGCAAAAGTGTCTCCCAGTCTTGCTGTATGGGGCATCACTATGTGGGCATAAAGAAAATAGGGCCCCTGCCATAGAGGAAAATTGCTTCTGCAGAAGGTTGTTAGGAGTTGGTCAAAATGTTTCCAGCTTCTGTCTGCATGCCGAATTGGCCTTAGACTTTATAGTGTACCAAAATCAGTGTACCAAAAAATTCCTTTCCACCAAATGCGGGGTAATTACGTCCACTGCTTTGTGCTTTAGTCATGTTCAAAACTACAATGGGAATTAACATGAGAAACACACGTTTTGTGACCCCCCTTTTTCTCAGCCCTGGCTGGGCAGATCACCAGAAAACTTTCCATGTAACAAGAATCACTGGCACACTTATTTTGGAAATGTTCATGAAGATTCATCAAATGGTTAAAAAAATATAGGCAAGTCAAAAGTAAAATATTTCTAGGGAAACATGGTCCTAACTATAATTATGTGCCAGTAGGTAATGTATAAAATATGGTACAGATCCTCATATAGATACCTATATACATTCTTCTTAGACCTGACAGCCTTAGGGTGGTCACCCCTAACTTTTTGCCTGCCTGCCTCCCTCTACTTTGTGGACCCTGTTTTTGCTGGTTTTAGGACTCTGTGCACTTTACCACTGCTACCCAGTGCTAAATTGCATATGCTCTCTCCCTTTAAACAGGGTAACATTGGTTCACACCCAATTGGCTTATTTAATCTACTTATAAGTCCCCAGTAAAGTGCACTTGTTGTGCCAGGGCCTGTAGATTAAATGCTACTAGTGGGCCTGCAGCACTGATTGTGCCACCCACATAAGTAGTCCCTTAACCATGCCTCAGGCCTGCCATTGCGATGCCTATGTGTGCAGTTTCACTGCCACTTCGACTTGGCATGTAAAAGTACTTGCCAAGCCTTAAACTCCCCTTTTGCTACAATGGGTATACCCTACTTAACTCACATGGCAGGGTGCTGTGCAGACAAAAGGCAGGACATGTACCTGTGTAGTTTACATGTCCTGGTAGTGTAAAACCCCTAAATTCATTTTTACACTGCTGCGAGGCCTGCTCCCTTCGTAGGCTAACATTGGGGCTGCCCTCATACATTGTTTGAGTGGTAGCTGCTGATCTGAAAGGAGTAGCAAGGTCATATTTAGTATGGCCAGAATGGTGATACAAAATCCTGCTGACTGGTGAAGTTGGATTTAATATTACTATTTTAGAAATACCACTTTTAGAAAGTGAGCATTTCTCTGCACTTAAATCCTTCTGTGCCTTTCAATCCATGCCTGGCTGTGCTTAGTTGACAGCTCCCTTGTGCATTCACTCAGACACACCCCAAACACAGGATACTCAGCCTCACTTGCATACATCTGCATTTTAAATAGGTCTTCTAGGTCTGGGAGGGTGGAGGGCCTGACACTTGCATGTCAAAAGACAGTAGCCTGCCCTCACACAAAGACTGCCACACCCCCTTCTGGGACCCTGGCAGACAGGATTGAACTGAAAGGGGACCTTGAGCACTTCTAAGCCACTCTTTGGAGTCTCCCCCACTTCAAAGGCACATTTGTGTATTTAAACAGGCCCTCTGCCCCTATCAACTCAGACACTTCCTGGAGAAGAGAACCTGAACCAGAACCTGCATCCTGGCTGCTCAAAGGACTCACCTGTCTGCTTTCTGTGAAGGACTGCTGCCTTACTGTTGCCCTGCTGCCTTGCTGCTCTCTGGCTGTGGTGAAGAAGTGCTCTCCAAGGGCTTTGATAGAGATTGCCTCCTGTTCCCTGAAGTCTCATGACCAGAAAGACTTCATCTCTACAAGAAGGACTCCTTGTGCGGTGAAATTCGACACACAGCCTGCCAGAAACGACGCACAGCCTGCACTGTGGTGAAAATTTCACTGCACGCCAAACCAGAACAACGGAGCCCAACTTCGCAAGGAGAATGTCGACACAGCGCCAGCGTAGCGACTGGAATTTGAATGCACGGCCCTACCGGATCGACGTACAGCCAAGCTGGAACGACACAGCCCAACTTCCAGAGAGGAATCGACGCAGCTCCTGCCATGCGGTAGAAAATTTGATGCAACGCCCACCGGATTGATGCAGCTCCTGTGACTTTATCCTGCCAGTGCCGGAAATCCACGCATCGTCCCGGGGTGTCTGAAAACCCTGCAACCCGAAGAGGATCCACGACCGAGTGCCGGAAATCGGCGCTTAGCCATCCCTGCATGAAAACGAAATGACGCATCACTGTGTGCGGCCCTAGAAATTGAAGCACACCCCTTTGGTTCCACGCATCTCCTCCTCTGCGGTTCTTTGCGGAGATTTTTCATACAAACCAGGTACTTTGTGCTTAAGAGAGACTTTGTTTTGCTTTTAAAAGACTTAAGACACTTTATATCACTTTTCAGTGACATCTCAACATATACTTATTGCATTTTAAATCGTTTTGACCGGCATCTTATCAGATAAATATTATATATTTTTCTAAACACTGTGTGGTGTATTTTGTGGTGCTATATGGTGTTATTGTACGATTTATTGCACAAATATTTTATACATTGCCATCTAAGTTAAGCCTGACTGCTCAGTGCCAAGCTACCATATGGTGGGCACAGGATCATTTGGATTGTGAGTGACTTACACTGACTAAAGTGAGGGCCCTTGCTAGGACAGGGGGTAACCTGACTGCCAACCAAAGACCCAATTTCTAACAACTCTGTTTCCATCCACGATGTACTGCCTGGGATAATGGTTCAGCCCAAACCGGGGATCAGCTCTCTTGACCTGTGAATGATGGCAGTTTCTGATTACGTGTACACATTCACCTGAAAATGAATACACAGTGTCCGGATTGGTTGGCTAGTCCTTTAGTTTTAACTTTTCTTTTTTTCTAGTTCCCCTTTCTTTTCTTTGCTTCTCTTTTTATTTTAAATGTTCTTAAGAGGATACTCAGCTCTCTATGCAGTGCAAACAAGTTGCAGGCATGCTGCTTATTTCATCTGCAGTGCACAGTATTCCACATGGCTACTTTCTGTAAACCAATCCACCATTTTGGAATGCTGATTGTTCTAAAAATGGAGGTCATGTTGGAAGTTTAAAACAGTGATAGACTGTGTAATATACCTCTGCCTGACAGAAACCCACTACTATGTGTAATTTTGTTATTAAAAGAATGCTTCCCATGTTTAAATGACAGCATGTTTTCTTTATCCTATTTGTATTCTTTTAATTTATTTTTCACATGTTCTTGAGTGTGTGTGTGTTTTATTGCGGTTTTGTCAGAGTGAATGTAAGAATGAGTCAGTGAATGGATAAATGGATGTAAGAGCGCAAAGATGGGTATCAGAGTTCATGTTTGATCATTTAATGAGTGCCTAAACCTATTAATAGGTCAACAAATACTTTCATTCAAAACCTTGACCTAATCACATTACCAATGCTTGTTCATGCCTCTCCTACAATTTGTTTCAAACCTACTGAGTGTTTGTCTTAACTTTAATTTGATTCTGAGCTTCTTGTACTGCTCTGTGGCCTTCTTTTCAGCTATATAAACACACACACAAATGGAGGGCCCAGTCTGAGCCTCATTTAGCTCGTAGTGACAGATCCACCTTGTGACTAATCGAATCTGTCTGCTAGTACCAGCCTGCCAATGCTGGAGCCATTGGGCCACTTGTGGAGAGGGGAGCCGGATGGCTAGGGGCGCTAGAGGAGATTAGCATATCTTTGTTGGCATCAGTTGATCAGCACCATGGTACCTGCCCTAACTTCCTTGACTGTCTACTGGCATGGCCTATAAAATAAATTAAACGCAACCTCCCTCTGAGTCTCAGGCCTCATCAGTGAGGTATAGTTTGATTCTTGGAGCACAGTGAACGCAAGATCCACATCTGCTTATGGTCAATCAATCAATCAATCAATCAATTATTTGTAAAGCGCACTACGTACCCGTGAGGGTTTCAAGGCACTGAGGGTGGGGAAGGAGGGCTGAGGGGGTGCTGCTACTGCACGAAGATCCAGGTCTTTGAGGAGTCTTCTGAAGGAGAGCAGGTCCTGGGTCTGTCTTAGGTCAGCCGGGAGGGTGTTCCAGGTCTTGGCGGCGAGGTACGAGAAGGATCTGCCACCTGAAGATTTGCGTTGGATGCGGGGGATGGATGCGAGGGCGAGGTTGGCGGAGCAGAGGTGCCGGGTAGGGATGTAGAAGCTGAGTCTGCTGTTCAGGTATGTTGGTCCGGTGTTGTGGAGTGTCTTGTGTGCGTGTGTGAGGAGCTTGAAGGTGATCCTCTTTTCGACGGGGAGCCAGTGAAGGTCTCTGAGGTGGGGGGTGATGTGGCTGTGGCGAGGGATGTTGAGGATGAGTCGGGCGGAGGAGTTCTGGATGCGTTGTAGGCGTTGTAGGTGTTTTGATGGGATGCCGGCGTAGAGGACGTTGCCGTAGTCGAGTCTGCTGCTGACGAGGGTCTGGGTTACTGTTTTTCTTGTTTCTGTTGGGATCCATTTGTAGACTCTGCAGAGCATGCGGAGGGTGTTGTAGCAGGAGGAGGAGACGGCGTTGACCTGTTTAGACATGGAGAGGGATGAGTCGAGGGTGAAGCCGAGGTTCCGTGCGTTGTCGGTGGGTGTCGGTGGGGGACCCAGCGATGTCGGCCACCATGAGTTGTCCCAGGCGGAGGGGGTGGGCCCAAGGATGGGGACCTCTGTTTTGTCCGAGTTCAGTTTTATCCTCTGTCTCTCATCCAGTCGGCGATGGCTTTCAGTCCCTCGTGGAGGTTGGTTTTGGTGGTGCAAGGGTCATTGGTGAGGGAAAGGATGAGTTGGGTGTCGTCGGCGTAGGAGATGATGTTGAGGTTGTGCTGACGGGCCACCTGTGCTAGGGGGGCCATGTTGATGTTGAACAGCGTCGGGCTGAGGGATGAGCCATGGGGTACGCCACAGATGATGTTGGAGGCCTTGGATTGGTACAGGGGGAGGCGGACTCTTTGGGTTCTGCCAGTGAGGAAGGATGCAGTCCATTCTAGGGCCTGGTCTTGGATTCCTGCTTCGCAGAGGCGGGCTTTCAGGGTGTGGTGACAGACAGTGTCAAAGGCGGCCGAGAGGTCTAGGAGGATTAGGGCTGATGTTTCTCCGTTGTCGAGGTGGCTCCTGATGTCGTCTGTGGCTGCGAGGAGGGCGTTTTCGGTGCTGTGGTTACGCCTGAAGCCGGACTGGGAGGGGTCAAGGATGTTGTTGTCTTCGAGGTACCGAGTGAGCTGTGTGTTGACGATTTTCTCTATGACTTTTGCCGGGAAAGGGAGCAGGGAGATGGGCCGGACGTTTTTTAGTTCCATGGGATCCGCTTTTGGTTCCTTGAGAAGAGCGTTGATTTCGGCGTGTTTCCAGCTTTCCGGGAATCTTGCAGTTTCAAAGGAGATGTTGATGATTCTCCATAGGTGTGGAGCGATGGCTGTGTCTGCTTTATTAAAGACGTGGTAAGGGCAGGGGTCTGATGGTGATCCAGAGTGGATGGAGTTCATGGTCTTGCGGGTTTCATTGTCGTTGATGCTGGTCCAGGAGGTCAGCCGGCTGGGGCGGGTGGAGTTCGTAGAGGGCGGCATAGGGGTGTCCGAGGTATGAGGGGAGTTGAAGCTGTCGTGGACTTCAGTGATTTTCTGGTGGAAGGCGGTTGCTAGGGCGTCGCATAGTTCTTGGGATGGGGTGATGTCGTTGACGGTGGCGCTAGGGCTGGAGAGTTCTTTTATGATGTTGAAAAGTTATTTGCAGTCGTGGGCGTTGTTTTCTAGGCGGGTTTTGAAGGAGGATCTTTTTGCTAGCCTGATGAGTTGGTGGTGTTTGCGTGTAGCATCCTTGAGTGCCGTGTGGTTGTTTGGAGTGCGTTCGAGTAGCCATATTTGCTTGAGTTTCTGGCAGTGGCGTTTGGAGGCTTGGAGGTCGTCAGTGAACCAGGTGGCCTTTTTGTTGGAGCCTTTGTTGGAGGGTTTTCTGAGTAGAGCAAGGCGGTCCGTGCAGTCGTTGATCCATAGCTTGAGGTTGTGTGCGGCGGTGTCAGGGTCAGTGGGGTTGGCGGGCGGTTTCTGGGTTAGGGTGTTGGTTAGTTGATCTTCGGTGATTTTGCCCCATTGTCGGCAGGGTGGTTGTTCGGTGAGGTGGTGTTCTGTTTGTTTCTTGAAGGTGAAATGGATGCAGTGGTGGTCGGTCCAGTATAGTTCGGTGGTGTGGTTGAAGGTGACGTGGTTGCTTGTGGAGAAGATGGGGTCAAGGGTGTGACCAGCTGTGTGGGTGGGTGTGTTGACGAGCTGTGTGAAGCCGAGGTTGGTGAGGTTTTCGGTCAGGGTGGTGGAGTTGGTGTCATTGTTGTTTTCAAGGTGAAAGTTCATGTCCCCGAGGAGGTGGTAGTCCATGGAGGCGAGTGCATGGGTGCTTGCCAGGTCGGCGATGGCGTTGCTGAACGGTGCCCTGGGTCCTGGAGGTCTATAGAGGAGTGTTCCTCTGAGCCTGGTGTTGGGGTCGGTGCAGACTTGAAAGTGTAGGAGTTCGGCGGCGCAGAAGGAGTCGTCCAAGGTGGTCTTGACTTCGAGGGTGGCTTTGTGGACGATGGCTATGCCTCCTCCGGTTCTGTTGGTGTGGTCTCGACGGGAGACTTTGTATCCATCCGGGATGGCTATGGCGATTTCGGGTGCTGAGGAGTCATTCCACCAGGTTTCGGTTAGAAAGGCCACGTCCGGGGTGGTGGAGTCAAGCAGGTCCCAGAGTTCAGTGGCGTGCTTGCTTGCTGAGCGGGTGTTGAGAAGTATGCAGTGGAGGTGGTTGGTCTTGGTTCTAGGTGGTTTGTGGACTCTGGTGCAGGTGAAGCTGCAGTTGTGGCAGGAGAAGGGTCCGTGCGTGCTCTTTGGGAAGGCCTGGAAGCAGGTGGTGTTTCGGCCGGTGTTGAGTGCGTGTAGGGTGTTGGCGTTGTAGCGGATTCTGACGGGGTGGCTGTTGCTGGGTCCAGGGGTTCTGGCACTGGGCGCGGTCCAGGCACGGATGGGCGCAGACGGGGTTGCTTCTGGTGTGCCCCCGGCGCGCCAGCGGCACGGTCGCGCAGCGACCGCCATTAAGAATGGAGGGGGAAGGCTGGGAGGCGGTGGAGTGGGTGAATGGGAGCGCGGGGCAGGGCAGCGGGAAAAAAGAGCGGGAAATGGAAGAGCAAGGAAAACGGAGAGGCAAAAAGAGCAAAAGATGGAAAAAAGATGGAAAAAGATGGAAAAAGATGGATAGAGCAGAAAGGCAAAAAGAGGTGAAAAACGGAGTCAAACGATAGAAAGAAAGCGGAGAAGAGAGTCAAGAAAAGGAGTGAAGGCTGAAGGGGCAGAGAGACACTCTAGTGGATCGGGTCCCGAAGGGCCTCGATCCCTAGACGCAGCAAGGGCGGGGAGAGGGAGACACGGGCACGGCTTGGTGGTGCTGTGCGTGTGGGTAGTGTGCTACCAGGCCAAAATAGGTCAGTAAAATGGTCAAAGGCAAAATGGCATTATCCCCATCTAAAATGCTGTTTTCACCAGTATTATAAGCAAATACCTTCTGTAAAAAACAAATAAACTTTATGGCACTCTGAAGGGAAGCGTCAAAAACCCCATGCACCATAACACCTGCCAACTCAGAAACCCTGTCTGCCGCGGGGGTCCTATGACAATGTTGGTTATGGAACCCATTGCTTAAAACTGATACTGCAACCAGGAACGTCCTTTTGCATCAACACACCAGGCTGCCAACACCTAATGATCACTCAATATTAGGTGAACCATCACTTCTGTTTTCAATAGTGATCTTCCAATTTCTAAAAGTATCAAAGCTTATAGGAGCGGATGAACGCTCATCAGAAGAATCGCGTTTTAGACATTGAACTTACTTGTCTTTATGCACCTGACATTGCGGAATTTAGGAAAAACATGAGACGATTTTACAAGTGCAGTTACCATATTCAGAGGTAAATAGCTCATGACTAAAGACTAGTCTGATCCTGAGTTGAAAAACTGTTGTGTTATTTTGCACATGTGCTAAATACCGCATGTCTGTAGTCCACACGCACTATTTACCACATACACTGTTTTAGGCAATTTACTACATGCGAAAAATTACCCATATGGTAAATTCCGCTCAATTATAAGTCAGGGAGGTAATTAAACCAGCAGAAAATACCATCCGAAAATGCCTCCAGTCAAAACAGGTGGTAAAAATCTTGAAAGTGTAGAGAATGGAAGAAAAGCTGTAAAACAATAGAAACATTCAATGAATATCACACATCTGCACACAGTCCCAAACTTGTATTAACATCCAGAGATAGATGAAGCTCTCAAAGGTTGATTGCAGCATTTCACACTTCCATTCCACAGTCCACCAAAATGGATGCAGCACTGTTAGGTCAATATATCATGCTATGCCAGATACATATTCTGCTGCAACAAACCATACACCATGAGGATGGAAACAAGATCACCAATCAGCGACTCAAATGGTGGCCTTGATTGACAGAGTAAGGCTGAATTTTGTAAACATGAGTCAGCTTGAGATGCAGTGGACACACAGGCTTGATATATAGCACCATACAAAACATAATTTCACCTTTACGGAGACCCTGGAGCCCAACATAGGGATCCACTGACATCCTCCATCCTGAAAATAGTAGAAGCTTTAGAATTCTTTGCAAGAGGCACCACACAGCCGGCAGTAGGACTGGTGCATAGCAATGGCCTTTCTCAGTCATCCTTTAGCACAATACTCTGATAAATGATGGATGTTTTGCAGAAATTAGTGTAAGAAAACTGGGCTCTTTTGCAGATGTCCTCCACTTTTTGCCCCCATTTGGACCCATAGCTGTTGGTGTTTTGCCTCTGATAGTGCACTGGGACCTGTCTAAATTATTTGTCAACATGGTAATTGCTTGATTGGCAAGACTATACCCCATTGTAAGCTCCTAGTAAAAGGTGCTGAGGATACTCAGGGCTTAGGTGGTAAAGGGATCCCCAGGGTTACAGCACGAGGTTGTGCCACCCTAGGTGGCCCATGCAAACTACTGATGGCAGGCCTGATACTGCAGACTGCCAGAGCAGTGCAAACTGCTCGAGTTATATTGTACCCTCACCACGAGTAGCACAGTCCCAAAGACTGCCTTACATATATGTCATCCTAAAAGGAGGCCTTTACAGCCCAGGAGGCAGGGTGCACGATATTTAAGGTGCAAACATATCAGCACAAGCTTATATGTCTCTATATCATTCTTTCCTATTAAGATACATTATAAGTGCAGTCCAGGCCATGGGATAACATGGGACTTAAGCCTGGGCAGTCCCAGGCTGCTAGCTCCATTATGGTACCACCTAGATATGTTGAGATTGGTGTCAAACAACCTCTCTCCCCAATATGAATCTGGTATCACAGGACAGCTGGCATGCACCCAGGTGGCACACTAAAAGTTACCCACCTGTTTGGTACTTTTCTTTGGGCTCTGACCAGTCAGCACGTGCTTTTTCGCTCACTTGCTGCTGCCAAGACAGGTTTCTGACCTCCTGCCAGGCAGCATGGATGCTCCCAGGAACCAGAAACTAATGCTGAGGCAGGAAGGAGGTCATACGCCTGCCCCCCCGCCAACCACTCTAGTGAATAGAGCCATCAAGGCAGTGAGCTTCAAAGGCTTCACCACCCCAGATAGCCATCTGTGCTGTCCCTCAGTGGAGGAAACAGCCGTCCGCTTGCCTCAGGCACATTTGTTTGTGGATAGGTGGGAAATTAGGTATGCAGGATTGTGCACACCCCCATCAGGCTGACCACTTCTCTAGGGTGAGCAGCCCAGTCTGCTTACAAAATTGTGATTTCTGCCATCTTAAGAGTGGCCAAATAGAGGATTTAGAGCAGCTAAAGGTGACCTGTCCTTTTAAGTGTTGTTTTGGGTGTTTCTGTTCTCTGGGATTATTTTCCACACTTCAGGAGCTTCCAGTTCCTACAAATGGCTATGTCCTGATGTTTTGCGGTTGTGCTCTTCATCTGGTGAGGTATTTAGCATATGTGCTAAATAACACATTAGAAGTGTCATGCACTAAATCAAGCTTATTCCTTTTCAGATACAGATGAGTTCATTGTTTAAATAAACCACCATTAAAAAGTTTAAGAATTATTACCTTATTTGATTGTGGTAGGGTAAGACACCACTAACTCTGTGCCCAATACAAAAGTGTTGTGTACTGTATCTATTTTGTCTGAAATATTATCCCTGTATTGTTATGTAGCCATTTTGTTACCATTCATCCCACCCACACAAGCAAAGCTATGATTATTTCTGTGTATTCTTTTATTAAAGACGTGCTGCTGTTGATTTTGTGGATTGTTAAAAAATAACTTGTTTTGAAAATGATCTTGACCTTAACACTGGACACTGGACTATTCAGATTTTTTGTGTAGTCACATGTGATGGTCACTATGAACAGTTGTCATTGGAGAATTGACGAAACATTACTGAAATTGTCACTGACCGTAATACTTAGTTATCTGGTTGCTGTCATTGGTATGCTGGTTGATGAAGAAACGCATTTGTTGCTGTTGCCTGAGCTGGGTCACATGAACAAAAGTCATGTGATGTCATTGATATGATTTCCTGTTCTGTCATCATTCTGCTAACTACCATTTTCAAAGCCCAAAAAAGCCTACCCCTGGTTTGTCACAAAATATTGGCAACTTTGGAATTGCGGTGGAGGAATAATTAATTTTGCCCAATTCAAATAGAGTTGGAAAAAGTGTTGTAAGTTGCAGATTAATAAGAGATAAGTATCTATAAACGATATAAAAAAGATTATTTTACATTATGGTGTCAAACAGAGGGATAAATAAGTGTTACATAATTAAGTCAATGCCTCCAAAGTATATATATATTAATTCATAAATACAATTCAGTGTAATGTTCTGGATGAAGACTGTCAGGAGTGGCTCCAAAGAGGTGCCTCCCTAATCCCTTAAAGCACCTCTGCTCCCCTGCATATTGCAATCGAGAGCAAGAGGTCCCCACAAGTACAGGGTAACAGCAGTGACACCAAAGGAGCTGAAATGAGACAAAGTAATTCCTTATGGTACAGTGGGTTATGCTTTTGCAAATTCGATGAACACTCCCACTGCCAGACTTCCCAAGAAAACTAACTGACCAGAGTGCACCGCTGCTGACAACTAGTAACCCTGGCAGCAACTTCTCAGAAATGATGGCCAGTCTCTTTTGAATGACAGAGCGCCGCATGAAATATAAGAGTAAAGGACAGTGGTTTAAATCCGATGGAAAACCCCCTATAATAGAGTCACTAGATCAGGAACGGATGATAAAGGAGCATCAGATAGGGATGAACAGCAACTAACAGAAATCCATTAAAAAAGAAAGGGAATAAGACAGAAACTGGAACAAAGTCAGTAAAAGTGTAATTATCCTGGCAAGGTAACAAGTCTAACTGTCTAAATGTTGTTTCTTGTACTGGATACATTTCTGAAAACGCACTTCTGTGGCAAGGACTTTTTACAGGTCTTCTCTCTGATTACTATTTGGTTTCAGGAACACTGGCTCTTTGCATTGGTGAAGTTGAGAGGGAGCAGAGCAATATGAGAGTGTTCTGCACTACATAAGACCTTGTGAGACAGTAGCTTCTTGGTCAGTGTGTTATATCAGCATATCCAGGAGATTGGTTCTTTGCGCAGTGCTACCTCCTCAAAGACCACAGTCTCAACTGCGCTCTTACCAGCTGCTCTGCTGAAGTCTCTGGATACCACCTCTTTCTTTATTACAAGCCCATGTGAGTGGGTGTGTAAGTGAAGCCTAGGTGAGGGGGCAAACATAAGATGTGTGCTTAGACCTAAGACTCTGGGATAGATAGGTAGTAAGATACAGCCTCCAAAAATGTGAAAAGTTGAAGGCGAATCCTCTCTTTTAGAATCGCAGAGCTAGAAGAAAAGCTCAAGCATACTTAAACAAGTTCATTTGGGTTTCACTCCAGTTGCTACCTATTAACATATAGAACAGCCACAGTTTGTTAGCAGTCCATTCAGTGCATACCAGTTATAAGGTGTAGTGGTAAGATGCAACTGATCACAGCTCCTATATCACAAAACATGGAAACAGGCTAAGTTTAGGAAGTAATGAATGAGGGTCTGGAACCAAAAGGCAGAGCCAAGGTAGGTTTTCCACTGGAATGCATCAGGCTAGAGTGAGATTATCCTCTGGAGCAGCATTCATCATCCTTTCTGCAAAACTACATTCTTACCCTAAAATAAATGTTCCCTATCAGCTATGATTGACAATAGGAGCACCTGCAATGCCCAAAAAGGATGTAGCCTTATGTATTTGGGTTTGCAAACATTTCACTCACTCAAACATCAATTTTAAAAAAGCAAATAAATAAATAAACACAAAGGGTACCCCTTCTGGACAAAGACAGTGGAACTCACTTATACAAGGAGGCCAGTGGACAACTCCCCTCTAGGTAACTGTGCACCCCAATAACACTAATAACCTGCTATCATTCAGGGCTTGTACAGGGGCAGTTGAAGAGAGTTATGAGTCAACAAAAATAACTCTTAGTTTCAGGGCACAGAAGAGGTTTCCTTGAAGGAAATCGCAAGTGCATCTCCAGTGATTAGAGGTCTTATAAGTTCTGCAAAAACCAAAAAGCTAAGAGAACATAGAGAGACAAATCTTGACTTTCGGCCCTATACTAGAGTTACAGTTTTCTACAGACCTACCAATTTCGATTTAGTCAATTCTGCAACATAGACACCACAACCTCCTGTGAGATAGATGATGATCTATAGATCACAGACAAAGGGAAAGCCTACCTGCCTCTTCTATTTCACTTCCCCCAACATTTAACTCCATCAGTCTACAAGCCTTGCTGAATATCAAGTAAAACAGAACAGGATTCAGTTGCCACAGGAAAAAAAGAATAGTTTGTTCAGACCTTGCTGAATATCATGTAAAACAGAACAGGACTCAGTTGCCACAGGAAAAAAAGCATAGTTTGTTCAGACAGGATTCTTCGGATCTGAATCTACTATGGTAAACTGTGGCAACCCTCATGCTCCACCTGCTGCCCTACAGTTTTCAATATTTACTTGGAATTCAAGGGTACTTTACGGACTGTCATGAATATCAACTTGCACCAATATGCCTGCAACACACAGTTATACTAAAGAATTAGGTCAAACAACATCAATCAGTTATAGACCTGCTTTACAACTATCCAAGCATGAAAGTTTGGAACCTGTCTCAAACTGACTCTGAGAAAAATCAGACAATGTCATCATCATGAAAACCAGCAGAAAAGAACAGGTCCAAAAATGGCTGACATTGGGAAGATGGCCCGTAAAGCTTCATTCAAAACACAACAGCAGTGCCTGGTCCTTCGGCTTCCACAGCATCAGCAATCTCAAATGAAAAATTACATTACTCAGAAATCAAAGCCGTAAGGAGCCGACAATTGCCACTCAGGAAAGTGAAATAACTTCCAGTGGTGGCTACTACCAATCGAAAATGGTTGGATGGGGATGCTTGAGGAGGGCGTTGGGGCATAAAAATAAAAATAAAAAAACGTACCTGCCACAGCTGATCCCGGTCCTGCTGCCTGCCGCTTTCTCTACTCCCACCAGTCACCACAAAAGCACAGGTTCCCAAACCCCATACAAAGTATGAGAACAGTGCCTGGATTGGCCTGAGCGGGTTGGTCTGACGTTCGCTCAGGCACAAGGAGCCTGTGTCATTTCTCCATTGGACTGCGCAATACAGCTTCGTTGGAGAAATGTCAGTGCACATGTCAGTTTGGCCAGCCTAAGACAGCAGGCCGAGCCAACGTGCACACTATACAGTGCCCTCTACTCCTCCTCCCTGCTAAGGCCAAGCCCCACCCTGCCCTAGACATGCATGGCTCCGTCAGGCAGTGACAAATAAAATGATAAGAAAATTATTTTACTATTATTTTATTTGTCACTGCCTGAATCTGGGCAGGGGGGGCGGTGCTCCTCCGCTATTACGAAGGAGCTGCCCCTGATCACCTTTTCCTTTAAGTCGAATTCATAGAAGCAGTACAAGTGTTAATCCTCTCCCATCTCGGCAGAAGCAACACTCTGTTCATCCCTATCCAACAGACCCCACCAGTTCCTTGGAAGGCATCCTCCATGCTGCTAAATTCCTCATCAATGGTCTCTGAAGGCATGACCCGATAACACTGATAAATTCAAGATCACAGGAAAAATGTGTTTGAGTTTCATGAGCAAAATCAACAGATGAAAGTCCAGTACCCTTGGCAACACAAAATTATGATGGACGGAGTGCTGAAACTTTTCAATCACTCACCTCCAGTCAAAGATCTGGGTTTAATCCATTGTTCTTTTGCTCTCCATGTCACCCCAGTTTGGACACCACCATATGCAAATCAGTCGTAATCCTGTTCCCCACGGGAACAGTCCACCCTGAACTGCCAGGCCAGGTCCTCCCTTGACCGGAAACAAGCATCCCAGGACCGGTTCCAAGGTATCACCCTTCATCAGCCAGGCTAGCTTGAATACAGTGGCACAGTGAGCAAGGGAACCACGTCTGGGCATACCCTTCCCACTTAGGGCAATTTTAGCAACACAAAGGCATGATGGACTGAGTGCTGAAACTTTCAACCACTCACCCCCAGTCACAGATCTGGGTTTAATCCATTGTTTTTTTGCTCATCATGTCACACCAGCTTGGACCCAGCCATGTGCAAACCAGTCTTGACCCTGTTCCCCAGGGGAACAGTCCAGCCTGAACTAGCAGGCCAGATCATCCCTGGACCAGAAAGAAGCACCTGGGGACCGGTTTCTGGGTATCACCCTTCATCAGCCAAGCTAGCTTGAATCCAGTGGCAGAGTGAGCAAGGGAACCACGTCTGGGCATACCCGTCCCACTTAGGGCAACTTTAGCAAAACAAAAAGATAATGTATGGAGTGCTGAAACGTTTCAAACAATTACCCCCAGTCACAGATATGGGTTTAATCCATTGTTCTTTTGCTCATCATGTCACCCCAGCTTGGACCCAGCCATATGCAAACCAGTCTTGACCCTGTTCCCCATGGGAACAGTCCAGCCTGAACTGGCAGGCTAGGTTCTCCCTGGACCAGAAACAAGCATTCTGGGACCGCTTTAAGGGTATCACCCTTCATCAGCCTGGCTAGCTTGAATCCAGTGGCACAGTAAGCAAGGGAACCACGTCTGGGCATACCCGTCCCACTTAAGACTACTTTAGCAACATAAAAAGATGATGGACAGAGTGCTGAAACTTTTCAACCACTCATCCCCAGTCACGGATTTGGGTATAATCCATCGTTCTTTTGCTCACCATGCCATCCCAGTTTGGACCCAGCCATTTGCAAATCAATCTTGACCCTGTTCTCCATAGGAACAGTCCACCCCAAACTGCCAGGCCAGATCATCCCTGGACCAGAAACAAGCACCCGGGGACCGGTTTCTGGGTATCACCCTTCATCAGCCAAGCTAGCTTGAATCCAGTGGCAGAGTGAGCAAGGGGCCCACCTCTGGGCATGCCCTTCCCACTTAGGGCAACTTTAGCAAAACAAAAGGATGATGTATGGAGTGCTGAAACATTTCAACCAATTACCCCCAGTCACAGATATGGGTTTAATCCATTGTTCTTTTTCTCATCATGTCACCTAAGTTTGGGCCCAGCCATATGCAAATCAGTCTTGACCCTGTTCCCAATGGGAACAGTCCAGCCCGAACTGCCATGCCAGGTCCTCCCTGGACTGGAAACAAGCATCCTGAGATTGGTTTCAGGGGATCACCCATTTTCCAGCCAGGTTAGTTTGAATCCAGTGGCACCGTGAGCAAGGGACCCACATCTGGGCATACCCTTCCCACTTAGGGCAACTTTAGCAACACAAAAGGATGATGGATGGAGTGCTGAAACTTTTCAACCCCTCACCCTCAGTACCTGCAGAAAGGAGAGAGCAAAATACAGAGGAACACTGCTATGGAAATACTCAAGGATTCCTCTCTCTCTCTCTTCAAGAAAGTACAAGACACTCAAACACTGCATCTGCGCATAACTATGGCTCAACTTGACCTAAGCACCCCAACATAGTGCCCACTGAAGCCTTTGGAGATGGGGCCTTGTACCACTCTCTGTTACCCCTTCCATGAAGCACCCCCTGAGTGTTCACTAAAATCTAGAGTGCTAAATTGCTCTTCAGAGCACTGAATGAGTCCAAATACATATACAATACAGAAGATCGCAGGTGACACCACATAGTATTTCCCAGTGAACAAAGGAGTTTGCCAGGGTTGCACCTTAGTTGCCCCCACCCCCTTTTATTTTCATTGCACATACACATTTTGGTAGTCAAGGAGATCAGTAACTGTTTTAACACCGCACCCTAATTATGGAGAACCAAGATTGCTACTTCATTATGTGCTGATTATACACTTCTGGTGTCCAAGTCTCCTAAAGGTCTGTACGTCCTACTACACATGTTTGCAAATTAATGCAGAGACAAAGGGTTATTAGTTAATGCAAGGAAAGCCAAACTAATGATGTTTAGATTACACAAAGGTGGAACCTCCAAAACACCTTAGATAACTTTAGAATGGAGTGGACGTGTTCCTCTCTTTGTGAATTAGCTTGTCTTCCTGTATTACATGGTAATCTCACATTTGTTGCATGAAGAACATACAGGCACAAGGAGCTGGTGCCTTCCAGTACAAAAATGATTTCTTACAGAACACATACCTTACCTTATAGAAGACACAGCCTTACAGAAGACACACTATGGTGCCAGCGAGTGTGCATTGGAGCATGGCAACCTAAATTGTGCCAGTGCAGAGAGGGAAAATAGTGCCATATCAAGTATAGAGGGTGCTGTTCTACTCTCTTGCTTTCATGCAATGCAGCGCAGCAATTTTAATTAAGGCGCTGATTTGAGTGAGGTTTTTGTAAATCTGGACCATTGAACTTTTCCTCACTGAACATATACTTGCTTTGAGAGAAAATAAAAATTGATGAGTATAATTTATGTTTTCCTTTTACATTCTCAGGTTTGTCAATGTTTTCGTTGACTTCCCCAAGCCTCTTATAGCAGTGGTGAACGGTCCTGCAGTTGGGATCTCAGTAACAATACTGGGCTTGTTCGATGTTGTGTATGCCTCTGAGAAGGTAAGCCATCCCTCATTAAATTAAATTCATTGCTTCTAAATATAAATATGTGAATTATTTTTCAGTACCCCCAAAGAGGCTGAGAATATGTCCCATAAAAAAGCAAGATTGGGTAAGAATCCCACTGAAAATAGACCTGCATCTTGCCTCGTGGAGGAATTTTAGAGGTTGTCAGTGCTCGCAGCGGTTTGCCCCGTTGTGACCCTTGGCCTCAAAGGCAGGGCCAAGAGCAGACGCTAAACAGTGCTTCCGTGAGACTTTGTTATGTTTATGGCCACACCGATCTGGGTTATTTGTTAAATCTGCCTCATAAAATAAACAATTTCCAAAGTAGATACTGAATTTGATTTTTTTTGTATTATAAACTGACAATGGAAGTAGTTTTCCCATGGGGGTCTCTAGTCTGAGGTTATGGCAAATAATAATTATTCTGAAAAGTAACTTTTGTCTGGAGCATTTAAAAATATTGTTTTTATTCAAAGCTTTTCCAATTTCCTAAATATGCAGGCTTCCAGAAAATGATCTTTTTTCCTTGTCTACCTGTCACTCAAATCGCCCTCCTTGCAATACTAGTATAATGACAAACTCTCCGTGCCCCGTGCATTTGCTGGTCCTACAAATCAGATGCAATCGCCTCAGAAGTATCAAGTAGGCAGTGGCAGCAAGACACATCACGTGGATAGTAAGTCGTCTTTGTCCCATCTTTTGCCATTGCATGACAGTGTGCTGTCCTTCAGAGTAGCAATAGTTTGTTATATTTGAAGAGTTGAGAAGAGGGGAGAAATAAGAGACTCACCCGTGGAACATAAATGAATGCTTAGTTTGTTACTGGAAGGAAATAATCTGTAAGCATTGAGGCTATAAGTGCTATTCATAGAAGTATGGATTTCTGAATCTTTGTGCCATGTGCACATTGAATTAATATTTGGAACTCAAGTAGTGCTTGTATATGTACAATGAGTCAGGATGTGGTTGTGAGTTGGAAAAAGATAATCTCTAAAAAGCTGGATTTAACATCAGAGGATGGAGTGCGTGACACTCATACTCTGATGACGGGCAGAATAACCACTGCCCATGGGTTAAGTGTAATGTGCCCTGTGAATTGACAAGAGAGTGTCTACATCGTTAAACTAAGGACAGAAACATATTGGCACCAGTTCCAAGTATATGCCTACAACCTAGGGAGTTAAACTAGCCAAGTGGATCAAATGTGCTCTGGATATTCAACAGCTTTAGGTTGTTTCTATAGGTTACCTAGCATAACTGTTTACAAGCTGGATTTCATAAATGACTAATCTGTGCCTAGGTTCTAGGGGGCATATTTATACTCCGTTTGCGCCGAATGTGCGTCAAAAATTTTGACGCACTTTCAGCGCAAACATTGCCCCATATTTAAACCCTGACGGCCGATCCGGCGCACAAGGAAAATGGCGCTATGTGCGCCAGTTTTTGGAAGCGGCACCCCGCCCTGCGTTAATGACATGCAGGGTAGGCGTTCCCGTCCAAAAACAGACGCACATAGCGGTGCATGGTATTTATGCTTCAGGGCAAAAATCACTCCCGCGCGGCAGGCGGCGCAAAAAAATGGCGCAAAGCACGAATATCGTGAAATTTTAACGCCTGGGTCAGGGCAGGCGTTAAAATGGGGCAAACACACCTGTACTTAATCAGAACACACAGAACAAACAACAGAGCAGCAGAGCAGCAGAGCAGCAACAGGGAGACATGGAGGTGATTTTTCTACAACGTGCACGTAGACGCAGAGCCCTGCAGCAACAACAGCAGCCACAACAACAACAGCAGGGACCCCAAAGACAGCGCAGAAGGCAGGAGAGGATATTCCACCCAAGAACAACCCTGCATGGCCTCAGGGAACGAGACATCATCCAGAGGTACCGGTTGAACTGGCAGGCCATTCAGCAGCTGCTGACAAATATTGAACAGCAATTGGCCCCCACTTTAGTGACTCCACGCACTATCCCAACCGAAACAAAGCTGCTTGCCGTACTTCACATGCTGGCAAGTGGCTCCTTTCAGACAACTGGTGCCCTGGTTGGTGGAATCTCACAACCATCTTTCTCCGCATTCCTGCCTAAAGTACTGGATGCCATCATTGGACTGACACCCTGCCACATCTGCTTCCCTAACACAGTGCAGAAGCAGCAGGAAACTAAACAGGGGTTCTACGCCATCAGTGGCTTTCCGCACGTCCTTGGTGCAATCGACTGCACACACGTACGCCTTGTGTCACCTGCTGCGAGTGAACACCTCTACCGCAACAGGAAGCACACACATTCCATCAACGTGCAGGCCATAGTCGATCACCAAGGACTGATCAGCAACATTGTGGCTAAATATCCTGGGAGTGTACATGACGCATTCATCTTCCGTCACTGCACCATCAACCAACACTTCCAGGATGGACGGTATGGCAATGGACTACTTGTTGGTAAGGACAAAAATCTACTTATATACTCACTGCACAGAAACCCTCTAGGATAAACAACCCATACACCACAATAGCAACACCTAGACAGGAACACACTGAGGTACTCACATCACTAGCCATGTTTCACAAGTCACCATTGAACCTCTCACACCTTGGAATTTACTCCACAGCTTAGTGTGAAGACATTCATGACTGTGGTTGCCTAAATGTCACCTTGCAAATTGGAAGTCTCACAATAACCTGTACACTAATACAATGCATAACTTTTAAGGGATGGGATGGCCTGGGTATGTTCAATTGAACGTCTCTAATACCCTTTCATGTTTCAACTCTGCATGGAACTATCATCACACCCCCAGTGAGGACACACGGACACCTGTGTCACAAGTCACAATGCAAGGGAGGGCACACTGTACTTGAGAAACCGATACATCCTGCTGACAAACAGTTAGCCAACAAACACTTGCTCAGCCAAGGAAAAAAAACAATGCCAAAGTTTCCACCAACAACCATAGGTTGTCACATTAGTACACAAAATAGTCACAGACAACACAACACAACTACTTCCATCAAAGATACGTACAACAGTGCCTCCTACATCTAATTGATACCATTCTGTGTTTCTCTTTCAGCTGATCAGGGGTATGGCATCCAGCCTTGGCTAATGACACCATATGGGAACCCAAATACTGCTGCTGAGCGGGCATACAATGACGCCCACAAGAGGACACGCAGCATTGTGGAGCGGACCTTTGGGATCCTAAAGTCAAGGTTCCGCTGCCTTGACATCACTGGCGGAAGCCTACTATACTCTCCAGAGATGGTCTGCAAGATCATATGCACTTGTGCCATATTACACAATATTTGTGTAAAAAGGAACATTCCCCTCCTTGAACCGGACCCAGACATGCCTGAGGATGATGATGACGAGGATGCTGGCCTGCAACAGGAGGGGGAACAACCTAACACCGCAGCAGGAGTGCGTAGGCGCCAACAGCTTGTGAACAATTTTTTACTTAAGTTATTATAATCACTTGTATTCCACACTTGTAAATAAACACAGATAACAAACACCACATCATGCTTTGGCCTATTCATTTCTGACCACCTTTAGTTTGAAATAGCTGAAGATGAATGTCGTCTCATTGATCAAGAATGCCATTAAAATTCATCACACCAAAAATAAACATCACAACTGTATGCACATAGGGTAGGATGTGACATGATACATTATCATACACAGAGCCCAACAAGAGTACAAATGTGACAATTACACATGCCGGATCCAAACAACTGAAACAGTCTCTCATCCAGCCCATAATTGGAGATCATTTGAAAGTCACATTACACGTGTTCAGAGACTGGGTGGGACCATCCATGTGTACGTGACCATGTCATCAATGGCTACTCTCAAGTGTGTGATATGAGCAATACACAATAGCTACAACATCAGCTGCCACTAACTCAGGAGGAGACCTTGAAGTTACAGTGACAACATACACCCAGACAGGTGATAGTGGATCCACATTCCAACACACATGTACACATATGTCATACAATCAATCTAATATTTGAAAGTAGACCATCACAGTTGTGTCCCAGTCTGAACCTAGCAGGAAGATTGTAACATGACACTAAACCAGTGTATGCAGAAAGGGACACAGACAACAAAAATATTCTTCTCATTATCACATCGGGAACGCTGAGAGTCTTGCAAACATAGTCATAGTAAAATGGTATGCAAGTTTGCTCCAATTCATCCTTACTGCAAACGTCAAATGGGCTATTGAGATGAATGAATGGTCAACAGTCATTCATACCATATGGCCTTACATTAGCCCGCTGCTGCAGGTTTGCCATGATATAATAAATATACTCCATGGATACAGTAGCTATTCTGGATGGTCAAATCCTAGGGTGCTGGTGGCCTAAGTCTACCTCTACCGCCCCCAAAACATACAAGAATCATGTACTTGTGAACCACACACATGCATAAGGCACATGTGTGGCCTCCATGTCACAAATCCAACACAAATCTGAAACACAAAATCATAATGGGACATGCTCAGCCCCATAAAAACTGAAAGTGACTCTCCCACTCCCTGTTAGGACTACAGATAAAAGCATCACCATCATAAATGTGGACACATTTTGGAGACGGAATACATAATGGTATCCCATCCATCATTTCAAAATAGCCATCAGCAATTACACCAAATATGTTGTCAAATATGGTCAATACATTAGTTAACGTATCCCAAACATTACAGTGTGAATGCCTTCTATACATAAAACAACGGACATGTGTCATATACAAACACATATGTGTATCACATCGCACCGTTTGACCATGACAAATCCCCTTTCCAAAGCTAAAAACATGAAGACATAAGGAAAAATTTGCTCCATATTCGACGCATACAGCATGGCTGTCATAATTTGTTCACGTACATGTGTGCACACAATGCAGAGTCAAATACAAATGTATCCAAAAGTGTCTTAATGTTTTGCCTTCAAAGTATAATTTACATCCACAATATTTTTGACTCTGCATCATGTGCACTACTGTACGTGTAAAAAAAATAACGCCCATGCTGTATGCGTGGTAAAATTGACGCTACATGGACAATATGTTGGTCATCTCATGTACATTATAAAATATTAATATTCATATCATATTTTTTCACTCCGCATCATGTGCACTACTGTACGTGTAAAAAAAATGACGCCCATGCTGTATGCGTGGTAAAATTGACGCTACATGGACAATATGTTGGTCATCTCATGTACATTATAAAATATTAATATTCATATCATATTTTTTCACTCCGCATCATGTGCACTACTGTACGTGTAAAAAAAATGACGCCCATGCTGTATGCGTGGTAAAATTGACGCTACATGGACAATATGTTGGTCATCTCATGTACATTATAAAATATTAATATTCATATCATATTTTTTCACTCCGCATCATGTGCACTGTAATGCGTCAAAAAAAAAATGACGCACAATTGTGTATGCGTGAAAATATGACGCAAAACGGGAAAATAAAAACGGCGGCCATTTTCTGCAGGAAGTGATGTAATAGGATATCCTGTTTACAAATTCTGTACTGGGAGTTAACTTTCACTTTCACTTTGCAGTCTCAGATTTATCTAGACTGTGTGGTTGTGTGAAAGGTGTTGTCCTGTGTTTTACTGCTTTTGTGTCCTGTGTGCCTTGTATTTTGTCTTAGTGTCAATCTATTATTGTTGTATAACATTGTCTCAGTCTGTTTAGTGTTATTTTGTCTATACCTGTGATAGTTTGTATTGTCAGTGGGAGTCTGTTGTGGGTAGCATAGTTTGGGGGGTTAGTTGGGCTATTTTTCTCCTTCTTCTTTTTCTTTCACTCCTCTACCTTTCCCCATTTCCCACTTTTACTTTCATATTTATTTTGTCCAGCATTAGTCCTCTCAATATGTCAGGTAGGCCTCGCCTGTCCAGGATGGGTGAAGACGAATTGGGGGGGTTCCTATGGCTAGTAAGCCATTTCCTGCCACTAATGCTGGAAGCTGGGGGCCGTGTGATACAGGGGTATCACACGGAGGCGAGGAAACTCCGGTGGGAGAAGGTGCGCCATCACCTGGTCCGGGTCTACGGGAGTATGAGAAATGTACACCAACTCAAGCACCGCTGGGCAGATCTGGTCACCAGGGAACAGGACCTGCTGGACCACCTGGGACTCCGGATTGGTGGCCATGTTGGTGAGTAAAAATCTATTAAATGGGAATGATAGAAATCTGTGTGTGAACATGTGATGATTGTTAGCCAATCTGCAAAATAAGTAGCTGACTGTGTGTAATGCTAGGGAAACCTAGGCCCATGGTTATACACATAAATCCCCATATTTTGCAACACATGTACACGCAATAACAGCATTAAAATCCAACATCTATTTGTATTTTGCTAAGTCGCCCCCTCTCTGCGTCACAAAATGTTGCAAATGCTGCGCTACCAAGGTATACATATGTGTCCTAATGTGTATTTGTTGCAGAATGTGTATGAAGACCTATGCTACCAGTCCGATGGCTCATTTTTGCAACACATACCAGATGTCTGTAGCTGCATGTAATGTAGTGTTGCATTTGTGTCAGAAAAGCAACACGTGAACTGCTCTATTTGTACTCCACTGGTCATAATGGCCAGTGAGTACGTCATGTAGAAACAACATACCTACATATGCAGACGCCATAGCTAGACAGAAAATTGGAAACACATGATGATGCTATACATGTGTGTTGCCTTCACGTCACATGAAGTTAGTCATGTTGTTCACACATATGTCACATGTGTGTCTGGTTGCTGTGTGTTGAACCTGTCCACATAGCCTGTTTGATTGTGAGTGGTCATGCAGTCCTCATGGAACCAGTTTTGGAATGTCTCTCTGGGGTGCACATGCTGAGATGTATGATTAACATTATTGTTGGGGCATACTAATGGAGGATTAACTTGGACGACACATGACTGTCCTGGCCACTGCATGAGTGTAGTAGGGTGTGACACTGGAGCAGGAGACTCATCCAATGATAATGTTGAATACAAAGTTATCCATGCAGGATGAGCATGTGTCAAAGTCGATCATTACCATGTCATATTCACACAGTGTCATTGTAACAGAAATCATTTGTCCGTTCACCCAGTCTGAGTATAATCTTTGTTTCATGCTTTACAGGTGGACCAGCCCCGTACACCGTGGGAGAGGTGGCCCATTTTGACGACCCCGATACCTACAGTGAGTGTCGCCTGAGTGCTATTTACATTGTTTGGTAATGACGCATGATGGATTACTGTGTGTTAAAGAGAATTCATGATTTGATGTGCTGACCATTCATTGGCTTTGTTCTTTTAGTGTGATATCAAATTTGAATTATGTTTCTGCAAAGCAATACGTAGTCATCTCTCAGATTGAGGGGCTGTAGCCCATTCAATTAGGCCGGCAATTGGGAATGGTATGACTCATTTTTAATACACTGGTCAATGTTAGACTTGGTCAGGGACTTGCCATCAACTGAGTCTGCATATCAGACTGACAGTCTCCCAGATAGCTTAGGCACATGGCTTTGATGACAAATGCTTCTTCCTAGTTGAGGATGGACTGTGTACACTGTAGGTTGGATCTTCCGGGGGCATGTACTTCCACAAGGTGAACTCGAAGTGTGTGTGACTTGAGTGCAATGCCCTAGGTGTTCAGTTTAATCATGTGAATGGGTGTACTACCTCCTCTGTGTGTGTTGTTAAACATGCCTCACTAATAGTATGTTATGTTGGGCTAAGTCATACCAGTTTGACATGTGTGGACCTGGGATGTGACAAGGTTGGGCTGACTACAACGTGTTGCTAGCCCTTCATAGGTGTTGTGTGTGAAGGCACATACTTGTTGAACTTTCTGTACACTCCTGGGTGTGCATTGAACATGGGATTGTTGGTTGTTCTTCCCACACCACCCACAAAGACTGGGATCTTACTGTGAAACAGGGTACCTAGGACTGTAGCAACCAGTATGTTACACGTCCTTAACACCTTTTGTGACTTGAGTTAGTACCTTGGGCCAGAGTGAGAAAAATGTCTACACGTTGCAAATGGCATAAATATATGTGTGGGATTTGCAAACGTCTGTTTCCTATTCCAAAATGTATTTGGGGGTCATGTACATATTAGCAAAATGCTTTTCAAAATTGAAATATTAAAGGGTTTTACCAGACCTACTTGCAAATCACAGTGGTAGGCAATCCCATTTGCAACCGAGTACGTGGTTGCAAAGTGAGTAGCTGTTATCATCCACTTGAAGTGGATGGTAACCAACTTGCTGACTGGAAGGGGTCCTCATTGTAAAGCTTCACCTTTGTGAGTGGACTAAAATAATCCTGCGCAAAACAGCCAGTGGTCTAAGGGACCAATAATTACAGTGAAAATTTCCAAGTTGAATTGTTGTGATTGAAAACTAATTGCAGCTCATTTTCCTTTCCGGTAAACGGCCATACACTTGGGGAAAAATAACTTGCTTATTTTAAAAGCAGTCACGTCTATGGAGTTCTGCTGGTCCCAGCAGGCCTCCATCCCCGTGAGTGCCCATGTTGCTAAGGTGGGGCAACTTGGAATCCACATCATTGATGTTCATGAGGTGGGTTTTAGGGACCCCGTAATGACTCGCAGACGGTGTCAGAGACACCGTTCTGCTTTGCAAATTGCTAGTTGATTTTTCTAAATTCCTACATCTGACCCCTAGTGTGGACATATGATTCTGGGCCAGGGGTTCAATCTTAGCACACAACTAATTCCAAATGCTATTGAGTGAGGAGTGTCAGTGTTATCACATAGAATGACATATGTACTGAAGTCAGTATGCGGAAGAGCTGGTGCCATAATGTCAAATGCCTTAGGTATGATTTGGATGAGTAGTTTCGGGTGATGTCATCCATCATGTAGAGACATGGATATGCTATGTGTGATATGACCTTAGGTATGCATGATTCACATGTACTTCCTCTGAGCCTTTCCGTGAACTATGTTGTAACAAGTGCTGCAAACAATACATTTCTAGTAATGGACAAATGACCCATTGTGGTATTCAACCCACTGTAAATTCAATGCTCAATATTTCCCTTTTCTCTTCACAGCTGCAAACATGAGTGCCGCAGAGCGCAACAATTTTGAGCGCCGTGCAATGAGGTATAGGCACATCCTGCAGGTGCAGTGTGGTATCGGAGGATGGCCCGCAGATATAATTCGGATCGGGCCTCCGGGGCGTGGTATGCCACACCACAGGCTCCCCCAACGGTGCCACCTACAACCACCGCCACTACAACCACCAGGTCTGCCCAAGGGGACCCAGCGACGGACCAGGCATCTTCATCAAGACCTGGACCCAGCCGTGTGTTGGGAGCAGGGCTGTCCCGTGGCCACTCCACTCCAGCACCAACATCCACCTCCACCGGCACGCAGACCAGCACTGACCCTCCTATTGACCCTGCAGCCTTCCAGGCATTGTCTAGAAAATTGGACAGGTTAATTGGCAAGGTGGACAACCTGACGGAGGACATGGCTGAGGTGAAGAAGAAGGTGCGCTCCATCCGGCGCACACTTCAGAGGGGAAATCTTTAGTCATTTTGCTCTCCTGAACTTTTACCCCTCCCCTCTCACCTCTTTCCTTTTTCATACTGTTAGTTGGGTTTGGGGGGTTAGTTATAGGATAAGTATATGAAATTAGCTTAGTTAGTGTTAGGTAAGAGGGTGGGGGGTCCTTATTCTTTCTATCTAATATTTTTGTGTGGGTGGGTGGGTGGGGGGCAATGTTGGGATTCCTGTGTAATAAAAAAAAAAAAAAAAAAAAATATATGTTTGTTTAGGATAGTATAGTATGTGTGTAGGTTAGTAAGTGTTGTTCTGCATGTGTCTTGTCTCTTAATGGTGGGTGGGGGGTTGATGTTTAGATCGTTTCGTTACATGTGTAGAGTAAGTTTAGCTTAGGTTAGTTAGGGACAGTTGTGGGTTAGTAGTAGTCAGGTTAGATTAGTGTAGGTTTACCTTTCCCTTAGTTGCCTCTTTTATTACTACTTTTAAATAAAAAAATTGTTAACCCTTTACCTGATGCGTTAGGTGCTACCTTTTCATGGCCTTGACATCAGTGTAGCAGAAAGTTTAAGTATGACATTTGTGTTCCATGCTCGCTATCCCCAGGCTTATGAGGTTTAACATGCCAGCTACCCGTGTGCTGACTTGGTAAGTATCCACCATGTTGGAGAGCCACCATTGGTAGTGTGCATTGATCATCAAGGTTTGGGGTTGGTATGTATCCTACTTCACAAAGAGTGCTTCCAGACTTGTTATTGTAGGTAAATAGATAGGTCGGACAGCATTGTGAAGTTCAGGGAGAGCTTTATAGATGATGATTTGTTCACACTCTTGTCTTGTTGCTGTCATTGCTGACCTACATCATGTGTGTACTGATTCAGCATTAATTTCCTTCATGGAAGTATACGCCGTAAGGGTGATTGATGCTGTGTAATTTGTTTATCATTCCTTTCATTCTACAGCATAATTTCAAATTTTAGTATTGCATGGTGCCTACATTTCTCAGCCACCATTAGTTGTGTAGAATAGCTATAGATGGTGCATCATTCCGTCCAACACAGCATGATTGTGTGTGCTTAGTCCCTTCATCAGTTATTTTCCTCAGTATAGTAAAGCTATGATGCAATCCTGGCCACTGCACAGATGTTTCAGTATACATGAAATCAGGACAGTAGTATAGAGAATCGACATGGTTGCCACACAGCCACTTTGGAGTTATCTACTGCACAGTTGAATTTTGAAATGACACAGAGACACAATAGGTGTGCAAGTGATATTTATTTATAGGTGGTGTAGTGCAAAATGTCCATTCACCATGTTTGCTGACTCCTTTCTGGTGCATTATTACATGGTGATCCTACAGAAGGGGTGTGGATGATGCTCCTGACATGCTGGGGTGATGTCACAGACAGTGCAGAAGAACATGAAATGCCAATTGGTAGGAGAGAAACATTCACTGGCAAGGTGGACAAGTCATACAGTGGATTGCCGAACAGTCGTTGAGGTTAGTTGTAGTGAGACTGGCATGTGGCAAAACGTAGGACCTTGGTCTGAGTAGGGCATGGTGCAGGGACTAGGGCTTCCGGGTACTCTTGCGTGTGAATGTTATCTGTTCCATGTCTTCTTCTTCTGATGTGTGTGTTGCCTGGTGTGTCCTTGTTGTTGTTGGTTGTGAAGGGGCAACACACACCTCAGTGTTAGAAGACATGGAGGCAGACATCCCGGGGGCTGATCCCTGTTGAGTAAGGAAGGGCAGTACTGCAGCAAGGAGGGCCTGCTGGTTTTTCAGAATGGCAGCCACATCCCGATGGTAGGCAGCCAGGTCGGCCCTGAGGGGTTCTATGTTGCATTCGTGCACACGTTGAGTGGCTTGCAGTTGGAGTTGTTGTGTCAACTGGATGACAGCTGTGCCAATTTCCTTCAGTGTTTTTGAAATGTCCTCCAAGAGCAAAGTTCTGGCTTGCATTGCAGCTGCCTGATCAGCAGTTGACAACATGCACGAACGCACCCCCTCAAGGCTGGCTGCCATATTTTGCATCCCCACCCGCACCTCCTTTGCCAGCTCCCGCTGGACCCCAACGACAGTTCTTTCGAAGCTGGTGCCAGTGTCGTCAGAGTCCTCAGCTGTGTTGGAGCTGGCAGGTCTTACAATTGGGGTGGCGGGTGGTTCTACTGTGGTGGCTGCTTCTTCTGTGCTCCTCCTTGTGACTGAAGGTGGGGTTTGGAGGCTTTCAAGGACCATGTCAAGGGTCTCTTGTGGGAGGTTGATGGTCTCGTCATCCATGTCATCAGGGAAATCATGGACAGGCAGATCAGCAGGAGATCCGTGTTCCTCTGCAATGAAACAGGGTACAATTAGTGTGTCTGTGTTGTGACAATTTTGCAGTAAGATACAAGCCTTTGGATGCCTTAACATTGTACTCTGTGTTTGTCTAGGTATCTGCTGTCCGTCATAGGGCATTGTTGTAGGCTTATGGCCCACCTGTGTGTCACATGTTTGATATGGAGCTATCAGACATGTCTGCCTGATCGCCTCTAGCTGTTGCTTTGTAATTAATTAGGAATAGGCGTTTTTTTCTCCTACTCCTCACTCGGTGTTTCACTATTGTTATGGAGGGACATTTTGTAGGGTGGGCTCTCATTATCCAACATGTGAGTCTTGGCTTTCTAGGCAGCAGGATAGCTAATGGTGTGGGGGACTAAGTTTGACCCACTTGTAAATAACTGTCACCCAGATATTCAATTTAGCTAAGACTAACTAGCAGTGCCTCTGGTCTCCCACATAAAAGGAATGTTTACACATCCGAGCGCATGACATCTTTGGAACTTCTCAGGGAAGTGGTGGTCACTCAGGTCCTACACATTTCTATCTTTTCCGGTATGTTCCCATACACAAATGACAAAGACAGTATTAGTTTGATATGAAGTTTCATTGTACAACTGACTTGTAGGAATTTCTGTGTGAGCCCCAATTACACAAACAATACACACTGTTAGAATTGAAATAGTCCGCAGGAGAGTAATACATTAGTACACAGCTTTCATGGTGCCTAACAGTTTCTACTCTCCCTCTGCATGTTCTATGTATGGCACAGCATGTTAAGTTTGGAGGTTGCCTGTCAGAATCACAGGGGAGACATCATCCCTCATATCAGAGGAATGGGCTGGGATCTGGTTGTGCATCAGCAGCAAGGCAGGCAGCATCTAGTTGTGATTTTCTGTTTGGAAACTCCCCCATGCATGTCTTGGGACAAGGAAGTGAATGTAAAAGACATATGTCATGGTGATGACAAAGTTTCCCTACGCAAGAATGCCAAACCTTAACCCCTACTACATCTATCAGCAACGTACCAGACGGTATCCTTGACTGGGGCACAGAGTGAATATGTTCTGGCAAACTCCAGTGCAGAAGTAGGCAAAACAGTGTGATTTGACTAATTAAAAACACCCTAGGACTGACTATTTGCTACATTAACTGATAGGAAGGGCAATGAGAATCATTTAGTGCAAATTGCTCTGAGGCACTTAGATGTGAGCAAATGAGTATAAGTACAATCAGGGTAAGATGCACAAAGGCCTAAAGCCTGAAGCTAATGCGCAAAGTATACGTTACACTTACAACACTACACTTTGACTGACTGTGGGTGTTGTGACTGCCCTGGCAGCACACTTGCCTCTCAGGCCCTGCCCCATACACTTTTTATTCACATTGCATGATCTGTACATGTCACGTGGCATTACCTATGCATGTCAATGTTAGGATGTGGTATGGATGTAAACATTCTTGATGTTTTGAGATGATGTTGGGTGATGTGTATTTAATTGGATTGGCCTGTTTATCGTATGAATGTCCTATTTGTTTGTCCGACTTTGCAGGTGTGTTTCAGTGACCAGTTGCCTGTGTCCCCTCCTCAATGTTGTTGTCTGAGCAGTATGACATTAGTGATGTAGCCTTGTTAGCCAGGCACGGGAGGGACCCTGACGTATGCAGCATGTGTGTATCGTTAGTGCTGTGTGGCTCCTATTGCTGTTTACTTAGGCTTATGTATGTGTCAGTTATGGACATTCGGCATTTGAGTGTACTGGTACCTTTGTCTTATTTCTAGGAGTAGTTGCAGATGTCATCCTCACCCCCTAATTTAGGTATGTATGTTCCAGGGTAGGGTTCCTGCCATTTGGTACTATAGCTGCACAGAGATGAGAGGTGTTATTGTCAACTGTGGTTGCAGTTAAGTTACAGTTGTTGTATTTGCTACTGCATTACAGGTAGGGACCTAGTTGATGGGGAATAGATTTTGCAATACAAGTGCCTGGATGTGGATTTGAGGTAGTGTCCTTCCCACCTGTCACTGCTTTCCCTTGGCTCTCTTGTTGTACTTACAGGATGTCCCCGTGGGACTGTTGTTGTTGCTATATTTTGTCGTGCCCCAGCTTCGGTCAGTACTGGGCATGCCCCCCTGCCGTGCCCCTTTCCCCATGCCACTTCATATATGTGCTGACTTACATGCATTGTGTAGTAGGTATCCCCCCCCTGCTTACAGTCCCCATTGTTGTATTATGATTCCCCATGCGACTTACCCTGCATGTGCGTAGTGTCGTGGTAGTCTGCGCTGTCCAGTCCTTGAATCCCTGTGACGATCTCCTCCGGGATGACGGCTGCGACCATCTCCTCCATGTGGTCTAGGGCCTCCTGTTGTGCTGGACTCCCCCCTCCAGTCTGCATTGCTGCCTTCCTGTTCCTGGCCATTTTCTCTTTGGTCCTACGTTTGCAGTCATGCCAGCGTTTCTTACACTCGGTGACTGTCCGGCGTTCTTCAGCCACACTGTTAATCTTGTCCACAATTTGTTTCCAGATGGCCTCTCTCCTACTGAGTGGCAATTTAGAGGTGATGAAAAGTTGGTGCTGGTGTTCCGTCACCTCTTTCACCAGGATTTCCTGCTCCTCTGCACTGAAGCGACACTTTCTTCTTTTTTTTAAAAGGTCCTGGTTCCTGTATGCTTCCTCCTGGCTGGTTCCTGGTCTGCTCTCATCCTCCTGGGGTCTGTTGGGGCATCTAGGATCCATTTTGGGTCTCCTCTCCTGAAAGGGCAGTTTTCGCGCAAAAATGTGATGCAATTGCGTGAAAAAACCCGGCGTTTTCATGATTGCGCTGTTGTAAATCGACCCACAGTGATGTGCGTCGCATTTACGGACCCCTCTGGGGGCCCGAGGGAACACTCACCTGCACCCGATGTGGTGCGCGAGTGAGGGAAGCCTCTCCCGAGCCGCCCGGAGGCTTCCTCTAAAATGGAAGGTAGCTGGTGCCCCGGGGGCGCTCCCGGAAGCGGGAGGTGCCTCGGGGGGCACCGCAAGGAGCACACTTGCTCCGTTTCCTTTGTTGCTGTGCCCCGGGGGCACAGAGAGGAGCGCGATCCCCTCGCTCCAAGGTAATCAGTGAACCTGGCTACGGCGGTGATCCGGGAGACCAAATAAAGCACGTTTCTCCCAGCGCTAGAGCCAGGCCTGCAGCCTGGGCGGCGGCAGTGATTTTCCTTTGGAAATAAAGAGAGCAACTTTGGAAAAACGCTGTGGGCAAAGTTGTAGAGAGGGTTTGCAGGGGTGAGGGGCCACAGCACCCTGCCCTTGGGAGCAAACCAAAACAAGAAGGTGCACAGGGCTGGTGGGCCCAGCTACAGGCCAGCACAAGGGGTGGAGATGGTGGCAGTTCCTCATACTGACCAGGCAGGTCACAGGTCAGCACAACAGCAGCAGTCCAAGGTGGTTTCCTGGTGAGTCCATTCATCAGCGTTCTGTGTAGTTTTAAGTTCCAAGAATGTTCAAATTGTGGGGAAAATTCCCCTGTACTTATAGTCAGTTCTTACAGTGTTTTTCAATGGTAGGGAGAGGAGGTTCCAGCCAGTTACAACTGGTTCTGGGAGTGCCCCCTCTCTCCTTTCAGTACAGGCCCCAAACATCAGTGGGGGGTTAACGACCCTATTGTGTGAGGCCAGGGCACAGTCTTTACAAATGCAGGTGTGCCCCGCCTCCCCCTTCTCTCAGCCCAGGAAGGCTTTACAATATGTAGATGCACCTCTGTGTCACCTCCACCCTCCCTGTGTTCAGGCTGTCTGAGAAGTATGCACAAAGCCCCAACTGTCAGTCTGCCCAGACGTTGATTGGAGACAAGCTGCAAAACACCAAAGTTCTAAGCACAGATAAATGCGCACTTTCAAGAAGTGGCATTTCTGTGATAGTAATAAAAAATACACCTACACCAGTAAGCAGCATTTCTTACCACTGTCACAACCATACCAAACATGCCTACGCTACCCCTCATAAATCAGACAATACCCCTTACACGTAAGTCCGGGCATTTCCAATGCAATCCTATGAGAGGGCAGCACTCACAGTAGTGAGACACCAAGTTAGGCTGTTTGTCACTACCAGGACAGGCCACGCAACATGGCACATGTCCTGCCTTCTACATGGCACCCTGCCCAAAGGGCTAGCTAGGGTGTACCTTAGGGGTCACTTACATGTAGTAAAAGGGGAGTTCTGGGCCTGGCAAGTAAATTTAAACACCAGGTCCCTGTGGCAGGAAACTGCGCACACAGGCTCTGCGCTAGCAGGCCTTAAATAGGTTTGACAGGCTACTTCAGTGGGTGGCGCAAGCAGCGCTGCAGGCCCACTAGTAGCATTTAATTTACAGGCCCTGGGTATAGGGATACCACTTTACAAGGGACTTATAGGTAAATTAAATATTGAATGGTAGCACAGGCAGCAAAATCTTAGTATTAACGGTCCCGTTCACAGTTGCGAAGAGCCCAAAAACTTCAATACAGATCTCTTAGGCCACACCAAGGGTCCAGAACTGAGAAGCACCACTTGGGGGTCAGGAACTCACTTCAGATGGGCCCAGGTGCTCGTTCAGGATGTTGGGGAGCATATTATGTCCCTGAGGCTCAGATCAGGAGGCCAACAGACTAGCCCTTGGAGTCACTCTGGTAGCCCTGGGTTCAAGATGAAATTGCCAGTCCAGTTCTCCTCTCCCAGGCAAGCGGACAGCATGGCAGCAGTTCAGCAAAGCAGTTCAGAAGGGCAGCAGTCCAGCAGAGAAGCATTCCTTTCAGCAGCACAGCAGTCCTTCTTCTTCTTGCAGAGTACAAAGGTCCAGAAGTGTACTGAAGAGTTAGCGGCTGAGGCTTGACTTTTTTATACTCTAGTGCCCTCCTTCTGGTGGGAGAAGCTTCTAAACAGTGGCTTGAAAGTGCATGGAATTTATTGACTCCCCTGCCCTGGGTCCCAGCTGGCTGCAGTACCAACATGGCGGTGATATGTCTTTTGTGTGAGGGCAGAGCACTCCCTATTCAGTTGCCAGTGGAGCTGTACTCAGCTCAACCTCTTTCTCATGCCAGCAGATGACCCATTAAGGCACACTTCATTCCTCTATTGTGTGGCTATCTGGGAGGAATTCACAAAGTCTGTTGTGTGAAATAAGACAGGCTTCAGGCACAAAAGAGCTAAGGGCAGAGAAATGCCAAATTTCTAAGTGCATTTTCAAAACTATAATCAAAACCCACCTTTACCATTCAATAGGGGTTTTCAATACAATTCCAAAGTCACCAGTCATAACATTAACTAACTAATTTGAGGTGGCACAAAGGGTCAACACACCGCCAAACTCGTGGTGGTGGTCATGTCTGCTGCCAGTTTGGTGGTCCCACCACCAAATTAAGAGTTTGGTGGTCCCACCACCAAATTAAGAGTTTGGTGGTCCCACCACCAAATTAAGAGTTTGGTGGTCCCACCATCAAATTAAGAGTTTGGTGGTCGAAGCGTTAAGCGACCACCGTCTCCACCGGGAACAATGTTCCAGACAGGCTGACAGTGGAGCCGATCATTTGCAGCCAGGGCAGCCTGAAGTCAGCACCACCCTGCCGATTTCAACCTGGATCTCCACCGGCCTTTGCATGGCAGTTCCACTCTCATGAAAAGGCTGGTAGAGGACAGGTGCAGGAGGCCACAGGTGCAGGGGACAACGGGGAGGGGGTCCTACCCAGTACTCTCATAATGCGCACTGTCTGCTGTGCTTGTGCCCCCTGCAGGTGGCAGCATTGCCTCTGGATCCATTACAAACTGGCTACAATGCTGCTGCCACTTTCCTGCTGGGCTGATGGGTGGAAGCCTCAGCCCAGTGGTAAGTCATAATAGAGCCAGAAGGGAGGTCACCACTAAGGCAAGGTGGCAACTTCCCTGTTGGAAATACATCAGACAGGAGCTTGTAATCAGGCCCAAAGTGTATTTAGCATTGTAATCCTGATATCAGTCTAAAGTCTTTTCTGTGCATTAATCATTAATAATGAGGGCTTAAGAGTTCATGTTATCCCACTTAAACCTACGTGGAGTAGAGCCCCTAGCAAATAGTGCAGTACTTAAGTAATAAGAAAGAAAACAGCAGAGCCAGAATGCATTTTTAGGGAGCTAGCCTTGCTGACCCAGCGAGCACAAGGGATATCTAATACCCTTAACAGAATGGAGACCACTTTCGTCTTATATAAGAGATTTTTGTATGATGTTAATATGGCGCCCAATGAATATCTCACATTTTGCTGGGAAAAGAAGGAGGCACTTTTTAATTTAGCCTTTCTTTAAGAAATTGTCTACTGGTGCAGCAGAAAACATGTCTAATAATCCGATACCCCCTGCTTAGCATTTACATAATTCATGTAATCACCTGTTAGGTTGATGGTAATGCCTTGCACCTATCTGTAATTTCCACCAGTGTGTCTGGTAGGTAAAAACTTCTAGAGGAAAGATGAAGAAATGTTGGTGGTAACGTTACAGCAAGTTCTTCAGCTATTTACTGGATATTCTCTACATGTGCAGGTAAGGCTGACAGAAATGTACGTACCATTACTGCCACTGCATTTACCGGGATTTTCCTAATACGAGCCTCGGTCAGCTACCAGCTGTTTGCTTGAGGAAAGAAGAGAGCACATATGAGTTACTGGGTGCATGCCTCCCAGAGTAGAAATGAATGATTAATGTAGAACTGTCAATAATGAGGAAATGCGTATGTTCTGCTTTCCTATATTCTTTTCCACTGAAAAAGTGAAGAAAAGGACATTATTTGTGGGACGAGGGTGATTCGATACGATGACCTAGCTATTAATAAAGAGGCGGAGTATTGGTACGGGGGCCCAGTGGTGTGAAGGACTGTCTGCATCACAATTACTGACTGTTTTTTACAACAAACCAAGGTTTTGGGGGCTGCATTTCATTGCTTACATTTGGGCTCTCTGCGGTTGTATGACAGAATATGGTGAACAACAATATAGTTTCACAGGAACGAATATTGTTTACAAAATATTGTGTTCACATAATTACAATTCAAAGATCATGTCAAAAATATCGTGGAAGGCATTTTGCCAAAAAATATAACAACATTATTTTTTTTTCAACAAATATCGATTCACAATTAATTTTAACTATTGAACTTACAAAAAATATATAATGTACTTATATTACAATGTGTGAATGTGTGGGTATATATGTGTGTGCCTGTGTGTGCGTATATATATGTAAATAAAAAACAAAAAACAAAAACATTTTTTAATACATTTAATTTAAAATATTAGCAGTGAATTAATAATAAAATAAACACATATACAAAAACGAAAATATCTAATTGAATGTAATGTTCAAAGGAACACATACAAATGTTTAATTTAATACTTTGAACAAAATAAATAAATAATGTGTAGGTATTTAAAATAAAATAGAGTCATTCTTTAAATACTTTTAGAATATTACAAAAATCATATTGACAGTAACAAAAAGTTACATTTGAAGAACACACAGGAAAATGTAACAATTAAAAATAATAAAATCAATAAAAAATAAATGCAAATAATACATTAAAAAATATATACATATTTGTAAAACAACATATTTAAAAAACACTCAAAATAAAAAACAATTTAAAAATAATTTTTATACCTCCAATTTTGAAAAAGGCAAAATGTTACACCTTGCACACAGTTCATTTGCTATATTCACTCAAATGTAAATAAAGCCAGGGAAACCGTTGGACTTTAGAGGGGTTAGTTTTATTACTTCCACTCCAATTTAAGCAACAGTATGGAAGGTGTCAGACTTCGTAAGAAGTTAGAGGTACTATTTGCACTCCAATTTAAGCAACACTAGGGAAGGTGTTTGACTTTGAAGGGGTTCGATTTTCTATTCCCGCTCCAATCTCAGCAACAGTAAGGAAAATGTTCGGAGGGGTTAAATTCACTATTCCAACAGTGATTTAAGAAACAGTAGGGAAGGTGTTGGATTAATTTACTAGTCCCACTCCAAAGTAACCAACAGTAAGAAAAGCCATTGGACTTCTGAGGATTTAGAGTCACTGTTGCCATTCTAGTCCAAGCAACAGAAGCAAAAGTGTTGGACTTCAGATGGGTTAGATTTACTATCACCACTCTAGTTTAAGCAAGAATAGGCAAGGTGTTGGGAATTGGAATGGCTTAGATTTTCTATTCCCACAACAGCTAAAGTAGGAGTCTGGAACGTGTTGGACTCCAGAGGGGGTATGTTTACTATTCCCCTTTCAGTCTAAGAAACAGTATGGAATGTGTTGGCTTTTAGAAAGGTTTCATACAACTACTATTTTTTTAAACCTTTCAACATCTAACAGTATAAAAAAATTAATACAGTTTACAAAAACACAGAGACATACTATATATATTTAAAAAATGTAAATGTTTGTTAAAAAAAATAACAAAATAAATTCAAGGAAAGTAAATACTTCAATAAATTATAAAACATTTCACTACACTCCCTACTACCCAACAAAACCCCCCACCAAAATATTATTCAAATATTCAATAAAATAAACAAACAAAATAAAAAAAATAATACATATAAAATACATTCTACAAATAATATTAATGAATAAACATATTAAAAAGGACATATTTCAAATACATATTAAGCATTTAAACAATTTACGTAAATAATATTCAATGAATTATTTAAATTACAATTAAAATTAGTTGACAATAAAGTCAATAAAGTATTATTTAATTATCTTCCCACCCTACTCCCACACAAAACCATCAAGCTGCTACTAAAATATAAATGAATAATTAAATTATAAAATGAAAACCTACATTAAAATTATGCACTGTGTTTCGGGGTCCCCGACATGAATAGGGAGGCAGAAACTGGACTCATGTTCAGAGCGGCTGCGCTGAACTCAGCACCGCTCACCACAACTCTGACCACTGTCAGCCTGTCGGTAATCATGTTCCTAACAGGCACAGCAGTTCCCTGGCAGTCCAACTGCCAGGGTCGTAATGTGTTTGTCAGACCACCTGGAGTGCGGCAGGCCAACCGCCATTGTGGCATTGAAGATCCCAGGACTGCCAATTACGTAATGAGGCCCAACATTTTTGACACATTATTCATGTTACACAAGATGTTCATTAAATTTAGAGGTCTGTGTTGCCTTTCTGACAATGTATACTATTGATCTTGCCTCAACAGATGCTGCCAGGGATGACAAGCCACCTAATGTGTTAAGGGCAAAAAAGCCTATGTTTGGATCACATTTTGGTTTTCAAAACAATGGACAGTCTTGTGGGCTGAAAGGCAATGGGTTCTTCATTTTGTTTTAAGGTCTCACTATTAGGAGAACTTATCATCAGTACATCAATAGAAGTATAATGACGTGTAGAGAGATAGGCCCTCATTACAACGCTGGCGGTCGGTGATAAAGCAGCGGTTATACCACCATCAGGCCAAGGGTAACAAAAATGGAATGATGACCACAGTGGAAACTGCTCAGACAAACAGCCACTTTAACACACTGACTGCCATGGCGGAATAAACAAGCACCGTGGCGGTAACCGCCAACAGCTAGGCGGAAGACAATGTACCGCCCACTGTATTATGACCGGCCTATCCGCCACCGTTTCCCGGGCGGTACCAACAACATCAAAAGCCTGGTGGAAACAGATCTCAGAAGTCAAAGGACTCACCTGTGGAGACTCAGGGAACAACCACAACGACATGGAGCCTGAGTTGCACATATTTCCCATGCTCGTCTACCTTCTGCTGCATTATGAACATCAACGCCTGCGAAGACGACCACAGTGAGTACTGCCGCCTAGCACACAAGGGAGGGGGTAGGAAGAAGAGAGTGACACACACATGCAACACGCAACACCCCCACCCCCAACACCATACACACAACCAGATGCAGTAAACATACATATTCCCCCGTACTCCCCAAGAATATTGCAAGGACAAAATGATTTGAAGAAAGTGAGTGTAATACAAAAAAATACTAGGAATTAGTGCATCAAAATCCAAACGTATATACATATTTACAAAAGCAGGGACACTGTCCAGTCCTCAATGTCCGTGGGCCACAGGGCCACATCACATAGGCAAAGGCCCCACCTTACTCCTGGAACAACACGGAGAGAATACTGCAGGGGCATTAGGTCAAAAATACACAGGCACCTCAGGGGAACGGGGAATGGGTGGGCACTTCAGTTGGAAGATGGTACAACACCACTGGTCATGGAGGGGGCAACATGCTCTCTGCACTGTCCTGGGGAGTGCAAGGCCACAGTCTCTCTAGTGGGTGGTTTGCCCACTTCTTGGTCCTGGGGCGTGCAAGGCCACAGTCTCTCAAGTGGGTGGTTTGCCCACTTCTTGGTCCTGGGGAGTGCAAGGCCACAGTCTCTCTAGTGGGTGGTTTGCTCATATGCTCTGGAGGGGCCAACATGCCCTGTGCTTGGTCCTCGGAAATGCAAGGCCACAGTCTGTCAAGTGGGTGGTTTGCCCACTGCTTGATCCTGCGGAGTGTAAGGCCACAGTCTCTCAAGTGGGTGGTTTGCCCACTGCTTGGTCCTGGGGAGTGCAAGGCCACAGTCTCTCTAGTATATGGCTTCTTCCACTGGTTCTGGAGGGGACATTGTGCCCAGTGTGCTTCATCCTGGGAAGATGGCGTGAGTAGATGGCTTCTTCTACTGGTTCTGGAGGGGGCATTGTACTCAGTGTGCTTCATCCTGGGAAGGATGGGGTGAGTGGATGGCTTCTTCCACTGCTTCTGGAGGAGGCATTGTGCCCAGTGAGCTTCACCTTGGGAAGGATGTGGTGAGTGGATGGCATCTCCACTGGTTCTGGAGGTGGCATTGTGCCAAGTGTGCTTCATCCTGGAAAGGATGGAGTGAGTGGATAGCTTCTTCCACTGGTTCTGGAGGGGGCATTGTGCCAGTGAGCTTCATCCTGGGAAAGATGCGGTGAATAGATGGCTTCTCTACTGGTTCTGGATGCAGATAGTGAGGAGTGCAAGGTAACTCACCTTGGTGTCAGACCCACAGGATTTGCATGGGCCAGGCCGCACAACAGCCCATGGATGCAGGACTACACACTGCCCGCTGGCGGTGATGGCTGCTCAGTGGTGGCAGTGGCGGTGCTGCTTGTTGAGCTGGCAGTGGTGGGGGAGGCTCCAGCCCTTCCCCTGCAGCCTTGGACAGCTGCCCACAGGGGCTGCTGCTGCTGGTGGCGGTGCTGGCGGCAGTGCTGGTGGCGGTGCTGGCAGTGGTGAGGGCAGGCTCCAGCCCTTCCCCTGCAGCCTCGGACGGCTGAACCACCATGGTTGTTGGTGGGGTCTCCTACTGAGTCCCAGCACCAGGCCTCTTGTCCTTTTTGCCTGCTGGTGCAGGCCCCTTGCCCTTCCTGTCAGCAGCTGGGGATTGCCCCTTGCCCTTCCCTGTAGCAGATGGGGGTGCCTCCTTGCCCTTCCTAGATGCAGCTGGTGGTGCCTTCTTGCCCTTCCTAGATGCTGCTGGTGCAGGTACCCTTTCTGTGTGGCTGCCTGGTTCCCGGGATCCTCTTCCACCTGCAGTAGCTGTCGACACTACTGTGGCCGTAGACTGGGGGGCTGAGGTGGTCACCCTGGCCCGGCGTGAAGGACAGGGGAAAGTGGTAGGGAAGAGGTCGACAGAGGAGAGGAAAAGCTTCTTCAGGACATTGGGACGGGAAGAGGATAAAGGTTTTGGAGTGGAGTAAGAGGAAGTAGTTGTAGGAGGTGTCTGACTTTGGGTGCAGGTGCATGGGCTGGATGCTGTTGTGAGGTGGATGGCTGTTGGGTGTCTGAGTGCTTACGTTTATTTACTTTGGGAGGAGGGGGCACAGACACAGTGGGAGAGGACAAAGGGGACGTGCGCATGGATGGGGGTGGTGACTGTCAGTGAGGGGCATGTAGTGATTGGCATGATGGTGGTAGTGGATGAGGATGTAGTGCATGCAGGTGTGAGTGTATACGCTACTGAGAGGGAGGTGGGCGAGGAGGAGAAAGGGGACACAGAGGAGGCAGTGGATGTTGGTATGTCTGATTCTGGATGATGTTTGTATGAATGCCTGTGGGATAGTGTGTGGTGCTTGTGTTTGCCTGAACCACTCCTGTGTGTTGTCCTGTGTGCATGCTGGTCTGCTTGTGTGCTTGGGATAGGTTGGGGTTGAGGGGAATGGGATTGGGTAGAGGAAGTTGGAGGGGGAGGCTAGAAACAGGGACAATGGCTGCCAACAGGGAGGAGGCCAGAGCCTGGATTGATCTCTATTGGGCCGCCATGCCAGAGTGAATGCTCTCCAGGAATGCATTAGTCTGTTGAAAATGGGCTGCCAGCCCCTGGATGGCATTCACAATGGTTGAGTGCCCACCAGAGATGGATCTCAGGAGGTCAATAGCCTCCTCACTCAGGGCAGCAGGGCTAACTGGGGCAGGGCCTGAGGTGCCTAGGGCGAAGGAGATGCCCACTCTTCAGGGTGAGCGGGCACGGGAAACATGCTGAGGGGCTGCTGGGGGGGCGGTGCTGGTACGGGGGTGGCGGATGTGCCTGTAGTTGGGGTGGGCCCAGAGGTGTCCGCCACCACCAGGGAGCTTCCATTGGAAGAGGTATCACTGTCCGAACTGTCCCCTCCAGCCTCCGCCGTGGTGCTCCCATCGCACTCCGTCCCACTGATGCCCTCACCATCAGTGGATTCGGCCTCTTGGGCCCTGTGGGATGCAGCTCTCCCCGTCACTGGTGCCTCTGCTCCTCCGCCAGATGATGCTAAACGCACATAAGGACAGGGTGACAAAACAAAAAGGGTGGGAGAGACAAAGGATACACTTGGTCATTGGCGGCAACAATACCACCATTGGTGTAAACAGCACACTCACGCAGTAAACAGCCCTAAGCACTAGGCAGTACACTAACAGTCACAATGCTAGTCACCAGCCCATGGACAGGGACACCTAACACCAATTGCAGCATACCTGACACCTACAGACCCATGCCCAGTAGTGGATGCCTACTAGCTTGGTTGGAGGCATTTTACATCAGGACCCTGGTCAACATGGGACCTACCCTGCAATGTCCAGTCTGGCCTAGGGGCATCCACAGACCCACATCCCCCAGCCGGATGCCACCCGACCACGCGCAAGTAGTAATTGGTGTACTGTACTCACCCCCTTGTGGCTGCTGTGATGCCCTCAAGCGCCCATCTAGCTGTGGCTAGGCCACCGCCAGTATGCAGGCCATCAGGGGGGTCAGGGTTCGACGGGCACACCTTCCTCGTGGGAAGGCCATCCCCAGCTGGGCCTCCACGGTCTTCCATGCCCAGCATCTCAGGTCCTCCCACCATTTCTGAAAGTGGGTCCTCTGCCTGCCGTAGACCCCCAGGGTCCGCACATCCTTGGGGATGGCACGCCATATACCCTTTTTCTGATGGGCGCTGACCTGCAGAGAAATACACATAGGAAAAGGAATCAGTCAGACCATCTGGCCTGTTACACTCATGGCCCACCTTAGCCCTCATATCCCCTTACACACAGACATGGCCCACCATACATGCAGCCCGGTGCCTTTCCACAAACCCCCCCTACACGAGGCCTTCACACACACCACTCCATGCATTCATGCTCCATGCATCGTGCTCACTGTGTACTCACCTGTTGGTCTGGAGGCCCATACAGCATTCGGTACTGGGGTAGTACCCCATCCACCAGTCGCTCCAACTCTGCTGCAGTGAAGGCAGGGGCCCTTTCCCCAGTGACACAAGCCATGGTAGGTTCCAGACACTGGTCACAGCAGCACATGCAATGTAGGTCCTCTCCTGCTGAAGGTCAGGTAGCAAGTGAGTGAACAGATAGAAAATGGCGGTCATTTCCTTGGCGATGCGTACCGTCACCTCCAACGTACATCACCATTGGCCACTGTGACCCATAGGTCCCAATGTTAACCAATGAGGAGTTGCACAGCGGTTTTCAACCGCCTCCCGCAACGGCGCGCAACGTCTGCAGAATTACCTCTTTTCCACATGTCCCTCCTAACAGGACAGGCGGACCCCATTTCAGGGGGAGCAGTCCATGGCACCTAACTGTGTAACAGTACACATAAGCACCATTTGGGCCTATCCAACAATATACTGTTACAGTCACAACATGCAATGAAGTGTAGTGTTTGAAAATATGGGATACTGACCAGCTGCTCACCGTTTTGCCCCCTAGATTGCAACCGCTGCGGATGAATAGGAAATAGAGACATCCCCCCGTGTACAGGCCACTGGTGGACTTGGCAACAATGGAGGACAGGCACATTATTATCACCTATAGACTGGACAGGGCCAAAATCACAGAGCTGTGTGCCCAATTAGAGCCTGACCCGATATCTGCTATCCGTCACCCCACCAGGATCCCCATTCTTGTGCAAGTGCTATCAGTGCTCCATTTCTTGGAAACAGTTTTTTCCAAGTGACAGTGGGCTTGGCAGCGGGAATGTCACAGCCAATGTTCTCAATAGTGCTGACCAGAATGTTGTCTGCCCTGATTAAACACATGCACAGCTATATCGTTTTCCCCCAGGTGGAGGACTTGGCCACAGTGAAAGCAGATTTCAATGCAATGGGACATATCCCCAACATTATTGGGGCTATTGATGGTACACATATTGCATTTGTCCCCCACCTGGAGAAATAAACAGGTGTTCAGAAATCGAAAGAGCTTTCACTCTATGAATGTGCAGCAAGTATGCCTGGCGGACCAGTACATCTCCCATGTCAATGCTAAGTATCCTGGGTCTGTGCATGATGCCTTTATCCCGAGGAATAGCAGCATCCCATATGTGATGGCTCAACCCCACAGGCACAGGGTGTGGCTAATAGATGAGCCCTGGTTCCCACCCAGTAGATGTTGGTGTATGGGTATGGTGTGGGCCCTAAGGGTAAGTGTGTGGCTAACACTTGTCCACCGATATTTGCAGATGACTCTGGTTACCCCAACCTCTCACGGCTACTGACCCCTGTGAGGAATGCCAGGACAAGGGCAGAGGAATGTTACAATGAGGCACATGGGTGAACAAAATGAATCATAGAGGGGACATTTGGCCCCCTGAAGGCTAGGTTTCGTTGCCTCCATCTGACAGGTGGTTCTGTGCTACTCACCCAAGAAGGTCTGTCAGATCATTATGGCATTCTGTATGTTGCACAACCTTGCCTTGCGTCGCCAGGTGCCTTTTCTGCAGGAGAAGGAGGCTGGAGATGGCCGTGTGGCAGCAGTGGACCCTGTGGACAGTGAAGATGAGGAGGCAGAGGATGAGGACAACAGAAGTACAATAATTCGACAATACTTCCAATAACACACAGGTAAGACAGTGTAACTTCAAATTTAAATGACTGTTTTGTGTTTGACATTGTCACTAGCAGGCTGATTTTCCCACTTCTATTGCCACTCACTGTATCCTTTGGCATCTCTATTTGCAGATATTTGTGCCCCACTATCGCTCCTGGTGTGTTGACTGCAGCCAACTACAGGTCATTCCTATGTGTACATTACTGTACAGTATTGCAGTGTTTATACCTTGTGAAACGAATACATAGTTCAATCATTTGACAGACTCCATACTTGTATTATTTTTCAAATGGTGTTTATTTAAGTGCTAATAAGTAGAGGGGGATGTGCAATGGGCTGGGTTGATGGTGGAGGAAAGTCCAGGATAGAGTCCAGGCTATGTGGATCACAGGTGCATTGTCCAAGGGGGCATAGGAAGTGGAGCAATGGCAGTTCAAAGTGGGCAGGATGACAGGGTGGGACACAAGGGTGACAATCAGGATAGTCTTATTTCCTGGCGGGGGTCTTGCCAATAGTCTCTGGCTTCTTCCTGGATCACAGGGACCGTTTGCGGGGTGGTTCTCCTTGTGCAGACGGAGGGGTGCTGGTGGCTTGTTGGCCATGTGGCGGGTCCTCCTGTCCACTAGCAGCAGAGGAGGTGGAGGGCTGTTCATCGGTTTGGCTAGTGGTAGGGGCCCGCTGGTGTGCCACTGCCTCCCTCATAGTGTTGGCCATGTCTGCCAGCACCCCTGCAATGGAGACCTGCTAGGTGTTAATGGGTCTTCAAGTCCTCCCTGATCCCCAGGTACTGTCCCCCCTGCAGCCGCTGGTTCTCCTGCAACTTGGCCAGTATCTGGTCCATCGTCTCCTGGGAATGGTGGTATGCTCCCAGGATGTTGGTGAGTGCCTCCTGGAGAGTCGGTTCCCCGGGCCTTTCCTCCCCCTGTCGCGCAGCAGTCCTCCCAGCTTCCATGTTGTCGTGCGCCTCTGTTCCCTGAACCATGTGCCCACTGCCCCCTCAGGGACACACTGCTGACTGACGTGTCCTAGGAACAGAGGTATGTGCCTGCAGGGTGGGTACTCTGGTGGTGTTTCCTGAGGGGGGAGGCTCTGTGGTGGTATGGGACTGTGCCTGGGTAACTGACTGACCGGAGATCCCTGATGGGCCAGGTTGGTCATCCAGATCCAAGCGTCCAGAGCTGCTGTCATCACTGTGGGCCTCTTCTGGGTGGGGGGGGGCTGGATATTGCTGGCACCTCCTCTCCGGTGACGTTGGCTGGGGGACCTGTGGGGATGTAAATGCAGTGTTATTGTTTCTGCGTGTGACATCTTGTACATGGGTGTGTTGCCCTCCAAGGTTGTTATTGCCCAGGCAGCTTTGCAGCTTTGCCTTGTGTGAGTAGTTATTTTGTGGGCCTGCTGTTTCCCTCTAGTGTGCATGCTTTAGTGATAAGTGTCCATGCAGGTCTGTGATGGGGGTCCATGCATTGGTGTTACATGCAGGGCTTGGTATTGGGGGGAGTGGGTTGTGATGGTGGGGTGTGTAGGAGGTGGTGGAGTGATGGGAGTGTGAGTAAGGGTGGGTGTTTGTGATGGCATGCAGGTGGGGGGGTGATAGTAATAGAGATTTGACTTACCAGGGTCGAGTCCTCCTCATACTCCTGCCAGGCCCTCAGGATGCACGATTGCCAAGACTTGCTCCTCCCATGTTGTTAGTTGTGGGGGAGGAGGTGGGGGTCCACCGCTAGTCCTCTATACAGCTATTTGGTGTCTATTGCTGTGGAACACACTTTCCCCGCTAGGTCATTCCACCTCTTCCTGATGTTATCCCTTATTCTGGGGTGCTGTCCCACGGGGTTGACCCTGTCCATGATTCTCCGCCATAGCTCAATCTTCCTAGCAATGGATGTCTGCTGCACCTGTGATCTGAATAGCTGTGGCTCTACCCAGATGATTTCCTCCACCATGACCCTCAGCTCCTCCTCAGAGAATCTGGGGTGTTGTTGTGGTGCCATGGGTGTAGTGTGAGTGGTGTGGATGAGGGTGTATGGGGTGATGTGTTAGGGTGTGTGATGTAAGGTGCGTGGATGGTGTATAGGTGATGGTGGTGTGTGGCTGTGGTCTTGTCTGTGGTCTTGCTATCTCTCTTGTGGCACTTGTTTGTAGTCATAAAGGGTTATGAGTAGTGTGGATGTGTGTTTTATAGTGGTGTTGTGTGGGTGTGCTGTGTGTATGTGTGTCAGGTGTAAGTAGTTTGAATTGTCCAATGTGGTGCAGTTTTGTATGTGTGTGTGTATTTTGAGCGCGGAGGTATGTAGCGTCAATGGTTTACCGCCATTGAATGTCCACCGCAGTGATTTGTGGGTCATAATGTTGTGGGAGTAGTTCTGTTGACGTAACGGTGTGGGTTTTTCTACCGCCAGTTTATCACCGACCTTTGGGCTGGCGGACTTGTGTATGTGGCTGTATAGTGACGGATTGCTATGTGTATGTCATAATATGGGTAGCGGTGATCCGCCACCACGGCGGTATGTTGGCGGCAGTCAGCATGCGGGTATGCGGTACTTACCACCAATGTCATATTGAGGGCCATAGTCTGGTCTTTAGGGAAGCCCTTTTCAGCTGTTGGCTTCACTTGATTTCATGTGAATTTTATGACTTACATTGCTTGTAGGGGCTTTCCATCGAGGCTAATGTGTTTTGAGGATAGTTTGAACCGATTGTCTGATTTCTGTCGCTTCTCTGGAACTGTTTTACCTGTTCAATCATCAGCTTATCTTTAATCTTTTTCCTCTTCACATCAAAACAGTCACTGCAATATTTACTGTAGTACAAGATCTTGTTGCTACTCTTGATCTGCCTTCATCACATTCTGCAGAGTAAACAAAGTAAGCTCCGGACACAAATCCAAAATGAAAGCCAACACAATTCCGCTAATCACTTCTTTCTCAATCTCTTCATCTTCACTGTGCTTGCTATAAATCTGCATTTGCCTCTCATAGTAAGCATGCACTGACTCCTTCAGCTCTTGTGTACCTCTTGTTATGTTGGTGCAGTTTACTTTTTTCTCTGGCACCTTCTTTTTTAAATGGTCTATCACTGTTTTATATTTATCAGCAACCACCTTAGTAGGACCATTGTTAGGTTCAACTCTACCTGGTTCCTCATTTGTCCAACCTGCAGTAGTTTTACACTCTGGCCATAAATCACCAGGAACAACAATGACAAATAGGGTATCCAAACCAACCTAAAGCATTTCAGATCTTGCCACAAATCTATGAACCTCATCGAACCACATCAGGTTCCTCTCTTAGTCCTGGAAAAGTTGTTGTAAAAGCATGGAGCGCATGGTAGAAACCACTTGTTCCTGGGTGTACAGAGGAAGTCTAGAATTCAAAACGATCATTTCAAAAGTTATCCTCCTTATCTGAACCCTGTTCCTTGTTTTGTTCCTCTCCATTGCAGGAAAAGCTATCACTTCTTCTACCATATCTTCTTTCCAGAATCTCTTCCCATTATCCCACTTGTTTTCTAGCCACCACTTCAATCAAACCTTATACAGTTTCTTCATTTTCATTCTCTCTTTTGCCATGGTGAGTCAATCCCATTTATCCAATGCTTCCGATTGTATAGTTCAAGGTAGTGGCCATTTCGCATTCAATGTCTGTCTCAAGAAAACTAGATGTCTAATGTTAAAGATGCCCTCTAACAGAAACTGCAAGTCTTAGTCATCAGAGTTATATTCGTGCCAATTTCGAATCCACCTCCACATATAGAACCCAGCATCTGTCAAACATTTCATACCAAGACCAGCCCTCTGAAGGAGTCAACTATCCCTCTGTGCCAGGTATGCTAGGAGTTTTAGGCTTTTTTAACACATCTCCATTTTTTCTCTCAAAATGTACAAAACCTGCAGACTACGAACAAGAGAACAACAACCAATCACAACTTGGCTATACCAAAGGTCAAACTGTTACAGCGTAAATAGTACCTTTGCTGCATTTGTGAAACACAATTTGCACTAAAGCAGACTCTCATCAATCCAGCTTCCAGGCAATCCAACCCTGGCTAGTGTGCTCACTCCATGCAATTAAGAGATAATGCCACCAGCCTAAATTAAGCATGCAAACCCTGAAAATGAAACGTGCTATTTCAGAAAAATCCCTAATGCTTTGAATATGACACCTAACAAAACACAAATCCCTTTTAAAGAAAAATTCAACAACAATATCTCAAGATCGTGGAGTAGGATGAACCAGATTACCTAATCACCCAATCATAAACCAAAAAAATCCTTTTCAATGAAAATCACAAATATGAAAAATACATCAAAACCACAGTAATTAAACCATCAATTGAGCCAAGAGTCAAAATCACATAACCCAAAACCTCACATGCAGCATAACAATACATTGCACAGCACAAACTGCACTCTCAAACACAAAGCCGACAATGGAATACAAGCACCAAACACTCTCAATCTCAGGTATCACTTTACCTCAGTGGTTCCCAACCTTTTGACTTCTATGGACTCCCACTTTGTCATTACTGGAACCACAGGACCTTCACTGAATCACAATTCGAATCCAGGGACCCCCCACTGAATCATTATTAAAAGCTTGGGACCTAATCTTTTAATATTATTTAATTTTCTAAGCAGTTGCGGACCACCTGAGGAGGCTTTGCGGACCCCCAGGGGTCCCCGGACCACAAGGTGGGAACCACTGCTCTACCTTATTGATATTTTGATACTTAAAATCCTTTTGCTCAGGAACAGCACTACATCACGAAATCAGCAAATAATTTACAAAGGAAAATCAACTACAGAATCCACAGTGGATTCAGACACGTAGACAGAAATCACACTAGTGATAGGGCAAAAATGAGTCTTTAAGGGCACTCACTATGTCTAACCATCCTCTTCTACAAATATTTTGTGGGTGCAGGGATCCCCTAATATCCTATATCCTAAAAGACATCTCAATAGCACGCCCATGAGTGGATGGATAGGGATGGTGTTACACCTCATTGTCATGAGGCAATCTGTACCAAGATAAGGAACAAACCAGCTTTTCAAAAATACAGTCAGTTAAGGAAGGACAGATTGAATAAGTGAGTTCCAGGGCAGAATCAGAACAATTATAGAAATTTATTAGAACATTCAAATTGTACAATGCAGAAATTGTAAAGCGCAGATGCATAAAGTTATTGCTAAGAAGGCACATAAGACCTCGTTATGAGTTTGGCAGTGCCACCACGGGACCGCCAAACTCACGGGGAGTATGCCTCCACCCTGGTGTAGACATTACCCCGGGGCATATTACAATGTTCCCACAGAGGGCACCAAGCATCCATGAAATGTACATTGTCTGCACTGCATACAGTGCCCAACTGAAGGGCGCTGGGCAGGGGGACCCCTGCACTTGTTCTCTTCCAGCCATTTTATTAGTTCAACCGCCATGAAAAGGCTGGTGGAGAACAAGGATGTAAACAGCAAGGAGGTGCTGTCTTCAACACTGCCCAGGCTGATTATACCCAGCACCACCGTCAGCCCATCGGGATCACTGGTCCTAGTGGGGACAACGGTAGGTTGGCGTGTCTGCCCGCCAACCTCATAATGTGGCGGTTGGACGGCCCACAACCACTGCGGTCTGATCGCCACCATGAGGTTTGCAGTCTTCAGGTCGCGTAATAAGGCTCTAAATATTTCACACAATTCTGCAGTCAATTGAGCCAACTAAGATTAAAATCCATGTCCCCGGGTTCCACTGTTGGCAGTTTAGCCATTCTCTCCTCATGTCATAGTGCTAGTCCAGCGTGTTGTGCCATGTCCGATCCCATCATCTCCCCCTTGAGCTCCTGCACAATACAAAATAAGCCATCTTCACCCTCTGCACATGTCCAGCCCCATTTTCTTTAGATTCACCCACTTGCTCATTTTCTATTGTGAGAGTGTTTTTAATTAATAAAAATAATGCCTGACTGAAGTGTGTTTTAGTTAACATACTCAGGCATCCATTGAAATGACTCAGTTTGCATGGACATTCATTTCATAATGATAGAAACAATTGTACTTTTAAAGTACATGTATGAGCTTACCCGTCTGTGTATTTCCATAAAAAAAAATAAGTGGAATAGAATTTCATTTTATGGTGCTGTTTAGTTATTGAGCTGAATTGTATTAACGTGTATTCCTCAAGATGGAAAGCAACATGCATAATTTTTCCTCATTTTTAACAAAGTAAACTTTTTTACCGGAGATTCCTCTAAGAATCGTTTATCAGTTGTACTGTCTGATTTTGTTTTTTGTACAAATGTCATGCAGTTTTCTTAATTTCTTCTGTGCATTTCATTATGATTATGCATTAAAGTAGGTGTTTCTAAATGTTTCCTATGTAATATATCATAATTCCTTGGAAAGCTCTGGTTTATGTGTTTGCTACTTTATTAGTACAGCCCTAATATGTTAGATCTCACCATATCAAGTGTGCAGCGTTGACTTGGGCAAACCTTTAAAATGTGCCCTTTTTGGCGTCACGATCTACAGTGTAAAATGAACTGTGTGATCTACATCGCACAGAATAGTACTGGAATTCAAACACAATATGAAGATTGAGATTATAAAATAAAATCACAAACAAAAAGGTTATCATTTTCCCGCTGCTCACTTGACAGGACCTACCTCCAGATTTAAAACTCGGGCCTGATTATGAGTTTGTTGGTCTTGGGACCGCCAAGGTGGCGGTGACAATCACTCCATCAGAGTGTTAACAGTCTGATCGTCATATTGCGATGCATGCGGTTACATAGGTGAAAGACTTCCGTGGTCCCACCCACACCACCAGCAAATCTAGACTGCAGCTTTGGCGAGATAGGCCAATGTGTCTGTTGAAGGGTGGACCGCCAGTGTTACTGCAGGACCAATTATGAGGTGGCTTTCCTCTATCGTAACTGTGGTGGTCTAACCACCACATCTGAACTGGCAGAAAGGGAGGGATACAAGGCTGAAAGTCACTTGTACTCAGCTTTACACATCCTGTGCCACCATGGAGCCGATTGCACATGCACTTCCACTGCTTGTGCTGCTAGATGATGCCGAAAACCTATGCCATTGTAGACGCAAGTGATGGTAACTCAAACACCCACCCATTACCAACAACAAAAATCGATGCCCTGCCATGGACCTGGCATGTGGTACATGGTCCGCGGGCCAAACATATTTTTTGTGCCCCTGTTTGCAGCTGTACTTAATGTATGTTCCAATCACATCCCTATGATGCTCACTTTGTCCAGGTCACTAACATTGCACAGACACACTCTCCTAAATTTTAAATATGTGCACAACCAACACACAAGGATAATGATGTGTCCATAACATTGTGTCACACAACAGCAACTCATTATCAATATCCACCTACAAATCTAAGTGACCCTCATATTGTTAACATGTCATGGCCTATTGTGATATAAAAGATACATCTGCATAGGTGTGTCATGAAACTGAACCACACCTTCTCTGCTAAATCTCTGTTATGGACTTCCACATATCAAACACATTTCAAGATAATGCAAGGTAAATGGGATCCCAAAAAATCAGTGTCAGAAACATTCAAAGGTCGCAATGTAAATAATCCCTACAAAATATGAATGCCTCTACCAGAGGGACCCATTAAAGGCTAGTGCCCTGGGCCATATACTACCTTGCACATCCCTCAAAACCACTATTTGTACAGGATCTGTGGCTTGATGTATATCAGGACAACCAACAGTATAACCAAGTTCCATGCATATGTGGGAAATGTGTAAGTGCCAGTCATGAAAGCAAATTCAGCAGTAGCAGCATGGGTCACACATTAAGTTAAAGTAGGTGTAAGGTACACACATGAAAATGGACACATGTTCATTAAAACCTATACATAAGTATGACTGTTGAACACCCTTTATGTGTGGACAAACAAATCTCTAGCTTGAACACATCAAACAAATGTCCAACCTTCATCATAGGTAGGAAGGGAACCCAATTGATGTTGACATTGGCCTAGCCAAGATGAAAAAATACACCCAATGCAATGTCAGCCCTAATAAGATTACATCCCACATATCCATCCATTAAACATTTCCCCTTGTCCTCAGTGACTCCAGCACTGGTTCCAAGGTCAGACCATACCAACCACATCAAATGGATCATCAATCAGGGTGACACAAACACAACTGTGGTCATAAATCTCAAAGTATCCATGAACATCAGAATGGTAGAAAAGCAATGACAGGACTAATGTGTACTAAAACAAGCACACATGTTTATTTAAACCAATAAACATATGTAGTAAAGTATAGACCAATGGCCAGTCCAATAAGGCACTGCTGTGCCACTAAACTTGCCATGGGAACCTCACGAAGAAGGGACATCTAGTAGGCCGTCAAGGCACCTCAGCGATGTCCTTTGGGAGGGATGGGGTTGATTTATAATGGGGGGGTTTGGTTTTGAGAGGGTTGGACCTGACTTTGGGAGGGGTGTCTGTAGTATGTCATAGCTTGAAGAATGTTTAAGATGTCATAGCATGTAGAACTTAGAATTGAGAAGGGTAGAGATAGGATCCAGCAGTGAGGACGACGGAGACTGAGGAGAAGGAGGAGTTGGCAGTTGGTGGAGCTGGATGGGGCCTCTGTAAATAAATAAAAGCTACTTCGTGAACCCGGATGACTCACCGTGATTTATGGACCAAACTTTACACTGGCGACGAAGGTGGGATTCAATTTTTTTTCCTGAACACGGAGGCCTCAACAGTATTATCGTAGCAGAATAACAAGGCTAAGTTCCAAAACGACAGAAAGGTGAGCGGACTTTGTGAACAGCTTAAAACTGTTCTACTCATTAATGTAAGCGAACATTTCTGCTTGACGAACTTCTACTTGGAAACTGGAAACTGTTTCCATGGAAACGAGCTAAAGCTCATGCGCTCAGCTGTGTTTGTTGTAGACACGCACTTGACTCGCGCTTGTCTTGTTGTCACAGCAATGCATGCAGCGTCCTTCTAGCACCGCTCAGCTGTGTTGTTATAGACACGTGCTTGACTTGCGCTTGTCTTGTGCGAGTTGAAAATTTGAAAAGCGGAATACGCGAAGACTACTAGTGTGTCCTCAAATACTTTATTAATTGTGCAAATCCTTAAACATTTGGGACATACTGAGATAATCATTTCTCAAATGGAATTCTGCTACTACTGAGTCTAAAGGAACATGAAATTAACCTTAAATTAAACTGTTCCTGGAACAAAATGTTTGAGCTTCAGAGCTAATAAACCACTGGCCTAATTATAATTGTACAGTTAAAGCAGTCTTTCAGAGCTGGTGTGACGCAATGCAGAACGTCACTGCGCCCCCCTTTTTCCTCGCTTTACCAGGAGAGCCACCTATAAAATGGGAAAAGTGGAAAAAAGTATTTGAAAGATATTCCAAAGTTTGTGGCGCATCTCTTAGTGTGGAAAGGAAAACTGCTCTACTATTACATTGCTTAGGTTCTGAAGGACAGGAGGTTTTCGATAATCTTCCAGACATAATTAATGAAGATCTTAATGAATATGAAAGTTGTATAGAAAAATTGGATAGACATTATATTCCCAAAATTAGCACAATACTTGAAAGATATCACTTTGGAAGGCGTAACCAAGAGGAAAATGAATCAGTGGAGGGATATGTTACTGCATTACGGAAATTAGTATCGTCATGTAAATTTGGAAATTTGACGGAGGAAAGAATCAGAGATCAATTTATGTTAGTCTGTAACATAGAAAGAGTAAGAGATGAAATTTGGCAAAAAGATGATCATCACTAGACGAAGTTTTGGTTTTGGCTAAGAAAATTGAATATTCACTTAAATGTGTAGAGACCATCAAAAAAGAGGAATGCAAAAATTATACTGTACATGTAATTCAAAATATTACGGGAAACAAAGAAAGAGCAGAAGGACAGAATTATAAAAAAGAAAGGAAAAATATGTTTATAGGAAATTGTTTTCGCTGCGGCAGACAAGGTCACATGGCCAACGATAAAAACTGCCCCGCTTTAAAGGTGATATGTAGGTTGTGTGTGCAGAATGAGAAGTGGAAAGAGCAATGTCTTTGAAGTTAAGAAAGACTTAGATGCGGGAGAAAATGATGACTTTGAGTGTGGTCAAATAACTCTACAAGTCGAAGAAGAAAAAAAAAAAGGAAGGAAAGGAAAGGCCCAATTGATGAAGACATGATAGATGGAGAAAGAACCAGAGTATTATTTGATTCTGGAGCCAAAATCACAATTGTTTCAATGGAGTTCTATATGGGAAAACTAAGAAACAAAGATAAGTTGTTCAAGCGGGATATTACACCTGTTGCATATGGTGGTGAACCAATTAAGCTTCATGGATACTTTTGGGGTTTGCTTGAGTTTGAACGGAAGTTCACTAATGCAAAAATGTACGTTTCTAAGAAAGGAGACAGTGTACTCAGTTGGTTCCACCAGAAAGACTTGGGGGTTATTCTTGATCCCAATAGTGATCCACCTGTGAAAGTAAGGGATCAAGTCGTCATCAACGCTATTGGGGATCAAGGAAATTCTATTAACCAGAAACTCATAGCCAACAATGGGTTTGTTGTGGGACTATAGACAAAATTTCCTTTGGTATTTCGAGAAAAATTAGGATGTCTTCAACATTATGTGCATCGCATTCAACTGAAGGAAGGTGTGAAACCTGTATGCAGCAAAGTTCACGGAGTACCTGTTGCTCTACGTGAAGACATGAAATTGGAACCAGAGAGGCTGCAGGAAGAAGGAATCATAGAGGAAGTTGAAGGAACTGAGTGGTTGGCCCCAGTAGTTGTAGCCAGGAAACCAAATGGGAGTATACGCTTATGTGTGGACTTGAGAGAATTAAATAAGAATGTGATTGTGGATAGGTATCCCATACCCAATATTTCAGATATGTTGTTACTGTTACAGGGTGCTAAAGTGTTTTCTACCATAGACCTGACATCGGCATATCATCAGATTAGGTTGACTGAAGAATCCAAGGACCTTACTGCATTCATCACACCATTTGGTACTTCTAGGTATACCAGACTACCGTTTGGATTAGTGTCTGCGTCCTCTGTATTTCAACGAATCATGGAGAGAGTTTTGAAAGATCTGGTTGGTGTGAGAGTGTATCAAGATGATGTTTTGGTATATGGGAAAGATCAGGCCCAACATGAAAAGAGGGTGGTTAGTGTTTTGGAGAAGTTGGAAGAATTCGGGTTGACTGTCAAGTTAGAAAAATGTAGGTTTTCTAGTAAATCTATAGAATATTTAGGTCATGCCATAACTGGTGAAGGCATATCCCCAAAAAAGGAGTTAGTAGATGCTATTGACAGACTACAATCGCCATTGAATAAGGAAGAACTCATGACATTTTTAGGGATGCCTGAATATTACAGTAAATTTGTGAGGGGTTTTGCTGAGAAGAGTGTATGTATGAGAAAATTATTACGGAAAGGAGTAGAATTTGTGTGGAATGAAGAGTGTGAAAATGAATTTGGAGAAATAAAAAAGGAAATTGTGAAAGCTCCCAGATTGAGAAATTTTAATCCCAATCTGCCCTCGATTTTAATAACAGATGCAAGTGCAAAAGGCTTAGGGGCGGTTTTACAACAGGGTGGCAAAAGTGATGATCAAATTGTATTATTTTTGTCACAAGCCTTGAGAGATGCAGAATTGAACTATAGTGTTATTGAAAGGGAGGCGCTTGCTGTTCATTGGGCAGTGAGAAAACTTAAGAATTTGTTGTGGGGAAATAAGTTCGAGGTAAGGACGGATCATAAGCCCCTTTGTGAAATTTATAAAAGAAAAGGGGTGGATGCAGTGTCTAGCAGAATCACTAAATGGGTTGTGTCCCTACAAGATTTTGATTTTGATGTAAAGTATATTCCGGGTGTACAAAATAAGGTAGTGGACACATTATCAAGATTAGTGTCAGTAGGTGAATTGGAAGAAGAGAAAGAAACGGATTGGGATACCGAAATGGTGTGTGAGATTGAGGACAAATGGATTTGACGAAAGTGTAGTGACAAAGGAGAGATGGCGGAGAGAAAGTGAGTCTGATGGCACCATAGTGAAAGTGATATCTTTAATAAAAGAAGGTTGGAATAACAGGAAAGAAGGAAGTAGTGAAAAAGAAAAATTCTGGCATGTGAGAAGTGAGTTGTCTAGTGATGATGGGATTCTATTCAGAGGTACGAAATTAGTTCCCCCCACCACATTGAGGCAGGAGCTGATTTCTCTTGCTCACACAGGTCATCAAGGAATGTCCAAGACCAAAGGGAGATTACGTTTGACTTATTGATGGCCAGGTATGGACTCCGAGGTAGAAAGATCAATCCGAGAATGTATGCAATGTATCATGAGTGAGAAGACTGTGAAACCTAAATTCAGCCTATGGAAGTAAGGGAACGCCCCACTCAGCCGTTGAAGGAGGTTGCCTTGGACATTCTGGGACCTATCCGTGGGGAAGGTTGTGATATGTACCTATTGGTGCTAATTGATCTGTTTTCCAGGTGGCCGGAGATTAGATTTACCAGGAGTATTGAGACAAGACAGGTAATTGATTTTCTTAAGGAAGTGTTTGGGAGAGAAGTGCTGCCTAAGAGCATTCTCACTGATAACGGGGTACAATTAGTATCGAAGGAAATGGAGAAGTATTTGGCTGACTGTGCTATAATCCATAAAAAGTGTGTATTATACCACCCCGAAACCAACGGCATGGTGGAACGATTTAATAGGGTGTTGAAGGAGACTATAGCTTTAGCTAAGGTTGGTGGGTTGAGCTGGAAGAAAGAAATGATTAAGCGGGTTGAAGCATACAGAGTCTCGCCTCATGCCATTACTGGGAAAACACCTTTTGAGTTACTCAGGGCCAGACATCCTAATACTTTGGTGTCACCTAGGTGGGTAAATGATATGGGAGCAAGAACTGGGGTGGTAGTGTCGGATGAGACTTGGAGACAGGATGAAGAGAAAAGAATAAAAGAGCGGAAGGAATATTTTGATCGCAGGAGGTCAGCTCGCACAACCAAAGTTAAGGTTGGGGATTGGGTGTTGATTCGTAAGCCTGTGAATAAAGGAAGGAATGTTGATAAAGTTAAACCTTTAAGGGTAGTGAGGCTGTTCAACAATGCAGTAAGAACGGAGGATTCCAAGATATGGAATTTAAATCGTATAGTGGTACTAAAATGTAAAAATTTATGGAATTGATTCATATGTATACTGTTGTGTTTTTTTTTTTTTTTTTTTTTTCCTTTGTTTATTTCTCTTAGTTTGTAAAGGGGGGAGGAGTGTAGTATGTCATAGCTTGAAGAATGTTTAAGATGTCATAGCATGTAGAACTTAGAATTGAGAAGGGTAGAGATAGAATCCAGCAGTGAGGACGACGGAGACTGAGGAGAAGGAGGAGTTGGCAGTTGGTGGAGCTGGATGGGGCCTCCGTAAATAAATAAAAGCTACTTTGTGAATCCGGCTGACTCACCGTGATTTATGGACCGAACTTTACAGTGTCCTTTTTTCTGGGTTTCTTTGGGGTATGGCTGGGTTCAGTGGGGGGATCAGGTGTCACAGGGAAGGCTTGGATGTGGAAGGGGTAGGCTGGGGTGTGGCTGTGGTCCCTTTGGCTTTGAGAGGGGGTTGTTTTTACAGGATTCAGGGCAAGGGCAAACATCAAACTCTGTTTTGGGAAATGGGTAGGTTGTTCATGAGGGATTAGCATTTGGGAGGTTGAGGAAGTGGAAGTGTTAGGAGTGAGTGTGTGTGTTGTTAGAATTGCTTTCTGTGTGTCTGAAATATGATGTTTGTGTTTTGTAGGTGTGTATTGTGTGGGAGTGTGGGCATTTGTGTTTCTTTGTGGTGTGTGATGTGGGTTTGCTGGGAGTGGTGTTGATGTGGGTATGGTGTCCAGGGGTATGGCAAGAGTGGTAGTTATGTCTGTTGGTGTGGGTGTGGTGTCTGGAGGTATGGTGGGAGTGGTGGATGTGTCTGTTGGTATGGGTGTGGTGTCTGGGTTCATAGTGGGAGTGATGGATGTGTATGTTGGTGTGGGTGTGGTATCTGGGGGTATGGTGAGAGCGGTGCCTGGTTCTGTTGTGTGGCTGTGGCGGCTGGGGGTATGATGGGTTGGTGGTGGTTGGGAGTGGGGTGAGTATATGGTGAGTGGTTATGTCCTTGTGTGTTTTATGGTGTTTCCGTTTATGTGTGCTGCTTGGGGCTGTAGAGGTGTGTGTGCTAATTTGTGAGTATGTTTGGGGCAGGCATGGGAAACAGGAAATTGGATGGGGAAGAGACAAGTGGGGGGTGTAAGTATGGGATGGGTGGAAGGCTGCTGTGAGAGAGGAGGTCAGAGCCTGAAAAGATCTCTGTGGGGCAGATATAGAACTGTGGATACCTGGATGGCATTCAGTAGTGTCGTCTGACCCACAAAGATGTTTCTCAGGAGGTCAATAGCCTCCTCACTCAGGGCAGCAAGGGGAACAGGGGCAGAGGGCGAGGTATCTTAATCAAAGGAGACATCTCCTCTCTTGGGTGAGCGAGCTCGGCCAATCAGGTGGTGAGCAACAGGGAGGGTTGAGGTGGTAGTGGTGGTGGCAAACAAGGATAGTGTAGGAACTGGTCTTGTATGTCCCACCACCACTAGTGTCCACTAGAGCTGCACTCGGACAATGACCCTGTAGAGTCTGTGTTCTCTTTGGCACTCCCCTCACTCTCTAGGCCTCTGGGTCCGTCCATGTGTGTAGTGCCACAACCGGAGGAACTGTGGCCAGCTGCTTCCCCATAGATGTTGGCCCTGTCTTCTCTGCTTTCCTGGGATGATGCTGAAATGACAAATACAAATAGGTTTATTGCATGTGGCAGAACACATTTGACCAACAGTCGGGATCACAGAACATTACTATAATGTACAGTAGACCACAGCTCGTGGCTCCAATGTTTGCAAGACCACATGCATGCATGCTACATGAACTGTAAACAGTTTCCCACTGTAAATTCGGAATCACAGACAACTCCAATTGTATTAGTGAAGTTATGCAATCACAATACCCATATATCAACTAGGAGACCTTGTACCTTGCTCTTGTAGCATACCTCAGTAACCTGTTGTCATAAAATAGTATGGCAATGCCAATGTTATTCCTGCAGATTCCACACAAGGCTCTGCAATCAGCAAATGTTCATATACCTAATACCACATCATGATTAAATGATGGTTAACTAATACAGCTTTGTTGCAGCAAGATATATAGTCGATGGAAGAAGGTGACATGGAAATACTTGTGTCATACTGTAGAAACTTCCTAATTGTAACTTCCTAATATGTCCATTGTCAAAATAGTCTCATGAGAGTTGTTCTAATGTAGCTTCCATATAAAAAACATGTCACACAGAAAAGTACGCTGGAGACAATCAGCTCAAAATGTCTGTGAGATTTATCTACAATATCCACTGCACAATGAATCAGGTAGGCCTAGAAAAATCATCAGCTGCGATTAGTATTGGTGAGACCTCTATTCTAACATTGCATAACTAAAAGCCAATAGTCCCTTGAATGTTGTTCAGGTACTGGGAAACTCCATTACCTCAAGAGGTGGTTTAATCTGTTTCTCAAAGGGAAGTCATATCACTGTACCTTTTTCATGCAAACACAAATTCCATTGTATTACTGAAGGTACACACTCACATATAATTAACACATTTCTGCATGTCACTCCCTGATGCAGGTTAATGTTCAGTTAATATACCTTCACCAATAAACATGTGCAAATCATTAAACTTAATAATTCCACATCAATGGCATGGAAATGCAAATTGTGAATAATTAATGTAGGTTTACCTGTCATGTCCTTAATTTCTTCAGCAAATGGACATGACAAATGACATTGAGTAATGGATTAGGGTATGTGTGACCCCCCAACCAATGTTTAGACACATCTGTCTGTTGTAACACATGTACTGTATCCAAGCACATATAACTATTTCCACTATATTCTTGCATGCACACATATGTGATGGAATCAAACATCATCCCATGAAGACAAGTTGACGTGGGAAACAAAAGTGTAAATGAGACTACTGAAGTGAAAGGCACACATGCCAACATGTAGGCACAAATATTGTTGGGAACAGTGATGTTAGCCAACTCATGTACCTGTATGTTTCCCACTTACCAAGGGAAATTATTGCTCAGTGACTGTCCCCAAAGTTAATTATATGCTGTGCCACATGAATAAAGTCCACCATCGCATGAGACACAGTAGTGAGGTAGCATCTTTCTTGGCATGTTACCTCCAATTTCTGCCTGTTTGTCAGTGTGATTTACTGTCTCACTAGGAGCCTGCTAGTCAGGACCCCAGTGCTCATAGTTTGTGGCCTATATATCAGTGTGTTTTACTGTATTGTCAGCATGTTTGACTGTGTCACTGGAGTTCTGCTAACCTGAACTCCAGTGCTTATGCTCTCTCTGTTTTCCAAATTTGTTACTATAGTCTAGTGACTCCATATTCCAATCCAGATTGGCGCACTGGACCCCCCCTTATAAGTCTCTAGTATACGGTACCTAAGTACCCAGGGCATTGGGGTTCCAGCAGGTCCTTATGGACTGCAGCATTTCTTTTGCCACTCATAAGGAGCGCATATAAACACTCCTTCAGGACTGCCACTGCAGCCTGAGTGAAATAGTGCACACACTATTTCACAGCCATTTTCACTGCACCAGGTAACTTATAAGTCATCTATATGACTAACCTTCAGTTACTGAAGGCTAGGTGCAAAGTTACTATGTGTGAGGGCACCCTTGCACTAGCAAATGTGTCCCCACGTTGTCCAGGACCAATTTCCCAGTCTTCGTGAGTGCGGGGACACCATTATGAGTGTGCACTCCAAATATGTCAATACATATATGTAGCTTCAAAATGGTAACCCTAAATATGGCCATGTGAGGTGTCTAAGATTGAGAAACTGCACCCCCAATCCAATTCTGGTATTGGGGGGCCGATACCATGCACCCTGGGGGCGCCCCCATGGACCCCCAGTACTGCCACACCAGCTCTCTGAGGTTTTCACTGCAGCCCCAGCTGCTACCACCTCACAGACAGGTTTCTGCCATCCTGGGGAATGAGCAGCTCAATCCCAAGAATGCAGAACAATGCATTTCCTTTAGGAAATGGGTGTTACACCCTCTCCCATTGTAAATAGGTGTTACAGGCATGAGAGGGGTATCCTCCCAGAGCCTCTGGAAATGCTTTGAAGGGCACAAATGGTGCCCTCCATGCATAATCCAGTCTACATCGGTTCAGGGTCCCCCAGTCCCTGCTCTGGTACGAAACTGGACAAAGGAAAGGGGAGTGACCACTCCCCTGTCCATCACCACCCCACGGGTGGTGCCCAGAGCTCCTCCAGAGTGTCCCTGGCATTAGCCATCTTGGATTCCAAGGTGTGGGGACCTTCTGGGAGCATCTGAGTGGCCAGTGCCAGCAGGTGACCTCAGAGACACCTCCTGATAGGTGCATACCTGGTTAGGTAGCCAATAACCCTCTCAGGGCTATTTAGGGGCTTTCCGCTGAGTGTTTCCTCAGATTTGGTTTGCAAGACTCCACTAGGACTCCTCTGCACCCTTTGCTTCAGCTTCTGACTGCCGGATCAACCGCAGACTGTTCCAGGATGCTGTAACTGCAACAAAGTATCCAAGAAGGCTAATGTGACTTCAGCTCCAGTCAGCGACAGATTCCAGGTTGTGCACACTCTGGGGACTGCCTGTTTTCATCCTGCACCAGAAGGACAGAAGGAATCTCCTGTGGAGGGATGGAGTTACTTCCCTGCTTCACCAGGCATCTCTCTGCAACAACAACCAGTACTCTGGGACTCCTCTCCTGTCAATGAGTGTGAACCCTGGAACACAGGTGGTGGACCAAAGTGATCCTTACTGTCCAAAGGTCGAGCTGTCCAAATTTGGTGGAGGTAAGGGCTTGCCACCACGTGCCAGACAGTACCCCTCTGCACCGCGTGTTCTTCAGCTCCTGGAAATTCTTCCAGAAGTCCTTCATGCACAGCGTAGCCCAGGTCCCCAGCACTCTATCCTGGGATGTTGAGTTCCCTCTGTTGCTCTCCGGCGGTGTGGGATCCCTTTGTGTAGTGCTGCTATGACTGCATTCTGCAACTCCTTTGCCCCCATGTTCTGGGACTCCTATGGGTGCTGACTGGTCTTCTGAGGTCTCTCTAAAGTGCTGAGAGCCCCCTATGCCTCCTCAATCCTCAGTCCGAGTTGAGGACTCCAGGTCTCACCTGGGCCCAGGTAGCGCCTTTTCCCGCCAACCACAACATTTGCGTGAGCGAAGGCTTGTTTTTGGTGGAATCCAACGACAAAAACCAGCCTGCATCCAAAGACTTGATGTGGGATAGCTCTTGCACCAAGCAGGAACCTGCAGCTGTCTTTGGTGCATTTCTGACTTCTTCTTCCAACCAGAGGATCCACTTTTGCACCTTCATCCAGGAGCTCCTGTTCTTTCTGGACTCTTCATCGACTTCTGGACTTGGTCTCCTCTCTCCACTGGTCTTCAGGTCCAGGAATCCATTGTTAGTTTGTTGCAGTCTTGCTTGGTTTTTGCATAATACTTTTTCACGACTTCAAGTGTGTTCTGAGGAAACGTGCTGTATTTTACTCCTGCTTTCCTGGGCTCTGGGGTGGGGTAATTTACATACATTTGGGCCCGTATTTATACTTTTTGACGCTAAACTGCGCTAACGCAGTTTAGCGTCAAAACATTTTGCGCCGGCTAACGCCATTCTGAAGCACCATGCGGGCGCCGTATTTATTGAATGGCGTTAGCCGGCGCAAGCAGACCGGCGCTGCCTGGTGTGCGTGGAAAAAAACCACGTACACCAGGCAGCGCCGGCGTAGGGAAAAATGGCGTTAGGGCGTCTTAAAAATGGCGCAAGTCAGGTTGAGGCAAAAAAATCGTCTTAACCCGATTTGCGCCATTTTAAACGACGCCCAGACGCCATTTACATGACTCCTGTCTTAGTAAAGACAGGAGTCATGCCCCCTTGCCCAATGGCCATGCCCAGGGGACTTATGTCCCCTGGGCATGGTCATTGGGCATTGTGGCATGTAGGGGGGCACAAATCAGGCCCCCCATGCCAAAAAAAAAATATAAAAAACAAAAAATGTATACTTACCTGAACTTACCTGAATGTCCCTGGGGTGGGTCCCTCCATCCTTGGGTGTCCTCCTGGGGTGGGCAAGGGTGGCAGGGGGGGTCCCTGGGGGCATGGGAGGGCAGCTGTGGGCTCATTTTGAGCCCACAGGTCCCTTAACGCCTGCCCTGACCCAGGCGTTAAAAAGAGGCGCAAATGCGGGGTTTTTTGACCCGACCACTCCCGGGCGTGATTTTTGCCCGGGAGTATAAATACAACGCATTTGCGTCGCAGACATTTTTTGGGACGGGAACGCCTACCTTGCATCTCATTAACGCAAGGAAGGCGTTCACGCAAAAAAATGACGCTCTTTACTCCTACTTTGGCGCTAGACGCGTCTAGCGCCAAAGTATAAATATGGCGTTAGTTTTGCGCCGAATTTGCGTCGAAAAAAACGACGCTAATTCGGCGCAAACGGAGTATAAATATGCCCCTTGGTGTTTTCCGACCTCCCAGCGGCCCTCTACACACTACCCCTGCCTAGGGGGAAACCGACATTCGCATTCTATTATTTTAGTAAATGGTTTGTGTTGACCCTAGGCACATTGCAACCTATTGTGTTTTTCACTGTTTGCACTATACTATGACTGTTTACTTACCTGATTTTGGTTACTAGTGTATATATTGTGTATAAAACTTACCTCCCTGAAGGAGTATTGCTGCTAAGATATTTTTGGCCTTGTGTCACTAAAACAAAGTACCTTTATTTTTGGCAACACTGAGTATTGTCTTTCTTGTGTATAAGTACTGTGTGACTATAGTGGTATAGCAAGAGCTTTGCATGTCTCCTAGTTCAGCCTTGGCTGCTCTGCTACAGCTACCTCTAGAAAGCCTAAGATGCTAGACACTGTCTACATTTCACTAATGTGGATCACTGGACCTGGTTTAAGGTGTAAGTACCTCTGGTACCCACTACAAGCCAGGCCAGCTTCTCACAATAACACACTGAAAACACGTAGCTTGTTCAGTAAAGATGCCAATATACTCTCTTGAGCAGACAAATGGCTGAGTACAGTGAACAGTCAGCTCATGAATCCTTTGCAAACCTCAAACTTTGGCCAAAAACACTTTTTCCTCACATTTCGGTGACAGAATGTTCAGGAATCCGAAAGGAGCCACAAATTTTCTTCCACCCAGCATTCCCCCAAGTCTCCTGATAAAAATGGTACCTCACTTGTGTGGGTAGACCTAGTGCCCATGACAGGACATGCCCCAAAAAACAACGTGGACACATCACATTTTCCCAAAGAAATCAGAGCTGTGGATTTTGGCCTCTAGCTCAGCCGGCACCTGGGGAAATCTACCAAACCTGTGCATTTTTTAAAACTGGACACCTAGTGGAATTCAGGATGAGGTGACTTGTAAGGCTCACACCAGGTTCTGTTACCCAGAATCCTTTGCAAACTTCAAAATTTGGCCAAAAAAACACTTTTTCCTCACATTTCGATGACAGAAAGTTCTGGAATCTGAGAGCAGCCACAAATTTCCTTCCACTGAGCATTCCCCCAAGTCTCCTGATAGAAATGGCACCTCACTTGTGTGGGGAGACCTAGTGCCCGTGACAGGACATGCCCCAAAACACAACGTGGACACATCACATTTTCCCAAAGGAAACAGAGCTGTTTTTTCCAAAGTGCCTAGCTGTGGATTTTGGTCTCTAGCTCAGCCGGCACCTAGGGAAACCTACCAAACCAGTGCATTTTTTAACACTGGACACCTACGTGAATCTGGGATGGGGTGATTTGTGGGGCTCTCACCAGGTTCTGTTACCCAGAATCCTTTGCAAACCTCAAAATGTGGCAAAAAAAACACTTTTTCCTCACATTTCGGTGATGGAAAGTTCTGGAATCTGAGAGGAGCCATAAATTTCCTTCCACCCAGCATTCCCCCAAGTCCCCTGATAAAAATGGTACCTCACTTGTGTGGGTAGATCTAGTGCCCGCGACAGGACATGCCCCAAAAAACAATGTGGACACATCACATTTTCCCAAAGAAAACAGAGCTGTTTTCTACAAAGTGCCTAGCTGTGGATTTTGGCCTCTAGCTCAGCAGGCACCTAGGGAAACCTACCAAACCTGTGCAGTTTTGAAAACTGAACACCTAGGGGAATCCAGGATGGGGTGACTTGTTGGGCTCTCATCAAGTTCTGTTACCCAGAATCCTTTGCAAACCTCAAAATTTGGCCAAAAAAACACTTTTTCCTCAACTTTCGGTGACGGAAAGTTCTGGAATCTGGGAAGAGTCACAAATTTCAATCCACCCAGCATTCCCCCAAGTCTCCTGATAAAAATTGTACCTCACTTGTGTGGGTAGACCTAGTGCCCGCGACAGGAGATGACCCAAAACACAACATGGACACATCACATTTTCCCAAAGAAAACAGAGCTTTTTTTGTGCAAAATGCCTAGCTGTGGAGTTTGGCCTCTAGCTGAGCTGGCACCTAGGGAAATCTACAGAACCTGTGCAGTTTTGAAAACTGGGCACCTAGGGGAATCCAGGATGAGGTGACTTGTGGGGCTTTCACCAGGTTGTGTCACCGAGAATCCTTTGCAAACCTCAAAATCTGGCAAAAAAAACACTTTTTCCTCACATTTTGGTGACAGAAAGTTCTGGAATCTGGAAGGAGCCACAAATTCCCTTCAACAGAGCGTTTCCCCAAGTCTCCTGATAAAAATGGTACCTCACTTGTGTGGGTAGACCTAGTGTCCGCGAAAGGAAATGCCTCAAAACACTATGTGGACACATCAAAATTATCAAATACAAAACTACCTGTTTTTGCGGGGGGCATCTGCATTTTTGATCCTAGGCTCAGCAGCCATATAGGGAAACTACCAAACCCAAACATTTCTAAAAACTCGACACCTGAGGGAATCCAGGGAGAGGTGACTTGCATGGATCCCCCAGTGTTTTCTTACCTAGAATCCTCAGCAAACCTCAAATTTAGCTAATACATCACATTTTCCCCACATTTTTGTGTGGGATCACTGCACCGGGAAAAATCTCCTGCAACCCAACGTTCCCCTCAGTCTCCTGGTAAAAATGATACCTCACTTGTGGAGGTGGGCCAAGTGCCTGTGACATGGAAGATCCAAAAACGTATTGAAATTGAGGGGGAACGAAAGTGGGTCCAAAACAACAGTTTAAAAAAAAACATTTTTAGGCTTACAAGTGGGGCAGAATTTTTATCGGTATAGATGAGACAATGCTGGGTGGTAGGGATTTTGTGGATTCCTGCAGATTCTGGAAGGTTTCATCACAAAAATGTGGGAAAAATTTGTGATTTCCAGCAAAGTTGGCGGTTTGCAGGGAATTGTGAGTAAGAAAATGGTGTGGGTTGCCTGTGAAGCACTCCACCCTGAACTCACCCAGATGTTTAGTTTTCAGATGTGTTTAGGTCTTGTGGATTTTTCTAAATGGTGGCGTCCCAAAGTAAAAAAAGTGCAGCCCTCACCATTCCAAGAGTTAGACAAGCTCTCATAGCCCAAATGTAAAACCAAAATCCAAAATAATCAAATGTCCTCTTGCTTGCCGTGGGATAAGATGTTTTAGTGTGCGGGGGAGACCTGAAAGACTGTTCCCCACTTCAGTTGGGGTGGGGGCATAACCACCAGCCACCACCCCACAATTTTTGTAATTTTTTTTAATTCCCTGGCATCTAGTAGGCTTTCTGACCCCCTCCCCCCGGGGAGAGGATCAGGGGTAATTGTCCCATCTGCCCACAGGTGAGCAGAACAACTTTGGCCCCATTTATTTGGGGCGGGGGTATGGCCATACCCCACCCTCTTTTTAAAAAAAAACCCTTCCCTGGTCTCTGGTGGGGTTTCTTCCCCCTCGGGGGGCAGATGGGCCTTCCAAAAATAGGCCGATCTGCCCCAGATATGGCCAACAGTAATGTGCCCAAGGGGTTGCCTAATACAAATAGGCCGAGCTGCCCCCAAGGGGGGAAGAAATGGCCTAAAATAAATTTGCCCCCCAAGGGAATGACCCTTGCCTATGGGGTTGCTCCCCTTGCATGAAATTGACGCAAAAAAATGAAAATCCCTGGTGTCTAGTGGTTCCCTGGTGATGTGCTGAATAAAAATAGACCGATCTGCCTCCAAGGGGGGCAGAAATGGCCTAGAGTGTATTTCGCCCCAGGGGAGTGACCCTTGCCTAGTGGGTTGCTCCCCACATATAAAAATAAATTAAAAAAAAAAAAAAAAAGAAATCCCTGTTGTCTAGAGGTTTCTGCCCCCCTGGGGGCAGATCAGCCTAATACACGAGGCCGATATGCCCCAAGGGGGGTAGAAATGGCCTGAACCAAATTTGCCCCGCCCAGGAAAGCAACCCTTGCCTAAGGGGTCACTCCCCCCATGTGAATCTGTCAACAACAACAAAAAATCCCTGGTGTCTAGTGGTTTCTGTCCCCAACCATTGCCAAGGGCGGTCCTGGGCACCCAAGGGGTAACTATAGTCATCCAAATAAATATCTGGGACTCAGAGACACATTGTAGCCTGTGGGAAAGAAAAAGATGGTGTTGAACAAAGTCAAATATGTATATGAGGCAGTTACCTGTTCCTCTGGTGAGCCATAGAGCTCTTTGGATCAGGAAAGCATTACTGATTTTTGGAAGATTTTGATTGCTTCTCTAAAAATAGAGGCCTTTTCCTGTGGTGCTGTAGAGGGAAAGCTGCCTTTGAGATTCAGCTCTGTGCTCCCAATATTGCAGCACTAGTTGAACCACAAATCATATCTACATTTGGTGATTGCTTGAAAGTTGCAGGTAAACTAAATAACAATAGGTCCGATGAAAGCCATGGATCTTGAGTGGCCGTGTGAGGGTGAAATATATCAACCTTAATTTTAGTTGTATAAGATTCATTGGTGATCTTCACAATGGCACCTGTTTTTAATGTTACCCTTATCCCTTGTATGGACACTGATAAATAGGAATTTAGGATATGAATTCATTTTAACTCATATTCTTTCACTTACCCTCTCACTGAGATATCCTTCAGTTCATTTGGATAATGGGATACTGAAGTGAATGGAGACCTCATGATGATGCTACCCACAAAATCACCCCACGTGGTAACAATCACCATTGAGCGTAGAATATGTGGTTGAGGGTCTGTTGAGAAAGATCTGAGAGGGCCTTAAATGATATTGTATGAGGGTTCACTGTTTTTGGTTAATAGAGCGATAGAGCTGACCATACAGTGGAAGGACCTCTCAACAAGTTTCTCCAGCTCCTGTGGAAGGAAAGCAGGGACCCTTTCTCCTGTTTGGCCTGGTATGAATGTTCCCAGAGGTGGCACACAGCAGCTAAAGTGTCGGAGGTGTTGAAGGCAGCAGTGTCAGGAGGAAAGTGTAATTTTTCAAACCATGGTGTACATGTATGCCACATACGCGGTCATCAGTGTGGACAAGTACAGCCATTGGTCTGCAACCATCACAGTCAACAACATTAGCCTATGGCTGTGACCACTATGGTTTAAACTGCCCAACTGCCCACCAAATGGTCAAATTCTCCCGATGGCACCAGCTTCCAAAAGTCCAATGTACAAGGTCAGGCATCTGCCATTTTAGGGGTGGAAATTACAATATTGCTGACTGGTAATGCATCACCACCACTACAAATGTGTTGTAACATGTAAACATATCTGATACTCCATTGATGTGTTATTTCTACTACATAAACGGCAGTACTGGTTAGAAATGCTATTTGATCTCGGTGCACAGTACACCGGCGGTGACGGTATTTTGGGAGGAAAAAACATACTTTTCTACATCAAGCTGCACATGAGGACCATATAGGTGTATGATGTGCATATATATGTTGTAGACATGTGTAGACAACAATGTGAATTATAGCTGGATCTTGGAGAGTAGGCAATTGAAATGTGAAATGCGTGTAATGTTTTTTTTTAGCCAGTAATGTTTTGTCACATTACATTTGTCTTACTCATCATGTATGTTGCTCTGGGCACTGTGACCAATGCACCTATTTCTTTGATTCCAAACATAATGTGAGAGAACAGGGCTGATTGCAGAAGCCCCCTTTTCCCCCATTTTCCACTTTTTGCTGGTGTTTTTCTGGCTCTGATGGTGCCCTGGGTGCTGCTAACCAGTCCCAGGGCCTGTGCTCTGTGTAAAATCAGTTTGCAAATTAGGCTAATTATAATTGGCTAAGTCAACCTACCTCTAAGTCCCTAGTATATGGTAGGGCATGGGAGTTTAGGGACCCCAGCATAGGTAGTGCCCCCATAGGTGCACTGCTGAGGTGCCCTATGGTGTCATTTTAAAGGCAGGCTGCTTTTAAATTAATGTTACATGCAAATTCGACTTTGGAATTAAAAGTAGTTCCAAAGCCTTAAATGACCTTATTTTTACATATACGTCACCCCTAAGGTGTGCCCTATGTGACCCTAGGGCTGGGTGCCATGTAACTATAAGCAGGGACCTTATAAAAATAGTTTCATAAGCCCTGGTGAGGTAAAACAGCCATATTAGTTTTTCCCTCATTGTAGTGAATGGCCTCCATAGGCTAGAATGGGGAGACTTTATTTTAATTTAAAAATTCCCCTTAAGTAACAGATACCAGAAGTTTGGTATCAAATTATTTGTTAGAATAAATCCCACAACATCCAGGATTTAATATATCTTGTTCGGGTAAATAGTTTAAAACTCTACCCTAAAAGTTGCCAACTTCAGCCCTGCAGTGTTTTTGCTGCTGTACTCTGATTGGCCAGCCTCTGGCAGCCTGGCCAGGCTGCTTGATGAGGTGTGAAGTGGCCTGGCTCCACACAAAGAGATGTGCCTTGGGGAGGAGATCTCCCCTCAGCAGCTGGGAAGGCAGGAAGGGGGAGGGCTGCCAAACTGGTCTTCAAAGGCAGAGAAGGACAATTGGAGCAACCCAGTAACACCCTCACATCCTGCAAACCCAGACAATTAGGTGCCCTCTTGATTAGATTAGGAGAGGGGTGTGTTTAGGATTTTTAGCCACACCAGTGGGTGGGCTCAGCCAGATGTAACATCCAAAAATCACTTTCAGCCATGATGGATTTTTGAGGAATATTGCTCCCTGGGATTGATATTTGCCACACTTCCCAGGAAGTGGTCATCACACGGGGAAGGACCCTGCCCCTGATTGGAGAACCAGGACCCCCCTGTTTTTCACCCAGGAGCAGGGATAAAACTGGCAGACCTGCACCCACACCTCAAATCCCTATCAGATTCCAACAAGGAAGAACTACAGGAGAGGAAGGAATGCCCTGCTGGACCCCTTACCTGAACCTGGACACTACTCTATAGGACTGCACCAGCTGCACCCTTGGTCTTCACCACTAAAAGGACTTTACTTGTCTTCTACTGCTTCAAGAAGGGACTCCCTGTTTGTTACAGGTACAAAGGAGCTGCCCAGAGTCCCCTGCATCAAGTCCTGCAAGCAGAGCCCAGCTGACCACTGTCCAGTGGCCATTTGAGGATTCTGACCAGGTGCATTCTGGGAATTGTAGTCCCAACTCCCAAGGAGCAACTCAGAGCTTTGGGAACCTTGGATCAAGTTGTGGACACTTCAAGGACACAAAAAGGACCTCTGGAAGAAGATCCAGAGTTTTGGAGACGTTTGGAGCAACTCCATAAATTGAAGAGGTGCATTGTGGGAGTTTTAGTCCCAGACCCCAAGAGCCACACCAGAGCCTCTGAACCCTTGGCTGGTGCAGTGGACCACTTTCCTGAATTAAACACTTCTGAAAGTAAGTGTGGCAGTGTTACCTCATGGGTGGCCTGAACTCTGGACTTTGTTCCTTTCCAGTGTGACTTTTGTTAACCGTTTGAGCGCTAGTTGCTTCTATGCGCTAGAAAGCATTAATTCTTGAAAAATTCATATCTCCGGTTCCCCTTATCCAATTTTATTTGTTTTGGTGTCATTTTAAAGATACAAATATAATCTATTTTCATTAATATGATTTTGGATTTTTAAACTGTTCCCTGTGTTTTATTTAATTACTGTTTTGTGATATTTGAATGCTTTACGATTTGTCTCCTAAGTTAAGCCTTGTCGCTCGTTGCCAAGCTACCAAGGGTTGAGCTAGGTTTAATTTACTGAGACCTGACTGGACCTAAGTGGAGGTTAGTGGCCTATTGCTAAGTGTAGGTACTTACCTGCCCTTACCAATAAGCCATTTACCAACACATAGGCACCCTGGGAGAGGAAAGACATGACAATCTCCAGTGTACCACCCATTTCCAGACCTTCAGACGATGAAAGAAAGGGATGTTATAAAGCAGTTTCATCTAAATAGGCAAACTATACAAGATTTATGTCATCAGTTGGAGCCTGACCTCCGGCCTTAAAACACTAATCCAACATTGCAGTATTACACTTTCTGGCCACAGGGTCTTTTTAATATACAGTGGCTCTGTCTGGTGGTATGTCACAACCTATGTTTAGTGGTGTTTTAAAAGATGAAAAGATCAGCAATAATGAAACACATTGACTGTTATATAAGGTTCCCTAAATGTGAAGATTTAGCCAATGTAAAGTTTGGCTTCTGTGGATTTGGTCATCTCCCACGTGTGTTGGAAGCTATTGACAGCACCCTTATTGCATTAATGCCTCTGCATGTCAGCAAACAAGTCTATCGAAACAGGAAGCACTTCCATACGATCAATGTGCAAGTTGTCTGCTTGCCAGATTTGTACATTTGAAATGTCTGTGCCCAGTTCCCAAGTTCAGCCCATGATTCCTTTGTAATGTGGAATAACACCATACTCCAGCTAATGTCACAACTGTAAAAAGAGAGGGCCTGGCTTGTTAGTAACACCTGTCCTAACTTTGTGTGTGCAGTGTCAGGTGCTATAATCAGGAAGTATGTGACTCATTGTAGCTCCTATGTCTCATTACAAAACAGGAGGCTCAATATATCCCAATAATCCTTGGCTGATAACACCGCAGATTAATCCAACTATGTCAGGGGAAGTCCCCTTTAATGAGGCCCATGGAAGAACATGACAGCCAGTTGAGAGGGCTGATATAAGACAACATACTTGTATGTATGTGTTTGTGTGGCATGCTTGTGATCCTGAGGTAAACATACAACCTCTCCATGCTTACACAAGTAGCTTTTTTTGGCATTGCAAAGTTCACATGGTAGTACTAATATACATTATTATACGTGAGATTTACTTCAGCATACAATGAGTTTGCGACTTGTGTATTTACTAAAGTCGTAAAGGTGAAGAGATACGTTGTGCTAAAGCAAACAAAACAATAAAATAAGTGAAGTAGTCAATTATTGTGAATGAAACCACAGTTGTTGATGCCAAATTATCTGAAGTCCAAAGTCCAAGATACTACTCCCATTAGAAAGGGAAAGGTGCCCAGAACTAGGCCACAGACTGAATGTGTTACACATAATGGAGGAAATTCAGGTCAAGGTTTCTTGCTGGCGGTGGTAGGTGTCTTGCCATCCTTAACTCCTGGATTTTTGCATGGATGTCCCCACTTGTGAGGGCGGGATTGTTCCACTGCTGGATGTCTGCAGGCATTTATTCATCTGGCAGGGTCTCCCTTCCTGAAGCAGCCACTGATATAGATGGGTTGGATGTAGTTGTACCACAGGAAGAGGGAGATGGTGATGAGAAAGCCCTTTATAGAGTTGTATGAATGTCCATCAGCACCCCTAATAGTGAGCCCAACTTGGAGTTATGGGCCTCAATTTGATGGTGTATGTCCCTCTGCAGCTGCTTCATCTCCCAGAGTTCGGTAAGTATCTGGCCCACAATGCCTTGGGACTCCTGACAGACCCTCAAGACTTGGCTGATGGTGTCCTGGGTGTGAGTGGCCCAAGTAGCCTCAATCTGCTGGTCCACAGTATCCTACCCACAAACCCTACCCACACAAGCCTGTGCCCTTGGTCCAGGATTACCTCTCCCACTAGGTCCTGGTTCCTCTGTGACAGGGATGGTGATTCTTACCTTAGAATGCAGCACTGGGGGAGGGCACAAGATGGTAGTTACTGTGCTAGGCACACAGGTTGGGGGAACTGGGGTTGAATGAGGTGTTGAAGCTGTGGTGGGATATATTGGTGTGGTTACAGTGAAACTCACTGTTGCAGTCTGCCCAGGCTGACCAGATGTTTCAGGACCGTCATCCATGTCCACCTTTCCAGGAGTGTAGTCATCACTGAGGGCTTCATCCACAGGCAGAGTGGGAGTCTGTACAGTGGACAATATCTGCCGAGGTGCTGTGCCAGATGACCCTGTTGTGAAACAGAGAACATTGTTATTGGTGGAAGTGTAATATCTACATTCAGATATTTTGTGTCACAATAGGTAGAGTCCTAGGATGAACAAAATAGGTAGATATTACTATTATGATATATTTCCATGGTATTGAACTTGTTAACAAGACATCTGGAGACATTCCAAACGTACTAGAACTGAGCAACTCATTAGATGTGCTGAAATGCTGCCTTTTGGATCAAGGAATTAACATGACATCTCACAAATATTTAAGCCAACACAGTGGAGAAGCAACATGTATTGTACCATTCCAAGCCCTAGGATTGTACAATACAGGCGAACACACAACTTGGTTATAAATGTAGCATTAGTCATCATGTGAGCAGTGCAGTGTCAATGGGTAACCTGCCACTTCTAATCAGCTGACCTAGCTTAATGTCTTCCAAATATTCGAGTTACACACTTAGGACCTCATTATGAGTTTGGCGGTCCCGGGATCGCCATGTTGGCGGTGACAGTCGGACCACCAACAGGCTGGTGGAGAAGACCACCATATTATGGCCATGGCGGTATTCCCAACAGAATATAGCCAAAGCACCGCTGGCACCGCCACTCGGGTCTAGCTGCCATGGACGATGGTATACACCTGCAGGGGGTGGAGACCATGTTTCCGCCGGTCAGATTCTGAGGTTACACACTGCCAAGGTTTCTGTAGTGGTCCCCCCACCACAGAAACCCAGGCAGAAACCAACTGTCTAGAAGAAAACACTCAACTTCAGGAAGCTATACTCATCCGGAGCCATACGGAACCAAAACTAAAAGTCTTCCAACTGTTCCTGCTCACCCAGAGACACCAGAATCAATGCTGAAGATGACAACAGCAACCCAAACTACACACACTTACCTCTCACTGTTGTACATGAAAGTTCATACCCACACACAACATACTAATCAGGAACTGGTGGCGAAGGTGACACATTGGTAACCTGACACTGACATGCACACTCACAGACATCAACATACACAGGTCCATACACAGTACATACACTAGGGCCATCACACACACATACACATCAAAAACACACACCTACTCACAGAAACACAGAACCGGCACAGTCACACACAACAACATACAACACAACAAAACAACACTACAACACCACAACTGCAACACCATCAATGCATTAGCAAGCACCCATAATAGAAACTACCCATTGACAAATCACACATACAGCACACTGTACCACCTACAGGGAAGGAGCACACACTATCACACAACCAAACAATGCAGCAATCAACATGCCCAGCAAAAACACATCACAACCTATCTGACATACCATCCACCAAACACTCATACACACAGAGCCAAAGCACACAAAGCCACACAATAGTGCAACAAACACATGTCAACACAAACACCACTCAATACCATGACAACAACATGTCCCCAACAACCACATGGCCATCACACAACACACACCCATTACTGGGGGACAAATGCACTGCACACAGCCTCACATGCTGCCCAGACAAAACAAGTAGCAAAACCACCACTTACACACAAATAGTCACATACAAACAATTTCAGCCATTTTCAAATATGCCCTGAGAAAAGAAATCCAGGACAAATATGTACCGTCAAAATCAACATCTGGTTGGTCCACATATCTATTAAAATCTTGAACAAATATAATAATGTCCAAGGCCATAGGCCGGTCCAATTTTAAATAGTATAACATGCACTTGATGCACATCTTGGTGTCCTGAACTTGACTCCTGACTGCCATGTAACCTTCACAGGTAGAGACATTATCGGGGCAGCCAGGCACCTCAGGGATTGGGCGGCAGAGTGGGAAGTTTGGGCTTAAGCTTGGAAGGGGGGTCCTTTGGGAATGTGCTTGGGGGCTTTAGGTCTAGGCTTAGGGGAGGGTTGGGTTCTCTTGGGAGGTGCAGACTTCTTGGTGGGGGGCATGGGTACTTGCAAGGGAGGTAGGGGAGGCCTTCCCTGTGGAGGGAAACAGAGCACTTAGAGGTCTCACGGGGGGAGAGGAGTAGGGAAAAGGTGAAAACATTAAAGGAACACTTTTTTAGACACACGGGGATGGTCATCAGAAGGGGGTTTAGGAATGGAGGGTGAGGGAGTGGTTGTCTGCCATGTCAGTGTGGTTGTCGTGGGTATGTGTGTGTGAGAGGTATGCTTGTGGGCGGTGGCTGTCTGTTGGGTGTGTGATTGAGGGCATTTATGTCTACAGGACTGAGAGGGTAGAGGTGCTGGGGATGCATTGGTAGGTGGGTGACTGTTGGGATGGTGACTGCAGATATGGTGGATGTGCTGCATGTAGAAGTATCAGTGGTTGTGGTGTTTGCAGGTGTGGTGACTGGGGTGGATGTCTGAGGGTCTGCTGTGATGCTGTCTGTGAGTAAGATAGGTGTAGTGGTGTAGTGGCTGGATCTGTGAATGTTGGTGTGGTGTCTACAGGTGTGACAGGTGTTCTGTCTGTGATGCTGGGGTGGTGGGGGTGTCAGGGCAGGTTGTGACTATTAATGTGTGTACAGTTGTATGTTGCTTGTGTGCATGCCTGTGATGTGTCTTATGGTGCTTGTGTTTGTATGAGTTACCCTTAGATGTTGAGGTGGATGCATGCTTGTCTGTCTGTGTGCTTTGGCTGGGTCGGGGAAGAGTGGTTTGGGATTGGGAAGAGGATGGTTGAGGGGAGATGAAAGACAAAGGGTGACTGGCTGCTGCCAGTATGGAGGCCAGAGCCTGAAAGGATCTCTGTAGGCCAGTCAGTGTACCGTGAATGCCCCCATGGAATGCATTACTCTGTTGGACATGAGTTGTCAGTCCGTGGATGGCATTCACAATGTTCATCTGACCCACAGAGATGAACCTCACGAGGTCAAAAGCCTCCTCATTGAGGTCAACAGGGCTGGCAGGGGCAGAGGCAGAGGTGCCTGAGGCAAAGGACACGCCCACCCTCTAGGGTGAGTGAGCACAACCAACTGGGTGGGAAGTTACAGGAAGGGCGGTGATAGTAAGAGTGGTGGCAGACAGAGATGGTGCTGGGGTCATCCCAGATGGTCCGCCACTGCCAGGGAGTGTCCACTGTAGGCGGATTCTGATGATGAAGACGTGGATCCTGTCTCGCCGTGGAACTCCCTTCACTCTCCAGGCCATTGGGTCCCTTGGTATTGGTGGTCTCAGAACTCCGGGCCCTGTGGCCGGCAGCTTCTCCACTCGGCTGTGCCCTGTATCCTTCACCTGCTTATGCTGATGCACAGAAAGAGAGAGAAAGAGAGAGAGAGAGAGAGAGAGAGAGAGAGAGGGTCATAACATTCTTCAGGCACACATACATTACACAATAGTAACAAAACATCTTTGTCAAATAAAGCCCCAAAAAGAAACCATTCATTGCTCAAATCATGTCACAACATGATACTTCCAACTTTTCCATATGAACACAGTCTCACCCACAGCATAAGCCAATCATCTGACCACTACATCACCATCCCATCAATTCTGCTGTAACTCAAATGCAGCATCATCCACAAGATGGATTGGCTGCATCTCAAATCTATCTCCAAACAGATCATCACTGTCCAACATCAAATCAGTCTAAGGAAATGCAGTTGACTGATAACACAATAGCATGCCTACCCCTACTCCACACCTGCCCAGTCCATCACCAGTAGTCATGTTCCATGAAAGTAAACTCATATCACTTCAAATACAACACAGCATGTTGCTTTCCAATCACATGCTCAACTAATCATTCTGTACACAACTTATACATTGGCAAAGACCTCAGATGAAGACACTTCAAGTTGCATTCCCATACAGTGTGCATCACAAAATGACATATCATGTCATTGAACTATCTAAATACTAGGAAAAGATAATTTAGGAGTTTCTGCACCCACTAATATGATACATTGTCACATAGATAACAATTCTATGTACTGCTATAGGGGCCTACCTAGCACACAGGATAAATCCACCGATAACCACAGGGAGCATAGTAATACCAACAATACAATAGACACCAAACAATGTGCATAAAGGGCTCATGGCATCCCACTGTACATGCTGAATTGAAACCTCTACATGATAATATCTGAACACCTACATCACTAGCAACTGTCCAGACATGATTCCTACTACCTTAGTCTAGGACTAACACTTACACAACTGATTACCAATGTACCCGTGAATGACATATACACCAAGAGTCAAGCAAAGAACTTTCTACACCGATGAGGTTTGTGATTAATATATCACATGTATTAGAAACTTAAATTCAACAATTTAAAGTAAAGTAATCGAGGTGCTCCTGTGTAACGGCGCAGTGTGAGTGAATTATGTATTAGTATAAGTGTTGCAGTGCTATTTACATGAAAACTAAAACCAACATGTGGTTAAAACCGCAAGGTCTCAAATAAGCACCTATAGCCCTGGGTACTGTGAGCCTGCTGAATTTTTCAAAAGTCAATCCACAGTTTCTAATACAATGTCGACGCTTCAACCCCAATCAAAGAAATTAATTCAGGCGGGTCATCATCAGGACAGAATATTCAAATAGGAAGCACCCCTATTTGATTGTACTTAGACACATCCTAGTCGTGTTAACAATAAAACTATACCAATTCGCCTTCCATCTCATGTAGCCCTGGTGTGTTGTTAATAATACCACTTTTTTACTTTTCCATCTAATGGTTTCAGGAAGGTCTCAGATCATACCATGAAAATGAGCCAAGTGTTTAAAGTTTTTTTTTTAAACTTGTTGGCGTGTTCCTATGTTAAAGTTAAGGATCTGCAGCCCTGATTTAATCAGGTTAAATGCTTTGTCTGGCAGTTCAGCAGCACGGTGAATCACCATTAGATGGGGTCCAAATATCGACACTGTATAAGAAATTGTGGATTGACTTTTATCCAGATCCTGTTTGACTGAACAACCTTAGCAAACAACAGACAGTGTCAGAAGCAGATGGGAATTGTAGACCGAGATGAGCAGTGGACATGGCTGATACCAGGAACTTTGAGTCTTGATTATGTGGAGTGTGACTGACATTGTTAGACTGTCAGGACACTGGGGTGAAAAAGTGTATTCCTGTCAAGGTCACCTGTAGGGAACATGAGGTTGTCAAAAGCTGTCATTTGTGTCTGAATATGTGTCTGTCTCATGTCTAATGTAATACCATAGCCTCTCCCTGGACAATGGTAATACTTTTATGTATCCTACCTTGAATCTAGCTGGCAGTGTATTCCTACTTTGCACACCAATGTGCATCTCACTGTGGACTGACATAGGTGAGTGACAAGCCCAAAAGTATGTGACCAATGCAAGTGGAAGTTTTCAGGAAGGGGTGGATCAGTACTGATCTCTGTCTGTACCATGAGATATGTATATTTGGAAGCTATGGTATGGGTATGTGATTAGGCTTTGCCAGGTGATACAACAAACAAATCTGTATGCCTAATGCCTTGATGGTAGAGTGGCATGACACTAATGTTTGTATTGAGTAGGTTAGCTTTTTGTTCAACCTTGGCAGACATGCTGATCCTACTCTCAGTCATGCTCTTTGTGCTGTTAGCACATATTTCACTGATTGTGTGTAGTTGCAGTTTACAACCTATTTGGGATCTGTCCTGTATAATCCTACTGTAATGAGTCTCTCGCATATGGGGTCCATAACAATGGGTGTACAATACAGAGGGACATGATCGGACTAGAGTTGGCATGCCTAGCTATTTTACATGTTTGATAAATGAGACATAAACAGGACCTGTGTAAAATTGTGATTTAATAATACAAAACATATGTGACCATAAATGTTAAATACACAGAAAAAATGATGATAGGTTTAGTCATGGTGGATGACATCATCAGGGTAGCTGCCACACCATTTGGTAACACAGGTCTGGTGTCCTTGCACCATAGTAAAATGGAGATTGGTCACAGAACAGTTAACAGGGTGTATCTGTGGAAAACAAGGGGAACAGTTTAAGAGAGGTTTACTTCCTGGCAGTCGGTTTGGTCTTGGCATCTGCTCCTGCTGGGTGTCTGGGTGAACGCCCACATTTGCAGGGGAGTTCTTCAGCTACAGAGGGTGGGGTGACTGAGGCATGTTCTTCCCCTTGCTGGGACTCCATTACACTAGCAGCCACAGATGTAGAAGGGCTAGATGTATCATTGCTAGTGTAAGGGGCCAGATGTTGGGTACAAGACCTACTCAGTGTAGTATTCAAGTCTCTCATCAACCCTGCAATGGACGCCAAGTCGTCATTTTGGGGGTCATTACAACCCTGGCGGTCGGTATTAAACCGGCGGTAAGACCGCCAATAGGCTGGCGGTCTTACTTTGGGGAATTATGACCATGGCGGTTACCGCCATGGTCATCCGCCGGTTCTCCGTTCCGCCCGCCAGGGCAGAGACGAGCGCTGGGCTGGAGACCTGGGTCTCCAGCGCGGCGGCCGTCACTATACCGCCGGCGGTATTTGGACCCGGCTTACCGCTGTAGATTTCCAGCGGTTTGAACCGCCATGAAATCCATGGCGGTAAGCACTATCAGTGCCAGGGAATTCCTTCCCTGGCACTGATAGGGGTCTCCCCCACCCCCACCCCGACTTCCTCCCCTACACCCCCCACCACCCTTGCCACCCCCCAAAGGTGGCAGGACCCCCCTCCCCACCCCGACCCCCAACATCACATCACCCATACCCACACGACACGCACGCAGGCACCACCTACACACTTACACGCACACACGCCGACATACATGCCTACATCCACACACACAGTCAGACACGCACACCCACATTCAAACATACAAGCACACATCCATACAGACATACCCACAGACATACACGCACTCATTCCCATACACACAACACCCCCGCAAGCATACACGCACTCACACAACCCCTCTACATACACACACAAACACCCCCATGCACCCACACAACACACAACACCCCCCCACGCCCCTCCCCTCACGGACTATGGACTTACCTGGTCCGACGATCCTCCGGGAGGGGACGGGAGCCATGGGGGCAGCTCTGCCGACACCACACCGCCAACAGAACACCGCCACGGCGAATCACAGGACGTGATTTGCTGGGCGGTGTTCTGTTGGCCTGGCGGTCGAGGTGGAGCAACCTCCGCCTCCCGCCAGTATGGCTGTTGGCGGCTCTCCGTCGGTAAAAGGACGGAGAGCTGCCAACGGTCATAATAGGCCGAGCGGAAAACCGCCACCACTTGCGGTCTTCCGCACGGTTGTCCCTCGGCGGTCTTCAAAAAAGACCACCAAGGTTGTAATGGCCCCTTTTGTGCCTGCCACTGTTGCATGACGTCCTGGTGGTTGTCCCTCCGCAGCTTTTGGATTTCCCCGAACATGGTGATCATCTTGACCCATGATGCCTTGGGAACTTTGGTAAGCTCCCAAACTTGGCAGATAGTTTCCTGGTCAGTAGTGTCCCTTTGAGACCCCATCTTCTGGACACAGTATCCCTCACACACACCCTGCCCACACGTGCATGTTCCCCTAGCACAGTGTGCCCAGTGTACGTGGTGGCAGGTCCATCATTGTCAGGAGTGTCAAGGTGAGACTCGGGTACCTGTACTGTAGGGCACACAATGGATGAAACAGTCCTTGGGACACAGGTTGGGGGCGAATGGTTGCCTGTGATGTAGAAGCAACAGGGCTAGGAGGAGTTGATGTGGGCAGGGTGAGGCTGACAGTTGTTGACTCACCAGGTATCCCAGACAGGCCTGGTTTTTCATCAGTGTCCAGACATTCAGGTGTATTGTCCTAACTGGGGTCCTCATCCAGAGGGGTAGTGGCAGTCTCTGGTACCCTCTCCATGCTGACAATGGCAAGGTTACCTGTGTAAGGAGTGGAACACAGAGCCAAGGTTACAATGGGGGTATTGTAGCACTTGTCTGAGATGCAGGCAGTGCCTTGACAAAATCCCAAGCAATGACATTAACAGCTGATGCACTATGTAACTTGATACAACATGAAACTCTATAACTTCAATTCTATACAGCATGTTTTATGCTGGTAAATTATGTTGGTAGTGAAAGTACAGCTGTTGGCATCTGATATTGTCTAATAATTGACATGGCTATTCACCGTTGTTACCTAGTGAACTGTCTGGCATGATAGCTGGCACAGATACGAGCTGTAGAATGCACATTGGTGTCATTATAGAAACACAGTATATGAGTTTACAATGGACATTGACCTTTATCTTGTTTTACTGCATGTGCATCCACTCAGCCATCTGACTTTCCAAACCAGGTGAGTACAGTTAGCTAGCTAATGGGGTGAAGTGTTAGGGTTCAACAGGCGCTCAGGATCCAAAATCAAATACAGTTATAGCACGAAACGAGGGGTGCCTGCACCAGGGAAAACACCCATTCCTTAGAGGTTCATAAAAACCCAACAGACAAGATAATAATGTGTGCGGCACTCCACTCATAAAGAAAGTACATTACATACAATCAAAAAAGTGGTCTTGAAAAGAGACATACAATTTAATGCAAGTTTAAATTGTCCAATCTCATCAAACATGAAATAAGGATCTGCATAAATTAGAAAACCATCCGTGGTACTACAATCTTAGCTAAATTAAATTATCCAATCTAGTATAACAAAACATCAAGAATCTGTAGAAATTTGTAACCCATCGGTGGCAATACAATTTCAGCCAACACGTGTTTCGTCACGGGAAATACTTTCTAATATCCCGAGCGACTTCTTCAGGGCTAAAAATTGTAAACATATTAATAAAATTAGGAACCAAAATGCTCGAACCAATGGTTACACAATAAATTTGATAGAACCCCAATTGAGAACAAATGTGAAGGACTCATGCACAAAAGACCTATTGTGCTGATTACGTGAATATTGTTTAAGCCAAGGGGTAAAAGAAACTAGAGGTAAAGGAACCCAGACAGAATTACCTTAAAATGCTCCCCCCAAAAAAAGGGGCACACTCAAAGCGACGTTGACGTGTGCAGAAAACGCGCACCGCGAGTACGCGTTGCAACTGTACCGCACGGCTGAATCCGGAATGGATTTTCTAGGATGGTTCTAATCATGAGGTACTATTCAGAGTCTTATTGAGATATTTGTCGACACAAGGGCAGTGGTGCATGTAATTTGAAGCGCATGTTATCACTATTTGAATTTTGGTGGAGGTTGGTAGGACACAAGATTTGATTGTGCCTCTTTTTTTGGGGGGAGCATTTTAAGGTAATTCTGTCTGGGTTCCTTTACCCCTTGTTTTTTTTACCCCTTGGCTTAAACAATATTCACGTAATCAGCACAATAGGTCTTTTGTGCATGAGTCCTTCACATTTGTTCTCAATTGGGGTTCTATCAAATTTATTGTGTAACCATTGGTTCGAGCATTTTGGTTCCTAATTTTATTAATATATTTACAATTTTTAGCCCTGAAGAAGTTGCTCGGGATATTAGAAAGTATTTCCCATGACAAAACACGTGTTGGCTGAAATTGTATTGCCACCGATGGGTTACAAATTTCTACAGATTCTTGATGTTTTGTTATACTAGATTGGATAATTTAATTTAGCTAAGATTGTAGTACCACGGATGGTTTTCTAATTTATGCAGGTGAGTACAGTTGTAGCTTGGGATCTTTGATCTGTGGTCATTATATATGAGGACTCAGCTATAGCTGTGTTTTGCTTGGGATGTTATTGTGTGTGAGTCATTGTATTGCTGTCCTTGACATGTACTGTTCCACACTGGCATAATCAAGATGGGTTAGATCGGATATTGGTTTGACATGCATAACAAGTAATATTTGGTGCAGTGTACTGGTGCTGAATATGTTTGGGTTTTGCATTTGGGAGATGTAGTGCAATATTTAGCCAGTTGTTAGAAATGGGGTCTTTGGTTGGCAGTCAGTTTGCACCCTGTCCAAGCAGGGTCCCTTGCTCTAGTCAGGGCAAAGGAGAAACACACCTGGTTAACCCCCACTTGCCCCCCTTGGTAGCTTCGCATGAGCAGAAAGGCTTAAGCCCAGAAGCAATGTATAAAGTATTTGCACCAACACACACAGTAATACAGTGAAAACACTACAAAATGGACTCCACATTAGAAAAATAGGTAATATTCATCTAAAGCAAACAAGACCTAAACTACAATAGTCCAACATGCATTTTCAAAAGAATAAGAGTCTTACTCCATAGAAAACAATGTAAATGTTGATTTTACACACAGTACCTGGTTTGTGTAAAAAATAAAGCTGCACGGGCGAGTATGCGTCGGAAAAGTCAGCAATGCGTCATTTTCTTCTCTGGTCAGGTCGGCGATACGTTGTTTTTCTTCCTCGCAAGGAAGTGATTGCTGTATGGGACACCTCGGATCCATGCAGGTTCACACCGGCTTTGACACCCGGGGACTTTGTATGAGAAATCCAGTTGCACAGTGTTAGAAAACTATGCTGTGTGGGCTTTGCATCGTTATCAGCAACCGCAAGCTGATGTCTCATTTCTCCAGCTTCGATGTGTCAATCTCCCAGCCACAATGTAGGTGTGGCATTGATTTTTGCCACGGAGCAGGTGGCGCGTCGTTTTGGGGCTGCGTTGTAGGTGTTGCATCTAAAATGTCCCCGCACGGCGTTCTATGCATAGATTTCAGTCCTTGTTCTGCCACCTTCACCTCTCAAGGGCCCAGGGACTGGATCAGACACTACTTGGCAGGGCAGGAGTCTCAGCAGACAGTCCAGGTGCTGGCAGGGGAAGTCTTTGATGGCCCTGAGACTTCAAAACAGGAAGCAAGCTTAGTTCAAGCCCTTGGAGATTCTTCTCAAGCAGGAATGCACAACAAAGTCCAGTCTTTGTCTCCTTTCAAAGGCAGAAGCAGCAACTGCAGGATAGTCCAACAAAACACAGTCACAGGCTGGGGCAGCACTTCTCTTCAGCTTTCAGCTCTTCTCCTTGGCCTCTTGATCCCAGATGTAATGTACAAATCTGGGATTTTGGGTCCACTACTTATACCCCTTTCTGCCTTTGAAGTAGGCAAGCTTCAAAGGAAAGTCTCTGTTGTTCATAAGAGCCTGCCTTGCCAGACCAGGGGGTTGGAGATTGCATTGTGTGAGGGCAGGCACAGACCATTCAGGTGTAAGTGACCTCTCCTCTCTCCACTCTAGCTCAGATGGCCGGCCCATCAGGATATGCAGGCTACACCCCAGCTCCCTTTGTCTCACTGCCTATAGGGGATCCACAAACAGCTCAACTGTAAGTCTGACCCAGACAGGGAATCCACAAACAGGCAGACTCACAGATGGTTTAAGCAAGAAAATGTCCACTTTTCAATCTAAAAACCAATTTCACTGAAAGATGTATTTTTTAATTGTGAGTTCAGAGACACCAAACACCATAGTTTATCTGCTCCCAACGTGAATCTACACTTTAAAGTTATTAAAAGGCAGCCCCCATGTTAACCTATGCGAGAAATAGGCCTTGCAACAGTGAAAACCAAAAGTGGCAGTATTTCACTGTTAGGGCATGTAAAACACATCAGTACCTGTCCCACCTTTAACATACACTGCACCCTGCCCCTGGAGCTACCTAGGACCTACCTTAGGTGTGCCTTACAATTATGAAAAGTAAAGGTTTGGGCCTGGCAAGTGGGTACACTTACCAGGTCAAATTGGCAGTTTAACACTGCACACACAGACACTGCAGTGGGAAGTCTGAGTCATGTTGACAGGGCTACTCATGTGGGTGGCACAACCAGTGCTGCAGGCCCACCAGTAGCATTTGATTTACAGGCCCTGGGAACCTCTAGTGAACTTTACTAGGGACTTACTAGTAAATCAACTATACCAATCATGGAAAAGCCAATTACACATTCATTTTACACAAGAGCACTTGCACTTTAGCACTGGTCAGCGGTGTTAAAAGTACCCAGAGTTCAAAAACAGCAAAACCAGAGTCCAGCACACAGTCAAAACTCGGGAAGCAGAGGCCAAAAGACAGGGGAGACCACGCAAAGGATGCCAGGTCTAACACCAGTGCTTCATGTGCCATTTCCAGGGGCTGTGGGGCTAGATGTGGTTAGTGGGCATGTGGCATGCCAGGGAGGGGTATTAAGTGATTAGGAGAACGTTGTAGTGGGTGGAGTGTTAACTGGGGTGGGTATAGGTGGTGAGGGAGCATACAGGAAAAGACAATTCTGTGACATGAATGTTGTTGGTACATACCAGACTCCACACCCCCAGGTATTCCTGTCAGGCCTACAGGATTCAGGATGTTCAAGACCTTCTCCTCTCAAGATGTGAACTGTGGGGGAGGAGGTGGGGGCCCACGACCAGTCTTCAGTACTGCGAGCTGGTGCCTCAATGCCATGGAACATACCTTCCTCCTGAGATTGTTCCAGCTGTTCCTGATGTCCTCCCTTGTGTCTGGATAACTGCCTACAGAATTGACCCTGTTGGCTATCCTTTGCCACAACTCCATTTTTCTGGCAATAGATTTTGTTGTACCTGTGCTCTGGACAGGTGTGACTCTACCCTTACAATTTCATCCGCCATGACCCTCAACTCCTCATCTGTGAAACGTGGGTATGGTTGTTGGGACATGGTAGTGGCTGTGCAGATGGTGTAGTCATGTGCTAAGTGAATGGATGCAGACTTTGGAAAATGTTGAGGTGTAGGTGCTGTGATGTGAGCGTGTGTTGAATGTTGTGGATTGTGTGTGGTACAGATGTGTGTGTTAGGTATGTTGTGCAGGTGTGTGCATAGTGAAGTTATTCTTGCTATTTTGAACTCTTGGGTGCTGGTTGTCTGTGGTTGTATGTGGCGTTTTGACTGCAAACGATGTGGGTTGTTTTGGGGTATGTTACATAGTGCAGTGAGCAGGTGTGTTGAGTGTGTGGATCAGGTGTGGGGTATTCAAACTATTGAAGGGGTGTGGTGTTCTGACAGAAGTGAGTTGAGAACACAGCGGTTTGCACCGCCAATAGTTTTCCACCATGGAAGAACCACTGTTGTGATCTGTGGATCGTATTCTGATGGGTGGATTTGTGTCGGCCTGGCGATGCTGGTGGTGGAACCGCCTGTTTCCATCCTTCACTGTCCTGACGGTTTCTGGAATTTGTCTGTTTTTTGGCATACATCACAGTGTGACTCAATACAGCGGCCGGATTACCACCAACATGGCAGTCTTTTGGCGACCTTCAACGCAGCGGTCTTGCCAAAAGACTGCCAAAGTCGTAATGAGCCCCTTAGTATGGTGTCACATTTATGCCATCAATAGTTTCAGTTGAGGAGACCAGGACAACATTGAGCTTAGCAGGCAGTCATGTCTCTGAGTAGAGCATTGTGTATAGGTTGCTCAGTGCTTGAGAAGTGAATAGTTGTAACATGTCAAACAAGTGAAAATGGGTAAATTCAAAATTGCATCTTGTTTTCTGTTACATAAACAGGGCCTCATTGTAGTTGTAGTCATTTCACTCTCTCCTTCCCAACACTTGACACATGGTTAACCTCATGAGAAGTAAATATCTGTTGTAATATGTCAAAAAAGTGAAAATGTGCAAAATCACAATTGTGTCTTGTTTTCTGTTACAGAAACAGGGCCACATAGTAGATATAGTCATTTCAATCTCTACTTCCCAGCACTTGACAAATGGTTAGTCTTACAAACCAGTTGCCAACGTGCAGTTGGGCTGGACCATACATTTACATATGAACACATATCATGGACCTTGGGACGATAATTTAACAGTACTACACTAACAGACCCTATTCCAGCATGTGACATGTTATGGAGCTATGCAACAATACACATTGATACTACAATCAAATATCTCTGATACTTTGAGTATTGCATATTAGGAAAGTAGATAGACAACACAATAGCAAAAGCTGAGAGGAGAGCATGCAGGACATTGAAGTGTTGTAACAGTTAGTGAGGTGTAACTTACCAGACTCAGCTCCCCCAGCTATTCCTGTCGGGTCCTCAGGAGGCAGGATGGCCAAGACCTTCTCCTCCCAGGGAAACAGTTGTAATGGGGCACTGAGAGGACCACCGCCATTCTTCTGGGCCTCCAGGTGTTGCTTGGAGGCCAGGGAATGCACCTTCCCCTTAGGTCATTCCAAGTCTTTCTAATATCTTCCTTGGTGCGCAAGGTGTTACCAACAGCATTCAATCTGTCTACTATTCTCTCCCACATTTCCATTTTCCTACTGAGAGGAGTATGTTGTACTTGAGATTCAAACAATTGTTCCTCTACTCTTATACTTTCATCCACTAAAACAAGGGACATTAGAAATAAATGCAACAAAAGTGTGTGGAAAGTCCTAAATGAGATTTGGAAAAAAGGACTGACTTATCACCCAAAAATAAATATGTGGTCTCTGTCTTGCTGTGCTACATTGGAGAGGCAAAGGATCATGGTTTGGGATGGGGTATGTTTTATAGTGTGATTTGCAGGTGTGTCCACCTGGCCAATGAATATCAGCTGTGTTGTTTTAGAATCCATCCAATGGGCGTGGTCCAGGTGCTTTGCTGAGAGCATATGCGGCAGCCTACCGTCGTTGGGGAACCGCCGCAAGGGGACCACCAGTATAACTGTGTTTTTGTAATGGGTTTGGTGGGTAGCCGCAGCTCTGATGGTGACAGAGTTAGCATTGCAGTCCGCCGTGCCACTGGCGGGAACCACTCCGTTGATGCGGTCAGCGGTTCAGCCTGCATATATTGAAGTATGGTGGACAGAAGGCCACTGACTTAGCAGTCTTCTTGGGACCGCTGCCACAGCGGTACGGCTGTGAGACAGCCAAACTCGTAATTGGGCCCATAGTGTTTAAAATAACCATATAATAGATCCATGCAATACAAAACATATACATATATATTCAATATATGAAAAAAATAAAAATTACGAAGTGTGTTATGTACTTTCATTATCATAAAAAGTTAAAAATTAACTAGCTATGTGTAAATAAAATACTAACTCCAATGTAAACTATTTTGTATAATAAAACAACACTAAATGGGTTGCATTTATTATTCCCAGTAAAATTTAAACCATTTTAAGGCAAGTGTTGGACACTGCTGTGGTTATATTTACTACTACCAATTTAAAGCTTTTTGGGGAGCGAGTTGGCACTCAAATCTATATCACTTCGGGGAAGGTGTTGAAAACTAAAGGGGTTACATTTACTATTTCAGCTCCAATCTAAACCATTTTGGGGGAGGTTATGGGCACTAATTGGGTACCATATAGTATTCCCACTCAAATCTACACAATTTTAGGGAAGTTGATGTATATTAAAGGGTACATTTATTATTCCACTCCACTTTGCAGCACTTTGTGGGAAGTGATGGACACTAAAGGGGTTACATTAACTGCTCCTGCTCCAATCTAAACTATTTCAGGGAAAGCATTGGACACAAACGCTGTTACATGTACTATTCCCATTTCTAAAGAACTTTGGGGAAGGTGCTGGACACTGATTGGTTACATTTATTATTACCACTCCAGTATATCCCATTATGGGAAAAGTGTTGGACATTAAGGGACTGATTATGACCTTGGTGGATGGGATACTCCAATACTCCATCACATATGTCATGGATATCCTGGTCTCAGTTTTACCAGTTCCATAGGATATAATGGAACTTGTAATACGGCGGGCAGGATGTCTGTCACATTTGTGATGGAGTATCCCATCCATCAAGGTCGTAATCAGGCCTTATATGGTATAAACTTACTATTCCCACTCCAACCTAAGGAAGGTGCTGGACACTAAATGGGTTACATTTACTGTTCCCACTCCAATATAAACCATGTAGGGAATGTCATGGACTCAAAAAGGGTATGATTTACTATTCCCTCTCAAATCTAAATCTTTTTGGAGAAGATGCTGGTCGGTAAAAGGATGGCATTTATTTATTTATTATTCATATACCCATAAAATAAAATAAAAAAGAAATATGTATATAAAGTAAACAAAACTGTACTAAAACTACCTAGCAAATATTTACAAGCCCATAAAATGTACAGTTTACAAATACAAAGTAAAATTGTATAGCTATAAAAAGATATTTAAAACATATGATAATTATTATATCTACCAAAAATCCTGCAAAAGTTATTCCTATTTATTATCAAAATTATAACATAAAATAGTATTGATTAAATTACATCTAGTACAGCAGAGGTTCATTCTAATACATGTAATGTATAAACCTTAATTTCTAAAAACATATTTTCACAATAACCTTCTTTTTACAAAGTAAAAACACCTTTTTACATAACTTAAAATAAATTGCATAACCAAAAATCAATATTTGAATAAGCTGTTAAATACAGAATATTTGTATACACATTAATCACATAAGCAAATTAATAATTTAACATACAAAACACATGTTATTACTAGATCATAAAAAATGTAAAATATAATTGGTAAATATGTTTACATAAATACTTTTAAAAAATATATATTTTATTAATTAAAATATACAATAAACCAAATATGTATATATTATTTGGTATTTGATATTGTAATTTGGAAACATGTATGAAAAAATAAATATTATTTCAAATATAAGTACATATTTTAAAATACAATAAAAACATTTCTTATATTAAAATGTAATAACAAATATTTACAATAACACATTCTTCTAATTTGATTGATATATATTTATATATTAATAAATTATTAAATATTTTATTACATACACACAGCTATGCCATTATTTTAAAATAAACTATATAACATTCAAATATTTTTAAACTATGTATCAAAACTGTAAAGCTTTTAAAAAAAATATTTTAATAAAATATTTATAAAGTTAAACAAGTTAATAACAACATTATAAATGTACTAAATGTAGCATAAAAATTAATGAGTATTAAGAAAATGTAAAAATCTCCCCACCCTTTTTTCCATAAACCCAACATTCCACTCCAATAACTTAAATACATTTGAATAACAAAACCCCGTTATTAATCCCTTGGGTGCCAAGGCCGTAACGGTTAAGTCCTCGGCTGCACCGCTCGGGTGCCGAGGACGTAACTGTTACGTCCTGGATCCGGCACCCCACCCCCTCTCCCCTGGGTAAGAATGGAAGGGGAATCGCTTCCCGTTCCATCCACCACCCCATAGTGACGTCTGATGACATCAGTGCACAATTGTGCTCTGACCTCATCAAAGATCACCCCGCCGCACTGGAAGTTCAGCTTCCAGTGCAATAGTAAGATAAATGCTTTCATTCCTCTTCTGATCAGGGGGTGGGGGCGGGCAGAGAAACATGAAAGGAAAGGAAAGGCTTTTAGTTCCCTTTCATGTCTTGCTGAGCATTGCAATCGGGCTGCAGAAATGGCCACTAGACACCAGGGAGTTTGTTTACTTGAATGTAAATAATAAAGGGGAGAGACCCCTTGGAAATCGTCACTCCCCTGGGGGCATTCTATTAGGCCTTTTCTGCCCCCCACTGGGGGCAGATTGGCCTATTTTAATTAGGCTGATCTGTCCCCGGGGGGGGGGGCAGAAGCCACTAAGCACCAGGGATAATTAAAAAAAAAATGTTTTTACATGTGGGGAGCGACCCCTTAGCAAGGGTCCCTCCCATGGGGGTCATATTGTTTTTAGGCTATTTCTGCCTACCTTTGGAAGAAACCACTAGACACCAGGGATTTTTTATTTTTATGTCAATCTCACGCAAAGGGGGTGACCCCTTAGGCAAGGGTTACTCCTCTGGGGAACACATTTATTTATTTTAGGCTATATCTGCCCCTCTAGGGAGCAGTTTGGCCTAATTTAATTGGGGACAGAAACCACTTGGCACCAGAGATTTTTATTTTTTTACAGATGGGGAGTGACCACTTAGGCAAGGGTCGCTCCCCTGTGGGGCAATTTTATTTTAAGCCATTTCTGCCCACCTTGGGGGCAGATCAGCCTATTTTAATTACGCCAATCTGCCCCCAAGAGGGGCAGAAACCACTAGACAACAGGGATTTCTTTTGCACCAATTTCTCACAATGGGAGAGACCCCTTAGGCAAAGGTCGCTCCACTAGGGGGCAAATTTATTTTAGGCCATTTCTGCCCCCCTCAGGAGCAGATCGGCCTACTTCTATTAGGCCAATCCACCCTCAGGGAGGCTGAAACCACTTAGGCACCAGGGATTGATGTGTGTGTGTGTATGTGGCTGTGTGTTTTGATTGAGGGGCAACCCCATGGGGGTTCATAACTATTGGCCATTTATGCCTCCCTTTGGGGCAGAGCAGTCTATTTTTGTAAGGCCCATCTGCCCCCAAAGGGGGCAGAAAGCCCACCAGACACCAGGGAAGAATTTGTTTAAAAAAAAGAGGGTGTGGTTATGGCCATACCCCACCCCAAATAAATGGGGACAAAGTTGTTCTACCCACCAGTGGGCAATTACCCCCAACCCACTCCCTGGGGGAGCAGAAAGCCTACTAGATGCCAGGGAATAAAAAAAAGTAGAAAACAGGAAGGTGGTGGCTACCAACCAGTATGTGCATGGTTATGCCACACCCTAAATGAAGGGGATAATAGACTTTCAGCTCTCCCCCTGCACACTAAAAGATCTTATCACGATGGCAAGCAAGAGGACATTTGATTATTTTGGGTTTTGGTTTTACATTTGGGCCATGGGAGCTTGCCTAACTCTCAAAATCGTCCCACTTGGATTGGTAAAGGTTGCACTTTTTGGACTTTGGGACGCTGCCATGTAGAAAAATCTACAAGACCTAGACATATCTGAAACATCTGGATGAGTCACAGGGTGGGGTGCTTCACATGCACCCCTCACCATTTTCTTACCCACAATGCCCTGCAAACCTCCAACTGTGCTTGAAACACATATTTTCCCACATTTTTGTGATGGAACCTTTCGGAATTTGCAGGAATCAACAAAATTCCTACCACCCAGAATTGCCAGGCTAAAAATGCTTTTTTTCAAATTGCCCTTTTGGATCCGCTTTGGTTCCCCTTCAATTTAAACATGTTTTTGGCTCTTCCCTATACAAGTGAGGTACCATTTTTATTGGGAAACTGAGGGGAATGTTGGTTGGTAGCAAATCTGTGCCAGTGCGGGGATCCCACACAGACATTTGGGGAAAATTTCATTTTTAGCTAAATTTGAGGTTTGCTGAAGATTCTGAGTAAGAAAACACTAGGCGATCCACTCAAGTAGCACCTCCCTGGACTCCCTAGGGTGTCTAGTTTTCAGAAATGTCTGGATTTTGTAGGTTTCTCTAGATGGCTGCTGAGCCCAGGACCAAAAACACAGCTGCCCCCATGCAAAAACTAGTAGTTTTTTATTTGATAATTTTAATGTGCCCAGGTGGTGTTTTCGGGCATTTTCTGTTGTGGGCACTAGGCCTACCAACACAAGTGAGGTACTATTATTATCGGGAGATTTGGGGGAATGCTGAGTAGAAGGAAGTTTGTGGCTCGCCTAAGACTCCAGAACTTTGCAGCACCGAAATGTGAGGAAAAAGTCTGTTTTTTTTGCCAAATTGTGAGGTTTGCTAAGTATTCTGGGTTACCGAACTTGGTGAGAGCGCCACTAGTTACTCCATCCTGGGTTCCCCTCGGTGTCTAGCTTTTGGAAATGTCCAGGTTTGCTATTTTTTCCAAGGTGCTGAATGAGCTAGAAGCCAAAATCCACAGCTAGGCAGTTTGCACAAAACAAGTCAGTTTTCATTGGGAAAATGTGATGTGTCCATGTTGTGTTTTGAGGCATTTCCTGTCACTTGCACTAGGCCTACCCACACAACTGAGGTACCATTATTATCAGGAGACTTGGGGGAATGCTGGGTGGAAGGACATTTGTGGCTTTTATCAGATTCCAGAACTTTCTATCACTGAAATGTGAGGAAAAACTTTTTTTTTACTAATTTTGAGGTTTGAAAAGGACTCTGGGTAACAGAACCTGGTGAGAACACCACATGTTACCCCATTGTGGGTTCCCCTAGGTGTCTAGTTTTAAAAAATGCACAGGTTTGGTAGGTTTTCCTAGGTGCCAGCTGAGCTAGAGACCAAAATCCACAGCTAGGCACTTTCCAAAAAACACGTCAGTTGTCAATGTAAAAACTTGATGTGTCCATATTGCGTTTTTGGGCGTTTCCTGTTGCGGGCACTAGGCCTACCAACACAAATGATGTACCATTTTTTATCAGGAGACTTGGGGGAATGCTAGGTGGAAGGACATTTTTTGCTCCTCTTAGATTCCAGAACTCTCTATCACCGAAACTTGAGGAAAAAGTATTTTGTTTGCCACATTTTGATGTTTGCAAAGATTCTGGGTAACAGAACCTGGTGAGAGCCACACAAGTCACCTCATCCTAGATTCCCCTAGGTGTCTAGTTTTAAAAAATGCACAGGTTATTGGTTTCCCTAAGTGCCAGCTGAGATAGACGACAAAAACCACAGCTAGGCACGTTCCAAAAAACACGTCAGATTTCAATGTAAAAATGTGCTGTGTCCATGTTACGTTTCCTTTCGTGGGCATTAGGCCTACTCCCACAAGTGAGGTACCATTTTTATCGGGAGACCTGGGGAAATAGAGAATAGAATAAGAATTGTGATTGCCCCTTGTCTTTCTCTACATTTTTTACTTCCAAATGTAAGACAGTGTGTAAAAAAGACGTCTATTTGAGAAATGCCCTGTAATTCACACGGTAGAGATTTGCAAATAACAACTGCTTCGTAACACCTCATCTTGTGTCCATTTTGGAAATACAAGGTTTCCTTGATACCTATTTTTTAGTCTTTATATTTCACCAAATTAATTGTTGTTACCCGGTATACAATGAAAACCCATTGCAAGGTGGAGTTCCTTTATTGGCTTTGGGTACCTAGGGTTCTTGATGAACCTGCAGGACCTATATATCTCTGCACTTAGAAGAGTCCAGCAGATGTAATGGTACATTGCTTTTAAAAATCTGCCATAGCTGGAAAAAGTTATAGAGGAAAACATGGACAGAAATGTCTCTTTTTTCACCTCAATTTCAATATTGTTTTATTTTAGCAGTTACTGTCTGTAGGAAAACCTTGAAGGATCTACACAAATGACCCCTTGCTGAATTCAGAATTGTGTCTACTTTTCAGAAGTGTTTAGTGGTCCAGGATCCAGCATTGGTTTCTCACCCATTTCTGTCACGAACTGGAAGGAGGCTGAAAGCCAAAACAATAGTAAAAATCGGGTATGTCCCAGTAAAATGCCAAAATTATGTTGAAAAATGTGGTTTTCTGATTGAAGTCTGCCTGTTCCTGAAAGCTGTGCTGATGGTGATATTAGCACCACAAACCCTTTGTTGATGCCATTTTCATGAAAAAGACCACAAGCTTTCTTCTGCAGCCCTTTTTCCCATATTTTTTTAAACAAACTTTTTGCTGTATTTTGGCTAATTTCTTGGTCTCCTCCAGGGGAACCCACGAACTCTGGGTACCTCTAGAATCCCAAGGACGTTGGAAAAAAAAGACACAAATTTGGCGTGGGTAGCTTATGTGGACAAAAAGTTATGAGGGCCTAAGCGCAAACTGCCCCAAATAGCCAAAAAAGGCTCAGCACATGAGGGGAAAAGGCCTGGTAGCAAAGGGGTTAAAATGTAAAATAGAATATTGTTAAAATTTTGTAAAAAATACAATACAAACTGACTAATTAATATACAAATAAAACACATTTTAAATTAGCACATCTAAACTAACAAATAAAACTGGTATTTTTAACAATGCTATTTTAATAAATGATACAATATGTATGAAACACAATATTTTTTATTCAATATTTTGTCCAAACACTTGTTTGCTATGACAGGGTTGTGTACCAAACCAAGACCAGACATAAGAGATGTATCACTCGAGTTGGCTTGTTTGATAAGCAAATGCTGTCTGCACAGTGACACATATTGTGGGGGCATCATAATTGTGTAATGTAACTTCAGCACAAGAAGCAGAATTGATTGTGATTACGTGAACATGCTGTGCGGGCAATAAATAGAGCATTACAATCTACACGGATAGCCGGTAAGGTTTTAGAGTAGTCCACAAACTTTTGACCACTAAGGGGTTTTAGGACATGGGGGCTTATTATGAGTTTGGTGGACGGGATACCCAATCTGCTAGACAAGGTGTCTGGCACCCTAAAGGCGACCACCCCACCGGATCTAATAGGAGTTTCCCGCTAGGCGGTCGAAACCGAGGGAAACAGGCGGCAGCATTGCCTCTGGCTCGCAACCAAGCCAGCGGCAATGCTGTCACCTGCAGGATGCACCAGCACTCTTGCAATGTTCACTGTCTGCACACCAGACAGTGAACATTATGTGGGTGCTGGGCATGGGGACCCCTGCACTGCCTATGCCAACTGCATGGGCAGTGCAGGACCCCCCTGTAGCCCTCTGCACCTGTTCTCTTCCAGCTTTTTCATGTCAGTAAAGCTGCCATGAAAAGGCTGGCGAGAAACAAGGTCATAATCCGCAGTGCTGCGCTGCATGTAGCACTGCCCTGGAGGATTGGGTGCTCTACCCACCATCAACCCATCGGGATCATCGATCCTGGCGGAGACAGTGGAACCGTGGTGGTCTTAATGTGGCCGTCGGACCGCCACAGCAGGGGCGGTCCTGACCACCACTGCGAGGCTGGCAGTCTTAAAACTACCAGCCTCGTAATGAGACCCATCATCTAAAAATCCCATTATAACAAAAAATGGACCCCATATTCTAGATTTCATTGCTGCCTTGCAAATGCAGAAGAAAGTTTCTGTTGTAAAATATACCACACACAAGCAATACAAGTGTGGAGATGTAATGGGCAACACATTTGCAGATTACGTTTTGAAATGGCATGCTCTTGCATCTGATGTATTAGATCTAAATGAGAATTCCAAAACACAAAAGGGTAAAAGAAAAACCTTTTGTTAATGTTAACATTTTGTCCATGTGAATTCAAACAGTTCCAAGATTTGAAAAATGGAAAGCTTTACAGAGTGAAGTATCTGAAGATGAAATAACAATTTGGGAAAAAGCAGAATGTTTTCAAGTCAAGGATGACTAGTAGAAGTCAACAGATGGGAGGATGGTGTTGCTGGATTAAGTGCTACTGCAGATTGCAAGATACATGTATTCACCTACACATGTGGGATGTGATGTAATGTTAACAATCAAAGTATACCTAACTAGGCACTGCAATGTACTTACTGTAGCCAAGCTGTTATTGAGGGGGCTGATCCCTAGACTTGGCTTACCAAGTTCTTGGGAATCTGATAAGTTAATACATTTTCAAAATGAGATCACAAGAACACTTGCATGTAACGAAAAGAGGAGCAAAATTCCAAAGAGAGCAAAGAATTCAAGAAGCAAAACAACAACAGCAACGAATCAAAACAAGAAAATCAAACTTTAAACGCACAATTTCTGAAAACTCCAAGAGCACATCAAGGTGTTTAAGCTGCATGTTGTGTAAATCAAGACATGAAGAAGAAAATTAGGCAAGTGGAGCAAACGTTACTGAAGTTAAAATCTTGATACAAGCTGACTGATCCGAAGGTGTGAGAAAAAGAAGAGTGTTTGAAACATTTGAAAGTCTGAAGAGAAGTGAAGCAAAATCAGCGGAAGTAGTGTCAGATCTGAATGACAAAGACCTTGAAAAGACCTGAAGTGAGAAAAAAATACATGAGTGAGAGTGCCAACCAAGAAGTACACAGCTCTTGAATTAGCTTATATAACAAAGTCTGAACCACAAGAAAGAGAGACTGATCTGAAAAATTATGACTTTCTGTTTGAAGAAAACTCCATGAACTAATATGAACTGAGAATCAAGGAGACTAGCAGTGAATAATTTCCTGATGGAATAAGGAAACTGATTTTTTCAATTTTTAAGAAGATAACGTTTTGATTTTCATTTTTTATAATTGTGTATGCATTACTCACTTATATTAGAGATTAGAATTTTGTTTTTTTTTATGCTCACAATTAAGAATTCTGCCCTTTAGCTAAATGCCTACATCTGAAGACAGCAGATGTTCTACTAATTTAATTACAACATTGAAGATAGATTTGTGCGTGCAAAATTTATATGAACATTTGAAATGCATTTAGTGCAAACTTAGGGGCTGATTGCAAGTTTGGCCGTTGGAAGAACCCAACCACCAAACTCCTCATGAGGAGACCGCCAAGGTTTCCGCTGGTCAGCACAGTGAAAAATGTGCGGTGGCTTTGGACTTGGCTCCACATGGAGCTAAGTCCAATGTCGTCATACAGGGGGCCTCCCCAGCACCCTCAGAATACCCACTGTCTGCATGGGCAGTAAAGGGACCCCCTTCATGGCTCCATGCACTTTTTTCGACCATCTTTTTCATGGCGATTGAACTGCAGTGAAAAGGATGGCGAAGAACATGGTTGTAATCAGCACAGCGGCGCTGCCTTCAACGCCACTGTGGATGATTACAACCATAACCGTTGGGATAAAAAATCCTGGTGGAGATGGGGGACTTTTGGTGGTCCGATCGCCAGGGTCGTAATGTGGCCGTTGATCTGCCACAGTCGCAGCGGTCCGACTGCTGCAGCATGTCTGCCAGTCTTGTGACCAACAGACTCGTAGTAGGGCCCTTAGTTTTATGCAAACTATTATTTCTATGCTCATTTAATAATAACAACATTTGAAATGTTGTAAAAAAAATTTTGCCCACTTTAAAGTTGTTTTTTTGTTAACATTAACCTTTATGAAGGACTGTTTTACTAAATGCTTTAAATCATTTTAAATATTTTGGAGAATTCAGATGGCTACTTGTAAAGAATGATTTTGCTTAGCCTTAAAAAATGATTGCAACATAATATTATTAGGGATAGAACATTAGATCATAGAGATAGTTCTAATTGAAATTTTGAGGAAAATACTTATGCAAATCTGCTAAAAGAGTATAAGCTAATTATGAATGTATCTAATTGTTATGTGTGAACGTACTTGCCCTCTTCTGTTTCAGAAAGTGTTATATATACACACATTGTCCTCTTTTCTATGGTTTTTCTTGATGCATTTATGTTTTTATTTTGTTGAGACAAGACTTCTTTGAGGAGTTCTAAGTAAATTAAAATCATTCTATAGAGAAATTGCCTGAAGGTGAAAAAATAGATGTTGCTAATAAACATGATAGTCACAGTATAGTCTATAATTCTAAAGCTAATATGAGGGATGCAACAAATGTGTAAAGGTTCATTTTAGTAGGGAATATAATGAGAACAGAGTAAGACTTTATATGAATGTTGCTTAAGCACTGGAGATACAGTTTCAGAGGCTGAGTCTACTTTTAGAAATTCACAGAGGTATCCTAGGCTTAGGATTTCACAGGAGAAGTATGTATGATGCAAGAGAAACTTGACAGAATGGATGCTTCAGTTATGATTGTAGTCCTTGAGTGTAGTTATAATTATGTAGTTGACAGAGATTATGGCCCTCATTATGACATTGGCGGTAAATCCCACTTACCGCCACACTGACTGCCGCCAACATGCTGCCTCCACGAATCTCCGTTCACCATATTATGACACACACACCAATCCGTCACTATTCAGCCACACACACAAGTCTGCCACACCAAAGGTCAGTGATAAACTGGCAGTATTAAAACCCACATCGTTACTCCAACAGAACTATAGCCATCACATTATGACCCACGAATCACCACAGCAGACATTCAATGGCGGTAAAACATTGGCAGTATATACTGCCGTGCCCAAAATACACACACTCAAACAAAACACCACCACATTGGACATTTCAAAAACACACACCTGACAGCTATACACACACCACACCCACACCACTATAAAACACACACACACATTACCCGCAACCCTTTATGACTACAAAGCATTGCCACCAGAGAGATACCACGACTACAGACAAAACCAGAACCACACACCACCTATACCTATACACCACTCATGCACCCCACATCACACACCCCAACACATCACCCTACACACCCTCACCTACACAACTCACACAATACCCATGGCATCACAAAGACACCCCAGATGCTCAGAGGAGGAGCTAAGGGTCATGGTGGAGGAAATCATCAGGGGAGAGCCACAGCTATTTGGAGTTAGGAAAATGGAGCTATGGCGGAGGATTGTGGACAGGAACAACGCCGTGGGACAGCACCCCAGAACAAGGGATGACATCAGGAAGAGGTGGTATGACCTACGGGGGAATGTGTGTTCCATTGCAGCAAGACACAAACTCGCTGTACAGAGGACTGGCGGTGTGCCCTCACCTCCTCCCCCACAACTAACAACATGGGAGGAGCAAGTAGTGGCAACCACGCATCCTGAGGACCTGGCTGGAGTAGAAGGAGGACTGGACTCTGGTAAGTCAACTCTCTACTACTATCACTCCCTATCTGCATGCCATTGCGTACCCCACCCTCACCCTCACTCCCATCACATCACCACGTCCCCCACCATCACATCTCACTCTTCCCAGTGCCAAATACTACATGCCATACCATTGCATGGACACCACTCACAGACTTGCATGGACACCTATCACTAAAGTATGCACACTAGAGAGAACTAATAATCCCATCATACACCAATGTACACAAGTGAAAGCTGCCAGGGCAAATACAAACAAAGAGGGCAACCCACTGATGCACAATATGTCACACACAGAAACAATAACACAGAATTTACATCACCACAGGTATCCCAGCCAATGTCACCAGAGAAGAGGTGCCAGTACTATCCAGTCCCCCAACTGAAAAGGCCCACAGTGATGACAGCAACTCTGGTCGCCTGGATCTGGATGACTAAACTGGCCCATCATGGACCTCTGGACAGTTGGTTACCCAGGCCCAGTCACACACCACCACTGAGCCTCCCCATCTGGAAACACCACCACAGCACCCACCCAGCATACCCATACCTCTCTCCCCAGGACACGTCAATCAGCAGTGTGTCCACCACTACAGGGACCCCAGGGCACACCCCATGCCCAAGACAATCAGGGACCCAGGGTCAGTGGCAGTGGGCACACGGTTCAGGGGACAGAGGCACAGGACAACAGGGAAACTGGGAGTACTGCTGTGCAGCAGGGGGAGGGCAGGCCCAGGGAACAGACTCTCCAGGACGCACTCACAGAGATCCTGGGAGCCTACCAACATTCCCAGGACATGCTGGGCCAGATCCTGGATAATGTACCATGGGATCAGAGAGGACTTGCAGGTCATCAACACTACCCTGGTTTCCATAGCAGGGGTGCTGGCAGACATGGACAACATTATGAGGGAGGCAGTCTCACAACAGCGGGCCCCTGGCACTAGCCAGATATCTGAACTGCCTTCCACCGCTGCTGCCGCTAGTGGACAGGAGGCCCCGCCACAGGACCAACAGGCCACCAGCACCCCTCCCCCTACAGAAGATGAACCACTCGGTAAACGTTCCCTGCAATCCAGGCAGAAGCCAGAGACTATCGCCAAGACCCACGCAAGGAAATGAGACTCTCCTGATTGTCACCCTTGTGTCCCACACAGTCATTCTGTCCACCTTAAATTGCCATTCCTCCCCTTCCTATGTCCCCTTGGACAATGCACCTGTGCACCAAACAGACTGGAACAATACCCTGGACTTTCCTCCATCATCATCCCCATCCCAATGCACGTGCCCCTCTTCTTCTTAGCACTTCAATAAACACCCTTGCAAAAAATATATTTATGGAGTTTGTCAAATGTTTTTAGTATGTATTTGTTTAACCAGGTTCAAACACTGCAATTCAACTGTACAGTAATGTTCACATAGGAAAGACTTGTAGTTGGCTGCAGTGATCACATCAGGAGCAATAGTGGGGCACCAACATCTGCAAAATGAATTGCCAAAGGGTACAGTGAGTGGGCATAGAAGTTGGAAATAACAGCATGCCAGTGCCAAACACAATCTAAATAATGACAATCAAATGTGAAGTAACACTGTGTTACCTGTGTGTCACTGGTAGTATTGTCGTATCACTGCTGTTCTGTTGTCCTCATCCTCTGCCTCCTCATCTTCACGGTCCACAGGGTCCACTGCTGCCACACGGCCATCTCCAGCCTCCTCCTCCTGCAGAAAAGGCACATGGAATCTCAAGGCAAGGTTGTGCAACATGCAGCATGCCACTATTTTCTGGCAGACCTTCTTGGGTGAGTAGCACAGGGATCTCCCAGTTAGATGGAGGCACCTGAACCTGGCCTTCAGGAGTCCAAAGGTCTCTTCGATTATCCTTCTTGTTCGCCCATGTGCCTCATTGTAATGTTCTTCTGCCCTTGTCCTGGCATTCCTCACAGGGGTCAGTAGCCATGATAGGTTGGGGCAGGGTTCTGCACAGTCGGTCCAGGAGAGCCTGGTCCATGCCAGGTTTTTAGCATATCCACATTTAGAAAAAAGATGTTTCAGAAATCTACATTTTTTTTAAGTGTGGATATGCTAAAAATCTGGCATGAACCTGGTTCTCCAGGACCGACTTTGCAGAACCCTGGGTTGGGGTAACATGAGTCACCTGCAAATATCGAGGGACAACATTTAGGCACACACTATCCTATATGGCCCACACCATACCCATATACCAATATCAACTGGTTGGGAACCAGGGCTCACCTATTATCCACACCCGGTGCCTCTGTAGTTGGCCCATCACATTTGGGATGCTGCTATTCCTCAGTTCAAAGGCATCATGCACTGACCCTGGATACTTAGCATTGACATGGGAGATGTACTGGTCCGCCAAGCACACCATCTGTACATTCATGGAGTGAAAACTCTTACGATTTCTGAACACCTGTTCATTTTGCTGGGGGGGTGGACAAATGCAATATGTGTACCATCAATTGCTCCAATGATGTTGGGGATATGTCCCATTGCACAAAAGTCAGCCTTCACTGTGGCCAACTCCTCCACCTGGGGGAAAACAATGTAGCTGCACATGTGTTTAATCAAGGCAGACAACACTCTTCTCAGCACTATTGAAAACATTGGCTGTGACATTCCTGCTGCCAAGCCCACTGTCACTTGGAAAGAACCAGTTGCCAAGAAATGGAGCACAGATAGGACTTCCACAAGAGGGGGAATCCCAGTGGGGTGAAGGATAGCAGATACAAGCTCAGGCTCCAGTTGGGCACACAGCTCAGTGATTGTGGCCCTGTGAAGTCTATAGGTGTGGACAATGTGCCTGCCCTCCATTGTTTCCAAGTCCACCAGGGGTCTGTACACGGGGGTATGTCTCCATCTCCTATTCAGCCACAGCGGTTGCAGTCTAAGGGACAAAAGAGTGGGAAGCCGGTCACGAACTGAACATCAGAGCCACAACAGTACAATGCATGATGTTAATTTGTAATGGTTAAGTGGGATTTGTCCTGTATGTCCTATTTTTAACTGTGACGCAGTTATTATCCAGGACCTGCCCCCCCTGAAATTATGTCTGCCTGTCCTGTGTTGAGGGACAGGTGGAAGTGAAATAATTCTGCTGATGTTCTGTGCCGTTGTGGTAGGTGGTTGGGAACTGCCGTGCAACTCCTCATTGGTTAATGTTGGGCCCTATGGGGTACAGTGGGCAATGTTGATGTACGCCGGCAGTGACGGTATGCACAGCAGCAGACGTGACCACCATTTTCTATCTGATCACTCACTTGCTACCTGACCTTCACAGGAGAGGACATACACTGCATGTGCTGCTGTGACCTGTGTCTGGAACCTACCATGGCCCATGTGACTGGGGAAAGGGCCCCTGCTTTCACCTCGGCAGAGTTAGAGTGACTGGTGGATGGGGTCTGACCCCAGTACGGACTGCTGTATGGGCCTGCAGACCAACAGGTGAGTACACTGTAGGCATGATGCATGTGACATGAATGCATGGGGTGGTGTGTGTGAAGGCCTCATGTAATGCCCCCTGGGCAGCATACAGCTTGTGTGCTGTACCATGTGTGTAAATGATGATGCGAAGGGGTATGGTGGGCCATACGTGTGACAGGTAGGACAGTCTGACTGATACCATTTCCTGTGGGTATTTCTCTGCAGGTCAGAGCTCATCAAAAGAAGGGTCTATGACGTGCCATCACCAAGGACGTGCGGACCCTGGGGGTCTACAGCAGGATGAGCACCCACTGTTGGAAACGATAGGAGGACCTGAGACGCTGGGCACGGAAGACGGCGGAGGCCCAGCTTGGGATGGCCTCCCAACGAGGAAGGGGTGCCCTTCGAACCCTGACTCCCCTGATGGCCCGCATACTGGCGGTGGCCTATCCGGAGTCCCAGGTGTGCTGCATTTGGCGATGTGTGCCCCCCAAGCCTTGGTGGCTAGAATTATAACTGGTAGTGCAATGCATAGTGTGTAGGACTGTTCCCTCAGTGTGTGAGTGTGGTATGTACACCAACGGTGGTGTTGGTGCAGCTATTGACCCAGAGTATCCTTTGTGTCTTCCCCCCCTTTTTGTTTTGTCACCCTGTCCTTATGTGGATTAGCATCATCTGGCGGACCACCAGAGGCATCGGCGATGGAGAGAGTTGCATCCCACAGGACCCAGGAGGCAGAGTCCACCGACTGTGAGGGCACCAGTTGTACGGAGGACAAGGGGAATACCACGGCAGAGACTGGAGGGGACAGTTCGGACACGGATACCTCCTCTGAAAGAAGCACCTGGTGGTGGTGGACACCTCTGTGCCCACCCCGGCTACAGGTACAGCCGTCACCCCCGTACTAGCACCACCCTCCCAGCAGTCCCTCATTGAGTTGCCCGTGCCCGCTCACCGAGGAGGGTGGGCATCTCCTTCGACCCAGGCACCTCGGGCCCTACCCCCAGTTAGCCCTGCTGCCCTGAATGAGGAGGCTATTGACCTCCTAAGATCCATCTCTGTAGGGCAGTCAACCATTGTGAATGCCATCCAGGGAATGGCAGCCCAGATACAACAGACTAATGCATTCCGGGAGGGCATTCACACTGGTTTGGCGGCCCAACAGAGATCAATCCAGGCTCTGGTCTCCTCTCTGATGGCAGCTATTGTCCCTGTTTCTATCCTCCCCCCTCCAACTTCCTCTTCCCAATCCCATTCCCCTCAACCCCAACCTATCCCAAGCACACAGGCAGATGAGCATGCACACAAGACAACACACAAGAGAGGCTCAGGCAAGCACAAGCACCACACATTATCCCACAGGCACTCACACAAACATCATCCAGATGCAGACATACCAACATTCACAAATTCCACTGTCTCCCCCTCCTCCTCCTCCACCTCCCTCCCAGTTGTGTGTACACTCACACCTGCAAGCACTACACCCTCTTCCACTCCCAGCATCACCACCAAACCTAGCAGAACACACACCTCACTGGCAGGCACCTCCACAACAGCCATGCACAAGTCCCTTGTGTCCTCTCCCACTGTGCCTGTCACCCCCCTCCCAAGATACACATACGCAAGCACTCAGACACCCAACAGCCATCCACCTCACAACAGCATCTAGTACATGCCCCTACACCCAAACACAGCAGACAGACACCTCCTACAACCACTCCCTCTTCCTCCTCTCCCAAACCTTCTCCCTCTCCCCGCCACAATGATCCGAAGGAGTTATTCCTCTCCACCATTGACCTCTTCCCTGGCAGGGTGGCAAAACCCAGGCAAGCACCTCAGCCACCTAGTGCATGGGCCCAGTAGTCTCCACACCCACACGTGGTGGGAAATGATCCAGGGCACCAGGCACCCTCAAAGAAAGGGTGCATGCTTCAGCCGTGGGCCGGAAGACCAAGAAGCCTGCTCCAGCTGCTGCCAGGAAGGGCAAGGAGCCTGCCCCAGCTACTGCCAGGAAGGGAAAGGAGCCTGCCCCAGCTGCTACCAGGAAGGGCAAGGAGCCTGCACCAGCAAGCAGGAAGGACAAGGGGCCTTGTGCAGGGACACAGACGGAGCCCCCACCACCAACCATGGTTGTGCAGTCGTCGGAGGATGCAGGGGATGAGCTGGAGCTTCCACCTACCAGCAACAGCACCACTACCACCGCCAGTGGGCAGCCATCCGAGGCTGCAGGGATGGGTTGGAGCTTCCCCCACCACCAGCAGCAGCAGCACCATTACCACCACCAGTGGGCAGCCGTCCGAGGCTGCTGGGGATGGGCTGGAGCTTCCCCCCACCCCCAGCAGCAGCAGCCCCACAACCACTGAGCAGCCATTTCCGCCGGCAGATGGTATGTAGTCCTGCCTCCATGGGCTGCTGTGCGGCCTGACCCCTCCAGAACCAGTGGGTAAGACACCCACCAACCCCAGCCTCCCCAGGATCAAGAGCACAGGGCACGATGCCCCCTCCAGAACTGGAGGGTAAGACACCCACCAACCCCAGCCTCCCCAGGATCAAAAGCAACCGCAGCCTCCCCAGGATCAAGAGCACATGGCACGATCCCCCCTCCAGAACCAGTGGGTAAGACACCCACCTGGGAGACTGTGGTCTTGCACTCCCCAGGACCAAGCACAGGGCATGTTTCCCCCTCCAGAGCATGTGGGCAAGTCACCCCCTTGAGAGACTGTGGCCTTGCACTCCCCATGACAGAGCACAGGGCAGTTGCCCCCTCCAGAGCATGTGGGCAAGTCACCCACTTGGGAGACTGTGGCCTTGCACTCCCCAGGACAGAGCAATGGGCATGTTGCCCCCTCCAGAACCAGTGGTCGTGTTCCATCTGCCGGCTAAGGGACCCCCTTCCCCGCCCCCCTGAGGTGCCTGCCTATTTTCCAACTGATGTCTCTGCAGCGCTCTCTCCGTGTTGGTGCAGGTGACAAGTGGGGCCTAGGACTTTGGCCTGTGGCCAACGCACAATGAGGACTGGGCAGTGTTCCTTGAACTGTACATATGTATATACCATTACATTGCATTTTTGCATTTTTACTGTGTTGTTATTATTACACTTACCTTAGAACGTTCCTGTTGTCCTTGCATTATTCCTCAGGGGTACGGGGTAAATATGTTTTAGTACTGCAGCTGATTGTGTGTATGGTGTTGGGGTGGGTATGTGTGTGTGTGTGTTGCGTATGTGTGTCATTCTCTTTTTCCTCCCCTCTCCCCTGTGTGCTAGGCGTCTTCGCCATTGTTGGTGTTCGTGGTGGAGCAGGACATAGAAAATCATTGGAAATATTTGCAGTTCAGGCTCCATGGCGCCGTTGTTCTTCCCTGTGTTTCCACAGGTGAGTTCTTTCCCTTCTGTGCAGGGTTTCCACCAGGCTTTTGATGTTGTTTGTACCGCCCCGGAAAAGGTGGCGGTTTCCTGTCTCATAATACGATGGGAGGACAATTGACTTCCGTCTGGCTTCTGGTGGCTACCGCCGTGGTGCCTGTTGTTTCTGCCCTGGCGGTCGGTGTGGTAAAATGGCTGTCTTTCTGAGTTCTTACAGCCATGGTTATAATTTGGCGGTACTTACCGCCAGCCTGTTGGCGGTATTACCGTCACTTTATCACCGACCGCCAGGGTTGTAATGAGGGCCTATATGTTGCATAATTCTCCCTTTTTAGAGGTATTTGTTACATCTGTGGTAAAATTGCTTAATTTAGTATTCCATTCAACTGGGTAGATTCTTGTTATCCGGCATTATTTTCCCTCAAAATATATCATACTAATGAGTTGAGTAAAATGAGTGAAGTGAGTTTTAAGAGAGAGAAATGTGAATTTGGTCAAATACCTATGGATGTGTTTGGTGTGTTGATCCCGTCTGTTGGTGTTGCTTTGAATGATGTGAAGACTAGAAAATTGTCTACTTCTGTGTATCACTTAGCTACTAATACTGCAGATGAATGAACTGCAATTAATGTGTAAATGGTTGCCATTTATGCGATTGTAATACAGAATAAATTAGCTTTAGATATTAGGTTGGCAAAGGAAAGTAGAATGGGTTGTGTCCGGCAGTTTTGTACGTTTGCCCTTGATAACAGTGATAACAGCATGGAAATTAATAAATATATTAACAATGTAACTAATATTGTGAGTAAATCTAAATATTGGTGTGTGGGAAACAATTTGTTCATGGTTTAGTAAGACTGAAAAGGGAATTAGAATGTTTGATGAATGGTTTGGTGGTGAGAAGATGGCTTACTAAAGCAAATGCTAACACAAATAATAATATCAATATTGAGTATAAGTAGCATGATTCTAATATTAAAATGTTTAGAAATGATTTGCTTTAAGGGAGGTGTGAAATGTGATAGCCAAAGAAAGCAGAATATGACCATAAAAAGAAAGAGAAACGAAATTGAACTTGATGACTTCAAAGCCAGAGTTTATGATGACATCAAGGTCTTAGAGAAGACAAAATCAAAGAAACAGAATCATTGATGATGTGTTGTACCGTTGCCTAAAACAGCTTGGTTATGATTCAGAACTCAGCAGGGAGGGCATGTAAGAGTGTTTTGAAATTATAAAAATAATGCTTGATTTTAATGTGTTTTAGTTAGCCTAACCGTGCTATAGTTGACATTAATAGGCTTATTCGTCTCTCATTGACATTCACTTTACAGTGACAGAATTGTGCTTTTAAATTACATGACCAAGCTTCCTTCGTACATGTTTCCCTTCTATGTCTTTTCACTTCAGAATATACGCAACATAGAATTCATTTCATGTTACCATTTATTTGTCAAGCTGAAATACATCAATTTGGGTTCTTCAAGGAAGAAGGCATGTGAATAATGTTTCTCAATTAGCAACAAAATCAAGCTTCTTTACTAAAGTCTGGATTGTTCACCAGTTGTAGTGTTTATTGTTTTTATTTGTTGTACAAATGTCATATTTTTTCCTTCACTTCATTTCGACTCTCTGTTATACTTATGTATGAAAGTACGTGTTCCTAAATGTTTTTTATTTACTGTATCATGCTTTCTTGAAAATCTATTGGCTTATGTGTATGTAACATTAAGTCAGTTGTGTGTGTGCCTTTTATTGTTTGCAGCTTATAAAAGGTTGCCTTTTTGGGAGATGTTCCAGACTTTTTGCTTACTTTCCCGAAGGCAGACTGCCCATCATTCTGTCTATACTTAGATTTAGTTTGCCATTCTAACTTTGCAGAATCTGCGCTAGTCTGTCATTTGATGTATACTTAGAGCTTTTTATGCATTATATTGAGGAAGATTCGATGTTAGAACTCTTGCTGAAACATACTTTGTGTGCTAGCTATTTATTTGCTTTAGGGTTTGACCTTAAGTTGATGCTTTTGCATTTGCATTATTGATACTGATATGAATTTGACTAGCTAGCTACTTTTTACCTTCTGTAAGGAATCTTAAATTTGAATAAGCCTTTATGGTTTGGACTTTGAATTTTGTCCCTTGAAGGTTTATTTTATTTGCACAAGGGCCATTGTCCTATGAGATTCACATCGCCCTGGCCCTTCATCTTAACTCGTTTGATTTATTAATTAAAAGTGCTGACACTGTCATCTGATCAATCACTTTCAACCTTCATTGAAACCACGTACGAAATGTATATCCAGTCACCCACATACTCAATCCCTGCCTTGAGAGTATGGTATCAGAATATCAAAACAAAATATTGTATAACAGAAATTGTTAGAAATTGGGTTACTGGTTGACTGTGGTGTGAGCCCTGGTCAAACAGCAACTACTATCCTAGTCAAGGTAAGGCACAAGCAAACCCCAAAATAACCTGTGCTCAACCCCATGGTACCTTGGCAATTAGCAGTCAGGTTTAACTTAGAGGCAATGTGTAAAGTATTTGTGCAACACTCCAAACAGTAAAACAGAGAAAATGCCATACAAAAAGATCCCACACCAGGTTAGAAAACGGGAGCTTATTAAATAAATAAAACAAGAACAAAATGACAAAAATCCAGTCCGTAGAACCACAGTTATGAATTTTTAAAGAATAAATGATAAAATAGTGCCTGAATTCAGAAAACATCTGATCGTGCTGGACCAAGTCAAAGTTAAAGGTTCTGGCTGACGGCAACTGTTACACAGTCACATGGGTCCAACTGTGGAGACAATACTGGTCCTCTAATCCTATCAAGGCAAAGAATAAAATCAAGTAATCACAACCTTAATTCAGAAACTGCCTCTGAAGAGAAGAGGTGTTGGATAAAACAAGAAAAGATAGACTTGCATCACTGGGTCTGCTCTGCTACCTGCACTAGGAACAAAAAAAAAGGGTTGTTTACCAACAATTCTCAGCACATACCATATTTACACATTTACAAAAATATTACTTACAGGCTTCATCACAATAAAAGTTTGAGAGCAGGTTCAAAAGAAGACAGAAGTTTCTGACACCCTGCTGAATGCCTTCAACAATAATGTTCAAATCAAATCTCGAAGGTATGGATTTTGCGCTCAAAGTCTCAGTTTTCTTCATACAATTCTTGTCAAGCAATGTGAACATGAAGACCTTCAGTTCCGAGGGAAATACAGCTTGAAGTGCCGGCGAGAATGAAATATCTGCAGCACAAGGACTTCAGAGACTATCAACAATTAGGCCCTCATTACAACCCTGGTGGTCGGTGATAAAGCGGCAGTAATACAGCCAACAGGCTGGCGGTAAAAAAAATTGAATCATGACCACAGCGGAAACCGCCAACACAGACAGCCACTTTAACACACCGACCGCCACGGCGGTAGCAACAAGCACCACAGCGGTAACCGGCAAAAGCCAGGCGGAAGACAGAGTACCACCCACCCTATTACAACAAGCCAATCCGCCACATTTTCCGGGGCAGTACCAACGCCATCAAAACCACGGCGGAAACAGTACAAAGTACACAGAAGGGAAACAACTCACCTCTGGAGACTCAAGGAAGTACAACAACACCCTGGAGCATGAACTACAGGTGTTACCCAGGTGTTACCCATGCTGGTCTACCTCCTCCTATACCAGGAATACCAACACCGGAGAAGACGACCACGGTGTGTACCACCCTTAGCACACAGGGGAGGGGGAAGGAAAAAGAGAGTGACACACGCACGCACCCCCACCCCAACACCATACACACAAACAGATGCAATAACATTACATATCCACCCCGTACCCCTCAGGAATAATGCAAGGACAAAAATTATTGATTAAAGTTTGTGTAATAAAATACAATACTAGAAATTTGTGCTTCAAAATCAAAACAGTATATACATATATACAAATGGAGGGACATGTGGGCCACAGGGCCATAGCACATAGGCCAAGGCCCCACTTGACTCCTGCCACAATACAGAGAGAAAACTGCAGGGGCATGAGGTCGAAAATACATAGGCATCTCAGGGGGAAGGAGAAAGGGGGGGTCACCGCAGCCGGAAAATGGTACAACGCCACTGCTCCTGGAGGGGGCAACATGCCCATCACTCTGTCCTAGGGAGTGCAAGGCCACAGTCTCTCAAGTGGGTGGTTTGCCCACTGCCTGGTCCTCGGGAGTGCAAGGCCACAGTCTCTCAAGTGCGTTGTTTGCCCACTGCTTGGTCCTGGGGAGTGCAAAGCCACAGTCTCTCAAGTAGATGCCTTCTTCTACAGGTTCTGGAGGGGGCCTTGTGCCCAGTGTGCTTCATCCTGGCAAGGAGGGGATGAGTGGATGCCTTTTTCTGCTGGTTCTGGAGGGGGCTTAATGCCCAGTGTGCTTCTTCCTGGCAAGGAGGGGGTGAGTGGATGCCTTCTTCCACTGGTTCTGGAGGGGGCTTAGTGCCCAGTGTGCTTCATCCTGGCAAGAAGGGGGTGAGTGGTTGCCTTCTTCCACTGATTCTGGAGGGGGCTTTGTGCCCAGTGATGCAGCACTTGGGGAGTGCCAGGTCACAGTCCCTCACCTGTGTGTCAGACCCACGAGATCTGCAGTGGGCAGGATGCATGACACTCCATGGAAGCAGGACTACAGTCCATCCGCCGGCGGCTACGGCTGCACAGTGGTGGTAGTGCCGGTGCAGGTGGGGTGCTGGCAGTGCTGGGAAGAGGCTCCAGACATTTCCCTGCAGCCTCAGATGGCTGAAGTGCCATGGTTGGGTTGTGTGCTCAGATCCAGCGCCTCCTATCCTTCCTGCCTACAGTGGCTGGCCCTTTGCCTTGGCCCTTGGCAGCTGGTGGTCCCTTCTTGCTCTTGGTAGCTGGTGGTGCCTCCTTGCCCTTGGTAGCTGGTGGTGCCTTCTTGCCCTTGCCAGCTGGTGGTGCTTCCTTGCCCTTAGTAGCTGGTGGTCTCTTCTTGCCCTTGCCAGCTGGTGCAGGCACACTGCTGGTGCTGACGGGTGTCTCTTTGGAGCCTCTCACAACTGCAGTAGCTGCCAAAACTACAGTGGCCGTGGACTAGGTGGCTGACGTGCTGGCCTGGGTTCTGCCTACCCTGGCCCAAAGTGAAGGACGGGGGGAGGGGCAGGGAAGCGGTCAAGGGTGGAGAGGAGAAGCTTTTTAGGGACACTGGGGTGGGAAGAGGGTGAAGTTTTGGGAGTGGAGGAAGAGGGAGTGGTGGTTGGAGGTGTCTGTCTGCTTAGTTTGGGTGCAGGTGCATGGGCTGGATGCTGTTGTGAGGTGGATGTGTTAGGGTTTGTGCACAGCAAAGAGCATGTCCCCTCTCACTGCACTAGTGGGTTCTGTAATAGCTCCCTTTTAAAATTACTATTGAAAGCCTTTCTTGTTATCTCACCTTCCCCCCCCCCCCCTAGGCTTCTGTGTATGTTGTTTAATGTGCTGTTTTGTTTACACATTGGGCCTTGCTTTTACCAAGGCTTCTTTAAAACACTCCTCTCTAGGCCATGTGTTAATTTAACTCATTTGCATAATAACTGAAACTCTACACACCTTTCAAGAACATGTGCAGCATGTGAGGACCACACCCAGCTCTTCAAACCACACCCAGCTCTGCACACCTTTCAAGAACATGTGCAGCATGTGAGGACCACACCCAGCCCTGTCTATAAAAGGCAGCCCTCGAGCCTCGCCCAGTGCTTGTGCTCGTCTACCTCCCGCTTACCTGAGGACAGATCCCTCGGCGCTGGCACTCCTGCTCTATACAGACTTTCATTGGCTTCAATGGGCGCAGCTGCTGGCTCTTCCTTCTTCCGGTTTCCGGTTCCTCCTTGCCTCAGCCTCTCTCCTACAAGCAACCTGCAAAAGAGAAAGAAGACAAGGTTAGACTGATCAGTATCTCTTGCCAGCAACAAGTAAGTGCAAAACTTTTATTACCTGAAAGAACTTTGACAACCATTTCTGGATTCGTGTATAGACAATTTGAAACAAGATACCTTCCACGAACATTGTGATTCAAACTCTTTGTTACAACAATACTTTGCGGAACTTTGTGAAGCAAACATTTTTTTTATGGAACTTTTAAGAATCGAACCGTGGAAACCATTAACAGCAAGGCAAACAGTAAATCAAGGACTTGCACAAATTACATGCTGTATTTTGACGTAAAAGTACATTATTTGTTTTATAAAAGATTCTGGAAATATGGGAAAAGTGAGTCTGCTATTGGCAATTTAGGCTTTAGTTATATTAAGATGAATGTTTGATATTGATAATTCTGATAACGGTATTTGTTTAATGTTTTAGAAGCTTTAGAGTAATAGAAAGCACATCCCAGAGCAGTAACACATTCCAAACCTGGAAACTAGAGACCAGGATCCAAGAGGTACTTTTAGAAGAACATTTCTAATAAATAAAGGGATACTCAGTTAGGAATAGGATGTACTTATCTGTTCTTTGTTTATGTTTCATTAGGCACCAGTTTCTACCGAAGTCAGAGAGGGCCGCAGATTTGTGCAGCACTTCAACAGTGGAAACGCAGTTGTCTCTTTATTTTATTTTATCCACTTCCCCCCTTCCCTTGAGCTTCTGTTCTTAGTGCACTGTTTTAAAAACTAGTGTGCTGGAACAAGCAGTTTCAGGGTGGGGTCGGATTGTCTTCAACCTCCATCAGAACTGAACAAGGACTCAGGTGAGCTGGGCTTTGACAGGATGGCTGTTGAGTGTCTGAGTGCTTGCGTTTGTGTACTTTGGGAGGAGGGTGAACAGACACAGTGGGAGAGGACACAGGGGATGTACACATGGATGTGGGGGTGGTGACTGCCAGTGAGGGGTGTGTACTGATAGGCGTGATGGTGATGGGGGTAGTGGATGAGGATGTAGTGTATGCAGGTGTGAATGGAGACGCTACTGGGAGGGTGGTAGAGGACGAGGAGGAGGGGGACACAGTGGAGGCAGTAGATGTTGTTATGTCTGCATCTGGATGGTGTTTGTGTGAGTGCCTGTGGGATGAGGTGCGGTGCTTGTGTTTGCCTGAGCCACTCCTGTGTGTTGGCTTGGGTGCATGCTGGTCTGATGGTGTGCTTGGGATAGGCTGGGGTTGAGGAGAATGGGACTGGGTAGAGGAAGTTGGAGGGGGGAAGCTAGAGACAGGGACAATGGCTGCCATCACGGAGGAGGCCAGAGCCTGGAATGATCTCTGTTGGGCCGCCACGCCAGAGTGAATGCCCTCCAGGAATACATTTGTTGCAAATTTCCTGCCAGCCCCTGGATGGCATTCACAATGGTTGACTGCCCAACAGAGATGGATCGCAGGAGGTAAATAGACTCCTCACTCAGGGCAGCAGGGCTGACTGGGGCATGGCCTGAGGTTCCTGTGGTGAAGGAGATGCCCACCCTCCTGGGTGAGCAGGCATGGGAAACACGCTGAGGGGCTGCTGGGAGGGCAGTGCTGGTATGGGGTGGCGGCTGTACCTGTAGTTGGGGTGGGCACAGAGGTGTCCGCCACCAGCAGGGAGCTACCATTGGAGGAGGTATCACTGTCCGAACTGTCCCCTCCAGACTCTGCCTTGGTGCTTCCCTCGCCCTCCGTTCCACTGGTGCCCTCACGGTCAGTGGATTCGGCCTCCAGGCCCATGTGGGATGCAGCTCCCTCCATCGCCGGTGCCTCTGCTCCTCCGCTAGATGATGCTAATGCATAGAAGGACAGGGTGACAAAACAAAAAGTGGCGGGAAGAGACAGAGGATACACTTGGTCAATGCCAGCAACAACACCACCGTTGGCATACACAACACACAGAGGACAGCCCTATGCACTAGGCGATGCACTACCAGTCACAATGCTAGTCACTAGGCCTTGGAGAATAATGCCTAATCCCAATAGCAGCATACCTGAGACCCACATAACCCTGCCCCGTAGTAAATGCCCACTAGCATGTTTGGAGGTGGAGTGCAACAGACCCTGCCCAACTTGGGACCTACCCAGCATTGTTCGAACTGGTCTAGGGGCACCCACAGGCCCACATGCCCCACCCAGATAACACCCCACCACGCACAATTTGCAGAATTGGAAACTGTTCTCACGTCCTTGTAGCTGCTGTGATGCCCTTCAGCGCCCATCCAACTCTGGATAGGCCACCACAGTATGCGGAACATCAGGGGGATCAGGGTTCGTCGGGCACCCCTTCCTCGTTGGGAGGCCACCCCCAGCTGGGCCTCCACCGTCTTCCTTGCCCAGCGTCTCAGGTCCTCCCACTGTTTGGAACAGTGGGTGCTCCACCTGTCGTAGACCTCCAGGGTCCGCGCGTCCTTGGCGATGGCACGCCATATACCCTTTTTCTGATGGGCGCTGACCTGCAGGGAAATAAACATAGAATAATGCTATCAGTCATACCGTCCGGCCAGTTGCACTCATGCCCCACCATATCTCTCCCATCCCCTTACGCACATACATTGCCCACCATACATGCAGCACGCTGCCCAGGACCCCTCAACCAGCCCCCCCTTACACAAGGCCTTCACCCACAGCACTCCATGCATTCATGCCCCATGCATTGTGTACACAGTGTACTCACCTGTTTGTCTGGAGGCCCATATAGCAATTGCCACTGGGGTTGGACCCCATCAACCAGTCTCTCCAACTCCTCCGAAGTGAAGGCAGGAGCCCTTTCCCCAGAGACTCGAGCCCTGGTCGCTTCTAGACACAGTTCACAGCAGTACTTGCAGTGTAGGTCCTCTCCTGTTGAAGGTCAGGTAGCAAGTGAGTGAACAGATAGAAAATGACAGTCACGTCTGCGGCAGTGCGTATCATCACCGCCGGTGTACATCACCATTGGCTACTGGAACCCATAGGTCCCAATGATAACCAATGAGGAGTTGCAGGCAGTTCTCGACCGCCTCCCACAACGGCACACAATGTCAGCGGAATTACCTCATTTCCACCTGTCCCTTCACACATGACTTGTGTCTGTCATTTCAGGGGGGGCAGGCCATGGCACCTAACTGTGTCACAGCCGGCATAAGCACATTTTGGGATGAAATATAAACATATTGTTTATGTCACAACATGCAATGCATTGTACACTGATAAAATGTTGAAAAGTGACCAGATGCTCATCGTTTTTACACCTAGAGTACAACCGTTGAAGTTGAATAGGAGATGGAGACATCCCCCTGTGTACTGGCCCATGGTGGACTTGGCAACAATGGAGGACAGGCACCTTATCCTCACCTACAGACTTGATAGGGCCACAATCCAAGAGCTGTGTGCCCAATTGGAGCCAGACCTGATCTCGGATATCCGTCAGCCCACTGGGATCCCCCCTCTTGTGCAAGTCCTATAAGTGCTACATTTCTTGGCAAGTGGCTCCTTCCAAGCGACAGTGGCCATGGCAGCAGGGATGTCTCAGCCAATGTTCTCAAACGTGTTGTCCAGATTGTTGTCTGCCCTGATGAAACACATGCGCAGCTACATTGTTTTCCACCAGGGGGAGGATTTGGCCACAGTGAAGGCTGACTTCTATGCAATGGGATATATCCCCAACATCATTGGAGCAATTGATGGTACACATATTGCATTTGTCCCCCACCCCCGGAGAAATGAACAGGTGTTCAGAAATCGAAAAAGCTTTCATTCAATGAATGAGCAGATAGTGTGCCTGGTGGACCAGTACATCTCCCATGTGAATGCTAAGTATCCTGGGTCTGTGAATAATGCCTTTATCCTGAGGAATACAGCATCCCATATGTGTTGGCTCTACTCCAGAGGCACAGGGTGTGGCTAATAGGTGAGCCCTGGTCCCCACCCAGTTGATGTAGGTATATGGGTGTGGGGTTGGCCCTAAGGGTGAGTGTCTGGCTAACAGGTATCCCTCAATTTTTGCAGGTGACTTTGGTTACCCCAACCTCTCATGGCTGCTGACCCCTGTAAGAAATCCCAGGACAAGGGCAGAAGAACGTTACAATGAGGCACATGGGCACACAAGAAGAATTATTGAGCGCATCTTTGGCCTCCTGAAGGCAAGGTTCAGGTGCCTCCATCTGACAGGTGGATCCCTGTGCTACTCACCCAAGAAGGTGTGCCAGATCATCGTGGCATGTTGCATGTTGCACATCCTAGCCTTGAGACGCCAGGTGCCTTTTCTGCAGGAGGATGGGGCTGGAGATGCGCGTGTGGCATCTGTGGAGCCTGTGGACAGTGACGAAGAGGAGGCAGAGGATGTGGACAACAGAACAACTATCATATGGCAGTACTTCCAGTGACACACAGGTAAGACACTGTAACTTCACCTCCCTTGCAGTTTTGTGTAGTTTATTTTCTCTATGCAGGCTGCTGTTCCCACTACTCTGGCCACTTACTGTACCCTTTGACATGTCTATTCACAGATCTTTTTGCCCTACTCTGGCTCCTAGTGTATTGACTGCGGCACATTACAGGTCATACCTATGTATACATAACTGTACATTCTAATTGTAATGTCTACAGATTGTTAAACGAATACATCCTTAATTCATTTGACAAACTCCATACTTGTATTTTTTAAGAGGGTTTTATTACAGTGCTGAGAAGTAAATGGGGATGTGCAATGGGTTGGGGTGATGATGGAGGAAAGTCCAGGATAGAGTTCAGTCTGTTTGTATCACAGGTGCATTGTCCAAGGGGGCATAGGAAGTGGAACAATGGCAGTTCAAGATGGACAGGGTAACAGAGTGGGACACAAGGGTGACAATCAGGAGAGTATTATTTCCTGGAGGGGGTCTTGGCAATGTTCTCTGGCTTCTGCCTGGATCGCAGGGACCATTTGTGTGGTGGTTCTCCTTCTGCAGGGGGTGGGGTTCTGGTGGCCTGTTGTTCCTGGGGCAGGGCCTCCTGTCCACTAGCGTTGGAGGAGGTGGAGGGCTGTTCATCATTGTGGCTAGTGTCAGGGGCCCGTTGGTGTTCCACTGCTTCCCTCATGGTGTTGGCCATGTCTGCCAGCACCCCTGCAATAGTGACCAGGGTGGTGTGGATATCCCTCAAGTCCTCCCTGATTCCCAGGTACTGTCCTTCCTGCAGCTTCTGGGTCTCCTGCAACTTGTCCAGTATCTGGCCCACCGTCTCCTGGGAATGGTGGTATGCTCCCAGGATGTTGGTGAGTGCCTCGTGGAGGGTCAATTCCCTGGGCCTGTCCTTCCCTGTCGCACAGCAGTTCTCCCAGCTTTCCTGTTGTCCTATGCCTCTGTCCCCTGAACCGTGTGCCCACTGCCACTGACCCCAGGTCCCCAATCGTCCTGTGTTTGTGGAGTGGCCTGGGGTCCCTGTTGTGGTGGACACACTGCTGATTGATGTGTCCTGGGGACAGGGGTATGGGCCCGCTGGGTGGGTGCTGTGCTAGTGTTTCCTGAGGGGGGAGGCTCTGTGGTGGTATGGGACTGTGGCTGGGTAACCGACTGTCCGGAGGTCCCCGATGGGCCAGGTTGTTTATCCAGATCCAGGCATGCAGAGGTGCTGTCAGCACTGTGGGCCTTTTCTGTGGGGGGGACTGGATGTTGCTGTCACCTCCGCTTCTCCGGTGACGTTGCGTGGGGGACCTGTGGGGATGTAAATGCAGTGTTATAGTTTCAGGGTGTCATTTTGAGCATGGGTATATTGCCCTCTATGGTTGATATTGTCATGGCAGATTCACCTTAGTGAGAGTTGTTCTTTGGTGACCCAGGTGACTGTCTCTAGTATGCATGCAGTGGTGATTGTTGTCCATACAGGTCTGTGAGTGATGTCCATGCATTGGTATATCTTGCACGGCTTGGCATTGGGATGAGTGTGTTGTGTTGGTGGGGTGTGTGGGTAGTAGTGGAGTGATGAGAGTGAGGGTTGGGTTTGTGATGGCATGTAGGTAGGGGGGGTTGAAAGTAGTAATGATTTGGCTTACTAGAGTCATGGCCTCCTGCTACTCCTGCCAGGCCCTCAGTATGCAGTATTGTCAAGACTTGCTCCTCCCATGTTGTTAGTTGTGGGGGAGGAGGTGGGGGTCTACTGCCAGTCCTCTGTACAGCTATCTTGGTTTTTGCAACCACAGAATTCACCTTCCTCCGTAGGTTATTCCACCTCTTCCTGATGTCATCCCTTGTTCTTCGGTGCTGTACTACAGCGTTGACTCTGTCCACGATCCTCCGCCATAGCTCCATCTTCCTTGCAATGGATGTCTGCTGCACCTGTGATCCAAATAGCTGTGGCTCTACCCAGATGATTTCCTCCACCATGACCCTTAGCACCTCCTTTGAGAACCTGGGGTGTCTTTGTGGTGCCATGGCTGTAGTGTGAGTGGTGTGGGTGAGGGTGTATGTGGTTATGTGCTAGTGTGTGTGCTGTAAGGTGCCTGGATGGTGTGTGTGGTGATGGTGTTCTGTGGCTCTGGTTCTGCCGCTGCTCTTGGTGTCTCTCTTTCTCAGTTGTACATTTTTTTGAGTCATGGGTTTTGGGTAATGTGTGTATGTGTTTCATAGTGTTGTGGGTGGGTGTGTGTGGTGTGTGTATAGGTGTCAGGTGTGTGTGGTTTCAATTGTCCAATGTGGTGCTGTTTTGTTTGAGTGTGTGTATTTTGAGCGCCAATGGTTTACCACGGTTGAATGTCTGCCGCAGTGATTCGTGGGTCATAATGCTGTGGGTGTAGTTCTGTTGGCGTAACAGTGTTGGTTTTGGTACCGCCAGTTTATCACCTACCTTTGGGCTGGGGAACTTGTGTGTGTGTTTTTATAGTGACGGATTTCTATGTGTGAGTCATTATATGGGTGATGTCTGCTGCGGTTACGGTATGTTGGCGGCAGTAACCATGGTGGTAAGCGAGACTTACCGCCAATGTCATAATGAGGGCCTCAGAGTACTATTTCCAAGAGTTAGGCTTTCTTCGTTGAAGAAATCAGTCTTGAATCATTCTTTATTTCAGATAAGGATAAGTGCACATAAACCTAAAAATCAAGTACTTAGCTATGTCTTTAAATCTTCAACTGGAATCCATAGGAAGACTTGAGGCTGAGGTGCAAGAAGCTTAAGAGCATGTGAACTCATAGCTCTGGATGTGAAGGCACTGGAGACATCGATGGAGTCAGGATCATGGGATCAGCAGGAAGGCTTGGAAGGCTAGAACGCTGGAGTTTCCAGTCGACTAGGAAGGTGAGTGCAGGAAAGATGCTTGCGCAGGACTAGGATGAGGTCAAGCCCTGACTGGTTCAGATGGGGTATTCATACCCAATTCAAGAGACTGTTCCAGAAGGCCATGTGGCTTGCAGGGAAGGCCAGAATGTTCCAAAGAAAACCTGGGTGAGAGCACATGTACAAAACGGATGGGAGGTGCAAGTGATGATTGGAGTCAATAGTTGGTGCCAATAAAAAAAGCAGGTGGAAAAATAGGCCTAAATGGCTATATTCAAGAGGAAATGGAAGATGGAGTTAATTAACCAGGAAACACATGATTCTGTACAAGATTGCAACAGAGGGAACAAACGGTACAAGAGGTTTAAGGGGGTAAAGAGATCTGGGAGGGGAACCAAGGGTTGCAGGAGGCCATGAGTTGCCGTGCCATAGGTGACTAATAGCATGTGCCCTGTGCTCAAAACTCACAGGGTAGAGGGCACAAGCGAGGTTTGTGACAATGACAGAGCACAGGTTGGATACAGTCCCAGATTGATCTTTCTGAAGTTTTACTTTCTCAGGCTTTGTGCCAAGAGTCACGTTCATGTTGGAGAGGGTCGCAGGGAGCAAGGAGAGCATCTCAGGTGGTGGTCAGTGTGACATGAAGAGCAGGTGAAACATTGCAGATGGGCAGACTGGAGCTTCGCTCTGGTGGTCCTCCATGGGTGACCTATCCTTGCTGTGTGAAAATTGGGATGGTGGTGGCACTTTTCTACTGTGAGCGGACTCATTTGTGGTCATGAAGAACTTAAAAGCTTGATTTCAAGAGCCTGTGAGCCCAATCAACGGTTCAGGACCTGAGAGGCACCACCTGGGGGTCAGCAACATGCTGCATCTGGGTCTATGAGCTGGTTGAGAAGCCTTTAATTCCCCTGAGGCTCAGATCAAGAGGCCAGCACGCTATCCGTTCAAGTCAGGTACAGGATTCAAAATGAAGTTGCAGAGCCAATTCTTCTTCCCCAGGCAAGGAGGAAGCAGGCAACAAGTAAGCACAGCCTGGAAGTATTTCCTTTAGAGCAGAAGTCCAGCAGAGTGGCAGTCCATGTAACAGCACAGCAATCCTTCTTCCAGTCAGAATATCCATAGTTCCAGTGATGTACTGAAGAGTTGGTGTCTGAGGTCCTTCTTTTGTACCTGGAAAGTGGGAGAAGCTTCTAGACAGTGGTTTCAATATGCATGGAATTTCCTGCCTCCCCTGGTTCCAAGTTTGCTGAAGTGACAATGCAGGGTCATTAGGCCCAATATATGAAGGCAGAGTACAGGCTAATCAGGTGTAAGTGGGGCTGTGCTCAGCTCCGCAAACCCATCCTGCCAGCACATGGCCCACTCAGGCACTCCTAATCCCTCTACTGTATGACTGGGAGGAATTCACAAAGTCTAACTCTCTCTTATACCAAGTCATGTGACCCAGGCCAAACAAAAGGCATAAAATGGAAAAGAGCATAAAAATGTCAATTTTCTAAAAGTGCCTTTTGTAAAATTATTATCAAAAACCCGACTTTTACACTAAATAGGATATTTCATCACAATTTCAAAGACACTAAACATGAATTGGTTATCTCTTCCCATGTGAAAATTACACTGACAAAAAGTTATAAGGCAGCTCCAATGTTATACTATGAGAGATAGGCCTTGCAGTGGTGAGAAATGAATTTAAGAGTTTTTCACTACCAGCACATGTAAAACTTAAACGCACAAGTCTAGCTTTTTCAATACACTGCACCCTGCCCTTGGGGTTGTCCAGGGCCTACCTGAAGGGTGACTTATATGTATTAAAAAGAAGAAGTTGGGCCTGGAAAACGGTTAATTTGCCAGGTTTATATGCCAGTTTACAAACTGCACACACAGGCTGCAATGGCAGGCCTGAGACATGTTTAAAGTGCTACTTACGTGGGTGGTACCACTTAATATAGAGGACCTGGGTACACGCAGTATCACTTTACTAGGGACTTATATGTAAATTAAATATACCAATTGGGTATAAGTCAATTCTACCAGGGAGAGAGCTCAAGCACTTTAAGCACTTTAGCAATGCAGTGTGCAGTGTGCAGAGTCCTAAGGCCAACAAAAAAGAGGTCAGTAAAAAATGGAGGAGAAAGGCAAAACGTTTGGGGGTGACCCGGCAAAAATGTCCAAGCCAACACAAATATCATGCCCTAAATTGTTTTTTAAAAATAGCAGTGATATGTAGAACATTATTTCTGTCAGAATGTAGTTTTGCTAAATATATTGTAATACAGTACCATTTATAATTAACAGGGCAAATGGTGATTGTGTTAGACAGTACGACATCTCGCCTGAAGTCCAGCAGGGCATTAGGAAACCATAAACCTAATATTATTACTTCTTTCCCTCAAAAAGAAAGTTTAATTCACAGTAGCACAATACACTTTTCAATTAAACACACATTCAAATAGACTCACTATCCACAAAGAAAGCCTAATTTATCACGAGACACAGAATATCAAAAATGAATTCCGAAAACACTACTTTATTTACCAAACTTAATACAATCGGTTGTTAAGAGTCACCCGTCAGTTTAGGGTTTTACAACTGCCATGCATTAGCATCAACATGCTCATTAATCTTCATTAGAGTTTGGATTTAAAATAATAATCCTCATGTGGTGTTCTACTCAGAAACATCAGCAAAAGTATTATGTGCTAACTAGTTTCATTACATTTTCCCTGGCTGTCACATATCATTTAGTGTAACAAGAACATTATAATCCCTGGAAAATTATATCAGATACATTAAGAGAGTAATAGACTGTTGCATAATTAGAGCATTTTTAAATTAGTCCACACTGGACTTTGTCAAGGCTATAATTAGCACAATAAGTTAAAAAGTGTTACATGTAATATAGATTGCAGTTTATAAACTACAAAGAACCAATTTGGGATATATGTGTGGTTTACACAAACATGATTGTGAGATGATGTTTACTATTTTATGACAGCTGATTGTCCAAAGTTGTGCAATTATATAAGGTGATAAGTATATAAAAACATGGTATGTTATCAATTAATAGTTTAAGTTGAAAGAATAATACAAAATGAGGGCAATTTGCCAAACTTCAGGGTTAGAGAGATCACAATACATGATAGGACAAAGGTATATGCATATATTAAGTGGCATTGTGAATATTGTGAATTTAGGTACCCATAGACAAATAATAAAGATGAATAGATTGGTATTCTTGTAAATTGAAGAAGCAATTTGCTGGTGTTTTTGAAATTACTGGGTCTAGAGAATATTTGGTCCCCAGATAGTCATTTAATGTAGTGAGCTAGATATGAGTTTATACACAAGAGAGAGGGAGAAAGGAAGGGAAAGAAAATCAGGATTTTATATGTGTCCGGAGTAGCTGGGTAGCATTAGGTAAATTGAGATTCACTATTTTGCAAAAACATACTTCTATGAATGATCAAGTTGAATAATCTTCAACATCAAGGAAGTTAAAGGGACTTCTATATCTATAAAATGGAAAGTTAGGATGAAAAACATAGTTTGTGCAGTGTGTCAAGTGAATTGAAGGTGAAATAAAACAGAACAGCGGTGCCAATTCTGCAAATAGTAAAAATGCTCACAGTAGAGTCCTTGATATTATGCGTGCTACGACATCTGTGGTCCTGGGTGGACTTCAGACAATAATTACATAATCTTATGGGAGATGTTAAGGTGTGGTTATAAAAGTTATGATGCAATGCATGCAGAGTGCGATGTATGCTCCTGAGCTGGCTGGCGACAAGAAGCAGGTACGTGCACCAATGAAACAAAGCTGCTCTTCCTGAAAGTTTGCAAAGGTACAGAAAACTGCTTGTGCATAACACGTGCACACCAAATCAATGCAAAGTGGTTGTGGATTCGCATCCCTACTCCAGCCCACACACAGTCATTGAAGAAGTTGAAGGCACTGCAGAGAAGCACATTAAAAAAGCCTGCCAAAACCCGCTTGTAAGGCTGAAAGAAGAGATACTGTGCTGCGCCATAACACAGAGCCATCTTCAATACAAAGCAGATGCTAAAGGCAGGGACAATCAGGACCAAAAAACGTAATCACAGCAAAAGTGATTGGATGAGATGACCAGACCCAAGCAACGGGGTGTTGCGTGGAGAAGTTGCTGGTCCTGCTTTGCAAAAATAATGCTGCCTGAACAGCATGTGCTCTTAATGGCAGCAGAAGGGAGTGGAAAGTATGATGCAGCTACATTCCTGAAGCCACCACCTGAGTTTGATACAGCGAAGAAACAGAACACTGATGCCAGGTGGATTGCATGGATCGAAACATGCAATTACTTCATAGATGCACTAGGAGAAAAAGACGATAAGAAAATCATTAAATATTTAAAAAACCTTGCCAGTGCTAGAGAAAGTTTCAGAAGCTGATGCAACATTATACTAAGAGATAAAAGTAGCTTTGGATGCCAAATTCAATCCGATGCTGAATGTCGACTATGAGAGGTACATCTTCAACCAAGTACAACAGCTAGCTGGTGAAATGATGGATGAATCTGTTGAAAGACCTGATGCACTTCTCAAACACTGCAAGTTCAGTGACTTTAATGATGAAGAAGCCATGCACCTCAGAGTCACTGCTGGCTGTCTTTCAGGTTCCTTCAGAAGATGCATGTTGAGAGAGACACTCAGTTTAGAAAAAAATGTATGGCTGCAAAGGTAGAAGAACAAGCAGATTGAAAACCGCTGATATATAAGCAGGAACAGTACGTAATGAATCAGTGGTGACCATGAAAAGCAAGAAAAAGCACAAAATAGATTGACACAAATTAACAAAAGCACAAAGTAGATCCACACAAGTGATGTCTCAGAAGAAGACAAAATGACAAAGTTCATTTGGACACTGTCCTAAAATTACATTAAAGATCAACAGCTGCCCAATAACCTTCATTATAGACAATGATGCGTTGATTAACATCATAACAGTAGAAAGGTTGAACAGCCTGTCTCCTAAGCCATGTCTTACTTCGTAAAACACGAAGCTATACACATGGGCTGGTCCTCAACCATAACAGAGTCAAGGGTCATTTAAAGCAACCCTGTGCCACAAAACAACTTCAGTGCTAGCACCAATTCATGTCCTTAAAGTAACTTCATCTAATGCATGTTTGCTTCGTTTTGCCACAGCTGCTGACATGGGACTGATATCCCTCAACTACAACATTCATGCCCAGCCTGAATTTGTGAGAAAGTTCTGTTGTTTCTTGCATAGGAAGACTCAAGAAGATGAGAGTGCAACTTAATATTAATATGGACAATCGCCCTATTGACCAACGGCACCACAGAATTGCTTTTCACTTGCAAGCAGCCGTTGAGAAAGAACTAGAATCACTGTTGAAACATGACATCATTGAACGATGCACCAGTCCTATACCATGGGTTTTGCCCATAGTTGTTGTGCCAAAAATGGATAGTGGAGGTGCAGTGTATATTTTTGTTGCTATGTGCCTGGCCAAAAAAGCAATTGACAGAGAAAAACATCCTGATCCCCACATATTGAGCATGATTCTGCAGCTGAACAAAGCCAAAATCTTCTCCCTTCTTGACCCTAACAAGGGATACTTTCAACTCAAACTGGAGGAGAACTGTAGGTACAGTACTAATTGTTTTCAATTCATGTTCGTTTATTCCGGTACAAAAGGCTGAGTTCTGGAGTATCTTCATCTGTGGAGATATTTCAGAATGCTATTCGCTGGATTATTCAACTGCATGCTTTCAATTAGTGATGGCATACTGGTATTTAGGGCTACACAAAAGGAACACGACAAGGCTCTTACACAAGTGTACCAGCAAAGTGGGAGTTTCACCAAACCAAGTTCTTAGGGCACATGTTCTCAGATGGGGGAATGACTCCTGACCCGGATAAGGTGCAAGCACTGTCATCTACCTGCCCCCGAAGAGAGCCCCATGCTACAATCCTTCTCAGGCGTGGCCAGTTATTGCTCAAGGTACATTTGTGACTTTGCTGCTAAAGTGAGTGCCCCACACCAGGTGGGGCTGGGGGCAATACTTGCTCAACACAATGGTTGTGCGAAATCCCAGAGACACATTGTGGCCTATGGCAGTAGAAGCTTGTCTGAAACAGAATGTGCCTACTATCAGCTGGAGAAGGAGAGTCTGGCTGTAGTGTGGGACTGTGAACATTTTCATGTTTTCATAAATGGATTCATAAATGGAAAATGTTTCACTATCATCACAAACCCCCAGGCATTGCTCACTATCTTTGGAAATGCAAAGGCTAAGATGCCCCCTCGCATCAAGAGGTGGGGTTTATTACTGCAAGAGTATGAATACATGATTGTACACAAGCCAATAAAAAAGACAAAAACCCCACAGATTACTTTTTGCAGGTGTTGTTACTTCGTCACAGTTAGACATCCACAGCAGCTGAAGAGTATCTCAGATTCATTGTGAGGCCCAGCATGCTAGCAAATCTATCCACTGGGCAGATTATTGTTGCTACCAAACTAGATAAAGACATGCTCATGCTTCACTCAAACTCAATTTTGGAAGACACTTATTCACCCTTTTGCTGATGATGTTGAACTCCAAAGATTGAAAAATGTACAGGATGAGCTATCCGTCACCTAAAAGGGTATCATATTGAAAGGTTCAAGAATTACATACCTCAGATTCTCAGACAGCAAGTCATTGAGCTAGCCCATACAGGACATTGTGGCACTGTAGCCAACAAAAGAGCCCTAAGAGACTCAGGCCCTCATTATGACCTTGGCGGGAGATCTGACCGCCGTGTGGCCGCCAATGCGGCCGCACCTCCGCCGCGGTCATTAGGAAATCCCCGCTGTGCCGGCGGGGATCACGGCCGCAACATAGGAGCCGGCTCCATATGGAGCCGGCGGTGTTGCGGCCGTGCGATGGGTGCAGTTGCACCCGTCGCGCTTTTCACTGTCTGCATAGATAGACTTTTAGCTAGATGTTTTCCAAATTCACGTTTCCTAAATAGTTTTTGCATGAAGTCCCACATGCTAAATGCTAATCTGGGTTAGGTAAGGGTCCTTTGGGTGACGTTGACAGTGACAAATGATTGACAGACTGATTGCTGAACTCTGCTATTAATGCCATTATATTCATCTTTGTTGGCCTATGCTGAAGCATTCAAACATATGTTTTTTCAAGATTATGTTATTGGTGGTCATTAATTAACTAATTCTGAGTGGATTGAATAAAGTTTGATCTAAACTGATGACTTAGTATTGTAAATAATAGGGAAATAAATTCATAAAACGTGTAATTGAGTTGTGGTTATTCATGAAATGTTGATTTATTGTCTCATGCTTAATGATTCTCTTAGTGGTTGTTGATTGATTTAATTGATAATTGATGTTCATCGATTACTACATAGCTAGGATACTTCATGCGATCCAAAAGGTTCATCGGCTTATACGCGTCCCCTTGTAAATGTACTTACTAAGGACCAGGCGCGCTTGCAGTTTTTGGTAGCAGCTTGATGAACTAGTTATGTGGTGACCGACGGTTATGGTGGTAGTTTAAGTAAGGGTTAGCTGTTAATTTTTATGAGATTTGAATTTTGTTTTTCTGAAATGGCAATTGCCGCAAAGATGATGTCCCCTTAAGCCCAGAAATGACTTTCCCAGATCCTGGATCCCGCTAATAAAGATGGGTATGTTCTCACCATCTTTGTGATAGTGTGAAAGTGGTAGCATTGCGTTTGCAAAGGCTTATGCAAATCGCTGGTGAATTGTGATGTATGTGAGGGAAGTAGGGAGTTTGCGTACTCTGTTTGAGGTTTAGTAGGAGTGTGCGTACTCCGCAGTATGAGAGTAGGGAAGTCGTCGAACTTAATATGTGTATGGCACTTCGTGCTCAAAAATTGTCCACATGGTTGTTGGTGATGTACGGACCCTGCGTGGTCTAAGACTTCAGAGTATGTTGGCAAGTGTAGGAGACACTTGGTTATATGTTGTAATCTGTCTGTTTTAGTAGGTTGATCGGGCGTGGTCAACAAGTCAGTGTGTGAGTTAAGAGAGTAAAATACATTTTTCGACTGAGATTTGGCGAGTTCTATGTGCACCAGGGCAGACCCATTGATCAGTTGAGAGTGAAATTTGCGGGTCGAATTTTGCTTGCGAATGTGGGAGACTGAGAAAGAGGAATAACTATATGAGCGAAAGGGCCATTAGTGAAAATCCGTAAGGTCTCTGAAGCGATTATGTACCTTCCTGTAGTAAACCAGCAGGTTTGTTTGGCTATTGGTTTTTGGTTAGTGCTCACAATAATTTTGCATTAGTTCTGTGTGAGTTGAAGATTAGGAGGACAAGCCGCAAGACTTTGTCAGCCGCAGTGTGTGAGTGTGACGTCAGAGTGAGCCGCACTGGGATAGGTTGGTTAGGTTGGAAGAGTCGCGAGCGGATTGGCAGCCATCCGTAAGAGGCGATTGGTTGAGTGAGCGGGTGAAAGGAATCTTGGGAGTAAAAGTCATTTCCTTATTGAATTGAATACACAAAAGAGAGAAAATGAAGTTTTTCAAAGCATTCAGAAGTGCCATAAAGGGTGATTCTTACATTAAGGCGACAGTTGGGTAGCCTACCCTACCGGAAAATTCTCCGGCATTTATTGTTATGGAGAAGCGAGGTGTCGCACAATGTCTTTGGTTAAAGCAGTGGTGCAAGTTGACAGGGAAACAGGGAGCTTTAGCGTTTCCACAGCATGGAACGTTTAATTTGAGAATTTTGCATCAGTTGCGAATTACGTTATATGAGACGAAGCCACTTCCGAGACCAGCACAGTTTGAGGCTTTAGCGGTTGGGAGCTTGTAGCCAGACAGCAGCAAGAGATGAAGTTCCAGAGGAGAGTAAGGAAGGTAGAAAAATCCTTGGCAGAAGCAAGGAGGGATTGGGAACAAAAGAAGTGGAGAATGAAAACGTTACAGGGGGTTAAGTTGTTTCCTGCTATTGCAGAGGAAGATGAGTCAGATGAAAAAAAGGATGATGACAAGAGTGATAAGGGTTCAAGAGGTAAGAAGAAGAAAACTACTTATGTAGATGAAGAAGATTCAGATGTTGAGGATCTTATTACACAGATATTGAGGGATCGACCTCCGCCATATGCAGCACATGATGGGGGTCCAAGTACTAGTTCTGTTTCGACTGCTCCAGCACAAGTGACAGGAACAGTGGGACCAGTGCAGATAGATAATGGACAGATACAAGGGGTAGTGCAGAGTACTCTAATGCTGTGAATACTTCGGTGGTCCAAGTGCAGATGCACCCACCATTAAAACAGAGGATTTATCCAGAAGTACCATTTCTTGAGACAACTTCGAACTTAGTGGTGCCATCAGAGCAAGTGCTCCCGAGGCCAATCCTAGCTCAGACTGAGCCGACTCCAATGTTGTTGCTTCAGGCACAGCAATAGGGTTTGCCGAAGTTCATGCCAATGACAGGGACACAGTCAGATGTGACACCAGTCATGAACCAGAGTATGGGAGTAATCCTTCCACAAAATGCGAGTGTCAGAGCAGCACCAGATGCAATATCGATGCCGATTACTGTTGGTCCAGGAGTACCATTGTTTGCTCAAAAGAAAACGATTGCAGGAGAACAGGATGAAATGTCACAAAGTCTCGTGAGGAGGGTGTGAGTGATCATGTGCAGGGGATATTGTCTATCGGTCAGACCTTTGATGGATCTAGACCATTAATGGATCTTTGTCCACTTGTTGCACTTCTAGATGCGGTAAATGGCCCAAGTCAGAGCCTGAAGCTTTTGACACCGCAGACTCCAAGTGCAGTGGTACAACAGGTGCCATTACTGAATGAGAGTAATATCTCATTACAGGGACTAAAAGCACAGCAAGTGAATGAGTGGTTGGATAGTTTGAATACTCCTCTAAACACTTCCAAGGGTGAAGAGCAGATAGACATTGTAAGGCTGGCTACAGAAATAACCGAACTAGTTGAAGGGACGATGGGAGTGAATAGGTTAGAATCCTATACAGAAGAAGAGCTGAGGTATTTGTGCCTGAGGATTACGAGAGAAGTGGGCAAGATACACCAGAAATTGGCAGACCTGGCAGAAAAGTATGACATAGAAATTGTGAAAACAAAGCATTTGAAACAAAGGTTTCAAATGCTTTGTTAGATTAGATTTTGACACAAAAGATTTTGAACACATGAGGTCAGCAGGAATGAAGGCGCACCTTAAAGAATTATTGCTGAGTGCTCAGATTTGGGGAGCATTAGAAAAGTGGGAAGGAAGATGGGCAAAGGAGGAGGATAAATGGAAATGAAATGCACAAGAAGGGTCTGAAGGTGCTCAGAAAGAAAAGGATCCAGTAAAATTTTTACCAATGAGGGAAATTCCAGGAGGGCAGTTTGTTCATGTTCCATGGCACAGGAGTGATATTCTGTCATTCAAAAATGATTATCCAAAATTGAGAGAGAAACCGGACGAGTGGTACCAACAGACAGATAGATTTGTGAAGCTTTCTAAATGTCTGTGGGAAGACTTGAATACCTTGTTGGAAATAGTGGTTCCAGCTGACTTGTGGGTTGAGTGTAAAAGAGCAGTGGATTGGCCGACGAATGAACCGGCAAGGGACAGAGTTACAGCTGCACCATCACCTGAAGTGATGAAACATTACTATAAGGTAATTGAGTTCCTGAAGACGAGAATCTCGCCTAAGCATATTGACTGGCAGAGGATTGATAGGACAGTACAGTAGGCGAAAGAGTCAATACATACCTACTATGAGAGATTGTTGAAAGCGTTTAAAGAGTACAGTGGTAAAGAAGCAATTGAGCTGAAAGACATGTTGCACTTTGTGTTCAGGCTTATCGAAGGATTGAGACCAGAAATAGGGCAGATGATTAAAAGTCATTTGATTTGCTGGCAAGCAAAGGCGATTAATGAGGTATTGCAGTATGCGAAATACTGTAGTGATGAGATTGAGTTGAAGTAGAAAAGGCTGAAGGAGAAGGCGATGCTGATGCAAATTAAGGCAGCTCAGACAGGAGAGCAGGGAGCTTTAGTGCAAAAGATACCACAGCAGCAGGAACTGTCATGTTCCAGCCCCAGATGAGAGGTAGGGGTCGTGGAGTCAATATGAATCGCGGTCCGGATTTGAGTACTGTAGTGGTTCAAAATGATGTGTAAGGGATGAAGAAGATGTTACCGTGTCATCTGTGCGGAAACGTGGGAGACTGGAAGCGGGGTGTCCATTGAAGGTGGTGATGTCAATATATTTCAAACTGTGAAAGTCCATCGGATGAGAGGACTAAATCTGAATGTGCAGAACCAAGTGGAGACTTTTCAACCCATGTAGTGGGTGCAAATGCCTCATGCACAAGTGACACAGTTACAACCAATGCAGCAGCAGGTTCCTATGGTACCTAAACAGCAAATGCAGATACCTCAAGCCCCGATGTAACAGCAACAGATGATGCTTACTCCCCAGGTCACAGGTGAGAGACAAGACAGAAGTAATGTCACAGTGCACCAATTCCCATTTCACAGTGAGAATGAAATAAATGATGAATGGATGAGTATTAGTTCGGATGAAGAGCCATGTATGCTTGCAGCGTCCTTAGAAGTAGATCAGAGAGGACCTTTTGTGAAGGGAAAGTTGAAGGCTCACAGGGTCTCATTCTTAGTGCCCCTTCAGCTTACTCTTGCAGCTTTCTGCTTTCTCCCATTGTGACACTTTTCATTTTTTCTCTTCCTCCATCTCTCCCATATGTTTTTGCTCGCAGTAAATGCTTGAGGCAGAAAAATAAGTGCCAGCCCTCAAAAATAATGGCCGGTACTCCGCAAACAGCAAGCACAAATCAAGCACTGTTCTTAACACTAGAAATAAAATGTGATACTTGCAAATACCTGTAAAAGCTAGAACGAGGTAGAGAGTGCTGCTTCTTCAGGTTCTCAAAAGACTTCCCCTTCGAACAACTGACCCATAGTAAGAAACCTAAACTTCTCCCAGTTTTTCAAAAGCACTCCTGAACACACAAGGCAAATTCAGGTAACACCCTAAATATGTAAACTGATTAATCAGGGCAATATCCGGGACTATCTGCTTGAGCAAACAACAGATAAGATGTCTTTAACCGAGTTGTTTTAAAATACAATGTGTCCACTATTCTGAACCCTGAAGCCATCGACTCCCCTAAAGGCAAGAAGTCACCAAACATACACTCCTAACCCCACACCTCCAGCCCAAAACCAAACACATTTGTTTTAAAATACACAGCGTCCACTATTCTGCACCCTGAAGTCATTGACTCCCCTAAAGGCCAGAAGTCACCAAACATGCACTCCTAATCCCACACCTCCAGCCCAAAAACAAACGCAGTTTTAAAAAGAATGAGGTGAGATGATGAAACTGCAGGACCGAGAGAGTGACCCCACCATACTCCTTAGGCTGCTGATGAAACTGTATCTTACAGCGAGGCTTGTCATAACACCATATAAGCTTCTGCCATGAGGATTCTATCTAATTGAAATATGCCACAGGAAGAAAAAGAGGGATGCTGGCAAAGAGATACAGATATCTCATAACGGCAATCATTTTTAATAAGGTTGCACTGACCAATCAAGCCCAAATGGAGATGATTCCACTTTGAAAAAACACTGATTCTTTCCCATAATTATTTTCAACAATCTCCGCCGTATTCACAAATAGATGTACCCCAAAAATGAAACAAACTGTACCCATCTCTTATCATGAACAAGACCTGAGTTTTATCAAAATTAAACTTATAGCCAGAAACATTCCCAAATGAATGGGCGACCTCCTCAACTGCCCTTAAAGCTTTAACCTAGAAAGGGTTAATACTTCAACATCGCCTGCATAGTGTAAGACCTTAACCTTGACCAATCAGTTCTCAGTGACTGGATATCCTCAGCCAATTCGAGAGAATAAATAAAGTCTCAGTTTTTGCTGGGCTTAGTACTCTGCACAATTTACTACTGCTAACCAGTGCTGAAGTGCAGGAGCTCATTCCTTAAACATGATATCATTGGCGTATCCTCTATTGGCATATTTAATTTATTTGTAAGCCCCTGGTACAATGGTACTCCATGTACCCAGGCTTATAAATTAAATGCTACTTGTGAGCCTTCAGCACTGATTTTGCCACCCACTTAAGGAGCCCTTTTAAACGTGTCTCAGGTTCTCCATTGCAGCCTGTGTGTGCAGTTTTAAAACTGCCATTCAACCTGGCAAAATGAACCATTTGCCAAGCCCATAACACCCCTATAATAGACCCTTAAAGAGCCCAGAGGGCAGGGTGCAGTGTATTTAAAAAGTAGAACATGTACTTTTACATTTTACATGTCCTGGGACTGAAAAACACTTAAATGTGTTTTTCACTACTGGAAGGCCTACTTCTCCTATAGGATAACCTTGGAGTTACCTTAGTACATTTAATAATCTGTAATTTCTAAATGGAAACAGGAAAACTGTTCATGTTTGGTGATTGAAATGAAAAATCTTTGCACATGATAAAATTGAATAATTGAATATTAAATTACAATTTTATAAATGGCACTTTTAGAAAGTTGGCATTTTCCCGCCTTTGAAAATCAGCCTCGTAGCACGCCTCTGGTTCACATGATTGGGTGTATCTTATAGTTGTGCTTGTGTATTCCTTCTTGACAGCCACACACAATAGAGAGCTTAGGTGCGCTTGGATGGGCCATCACTGGCAGGATGGGAGGGCAGAGCTAAGCACAGCCCTACTTACACTTGAATAGGCTGTGTCCTGCCTCCACGCAAAGGGCTGGATACACACTGCAGTTAGTCGGGAGCCAAGGCAGGGAATGCAGGAGGCCTTTGCACTTCAAAGGGGATTTCCAGAAGCTTCTCCCAACTTCCAGAGGAAGGCAACAGATATAAATATTGGACCTCAGACACCACCTCTTCTGTTCACTTCTGGACCTGTGAACACTCTGCCGGAATGTTCCAGTGTATTACTGGGCTTAGCATTCCTCCATTGTTATGTAGAAGGTATTCTTCAAGTCATGTGTCAATATTATCAGCAGTTTGGGGACACAGGGTGGCTGCCTCAGAGTGAGTCACCATCAGACAGAAGAATGGATTCTGCATTATCTGCATGTACTATGCTGTAGAGTCAACGAAGGAGTGGAATTGGGTGTAGTGGGACTCCAAAGATAGCACAGTGTTTTCTTTTGAAAAGGATCCTTCTAACCTGACAGAGCTATGGCACCGTCAAGATGGCAGGCAATGGGCAGATGGGTGGCTGTAAAACTGGGCCGATAATTGAGCTGGGATCAGACGGGTGGATATTGGTGCACAAATTGGAGCACGCCTGGCAGGGACAACTGGAAATAGATGAAGAACATTTCACATGCTCTGTGGCATTGTGGGCCTGAGCGGGATGCCTGTGCCAGAGACTCAGACAAGGCTGCCAATGAGGTCCACACCTTGAGCTGTCCCTGGGGTGATAGCATGATGGGTCTGTTTCAGCAGTGGATGAGTAGGAGATAGAGACCACACCGCTGGTTTGGCCAGTTTGATGCTGAAGAGCTGCTAAGGCTCCCTTGTGCCTCCTCGATACTCACCCATCCTGGCACATCAGGATCACAATGCATCTGCACACTGCACACATGTGGAGATGGAGGGACCTGTATGAAACAGTGGTACACCTGGCCCAGTATTGTCAGCTGTGTGTCCTGATTGTGGTTACAAAGAGTTGGCCATAAGACAACCCCCCCCCCCGGGACTGCCAGAAGCTGCCTGTCAGTGGGAGGCCTAAGTGAAGTAAGCGTACCCGGCAAGCCTAAGTCTCAAACGAGAGAAAGCCCGGCATAATTAATACCCTCTCCCACACTAGCAGCCAATTGGTAAACACCCTATTGGTGGGCACATACCTGTGACTGTACGAAGAAGGTGCCTGGCTTCCTGAAGGACACATTCACAGGATTGGTTTACAGAGGCGAGTGTATAACTAACAAAAAGTGAACTTCTACCATTGAACTGTGTGTCTGTATAATATAGGTGTTTTATCACTGAAAAAGCCACACCTTGCTTATATCTTCACAAGGCAAGCACGGGGAAAAAGGATCCCAAGCAAGCCAAGCTTCAATATGAATCCATGTGGAGCTGGGCTGAGACAGACAGCAGCCAGAGCTCCATGGAGAATACAAACCAGTAAACACTTGAGGATGACCCAGACATGAAATCACTGTTAAAGACTGCCAGACTTGTCAGCATTAGGGCCCCCAAATCGTTTGCCGATCTTCCTCCATTTTTTTATTTATTTATTTTTGTTGGACTCTGTGTTCTTCACCAATGCTAACCAGTGCTAAAATACTTATGCTCACTCCTCTAAAGAACTTAAAATTGGTTTACACCTGATTGGCATATTCCAGTTACTTTTAAGTCTCTTTTAGAGTGCTATAGTATATACCTGGAAATTAAATACTACTAGTGGGCCTGCAACATATTTTGTGCCACCCTGTTAAGTGGCTCCTTAAAACTGGTCTTAGGCCTGCAATTATAGCCTGCATGCAGTTTAGAACTGCAAATTCAGCTTGGCAATATTACCCCCTTGCTGAGATTTAAACTTCCCTTTTATTGATTATAAGCAACCCCTAAGGTAGGCCCTAAGTAACCCATGAGGCCGGGTGCATTGTAGTTAAATGGCTGGGCACGTAAATTTAGGTTTTACATGTCCTAATAGTGAAAAGCTTTAAATTTGTCTAGAAGTCTAGGCTCTAGACATTCGACCTACATCTGCCTCTGGAATTTGGTTCCTTCCCCTGCCCTGGCTCCATGGAGTCTGGGGTGACAATAGACTAGTGTGACATCTTTTGTGAATATGATGAGGCAGCCCCTTTAAAGTGCAAGTGTGGTAGGTGACAATGCCACCCCACCCATCAGGTAAGGGTGGCCTTTCTTGCCAACATCCAGTCCCCTTTTATGATGCCGTCTGGGAGGAATAAACAAAGGTCAACTCCCAGTCACACTTAGTCATGTGACCCAGGATACAGGCTGCAGTCACTAAATAGTTAGGGCAAGAAAATGCTAGCTTTCTAACAGTAGCATTTTCATAGTTGTGACTTAGCCTTGAAAGAGGGTTTTAAATCACAATTAATTTAAGACCAAACTAGACATCCATTCCTGCCCTCAATCGAATGTTATCACTTCACGTAACCCATCATTATCCTAGGGGAGAGGTAGGCCTTGCAGTAGTGAAAAAACTATTTAAGGGTTTTTCATTAACAGAACATGTAAAACTTAAAAGTACATGACCAGCGTATATTGCGCCCGCCCTAAGGGCTGTTTAGGGCCTACCTAGGGGTGGCCTATATATTTTTAAAATGAAAGTTGAGGCCTGGCAAGGGATTTTTTTTGCCAGGTTAAATTGGCAGTTTAGAACTGCACACAGGCTGCAAAGGCAAAGAAGCTACATAAGAGGGTAGCATATTTAGTGTGCTGCAAGCCCACTGGTAGTATTTTATTTACTGGCCCTGGGCATGAGGTTTACCACTTTACTAGATACTTAAAAGTAAAAACAAAATATGACAATAAGGTGTATGCCATCATTACCATGTTTTAGGAAGTAAGCACAAACACATTGGCACAGATTTGCGGTGATAAAGTATACAGAGTCCTAAGGCCAATTAGAACAAATTTAGCAACAGGAAGAAAGAAGGCAAAATGTGTGGGGGAAGGCCACTGTAAGGGTGACAGGTCTAGCAACAACTATGAGACAAAGTTCCCTTTTTGTTTGCCTTATTATGGTGTCTAATAGACAACAGGTAATAGAGAATTATGCTGGATAGAATAGAAGAGAGAAATACAAACTGGTGAATGCTTGCTACTGGTATATAGTGGTATTTTAGTTACCATGCACCCTTCCTGTTACCAATACTTGTAATGCAGGAACAACTATAAAACTTAGGTAAGTGATAGAACCTAAAGCAACTCGGAAAATAGTTGGATTATTAGGCAGCACTAGCACTAGTGACTTCTCGTTGAAAATCATTCATGCCAACATTAACTTTAGAGCAAGACAAAGAATCCTGACATAAATGGGTACTTCTCCACAGAGTGAAGACATTCCATTCAGTTCATGATTTCAAGATAGCATTGTACATTCGTTTCTATCTTTTCTTTATTGCTGCAGTGCTGAACTGGTACTTCAGACCCATCTGACAACCTTGAACACTATTTTTATTGTGTAGTCTAAGCTCATAAAAGGGCCTCAGAACCATTAACCCTGGCATACTCAAGTCATCTGGAGAACTTTGTAAGGCACGCAGCAGCAACAGTGAGAAAATAGAATCTAGGAAATGCAGGAATAAAAAGACAGGATAAACCCTCATGTGCAGATGCAGCCAAGAACTTCCCGTATACACCATAAAACCACGACACTAATGCAGGCACTTCTGAACTTTCATTCCCTTTCTCACTAAAGCAATCCACAGGTAGTGACTCATGGAATATGTTAGAAATGGGGTCTTTGGTTGGCAGTCAGGTTACCCACTGTCCAAGCAAGGACCCTCACTCAAGTCAGGGTAAAGAAAAATCACACTCAGTTAACCCCCGCTCACTCTGTTGGTAGCTTGGCACGAGTAGGCAGGCGTAACTCAGAGACAATGTGTTAAGAATTTGTACTAACACACACGGTAATTCAGTGAACCACTACAAAATGACACAACACAGGTTTAGAAAAATAGTAAATATTTTGTCTAAATAAACAAGACCAAAATACAATAGAAATCCACAATACACAATCAAAAATATGAGTTTAGGACTTGAAAACACAAAATAGTGCCTAGAAGCACAAATGCTGCAAATTGATGTTACCCGGCTTGGTGACGGAGTTGCTTCATTCAATGCAACGCCACTGGCACCGTTTATGGAGTCATCCGACTCCAAGGTAGAGTACCTTTGTAAAACAAGTAGAAAACAGGCCGGTGCACGGAGTTAGGTAGTGAGGTGTCGGTTCCGGTGCTTCAGGGCACAGGAGCAGAGGCGTCGCACAGCAGCGTCGGGTCCTTACTGCAAAGCAGTGGCGGTAAGGCAGCATCGGTTGCAAGGTGTCAGTCCCTTGGTTCCAGCAAATACGATGCCCGGAGAAGTCACAATGCTGCGGGGGAGCCTCACGGGGTCACAATGACGTCACAGGGCCGCAGGCGCTGCAATGGCATCAGGTGTCACTGACGTCGGACTTACGACACTCCAATCTCTGCGAATTTGTACAGGGTCAGTGGCTATGGTGACACAAACCCTGTGGAATTGTGGGGGTCATTGTGCTTCTGCGAGATCCACGGCTTCAGGGCAGGCGGCATCGCAGTTTCCGTGCAGCGGCATCACTAGCAAAGACGCACAGCGTCGTCCGGCATCAGTAGACAGGTTTTCTCTAGAAATTCAATTCCAGGGGCCTAGGAACTGGAATAGCACACTCTAGCAAGCTAAAGTCTACAGCATGCAGACTCAAAACTGGATGGTGAAGCTTTTGCTGTCCCTGAGGTTTCAAAACAGGAGGCAAGCTCTATTCCAAGCCCTTGGATATACCTCTCAAGCAGGAATGCACAACAAAGTCCAGTCTCTGTCCCTTTGCACAGGCAGAAGCAGCATCTGCAGGATAGCCCAACACAGCAGATTCACAGGCCAGGGCGGTACTTCTCCTCAGCTCTTCAGGTCTTCTCCAGGCAGAGGTTCCTCTTGAATTCTTGAAGTATTCATGAAGAAATCTAAAGTCTGGTGTTTTGGGTCCATGCTTATACCCCTTTCTGCTTTGAAGTAGGCACACTTCAAAGTAAAGTCTCTGTTGTTCACAAGATCCTGCCTTTCCCAGTCCAGGCCCCAGACACACACCAGGGGGTTGGAGACTGCATTGTGTGAGGGCAGGCTCAGCCCTTTCAGGTGTGAGTGAACACTCCTCCCTCCATTCTAGCACAGATGGCTCATCGGGATATGCAGGCTACACCCCAGCCCCCTTTGTCTGACTGTCCAGAGAGGATTCACAAACAGCCCAACTGTCAGTCTGACCCAGGCAGGGAATCCACAAACAGCCAGTTTCACAGAATGGTATAAGCAAGAAAATGTCCACTTTCTAAAAGTGGCATTTTCAAATTGACAGATTAAAAACCAACTTTACCAAAAGGTGTATTTTTAAATTGTGATGTCAGAGACACCAAACTCTATATTTCCATTTGCACCCAAAGGGGATCTGCACTTAAATATGATTTAAAGGCAGTCCCCATGTTATCTTATGGGAGAGATAGGCCTTTCAACAGTGAAAAATGCATTTGGCAGTATTTCACTGTCAAGACATATAAAACACATCAGTACATGCCCCACCTTTAAAAAACACTGCACTCTGCCCGTGGGGCTACCTGAGGCCTACCTTAGGGGTGCATTACATGTATAAAAAAGGAAGGTACACTTGCCAAGTCGAATTGGCACTGCAAGACTGCACCACATACACACTGCAGTAGCAGGTTTGATCCATGTTTACAGGGCTACTCATGTGGGTGGGACAGCCAGTGCTGCAGGCCCACTAGTAGCATTTGATTTATACGCCTTACGCTTCTCTAGTGCACTTTACAAGGGACTTACTAGTAAATCAAATAGGCCAATCATGGATAAACTAATCATCAATACAATTTACACAGAGAGCATGTGCACTTTAGCACTGGTTAGCAGTTAGCAGTTTGGGTGTGGCTGGGACCCCAGATCTGTGACTGGGGGGTGAATGTTAGATTTGCTCTGCATTGCATCTATCATCTGTTGTTTTGGCACCTGGTAAATACGGCGCAGTGCAAAGTAACACTAAAGTGGTGACAGGGCCTTTTAAATCTGGCCCTAAATTGTAGTAAAATCCTTAGAAACACAACAGCTCCAACTGGGGCTATCACGGCGTTGATGGAGTAATTCCCAACATCCTAACTCCACTCACAAGGAAATGCGGGCAGGTCACAGAGTCGCACGGACCCCAGGCACAGTACCTTTGTAAACAATGAGGAAACAAAGACAGTGTACGGAGTCGGGGAGATAAGTCGTTGCTAGAGCCAGTGTGGTGTTGGTTCTCTAGGCGTCGGTTCCTTTCTGATAGGCAGGGGACGTGCGGTGGCAGTTCCTTATGGTTGCCGGGGAGGTGATGCAGCATCAGTGGTGAGGCATCAGTTTCTTGCTATCCCGCGAGGTCAATGAATCCAGCACGTCAAGATGCAAGGTGTCAACTTTTTGGTGTTGCGATCACACCTCAGGGCCACAGGTGCTGTGGCGGAGTCGAAGTCAAACATCCCGGATGTCGGGAAACGGCATTCAGGACTCACGCTATTGTGGGACTTCAACAGCGTCAGGCCTGCGGCGTCGGTCGTTGCACTCAGCGGGGACCATGGTTCTGGTGCAGGCAGCAAGACAGAGTCGGACAGCGGCTCCAATTCTAAAGTCACTCTGGAGTCGATGTACTTGGTTTCTTCTTGGTTGCACTAGTAACAATGGCCCAGGAACTGGATTTGGTACCTCTTGGCGAGTAAGGACTCTCAACAAGACAGCCCAGGTGCTGGCAGATGAAATCTTTGATGTCCCTGAGACTTCCAACAGGAGGCAAGCTCAGTTCAAGAACTTGGAGAATATGGAAAGCTGGATATAGAAAGCCAAGTTCAGTACTTTTACTCCCAGGACAGAAGCAGCAAGCAGCTGGCTAGCACAGCAAACCAACAGGCAGAATGGAAGTCCCTCCTAAAGCATCCAGCTTTTCTTCCTGGCAGAATATCCTTCGTCCAGGAGTGTTCTGAAGTTGTGACTTAAGAAGTCCAATACTTATACTCCTTTCTGCCTTTGACTGCACCCTGCCCATCGGGCTGCCTTTGTCCTACCTTAGGGGTGATGTACACTTAGTAAAAGGGAAGGTTTGTGCCTGGCAAGTGAGTGCACTTGCCAGATCGAGCAAGCAGAAAAATCTGCAAGCAAAAAATGTCCCTCCTAAGGCATCCAGCTCTTCTTCCTAGCAGAATGTCCTCAGTCCAGAAGTGTTCTGAAGTTGTGGCTTAAGAGGTCCAATCTTTGTACTCCATTCTGGCTTTAAAGCAGGCAAACTTCAAAGAAAAATATTTGTAGTTCACAAGACCCTGCCTTTCCTGCCATGGTCCCAGACATCCTCGAGGGGGTTGGAGACTGCTTTTTGTAAGGACAGGCACAGCCCCTTCAGGTGCAAGTGTCAGCTCCTCCCACCACTCTAGCCCAGGAAGACCCATCAGCATATGCAGAGCACACCTCAGCTCCCTTTGTGTGACTGTCTAGAGTGAATTCACAAACAGCCCAACTGTCATCCTGACCCAGACATATATTCCGCAGACAGGCAGAGGTACAGAATGGTTAAACAAGAAAATGTCCACTTTCTAAAAGGGGCATTTTCAAACTTACAATTAAAAAAACAATTTCAACAAAAAATGGATTTTTACATTTTAGGTTCAGAGACCCCAAACTCCATGTCTCTATTTGCACCCAAGAAAATGACACATAAAGTATATTTCAAGGTAATCCCCATGTTAACCTGTGGTAGAGATAGGCCTTGCCATAGTGAAAAATGAATGTAGCAGTATTTTTAACTAGTAGAACATGTAAAATACACCAGTGCATGTCCTACCTTTTAAATACACTGCACCCTGCCCATCAGGCTGCCTTGGACCTACATTAGGGATGACGTAAACTTAGTACAAGGGAAGTTTTGTACCCGGCAAATTAGTGCACTTGCCAGATCGGACTAGCAGTAACATCTGCACACCCAGACACTGCAGTGGCAGGTCTGAGACATGTTTGCAGGGCTACTCATGTAGGTGGCACAATCAGTGCAGCAGGCCCACTAGTAGCATTTGATTCACAGGTCTGGGCACACCTAGTGCACATTACTAGGGACTTAGTAGTAAATCAAATAAACCAATCATGAATAAACAAATTACCAATACCATTTTAGACAGAGAGCACTTGCACTTTAGCACTACTCAGCAGTGGTAAAGTGTCCAGAGTCCTAAAGCCATCAAAAATGAAATTCAGCACAGCATCAAAAACAGGAGGTCAGAAGCCAAAAAGACAGGAGAAACCATGCTATGAGCAAATTTATATTAATCTCTTTTTTTATTTGTGAACTGAAAAATACTTTAAACAAAGTTAAAGGGTTGGAGTTAGCACTGGAATAATGTGACTTAGGGCCTGATGAGTCTTGGTACCCCCTGCAGTGTTGGAGGTCTGACTGCTGAATTACGATGCATACGGTTGCATAGATGAAAGACTGCTGCGGTCCTGCCTACAGGGGCAGCAATTTTAGACTGCAGTGGTGGTGAGACAGGCCAATGCGTCTGTCGAAGGGTGGAACGCCCGTGTTACCAGCAGACAAATTGTGAAATGGCTTCCCGCCAACGTGAATGTAGTGGTCCAACCAACACATCTGAGTTGGCAAAAAGGGAGGGATATAAGGCTGAAACTCACCTGTACTCAGCTTCACACATCCTGCGCCGCCATGGAGCTGATTGTATATGTACTTCCGCCGATTGTGCTAGTTGAAGACGCCCAAAACCAACACCGTTGTGGACCAACTGACGGTGGGCTAAACACTTACCAGTTTCAATCAACTCCACAGCAAATAGATGTCCCGCCATGGACATTGCAAGGGGTTTTTAGTCCCTGGACCAAACATATTTTTAGGGCCCCTGTTCAGAGTTGGCCTCAATGTATGACCAAATCACAGCTCTATGATGCCCTCTTTGGCCAGGTTACTGACACTGCGTAGCCACACTCTACAAATGTTAATATGTGTGCACATCCTATAATCAGGAATAGTGATGTGTTTATTAAATTGTGATACACAATGGCAATTCCTTATCAATATCACATCTATTAATTGTGAGCAATTATTGCACATGCTATGGCCTGTTGTGATAGCATAGATACCCCTGTAGGGATGTGTCAATGAACTGAAACACCTTCTCTCCTAAATCTCTGGAATGGACTTCCACATATTACCCACATTTTAAGGTCATGTTTTGTAAAAAGGATGCAAAATAATCAGTGTGAGAAACATTCAAAGGTCACTATGTAAAGAATCCCTGCAGAATAGGTATGCTTCTACCAGAGGGACCCCTGAAAGGCTGGAGCCCTGAACCAAAATCCATCTTTCACATACTCCAAACCCCCTATTTGCTCAGGACCTGGGGCTTGAAGAATATCGGGGCATCCAATAGTATCACAAAGTGCTATGCCTATGTTGGAAATGTGTATGTGCAAGTCATGAAAGCAAATACATAAGTAACAACATAGGCCACACATTTAGATAAAGTAGGTGTAAGGTACACACATACAAATGGACATATGTCTATTAAAATGCATAAAAAGGTATGACAATTGAACACCCTCCATGTGTGGAGAAACAAATCTCTAGCTTGTACACATTAAACAAATGTCCAAATTATATGATAGGGAGAAATGTAACCCAATAGATGTTTACATTGGCTAAGCTAAGATGAAATACTTACCATATGAAATACTACCCAATGCAATGTCACCCCAATTGGATTAAATCCCACGTATCCATCCATTAAACATTTCCCCTTGTCCTAGGTGACTCCAGCACTGGCTCCAAGGTCAGATCATATGAACCACATCAAATGGATCATCAATCAGGGTGAAACAAACCCAACTGTAGTTATACATCCCCAAGTATCCATGAACATCAAAATGGTAGAAAAGTAATGGGAGGACTAATGTGTACAAAAACTAGCAAAACCTTTTTTAATTGAAAAAGATAAACACGTAGTAAAGGTCAATTGCCAGTCCAAAAGTCCAATATGTGGTCCAGCACACTGCTTGTGCCACTAAACATGCCTCTCAAAACACTGCCATGGGAACCTCCCTAGGAAGGGGCATCTAGTGAGCAGTCCAGGCACCTCAACGATATCAACTGGGAGGGGCGGGTGGGTTTTAGGAATGGTGGGTTTGGTTTTTGGTTTCTTTTTGGTTTGGTTCGGTTTAGTAGGGGGATCAGGTTTCACAGGGAAGCCCTTGGATGTGGAATGGATGGGGTGTAGACGAGGTCCCTTTGGCTTTAGGAGGGGGTCAGGTATGGCAGGGGTAAGGGCAAGGACAAATAATGAACTTTCCTTGGGAAAATGGGTAGGGTGTCCAAGAGGGATTAGGGGTTGGTAGGTGAAGGTAGTGGAAATGTCAGGTGCGGGGGTGTTTTTGGTGCTGCTTTCTGTGTGTCTGAACCATGATGTTTATGTTTTGCAGGCGTTGCGTGGGTATGTGTGGGCATTTGTGGTTTTTGGTGGTGTGTGATGTGGATGTGCTGGATATGCTGGAGTGGTGGATGGGTCTTTTGTTGTTGTCTGGGGGTATATAGGCGATGGTAGATGGGTCTGTGAGTGTGGAGTCTGGGGGTATGGTGGGGTGGTGGATCGGTCTGTGGGTGTGGTGTCTGGGGGTATGGTGGGGGTGATGGAGGTTCTATGGGTGTGGTGTCTGGGGGTAATTTGGGGTGGTGAATGAGTCTGTGGGTATGGTGTCTGGGGTATGGTGGGGTGATGTGGCAGCTGTGAGGGGGTGAGTGTCTGGTGAGTGGTTTTGGCCTTGTGTGTTTTGTGGTGTTTCTGTTTGATTGTGCTGCTTGGGAGTGTTGAGGTTTGTGCATGCTTATCTGTGAGTATGCTTGGGACAGGTATGGGAATAGGGAAATTGGATGGTGAAGGGGCAGAAGATGGGGTGGAGTTTTGGGATGGGTTGAAGGCTGCTGTGAGGGAGAGGGCCAGAGTCTGAAAAGCTATGTGTAAGACAGACATAGAACCATGGATGGCTTCCAGATAGGCCACCATCTATTGCAAAGGGCTGCCATGCACCTGGATGGCATTCAGCAGTGCAGTCTGACCCACGGAGATGTTTCTGAGGAGGTCAATAGCCTCCTCACTCAAGACAGCAGGGGTAACAGGGGCATCAGGTGAGGTGTCTGTATCGAAGGATGCGGCTCCCCTCTTGGGTGAGCAGGCCCTGCCAACTAGGAGGAGAGCAAAAGATAGAGTGGAGATGGTAGTGTGGGTGGCAGACAAGGATTGTATAAGAACCAGTCCTGTATGTCCCACCACCACTAGGGAGTGTCCATGGGAGCTTGACTCTGATGACGAAGGCATTGAGGGCCACATTATAACTTTAGTGGTCCAACTGTCAAACCACCAGAGCCATGGGGCTGAGGCTGCCATCATGCTGGCGGCCTCACCCCTGTCGTATTATGATGTTTCCACCAGGCTGACCGGCAGAAACATTTTACAACATTTCTGCCATTCAGCCTGGAAGAATCAGTGCTGCAGCTGAGGTCAATGACACTGCACACCAGCACCCTCAGTATGCGCACTGTCTGCATTGCTGGCAGGGGGGGCCTGCACTGGCCATGCCATGGGAATTGCAGGGGCTCCCCTCTGCCCCCCAGCGCTAGCTTTCCAGCAGCCTTTCTATGGCAGTGAAACCACCATGGAAAGGCTGGAGGAATGTGGAGTCATGATCAGCAGGGCAGTGCCTTCATGGACACCGCTGTGGATGACCATGACTCCGATTGCCGCCAACCCATCAGGATCCGGGATCCCAGTGGTGGCGGCGGTCTATTGGCGGTCTGACCACCAGGGTCGTAATCTTGCAGTCAGACCACCAAGTGCAGCGTTCCAACCGCTGGTTTCAAAATGAGGCCCTGAGTCTGTGTCCTCCGTGGCACTCCTCTGGGCCATAGGGTTCCTTCGTGTCTGTAGTATCATGACTGGAGATACCATGGCCAGCTGCTTCACCACAGATGTTGGCCTTGTTACTCCTATTGCCTGGGATGATGCTGAAATGACAACTACAAAAAGGTTCACAGAAAGGCTGTTGGTCAAGTGTGCCAACAGCATTGATCACAGAATGTACAGTAGACCCCAGCTACAAGGTCACTAAAGTGGCTCCAACATTAGCAAGGCCACATGCATTCATGCTACATGACCTCTAAACAGTTGCCTCAGTACATTCATAATCACAGACAGCTCCAATTTTATGAATGAAATTGTCCAATCACAATACCAATGTATCAAGTAGGAGACCCAGTCACCTAGAATGGTTTGGCTCTGGTAGCATACCTCAGTAACCTGACGTCATCAAATAGTATAGCAGTGCTAAATTTATTCCTACAGAATGCAGAAGGCCCTGCAATGAGCAAATATTAATGTACCTAATACTACATCATGATGTAATGATGGGAAACTAATACATCTATTTTGTAGCACGACATACAATAGAAGGGATAAGGTGACATGGAAAACTGTATGTCAAACTGTTGAAACTTCCAAACGGTAACTTCCTAATATGTCCATTGTCAGAATAATCTCATGAAAGTTGTACTAATGTAGGCTCGCTTTGTAACTCATGTCACACAGAAAAGTAGAGTGGAGGCAATCTGGGCAAAATGTCTGGAAAATGTGTCCACAAATATCCACAGCATAACAAACCAGCTAGAATAGGGAAATCACCGGTCTCAATTGGAAATGGTGAGAACACCATTCTAACATTGCATAACTGACAGCCAATAGTCCATTGAATGTTGTTGAGGCTTAGGGAACCTCCATTACCTGAAGAGGCTGTTTAATGTGTTTCTCAATGGGAAGGCACATCAATGTACCTTTTGTCATACAAGCACAAATTCCATTGTATTTCTGAGTGTACACAATTACATATGTTTCCCACATTTCTGTATGTCACTCCCTGATTTATGTCAACAGTCTGTTAAATTCCCTTCACCAATAAACATGTTCAAATCACTTAGCTGAACAATTGCACCTCAATGCCATGAAAATTCACATAATGAGAAATTACTGTAGGTCTACCTATCATGTCCTTCATTGCTTCAGCAATTGGACATGACTAATAACATTGTGTAATGGCTTGGGGTATGTGTGACCCACCAACTAATGTTTACACACTCCTGCTGGTAGGACCATATGAGCGGTATACCCATCACATATAACTATTTTGAAATGCAGTTCAGACTACACACATAAGTGATCAAAGCAGACATCATCCTAGGAAGACAGGTCGATCATGTGTGAAACAGTAGTGTAAATGATACTGCAAAAGTGAAAGGTACACAAGCCAACATGTAGGCACAAATACTGATGGCAACAGTAATGTTTGCTAACTCATGTAACTGCATATTCCCTACTTACCAAGGGGAAGTATTGCTCAGTGACTATACCCAAAGTGTACTGTATGCTATGTCACATGTAAGCGGGTCACTATCACATGAGACAAGGTAGTGAGGTAGCATCACTCTTGACACACTGAAGACAAGTGGCTGTGGATACAAATATCACTCACAACATCAAACATGAGCTAATTGATCACTGTACTCAGCCATGTATCTGTTCAAGAGAGTATATTGGTAGTGGACTGGACTCTGCTGTGTTCCTGGTCATTAGGACAACAGGAATAGCACATCCGCATGCACGTATTACCAGAGCTAAACAAACAATTACTCTTCTTGCGCGTCACTCATGTGCCACCCCCAATATTGATGGGGAGATACCTGCCTGTAACACACAAAATTGGCAATGTAACATGTATGATTCTGCCCACCCCCTTGTAGCTGCTGTGATACCCTCAACCGCCCATCATGCTCCGGGTAGGCCACAGTGAGTATGCAGGCCATTAGGGGAGTCAGGGTCCAGTGGCTGCCCAGTCCAGATTGGGAGGACAACCCCAGCTGGACCTCCGAGATCTTCCAGGCCCAGAGTCTCAAGTCCTCCCACCTTTTCCTGCAATGGACTCTGCGCCAGCAAAAGACTCCCATGAGCCCACACCTTCCAGGTGATGACTCTCCAAATGGCTTGTTTCTAATGGGCATTGACCTGTATGGATGCAATACACAAATAAATAGTTTATAAGTGCATATTTTAGGATATCTGTTTGGTTAACACACATTTTGTATAAGCTAGCACAAACATTTTTATATAGTTAACACACTACATTGCTTCAGGCCAGGAGTACACTTTGGCTCCACCAGCCTGCCTCCATGCCCCTGACCCCACCGTTTGCCGCTGAAAGGAAGTTTGAGGCCCTCCACCACCCGCAGGCACCCACCTGCGCCTCATCCCTGGTGCCTAGTGGCAGGCGTATCTAGTGTGCTTTATACTTTGTATTTTGTTTTGTATTTAGTTTTTTGTAAATTGTATTTCGTCTCATACACTGTTTTTGACTTTACCTGTGCCCTTTTTCCACTCCGCTTCGTTTTACCCACTGTGTTATTGCCCGTTTTCATATCCGGCTCTTGCCGGTTCTCCCGACCCTGCCACTGTGTCCCCTGCAGCCCGCCCCCCTCGCGCCCCCATTGGACTCTCCCTGTCCGCCTCCTAGCTGCTCCTCCCTCCCACCTCCCCTTCTTAATGGCGCCCGCTGCGCGGAGCCCAGTGTGACCGCCTGACCTGCTTTAGGCCAGGAGTATACTTTGGCTCCACCAGCCTGCCTCCGTACCCCTGACCACCCCGTTTGCCGCTGAAAGGAAGTTCGAGGCCCTCCATCACCCGCAGGCACCCTCCTGCGCCTCATCCCTGGTGCCTAATGGTAGGCGTATCTAGTGTGCTTCATACTTTGTATTTCATTTTGTGTTTCATTTTTTGTAAATTGTATTTCATGCACTGTATTTAACTGTGCCTGTGCCCTTTTTCCGCTCCGCTTCATTTTACCCACTGCGTTATTGCCCGTTTTCATATCCAGCTCTTGCCGGTTCTCCCGACCCTGCCGCTCCGTCCCCTGCGGCCCCCACCCCCATCGTGCCCCCATTGGTCTCTCCCCTCCCGCCTCCCAGCTGCTCCTCCCTCCCACCCCCCTTCTTAATGGCGGCCGCTGTGCGGCCGTGTCACTGGCGTGCCAGAGGCAAGCCCGTCCGCGCCTGGACCACGCCCAGTGCCCTTACCCCTGGTCCCCGTTTCTCCGACCCCCTGAAGCACCACTACTTCTCTACAGAACTCCATGCCCTCAACCCAGGCCAGCACCCCGCCTGCGCTCAGGCCAACCCCTAACACACATATGGACCATTCACATGCCACTCATGCCATTTCTCCTGCACTCACATTAACACCAGCAACACCAACAAGCAGCGCAATAACACCAAACCCCACAACCACCTTAACTGCATCCTCCTTAACACCCGCTCCGTCCACAAGAATGCCATCAAGCTTTGGGACCTACACACAACATACTCTCCTGACATCGCCTTCCTCACTGAAACATGGATGAACCCCCTCATCGGAACCCAACATCGCCATAGCCATCCCAGAAGGTTACAAAATCACCCCTAGAGACGGCATAAACAAACCAGGAGGAGGTATCGCCATAATACACAAAGACACCATCAAAATTTCCACCAACACCAACGATACCCTAGACAACGCAGAACACCTACACTTTCAAATACACATCAACGCCAACACCACGCTTAGAGGAACCGTCATCTACAGACCACCAGGACCCCGCCCCACATTCTGCGGCTCTATCGCAGATATCATCAGCTCCCACGCCCTCACCTCCACAGACTACATACTCCTTGGTGACCTCAATTTTTACCTCGAAAGCACCCACGACTGCAACTCCACAGCCCTGCTGGACAACCTCACAAACCTCAGCCTCAAGCAACTGGTCACCTCAACCACTCACTCAGTGGGTCATACGCTAGACGCCATCTTCCACCACCACTGCGTCCACTTCTCCTTCATGTAACCCCCCACCCACCACCAACAACACACTACTCCCTACCGCAAGTAGAACAAGATCTACAAAGAACACCTGATCGCCAACCTCACACAAGCTCCACCTCCCATCACCAACGACCCCAACACCGCAGCCCACAACCTCACACAATAGCTAGCAACCTGCGCAGACTCCCTGGCCCCTTTGAAAACAAACAACAACACCCGCACCATCAAGACCGCCCCCTGGTTCACCACAGAACTCCAGGCTTCCAAACGAGAATGGCAAAAAATTGAGAAAGCCTGGCGCCAAGAACCCTCAATGAGCAACTTCTCCGCCCTCAAAACAGCCATGCGCAAACATCACCAACTCATCTGGACCTCCAAACGGTCCTTCTACAAAGAACGCATGGACAACAACACACACAACAGCAAGAAACTCTTTGCCATAGTCAAAGAACTCACCAAACCCAAATCCAGCACCATCGACCCTCCACACTCCCAAAATCTCTGCAACTCCCTCTCCAACTACTTTCACCGGAAAATTGCAAACATACACAACAGCTTTACAGAATCAGCACCCACCATCACCACCACTGACACAACCAACACCAACACCCTCCTGCACCAACCAACTACACACCTCGACCCCCACCAACGACGAAGAAATCGGCAAAACCATGAACTCCATCCACTCAGGCTCCCCAACAGACCCTTGCCCCCACCACATTTTTAACAAGGCCAGCAAAATCATCGCTCACCAGCTACGTGCCGTCATCAACAGTTCCTTCAACACCGCAACCTTCCCAGGCGTTTGGAAGCACGCCGAAGTCAACGCTCTTCTCAAAAAACCCAAAGCAGACCCGGAAGACCTCACAAACTACCGTCCCATTTCTCTTCTCCCCTTTCCTGCAAAGTTCACTGAGAAGATAGTAAACGCTCAACTGTCTTGCTTCTTAGAAGAAAACAACATACTCAATGCCTCCCAGTCTGGATTTCGCAAGAACCACAGCACTGAGACTGCCCTCATCGCCTGCACAGACGACATCAGGACCAGAGTGGACAAGGGCGAGACCGTCGCCCTCATCCTCCTAGACCTCTCTGCAGCTTTCGAAACTGTATGCCACCAAACCCTCCACGCAAGCCTTTTTTACACCAGAATTCGCCACAAGTCCCTGGACTGGCTCCCCTCCTTCCTCGCCGAAAGAACCCAAAGAGTTTGCCTCCCTCATTTCCGGTCTACAGCCACCAAGATCATGTGTGGGGTCCCCCAAGGATCCTCCCTCAGCCCCACCCTCTTCAACATCTACATGGCTCCTATCGCCAACATCCTCCGCCCCCACTGCATCACCATCATCTCATACGTAGACGACACCCAGCTCATCATCTCCCTCACCAGGAACCCAGCCACTTCCAAGATTAACCTGCACACTGGACTCCTCAACGTCGCCAAATGGATGACAGCAAGCCACCTCAAATTAAACTCAAACAAAACAGAGATCATCATCTTCGGCCCCAACAAGACAGCATGGAACGACTCCTGGTGGCCCACCACCCTCGGACCACCCCCAACACCCACCACCCACGCAACCTTGGCATCGTTCTAGACTCAGATCTCTCCATGACCCAGCAAATCAACGCCATATTATCCTCCTGCTGCAACATCCTTCACGTGCTACGCAAGACTTTCAAATGGATTACTTTAGAAACAAGAAGAACAGTCACCCATGCCCTCATCAGACTACGGCAACGCCCTCTACGCAGGGACCACAGCCAAGGTTCAAAGAAAACTCCAGGGAATTCAGAACGCAGATGCACATCTCATCCTTAACCTCCCTCGCCACAAACACATATCCACCCACCTCAGTTCCCTACACTGCCTGCCCATCAACAAAAGGATAGTTTTCAAAGTCCTCATCCACGCTCTCAAAGCCCTCCACGACACTGGACCGGCCTACCTCAACGAACGAGTAAACTTCCACATACCAACTCGACAGGTCTGCTCCGCTGACCTCGCCCTCGCTACAGTCCCCCGCATCCAACGCACCACCTCCGGCAGAAGATCCTTCTCCCACCTCGCCGCCAAGACCTGGAACTCCCTCCCCACCAACCTACGCAAGACCCAGAACCTCCTAACCTTCAGAAAACACCTTAAAACATGGCTTTTTGAGCAGTAACCGGCAATCTCCCCCAGCGCTTTGAGACCCTAACAGGTGAGTAGTGCGCTTAAGAAATGATTTGATTTGATTTGATTTGATTTGACTACATGTGTAAATCTTGCATGCTGATAAGTACACAGACATAAATACACACTTTTGTAGTCATCTGCTGACTATCCACAACCCTGGTCGTGGACTACACTGACTAAATCAGCCCACAATCATTAAATAGGCCAGGGCCAACCGACATGTACTTGTCGCGCCGCATGGTGCGGCGCGAGCCGAACATTCGGCTCGGGCCGCACAGCGCGTTTTCAGGATGCGGCGCGCCCCTAGCCTTTCCTGCACATTACGAGGCCCCAGTCTTGGCATGGGGCCTCGCTCTGCTTTTGCACTCCGCATTTCTTGTGCCTCCTGACCCCTCTTACCTGTTCTTGTTCCTTCTTTTTTCTTTTCTTCTTTTCTTGGGTCTTTTTGTTGTACCTTCCTTTATGTCTTTTCCCCCTTCCCATGTTACCTTTTTCTTCCCAGCATTCCTTGTTCCCTATTCTCTATGGTTCCTACTCTATTCTGTTCTATGTACTTTTCCCTATCTAAGATGGTGTCCTTTTACTTCCTGTTGGTCACTTCCTGTTTTTTGGTATTTAAGGGATGTGTTTTCTTCCTTTCTTTGCACTGCAACATTTTCTGTTCGGATGGTGTCTTCGCTCCTGATTCCTTGCCTTTCGGTTCTGGATTTCGTCAATTCTGTGTTACCTGAATTTTGTTTCTTTTGATTCCTGTTCTTTTGTTCTTGTTTTCAGGAATCATTCTGTTTGGAGGTTTTTTCCCCTTTTTAGGTTTTTTTTTCCCTCTGGCGCTATTTCTGAAGGGCACGGTCTGTTCTTGGCGTTTCCATTGCCTACAGCACCGTGGCTACCAGAAAGAGTCGCCCCTTTCTGGGCAAAAGCCGAACACTCAAGACCCACGCCACTCGATCTGCGGATTCCAGGCGTAAGCAGCACGTGAGTCGTGACAGATTGCAGCGCCCAACCATCCCGACATCCTCTAACACCATAGATGACACAGTGGAGGCTGCTGCAGATCCTGATCAATCTCTTCTGACAACAATTCAGCAACAAGCTCAGGAATTGCAACAACTACGCAGTGAGAATGCTGCGTTACGACAGGCTTTGGCTTTCCGCAGTGGTGATGTTCCGACTATCTCCGCTTCTACTCCTCGTTTCTCCGGTGAACCAACCAAACTACGTGAGTTCCTTGATGCATTAACGGTGTATTTCGCCTTCCGACCTACCCAATTCTCCGATGACAGGACAAAGGCTGGTTATCTTATCAGTGCTTTATCCGGTCCTGCCTTGGCCTGGGCAACCCCGATGGTATCATCCAACGATCCGGTATTATCGGACTATTCCACCTTCGTGAATCGCTTCAAACAAATGTTTAGTCGTCCAGGATTGGAGGCCTCTGCGGAAGAAGCCTTATGCGACATCCAACAAGGCTCACATGATGTCCTTCAATATATTACACGTTTTCGTCAGCTAGCGGCAGAGACCACCTGGGTGGAACGTACTCTGGTGACTTTGTTTCGTAGAGGACTCAAAGAAGAAATAAAAGATGAATTAGTACATTCCACCAGAGTTGAAGATCTTCGTGGCCTGATGGATCAAGCACTTTCCATCGAGTACCGTCTTCAAGAACGAAGATTGGAGAAGAGAAGGAGTAGAGGGTCTTCCCAGCCAAGCACTTCACAGGTTTATCTGCATCGTTCTGAGGAACCTCGCCCTCCTGCTAGAGACATCGAGGGGGAATCCATGCAAGTGGATACTACTCGAGGCCCGCTCTCCGCTAGCGAGCGGGAAGACAGACGTAAGAAAGGGTTGTGCCTGTACTGTGGTTCTGCTGGTCACATGCTTTGTACCTGCCCTGTACGTCCGCCAAGGCCATCGGGAAACGCCACTTCCCGTCCTCTGTAAGAAGGGAGGGGACGGGATCATCGGTTATACCTTCCATCAGTTCCTTTAATGACAATACGACATCCTTGTTCATGTTACCTGTCATGTTACAACTACCTGACGGCCGTCAAGAAAAGACTATGGCATTACTAGATTGTGATGCTAGTGGTATTTACATGGATAAAACTTGGGCCACTACTCAACAAATTCCAACACAACCCAAAGAAATTCCCGAACAAGTGCACACAGTGGATGGATCCTTGATATCCTCTGGTCCAGTTGATACTACTACCCTGATGTTAAGTCTACAGTTTGGTAACCATCAAGAACACATCTCCTTTGATCTCATATCATCCCCCAACCATACCATCATTCTTGGAATTCCGTGGTTCATAAGACATAATCCGTATGTGAATTGGGTAACTCGGACTATTTCCTTGTCTTCACAGTTTTGTCATGAGAACTGTTTTGCTTCCGACAAATATTGGTCACCGAAAAGATTAACACCTACTGAAAGTACTACCGGTTATTCCATTAATACTGTCCAAGGAGTTCCTGAACACTATTTAGAGTTTCAAGATGTGTTCCAAAAACCATTCAGACCTATGTTACCTACACATCGAGACTACGATTGTGCTATTCCCTTGGAACCTGGCACTATCGTTCCTTTTGGGAGGATGTATTCCCTCACGGAACCCGAAAAGGAAGTTCTAAAAGAGTATCTGGAAGAAAATGTACAGAGTGGTCTTATTGTTCCATCGTCTTCTCCGGCAGGGTCTCCTCTCTTTTTTGTACCCAAGAAGACAAGGATCTTCGTCCTTGCCTGGATTTTCGAGGCCTGAATAAGATAACTATTAAGGATCGTTATCCTTTGCCTCTCATCAAGGATATCCTAGAAGCAGTCAGAGGGGCTCAACGTTTTACCAAACTTGGTCTACGGGGAGCCTACCACCTTTTACGTATTAAAGAAGGAGACGAGTGGAAAACAGCTTTCAGGACCCCATTTGGTCACTTTGAGTACAAAGTCATGCCTTTTGGTCTCACTAATGCCCCCGCAATCTTCCAGAGATTTATGGACTCAGTGTTTTCTGACCATTTGAACCAGACAGTTGTAATTTACTTAGACGATATTCTTATTTATTCTAGACGTCCCGAACTCCATTCTTCCCATGTGAAACAAGTCCTTCAAAGACTCCAGGCACATCAACTATCTTGCAAACCAGAAAAGTGTGAGTTCGACAAAACGGAAGTCAAATATCTGGGTTATCATTTAAGTCCCACCGGCATAGCTATGGATCAAGAAAAAGTACAAGCCATTCTAGACTGGCCTTCTCCTTCTTCTATTAAAGAAACACAATGTTTTCTAGGATTAGCAAACTTTTATCGGCAATTCATCTTAGACTTTGCGAAACAGACCAGGCACATAACTCACACTTTAAAGAAGGAAAATTTAACGAAAGGGTTTGTCTGGACTAAGGCGGCTGAAACAGCTTTTCAAGATTTAAAGAAGGCTTTCACTCAAGCCCCCATCTTAAGACATCCAGATACCAACAAACAATTTATTGTAGTTACCGATGCTTCCGAAAGAGCCATCGGAGCTGTCTTACTCCAACAACAAGAAGATGATGGTCTTGAACATCCTGTTTTCTATTTGTCTCATACACTCTCTACAGCAGAACAACATTACTCAGTACTTGAAAGGGAATTATTGGCTCTGAAAACAGCCTGCCTAGAATGGAGACAGTTTCTGATGGGTTCCAAGGAGCCTTTTGAGGTGAGAACAGACCACCGAAATCTACAATTTTACGTAATTTTGTATGCCAGAATAGTCGCCAGGCTCGTTGGGCCTTTTTCTTCAGTCAGTATGATTTTTACATCACTTATATTCCTGGATCCCAAAACATTCTGGCTGATGCTCTGTCTCGCCGTTATCCAGATTGTACTCCTTCCCCATCTCAGTATCTACTGGAACCTAGTAAGATCATTGGAGTAGCTCCGTCTTTCCTGGAGGAGGTACATCTGGAATACTCCAGCCTGTCTGACCACGAAGTAGAGAAACTAAGACCCTTTTTATGTAAGAGACAAGGATATTATTATTATCAGAATCTGTTATTCCTCCCTACTAACAGAGTTAGAGAAAAGGCATTACAAATGTGCCATGATTCGCCGGTTGCTGGTCATAGAGGCATCAAGGCCACACAAGAACTTCTTTCGCGATTTTTCTGGTGGCCTACCTGGAAGCCGGATGTTGAAAGATACGTTTAGGCTTGTCCCATATGTGCTCAAGTCAAGATTCCCCGTACCAGACCTGCAGGATTGCTACAGCCTTTGCCTGTTCCACCAGCTCCATGGCACACCATTTCTACTGATTTCATGTGTTCGCTCCCACCATCAGCAGGAAACCGGGTTATCATGGTCACTGTGGATTCCTTTACTAAGATGGCTCACTTCACTGCCCTGAAAAAGCTACCTACATCCCAAGAACTAAGCCAGATATTTATCGACCATATCTTCCGTCTCCATGGAATTCCACATACCATTGTATCTGATAGAGGACCTCAGTACATTTCCCGGTTTTGGAGATATTTTTGTAGGACACTTAATATCAATATAGCCCTGTCATCGGGGTTCCATCCTCAGACCAATGGACAGACCGAGCATCTGAACCAAGGATTAGAGCAATACCTTCACTGTTTTTGCAATTCTACCCAAAGCAACTGGAACACTTATCTCCCTATTGCTGAATTTTCCTGCAATAATACTGTCCATAGTGCCTCCAAGGTCACTCCTTTTTTCTGTTCTTATGGCTATCATCCTACCTCTTTTCCTACTTCTCCTCGGTCTACCTCTCCTCTGCCCGCTATTACTTCTCTTTCCAAACGACTTCTACAAATCCATAGACTAATTCGATCCAATTTGTTAAACACCAAGAGATATATGAAGAAAGTAGCAGACAAGAAACGTAGGACCACTCCAGACTTTCACCTGCAAGATAAAGTCTGGCTTTCATCCAAATTCTTGCCCTCACGCCTTTCTCAGAATAAGTTCACACCTCGCTACTACGGGCCTTTCCGTATTCTTCAGTTGCTTAATCCTGTCACTGTCCGTCTTCACTTGCCTCATACATGGAAGATTCATCCAGTCTTTCATGTTTCCCAGCTCAAACCTTATGTACCTGACCCTTACTCTCGTCAGTTTCCTTGTCCTCCTCCTGTATTAGTGGATGATGTTCCTGAATATGAGGTACAGGAAATTTGTGACTCTCGTCTTTTTCACAAACGTCTTCAGTATCTGATTCATTGGAAGGGTTATCCTCTCAGTGAATGCTCTTGGGAAGATGCATCTTCTGTTCACGCACCTCTTCTGATTCAGCACTTTCACCGTTTATTCCCCCTCAAACCTGGGCCTTCGGGAGGGGGACCTACTGTCGCGCCGCGTGGTGCGGCGCGAGCCGAACATTCGGCTTGGCCCGCACAGCGCGTTTTCAGGATGCGGCGCGCCCCTAGCCTTTCCTGCACATTACGAGGCCCCAGACTTGACATGGGGCCTCGCTCTGCTTTTGCACTCTGCATTTCTTGTGCCTCCTGACCCCTCTTACCTGTTCTTGTTCCTTCTTTTTTCTTATCTTCTTTTCTTGGGTCTTTTTGTTGTACCTTCCTTTATGTCTTTTCCCCCTTCCCATGTTACCTTTTTCTTCCCAGCATTCCTTGTTCCCTATTCTCTATGGTTCCTACTCTATTCTGTTCTATGTACTTTTCCCTATCTAAGATGGTGTCCTTTTACTTCCTGTTGGTCACTTCCTGTTTTTTGGTATTTAAGGGATGTGTTTTCTTCCTTTCTTTGCGCTGCAACACTTTCTGTTCGGATGGTGTCTTCGCTCCTGATTCCTTGCCTTTCGGTTCTGGATTTCGTCAATTCTGTGTTACCTGAATTTTTTTTCTTTTGATTCCTGTTCTTTTGTTCTTGTTTTCAGAAGTCATTCTGTTTGGAGATTTTTTTCCCCTTTTTAGGTTTTTTTTCCCTCTGGCACTATTTCTGAAGGGCACGGTCTGTTCTTGGCGTTTCCATTGCCTAAAGCACCGTGGCTACCAGAAAGAGTCGCCCCTTTCTGGGCCAAAGCCGAACACTCAAGACCCACGCCACTCGATCTGCAGATTCCAGGCGTAAGCAGCACGTGAGTCGTGACAGTACTTTGATGTGAGCCACTATGAAACATAACACACCAATGTGACCTTCTGAAGGGTACACTACTTGTGAATGACTGTACAGACATCTTTACATCCAGGAACATTGACTTGTTGTTTGGGGTCCATACAGGCTACTAACATAGTATAGACTACACTCTAAGACTTAGGTAACGATGAAAGGGCTGGCATGGGTGTCACTGAGAGCTTCCTCTCTGTAAATGTGTGAATATATGAACTACATAATGGAATCTCATGATATGTCTAATTGAGTTTGTGTGGTACGTACTGGTATCACACGACACACCTTTTACCATAAGTGCCACTCTTATAGAGATGACATTCAACATACTAAGGTATGTTTTGTTTGATTGGTTGAATGTAACAAAGCTAGTGATTCATGTGTAATGGTCTCTCCAGAATTAACCAACTATCTGCACTGTATGTTTGTCACTTGTGCAATAGGCCTGTACAGTGCATACATGACTTATAGAAAAGTGACAACAGACCTGGGGAGTAAGAGGCCTGTCATCAGTAAATGTCATACATTGACAGTGGGAAGAACAAAGCAAACATTTAGGTATATAGGGGGTCATTCTGACCCTGGCGGTCGGTGATAAAGCGGCGGCCAACCTGCAAACAGGCCGGCGGTCCAAAAAATGGAATTCTAACTCTGGCGGGAACCGCCAACACAGGCCGCCACTTTAACACTCCGACCGCCACGGCGGGACCGACAAACAGCGCGGCGGTCACCGCCAACAGGCAGGCGGCAGACAATGTACCGCCCACCCTATCACAACTCACCAATCCGCCACCTTTTCCGGGGCGGGAGCCCCGCCGATAAAACACGGCGGAAACAGACTACGAACGGGAAAACGCTCACCTATACACACTCCACGAGGAAGGAGGACAGCATGGAGCCCGAATTACACATCCTACCAGCTATTGTCTATCTGCTCATCTACCAGGAGTACGAACGCCGGCGCAGACGACAACGGTGAGTACTGCACCTACGACACAGGCGAGGGGGGGGGAGGAAAGCTTACGGGCACACACATGCGCCATACACCCACCCCCCACCACAAATACCTATACCCCAATGCCGAGCAACAAGTCAGAGTGACACCACACAAACCCCCCGGAATAATGCAAAGACACAATTTAAATGATCTATAAAATATATGTATAAATAGCTCCATTGAAGGAATGGCAAATATGCCATATAAAAGATACAAAAATAAGGAATGAACATAGTCAACAATATATCCATAGGCAAAAAGTCCTGCACATTCCGTCAAAGTTCCATAGTCCGTGGGCCAATGTGCACAAACACATGGGCAAAGCCCACAGAGGAGACCAGATACCATTGGAGAGAACACTGCAGGGGCATCAGATGATAAAACTACAGGCACCTCAGGGGGAAAGGAAGGAGGGGCACCTCAGCCACATGAGTCCACGACGCCAGATCCACGAGGGGCCTCCATGCCCACTGTCCCATCCTGGGGAGTGCAAAGCCACAGTCTCACAAGTCCCTACAGTGGGTGGCTTGCCCACTGTACCATCCTGGGGAGTGCAAAGCCACAGTCTCTCAAGTCTCTACAGTGGGTGGCTTGCCCACTGGACCATCCTGGGAAGTGCCAAGCCACAGTCCATCAGATGGATTACCGACTCCACTGTTATTGGAGGAGGCATGGTGCCCAGAGTGCTTCCTGAAGCCCTGCTCGACACAGAACCAGCACTGACAATGGGCCAGCGGTGCTTGAGATGAAGGGCCCAGCGGAGCGGTGCTTGACAGGAAGGGCCCAGCGGAGCTGTGCTTGAGACGGCGGGGCCCAGCGGAGCCGTGCGTGAGACGGTGGGGCCCAGCGGAGCGGTGCTTGAGATGAAGGGCCCAGCGGCGCGGTGCTTGACAGGAAGGGCCCAGCGGTGCAGTGCTTGAGATGAAGGGCCCAGCGGTGCGGTGCTTGACAGGAAGGGCCCAGCGGAGCGGTGCTTGAGATGAAGGGCCCAGCGGAGCGGTGCTTGCGATGAAGGGCCCAGCGGTGCGGTGCTTGACAGGAAGGGCCCAGCGGAGTGGTGCTTGAGATGAAGGGCCCAGCGGTGCGGTGCTTGAGATGAAGGGCCCAGCGGTGCGGTGCTTGACAGGAAGGGCCCAGCGGAGTGGTGCTTGAGATGAAGGGCCCAGCGGAGCGGTGCTTGAGATGAAGGGCCCAGCGGTGCGGTGCTTGAGATGAAGGGCCCAGCGGAGCGGTGCTTGACAGGAAGGGCCCAGCGGCGCGGTGCTTGAGATGAAGGGCCCAGCGGAGCGGTGCTTGAGACGGCGGGACCCAGCGGAGCGGTGCTTGAGATGAAGGGCCCAGCGGAGCAGTGCTTGAGATGAAGGGCCCAGCGGAGCGGTGCTTGAGATGAAGGGCCCAGCGGAGCGGTGCTTGAGATGAAGGGCCCAGCGGTGCGGTGCTTGAGATGAAGGGCCCAGCGGAGCGGTGCTTGACAGGAAGGGCCCAGCGGAGCGGTGCTTGAGATGAAGGGCCCAGCGGTGCGGTGCTTGAGATGAAGGGCCCAGGGGTGCGGTGCTTGACAGGAAGGGCCCTTGCCTCCCTTGGATGATGTGGCAAGTGACGGGGCAAGGCTACTGTCCTTGGTGGCAGCCGTCTCAGGCTTGTCGCGCGGGGCCTTTTTCTTTTTTGTCCTCTTCCCAGGGGGGAGGCTGGCTGTCCCCTTGCTGCTGGCCGATGTTCCTGCCCTAAGATCTGGTGGACTCCAATAGCCCTGCACTATGGTCACAGTAGATGCAGGGCTGGTGGTGGCTGAGGTGCTTTTTTTTACTCTTACCAGATGGAAGGGGTGGGTCAGTGATTGGAACGAGCTCAAGGTTGGAAAGGAAAAGGACTTTGGAAGGACAGGGACGGGTAGGTGTAGTGGGTTTGGGAGTGGAGGAAGAGGATGTGGTTGTAGGAGAGTCAAGTGTGCTGTCTTTGGGTGCAGGTGCTTGTGACGGAGGCTGTCGTGAGGTGGATGGCTGTTGGGTGGGTGGCTGCCTGCGTTTGTGTGCTTTGGAAGAGGGGGTGACAGACACACTGGGAGAGGACACAGGGGACGTGTAAATGGCAGTGGGGGTGGTGACTGCACGTGTGCGGACTGTAATGGAGGGTGTGCTGGAGATGGAAGTACTGGCTGATGGTGGTGTGCATGCAGGTGTGAGTGGAGACGTCACAGGGAGGGAGGAGGGAGATGAGGAGGTGGGGGACACAGAGGTGGTAGTGACTGTTGGCATGTCTGCATCTGGATGTTGCTTGGGTGAATGCTTGTGGGATCTGTGGTGCTTATGTCTGGATGAGCTGCCCTTGGGTGTAGAGGTGTGTGCAGGCTGGTCTGATGGTGTGGATGGGATAGGCAGAGGAACAGGAGACTGGGACTGGGTGGAGGGAGTCAGAAGAGGGAGGCTGGAGACAGGGACAATGGCTGCCGTCAGTGCTGAGGCCAGAGCGTTGAACGATCGCTGATGGGCAGCCTGACCCGAATGAATGCCCTCCAGGTATGCATTGCTCCGATGCACCTCCCTTTCTACCCCCTGGATGGCATTCAAAAGGGTAGACTGCCCAACAATGAGTGTCCTGAGGAGGTCAATGACCTCCTCACTGAGGGCAGCAGGGGTAACTGGGGCAGGGCCTGAGGTGCCTGGGGCAAAGGAGATGCCCGCCTTCCTGGGTGAGCGGGGACAGAGCGAAGGCTGGGGGGCTGCTGGGAGGGCAGGGCTGGTGCGCTGGCTGGCGGCTGTACCTGTTGTGGCGGTGGGCACGGATGTTGCTGCCACTGCTAGGGAGCTCCCTTCCGAGGACGTGTCGGTGTCGCTGACGTCTCCACGGGTCCCCGTTGTGGAGCTCCACTCGCCCTTGTCTCACTGGTGTACTCGGAGTCTGTTGTATGGCCCTCCAGGGCCATGTGAGATGCAGCTCCCTCGTGCGCCGATGCCACTTCTCCTCCGCCTGATGATGCTAATGCACACATGAACAGGAAGACAAAGAAAACGGGGGGGGGAGAAATGAAGACAGGTTGAGTGCATGCATTGGCAACACCGTTGTCGGAGAGGACAGACACAGAAGCCCCCTGAACTAGGCCGCGCAATGGGGGTACACTACTCAGTTATTGTGACTAGGCCTACGGGTCTATGGACGACAAATGCACACATGGGTGAGGCTGGACCATGGATAGCTGTACTTGGCACCCTACAGAGGTGGGGGGCGGGGGCACAGGGCCGTGTCTAACGGAGGGGCCTAGCCTACAGAATGCGCTCTGGCCTGGAGATAGCCACAGCCCTCCTCCCCCACCCAGACACCTTCACTGCGCGCAAAGATAGCAGAATGTGCTGATACTCACCCCCTTGTGTCTGCTGTGATGTCCTCACGCGCCTATCCAAATCGGGGTAGGCCACCGCCAGGATCCGGGACATCAGGGGGGTCAATTGGCGGCTGGCACCCCTCCTACGGAGGCCATCCCCAGCAGAGACTCGGCGGTCTTTCTGGTCCCGCGGCGGATGTCCTCCCACCTCTTTCATCAGTTTTCTGCCTGGTCAATGTGAGTGGCCCCCCTCTCCCCAACCTTGCCATGTGGCACATGCTCTCTTCTTTCGTGCGTTGCTCTCCTCATTCGCTCCCCTCCCCACCATCTTACATACACCCCACTCAACACAGGCATAGCCCATTCAACGTGCACCCTGTGTACTAATCTGTTGGTCTGGAGGACCGTAGAGTAGCGCATACTGGGGGAGGACCCCATCAACAAGTTTCTCCAATTCTTCGGCAGTGAAGGCAGGGGCCCTTTCCCCAGTCGCAGCAGCCATTGTATCTCCCAGACCGAGGTCACAGCAGCACTTGCAGTATAGGTCCTCTCCTGTGGATGATCAGGTCTCGATTGATTAATCAGATAGAAAATGGCGGCCACGCCCGCGGCGGTGCGTACCGCGGCGGTGCGTACCGCGACCGCCGGCGCACATCGTCATTGGCTCCTGAGACCCATAGGGTTCAATGTTAACCAATGCTGCTTTGCGCCGCGGTCTTCGACCGCCTACCGCCACGGTGTGCCATGCCAGCGCAGTGACCTCACATCCCACTGTCACACTTCACAGATCAGGCAGCCGCCATTTCAAGGGCCCACATGGCATGATTTCTACTGCGTCACACAGGCCTAGGCCTTGCATTGCCACTCATACAAGCCATTCAATGCATAGCGAATCGTGTACTGTGCAAGCTGTGGTTACGTACCTGTGGGTTGCTTGACTCTGTGCTCCATGTTGTCCTTCCTAGGCACCGTCCGCTGGGACTTGCGAGGAGAAGGATGAATCCTCCTGTGTACCGACCGCTGGTGGACCTGTCGACAGTGGAAGAACGACATATCATACTTACATACCGGCTTGACAGAGCAACTATACATGAACTATGTGCCCAGCTGGAGCCAGACCTGATGTCCCCCATCCGCCAACCCACAGGGATTCCCCCTCTGGTGCAGGTTCTGTCAGTACTCCATTTTTTGGCAAGTGGGTCTTTTCAGACAACAGTGGCCATATCATCTGGGATGTCTCAGCCTATGTTTTCTAAGGTTTTGTCCAGAGTGTTGTCTGCCCTGATGAAATACATGCGGAGCTACATTATTTTCCCTGAGGTGGGCGAATTGGCTACAGTGAAGGGTGATTTCTATGCCCTTGGACATATCCCCAACATCATTGGTGCCATTGATGGGACCCATGTGGCTTTGGTTGCCCCCAAAGAAAGTGAGCAGGGGTACAGAAACAGAAAAAGTTATCATTCGATGAATGTCCAGGTGGTCTGTTTGGCTGACCAGTACATCTCCCATGTAAATGCCAAGTTCCCTGGGTCAGTGCATGACGCGTATGTCATGCGAAATAGCAGCATCCCTTATGTGATGGAACAGCTACAGAGACACCGTGTGTGGCTAATTGGTGACTCTGGTTACCCCAACCTGTCGTGGCTACTGACCCCAGTGAGGAATCCCCGGACCAGGGCAGAGGAACGGTACAATGAGGCCCATGGGCGATCTAGGAGGATCATAGAAAGGACCTTCGGGGTCCTGAAGGCCAGGTTTAGGTGCCTGCATATGACAGGGGGATCCCTCATGTACTCACCAAAGAAGGTGTGCCAGATCATCGTGGCCTGCTGTATGCTTCACAATCTTGCATTGCGACGCCAGGTGCCTTTTCTGCAGGAGGATGGTCCAGATGGTGGTGTTGTTGCAGCTGTGGAGCCTGTGGAGAGTGAAGAGGAGGAAGACGACGGGGACGACACGGACAACAGGGATACAGTCATACAACAATACTTTCAGTAGCACACAGGTAAGAAACAGCCACCCCAATTTACATTTACTTAAGGCCTCATGCGTCTCCACTGTCTGTGTTTCCCCCCAGTTCCTGTTAACTGATTTGTGACTTTCCCTTCCCTTTTCAGAGCTGTATGACCCACTGCCTGACTTCAGCTTTGTTTGCCCATGGACTAAAGCTTATTGAAATTGGTATGTTGTCATCACAAAGTAACTGGACATTATTGCACCGTTATGTGTAATACATTTGTTAAGAATACAAGCAGACTCCTGTTTTTTTAAGTGGAATAAGTGATTTATTTTAAGTGCTACATATAGGTAAATGATTGGGAAGCGGGGATGGGTGGGGGTGGAGTAATGTCCATGGCAGAGTCTAGTTCTCAGTCGCACAGGTGCATTGTCCATATGCCTGGGGAAGGATGGAGCAGGGGCAGTTCAAGGTTGGACAGGGTGACAATGTGGGACAGTGGGATGACATCAGGGGGTATCTTAGGCTGGCGGGGGTCTTGCAATCCTACTCTGTCTTCTTGTGAGATCTCAGGTTCCGCTTGCGGGGTGGTTCTTCTTCTGAAGGAGGTGGGGTTCTGGTGGCCTGTCGTTGTGTGGGGGCCTCCTGTCCACTAGCGCCGGCGGAGGTGGTAGGCTGTTCCTGGCCTGGGCTAGTGACAGGGGCCCTTTGGGGTGCCACATGGTCCCGCAATGTGGTGACGATCTGGGTAAGGGCCACGACGATGGTCCCCATTGCGGAACCGATGTTCCTCAGTTCCTCCCTGAACCCCATGTACCGTTCCTCCTGCAGTTCCTGGATCTCCTGGAACCGGGCCAGTACCGTCGCCATCGTCTCCTGGGAGCGGTGGTATGCTCCCATGATGGAGGAGAGGGCCTCTTGGAGAGTCGGTTCCCCGTGCCTGTCCCCCCCCTGTCGCACAGCAGCACTCCCAGTTCCCCTGTGTTCCTGGGCCTCTGTCCCCTGGACGGTGTGCCCACTACCACTGCCCCCAGGTCCCTGTTGTTGTTGGGGTGGTGGGTCAACCTGGGTGCCCTGTAGTGGTGGACACACCGCTGATTTACGTGTCCTGGAGACAGAGGCATGGGCCCGCTGGGTGGGAGCTGTGCTGGTGTTCCCAGAGGGGGTTGGGTCTGGTGTAGCCTGTGGCTGTCTGTGGGGAACCGACTGTCCAGAGGTCCCCGATGGGCCGGGCTGGTCGTCTGGCTCCAGGGAGACAGAGCTGCTGTCATCGCTGGGGGCCTCTTCTGGGGGTGGGATGGACATCTCTGGACCCTCCGTGGCGGTGTGGTGGCGTTCGGGTCCTGCAGGGGTATAAAGGTATGGTTATTGCTTCTGTGTGTGGCATTTCGTGTGATGGGTGGGTGTCCGTGTACCCATGTGCAGGCATTTCCTTGTGGGGGCTTTTGTGAGGGTGGCTTGTGGGGGTGATGTGTGTGTGCAGTGGGCATGCTTTGGTGATGGGTGTCCATGCTTTGTGGTCGTATGCAGGGCTTGGGGTTGGGATGGGTGGGTTGTGATGGTGGGCCTTTTGCTAGGGGTTGGTGTGATGGGGGAGGGGGTGAGGGTGGGGGGAATGAAGTAGTGAAGATTTGACTTACCAGAGTCCATTCCTCCGCCTACTCCTGCGAGGCCCTCAGGATGCAGGATGTGCAAGACTTCCTCCTCCCACGCGGTAAATTCTGGGGGAGTAGGTGGGGGCCCGCCGCCAGTCTTCTGCACCGCAATGTTGTGCCTTGATACTATGGAACGCACCTTCCCCCGTAGGTCGTTCCATCTATTCCTGTGTGGTTGAGGTGTGGGGTGGCGTTTGTGGTGATGAGTGTGGTGCGTGTGGTGGTGTGTGGTGTTTGGTGCGTGGATTCTGTGTGGGTGATGGTGTTGTGTGCCTCTGTGTTGTGGGATTGTCTATTCTGTGCTCTCTCTCTAGCCTTCGTCAATGATTTCGGGTCGTAGGGGCTTGTGGGTGATGTGAGTGTGTGTTTTATATTGTGTTGGGTGTGTGGGAGTGGTGTTAGTATGTGTATCAGGTGTGTGTATTTCGAACTGACCAATGTGGCTGAGTTTTCTATGTGTGTGTGTATTTTGACCGCGGCGGTGTGTACCGCCAATGGAATACCGCGTTTGAAAGACCGCCGCGTGGATTTGTGGGTCGGAATGGTATGGGCGTATTTCTGTTGGCGTGACGGTGGAGGTTTGGTCATCGCCATTTTTTCGCTGACCTTTGGTGTGGCGGATTTTTGTGGATGTCGGGTTTTTGGCGGTTTGCCAGTTGCGGGTCAGAATGACCGTGGCGGTTTACCGCGGCCGCGGCGGTGTTATGGCGGCCTTCTGGCCGGCGGTAAGCGACTTTTACCGCCGAGGTCAGAATGACCCCCATAATGTGCATATATATGTTGTAGGCACAGGTGTAGACCACAGTAGGGATTATAGCCGGAGTTTGGGTAGTGGCCAATTGTAATGTGAAATGTGTCTAATGGTTTTTCAGAAAATAATGTTTTGTCACATGACTTTTGGCTTGCTCATCAGATATGTTACTCTGGACACTGTGACTAATGCTCGAATTTATTTGATTCCACACATAGGTACCCTGGGAGAGGAAGCAGATTACAACTTCCAGTGTGCCTACCATTTCTTGACCTTCAGACCATAGAAGAAAGGGATGTTATAAAGACGTTTCATTTGAAACGGCAAACAACACAAGATTCATGTTGTCAGTTGGAACCTGATCTCATGCCTCAAAACACTAATCCAACATGTATACCACATATTGTGAGACTCATGGCAGTATTACACTTTCTGGCCACAGGATCCTTTCAATATACAGTAGCTATATCTGATAGTATGTCACAACCTATGTTCAGTGGTATAATAAAAGACATGCTGTCAGCATTGATGAAACACATTGACAGCTATATCAGGTTACCCAGATGTGAGGATTTAACCAATGTGAAGGTTGACTTCTATGGATATTGTCGCCTCCCACATGTGGTGGGAGTCATTGATGGCACACATATTGCATTAGTACCACTTCAAGCCAGTGAACAAGTCCATCAAAACAGAATATCATCATACCCTAGCTGATATCACAATTACAACCGGAGACGGCTTGGCTTGTTGGTAAGTAACATTTGTCCTAACTTTGTGTGTGCAATGTCAGGTGGTATAATCAGGAAGTGTGTGACTGATTGTAGCACTTATGTCTTATTACAAAACAGGAGACTCAGCATATCTCAACCGTCCTTGGTTGTTAACACCACTGAGGAATCCAACTAAGCCAAGGGAAGTCTGCTTCAATTAGGCTGATGGAAGAACACAGCAGCCTATGGAGCAGGCTTTTGGGCTCCTGAAGGCCATATTTTGCTGTCTGGACAAGACGGGGGGAGCCCTCCTCTATTCACACAGGAAGATGTGCCAAATCACTGTGGCCTGCTTCCTGCTCCATAACATCGCCCTGCAACGGAACATTCCTTACATCAGAGAGGAGGGAGAGCCTAAGGTGCCATCAGGTGAGAATCCTGAAAGGCGAAATGATGATGATAGTGGTGAAGAGGAAGGAGATGACTTACGACAGGATCTCATCAACAGCTTCGTCTCATGCGTGCAAGTATGTCATGAGATGTCATGACTTTGTACAATGAACTCTTGTGATGATGTGAGGAGAATGTTTGTTGAAAATGTTAGGAAACTGAAGCTCTGGCAAAGGGTGTTTGATGAGGAAGGCTTTGAGACATTCTCATTTTGTTAATGTTTCTTTGTTTAGGTCAGATTTTTGTCATGGACTGCATTCTCCAGAAGTTTACTATGTGAATTGTGTCATATGTATAGCTGCATAGCTTTGTTTTGTTTTTGTTTAGGTACCTTCAGCATGGCCTCGTTATTTGGACATTTCAGAGTTGTAACATTAGCAGGGTTATGATGCTGCTGGGACATACAAAGTGGACATGCATTGTTCCTGGGAATGTATGCCAGACTTTGGGTGTACAGAACTTGTTCCAAGACAGTTTGCACAGTGATAGGATTGAAGTTAAGGAGTCACCATTGGACTTGTTCCTTGTCACGTGGTGACCATAATGCATTGTGTGTGTGTGTCATCATGTGCTCAGACAATATGTAGTTGTATGCCGAATTCATGTTAGTTTCCCTTCACATTGGCTAAATACTCTTTTGTATGAACTGTATGTAGCTGTTGATGTGTTTCATCATTGTAGGCCAAAATGCTTGTGGCACATCCCTGACATGTGTTTGTGTCATAACACCAGATGCAGAAGCACTGGATTGTAATGACCCTGTGATCAGAAGCTTTTGTACTGCCAACTGTCTGAGTCTTGCTTGATGTCAGTTTGGTTTTGTGAACTAGGAGATATGGCTCCAATTGATGACATCAACCAATTTCATTTGTGTCTATTCTACAGAACTGTGTCTGATATATCTCTTCCTTCCATGTTCTGGAGGCCTGTACTTATAAATGTGATCACTTGTACAGTATAATTCAAACAAGTATGATTTGCTATGTTACTGACATCTTGCCAGTCTATGATTGGAACAACGTAATTAAAATGTTATTAGACAAGACACTTGTATGTATGTGTTGCTGTAGCATGGTTCTGATCCTGACCTTAGCATTATGTACATGCAACATATCCATGCTTCTAAAAGTAGCTTGTTTTGTCATTGTATACTTCACATGATATTACATATCTACATTCCTAAATGTGAAATTTACTACAATAGACAATGAATTTGTGACTTGTGAATGTATTAAAGTGGTAAAGGTGAAAACATACTTGATGCAAAAACAAACATAAAATAAAAGTGAAGTAGCCAGTCTTGGTGAATGAAACCATAGATGTATGTGCCAAATCATCTGAAAACCAAAGTCCAGATTACTTTTCCCATCAGAAATAGAATAATGTCCAGAATTAGTCCACAGAGTGAATGTGCGACACACAATGGAGGACATTAAGGTTGACGTTTCTTGCTGGTAGTGGTAGGTGTCTTGTCATCTGCGAAACAACAAAGGAGGGGCAGAAAAATGGGATATTCGGAGTGAAACTACTGGTCCCGTGTGTAAGTTTCCCAATAGACAATAAATCAAAAAAGATTACACATGGTTCCACCTAGTGCTGTGGGTTTCTTTCAAGTAGATAGCTCGGTCAGCAGATGAGAACCAAAGCTTTTCGAAGCAAGAGCCCTCACTCACCATCCGGTGACATGCTTCATCATAGGGCCAGCTCCTCGTCAGGCCGGCACTGCAATGCCTGACGGGCCCCGCAAGGGGGCTCTTTGCCGGAGATCTTTTGAGAATTGCAAATAGCCGGTCAAAAACAGTGAAGTGAAGGATTGGTATACGGAAAAACTTTTAAAAATGCCTAGAGGTAACAACTAATTATTTTTAATACTCGTGCTCGTACCTCTGACATGATTAAAAACCAGAAAACGGCGAGTTGGTGGAATAATGTCCACAAAACCCCATAGAAATATAGGTAAGTATAGTAGTAATTGTAATGTCTCTAAGAGGAAATTAACATATAAGAGACAGAGCACACAGGGTCCCCTGTGTCACTCTATGTAGTTGGTCAACATGTTTCTCGCTTGTAACAGAAGAATTACCTTATGCGATTCATCAGGACCTAATAACAAACCTAATCCTTTAAATCGTGGAAACTTCCACAAATATGTAAATGAAAAACCTAGGGGAATGTAAAAACAGAGAAGAAACCACAATTAGCATCACATAATTCATATAGAAGACATATTCACAGAGAATTACGTTGTGCAACCCCAAATCGAAGTGCAAAATCACTCAGGTGCCATGTGGTATATGAACGTGTCTAGTGCAAGAAAAAATACAAGGCCAATTAGGCAGATAAACATCTACATTGCTTACCCTCCAAATAATTTGAGGTAGGGCCACATCGGGGGAGTCCAGGCTAAAAAATCAACTCTGATCTATATATATACACACAAAAGAGGGAACATAAATAAGACTGTCACTGTAAAGGTTGGTACGTCACTACTCTAGTTATGTAGCATATTATATATAATAGTGATAAAAGAGTAAAAATTCACGAAGAAGCTCTTATATCTCGACGGGACAAGATCCCGAAGTAGCAGAGAGCCAACAGTGAAAAATAGATGTAATCCATCACAGATATTCCAGTACCGTCAAATTCATAAATCAGTGCCACTAACTGTTGGTGCACGATCACGGAGAGAACATACTAGAAAAGGTGTGGAAAAGGAAGGGCCACACGGTAATGCCCACATGTTAACTTAGAGAGACAACAAGGGCGCGAGTTATTATAAGCGCGTGTGTTGATATTAAGAAATGAGTTGAGAGCGCGTGGTTGTACCCGCGTCACTCCCTCATGTGTCCGCGAATGTGAGCAGAAGAAGCGTATCAGTGCAGGGCGCCGCACTGGTGGCGCACGATGTTCGCGGTGAAAGAATAAACATTGTTAAGGGATCATAAAAGGGGGGGGGGCGGGGAGCCACCTAGGGAAAAGACACCGAACATCCGAACTAGTTACAAGGAGGACGGCGTCACAAGGGTGCGAACATGTAGTAACGCATGGCAACGAGGGCACTTACTTCCGTTAATGACGGTCACTGCCGGTCAACCTGCGCTGGATCAAACACCCCGGTATCCCTGGAGATACTGATATCGCGGGGTTAAAGAAGGAAAAATAAGTCAAAAATAGAGGAAGGACTCGTCAAACGAGAGGGCAGCAACGTGTCGGCCATTTTGAATGTTGCACATAGAAATAGGCAGAAATGTGTCGGCCATATTGGAGTGTTCACAAAGTCAAAACGTCAAATGTGAGTCCTGACATGACAGTCTATAAAAAGGGGGGGGGGGCAAGGTTGTCACAGCCAGATATTGGTAAATGTTTAGGAGACATATTTAAAACCAGTATAGGTATGGATCATTGTATGTAAAAAATATATGACAAAATGTGTAATTGGCCATTATAAACAGAACGAAGGGGGTGTTATAGTTAATGGATAAAATTAGTCCATTGAATATCGTCATTCAGACCAACTACATGGGTCTTAAGTCTAAAGACCCACCGTTGTTCTTTTTCAAAGAGCTTCTTGGTACTGTCAATGTTATCTCTCATAGTTTCTAGAACAAGCCATTTGATATCATTAGGTGTATGCTGTTTCTCAATAAAGTGGTTAGTCAATTGCGGGGAGGATCTTTTACACCTGATGGTGCTACGATGTTCGTTAATACGAACTTTCACCATCCTGGTCGTCATACCAATGTACTTCAAATTGCACGGACAGATAATCATGTAAATACAATTCTTAGTCCGACAGTTGGTATGGGATCTTAGTTGCCAGGTCTTTTGTTCGCCTATATCCACTTCTCGGGTAATGTCAGTCAAGGGGCAGACATTGCAAGAGCCACAGGGGTAATGCCCCTTTACTTTAAGCCATTGATCAGTGCCCAGATTGTCAGGAGGCCGATTCGCTATGGGTCTTGTATGAACCACCAAATCCTTAATATTGGGAGTTCTTTTAAAAGCAAATAAGGGACGCTCTAGTGTGGCACCTGCACTAGTAAGAATGGGCCAGAACCTGCGGACAATACTTTTTACACGGTTACTAAGGGGAGTGAATGTAGTAACGCAGGTTAATCTAGACTGTGGGGAACGGGCATTGTTGGTCAGTAGTGTATCTCTAGGGATATTACCAGCCCTCTTTTTTGCCTGCCGAATATTAGGTAGTGGATAGTTACGCTCACAAAGTTTGCGACATAGAGTGTTAGCTTGTGTGTGAAAGTCATTTTTATCTGAGCAGTTACGTCGTATCCTCAGGAATTGCCCAAAAGGTAAGTTATCTCGTAGGGATTTTGGATGGTGGCTATTGTAGAGTAAAAGACTGTTACGATCCGTGGGTTTATGGTATACAGACGAGTTGAGGAAGCCATCCCTAAGTGTGATCCGTAAGTCCAAAAAGGAAACTTCTTTGTCAGAGACGGGGGAGCTGAAACGGATATGGGTGTCCAAAGTCTTAACCCACTGCGTAAAGGCTATCGCACGGTCCATCTCGCCCCTCCAAATTACCAAGATGTCATCTATATATCGGCGCCACAGTATGATGTTGGAGAAAAATGGTTGCTCAGGGGTCAAGATGTGGCGTTGTTCAAAGGTAAACATGTAAAGGCAGGCAAGACTCGGCGCAAAAGTACTCCCCATAGATGTACCTTGTATCTGATGAAAGAGGCTTTTCTCAAATTGAAAAAAGTTCTCTTGAAGGGCCAAACCAGCACATTGCATAATGAAGCTCACTGGGGTATTGTAAGTCCATGTATCAGCTAGAAGTATTTCCTCTACAGCGGTGAGTGTGGCCTCTTGTGGAATATTAGTATAGAGTGCCTCTACATCTAGACAAATCAGTATGTCAGTAGTGCCAGACTCATTTATGTCATTCAATAGAACCAAAGCGTCTTTTGTGTCCTTCAAAAAGGTAGATGTTCTTTGAACGATAGGTTGCAGGAAGAAGTCACAAAATTTAGATAGCGGCTCTAGTAGAGAGCCGATACCAGACACTATTGGGCGACCTGGAGGAGGGAGCCCTTTGTGGATTTTCGGAAGACAGTAAAAGTATGGAATTCTGGGATTCTTTGTGTCAAGGAATTCCGCTTCTTGTCGGGTAATCCAACCGGCTGCCTCTGCTTCCAAAATCATACTGCGAATTTTACGTTGTAAACGTGGGGTAGGATCAGTAGAGATAGGGCGATAGTAAGAAGTGTCACTGAGTAGTCTCCTACATTCCTGTTGGTAGTAGGTGGTATCCATAACCACAATGGCACCACCTTTATCTGCTGGTTTTAGCGTGATATCTGGATTGGAAGACAAAGAGTTCATAGCCACCCGTTCTGATTTGGAGATGTTCTGGAAAACTTTTGGAGGGTTTAGCTGTTGAATTTCATGTCGGACCGCCTTCTCAAAGGTAAGCACATCCAGAGGGACCGAGGTGGTGGGGGGCATGAAAGTGGAGGGATTCCTTAAATTGGTATCACCCCTCGTCTCAACACTTGGTCGGTCTTTAAAGAAGAAATGCAGCCTAACTTTACGAAACAAGGCTGCCATCTCACAATGTAATCTAAATTGGTCCTCCCTTGGAGTGGGAACAAAGCCTAGACCTTTCTCCAGGACTGATAGCTCTGACGGAGTCAGGGTGGAACTTGAAAGATTAACCACTAAGGTCTCTTTTGGCTTGTCACACTGCGGCTTCTGGTGATCATCTGGGGCTCTTCCTGTGCCCAATGAACATTTCTTCCTCTCCTTCTGTTTCTGCCTCTGCCTCTGCCCCGGCCTCTTCCTAAAAAAGGATTGAAGTTGTATTGGGGCTGTGGTTGGAAATAAGGCATAGGCATTGATTGCCAATGTGGTATCGGCTGGTAAGGGAACGGAGGGTTAAAATGGGTAGGTGGAGCGTAGCGATTCCGATTCAGTCTCTGTCCCTCATCTCCGCTCCAGTCATCCGAGCTGGAGCTATACTGTGGAAAACGGGGCCTCCGTTGTGAAGTATCAGAATCATCTGAAGTCTCGGAAGAACCCTCACATTGGTAGTCATCTTTAGTATAGGGATATACTTTCTCTCTGCTGAAGCGTTTGATGTCTTTCTGTAATTTACCAATTTTCTGGCGTGTTAGATACTTTTTTTGTTTCATTAAGTTCCGTATTGATCTCGGCTAGGCGAGATTTAAATTGAGCAAGTAGAACTGTAGTTTTCATAGCTGCTTCTGTAATGGAAATCTGGATGGTAATGGAGTCCGCCAAACGTTTCGAGGTGTTAATAATGAGGATCAGCCAGTCGCGAGTGCATTTCCACGAAATCTGTGACCAATCAAGGCGAAACTGTAGATCTTGGAGGAAGATCCTAGGTACATTGGTGACAATAAGACAGTTTGGAGATATATTAGCCCTAAGATATTCAGTCATAATGGTGCCATGTAAAACGGTCTTGATGAGTTCCTTCTTGAAAGTTGATAGTTTAGTCCAGTCCTCTTTGGTGCCACTCGAGGGACTACTGCCATCATCCCCTAAAATAGAGGGAGTTTGTAGGATAGCCTGTACCATGCTATCATCAAAGCTGAGACCCTGAAGGTCCGACATATTTCACCACCAGATATAGTCTATCGGGGTGTAAAAAGAAAAGAAAGAGTAACGCCCCGTAGCCAGAGGCTACACTAAATAATCGAAGAAACAACAAAGGAGGGGCAGAAAAATTGGATATTCGGAGTGAAACTACTGGTCCTGTGTGTAAGTTTCCCAATAGACAATAAATCAAAAAAGATTACACATGGTTCCACCTAGTGCTGTGGGTTTCTTTCAAGTAGATAGCTCGGTCAGCAGATGAGAACCAAAGCTTTTCGAAGCCGGCACTGCAATGCCTGACGGGCCCCGCAAGGGGGCTCTTTGCCGGAGATCTTTTGAGAATTGCAAATAGCCGGTCAAAAACAGTGAAGTGAAGGATTGGTATACGGAAAAAACTTTTAAAAATGCCTAGAGGTAACAACTAATTATTTTTAATACTCGTGCACGTACCTCTGACATGATTATAAACCAGAAAACGGGGAGTTGGTGGAATAATGTCCACAAAACCCCATAGAAATATAGGTAAGTATAGTAGTAATTGTAATGTCTCTAAGAGGAAATTAACATATAAGAGACAGAGCACACAGGGTCCCCTGTGTCACTCTATGTAGTTGGTCAACATGTTTCTCGCTTGTAACAGAAGAATTACCTTATGCGATTCATCAGGACCTAATAACAAACCTAATCCTTTAAATCGTGGAAACTTCCACAAATATGTAAATGAAAAACCTAGGGGAATGTAAAAACAGAGAAGAAACCACAATTAGCATCACATAATTCATATAGAAGACATATTCACAGAGAATTACGTTGTGCAACCCCAAATCGAAGTGCAAAATCACTCAGGTGTCACGTGGTATATGAACGTGTCTAGTGCAAGAAAAAATACAAGGCCAATTAGGCAGATAAACATCTACATTGCTTACCCTCCCAAAAATTTGAGGTAGGGCCACATCGGGGGAGTCCAGGCTAAAAAATCAACTCTGATCTATATATATACACACAAAAGAGGGAACATAAATAAGACTGTCAATGTAAAGGTTGGTACGTCACTACTCTAGTTATGTAGCATATTATATATAATAGTGATAAAAGAGTAAAAATTCACGAAGAAGCTCTTATATCTCGACGGGACAAGATCACGTACGAGCACGAGTATTAAAAATAATTAGTTGTTACCTCTAGGCATTTTTAAAAGTTTTTTCCGTATACCAATCCTTCACTTCACTGTTTTTGACCGGCTATTTGCAATTCTCAAAAGATCTCCGGCAAAGAGCCCCCTTGCGGGGCCCGTCAGGCATTGCAGTGCCGGCCTGACGAGGAGCTGGCCCTATGATGCTTCGAAAAGCTTTGGTTCTCATCTGCTGACCGAGCTATCTACTTGAAAGAAACCCACAGCACTAGGTGGAACCATGTGTAATCTTTTTTGATTTATTGTCTTGTCATCTGCACCTCCTGGATATTTACATGGACAACCCTGCGTGTGAGGGCAGGGGGATTTCAGCTGCTCCATCTGTTGGTACATGTCCCTCTGCAGCTGCTTAATTTCACAGAGTTTCCACAGTAACTACCTGGCGTATCACACCTTGGGACTCCTGACAGACCCCCAAGTCTTGACTGGTGGTGTTCTGGTCGTGAGTGACCCAAGTGGCCTCACTTTGCTGGCCCACAGTATCCCTCCCGTGAGTCTGTGCCCGTGGCCCAGGGTGCCATCTCCAACTGGGTCCTGGTCCCCCTGTGTCAGGGCTGGTGATTTGCACCAGGACTGGGGGGGCATAAGATTGTACTAACTGTGCTAGGTACACAGGTTGGGGGAAATTTTGTTGGCTGAGATGTTGTTACAGCTGGGGTGGGAGGTGTTGGTGTGGCACAGTGAGACTCACTGTTGCCGTCTGCCCAGGCTGACCAGATGTGCCAGATCCGTCATCCTCGTCCATATGTCCAGGAGTGCTGTCATCACTGAGGGCTTCATCTGCAAGTGGGTTGGGAGTCTGTTATGTGGACAATCTCTTCCCCAGTGTTGTACCAGATCGACATGTGAAGACCATTGTGGTTGGTGGAAGAGTGGAATCTACATTCAAATGTTTTGTGTCTAAGTAAGTAGAGACCTAGGAAAATGTTATTAGATAGGGTTTCCTGTTGTGCTATATTTCCATGGTATTGCACTTGCTGACAAGGTATTTGTAGAGGTTACAAAAAAAGTATTAGAATTGAGCAGCTCATTAGATGTGCTTATAATTTGCATTTTAGATGAAGGAATGAACATGACATCTAACAAACAATTATGTCAACACAGTGGAGAAGTAACCTGTGTATTCTACCATTCCAAGGACTAGTTTTGTATGATGCAGGCAAACACACTACTTGGTTGTATATGTAACAGTAGTCATCATGTGAGCAGTACAGAGTCAATTGGTCACCTGCCACTTCCAATCGGCTGAAGAAGCTTAATGCCTTACAAATAGTTGATGTACACACTTGGAAAGGTGTCATTCATGCCATCTATAGTTTCATTTGGGGATACCAGGGCAACATCAAGCTAGGTAGGCAGACATGTCTCTGAGTTAAGCATGATATATAGATTGCTCAGTCCATGATGAGTGAATATTAGTTGTGACATGACAAACAAGTGAATATAGGCACGAGCACAATGGCATCTTGTTTTGAGTTAAAGAAATAGGGCCTCATGGTAGTTATAGGTATGTCACACTTTCTAACTCCAAAAACTAGCCAAATGGTAAACTCCATGATGAGTGAACATCAGTTGTAATACGGCAAACACGTGAATGTAGGCAAGAGCACAATGCCCTCTTGTTTTGAGTTACATAAACACGGTGTCATGTTAGTTTTAGTCATGTCCCTTTCTAACTGCCAACACTGGACAAATAGTAAACTCCATGATGAGTAAACATCAATTGTGACATGGCAAACAAGTGAATACAGGCAAGATCACTATGGTCTCTTGTTTTGAGTTATAGAAACAGGGCCTCGTGGTAGTTGTAGTCATGTCACTTTCTAACTCCCAACACTAGACAAATGGTAGAAGTCATGATGAATGAACATCAGTTGTGACATGGCAAATAAGTGAATATGGGGAAGAGCACAATGGCCTCTTGTTTAGAGTTACAGAAACAGGGCCTTGTGGTAGTTGTAGTCATGTTACTCTCTCTCTCTACTTCCCAGCACTTGACAAATAGGTAGTCTTACATACCTGTTGCCACATTGCCGTTAGGCTGGACCATATGTTTACATATTGACAAAACTGTGGGTCCTGGGATGATATTTTGGTAGTAAAACATTTACAGACCCCATTTCAACATATGGCATGTAATGGACAATGATTCATGTGATGTTATGTACGAAAATACACATTGACAATCTAAAGTCTCTGATGCTTTCAGTATTGCATATTAGGAGAGCACACGAACAACACAATGACAAAAGCTGAGATGTGAGCATATAAGACATTGAGGGTTTGTGACATTTATTTCGGTGTAACTTACCAGACTCTGCTCCCCCAGCTACTCCTTTAAAACCCTTAGGATGCAGGATGGCCAAGATCTTCTCCTCCCAGGGAAAGGATTATAATGGGGCACTGGGAAGTCCACCACCAGTCTTCTGGGACTCCTTTTGTTGCTTGGAGTCTACGGAATGCACCTTTCCCCTCAGGTCATTCTACCTCTTGCCAATATCTTCCTTTGTGTGCAAGGTGGTGCCTACAGCATTCACTCTCCTTTGCCACATTTCCATTTTCCTACTGAGAGGGGTATGTTAGGTGTGGGCCCCAAAAATTGTATCTCTATTCTTATGATTTCATCCACCATGACTCTCAATTCACCCTCAGAAAAACACAGATTTTTAGAATGTGACATGACTGTAAATTAAAGTGGGTGACAAGGACTAAAAAAACAAGACAAGTGATATTGGGGAAACATGAGAAGAAGTGTGTGGAAAGTGTTAACTTGGATGGGAAAAAGGGCTGCCTTATCTCACAAAAATGAAACACTGATGTGTGGTCTCTGTTTTGCTGTGCTGCAGTGGAGAGGCAAAGGATCATTGTCAGGTATGGGGTGTGTTTTATAGTGTGATTTGCAGGTGTGTCCACTTGGCCAATGGATGTCAGCTGTGTTGTTTTTTAATCCATCCAATGAGCACGGTTCTGGTGCTTTGCTGAGAGTGTACCACGGTTGCCTACCGCCATCTGCTAACCGCTGCAAGGGTGACTGCCAGTACAACTGTGTTTTTGTAATAGGCTCGGCGGTTAGCCACAGCCATGACGTGACGGAGTACGCAGCCCCAACATTTGATCCCACTGTGCCGCTGGTGGGTAACACTCCATTGGCATACATTGTAAAACAGCAGGCGGGAAACCACCGGCACAGTGGCCTTCTTGGGACCACTGTTGCGAAGGACTGGCGGTCTGGTTGCCAAACTCATAATTGGGCTCTTAGTAGCTTAATTAGATTTTATTAAAAATAAGTGAATATAATTTAAAGTTTGGGTTAATATTGCCATTAGTAGTAAAATAATTGAACAGGGTTAAATTAAACGTAAATGTGTTTTATAAAATATACATTTAAGGTTAGCATTGAGGTAAGATTGAGGTGAGAATAAATTAAAGTTTTCTGCAATTTAGGGCTAAACTCAAATTTACTTTTCTACAACTTAGGTTATTTGGAATGGATATCAATAACTCAAAATCAATTGAATATAGAGATAAGGTTAGCATTAGGAATACAATGATGTTGCTATTTTTTAAATTTCATGAGATACAGGATTGAGGCTAAAGTTATGGATTGTATTATTATACAATATCAAAATAATTTAGGGATGGGGTTATGGTTAGTGTAATTAAGGACTGCAGTTAGTGTTAAAATAAATTAACTTATTATTCTATTTAATTAAAAAATGTATTTAATAGAAGTGAGGGTTGTGGAATGTTTAGCATCTATGACATGTAACTATGTTACCCTAAAATAGGATTAACAACACAGCACTATGGTAGAGTTGAGGGTTAGAGGTAAACACTGAAGTGAAGGTAGAAAAAACTAGAGGTGACAAGGCAATTATTGTCTCAACGTTGTGGGCAGGTGGGCATGGCTAAGGTAGGACAAAGTGAATGCAGTGAAATGAATGTGTGGGAAAATAAAGATTGTCCAAATAAGGACATACAGGGGGTCATTCTGACCCCGGCGGTCATGGACCGCCGGGGCCAGGGTTAGCGGGAGCACCGCCAACAGGCTGGCGGTGCCCCGCAGGGCATTCTGACCGCGGCGGTATGGGGTGTCGTGGGGCCCCTGGGGGCCCCTGCAGTGCCCATGCCAATGGCATGGGCACTGCAGGGGCCCCCGTAAGAGGGCCCCACAAAGAATTTCACTGTCTGCATTGCAGACAGTGAAATTCGCGACGGGTGCCACTGCACCCGTCGCACCTTCCCACTCCGCCGGCTCAATTCTGAGCCGGCGTCCTCGTGGGAAGGGTGTTTTACACTGGGCTGGCGGGCGGCCTTTTGGTGGTCGCCCGCCAGCCCAGTGCAAAACCCAAAATACCCTCAGCGGTCTTTCGACCGCGGAGCGGTATTTTGGAGGGGGGAACTCTGGCGGGTGGCCTCCGCCGCCCGTCAGAGTCAGAATCACCCCCACAGTCTTATAATACCACTGATAAGGATTAGGAAAGAATCTTGTGTGACATGTTTCATGTAACACGATGTGCTATGTTTTCTTTGGGGCTCTAATTTAGTGATAATGGCAATGCATTGTTTGATAGTGCTGTGCACTTTGTCTTTGTTTAACAGTGCAATATATGTTCATGAGTACTGATTTGTACTGTTACTCTTTCTGTCAGTTAGCCCCTATATGTGAAGCTAGGTAGAAAAATTTGCATTTGTGGTTCCATCTTCTGCTGTCTGTGTGCCTCCATGCCAGATGCAAGACATGATGATGTTAAGTGTCCCATGTAGTTGGACTGATGGGTGTGAATGATAGGCTGTTGGAAACTGATGTTGGGCTGGAATGCTCTTCTCCTGACTGGGTGTCTCCATCACCTTTACTTGTACGTGTGCCGACTAAATAAATCTACAAAATGCTGTAAACCTGCAAGGCACTGTGGCCCCAACTCCCAAGGATTTCACTGTGATTTACAGTTGTATTGCAAGTTCTGAATTCCAGGAATAAGCCATAGGTAATCCAGTAGTTCAGGTGTAAGACAATAGTACTACAGGAGTAAGTCACTCCAACTCATAGCAACATCTTTGTGACTCCTGCCCAGTGTACCTTCATCAGGACACACATGAGTTGTCACCTCTAATTAAAAGAATGTCATATAACATAGTGAGCTACATAATCTGAAAATGCTTAGCCCATTTCCTCAAGTCTGTGAAAACTAGCAAACAATAGTCAGATTTGGATACTTTCGCTGCTCCGCATATGAACATATTCTGTTCTCTGCAAAATTTGTTTTCTCCAATAAATGTACTGGAACAATCAACTTTCCTCTAATAATGACTATTTTTGACCTTAAAAAACACGTCTCCTGTTTGCTTTAAAGTGACAGGATTGGAGGGTTGATCCCACTTAAATTTCTAGGTCATGGTGCCACTTACTCAGTCTCATCTGAATCCCTCAAAGTGTTCTTTGTACCTGTGATGACTAGGTCATGCAGATTACAAGGATCACTTTATGAGAGGAGCGATACTGCCCCAGGTCTCCAGTGTTTATGTAGGTTCATGCTAGTTTAATATTTTTCAGGTACTTCCTGTGAAATAAACATAAATGCTTGAAAGCCTTTTACCTCAACTTCCAAATGTGAATTCACAATGAAACATATGTAAAATGTTTTTTTATATTTTCTATTTTCCCCCACAGGCAACCTTTCAAACACCATTTTCCAAACTCGGAGTCACTCCAGAAGGCAGTTCTTCTTTCACCTTCCCAGCAATTATGGGGCCTGCTAAGGTAACTTTTTATATAAAGCTCACACTTAAAATCTACTAGGCACCCAAGAAATTAAAAAATATGTAGTGATGCTGCTTAAGCAGAGGGGGGAAAAGACTGAGAGAGAAAAATTGTATGAGGCCAGCTTACCCAGTTTAAGTTTCAGAGTAAAACAAAAACATAATGAATACACGCTGAATAGAACATAAAAAATGAATAAACATATATATATATATATATATATATGTTACAAAGTAGATACATTGTGCACAAAAAGTAAATAAAGGCAAAAATCAATTTTCAAGTACATTATTATGTTTTATTCATTTTCTAATTGTTTTATTTATTTATAATGAATTGGGCTGTTAGTAGTAGAGAACTCTCAAAATAGATCTGAAGTAAATTTCTCAACCCTGTCCGTTGAGTCGCATTAATCACGCATGTCAAAGTTTCCAATAAGGAATGGAGGCCAGATATATCAACGTTTCGCAGAGTCCTCGCACCATGCAATGGGGTGCAATGGCAACACAAAACCAAAAAGTGAGATTTATCAAGCCAGACAAGGCCACCTTGAAAGCACACATAGAAAAAGGAGAATGCCTCTAGGATTGTTTTTGTGCAGGAACAAAAACAATCCTGCCCACAATGCAGGCACCCTTGCACAATGAAACAAGGGTGCCTTCGTTAGAAGTAGGCAGCCAATAGTACGCCACCACTAGGAAAGGACTGGAATGTGCAGTATACATGTGCATTCCTATCCTTTCCCTTTCACATAGTGTAGCAAGATGGCTTGCTGCGTTGCACAGTGTGAAGGAATTATAAATCTGCCCCTGTTTATTTATCCCTATAGTTTGATGTATGGCCTGGCTTTTGTATCTCACTTGAGTGGTTATGTGTACCCCTGTTTTAAGTTTTTTTTCTCATCTCCTTCATATGACATTTCCCTCTTCTTGTCACGCATGCTAGATTGGACCCAAAAGTGTTTATTAAAATCTGAGACCAATTAGATGTTCTACGTTATTGTAAGTCAACATTCTACCTTTTACTCTGATGTATGCAGTTGCTTTTTATTTTTTTGTACTATATCCTGAGGCTAAAGCTTGTCACATCCATGATACAAAGGGTATTTGGACAAAATATTTGAGTTTTGAGTATCAAGTTACAGAATTATCAGAAACAAATAATGTAATACAAAAATATTGTGATGCAGAAATATTGTTGTCAAGAATATTGATTATATACATATACCTATATTTTAATATAATTATTTATATATACTTATGCTTTATATAGTAGTACATTTTAAAAAATAACCCCAAAAATGTAATACAATGTAATATATTTTTGACAATACTGTTACATTTTATATATGTATATTTCAAAATACACACATTTACATATTATTCATATTTAGTATTAAATATGTAGATGTATTTAACTTACAGCATTATAATGTTATATAATAAAATATAATATTTAGGATTTATAATTTTAAACCATATATATTAAAAATGTTAGTTTTGTATGTTTTTTGATTATATGAATGTGAAACGATTTTCGTTTCAATATTATTTTAAGTATAGGGAAATTATATTTTTGTAATCAATATTTTTGACACAATATTTTCTGTATCTTGATATGTTGGTTTCACTATTCTGTCAGTGATTCGATACAAAGACCAAAGCAATACTACTATGGTATTCACTTTTATGCACTGGCGCACCATAATACCCTGTTTAAGCATTGCAAATTCCAGCTGACCGTTTGCAAATGATTTCTATTAGAATACTCACTCATCGATGTTTGATATCTGTTGATTTGCTACAGAGAAAATTCCAGCTGTTTCCTTCTGTTATGTTATTATTAGTGTATGGCCCTGACTATTTCAGCTGATATTTATATGTAACCAATTGACTTTGTATTCTTCATCCAATGCAAACAATGTTTCAGAGGAATAATGCACTAATTTCACACATTAAGTAAACCAATAATCATATATATTCAAAACATTTAAAAAACAGTGTGTAAAACTGAAGGCTAAAGGTTTGTATCCTGACATGTTCACTCCACCTACCATCACTTAGAGGTCGATAAAATGAGTACTACTGAGTTGGGTATTAATTAACACATTGCCAGCACCTACTAATGCAACAATTTACGTCAAGTACATACAAAAGTAAAGTCCAAGGGATTATGGGACAAGGACTAAAGGAAAAGTGTGTTTTCACTCTTTTGTTTCAACCAGGTATTCCTAGGGATTTCCATAGCTACACCACCACCTTTGGCAATGCAGCCATATGCCTCTTGACATATTGGTCCCAGTAGATCCAGGAGTGGTTCATTGAAAAAATAGAGGCGCAGGAATCAGCAATCAGGCAATTCACCCTGATGACTCAAACAACCTTCGATATAGTACAGCAGCCCTTTAAGCAGTGGCATCATCCGATGTATAGCACATTCGATGATGCCACTTGAAAACCCAAAACAGAGTTTACAAAACCCAAAATAGAGTTTTGTCCAGAAAAGCAACATAATCCATGCACCAGTTAAGTACAGTTCATATATAAAATTACCCATTAAATGATAAACAAGTACATTCCTTAATAAGTAAAATGAAAGAAAAGTGTCATAGCTCATAAATATACAACACACCTGCTTTACATCACAGGAACACAGACCTCTAAAAATAGGCATGAAAAATGCAAAATGGGTCAAAAAAATTACACTTGCAGCAGATAAATGGTAAGCAGTACCTGAAATAATCTAAAAAAAACACATGAAAGCAAGTGTGCAAAGAGACCACATGCCCCAACAAACAACAGAGATGCAATTAAAACACTAGTAAAAACAAGCATTGGCAAAGCCAAAAGGTCTGGCGTCAGCTGCCATCCTTTGGATTTTGCCACAGTTTTCCTTCTATTTTTACAGCTTTTGGAAACTATTTTGTAGTGAGGGCGTAGCTTGGTCAGTAAGATCGAGCTCCTTGTGACATAAAATGTGCGGTATTCTTTGAAACCGCATCAACCTGTGAGTAAAGGCGTTCTCAATATGCTGTACTTTATAATATTTTTGGTGTTCCCATACCCCTGTCGCAGTAATACATTTGGCTTTGTACAGGGCGATGATCTCTGCCAAAGTTTCTGGCCTAATGACCTAGCAAATCGAAAAATGCCCTCCACAGTCCTTCCCAGTTGTTGGGCTTTCATGTGAATGTAAGATTTCCACCCTAAAGATGAACTGAAAACAATACTGAAACAGCTAAAATCATTGTATTTTTTGTTTTAATAGCGTCCCCCCATTCTTAAGTGCATATATTTCGTGCATAGTGGCCCACAAGTTATAGTATACAATTTTAAATAATTTAACTTCAGGACCAAGCCTTCCAGGTGTTCAGTAAAAAGGTCTATAAACTTCTGCTGTGCATTTAGGGTGCATGCAATCAAAATCTAACGCCTCTCATGGAATTTATTTGAGACGATAATTCCCCTTGTGAGCCATATCGGACCGAGACTTTAATATTATTAGGTAAATGACTCAATAAGATGAATAAATTCAGTTCAACCCCCATTTTCTGTATAGCCTCCCATAGTTTGTCCCTGTAAACCAGATAAAAAGTGCTTGAGAGGTCAATGAATGCCATATGAATGGCACCCCCTTTTGCCCTCACATAATTGCTGGTAATCAAACTTAAATGTAATGTTTGCTCCACAGTCCCTATGCCTGGCCTAAACCCATACTAGACAGGCGTGAAAACCTTATTATTTTCAGCGTCTCGACTTGGGCGAGAATCACCTGTTCCAGGATTTTTACTGTTGCATCTATTAGGGGCATTGGCTGACAGGAGGCTGGGCACAATTTATCTCCCTTTTTTGAAGATGGGAACAAGGATGGTCTTTCTCCATGAGTCAGGAATTTCCCCCACCACAGTACTCCTTAAAACCTTTGTCAGTGCTGGGCCCCATAAATCTGTATTTGATTAAAAATTATCAACTGGGACCCCATCCGGGCCTGGGGCTTTTCCAGGAGTGGATTTATCTAGTCCTAGTACTACGTCACCAATTTCTATATGGAATTCAATGGGTGCTGGAGCTGGCTCTGGCTGGGGAAAACAATTACAGGCCCCATATAGGGGCAGGTCACTTTCAATAGGTTGAAAAATGCCCTTGAAGTGTGTCACCCACTGGCTTCCGGGATTGTAACTTCCAGCTTTGGCATATCATACTCAGAAAAAAAGAATGATTTATAACAGCCCCGAACCTCACACTATCCCTTAATGACGACACCAGGGCCATCTCTTCCCAGGCCTTTTCTCTAATTAACCTTTTCCTCTCCTCAAAAAGAGACTGGTATTCACCCCTAGCCTTTTTAACATCCACGGGATTGCATGGCGAAATTTTGAGTACTGCCTTTAAATGCTAATGCGCCGCCAAACAGAAGGCGTTAAACCATTGATGTGGAGAGATCCCAGGCCAGGGACTATAAATAACCAAACCATCAGAAATTGCTTCACATAGGTTTTTTAAATTCTGATAAAACTGAGGTATCACTGTATTTCTCATCCAGGCATGCAAGGATAGACTCTATATTATTGTGGACGATTTTCTTAGTGACAAGATCGACCTTTGCCTATTTAATGTGGAGCCCTTTCTTCTTCGAGAGGGCCATGTTACATTCCACCGATGCAGGATTTTTGTACGTTTTTGTCTCCATGGTGAAAGATACTAGGTTGTGGAAGTTTGCCACTATTTGAAATTTGAGCTAAGGGCACAGCAAATCCAGATATTAGTTTAAAGTCTATGGTAGTCCCTATGCCCCCCCATTAATGTTGGAATCTGTTCAATATTGTTTAACTGGGCCTCACCAAGGATTATTAGATTGTATATCAAAATTAGCATGTTCATAATGGCCCCCAACCTGGTATGTTTAAAATAAGCCCTGTCCTCACATTCATCTGGTAAAAAGCCACAAACATAATTTTCTCCTGTGGGACACAGAGTAAGCATAAAATCCTAATATAAACAAAAGTACACTGTTCCAAAGTACTATAACATACTAGGAGACCTGATGTCTCAGGAGCAAGAGCCCTAAAGCATCACAATGGGTGACTGGCATCATCATCGGGAATGCTCCACGCCGGGCCGGCACTGCAACGCCTGACGGGCTCCCCGATAGGGGGCTCTAAGCCGTGCTGATGTGATAATGACTGGTGGGTTCAAACTATACAGACCAAGCGTTAGTGGAGAGAACAGCAGATAAGAAATTTAAAATTGGTTATTCATCCCACAAGAAACATCATAATTTTAATCAGTTCAAAATAGGATGAAGACCAAGATTAAAAACAACCAGGAAAGTAACAGATTGAGTTATAATGCTCAATTACTTTCAAAGAGCAAAAAAACACAGAGGACTACAACTATTATGGTGCCTCTAAACTAAGGTCAACATGTTTCGCGTCTGCGGTCCAGTCGGATCCATTGACGCTTCATCAGGACCAAAGATAAATACGTCTTCTCCAAATAATACAAAAATTTAGAAATGAAAGAACCTAATTTAGGATAGAAAGGCAGTCACTTACGTCAAGCAAACTGGCTAAGTCAAAGGAAGGTCACCCTAGAAGACAAAAAAGTAAAAACACCAAAGATACACAAGTTGTGGTTACAGGGGTGCATAAGTGAAATACATATGTGATGGGTCAGTGTGAAAAATACGTAGAGTCTGGCTTACCAACCCCAATTTGAGATCAGGCTCCTTGGGAAGCGCATTCCAAGGACTCAAATAGACGCTGTTCATAGTAAAACAAGTGGTGTTCAGTAATGTATATTAGAGAAACAAATGAAAATTCACTTACACAAAAGGGATACAAAATGAGAAGAATTCCTTGCACAAATAAAGGATTAACGTATAAACCCTTTGTCATGTCTAAAGCGGTGGTACTCACAATTTTGTCGCCGGTCCATTGCCATGGACCTACCCTCTGGACAGCGCTCCCGAACCAAACTGGAACAGGCGCTGTCAGAGCCATACATAGACGCCTCGGGACATGAAAGTGAAAGTGTCTTCCGGCTTGCGCGCGTCTACTGACATCGTCATAGAGAAAGGACTAAAAATCAAGCCGGGTTGGGACGAAGGGTTTATACGTTAACCCTTTATTTGTGCAAGGAATTCTTCTCATTTTCTCTGCTTTGCATGATTTGGTCTCACGGGTCCCGGAGTTTGGACCATGTGTGTTTTTAATGGCTGCTTTAATTACGGGGTCACTCTGTGGAACACTCAAACAAACATTTGTGGCATTGATGTACCCCTTTTGTGTAAGTGAATTTTCATTTGTTTCTCTAATATACATTACTGAACACCACTTGTTTTACTATGAACAGCGTCTATTTGAGTCCTTGGAATGCGCTTCCCAAGGAGCCTGATCTCAAATTGGGATTGGTAAGCCAGACTCTACGTATTTTTCACACTGACCCATCACTTATGTATTTCACTAATGCACCCCTGTAACCACAACTTGTGTATCTTTGGTGTTTTTACTTTTTTGTCTTCTAGGGTGTCCTTCCTTTGACTTAGCCAGTTTGCTTGATGTAAGTAACTGCCTTTCTATCCTAAATTAGGTTCTTTCATTTCTAAATTTTTTTATTATTTGGAGAAGACGTGTTTATTTTTGGTCCTAATGAAGCGTCAATGGATCTGGCTGGACCGCAGACGCGAAACATGTTGACCCTAGTTTAGAGGCACCATAATAGTTGTAGTCCTCTGTGGTTTTTTGCTCTTTGAAAGCATTATAACTCAATCTGTTACTTTCCTGGTTGTTTTTAATCTTGGTCTTCATCCTATTTTGAACTGATTAAAATTATGATGTTTCTTGCGGGATGAATAACCAATTTTAAATTTCTTATCTTCTATTCTCTCCACTAACGCTTGGTCTGTATAGTTTGAACCCACCAGTTATTAACAGATCAGCACGGCTTAGAACCCCCTACCGGGGAGCCCGTCAGGCGTTTGCAGCGCCGGCCTGGCGTGGAGCATTCCCGATGAGGATGCCAGTCATCCATTGTGATGCTTGAGGGCTCTTGCTCCTGAGACATCAGGTCTCCTAGTATGTTATAGTACGTTGGAACAGTGTACCTTTGTTTAAATTACTTAAAGTGGGAGACTGTACACTGGACCATATAAACCTCCGGGTCCCGCACCCATTTGTATTTAATATTAAAATCCCCCAACCAATTTAAGATTATATTTTTTCCCTGGTGGGCAAAAAAAACATTAAAAAATATATCAAAATCACTCATCCCCTTTTCTACTTCATAGTTGAGAAAGTTATTATAGAAATTTATCAACAGAATATTAATCTGTCCACGAAATCAGTGATACCAGAAACTGTGGGGAATACAATTTATGGACAATATGAATGCTCAGAATTGTAACAGCATCAAAAGTAGCAAGGCCTCCAGATGCCCTTCCAGATTTTGTGAACTATGTTGTAGTGAGGGCTGTTGAGGTCTCCGTGATATAAAAAAACATTGGCTAAGTGCAAAAATATGTTTTAGTTAAAAAAAGTAGTCATTGCTATAATAGCCACTAGCACTGAATGGATCTACTTTTTGTGGATGTGCTCGCTATGAAAGAGCAGTAATTTAGGCAAATAGCTGAAGTGAGCTGACGTACTACCACACACTGAATATGAGAGTGGAAGCATAAATATGTGAATGACACAGCAACAATCCATCAGATGAAGAGGGCTATCTGTACACCTGTAGGAAGTCTTATTTATAGTTCCTTCCCCTTAAAAAACACAAAAGAGCTCCCTGGAGGTTCCAATATCTGTGTGAGGACTCACTGATGAAGCATGCCACTAGGAGTCCTAGTGTGTAAGAAGCATTTTAAACAGAAGGGGACACTCACCCTATGCAGCAGGATTGACAAACAATATACGAGCCACTTAGTGATTTCTCACTTCTGTATTTGGTTCCTAATTTGGAGGTGGAGGGCACAAGCCTAGTTTGGTCACTAAGATTGGGGGGGTTGTGAGCCACAGATTTACCGACAATCAGACTGGCATATAATGTTAAAATATATTATGGGACAAGCAGGATGCATGAGAGGGGCCTAAGGGAAATTTGAAAGGGAGAGGAATGTAGCTCGGTAGGAGTACTAAGAAAGAGAAAACCAGTGTTTTGTAAAATAACCAGCATTTTCGAGGACTTTCAAAATGGAGAGAGAGAGAGAGTATATGTGCATTTGTGTCTGTGGGATGTAAAAATCCTTGGTGAAATCCGACAGACACCACACCATACCCGAACTGAAAGCACCTGTAACTAACTATTTACCAGCAAACACATTTATTAGCGGGGTATAGCACCACAATCACCCCCCTTAAGCTACGCCCCTGAAGGCACCCACTTCCAGCTCCCCTTATTTTGATTTCGTGACTTGAGATCCCACCATTTTCGAGTGTCACTCTCATTCTAACTTTTTGATGCAGGGGTGTGAAATGCCAGTTCTTTCTTGTTTTGCTGTTGTACACACATAGGCCCATATTTATACTTTTTGACGCTAAACTGCGCTAACGCAGTTTAGCGTCAAAAAAGTTTGCGCCGTCTAACGCCATTCTGAAGCGCCATGCGGGCGCCGTATTTATGGAATGGCGTTAGCCGGCGCAAGCAGACCGGCGCTGCCTGGTGTGCGTGGAAAAAAACCACGTAGACCAGGCAGCGCCGGCGTTGGGCAAAAATGACGTTAGGGCGTCTTAAAATGGGGCAAGTCAGGTTGAGGCAAAAAAATCGTCTTAACCCGACTTGCGCCATTTTTTAACGACGCCCATCCCCCATCAACATGACTCCTATCATTGTAAAGATAGGAGTCATGCCCCCTTGCCCAATGGCCATGCCCAGGGGACTTCTGTCCCCTGGGCATGGTCATTGGGCATAGTGGCATGTAGGGGGGCACAAATCAGGCCCCCCTATGCCAAAAAAAATTATTTAAAAAAAAATAAAAAAATACTTACCTGAACTTACCTGAATGTCCCTGGGGTGGGTCCCTCCAGCCTTGGGTGTCCTCCTGGGGTGGGCAAGGGTGGCAGGGGGGGTCCCTGGGGGCAGGGGAGGGCACTCTGGGCTCATTTTGAGCCCACTTGTCCCTTAACGCCATGCCTGACCCAGGCGTTAAAAAGCGGCGCAAATGCGCCGTTTTTAGCCACGCCCACTCCCGGGCGTCTCTTTTGCCCGGGAGTATAAATACCACGTAAAGGCCTGGGAGTCATTTTTTAGACGGGAACGCCTCCCTTGCATATCATTAACGCAAGGAAGGGGTTCACGCTAAAAAATGACGCACATTCCGGGAACTTTGGCGCTATACGCCTCTAACGCCATAGTATAAATATGGCGTTAGTTGGCGTTAGTTTAGCGTCGAATTTGCGTCGAAAAAAACGACGCAAATTCGGCGCAAACGGAGTATAAATACGGCCCATAATAACTTACCTTTAAAGACATGTTCTCGAATCTTTTTGGATCTGATGTAATATTCTGTCATGTGTAGTGGGCTCTTGGCAAGCTCTTTCATTAAACAGAGTCTCAGCAAACTTGATTAATGTAATCAGGGAGTTCTCTCCTTTCTTAGGATCTTCTTCGGCTTTGAGCTTTCATTTTCATGACATAAGTAGCCAGTAAATGTTGCATCGCTCATAATGTGCATAGCAATTTAATTGTTTGAGTGGGTAACTTCTCATAACTGGTGTGTGTGTGTGTGTGTGTTTGTCACAGGGCTGTGGTTTGCCGTACTGTGATTTCATTGTTGCAGATGATATAATTCTGATGCTGCACAATGTGCTTTTTCTCCAGCTCTGTTGGTTGCCATGATGAATTTAATGTATTTTGAATTAGACAGCCTGCTAATTATGGCACAGTAGCACATCTATTTAAAGTGACTGGCAGTATGCCCAGCGTACAGCCTGTCTTTTAAAGTTCTCTACAAAATTTCGCCCACCATAACTGTGTACGTTTCTGAGCTTAAGTGCACACATTGTAAATTCCCAAAATGCGGAGAGGCGAACGTGTAATGTTTATTTCAGGACAATTCAAATATTCTCTATCTCACAAATTTAATGTGACTCGAAAAAGCACAAACATTCCGTGGTAATTAAGGTAAAATGTCTGAATCTTTCCTAGGCTGTTTGAAATAATTCCTCTATGTACCAACGGGCGAGAAACGTGTTGGAAAAAAAATGGGGAAAAAGATTGCATGGCTCCACCGAGGTTGGGTGATGGAGGTGGTGTACTCGTTTATAGCGAAAAAAAACTTGGGAGCATTCAAGAAAAATAATAGCCGATAGCAAAGCAAAGAATCTTAAGAGAGGAGGGATAGAAAGCACTACAATGCAAAGGGCCATTTCAGCCAGACTCCACTACAGTCCTCTAATACTGTTCATAGCTAACAAGAGGCCCAGCTCCCTTGTGACACCTTCAGCCCCTTTCTGTTTGTTTAGCAACAGTGTTTTGCAAAACTGTGTTTTGTGGCTTATTATTATTAAAACTTCCAAAATGTATTTCGCTGTGGCTAAAAAGCAAGGATTGGATGAAGAGTCTTGGGACAGGATTGTGGAGAAGTGTGGCTCAATGGTTAGAGCGGCAGACCCTGAAGCAGAGATCTGGCTCAAGACCAGGGTTCAAGTCCCACTTCGGCAGGTCTTGGGCTCAATTCCCTTTGACCAGATAATTCTCACCTCGGTGCCTAATCTAATTCATGGGTCCCACTCTGCAACTCTTGGCAATAGCTTGCTTAATCTCCACAACAGCCCCAACAGCTGCTTGGATGCCTGGCTTCACCCTGGGGGTGCTCAGGAGTGAGTGCCTCACAGGGAAAAGCCAGGAGGGGTTCCATAGCGGTATGAGTACAGCACCTTGAGACCCTAACGGGTGAGTAGTGCACTATACAAGTGCTAATTTACATTTATTTTTACATTTTACAGGAAGGCAAAGTCTGACCGGTAAGGGGCTTGTGAAGAATTCCTACCGAGGGTGGGAACAGCCAACGGGGTGACTGGTGTTCCTGGGCACAAGGGGCATTGCCCTGCCACCCTCCTGGGAGAGGCAAGAACAGGGAAACAAATACATAGCAGATAAAAAGAAATCACTGCTCCCAGACAGTGTGCTGAATCTCCTGGGCGTATTCTAGTGAACTTTGCAGATGCCCTACTGCGCAAGTGCCAACCAGGCAAGGTTTTATTTGTCCTGCAGGCACAAGCTACAGCAGTGACATCATCAGACAGGGAGTGCTGAATTAGGAAGCAAGTGATCCGATTGCTTTTGGAGCACTGAAAAATGGCCGTAGGAGGAGGTGGCAAAGCTCCATTCACTTCAAAGGCTGGGGCTGAGGCAGGCCTTTGAGGACAAGGACAGAGTGGGTGGCTACAATTTGTTGATCATCACAGAAGGGCAGGCTGTACGAGGAGTGCAGGGGGCTGCCCTCCTGTCTGTAACATGCTTAGTACTGCATTTTGGTTCACTTTGAAAAAAAATATTATGGAGCTGAGCATGAGAGAGTGCCCCTTATCCCAACTCCGTAGAGGTACAAGAGAAGGAACGAACTAGCTGCGGACAACAATTGCACTAGTGGGCTAAGGGGTAAGTATGCAGTTAAGCTTCTGTATCAGAAACATGTCAACCTTCCTCTCTTCTTTAGCATCGACAGGTGGGGTTCTTAATGGGCCTCTTCTGTCTGCAGGCTGGCAGACAAAGGCTTAAAATTAACTTGGGAAGGTGTGTGACTAAAAGGGAGGATGGGTGGATGAATGGATGATTGACATGGTGGATGGATATATGCATGGATGAACAAGTGAAAGAATAGCTCTAAGAATGGAGTAGTGGAACATAGAGATGTTGTATGGGTGAAAGGTATGTTGGATGGATGGACAGATAGATAGGTGTGTGGATGGATAAGTGAACGGGTGAATGGATGGCGAAGTGAAACAATGGATCAATGGATAATGAGAGAAAAGATGGATGGAAGAATAAGCCAAAGGAAGTATGGATGAATGAGCGGAAGCGTGAAAGGATGGATGAGTAGATGAATGGATGGAGTAAAAATATGGATAAATGAGCAAAAAGATGGATTAGTGAAAGCATGTATGTAAAGATGGATGAGTAAAGCAATGAATAGATGAGTGAAAAGCAGGGTAGATGGATGTCTGGATGAAAGGATGGATGGATGGAATGAGTGAAAGGGTGAATTGATGAATGGATGAATAGATGGATAGATGGACGAGTGAGTAAAAGGATGGAAGGCTGAGTGAAAGGGTATACGGAGGGATGTATGAGTGGATGGATGGATGAATGGATGGATGGATGAATGGATGCGACAAAGGATGGATGGATCAAATCAAATCAAATCATTAACATTTATAAAGCGCGCTACTCACCCGTGCGGGTCTCAAGGCGCTAGGGGAAAAGGGGGGGTTATCGCTGCTCGAACAGCCAGGTCTTTAGGAGTCTCCGGAAAGCGGAGTGGTCCTGGGTGGTCCTGAGGCTGGTGGGGAGGGAGTTCCAGGTCTTGGCTGCCAGAAAGGAGAAAGATCTCCCACCCGCCGTGGAGCGGCGGATGCGAGGGACAGCAGCGAGTGCGAGGCCAGAGGAACGGAGGAGGCGGGTGGGGACGTAGAAGTTGAGGCGTCTGTTGAGGTATTCCGGTCCCTTGTCGTGGAGGGCTTTGTGTGCGTGGGTGAGAAGTCGGAAGGTGATCCTTTTGCTGACTGGGAGCCAATGCAGGTGTCTCAGGTGTGCGGAGATGTGGCTGCTGCGGGGTACGTCGAGGATGAGGCGGGCCGAGGCGTTCTGAATGCGTTGCAGGCGATTTTGGAGTTTGGCTGTGGTCCCGGCGTAGAGGGTGTTGCCGTAGTCCAGGCGGCTCGTGACGAGAGCGTGGGTCACGGTTTTTCTGGTGTCGGCGGGGATCCAGCGGAATATCTTGCGGAGCATGCGGAGGGTGAGGAAGCAGGCGGAGGACACGGCGTTGACTTGCTTGGTCATGGTGAGAAGAGGGTCCAAGATGAAGCCGAGGTTGTGGGCGTGGTCTGTGGGGGTCGGTGCGGTGCCGAGGGCCGTGGGCCACCAGGAGTCATCCCAGGCGGACGGGGTGTTGCAGAGGATGAGGACTTCCGTTTTTTCAGAGTTCAGCTTTAGGCGGCTGAGCCTCATCCAATCTGCGACGTCCTTCATACCCTCTTGTAGGTTGGTCTTGGCGCTGGCGGGGTCCTTGGTGAGGGAGAGTATAAGTTGGGTGTCGTCGGCGTAGGAGGTGATGATGATGTCGTGCTTGCGTACGATGTTGGCGAGGGGGCTCATGTAGACATTGAAGAGTGTCGGGCTGAGTGATGAGCCTTGAGGTACGCCGCAGATGATCTCGGTGGGTTCTGAGCAAAACGGAGGGAGGTAAACTCTTTAGAGCGGTTTGCGAGGAAGGAGGCGATCCAGTCCAGGGCCTGGCCTTGGATCCCGGTGGAGCGGAGGCGGGTGATTAGGGTGCGGTGACAGACGGTGTCAAAGGCAGCCGAGAGGTCGAGAAGAATGAGGGCGACTGTTTCACCGTTGTCCATCAGGGTTCTGATGTCGTCTGTGACTGAGATGAGGGCGGTTTCAGTGCTGTGGTTGGTTCGGAATCCGGTTTGTGAGGGGTCGAGCAGGTTGTTGTCTTCCAGGAAGGTGGTCAGCTGTTTGTTGACGGTCTTCTCTATTACTTTGGCTGGGAAAGGCAGAAGAGAGATGGGGCGGAAGTTTTTCAGGTTGCTCGGGTCACCCGTAGGTTTCTTTAGTAGGGCGTTGACTTCGGCGTTTTTCCAGCATTCGGGGAAGGTAGCAGAAGAAAAAGAAGAGTTGATGACGGTCTGGAGGTGCGGGGCGATGATGTCGTCAGCTTTGTTAAAGATGAAGTGTGGGCAGGGGTCCGAAGGGGCGCCGGAGTGGATAGAGTTCATGACGGATTTGGGGCCAGATGTACAAACACTTTTTCCCATAGACACAGAATGGGTAAAAACCTTTGCTACATCTGGCCCTTGGTTTCTTCCGTGTTGATGTGGGTCCAGTTGTTGAGGGTGATGGCCGGGGATGCGGGTTCGGTGGTGTTTGGTTGGGTCTGGTGTCCGAAGCTGTCGTGGAGGTCGCTGATCTTGCGATGGAAGAAAGTGGCGAGGGATTCGCACAAATCCTGAGAGGGCGTGACGGCGTTGGCGTTGGCGCTGGGGTTGGAGAACTCCTTGACGATGCTGAAGAGTTCTCTGCTGTTGTGGCTGTTTTTGTCCAGTCTGTCGGTGAAAAAGTTCCTTTTGGCAGCGCGGATCAGGTGGTGGTGTTCGCGGGTAGCGTTCTTGAGGGCGGTCATGTTGTCAGCGGTGTGGTCCTTGCGCCAGGCTTTCTCAAGGGCGCTACAAGTTTTCTTTGATTCTTTGAGGGTGTCAGAGAACCAGAGAGGTTTTTTGGTGTTGGTCTGTCGATGCGTGCGTTTAAGGGGAGCAAGGTTGTCTGCGCAGTTGGAGATCCAGTTTGTGAGGTTGAGGGCTGCGTCGTTGGGGTCGGTGGTGAGGGTGGGTTGGTTGGCGGAGAGTGCGGAGAAGAGTTGCTCTGCAGGGATCTTGTTCCACTGTCGACGAGGGATGGGTTGAGTGCGGAGGTGGCGGGTCTCGCGTCGGAATGCGAAGTGGACGCAGCTGTGGTCGGTCCAGTGTAGGGCGGAGGCGTGGCTGAAGAAGACGTGTTTGCTGGCGGAGAAGATAGGGTCGAGCGTGTGTCCGGCGATGTGGGTGGCGGTGTTCACCAGTTGGTTGACGCCGAGGTTGTCGAGCAGGGTGGTGGTGTTGGGGTCGTTGTTTTGTTCCAGATGGAAGTTGAGGTCGCCTAGGAGGATGTAGTCCGGTGAGGCGAGGGCGTGCGGGGAGATGAAGTCGGCGATGGCGTCGCTGAAAGGGGCGTGTGGTCCGGGAGGACGGTAGACGAGGGATCCTCTGAGGGTGGTCCTCGGGTCGGTGCGAATCTGAAAATGCAGGTGTTCAGCGGCGAGAGGGGTGTCTTCGGTGGAGTTGGTGACGCTGATGGAGTCTTTGAAGACGATGGCGATACCTCCTCCTGCTTGGTTGGTGCGGTCTTTCCTGGAGATCTTGTAGCCTTCGGGGATGGCGGTGGCGATGTCTGGGGCAGAGAAGGCGTTCATCCAGGTCTCCGTGATGAAGGCGACGTCCGGTGCTGTGGAGTCCAGGAGGTCCCAGAGTTCAACGGCGTGTTTGTGGACGGAGCGAGCGTTGACTAGGATGCACTTGAGGTGGTTGATGGCGCGTGGGCTTGTGGTCGTGGTAGTTGCGTGGTGGAAGATGCGTTTGCAGGAGTTGCAGGCGAAGGGTCCATGGGTGCGTTTGGGGTGAGCTTGGAAGCAGGTGTTGGAGCGTCCTGGGTTGAGGGCATGGAGGGTGGTGGGGTCGTAGCGGATCAGCGGGGCTTGGGAGAGCTGGGGACCAGGGGTCATGGCGCTGGGCGCGGGCCAGGCGCGGACGGGTGCAGACGGGCTTGCCTCTGGCGCGCCTCCGGCGCGGTCCCGCAACGGCCGCCATATGAGGTAGGGGGGGAGGGGTCAGCTGGGGGCGAATGGGAGCTGGGGGGCGGGGGCGTGCAGGAGGTCGCGGCGGGAAAGCGCGAGGGAGGGTGGGGACAGGTAGAGTGAGAAGAGCTGGGGGAGGGGGATTTAAGGGTGGAGGGGGGGGTGAGTGTTAGGAGGTTTAGGAGATTAGGGAGAAAGATAGGAGTAGGGTTGTGAAGATAGGGGAGGGGGGGTTGTAGAGGTGGGTGAGGGTGAGAGGTAGAGTGAGAGGATAGGAAGATAGGTAATAGAGGGGGTGGCGGGAGGGGGGGAGAGATAGAGAAATAGAGAAAATAGGTAGATAGAGAAATCGAAACATAGAGAAATAGATAGAGAGATAGGAAGATAGGAGGAGGTGGAGAGTGAGGGAGTTAGATAGTGGGATAGCGAGATAGAGAGATAGGTAGATAGGAGGAGTGAGGGAGGTAGATAGTGAACGGGTTAGATAGGGGAGATAGAGGGGGGGATGCGAGTGAGGGAGGGGGATGAGGCAGGAGCAGGAGGGCAGGCGCGGGGAGAAGAAGACGGAGGAGGCAGAAGAGCCGAAGGCAGAAGACAGAAGACCAGAGGACCAGAAGACCGGAAGAACAGAAGAACAGAAGAACAGAAGAACAGAAAAACAGAAGAACAGAAGAGCCGAAGAGCCGAAGAACAGAAGACCGGAAGAACAGAAGAACAGAAGACCGGAAGAACAGAAGAAAGGAAGACCGGAAGAACAGAAGAAACACAGAAGAACACAGAAGAACAGAGAAGAACACAGAGGAACACAGAGGAACACAGAAGAACACAGAAGAACACAGAAGAAGATACAGAAAACGAAGAACAGAGGGCAGAAGACCACAGAAGAAGATGAGGAAGAAGAGAAGAAGAGGGAAGACGGGGAAAAGAAGAGTACAGAAGAAGATTACAGACGAGGAGCGAGGAGGAAGAACAGAGAAGAAGAAAAGAAGAAAAGAAGCAGGAGCAGGAGCATGGATGGGTGTAAGGATGATTGGCTGAGTGAAAGGGAGGATAGATGTATGAGCCAAAGGGAGGATGATGGATGGATGGAGTAAAAGGGTGGATAGATGGAGCGAAAGGATGGATGGATGAATGAGCAAAAGGATAGATGGATGTTTGAAAGGATGGATGAATGGATAGATTAAAGGGGGTGGATAAGTGAAAGGATGCATGATTGAGAGGATGGATTGGTTTAATGGACGGGTGTCAGTGGCAGCTCTCATTTACAGGTGCGGCTCCTCTCCACTCCCCGCCAGCAGCGGCAGCTGCAAACCTTTTCCCCCAAAACGATAGTAAACACAGTTTATTATCATTTTTTGGGAAAAAGGGTGGCCACGGGGATGACGAGCACTGAGGGGGAGTGTCGGCACTCTCGGGCCTGCCAAACACACATGTTCAGTGGGCTCTCTTCAGCTCGGCAAAACAGTTGCCAGGCTTGAGAGAGCCTGCACAGGCTCACAATCTGCCTGGTAGCGCCCGGACTGGGTGCTCCCAGCCAATCCTGACTCTGCTTTGAGCAGCGTTAGGAGTGGCGCAGGGCAGGCTGGAAGCCTGTGACTGCAGAGGAGCAGATGGAGTGGCATTGGAGGTAAGTGTTTTTTTTAATTATTTTATTATTTTTTAATTTAATCCCTCTCCTCCCTCTGCCCGAGTGCCGCCCCGCACCTTATGCTTTGCGCAAGCCGTGACTGCTCATTAATGGGCTCCATAACTACACTGCAACCTCCTTGTTTTGTGATCCATTTTAGTCCATCAATAGTGAATAATTATTCATTCTTGGTATAATAAAAATAAAATGCATGCCCGCTTCAGGTCCATCAACAAACTGAGGCAGCTAGTGATACTATTTGAATGCTGACACAGGTGCGTGAAGGTGCCTGCCCCAGCTATCAGAGATACTGTTCAGAGCTGGTGAAATCCCAGCACTGTGAGCATGTCTGTGTGACTATGTGTGTCAGTTAAAGTGAGAGAGAGTCACTGAAACAGTGAGTCAGAGTGAGTAAGAGGGAGTGACAATGAGGACAAGTATGTGGAAGAATGAATGTGAGTGAGTGAGGGGGAATCACAGTGAGTTTAACTGAGTGTTACCGTGTGTGAGGCACAGTAAGACTGAGTAATTCAGAATTAGTGAGAATGAGTGGGACTGAATGAGAAAGATTGGATGAGAGTAGAATGAGTGAGTGCGTGAATTAGTAAGACTGAGTGAGTCAAAGAGAGACAGTAAACTTAGGGGGTTATTTAGGCCTGCACCGCTTGAGTGCCACTTATTTAGACGCTCCTGTGGTGCAGGTCTCTCAGTCATATCTATGAAACGACGCAAAGCCACCCTGTGTGGCTTTGCATGCCCTTCTAGATATGGCGTAAGGCAAGTCAGCGCAAAGCAGTGCGTTGCCTTATTCTGCATCAAGGAGGCGTTCCATGGGTGTTGCAGTGGTTGTTCCCAGGCAACACCCTAGCTTTACAAGTCACATAAGCCTGGGGCAGCGCTAAAATCTTACACCTCCCCAGAGCAGGCAAAATAAGGAGACGGGGAGAAATGTTTTCATTCTGTAGTCTGTGCACATATGGAAAGAGGAAAAAGGCCTCCATGGATTGTTTTTGTGCAGGAAGGTGCCCTTTCCTGACCAAAAACAATCCTGCCAACAAGTCAGACACCCTTGCACCATGGTGCAAGCGTGCCTGCATTGGCGCTAGGCATCAAATTGTAAGCCAGCTAAAAGGACAGGAATGTTACATATCTCGTAAATACATTGCATCCTGCCCTTTCTATTTTCTGTAGGGCAGTATAGGAAAAAAACTTGTGGCTCTGTCTTACGCAAAATCTTTGTAAATGAGGCCCTTATTGCAAGCAAGAGTTGGAATCCGAGCCAAGGATTATGCCCCACCACTTTTAAAGGTCACCAGCAGCCACTGAGCCAGGATGCAGGAAGTCCCAAGCCCAGGAAAAAATTATGCCTGAGTATGCCAGCAGGGTTAAAAAGCGTCCATTGAGGTTACATGGGTGTGGGGAACTTAGGGCTAAAGTGCAGAGAGCAGAACCCACTGCACAGCATCAGCCTCACAATGTTGAACCACACAACATGCTAAAAGTATGATAAGGATGACTGTAAATGGGGGCAGTCATGCACATGTAGGCATGCATCCAGCAACTGTGAGGGGATGCATTGAGCAATTGATGTCAAAAGGGCCAAGGGAACAGTTGATGGAAAGGACAATGCCACAAAATAGCAGCTTGGAGTGGGCGGCCGGGGTGGGGCAGGAACTCTGGCCCACTATAGCGCCACCCATGCCCAATTGGGTGAGGGAGTTAACTCAATAACTAAACAGGTATCAAAAACAGGAGGAAGGGCAACTGTTGGTCCAAGGGTTAGCTGCAGGAGTCATCATCCCATACCAGTCCCCCCATGTTAATCACACTAGTCAAAACTTGAAATCCGTGCAGGAAAATCCTGATATGGCTAGACAAAAAGTGTCAAAGGAACTTCAGCTGGGTAGGATGGCAGGCCCTTTCCTGGAGCCACCCCTAAACCATTTTGTGGTTTCCCTTTTGGGTGTGGTCTCCAAAAAAGAAAAGGGGAAATTCCTCCTCATCCATCACTTGTCATATACCACAGGGGAATCTGTCAACAATTGACTAGATCAGGATAGATGCTCAGTATGTTAGGCTACACTGGAAGAAGCAATTGATTTGCTTCCGACAACACAAAAAGGGGTCTTGTTGGTGAAAGGGGACATCAAATCCATGTTCCGCCTTCTACCAGTACACCCTGACAGTTACTACTTACTGGTTTTCCTGCTAGACAACACATTCTATTATGACAAATGCCTGCCCATGGGTTTCGCAATCTCCTGCACTTACATTGAAACCTTTAGCAGTTTCTTGGAACCGGAGTTGAAAATAAGGTACCCGGAGGAGGTGACACCTACATTACTTGAATGATTTCCTATGTATTGGAAAACAGGGCACCACACAATTTGGGGACCTGTTGAATCACTCTGTAGAACTGACAGGGGAGCTCAGGTAGCCCATCGCACACAAAAAACGGGTGCCCTGCAACCCGCCTGACCTTCTTGTGGATTGAGTTAGATCCCTTGCAGGGTGTACGGCGGCTGCCACCATCCAAAGTGGAGGAACTAAAGCAGGTAATTGAGATACTACTCACAAAGTGAAAAGTGAAACCAGAGGACTCACAGAACATCACACTATTAGAGCTCTTCCTCATCATTGTGGAACACAGGCTCACCAACAGGCAGATTACACTTTGGTTTGACAACCATGCAGTAGTACAAAGGCTACATTTAGGGATGGTGCGCTGTCCAGCAGTGGTGTGCTTACCGCATCACCTGGTTGATTGCCTTCTGAGATCCAACATAGCCATTAGCGCCATGCACATTCCAAGCTGTGAAAATTTGGTTGCTGTTGCGATTTATCATTGTCACTGGAAGAGATTCAGAGAGCTGGAACCGCAAGTGGATCAGAACATGACACCCATCCCCAAATGGTTGTGGAGCCTAGTAGACCCAACTTAACAGCACTAGTGGACAGTGTGTAACCCCCAAAACGGTATTGAAATATCATGTGTTTGGAGTTGTTCTAAAGGGTGACCAACATACAGGGACATGGCAGTGTAACAAACAGGGATATTGAAAAATTCATCAATTGGACATTCAGGGGGAGAAACAAGGCTCGGGCACAAGCCCATATGAGTGCAGTGTCATTTTTCAAGAAGCTCGCCAAATGGAATGACCCTCCAAACTGCTTTTGCTGCAAGGCAGCCATGAAAAGGTAGGGGCAATTGCAGCCCAGGTACAAGGACTGGAGGCAGCCCATTGATTTCGCCAAACATAGGAGGAATCTCCATGGGCTGCCCAGCATGAAATGCAGGCAAGAACACAATTTTGTGTTGTTCAGGGCAGCATTTGCATTGGCCTTTTTTGGGGGTTTCAGGGTTAGCAAGCTGGTAGCCTCTTCTAGGTCCAACCCAAGGAACGTGTGCATTCGGGGGAGGACATGCACATAGAAGACGGTAAGCTGCACAGCCCACTGTGCAGGACGCCTAGTCTGTGGAGGGGGCAAGGAGGACTTTAGCCCCCAGACTCCCAAGCGGCAGGAGCCGTGGTCTTTTGGCACCATTGGGCACATTTGGGTCAGCTGCAAAGCCCAATGCGAGGGACGCCCAGTTTGTGGAGGGGTCCAGGAGGACTCTAGCCGCCAGACTCCGCAGCGGCAGGAGCCACAGTCTTTTGGTGACATTGGGTGCCTTTAGGTCATCTGCACAGCCTGTTACACTGGATACCCCGGGCACATCCCAGTCGAAGACCGCACCAAGAATGGGCCCGTCTTAGCCTGTCATCAGCCAGAAGAGGCTGGGCTGGCCACCCCCCCTAATGTTTACACTGCCAACAATCTCCTGATGCCCACAGTAATTGGTATCTTTACTTCTAATAAGTCATTCTACTGCCTCTAGTTGGTGCTAGGCAGTGGCACTACTAGGATTTTGGTTATACTCTGCTCCATAGTTTACAACACCAGAGGAAAGATGGGCAAATGGAAAGTAGCCGCAATACAGGACAGTTTCAAGGGCAATAAAACACTAGATCTATTTTTACATTAGGCGGTTAGAGCTATAGAAAAGTAGATTGAATCGGCAGAACCACAGCTGTCCATCGCAGCCCCTTTGACAGACCCTCTCTTGCCTCCACTGTCTTCGCTGTCACCTCAATTTGATCAGAGGGTTAACCAACATGGAGTTAAGCGAGATTTTTTCAAGGAGAAGTCGTCTACCAGCTTAACAGACCTATATATAGCTGAGCCTCCTTTGGTCACATCTGGTCCCGTAGCCAGAGCAACTGGGAATTCGGCTGTTAAAGGGAAGAGAGCGCGTGGTGAAAAACCCCTAAGGAATAAACAAGCACGTGCTGCTGGTCCCTCTAGCTGTGGGACAGAAAGAAGAAGTGGCGAACGGGACCAGGAGGGCCCTGTTAATCAAGTTGGTTTAACAATGGAGCACTTTGTGGAGGAGCTAGCCAAGAGACTGTGCCCTCTTGAAAACTGTTTAACAGCTATTGAAGAGAAATTGGGGAAGGTTGTTCAACTACTTAAAAGCAAAGACTTACTTTCCAAAATCTCTTCCCTTCAGCTCCAGTCCAGATGAGTTCAACATTGTCTGGACTGCAGGCTGGGGCTCTACTTCGCCCAAATGGGCCTCCATCGTGCTTAGAATCACATTGTTACATTGATCACAATAAAGTTACCTCCAGAGTGGGCAAACGGTTGGACCCCCTGGTCCAGTCCAGGAGGAATGCTAATCTGTCAGTGTAGTCTCTAACAATATGGGAGAAAGAGGTGTCAAACCAGTGGTCAGAGATGGCAGGGAGGTTATCAATTGCAAAGGAGAAAATAACCAAAAGGTGAAAGGAAGTAGCGATAGGCAGCCTGGGGCCCTAAATCTTACTCCTGAGGCCAGTCCATTTGTGGCAGTTATCACCAATGTTCCTAGCTTACAGGCAAATAGCTTGGAATCTTTTACCGAACTAAAAAGCAAGGTCATTCAACGGCTACATGTTACTGCTAACTTTCCATTCTCACTAGTGTCCTCAATATCAATGTTAAGGAGAGTGCTTGGGTGGGTATGCTGAACAAGTACTGCGAAGGGGACTGTATTGTCATAAATTTCAATTCTCCTACCATAGTTAACTAGATTTTTTTTAATTGCTGCAAAATTGGTCCTTTGGAGTCTTTTGGGGACTTTTTTGTTCGGACCTGCTTTTTGTGCAGACTTGCAGCTTTCTATCCCTGTACAGGTTTTCCTTTTACTCAGGGGTCGAAATCTGCCCCAGGAGATTTTACTAGTACTTGTAACCAGAGTGGTGATCCCCTCCTTCAACAGAATGTTTGTAGGCAGACTTTATCTGCACTGTCTGATGTGGACTGACGCAAAGATTTCAACAACCAGGGCCCACCAAGTCCCTCGGGGGTCCAAATGGTGTTCTTGGTATATCTGATTCTGGTGATACTTGCCCCCAGGGTGATTCGATACAAACTTTGAATCTATTGGGTATACCCTTGGCACAACAACAATGACTGAGAATTCAGTTAAAATCATCAGTGAGAACATAGCAGGACTAGAGGCCAAACTATCGATCCCAGATTGGGGAAATTTTATAGATAAGCATATGATCAGTGTATTCCAGGAAACATGGGCAGTGACAAGTATAGACCAGGGTAAAAAAGCTTCTGGGTTCCGGTGGGCAGGGTGTGTTTTGGCAGGACCTCAGGAAGCCTACTAATCTGGCTTAGTGGGTCCCTTAAGTGTAAAGTCAGAGAACTGGATGTGGTCTGTGCTGATTTTCAGGGCCTAGTTTTGTCCACTCACAGAGAGCACTCGCTTCTACTGGTAAACATCTATAATAGGAGCGTTAGAAGAAGTTGCGAATCCAAAACCCTATGTGCTTTGGACAATATTTTAGCTAACTGTAATAGTGCTTATCATGTCCTGATTTCAGTGTATTTTAATACCACCTTTGAACCCTACCCTGTGGCCAAGGATCTTCATTGGGAAGAGGACAGTCTATGGGAGATCCCACAATTAACTAAGAGTAATGGACATAGACTGACTAGGGCCGCACTTCAGATTGTCAACATTACTTTAACCCACAGCCTTTGAGCATGTAATGGACACTCCCGTTCAGATGCAAATCCCTCCCCCTCATTCAGACAAGGGACATGCAGAAGTCACGTAGACTATCTACTACTAGATATACATCTGTGGGGTCACATGGAAGACATGGTAGTAGCGGAGCATGAAGAAAGTAACCATGATCCACTGATACTTTCTGTTGGGAGCTTGCTCCCCTTTACTGGGGCTCCTGTCTCTGGGGATTTTAGGCCAACATATTATCGTGACAAACTACAAATGCAATGTTAAGTGGGAAATGATAAATTCCTCTCCATGCACTACTGCAACTATGTACCGATTATTGGCAAGCCATATAGAATCTATGCTTCAGTATGGGCAGGATGATGGTAGGATATTGGCTGAACACTTGAAATCATTTGACTGCCTTAATGTGTTGTTTGTTAATGAACTTAAAGGTAAAATGAGATATAAGCAAAAGGTTGGGTCGTACACCAGATCCTGTAGCAAAGCCAAATGTAGGCTACTGAGGGATCTCAGAGGGGGGAATAGATGTTTGATTAAAGAATCCAGAACAAACTATAGGCTAGAGTTGACTCAGGCCCAGAGATACTTGGAAGGAAAGAGTTGAGCAGCCCTTTTAGAAGCAACAAGGAGCAAGGACACCTGCAAGTTCTGGAAGTTGGTTTCAAGCGACAGTGGTGAATCCCAGCCTTTGACCGGGTCATCATTTTTTCCTGACCAGTGGGTCCAACACTTCAGTTCGCTCTATTACAGGAGAGATGAACCTGAACCCAGAGAGAAGAGTGCCTGCAGGGGAGAGAGTGCACCTCCAATTAAGTTCACCTTAGCTGAAACAACGGCAGCCATAACCTCCCTTAAGTGGGGCAAAGCCCCTGAGCTCGATAAAATATGTGCAACATTTATAAGTCAAACCTTGATATCTGGGCACCCTATACTAACACTGTTTGTCATGTGGTAGCTGCCAGCATGCCCATTCCTCAAACATGGAAGGAGGCAGAAATAGTCCCCTCTATAAGAAGGGAAATCCTAGCAATCCAGTTAACTATCGCTCGATAAGTCTGCTAGGCAATCTTCAAAAGATTTTTGCAAAGCAGATTTTGAATCAACTGGAGGAGTGGATTGAGGAGAGTGGGGCCATTTCTAGTTTGCAGGCTAGATTTAAACCAGCAGTTAGTGCAATTGACCAAGTTCTGAGGTTTGTGGCAATTAGATGGAGGACTGAGGACATCGGTGGAGGGAACTTATACATTTCCTTTATCGATCTCCGTGCAACCTTCGATCGAGTTCCAAGACACAAGCTGTGATGCACACTGAGCAAAATGGGCATTCCACTTGGACTTCTGAACCTGATTATCCATCTTGATGAAGGCACCTATGAGTGAATTAGATGCCACAGGAATGGTGAATTGACAGATATAGTTACAACTGAGAAGGCTGTGCGGCAAGGCTGTGTTCTTGCTCTCACCCTTTTTCTCCTGTACATCAATAATTGCATTGACTACCTAATCAACTGTGAACGATTCGCCACATCTGGCTGGTCAGAAAATACCAAGGCTTTTCTACGAGGATGATACCCCCACCCTGGTTAAATCACCTAGTGGTGTTCAGAACTTAGTCGATCAATTCTGTTTGTTCTGCAAAGATTTTGACCTTGAGGTCAATGTAGGAAAGAGTAAATTGATGATCTGTTGCCAGGGAAAGGAAAAGGTGAAGGCTAGTATAACAATGAATTCTGTTAATTTAGAAAGAGTCAACAAGATCGACTATCTGGGGTTTAGACTGATGGAATCTGAAAGATGGGATGCACACATCAGTAAAAGTGCACATTTAATATGTCTTGGGGCGATCTACTCTAAGTCCCCCATTAAATCCCATACTGGGAATATATAAGGCCCAGGTTAGAGGAGCTGCCCTGTAGGGAGCGGAACTGTGGGATTTTAATAACTATCCGAATATCCTGTTAGTCAGAGAAAATAACTTTTAAGGAACATCTCGAGGCTGGGGAAAGGCACCCCATTGATACCTTTAAGACTAAATCTTGGGTTGAACAATTTCTCAGAACATGCAGCCCTGAAGACCCCTCTGTATTTGATTTGTCTCTGGAAGACAGTAGAATTGGAACCTTACACGGAGGGATTCAGACATTTATTTCGAAGCTATAATTGGCTGGATAAGGTTAGTTGGCTGCAGGAAATAAAATCAACATGGGCTGAACTGGGTTTCCCCCAGTTCTGGGAAAATCCTGAGATGATCCCAGCCAATGCGGTCACACTTGTCAAGCAAACATTTTGGGAGAAGGCCAACAATCACGTTTCCCAGATGAGTAGGTTGGGCTGTCTGACAAATTAATTTCTGCTGGTCAAGCAGGAGCCATTTGTTGAACCTTTCGGGATTTGCCCATACCTGCTCATGCTCTTTTCCTATTCCTCCAGTTTCAATATCGTACTCTACCTGTAAACACCTACACCACTCGATGGTTTCCAAATGGCCTTTGTGAAAGTAAATGCAAACTGTGTCTTTCAGGTGAGGAAACAATTGAACACTTTCTTTTCTTCTGCCCCAAATATATGGTTCTAAGGCGAAAATTGATTATTCCACTTTGTAAAATCCTGGCTCTTTATGATCATGCTAATGCTTATAGGATTTGCAAAAGTGATTCATCAACAGTGGTAGTAAGGACCATTTCCAAATATTTGTCGGCTGCCTGGTTTTTCCATTGTAGAGCACTAAAGGCCCAGAGTAAGAGTCTACTATTGCAATGTTTTGCACATGGCTATTGGCCTAGCCTAAAACATGAATATTTCCCAATTTATATGGCTGAAGTTTTAGCCTTTTATCATTTTCCTTTTTCCTTTTTTTAATTAAAAATGTTATTGGATTTTAACTATTATAATGTAATGATATGTATTGCGCTCTATGGTCCCAATTATTGCATATTTCATGAGCTGTCTGAAGAATGAATTACAGTCTGCTCCATCTATTTGATCTGAAATTTTCTGGATTCCAGGTACTATAACGAGATGTTCCGTACTGCTCATTATGGGCTCTATTGCTGCCGATTTTTAGAGTTGTTGGTATCATGAACTAGAGGAACCATCAATAGAGCACATCGCTTGTATTACATATTCTATTGTATAACGTATATTCTGCATTGTGGTATCTGCAATTTTATCCTTTTTTCTTTTTTAACTGTGTTCCTGGTAAAAAATAAATGTTTGACTATGAGATTTTATATTTCGATATGTCAATAAACTACTAAACATGTAGTAAGGATGTGTACATGGACATACAGCGTCGTGGGTCAAAGACAGATCAGGAAGCAAGGGTGAATTATACGCACCTAGACTGTCTGGATGACAGCGAGTGTTACCCTGTGTGCCTGATGCGTGAGTACTCGTGGCACGGACACCCCAGTGGGCATCCAATATTCAAATATGAGGATGTCTCTTGCATCAGCCAGTTTCAATTTATGGCTGTATTCAGTGTGACATTAAGCAGAGCGGGTCTGCCCCCAAGGATTTTTGGGTCACTCTCCTTCCGCATAGGTGCTGCTACAACAGCAGCAGCAAGCAGGTTTAGTGAAGAGCACATAAGGTTAATTGACTTTTGGGCCTCCGAAGCCTTAAGGATCTACATCGGTCCTGCGGTTCTCTGAGTAGTGTTACTTTCATACCAGGGCTCCCCAGAGTGTTTGCCTCCTGGGCCACTCCATTGTGAGGGCCCAGCAGAGGGTGGCAGAACAGAAGGACTGCATAAGGGTTTGGGTACAGGACACGACAGTAATATATCTGGGAAAACCAGGCATGAGGTGATACCAGTTGTTATCCACCATCCAGAATGCGCTACAGTGGAGACAGAGGCTGGATGCTATCCTGGTCCATCCGAGGGGGACTGTCTTAGCTTGCCTAGGGAGAAATGATTTGCTGGGGACAAGGTTAACTGGCCTCAAGGCAATCAACAGACTTGTTCGCCCAGCTGAACCCATATGGTCAGAAGCCATAGACTGGTTTGAGTGGGGTGGGGCAATTGATCATAAGGTGGTAAAAAAAGTCTAGGAGGAAACCGAACTGTAATCTGTATGGCAAAAGAGCATAAAGCCATTGGACGGGGTTCATCCGGCATGGACTCATCTATCTCAAAATACCAGGGAACTATGCAGCAGATGAGGTCTTTATGGCCAGAGTGGGTACAGACATGTTCTTGCTCAACATGGTAGGAGCTCTGCAACAACTAGGCTTTACATAAACAAGAGATGCAGAGGACAGGAAGGAGGAGCTGCCGGCAGTCGGTGAACCACGGGCAGCATGGCAGAGACAACACACAGAAAACAGCTAAGAAAAGCCCACTAGCCCACAAAGAGGATCGGCTCAAAGAGTGACCTTGGGATGCCTCACCACAGGGGCACTGAGGTCAGATGAATGGCAGCAAAGACTCAGCACCATGCAGACACAACACTTGCAGCCCAGGCAAGGCTTGACGGTTACCTACACAAAACTTATGTAGCACGAAAAGCCTAGACGCTGCAAAACTTGACACCTAGAAAGGGGCTGCCACTCAGGATTGTGCTGAAATTCTGTCAGGAATTAAGGATGAACCAGGCGATTAAGGGACTGATTGCTAAGAATTATAACAGGCACAGGTTGAGAAGTGTCTTGATGCATGGAATGTACGAATGACCGTTAACTTGTAATACTGATCCACAATGTTATTTTGATGTTAATAGATTGTGGCTGTTACACACCAGCAAGTTGCATCCTTCATTATTAACCTTAGGGGAGGAAGGAGGTGTCCATAGATATCCAGAAAGGCACAGGATGGTCACTCATGCATCTGGGAGGGGTTAGGGTCACATTGACGTCAGCCACTTGGTAGTTAGTAATTATCTTTTAGCTGTTATGTGACACAGATGCAATCTGTGGGCTTAAACTACTGTGGTCCTGTCATTTGTGGAGTCAAAGTGAACCTCTATCTTTGTAACTAGGGACAAAGGTTTATCTCTAAATTTTCTTTTATCACTTCTGCTGTTAGTACAGGAGAGGCATGGAATATGTGAAAACATGGTTTCTTTTTTGGATGACCCACTTTCTTTGTTTCCTTATTGTAACAATGTAGTTTAAAAAAAAAAATGTTTTATTAATTTTCCAACAACTGACGGATCAGACATGGCAAACAATTACATTTCATATGATAACAAGGCATTATCCGTGCCAGGTAGACTGCACTAATTAAAATGCTGACCCTTGTGAAACATATATCTGTCCATACCTATCAACATTCCAGTACCAGAAAAAAAATATTCTTGCAGACTCGAACCCTCCTTTCTCGCCTTTCCTGTCTGATATGAACAGGTGAACAGTCCTGTATGCGTTGGGAAATCATGATGCTTCTTTTGGGGAAGGGTGGCCTACATTTCCATTCTTTGAAGCTTACTTTCTTTTTTATATGCCCATTTTGTGACTTATTCCAATCACTTTGCATTCAGTGCCCTGCTTGTGATGATGGAGAGGAAACAGGTATCAAGTCACATGGCAACATCCAAAATGCTAAGCCCAATAGTCCTAGCTCAAAATGGAGGGTTTAAATGTCACCTGCTGTTATATTCGCTAAAGAAACCACAACTGCAAAATCCCCTACTCATAACAACAATGGCGACATTTGTTATTGAACCACTGAGCAGGACAGACATGCTGAACATGAACAGCACTGGCCTGTCCTTATGGGCGGAGGGGCCCCACCACAACACCTTTTTCCTGACCTTTAGAGTGTCTGTCATGCTGAGCAAAGGACAGCCTGACAGACACTCTTCTTGTTCAGATCAGGCAGCTATGCTCTATACATGCATTAAATGCGCTTGTGCCTTGCTTCCTGAACTGAACTTTTTCAGTATGAAGATGTCACAGCCCTGTGGGAGTAACCTCCTTAACTTGGAGGACCTCTCTCTCATGATGAGATGGAGCGTCACAGATAGCCTTGAATCTGGGTGCTTCCGTTTTAAGCCCTGAAGTGTCCAGGGCCGAGTTTGTATCACATGACACCTCACCACAGAGTAGGATTAGGTCAGCAGTCTAACTGACTCTATCCCACTCTGTGACAAGTCAGAAACTGAGGAGGCAGCAGTCCCATCCTTCCTGGAACCTCAGAGGCTTCCCCTCCTGCCATATGTGAATTTGCAGCTGGTAAGTTTTGTGTTTGTTTATTATTTGGTGCATGCGTGTGTTTATGTATCAATGTATGTATTTGTGAGTGCATGCTATTAATGGGTGTGAGTGTGCATGTGAAAGCATGGGTATGAGTGCATGTGCATGTGTGTGGTCCACCTGCGCCCCCCCTTCACCAAATTACCGCCTGCCACTAATCACATTTTTGGCTTTATATTATTGTAAGACAAATGACCTGAACACAACGCCAGGTGTCTTTTTATATTTTCGTCTGAGGTATGTTGGCAAAGCTAGTTATTCTACCTTCCTCAACGAACCCCTGAGATTGCTACTGTCATTCAAACTCGGTAATAGGTGAGGGGTGTCAAAGATGTATGCTACCATGGAATAGCTGAGGACAAAGTGGTCACTAACCAGGCAGGCATGAGAAGGAGATGGGTTGATACTAGACCACTGGCATCAGAAACTCATGTGACACAAATATCATGTCCTAAATGTCACCTACAAAAATACCAGCCCATTGGAATTAATAACAAAAAATCTACACCCAATAGGACAATATTTTTGAAAATTTTACTTGTTGCATGTTGTTTTTTTATACAATATTCTGTCTCAGTTCAAATAGGTACAGATTAAGTCATATTAGATCACCATTCGTTTTTCTGCTGTGTCCAAACTTCTTCTGTTTCTGTGAATTGCGAACACCGTTTGTAGCATTTTAAGTTCTTACAAGGTGTTTGTTTACTAAACACCAATTGTCCTGCACACACTGCACCCCTTGTGAAGTCATGCCTGTCGCATTGAGTTGTCCAATGGGGCTAAGCTGCTAACTCAAACAAATGCTTGTCTCTGCAAGGTGATTAATATGTAATACCTGTCTTATCAGGGACTGAAATGAAGTGTAGGTCAAGAATAGTTATAAATGTGTTGCTTTGCAGCTTTTCTTAGCTATGAAACGGCCAGCTTTAAAATGAATGTGAGGCCCGAACCTGCTCCCTCCTATGCATCTGTTAATGCAAATATACTGCTCAGAATTCATTAATGATTGTTTATGTATTTTGAATTATGAAAAATGTAAAAAAAAGACTAACGTAGAAAAATAATGTGCACGTTTTAAAATTTGCCCTCGGAGAGTGACTATCATGGTTCACGAATTATATTAAAGAGCAATTAACATATGTGAATTATTGAAAATGTATAATAATAATAATAATGTAGTAGTATGTAATACTGGGACATATAACTTATGTTTGCATTATATTGTAGAGCTTAATTTAGCCAAAGTTGTGGCCTGGTTTTGTTAGGCCACATGCAGAAGCTGAATATTAACGTTCAATGTAGAAACGCTGATGTGCTGATTTGACCGTGAACTGCTTATTGTTTAATAAAATTTTCTCAGCTAGAAACCTTTGCATGAACCGACGGCCAGGAGATGATGGAATCAAAATTGGGTCAAGGACTGTGTAAAGCATTCGGAGTGTACTTTCCGAGGAGTCGAACAATAGAGACACTGACTGGAGAAGAAGATGCAACATATTCGATACCTGACGAGCCGGATGATGAGGACATCGTAAAGTGAACCAATCAACTCCATTGGAACTGTGTAATGCTAGAACTCATAGATTTGAATTATAAGTATCATTGGGTAAAATAAAATAGTGTGATTAATTGACCAATCAGGAACTGGGGAATAGTGTGGGTGACTTTGATATAATGCTGTGACAAAGGGAGAAAACTTTAGAATAGATCGAGAGAGATGTTAGGTGCAGAGAGACCTTGTTTCGAAATTGATGCGATATTGGGGAGAAGACTTTTGCGATTATGTCATTGGGCTCATGCTCTTTAGAGCCTGATGTGATGCTGATCCATTGATGACCTGACAATGAAGGCTGACTTGTTGCTGATCCATACTGAGGATAGGTAGATGTGGCAATGTCACTGAATTAACTTTGTGCCTTTTCTTTCTAGGTACCAACTGCCCTGTCTAATGGTTTTTCTTTTAGCTAGATGTTTGTCAAATTCATGTTCTAAATTGTTTTTGCATGACGTCCCACATGCTGATGCTAATCTGGGTTAGGTGAGGTTCCTACCTATGACATTGACAACGCAGAGACAAATGCTTGACCAACTGATTTGCTGAACTCTGTTACTCATGCTGACTTATTCATTCCTGATTCGATTATTGACTTATGCTACTGCTTTAGAATGTACTCTGATGCAAGTTTTGATTAGGCTATGTTTTTGGCGCCTTCTAATGAATTAATACGGATTTGTTGACTCGAATAAAATTTGAACGAAGTTTCATGGATTAGTAGTGTAACTAATAGGGAATAAAACTACTAAACAACTAATGAGTTGTGGTTATTCATGACTGGAGGGTCATGGGGTGTTATGTTTTCTGATTATTGACGATGATGACTAATGTTCATTGAATTGCGTATTAATCATTAGTGTGACTGCAATTAGCCTAGCTAGGATACTCCATGCGAATCAAAAGGTTCATAGACCTATACGTGTCCCCTTGTAAGTTTACTTACTAAGGACCAGGCATGCTAGCACATCCCTTTTCTATGTGTCGTTCTGTTTGCACTATCCGGCATAAATACATAACTTTGTTTCTCAGTTTTTAAACAGTGTGGGATGGGAGGTTTGTATGGTGTGTGATCCACTGTAAAAAAGTATAATAAAAAAGTTATAGAAAAATGAAAACCTGAGCTCTCGGATAAAGAAATGTAACTCTAGCTCGTGAAGAGATTATGGAGATCCTGGCCCAGCAGTCATGGATATCATATAGGTCTATCTGTGGGTAGCAATTGCTCTCTATCACTTGTGTTTTCATAACGGTGGCAATGTCCTGGTTACCCCTGGGCTTAGGGGTCAAGCTAGCAGGGACCAGATAAAATGTAAACAGGGTTCCATTTAGCCATTCTTTTCCCTTACCCTGGCATCCCAGCAGCAATTACGAGCATTTGGAGGCGTTAATGGTGAGACAACGAACATTTTGCAAGATGTATTAAGAGTCAGGTCACAAACAATGATAGCAAATTCTGCAACAATTTGCAACCATTCTCTGACTTTGTAATGAGTCCTATCCACTTATAAGCCGGGTCACAAAACCTCCAGTCACACTGTTTGCAGGGCAATTTGAGTAATAAATATTAGGCAAGTCGCTATTGCGACCAATGTGACTGGCTGCAAATAAAAGAATGCTGGCCTGTAAGGAACAGCAGACCACTCCTAAATGCGGAGCATTTACCTTTTAAAGATATCATGCTCCTTAATGGAACTAATGCTGTTAAAAAACGTTTCCCTTTCAGAAAAGCATTGGGGGAGCAAACAGTGCTCCCTCACCCAGCTCACTGCTTACTCTGCCCAAGGATGCTGAATGGAAAGTTGTCCGGGGAGAAGACCACCTTGGTGAATCAGTTATCACCCCAGCTCGTCGGTCAGTAACTTGTCAATTGTTTCACATGTTAATTGAGGTCACAAACCATGGATACATTCCTCTTCCAATCATAAATAAAAAGGGAATACCATTTCACACCTCCTATTTGTAACACTGTGAGGTTCAAAAAACACTTTTTCGAGTCAGGAAAGCACACTTAAGGGGTTTGTACATTTTATAAAGCTCATTTTGCGGTACCAAGGTATGTGATTTTGCAAATTGGAGGATTTGTAACTGCAAAATGACTTTGTGCATCTGACCAATTGCGTTGTCTAATATGTAAAGATGTATGAATTTATTCCTGCTGTTGCTGGCATCAAGGTCAATCAGCTTGCTTGCCTGCAGGCCACAACATTTGTCAGGGTGGCAGCAAAAGTGAAATGAGTAGATCAGCAGAATTGACGAAGCTTAAAGGACAATTCCAAACGAAGTGCTACCTTTTACTCCACTTGTGATGATGAAGACAGTCAGTTGCAATCCTTTGAGTTAAACTATTCAACATAGGCTGAGAGCAAACACCAGAAAGGCTACAACAGAAACTCCTGCTGCTCCTAAAAGGTTTCAAGACGAAGATATTCTGCCTAACTTAACAACTGTATGTGATAAAGAACAGTGAGAAGTCTTCATATTATGGCATTTACCACGCAATGTCTTTACTACGCACCCTTTCTAGGCAATGCCTTTACCATGCATTGCCTTTACCACACAGGTCTTTATCTATCTATATCTATATCTATATATAGTAGGTAGTTGTAGCTAGGAACATGTTTCCATAGTAAAAACATTTATTGACTTGCCTATATCTTTGGCACCGTTTGACGAATCTCCACAATTTTTTTTTTAAGTGCCCTGCTGATTCTTGTTGCGCACGTAAAGTTTCAGGGTGATCTATCAAGTGCGGGCTGAGAAAAAAGGGAGCTTAAAAAAGGTGTGTTTTTCATTGTAATTCCTTTGAACACAACTACAGCCCGAATGTCTGGATGGAATTACATCAAATTTGGCAGAAAGATAGCTGTTGGTACGCAGATTGTGCTTTTGTTTATTGGGTGTAAAACCATTCAGTAGTTTACAAGAAATTAAAGAAAATCTAAATTTGTATATCTGAGGTCACGAAGACTTTGCAAATATGGGCGAATTTTTGTGAATACGCGTGCGCATAGAAGCACTGTAGTGGGCTGGTCACAACCTGGACAGAAAGTTGTGGTCGCCATTTTATGGTCTCAGGACATGGTCCCTGGGACTGAAAAACATAATGAAAAGTAACAGAAGGGGTCAAGGTGGAGATACCCTGCCACCAGGGGTGTGATGTAGGGGTGTTTGAGGGTCAAATTATGGGTTTCAAATGATTGTTCTTCACCATGGGTGATATTCACAATTAATAAAGATTAATCACGAATAACCTAAAAAAAGTAAAGAAAAATTCACACTCATTCATACACTAATTCATTCACTCATATCTTCACTCAGAGACTCATGCGCCCATTCACATACCCACTCAGACACTGATGCACCCACTCATAGAACCACTCAGACATTCACGCACCCACTCTCAGACCCCCTCAGACCCTCATGCACCCACTCACAGACCCACTCAGACCCTCATGCAGCCATTCACACCAGGATCGGAGCTATGCAGTTGCCAGACATCATAATAAGCATCACACTACAGATTGGAGAAGTATATCCTTTTTTGGTTTGGCGCAAATAAATACATATGAACGAGGTGGAAACAGAACATTACTATTAAGACAACTTGAGAGTAAATATATTATCCAACTCCGCACAAAGATACCGTACGGGTTGAACATGGATGAAGAACTATTTGTACATCTATAAATGGAAATAAACCATAGAAAATGCACTTTGGAACAGATAATTGACTATTGTGTGAACAATTTAGATAATAATATCTGGTTTCACATTTGGGAAGCTATCTTCATCATCTATATGAAGTTGCAATTTTTGCATTATCTCACAAAGTGTTTTTTGTAGGGTATTAAGTTGATATTGGAGTGAGAAGGTGAATGGAGATGCAGTATGGAATGTTTTATATACGATTAGATATCTAGAGATATGAAGCACTCAGTCAATGTGCATAAGAAATGTTTGTTAAAGATATCTAAAATAGTGAATTATCAAATCACAATTTTTTTTTAGAAACTCTATATTTATTGATTGCTTTAATTTGGAAAACTATCATCATGATCAACATCGTTCGTATTCCATCTGTAATGGCACTTACCGCATTTTCCGTGACATGTAGGGCACTTAGCCAATATTATTGTGAGAAGTGGTAAGATGCATAGTATGGAATCTTCTTTTTCGTATAATATTAAGCACTGAGCTGATATGGGAAGGAAATAACCAGTAATGGAATTCTAAATGGCAATTGACCATATTACAAATGAGTTTTAAAAATCCTTCCGTTCTCAGCATTGATTGCACAGGAATAGCTGAAGTAGTGGATATAGAGTTCATGAGAGTCAATTACAATTATCACTTTTAAATGAAATTGTGGAAATAATATATCCGCTTGAAAATTGAGTACTGTTCATGTTGCCTATTGCTATCACTATAATGTTTCTAAAAAATATTTTCTAATTTTCTTAACTTTTGTATGCTATTGTTAGATTAGACTACTATACCCAGAATGCATTGGTATGGGAGAGACAAAACTTTACCATTTAAAGAAAAGAGAACTGTGATTCCCTAACCGGGAGCAAGACTCAAGTGGAGTTGAAACACGTTGGTGGTTGCTGTTTTGTTGAATAAACATGCTAGAAAAGGATTCTTTGCAGTGCGGTAAACATTTCTTTTGATATATTATTAATTTGAGGGTGATCTCCTCAGTTACCAACACCGGCAGCTGAGTGCACCTCTGAGACTGTGACTCTGGCCTTTTGCACATACACACATTTATATTCACTTAAAAAACAAAAGGTTACAGGGACGTTATTTTTTTTTTTATTATTTTTTTTATTGAATATTTTACGATATAAAAAAATACAACAAACAAACTTGCCAGTTATCATCATTAGTGTGTTACATATAGTATGCTATTAGGTGTCATACAGAAAGGAACATATTACAATAGTCATCATGTCCATATCAATAGGGATTACAAGCACCTAGACTGGGTACAGGGGCTCGGAGGGTCACAACATTCTGCTTTAGTGTGCAGAAAGGGCAGCCGCGGAAGAAAACAGAGGTAGCGGTCAGGGTCACGCTAGTGTTACAGGCATTCCCTCCATGATGTGAGGGGAAAGGAGTGCGATGTATCCCCGCCGTCACCCCCTTCCCAGGGATCATTCACTTAGGGTATCTACCTCCGATTCCCTGCTCTGATGTTCCCGAGCCCAACTCACAAACGGATCCCAGATGTCACGGGGCCTAGATGCAGCCGGCATTAACTCCCAGAATGTAGTTAGCTGCGTGTGCCCGTAAGTTACATCCGCCAGCCAATCCCTCACCGCGGGCACCCTCCGCCTACCCCAGTGGATCCCCACCCGTCGCTTAGCAAACAGTAAAAGTAATGCATGTAGCCTGCGCACTGCTGGCGGAGTGTCCCTGACATATCCTAGTAACCCAAGCAGAGGGGAAGGGACGTCCGAGCGGCCCACTATCTGGTTTACCGATACAAAAATCTGAGACCAATAACCCTTCAACTTTGGGCAGGACCACGCTATATGTAAAAAAGAGGCCGAGGCCGACCCACATCGCCAACATTCATCCGTCTCCCTAAGCCCCATTTTTTTCAGGCTGATGGGGGTTCTGTAGAACCTATGCAGGTATTTAAAATGTATTAAACGCAGCTTGTAATTTGGCGAAAGCTCAGTAAGCTGCCCACAGCAGAACTACCACTGTTCCTCAGAAATCTCAGGCTGGAGCTCCTCGTTCCAATACAGCATAGATTTAGGCGCCACCCCCGGTGTCATGTTTTGCATATGGCGATAAATACGAGTTACTAGCTTTCGGGGAGAAGGGGAGCCCACCACCGCCTCCAAAGCTGTAAAGACCGGCGGCTCGTCAGGGAACCCTCCGAATAGTGTCCGGCACGCCGCACGTAGTTTATGGTACAGAAATAATTCGTAAAAAGGCACAGTACCCCCCTCCCCAGGCGCCGGGGGAGTCATAAACTTGCCATTGGGAAAAATGTCCGCAAAGGTGCGGAGATGCATCCTGTCAATCAGGTGACCAGCTATCCCATCAGCCACACATGGCAGCATCGGGTTATGCAGAAAAGGGAGCGATGGAGCATACAACAGTGGGACCCCGGCCCTCCTGCGCAACTCCTCCCATACCCACTGCAGCATCCTAGCCGTATCTACATCTGCTCTAGGACGCCTCGCCTTAGCGCATATCGCCACTCCAACTGGAAGGGGCGCCACCACATCCTGCTCCACTGCCACGTGAGGCTGAAAAGGGACAGGGTGGGTCCAAAAATGCAAGAACTGAGCCTGAGCACAGAGGGCATACAGTTTTATATCTGGGGCACCCAAACCTCCCTGTCGCAGCTGCAGTGCCAGCGTGTCCCACGCTACCCTGGCCTGTCCGCCCACCCACACCAGCTCCACCAGGCATGACCGCATAGTGGTAAAGAAGTGTGCTGTAAGCGGTATAGGTATATTGACAAATAGATAAAGGAATTTGGGCAACACTATCATTTTTATCAACGCGATCCGCCCGGTTAGTGATAAGGGCAGGGAAGCCTATAATTTCACTTTCTCGCTCAACCACATCATAGCCTTGCCAAAGTTAAGGCCCCAGATCTCCTGAAGGTCTCGGCTGATCCAAATCCCCAGATATTTGACTTTTTCCGCCTCCCAGCGCAGAGGGTATTCAGAGCACACCTCCGCAGTGCCGTCCGTGAGGGGAAAGATTACCGATTTAGACCAGTTAATGGAGATGCCCGCGAAACCCTCGAATCGGACAAATTCCCGCAGGATGGGATCCAAGTTGTCCGCAGGATTGGTAAGATAAAGGGTCACATCGTCCGCGTATAGTGATATTAGAAGGTTTCTAGAACTGAATCCTATACCTCTTGCAGTATGATGTTGCCTAATCCTCGCTGCCAGCGGCTCCATAGCTATGGCAAATAGCAGTGGGGAGAGAGGACAACCCTGTCTACTACCACGCAAGACAGGGAACGGTTCAGACACCAGGCCATTCACCCGCACTCTGGCTGTAGGTAAAGTGTAAAGTAGGCGAATTTTCTTAAGCAGCAGCGTACTGAAACCCATCCTTTTTAATATATGGAATAAATATGGCCATTCAATTGTATCAAAGGCCTTAGTGGCATCTAAAAACACCACGGCAGCTCTGACCTCGGGGTGTAGGTAATGTAATGCAGCGAAGATCGTTCGCAGGTTGTGGGAAGTCGCCCTTCCCGGTATAAAACCGGATTGGTCAGGGAGTGCGACCATCGACAACATTGGTTGCACCCGGTTCGCGAGCAGTTTGGCTAAAATGTTCACATCTCCATTAATCAGAGATAGGGGTCGGTATGAGTTTAGATCGTCAGCAGGTTTATCCGGCTTCAGCAGCGTGATAATTAGCGCTTCGCGCATAGTGGCAGGCAACACCCCTCTCTCCAGGGCCTCCTCGTACACTGCCAGCAACCGGGGCGACAGCTCATCTACGTATGCCTTATAAAAAGCTGTTGTCAGACCATCAGGTCCCGGCGCCCTATCAGGTGGCAGGCTCCTGATAACTTGTGCCACATCTCCGCGTCTATCGGGAGGTCCATATATTCTCTGTGGATATTATTGAGCCATATTAATGCAATGGAATCTAGGTAAGATGCAAGCCCCTCCGGGCATTCATCTTGGGTGTTGGTATATAAACGAGAATAAAACTTGGAGAATGCCCCTACAATGTTCTCCTTGTCATGAAGCAGTTCGCCATCAGTTGTGCGCAGTTCATGGATATATGTCGCGGGACGCGGCGGTCTAACCATATTTGCTAGGACCTTCCCCGGTCTTCCTCCTTTACCGTAGCGCCTAGCCTCCGCATATTTCCCCAGAAACCTGACCTCCCGCAACGCCTCCTCCTCTTACTCCAATAATTTGGTTTTCAACAGCCCCGCCACCTCTGACTCTCCAGCCTCTAAGAAAGTGCTTTCGAGTCGTTTTATATCGGCTTCCAGTGCTACCAGAGTGCCTCGTATCGCCCTCAATACACCCGCCTGCCGGGCTATACATTGGCCTCTAATGACGACCTTGAAGGCCTCCCACAGAGTCGCCTCTGTGTCAACCGACCCCACATTGCGCTCAAAATAGTCAGTGATATCAGTCCGTATCTCCTCTCTGAATGCAACATCAAGTAGTGCCCGGGGTGGGAGTCGCCACGAGAACGCCGGGGAAGGTCCCCCAGGAAGTAGTAACCTCAGCACACAGGGCGCATGGTCGGACAGCGTGCGGGGCATGTGCTCTACCTGCGCCGTCCACAGTGCAACATCTCGCGACACCAGCCAGAAGTCCAGACGGGACCACGCACCGCTATTGGTCGATATACAAGTGCCCTCCTTCAGGTCCCCATGTCTACCTCGCCATACATCAACCAGCGCGCCATCCAGCATTATTTCCCGCAGCGCGGAACCCGCCAACGGATTCAGAGTGCGAGCTACCCCCTTCCTATCTACTTTGTCATCAAGTACTGCATTGAAATCACCTCCCCATACAATTGTATCGCATCCAGTGGCTTTCACTTGCCCCCAAAGCTTATGGAAGAAACCTGGAGAGTCAGCATTAGGCCCATACACAGCCACGAATACTACCGAAACACCGCACACAATGCCCTGTACCCAAACATATCTCCCCTCTGGGTCACATTGAACAGCGCCCTCCCGCCAGTCCAACCCGCGTCGTATCAGTATCGCCACCCCTCGGGCATAATTGGAGTAGATAGCTGAATAAACATGGCCCCATCTGGTGTGACGCAGTCTTTGGGCAGGGACGGTGTTCAAATGAGTTTCCTGTAATAGGCAGACATCCACACCATGCCTCACCAAATATGCATGTACCAACCTAGCCTTCCTGTGGTCGTTGAGCCCCCTAACATTCCAGGTGAGACAGTTCAAGGTTTTATCCACTCTTGGCATTTCCCACGCACATTATATAAAGTGCAGTAAGACATGTTGACATTGACCAAGCTGTACATTCAAGACACCATACAGATAGCATACAATAGATATTGGCACTAAACAACAAAATAACAACCCCAACCAGCCTCCCCCCACCCACTCCAACCCCCCAACCGGGTCGTAGATTAGCCTTCCCCATACTATCCCCAAAGCAACATTTTAATAAACAAGGGAACATTCCCGAGGGGGTGTGGCGATGCCGGCTACTTCCCCGTGTGAAACGGGGTGGCCGGAAGATCTGCAGGGGATCCACGCCACTTAAAACGTAATATTTTAGATCTATCTAGAATGGCAGATGACAAAGATTGAACAATAGGCATCATAAATGCATCGCCCCCTTCAGTGGATAGAAGACACTATTAAATAGGAGCCATTCCCCACAGGGTATATTAAATTGGATCCGCGTTTACTCATTGTCGCAGAGCCTGCTATCCATTTTCTCCGCAGCATCCCTGGAATGTTGTGCGGATTTACGTCCCACATGTTTTGCGAACTTCATCGCCTCCTTGGCATCAGTGAATATGTGGGCAGACCCCTCGAAGGACACCTTTAATTTAGCCGGGTAGAGGAGGGAGTATGGGACCTGCGCCTGCAGAAGAAGTCGCTTTGCAGGCTGAAACTCCCGGCGGGCAGCCTGGACAGCCGGGGTGAAGTCAGGGTAAAAGGAGATGTTATTGCCCTTGTGTGTGATGGATCCTCTCCCCCTAGCCAGTTTAAGGATCAAATCTCGGTCTGGGTAGTTCAGGATTCTCGCAATTATAGGCCGGGGCGGCGCTCCCACAGGGGGCCTCTGGCCCAACGACCTATGTGCCCTCTCCACCGCAAACACCGCCGAGAGGCTAGGGTCAAACAGTTCGTGTAGGAGTTCAGTGATATATGTTTCCATCTTAGTTATGGCAGTGGTCTCCGGGATCCCCGTGATGCGTAGATTATTGCGCCGGGACCGCGCTTCCAAGTCCTCATTCTTCGCATGGATTATTCCCAATAATTTGTCCATGTGCAGGAGCTGGTTCCTCGTTTCCACTTGAAACTCATGACACTCCGACTGGCGAGCCTTAAGCGTGTCCAACCTCGTCTCGTGTGTGGCCACCTGAGTTTTCACAGAGTCTAACTGACTGGTAAAATTATCCAGTTTAGTATCAATATTACGGAGGCTGGAGCGCATCTCAAGCATCAACGTGCGCAAATCTTCACCCTGGTCGTCAGCGGCCAGATCGAGCCTCTCCGCAGCCTGGGGCCCCTGCTCCAACTCTCCCTGACGCGTGGAGCGCTTATGATCAAAGTTCAGTTTCGGTTGCTTAGCATCATGCTTCCCCATTGCAGAGAGAGATCCACCTGGTCCTGCCGCCAGCCAACAGCCAAGGCCCACAGCCACCTCCGTTCCCGAGTAGCCGCAGCAGGGCACCCCTACCTCCTTCGCGGCGCTCTTGCTGATTGATTCTTCTTTAACAAGCCACGTTGTCGCCGCCAGCACTTCCACTGGGTTCCCTTAGATTGACTCTCCGCATTTGTCCATAACCGTTGCCAGGGTGTAAGCAAATGTCTACTATACCATTCACTAGCGCAGAGCGGCGGGAGGGAGGGACCTCCGTTCACCCCCCCCACACTCACGAGACAACCGGACAGGCCCTGGCAGCACCTGTCCCTACTATCCACGTTTCGCCTTTTGCCTAGCAGTGTTTGCTCACAGGCTCCCAGTCGCCTCACCTCTGCATCATCGGAGCACGCCACTCGCGGCGCCGGGCAGACCAGGCACTTCCACCTTCTCCAAAGCTCCAATTTTCCTCCTTATGGCGCCCTCGGCATCCACGAGATTCCGCGCCGGTGCTCAGCCTTTCTACAGTCCGCGCACCACCTCACTTTGTCATCGGTGCTTTTGGCCTCAAAATGGCCGCGGCCGCCACCGAAATCTGTTACTCCGACCCCGGCCTCAGGCTCAGCAATGATGTTCAGCGGGCCACCTCCGTCCGTCGGAGTGCAGCCCAAATAACACACGTATAGTTTTTATGGAGGTCCCACGTCTTGCCGGCGTCGGCCGAGCCCACGGGTCGCGCTCTTAGCCCCGAGCCGCCACCCGGTCGCACGGCTCCTTGAGCTCTGCTCTTAGGCAGCCCAGGGGCCGCATCAGCACCCCAGCGCTGACAGGATCTCTTGGGCAGCTCTAGCAAATCCGGGACCTTTCCGCGTCCCGGCGCTGCCCCAGCTTAGGCTCCGCCGCCAGCACACGCCCCCGGCCAGAGTCACGGCTCCTCCACCAGCGAGCCCCGGCAGACGCCCCCGCCAGCTCCGCTCTCAGGCCGTGCGGTCCCCCAGCTCCTCACAGGCAATAAAAAATTAGAGTCTCGCGCCTCCACCTGCGTCGCTCCGTCATCCGCACGTTTCCTACAGGTTTTGGCAGCTTAGGTTCGCCCCGAAGTGTAGGATAATTGAAGGATTTCGATCCTGCCGGCGGAGCTCACTCAGAGAGCGTCCATCTCGCTGCTCAGCAGGCCACGCCCCGGTTACAGGGACGTTAGTTAGTCTCACATTTTAAATGCACAAAACCATAGAAATTCAGCAGTTATAGTAATTATAACTCGTGCCCTAAGGTAACTATAACTCGATCCCTCGCCATGCACAGTTTTTACCTCAATAGTTTTACTGCATACAACATTCATGTTATCAATGATGTTATCAAAGATGGGATGTCTGTTGCAATATGTATGGTAATAAGCAGTGCATGGTGAGAGCATGAGTTGTAGTTACTTGAAATAACTCTAACTATAGTTGCTGAATTTCTCAGGTTTTGTACGTTTAAAAAGTAAGCCTAACCATAATGTCCCTGTAACCTTTGTTTTTTCAGTAAATTTCTATACTTTTTAAACATAAAGTAATTTTGATTATTATACGCTAATCCAACCACCGCCGCACATAGCCAGCCCTGAAGCCATCCCACTATAAGACCCAATACCCTGAAACCATCTATAACCACCCAGCCCGGAGCCACACACTGTGGCCTGGTTCTGCAGCCTACCCCCATAACCACCCAAATCCACGCCATGCACGTCTTTCGGCCATGCACAGCAAGGGTTGGCCACAATGCCTATCATGTGGCCAGGCCCTGCAGCCAACACCCTTAAAGCTCCAAATCCCGGTCCACACATGGCCAAGGAATTTGGAGCTTAAAGGGGGTAACATTAAATATATATATTTAAGGGGGCCACACAGACCCCCGTGGGACCACCACCTCCTTTGGCTACAAAATAAAAAAAACTTATGTGGGGCTACAGACCACCCCGCAGTCCCAGGAACCACCACCTCCCCAAACCATAGTGAAAATATATATGGGGGGTGTATTTCTCATGGGCCCTAGGGACCACCACCCCCCTGTGCATCATAATAAAACTTAGGAAGCACCCACAGACACCCCCTTGTCCTGGGGACCACCACCACCCCAGGACAATGTAAAAAAAAATATGGGGGGATGCATGGACCTCCCCCAGGCCCCTGGGACCACCATCTCCCTGGGGTTACATTTGTTTAGTATGTGGGGGTGGTGTGTGGACCCCATGGCCCAAGGGACCACCACCTCCCTGGAGCTACTTTAAAAAAATATTTATAGGGGGGGGGCCACATGGACCACCCCATGGACCACCACATCCCTTGACTGATTTCGGCCCTGGGGACCCCATACCGGGCCATATATAAAATGGTGCAGAGGGCATCAATGAAAACCTATGGGGATCGCGGGAGGAGCCTGAAGGCCTCCGCAGTCTCAGCTGGCTCCTGTCTCCTGACATTGCTCTGCAAGCAGGGAGCTGCATGTTTGTGTGCAGGGAAAGAGATGAAAACTCCGATTTCAGCAAGCGGGAGCTGTTGGAAAGCTCTTGCTTCCTGAAAGCAAAGTTATGTTTGCTTTTGTTTGGTAGGAGCTCCTGCCCAGCAAAAGCAAACAGCAACTTCCTGAGGGTGGACACGTCGAGAGGAAGCAGGAGCCAGCCCCTAGAGGTGGCAGTGCCGAGGACCATGCATCAGTCCACGATTGGGGCCACGTGGCCCTCCTCCTTCATTACATTTTCCCCAGGGAGGCGGTGGTCCCCAGGGGTCCACAATAGACCCACTACATAAAGGCAATTGAGCCCCGGGGAGGTGGTGGTCCCGGGGGCCTGGGTAGGCCACACGGACTCCCTAGATTCATTTGACCGCATTTGCCCCTGGGAGGTAGAGATCCCCAGGGTGTGGGCTGGCCAAGTGGGCCCATCCCCATTCATAAAGAAATGTTGCCCCGAGGAGGTGGTGGTCCCTGGAAGATGCAGGGGGGCCACGTGGCCCCCACATTTATTTGACAGCATTTGCCTGGGAAGGTGGTGTTTCCAGGGGTGTGGGTGGGCCAAGTGTACCCATCCACATACATAAAGATATATCGCTCCAGGGAGGTGGTGGTCCCAGGGGCCCCTGCATACATAAGGTCCAGTGCCAGGTGAGGTGGTGGTCCTCAGGCATGGAGGGCCTTATGCGCCCCAGAGAGGTGGCAGTTCCCGGGGTGAGGTGGGGTGCCTGGCCTCCCATTGACTAACCGGGCTGTGGGTGGGCTGTACTGCAAAGCTTAATACACATATGCCCGCTGGAAGGTGGCAGTCCCTGGGGCTTCTGCAAACCTTGGGTTGGGGGGTCCCAGGCACCTCCTCCTTTTTTAACACCCAATGCTCCCGGGACCTGGCCTACCCAGGGGCCAAATATATTTTCATCTGCTGATTTTTCTGAGATTTAAACAAAAATGCTTTTTAGCCCTTGCAAGGTCCCCACGGGACCTCTGCACCAAGGCAAGGGCTCAGGGTATCCCTACTCTGGCCCCTTTTTTTTCTTTTGTTTTTTCTTTGGACTCAGCTGAAGCTGATTCCTAAAATAGCTGGCAACACTTCTTGGTTGAAGTGTTGGCAGCCAATCAAATATCAGCATAGGGACAGTTGGATCCACGGATTCTCCTTGTACCTAGATATCTATATTTCTTTTTTCATTCATATCTTAAAAACTACTGTATACATTTACACCAAATCACAAAAAGCACGCTTTCTGGACCTAGAGCAAGCTTTCTGCCAAATTTGGTGCAATTACATCCAGCAGTTCAGGCTATAGTCGTGTTCAAATTACTATGGGAAAATGCATTAGGAAAAAATGTATTGAGACCCCCCTTTTTTCTTGGTCCCCGCTTGATTGATCACCCTGAAACTTTCAAGGCAGCAACTGCACAGACTGTCGTATTAGTTTTGAAAATTCATGAAGATTTGTCAAGCGACACCAAAATTATTGTCAAAACAAAAAATGCTCTTCCTACGGAAACTAGGTCCTAACTAAAACTACGTACTGGTGACTGGCAGTAGGATGGAAGTATATATATATATTTATTTATATATAGTAGTAGTACAAAAACTTTATTCGGCTTTCAGCAAGTCATAAAAGTATCAAATATTTTACATTTTAATATACAATAAATAGACTAAAATCTTAATGATTTACAATAATAAGGATCCATACATGAAAAAAAAATTAAAATTCTTTAAGAAAATTTCCTAAGTACGAACCGTTAGATAAAATAGTTCAAGTTATATTGCTACTCCCATGCGCTTTCTTGTGTTTAATACGGAGCATAAAAAATTAGCCAAGGTTCCGCACATCTCAATGGATGATAGCACCTGGAGGCTGGCATACGCGGTGCGACACTGAGGGAGATTAATTAGCCTTAGAAGAGGGGCTACTAAGCGCTTTCTTTGCTTGGCGTAAAATTTGCAAAATAAAACCACATGGATTGTAGTTTGTGGTGCCTTTGCATCTCATGGGCAAGCCTTCAAGATGGTGCTCCAATCATTCAGTGTGTATATATGTTAGGGATTAGGGTAAGGGCGTTTTTAGGGTTTAGGGGTGGGTAACGGTAAGGGTATTGGGTGGTAAGGGTGGTTTTAGGGTCCCGAGGTGAGTAAGAATGTTGGGTAATAAAGTTGTTTTTTGGGATTTAGGGATAGGTAAGGGAATAGGGTGCTAATCATGTTTTTAGGGTTTAGGGGTGGGTAAGCAAAAGGGTGGTATCGGTGTTTTTGGAATTTAGGTGTTGGTAAGGGCACTGGGTGGTTTCAGGGTTTGGGGTGGATAAGGGTACTGGGTGGTAAGGATATTTGTAGGATGTAGGGGTGGGTAGGGTGTCTTACGTTTTAAGGGTGAGTAAGGGTATTGGGTGGTAAGGGTGGTTTTAGGATTGAGGGGTGGATAAGGGTATAGGGTGGTTAGGGTGATTTTAAGGTTTCAGGGTGGGTAAAGGAATAGGGTGGCAAGGCTGATTTTAAGGTTTAGTGGTGAGTAAGGGTGTAGGGTGGTAAGGGTGTCTTTTTAGGCTTCATTGGTTGGTGAGTTTAGGGGTTAGGGGTTGGAACGGCCATATATATATATATATAGAGAGAGATCGATATAGATACACACGCACACACATATACATATACATATATATATATATATATATATACTGCTTACCATTTTGGTGTAATGGTATGTGTGGTGAAGGCATATGTTTGGTAAAGACCTGGATGGTGAAGGCAATGTGTGGCAAAGGCACTTGTGGTGAAGGCATTTGTTGTATTGTTACGCAACCATGAAGAACTCTTCTTCATGCATGATAACACTAAGAACAGAACAACATTAATTTATGCTACAGAAAATAACCAGCTAAAACGAATGCAAAGGCAGATGTGGATGATTGAAAGCATGTTTTAATCGTGCTCTCTACTATTCACCAAGATATATGCCATTCATGGTGTATACCACAACCCAAACATACCTTTAGTTTATACACTGCTTCCAAATAAGTAGATTGCTACATACTATAAATTACTAACCGAAAGCAAAGCACAAACTAACCCCCGAAAATTATCATTGGTTTTGAACAACCAACGATATGAACAATCTTAAAAATCTACTCGCAAGTTGCCATGAAGGCATTTTACTACCATTTCAACCAGGCCATCTTATGAAATATGACAGCAGTTACAAACAAGTGACATTCTGTAAAACACTTGTAATAATGCATCATAATATGTACAAAGTTAACCAAGAAAATTCATGTTGGTGGTAGACTGGCTTAATGAAAAAGTATTGTGGACTCGGAGGTAATAGTAGGAAGCATAGTTACCATACCTAAAATGCACTCTATTTTGCACCAGGTTTTGTGGCTGTAATCCACTTGCATGAGCCTTTCCAGTATTCCCTGTTATTACGATGCAAGGAAAAGATTAATAAAGGCTTGTTTAAGTTCCTGGAATGTTTCCCTATATATCTATTTTGATTGCACAATTTAATCAAGTTTGTCCAATATGTCTTGCTAATTCTTCACCTTTATTCAGGCCATTCAGTGCTTATTTCACTAGTTTTATAGAAAGGCCATTTATTTAAACTCAAATAGCATTTGACTTGTGTACTATCTCCATTCTAATTTTGTGGGAGATGTAGCATTACAAAAATTGGATAGACTAAAATTTGTTTGCTATCTTCCGTGGCGCCAGTTATAACTCTATCCTCTTAATGTTGTACACAAAGGAGCACAAGTCATGCTGGTCTATGGAGCATAGACCGCTGTGGTTCTCCCAGCACCACCAAGCAGCACAAGCCGGCAAAACCATTGTTGCCACCGGACACGTTATGAGGTTGCACACCACCAATGTGACCGTAGCGGTCCAACCACCATGTATCAGGAGGCGGAAACAGGCAGTATAAAGGGAGACATTCACCTGCAAACAGCCTCACATGTCCGATGCCGGCATGGAACCCATCATGCACATCCTGTTGCTGTTGTTGATTATTGAAGGAGCACAAAATCAACGCTGCCATGGGTGCAACCAACTGTAAGTACACACACCTACCTGTATCATTAACCTTAACAACAGATCGTAGCACCGTCATCCACATCATATGGGGGTCATGCTACCGGCACCAAGTACATGTCTCATTGTATACACATTCCAAATCATACATGAAGACGGACACATTCACAGTCACAATATGCCCCCTTTGGTCAGCTCACTCACACTGCACAGCAACACTACACAAAAACACATGTCCATATATCTCAGGCACAGGGACAGTGAAGGCCACACAACATTGTCTCACACATCACCAAGAACACACAGACATCACACCTACAGATACAGCTCACACACTCACATTCCACACGGGCTAGGGACTGTCACATGTGTATATCGATGTGGCATGGAACACAAACAACATTCCCAGTAAACAGTCCTGCAATGGACACACACATCACACAATTCACAGCACAATCGAAGGACAATGGCATACACAATAGACAGAGAGACAAAAAGACAAAGAGCACTATGTCTATAATGCCTGCACAATAGATATGGGGCATGAGGAGCATTCATGAAGGAGGCTGCACTGGGACACATATTACTTTGCACAGGCCCTTAAAACAACATGTGCACAGGAAATTGCCCTAGATGTGTATCAAGGACAAACAGTACTAGTAGTACTCAAATGTCATGCCCATCTGCACAATGTGGAAGTGCAAGTCAACAAAGCACATACAACTCAAGCTGCATGGGACATACCTACACAGAAACTAGCTGCAAGGCACATACAGCTAAATGGACACATGCACAGTTAAATGCCAACAAAGCTAACACAACTGAACACACTCCATGCCTACACAAATACAACTCAAGCTGACACACATCAGATGAATCCATAAGCCACATCAGGGGACAAGTCTATCACCATACATGCTCACAATGGACTAAACGAGATTAAATATTTACCATAACAAACAGTACACAATGCCATGACACCACAATTGCATTTACACCCACATATCCATACACTCAACATATTCCCTTTGCTTGGGGAACACCAGTACTGCCCACAAAGTCAGATACTGAAAATAACACCAAATGGAGAAGCAAGCAGGCTCAAACACACACAACTGTAGCCACACAACACAAGTGACTCAGGAACAACATTAAGGTAGAAAAGGAATTGCAGGACAAATGTATACAGAAAAAACAACTCTTTGGGTTTAATAAACAATAAATATTTGAAATCCAAAGGACATTTGCCAGTCCAAAAGCAGTCTATTAATAGCACAGTGTTGTGCCTAAACTTGTCTCCCAACTGCCATGGGACCTCCTCAGGAAGGGGCATTAATGGGGCAGGCAGACACCTCAGGGATTATCCAGTGGGGCAGGTGGGCGATGGGCTTGGGAGGGGGGCAGTTGTGCTTGGGTTGGGAGGGTTGGTCTTCTTTTTGGGAGAGGTGGGCTTCTTCTTGGGGGTAGAGCTATGGGTGATTGCAGGGAGGGCAGGGGAGGCCTGGGAGGTAAAAAGGGGGGGCTTGGGAGCTGGGTGGGCGCCTCTTGGGTTTGGGACGGGATAGAGGAAACGGGGAAAAGACCCAGGTCAAACAAAAAAGTTTCTTAGAGATGCAGGGTGGTCAGCAGAAGTGGGTCAGGATTTGGAGTTTGCTATGTTGGTGTGAATCTTGTGGGTATGTGCTTTTGGGAGGTATGCTTGTGTATCACGTGTGAATATTGGGTGGGTGACAGAGTGCATTTGTGTGTTTTAGGGGACTGAGAGGTGGAGGTGCTGGGATGGAGTGGTGGATGTGTGTGTGACTGTTGTGATGGTGACTGTGGGTTGGCTGGATGTGGTGGGTGTCTGTGTGTCTGTAGTTATGGTGTCTGTGGTGCCTATGGTGGATGTCTGAGGGTCTGCTGGGGTGGTGTCTATAGGTATGATGGGTGTGGTGGGTTTGTCAGTGACAGTTGGTGTAGTGCCTGTGGGTGTGCCTGATGTCATGTGTGTGTGTGTGATGCTGGGGTTAGTGGGGTTGTCTGGGGAAGTTGTGACTGTTGCTCTGTCTCTGGGTGTCTGTTGTTTGTGTGTGTGCCAGTGTGTTTTGTGGTGCTTGTGTTTGAGTGTGCTCCTCTTGTATGTTGATGTGGGTGCGTGCGGATCTGTCTGTGTTCTTTGGGTAGGTAGGAAAATGGGGGATTTGTATTGGCAAAAGGGAGGTGGAGGGGGAAGGAAGATGGAAGGTGACTGGCTGCCATCAGTTTGGAGGCCAGACCCTGAAAGGATCTCTGTACGCTAGTCATTGCACCAGGAATGCCTTCCAGGAATACATAGGTTTGTTGCAGTTGGGTGGCCAATCCCTGGATGTCTGGCCCACAGAGATCATTCTCAGGAGGACAATAGCCTCCTCATTGAGGGCAGTAGGGGTAACAGGGGCTGGGGCGGAGGTGCCTGTGGTGAAGGAGATGCTCGCCCTCTTTAATAAGCAGGCACAGCCACCTGGGTGGGGAGCAACAGGGAGGGCAGTGACAGAACTGGGGGTGGTGGACAAGGATGGTACTGGGGGATGCCCTCATGGGTTCACCACCACTAGAGAGTGTCCACTGGATGAGGAATCCGATGATTCACACTCACCTCACCTTCTGGGCCACTGGGTCCCTCTGTGTCAGTGGTGTCTTGACATGAGGTCCTGTGGCCAGATACTTCCCACTCTGCTCTTCCCAGTCTCCTTTGCTTGCCGGTGCTGATGCTGCAAATAGAAAGAGACTTAGGGTCATCAATTGTCCATGATCACACTTAAAAAATAGCTCTAATTAGCAAACATCACCATGATGTCAAGTTGGCCCAGCAACAAACTCCACCTAAGTGGTCCGTACATACCGTATGCTTGCATGCCATAGGAACTGTTGCCCACAGGATTATCAGGATCTCACAATTCTACAATTGCATGGATGAAGTTGTGCAATCACAATGACCATTCAACCATTAGGAGGCACCATCACCCTCAAAGCTTTGGCCCACAGAGCAGTCTACGGGCACCTGTTGGCATACAATAGTAGGCCAATACAAAATGCATTTCTACAAATCCCACACACGGTCATGTACACATCTCATTGTCACATACATGATGACCCAACAATGAGGACTGATGACACAAAATCATGCATAGTTGATGACAACAGTACAATATCCTGGAGAAGGTGACATGGAAATACCTATATCACACTGGAAACATTTCAACAATATACACTTCACCAAGTGATATTGCCTATTGTACTAATAGAGTCACGGAGGGAGTACTAATGTTGCTCAGATGGGCTACACATATGGCATGGAAATGAACACTGTGGACATAATGTGCAAGATGTCAGAGAGAGATGTCCCCAGGATAATCACCACTAATGTCTGGCACCCCTTACAATGACATAAGTAGGCGCCATTAGTCCATTGTATGTTGGAGAGACAGAAATTTGCAAGGACTTGTAGAAAGTCCTCAACATGTTACCCAATGGGTAACTACATCACTGTCCATTCTGGTCATGCAAAACCAGATATCTGTCTGTGGATGAATGCCAGTACTCAATCACTGTCACCCAGGCCCTCGGTGCATTTTGCAGGTCCTCCTTCCTGGTGGAGCTCTTAATGGAACAGGGAAGATCCTTACAGAACTATCTCAGTTGAGCAACTGTGTAACTTTCCAGTTTCCCTAACTCAAAAACAGGTCCAGCTAGTGCATCTCCAGTTTGAGACATGATGGCAAATCAAAAGGTGCAAAGTTCCAAAGCATAAAAAAGAGTTCCCAATGAGAAGTTCAAGAATCAACAAAAAGATCACCAAAACTATGAAAGCAGGAAAATGTCCAAAAAGAGCAAAAGCCAAAACAAGTAGTATGTGGTCACGTAATGGTCTGCACTGAAAACAGTAGTGTACACTTAATCACTGTATGTCAAGTACAAATGCAAGTACAAACCTCACAGCTGATCACCAATGTTAAAAATGGAGTCTTTGGTTGGTAGTCAGGTTACCTCCTGTCCAAGCAAGGACCAACACTCTAGTCAGGGCAAGGAGAAGCACACCTGGTTAACTCCCACTAACCCTCTTGGTAGCTTGGCATGAGCAGGCAGGCTTAACTCAGAAGCAAAGTGTAAAGTATTTGTACCAACACACACAGTAATACAGTGAAATCACTACAAAATGGACACCTCAACAATTTAGTATAGTAGGCAATAATTATTTAAATCAAACAAGACCAAAATGACAAAAATCCAACATACTCAAGTCAAGATATGAATTTAAAAAAAAAAAGAGTTTTACTCCATAGAAAACAATAGAAATGTTGATTTTACACAAAGTACCTGGTTTGCGTAATAAATAAAGCCACACGGGCGAGCATGTATCGGAAAAGTCAGCGATGAGTCAATTCCTTACTCACAGGAGCGGCCGTGCGTCATTTCTTCTCCAGTCGGGTTGGCGATGTGTTGTTTTTCTCCCTTGTAAGAGAACGGTGCATCGATTTCCGGACGGGGCACCTCGGATCTGCAAAGGGTAACAATGACTTTGACGCCCAGGGACAATGCATGAGAAATCCGGTCGCACGGTGTTAGAAAACTGTGCTGCGTGGGGTTTGTATCATTATCAGCAGCCGCAAGTGGGTGTTGCGCTTCGTTTCTCCAGCCGTGATGCGTCGATCTCCCCACCGCAATGGATTTGGCACGTTGATTTCAGCCGTGAAGCCAGTGGCGCGTCTTTTATCAGCCGCGTTGCAGATGATGCGTCAAAAATTTCCATGCATGCCGTTATGTGCGTGGATTTCAGCTCTTATTCTGCCAACTTCACCTTTCAAGGGCCCAGGGACTGGATGAGGCACCACTTGGCAGGGCAGGAGTCTCAGCAGAGAGTACAGGTGCTGACAGAGGAAGTTTTTGATAGCCCTGAGACTTCAAAACAAGAGGCAAACTCAGTTCAAGCCCTTGGAGATCCTTCTCAAGCAGGAATGCACAACAAAGCCTTGTCTTTGTCCCCCTTCTCTGACAGAAGCAGCAACTGCAGGATAGCCCAACATAGCACAGTCACAGGCCTGGGCAGCATTTCTCCTCAACTCTTCAGCTCTTCTCCTTGGCAGAGGTTCCTCTTGAATCCTTGAAGAAAATCTAGTCTGGGGTTTAGGTCCACTACTTATAATCTTCCTGTCTTTGAAGTTGCCCAACTTCAAAGAAAAGTCTCTGTGGTTTACAGGATCCTGCCTTGCCCAGGCCAGGCCCGAGACACACAACAGGGGGTTGGAGGCTGCATTGTGTGAGGACAGGCACAGCCCATGCAGGTACAAGTGACCACTCCTCCCTCCACTCCTGCCCAGATGGCTCATCAGGATTTGCAGGCTACACCCAAGCTCCCTTTGAGTCACTGTCTAGAGGGGATTCACAAACAGCCCCACTGTCAGTCTGACCCAGACAGGGAATCCACAAACAAGCAGAGTCACAGAATGGTTTAAGCAAGAAATTGCCCACTTTCTAAAAGTGGCATTTTCAAACTAACAATCTAAAAACCAACTTCACTAAAGGATATATTTTTAAACTGTGAGTTCGGAGACACCAAACTCCACATTTCTATCTGCTCCCAAAGGGAATCTGTACTTTAAAGTTATTTAAAGGTAGCCCCCATGTTAACCTATGAGAGAGAAAGGTCTTGCAACAGTGAAAACTGAATTTAGCAGTATTTCACTCTTAGGACATGTAAAACACATCAGTACATGTCCTGCTTTTAATATAAACTTCACCCTGTCCATGGGGTCACCTAGGGCCTACCTTAGGGGTACTGCACATGTCTACAAAGGGAAGGTTTGGGCTTGGCAAGTGGGTACACTTGGCAGGTCGAATTGGCAGGTCAAAACTGCACACACAAACACTGCAGTGGCAGGTCTGAGCCATGTTTACAGGGCTACTAATGTGGGTGGCACAACCAGTGCTGCAGGCCCACCAGTAGCATTTGATTTACAGGCCATGGGCAACTCTAGTGCACTTTACTAGGGACTTACTAGTAAATTAACTATGCCAATCATGGAGAAGCCAATTACACATACACTTTACACAGGAGCACTTGCACTTAAGCACTGGTCAGCAGTGGTAAAGTGCCCAGAGTACCAAAAACAGAGTCCAACCCACAGTCGAAATATGGGAAGCAGAGGCAAAAAGGACAGGGGATACCATGTCAAGGATGCCAGGTCTAACAATTGGGCATCCACACATTTGGCAGCAGATAAAAGTTGCAGACACACGACATATGTGACTTACCAACCAGCGAGGCCCTCTCTACGTACTGTTTTGTCATCAGCAATGGGATATTGCTGTTCTGCATGATGAAGGCATCATGGACTGACCCTGGGTATCTTGCACAAACTTGTGCAATGTAGAGGTCAGCCAAACAGATTACTGGGACATTAATGGAGTGGTAGTTTTTCCTGTTACTATACAGTACATCTGTACATTGACTTTTGGGAAAACCAAGGCTACATGGGTGCCATCAATGGCACCCACCACATGTGGGATGTGTGCCAAAGCATGAAAACCAGCCTTCGCATGGGCCAAATCTACACGTTGTGGAAATCTAATGTAGCTGTCCAGGTGTGAAACATCCCTGCAGTTACGGCTAAAGTATTTTGAAAGGAGCCTGTGGCCAGGAGGAGCATGTCATGAAGTACATGACTTGTACTATGGGTGGTATGCTATAGGGATTACAAATGGCAGGCATCAGATCTGGCTCTAACTTACGACATAGATCCATGATAGTATGCCTATCCAGCCGGTAGATGTGGATGATATATTGATTCTCCATAGTCTGCAGGTCTGCTAGTGGACTGTAGACTGGAGGTTGTCGCACTCTTCTCATGCCAGGGTAACTATGTGTGAAAAACCAATATGTATGTGTTCCACTCATTAAGTACATTGTAAGTGCTAAAATACATATGTTACACATAATGCTCGGACATGCCACATGAAATTGTAGAAACATTGTACACAGTACAAACCTTGACAAATAATGGCTTCTTGCTGCAATCATGTACCCTTTCCGCAATCATGAATTAGAAATGGAGAAGGATATCACTAAAAGTTTCTGTAACAATGGCATTCTTACCATGTTTCACATTGATAAGACACAAATGCCATATTTCAGATTGCCATTGGTGTGCTTACTAAAGTTACATAACCATTAACTCATCAAGTTTACAACATGGACCTAAATCCTGCATTTTCCTACATGTTTGCTCAAAGACAGCAGTGAGCGCAAGTTTGTAAGTATGTCTCACAGCTTGTGATGCAAATTTGATCTAACTTTACCGATCACCTATGAGCCTTAAAATGGCAGCTGCCTAACCTACTGTACTGGGCATTAGAAAATGACCTAACAACGCCAGCGGAAGTCGTCATGGTGTAGGCAGATACTATGGTGGAGGGCATTGCCAATGGAACAAGTTGCTGCCTTTGGCAGTCTTATACCAATGGTGATGTCCGCCGGAGGTGACGGTGTCTTACATGGTGGACATGACCACCATCTCATACTTCATCACTCACTTGATTCCTGAAACTGCTTCCAGCAAGACCTTCATGACCTGAGCTGCTATTTATGTCCCTGAAAGCAATCATGCCACATCTTACAGGTGATAGGGCCCCTGCCTTCTCCCCGGAGGAGCTTGAAAAGCTGGTGGAAGAGGGCCTAACCCTGTATGGTGCACCAGAGGAACAGGTAAGTGCACCATATGCACACATGTAAATTTCCCCATCTATCCTTTGTTATGACAAGCAATGGATGATCGGTAACTTTTGTGATGATGTCAAGGAAATGTGGCCGAATGAAGGATTGTGGTGATATGTGTGGGAAGATGGGCATGTGCTTATGTATTTTGATAGTCTTTGAGTACTTAGACGTAGTAGAGAGTGTGTGATATATGTTCCCTGGCCCACCTACTGACTGTAATACATGATAACTGAAGGTGGTATGACAAACTTTGCAGGAATACCATCTTTGAAGATATACATGTGGTCTGGTCATATGTAACAAGCTGACACCTGTTGCTGGATATGCATGTTGTATGCCTGTTCCAGCATCACACATGGTTTGACTGCATATGTTCCTCTGTCATTGAAGGGAATGTTTAAGACAGTCTGTGTATGGCTACGTGCACTAACTTGTTTTTCACCCTACTTGTTTTGGTGTGGTGCATGAGGACATGACATTCTATTCTTGTTTGTGTCATCCATGCAGGTCAATGCCCATCAGAAAAAGAGGATATGGTGTGCCACTGCCAAGGAGGTCAGCGGAGCACCCACTGTAGGAAGAGGTGGGAGGACCTGAGAAGTTGGGCCCGGAAGTCCGCAAAGACCCAGCTGGCCCAATGAGGGCGGAGTGCCCATGGGACCTTAACCCCCCTAATGGCCTGCATATTGGTGGTTATCCAACCCAGAACTGGACGGGCATTTGAGGGCAGTACAGCAGCCACAAGGGGGTAAGTAAAGACCTAACACAATTTCACCCCTTTAGCAGGATAGTGTGTAATGTGACAGATTATTAATTCTGACAATGTGGTAAGTGCAAAGGGTCAAAGATCTCCAGCGACACATTGCTGTACAGTCCTCAGCAATGGTACACAAGTGTGCATATTCCAATGTGTACAGGGACAGATTACTCACCTATGTTGTTCCCTCTACACCAAAAGCATATTGTTGGAAATGGGGTCTTTGGTTGGCAGTCAGGTTACCCCCTGTCCAAGCAAGGACCCTCATTCTAGTCAGGGTAAAAGAGAATCACCCTCAGCTAACCCCTGCTTACCCTCTTGGTAGCTTGGCACAAGCAGTAGACTTAACTTCAGAGTGCTAGGTGTAAAGTATTTATACAACACACACAGGAACTTAATGAAAACACTAGAAAATGACACAACACATGTTTAGAAAAATAGGGAATATGTATCTAAACAAAACAAGACCAAAACGACAAACATCCACAATACACAAGTCAACTTATCAATTAAAAAGCGAAAAGAGTCTTAATGTAGGTTTACACACACACACTGACACTGTTAGCCTGAAAATGTACCTTGGGTGAGTCAAAAATAACCCCGCACGGGTGAGGGTGCATCAAAAAGGGATTGTGATGTGTCGATTTCACTCACTCACAAGACGTTGCGTTGTTTCTCCTTTCGTCGGGTCGGGCGCGTTGTTTCTTCTCTCGGCAGGAGAGCGATGCGTCGATCCAGTCAGCACTCTCAGGTCCAGGCAGGCCTTGTGTTGTATTTAGACGCCCAGCGGTGTTTGCGTCAGAAATCCAGCCACACAATGATCCAAAAAACACGCAGCACGGGTTGTGATCTCCCAGCCTCCGTCAGCGATGCTGCGCGTCTGTTCTCTAGCTCCATGTGTCGATTCTTCGGTTGCGTTGCAGGCGAGTGTCAATTTTCAGCTGCGAAGCCTGCGGCGCATCGATTTTTCAGCCGCAGATCGGAGTCTAGTCGATCTTTTCCCCGCACGGCGTTCTGTGCGTGGATTTCTTCCTCTTAGGCTGCCATCTTCTCCTTTCAGGGTCCCAGGAACTGCATGGGCAACACTTGGCAGAATAGGAGTCTCTCCAGAGACTCCAGGTGCTGGCAGAGAGAAGTCTTTGCTGTCCCTGAGACTTCAAAACAACAGGAGGCAAGCTATAAATCAAGCCCTTGGAGATCTTCACAAGATGAAAGGCAGTCTTTGCCCTCTTACTCTGGCAGGAGCAGCAACTGCAGGATAGCTCCACAAAGCACAATCACAGGCAGAGCAGCTCTTCTTCCTCAGCTCTTCAGCTCTTCTCCAGGCAGAGGTTCCTCCTAGTTTCCAGAAGTGGATTTTGGGTGCCCTCCTTATACCCAATTTCTCCTTTGAAGTAGGCAAAGCAAAGTCTCTCTTGAATGTGAAAATCCTGCCTTGCCCAAGCCAGACCCCAGACACTCACCAGGGGGTTGGAGACTGCATTGTGTGAGGACAGGCACAGCCCTTTCAGGTGTAAGTGACCACTCCTCGCCTCCCTCCTAGCACAGATGGCTCATCAGGAAATGCAGACTATACCCCAGCTCCCTTTGTGTCACTTTCTAATGTGAGGTGCAACCAGCCCAACTGTCAAACTGACCCAGACAGGGAATCCACAAACAGGCAGACTCACAGAAATAGTATAAGCAAGAACATGCTCACTTTCTAAAAGGGATATTTTCAAACACACAATCTTAAAATCAACTTTACTAAAAGATGTATTTTTAAATTGTGAGCTCAGAGACACCAAACTTCACATGTCCATCCGCTCCCAAAGGGAATCTACACTTTAATCATTTTTTTTTTGTTACTCTGGGCACTTTACCACTGCTAAACAGTGGTAAAGTGCCCAGAGTAACAAAAACAGAAAAATCAGAGTCCAGCACACGTCAACAACCTGGGAAACAGAGGCATAAAATTGTGAGACCACGCCAAGGATGAAAAGTCTAAAACATATGATGATACACATGACAGTGTCATATGTGTACCACGAAACAGCTTTTCATACCCTGGTGGTTGTTCATTCCCAACTACAGATCAATACTCCCAATATCATGATGGTAAGTTGTCCAGGGCCTTGCTCTCTGTCCATTGCAATGTCCCTTGATCTATGGCCATATGCAAGATTAAGTCAGACAATTTGAAGTCATTCCTACTTTTCAAAAGGTTACAGATGAGCAACCGTATCATGTGAGTCTGTTGTATAGCCATTTTAGTTAGAGCTCCATGCATGTTATTTTAGCACAATAGGCCTGCCGTTGTGCACTTCAACCTACATATATTTTATTCAGCTTTGTTTATTATTTTAACAATAGACACATTTGCGGTCTTGTTTTATTTCTCTCTATCTAGCTGGTCTTTACCTAGGCCAGCACTGCGTTCTTAAACAAGACATTTCTTTCACTCTGTGCTTTTGCCGGTAAACGTGGTAACGCTTTGTCTCTGGTTTCAAAGAAGCATACGCACCCTTACATAGGGACATTTCTTAGAAGATCAGCTGTTTTATTATAAAAACACTTATCTGTCCCATACATGTTAGAGGGAGATTCCAGCCAGATGACCACGACTGTATGCTGATTGCTGAACACTTTGCTACAACTGCTTATGCAGACTTCAGGCCTTTGCTCAGTTGTGGGGGATGATGCCTTCCCAGGGGAACCTGAAGGGCAGATATAGAGCTTAACATGCTGTGTTCTAATATAGCCTAGGTAGGAATTAGTTTAATGGCTCTAATGGCTCTAGGTGCAACATGGTAGCGTTATTTTTATGCTTTACTTTCCTTGTCATAATTTTAATCCTATCATGCTTCATCGTCCTGGTTATTGCAGTACATGCTTTATTATCTAAGATGCAGATGCTTAATTGAAACCTTACTGAAATATCTACTGCCTCTGACTGTCCTTGTATATGTGAGACTAATGTAACTGAGAGAAATGGATGAGATCTGAGTGACCACGATTTTCCTGAGGAGTCAATTGTGTCATGCCCTCGGCTGCCCAATCTTCCCTGCTCTTGGGTGGAGATGAGGCACTGCTAGGAAGCCGGAGCAAAAAACCCAAATAGACTGACAGGTGTCACCTGTAGTGGGTTCAGACTCAGTCTCCGACATCGCAGGCGATTCTGCTGCTCAAATCCAGTAGTATCATTAGAATAATGAGAGCCTACGTGACAAGGCTATAAAATCCATCTGACATTTCACATGACATACTTACTTCGCTTATTGAGGCCTGTTATAAGGTGAACCTTCTTGGTAAGAGAGGGCTGTACATAGACCTTTGTAATGTCTCTTCTAAGTGTACAACATACATGTTAGGAACCATGGAGGTATTGCTAGACTCCTATTGGATCACATACAATGGTGTCAGGACAATGAATGTTAGTACCATGTTCATGTGCAGTAGGTGGTAAGTGCCTACCCAGCATTTTTCTTACCCCTACTGTTATAGGCATGATAAAGAGTCAAAGAAATCTTATTCACAGTTACATTCTTATCAATTTTTGCCAACATCCTGTGTGAATGGATAAGTTCTGTCATGATTCCACATTGTAAAGAGTTATAGACATACTTTCTGTTGCTAAATAGGTTATGTTTACGGAGCTCTGGCTGTAGGGAAACCTATTGTTTGCACTGACACCAATGTGGTGCAGGTGTGGTAGTTCACATACACATGTGAGTGGCATGGTATGTATCCTGAGACATTTGCTTGCATCATGGTGGGTGCACCTGTCATGGTAGCATCAGATGTAGTTTGACTCTCAGAAATTAGTCACAGACACGGAAGGGTAGTCATGTCTGATGTGTGGATAGTGATGTTACCACTCAGTCAGTCATTGGGCTATTGATGGAATGAATGCATGATTAGGTAAATCTGAAAATCACCTTCATGCACATGACAGTGGTCCATTGACAAGAAACAGAAGATATACTAGCAGTTGTTGTGTGTGGATAAATCCTCTGAGCTTATTAGGCCCTTATATGGCTAATATACTTTGTTTTCAGGAGGCCAATGACCCAGATGCCTTGGTCCACAATGTATTCACAATCCTTTCATATATCACTGTTGGTACATGTGTAGGTGACATGTGTTTAGACTCTTTTATCTATAAGGATTAGAGTATGGCAATTAGAGGAGTTACTTGATTGCATATATCCATTGTACATGTTGTCAACTATGTGACATGAAGTGGTTATGGCTTGTGTACACCAGGCTGTCTAGAGTATACGAGAAAACTTGTTTCATTGCCTGGTACATAACAATAGGCCTATTTCTTAGTATGTGTTGAGTTTGTCTATTTGAATTGTGGAAGTCAATGTCAAATTTCTGAACTATAGCTTGATTGTTGTTTGACTATGTTGCTGTGGATAGGGGCCCTGTATCCTGTGGCAGAGACACCTTGTCATGGAATGGTCAATGTGATAGGTCTACTGATGACATGGTATTGTAGGTGTGAGGTAGGTAGCTCAGTCGGTGTGTAAAAAAGTTTTTATTGAGGGACATACATTGTATCTTTTTGTGACATGATATTAGCACTTAACTGGTACTACCTGGGGGTTTAGGTCAACTGGATGTAAATTTACTTATGTGTAAAGGAGACAGGACACAGCAGAGTGGGGAAGTTTCTGGCCACAGGACCACCAGTCAAAGAAAACCAACACTGAGGGACCCAGTGACTGGAGGGTGAGGGGAGTGCCACAGGGGGGAGATCCGATCATGTACATCATCCTCAGAAACCTCCTACACTGTCCACTCCCTGACAGTGGCGGACCCATCTGGGACCACCCCAGCACCCCCTCTGTCCGCCATCCCCCTTTCTATTACCGCCCTCCCTGTAGCTCCCCAAACAGTTGGCAGTGCCCGCCCATCCAAAAGGGTGGGTGACTCCTTTGCTGCAAAGCACCTCTGCCCCAACCTCTGTTAGCTCCGCTGCCGTCAGTTAGGAGTCTATTGATCTCCTGAGGTAGATCTCTGTGGGTCAGTCGACCATCGCAAATGCCATCCAGGGACTGGCAACTCAGATACAACAGAGTAATGTATTCCAGGAGGGCCTTTAGTGTGCACCGGCTGGCATACAGAGATCTTTTTAGCCTCTGGCCTCCACACTGACTGCAGCCAGTCATTCTTTGTCTACCATACCCCTTCACCTTTCTCTTCCCAATCTGATTCCCCCTTCCCAGACCCAGCCAAAGCACATAGACGGGCATGCATCCACCTCAGCATCAAAGGGTAGTGCAGACAAACATAAGCGCCACAAGACACACCACCGGCATACACAGAAGCAACACCCACCTGCACACTCAGCAACAGTCACTATCTGCCCTGATATCCCCATTACCCCCGGCATCACAGACACAACACCTGACACACCTGCAGACACCACACCAACATTCAGTGCAACAGCCACCACACCTATCCTACCCACAGTTGCCACAACAGCAGACCCTCAGACATCCACCCCAGTCACCACACCCACAGACACCACAACCACAGACATGCCTACATGCAGCACATCCACCATACCTGCACTCACAACCCCAACGGACAGCCACCACCCACCATGGCAGTCTTCAGCACTTCTACCCACCTCAGCCCAAGACACATAAATGCCCTCAACTCACCCAACACCTCTCACTACCACTCCCTCTATCTCCACACCCAAACCCTTTTGTTATGACCATCCCTGTGTGTGTAAGCTTTCCTCTCAGAGTTTGAACTTTTCCCTATTGTTCTCCCCGTGACACCCCTAAAAGATCAGTTTCCCTCCCCAAGGATATCCCTTCCACCTCTAAAGCCTCCCTTACCACCTGCTAGTACCCTTAACCCTCCCCCACCAAGAAGTCGACCCCTCCTAAGAAGAGCCAACCCTCCCTAAGCCAAAACGAACCCCCCTCCCAAGCCTAAGCCTAACCCTCCCTTCCCACCCAAAGCCAACACCCCCTTCCCTTACCTGCCTGCCCCCTTGATGCTCCAACCTATGGAGGTTACATGGCAGGCAGGAGTCAAGTTGGGGCTTTGATACAATTGACTTTTCTTTCTATGGACTGGCCTATGGCCTTGCACTTTTATCTGTTTAAAAAAACAAAAATGTATATTCTGACCAACCAGTTGTTGGTTTTTTGGTTACATCTTCGTTGCGCATTTCCTTTCCTAGGTTTCAGTAGTTCCTGTCTGACATTAGTTGTGTCCCAGTAATTGTGTGTGTGTGGTACTTGTGCTTCCTGTGTTTTTTTAGCAGTATGTGAGGGTGTGTGCAGTGCTTTCTCCCCCCTAGGGATAGGGTGTGTGTTGTGTGATGAGCACATGTATGTTGCTGACATGTTGTTGTCATGGTGTTGTGTTGTGTTTGGGTTGACATGTGTTTGTTGTTGTAGAGTGTGGCTTTGTGTGCTTTGACAGTGTGAGTGTGTATGTAATGTGCATATTATGATAGGTACAATGTACTTTGTGTGGGTGATGTGTGTGTCGATTGCTAAGTTGCATGAGGGTGTAATTGGGTGTGTTTGTTCCCAGTTGGTTGCATATTGTGTTGTATTTGTGATGCGTCACTGGCCAGTCTTGGTTGTGATTGCTTGACAACGTGTTTTTGATTGTGCAGCTGCGGTGTAGTTGTGACATGTTGGTATGTTGTATGAGATTATGTGAGACTAGGCCTGTGCTGTGTTGCTGTGCATAACTGTGTGCTCTTGACGTGTGGTATGTGCTGGCTGCAGTGAGTGATCTATGTCTATGTGGGTGTATTTGTTGCTGTATGTGAGTGTGCGTGTCACTGTACTGCTACGTGTGAGTACTGCCCTCGTACCCCCTCCCTGTGGTTTAGGTGTTTTTCCAAAATTTGCCATTTTACAAATGTAACAGGTGAGTGTGTGTACTTAATGTTGCTGTCTTCCGTGTTGGCAATTATTCTGTTGTCTTTCTGCAAGGATGATGTCCAGTTATGGTTCAACGGTGGCTCTGGATGACAATGGCTTCCTGGAGGTGAAATTCTCCTTTTATCCAGGTTGTTTCCGCCTGGGTTTCCGTAGTGGCCTGACCACGGCGGAAATGTTGGTGATGTACAACATCGTAATGAGTCCAATGGAAACATGGTCTCCACAAGATTGTTTGTGGCTCCAATCATCCGTGGCGGTCTGACTGCACTGGCGGAGCCGGCGGTGCTTTGGCTGTATTGCATTGACATCACCGCCAAGCTCATAATTTGGCAGTCCTCTCCGCTAGCCTGTTGGTGGTCTGATCGCTAACATGGCGGTCCTCGTGTTGTAATCCTTGTTATGTACATCTCCAGCGTTTGGTTCTAAGTTAAAATTCCAAAGCTGCACAAATTAATCTGTCCCCAGGTTCAAACATTAAACCGCCTTTTAGTTGTGAATTCTGCCTCGTGAATACTATAGGAAAAAGTAGAAAGAGGAATTGCGTTATTTTATATTTTTACAATAGTGTAATTTGTTCCATACTTTACCAGGCAGATGTCTCCAACCCAAGTGGAGAGTCTCCCCATGCTAAAACATAGGGAAAATTTAAAAAAGTTTATTTGTCTAGAGAAAATGTAGTTACTTTGGTTTTATATTAAAAATAACTGAAAATTAATTGTAAATATATATCTTTAATGTACTACTAAAAAATACTACGGTACTGTTGACTTAATTTTAATTTAAATCCTCAATTAATGAAAATGTATTAAATGATTTGTTTCTGAAGCTTAAATTAAAAAAGTCATTTCCACCTACAACACAAAAAATACTTTTATTATGCCTTAATATTCATTCAAAGTGATGGATTGAATTAATTAAAAGTAAATCAATTTTATTTAAAAAAAATAAGTTACATTAATTGTTGAACGCAAAACAAGTTTTGTTAGTTATAATATTTTTAAACAATTAAATTAACCATATTTATTATTTTTAGGTATTGTTTTGAACATTAAGGGGGTCATTACAACCCTGGCGGTCTTTGACCGCCAGGGCTGTTTTGGAGGAAGCACCGCCAATAGGCTGGCGGTGCTTCCAGGGGCATTACGACCGTGCCGGAAGTGCCGCGGTCGCACCACCGGGACCGGCGGTTTCCCGCCACATTGGTCCAGGCGGTTTAAATCCCCCAGGGCAGCGCTGGGATTACAAGTCCCCATCCTGCCAGCCTTTTCATGGCGGTAAGAACCGCCATGAAAAGGCTGGCGGAAAGGGGAGTCGTGGGGCCCCACCAAGGTTGTAATGAGGGCCTAAGCTATTTTTACTTATATTTTAACTGTTTTAAAAAATGTAATGTAATTTAATTTAAGATTTTTTCTTAAAGGATTTTATTTAAAGTTAGTAACAACATAATTTCCTATGGGAGGGGTTTGAATTTCCAGTTGTTGGCTGTATGTGGTATAAGACATACTTCAGCTCTTACCTGGAGTAATTTAGTTATGTTTTACTTTCCTTTTTGGCCATAGTAACTACAGAAATGTAGTTTGTGAATAGCAATAGGTTTACATTTTTGTGGGTGGGTCAAGCCTCTCACTCAGCCTTTCAGACACTATCTACACCTCTTCTTACTCCTCACTAATCTCCTTCCCTTTATTTGTATCCTCTATTTTCCATCTACTCCCCCTACCGTGACGGCCTTTACTACAAATTATATACTTACATGTGAACTGACTTTGGAGTCAGGGCAGAGATCTCCACACAGAAAAAGATAGGAGAAACTCTGCACAAAGGTTGGTATATAGCATTTAGTAGTACATTGTGTATCATTACACAGCATACTACAAAATGCGCCTTGTGAATACCCCCCTCATTGGCTACCCATAACTGTAATGGTGGAAGGGTGCATCCCTACCAGGTGCCCCTCTTGATGACAAAATGTTTAGAATGTGTATCACTGACCTTCACCTGGGCCCACTGAGAGGAGGAATGATATAGGACTTACACAAAGGAAAAGGACACAGGGCAGAAATTCATCTTTCACAGTACCTGCATGAGAAAGCACAAACTAATTGGGTGTCAAGGTTTATTGAGGATGACTATGAGTAAAGAATTACGGGTGGAATGTTTGTGTGCACAGACATGTGCCAGCTGCAATCGTCCCAGGCAGTGTCTGGTGCTATGACCAGGCATGAAGCTAATTTGAAATGATGTCCCAGTGAGGCGATGGCTTGGTGTAACCTGCAAGAGTTTATCCCCTAATCTTAGTTTCTGAGGGTAATAGGAGATATAGGGCCTCATTACTAGTGTGGAGGTCCGAGGACCGCCACACTGATGTTGACGGTCGGAGCATTGCACCACAGCCACACTCACGTTGATGGTCGGACTGCTGCACTCCAGGCGGTCCAACATCCCAATTATAACTTTGGCATGCAGACCCACCCAAAGACTGCTGTCCCCGTCTGGATTATAGATCCCGACATGGTGATGGGGGTCAGGCTTGCAACCAACTATGACAGCACTGAACTCAGAGCTGCGTGGCTGATTACAACCCTGCTTTCTACCAGCCTTTTCATGGCGGGGACCGCACCATGAAATGGTTGGCAGAACGCTAGTGCTTTGAGCCATAGGCTGGCCCCTGCACTGCCAATGCTCATGACATGGCATTGACAGTTCAGGGTCTCCCCTGCCCAGCACCCTCAGAATGCGCACTGCCTAGCAGACAGTGCACAGTCCGAGGATGCTGGACGGCCCCATCTGTGGTACGATATAGCACTCAGCTGCCTTGAGGGAGCTGAGTGCTATATCGTAGCATGGTTCCTGCCGGTCTGACCAGCTGGAACGCGTATTACAATGTTCTCGCCGGACAGCCCAGCAGGAACATTGTAATACACTGGGTGGGGATGCCACCGCCATGGCGGTGGCGTCCTCCCTGTGATTTGGTCAGCCCTTCGGTAGGACCGCCAAACTCCAAATGAGGCCCATAGGATGATATGAGGGGCACTTCTCAGGGCCTTGCTTGGTTTTAATACTACCAAGATTGTAGCACCTCCCAGGTTTGTTGGAACGAAGCAGGAGTGTGCAGCCTCATTAAGAACACTGAAGAGATGGGTTAGAAAGTGGGATGCAGATTTCATGAGGAAGTCAAGAGCAAATTCATTCAGCCCCAGTGTCTTACCCACTCATATACCATTTATTGTATCAAGTACCTCCTCCAGGGTTATAAAGAGGTTGGGGCTCCACATTGTGGTCCTGACAGGACTCAAGCAGCGAGCTGCTGGAGTATGGGAGGGACAGACTCAGGGGGTCATTCTGACCCTGGCGGTCCATGACCGCCATGGCGGAGGGCGGCGGAAGCACCGCCAACAGGCTGGCGGTGCTTCCTGGGCTATTCTGACTGCGGCAGTAAAGCCGCGGTCAGAAAAGGGGAACCGGCGGTTTCCCGCCGGTTTTCCCCTGGCCCAGGGAATCCGCCATGGCGGCGCTGCTTGCAGCACCGCCATGGGGATTCCGACCCCCTTCCCGCCAGCCTGTTTCTGGCGGTGTCCGCCGCCAGAACCAGGATGGCGGGAAAGGGTGCCGTGGGGCCCCCTAACAGGGTCCCACAAAGATTTTCACTGTCTGCTTTGCAGACAGTGAAAATCGCGACGGGTGCCACTGCACCCGTCGCACCCCTGCAACTCCGCCGGCTCCATTCGGAGCCGGCTTCCTTGTTGCAGGGGCTTTCCCGCTGGGCCGGCGGACGGCCTTTTGGCGGTCGCCCGCCGGCCCAGCGGGAAAGTTGGAATGACCGCCGCAGTCTTTTGACCGCGGTGCGGTCATTCGGCGGTAACCGCATGGCGGGCAGCGACCGCCGCCCGCCGCAGTCAGAATGACCGCCTCAGTGCCCGATGGGGCCTGTGCTACACACAACGTTTTGAATTTGTTGGCAAAGACTGCTGCATTGTCTGCGGAATTCTGTACTCTGAGGCCCGTTGGGCCATATGTTGAAAGAACAGTCCTAGATGTTTTCTCACTATTAGGACCCCAGGGTGGCAGCCCTATAGTTTAATCACCTGTTTCATATGTATTAGGCCAGGGCCAAACTGTAATAATTCCAGAATAGTCAATGTGATGTTGGTAATTTCACCTCAATCTTCAGACTCAAAATTATCAAAAATTATGCCATGTCTGTACACACAATCAGTAGCTTGGAAACAAATTCCTACTGCAGAACCAGAGGAACAACAAACTGAGTGGGTGTGAATGGCTGCTGGCTGCTGCTGTCCATGTTCTGTTGCATTTAGCACTCTTGTCTTAGCACAAAATGCATCCCTTTGTCCATTTGGTATGAGAGTGCATTTTGTGTAAAGAAAATAGTGCTAAATTTTGGTTTACAACCCTTGCCTAATTCTGTGTATTCTTGAGTAATGTTGCTGTAATTTCACATAATTACCTTATAGCAAATTACACGAGTTACGCCCATTCCTAATGTATAAATGCAGCTTATGAAGCCATCCAGCTTAGTCTAGTTGCATAAATCTGATCCCTCCAGCGTCCATCACTTTCTCTAATGCACCTTAAGTTGAAGTGGGAATAGTAAATTGATTATTCTACAGTACAACAATTTCTCCAGTGTAGCATAGGCCAGAGTGGGAATAGTAAATATGGCCACTCCAGAGTCCAAAACATTCCCTACTGTTGCAGAGCTTGGACTAAGAATAGGAAATCTTACTCATCCAGAGGTCAACACTTTCTCTAATATAGTCTGTGTTGTAGTGGGAATAGGAAGCCTGACCCCTTTAGAGTCTAGCAGTTTCCCTACAGTCACTAAAATTGGAGAGGAAGAAGAAAAGTCCAATCCCCACAGAGTCCACACTTTCACGAGTGTAACTTAGGGTGGGGTGGGAAGAGTAGAGCTGACCCCTCCAGAGTCCAACATGTTTTGCAGAATAACTCAGGTTTGAGTACCAACAATATACATGACCTCTAGAGTTCAACATTTTCCTATCTAAAAGTGAGGTTAGTTTTGAAATTTGACCCATTGAGAGGCTGAATACAAACCTAACAACCCATCAAAATAAAGTAATTCAATTAAATTACAAGTTAATGCAATTGTTATAATTAAATAGCAATAAAATAAAACATACTCCATAGCATTGGGCATTTACATTAACCAATAAAAAGTAAAAATTAAAAACTGAAAAAGTGTAGAATTATTGAACTAATTTACACAATTAATTAGCTCATTAATATTTAAAACAATAACAAACTCTGAAACTCTCCCAAATCTACTCCCCTATAACTCCAACAAACTACCACCAAAAGAATAAAACAAATTTAAAAGTTATGCAATTATAATATTAAAATAAAAATAACAAATTATAATCAGTCAATAAAATATTTTATATTTAAAAACATACATATAAAAATTATATTATTAAAACATTATTACTAAGGAATGAAAGTATGTACTAGTTTACAAAATTTGTAGCCAATTACCAATAAAAAACAATTGCAAATTACAAAAATTAAATATTCAAATCACTTTTCAACCTACTCCCTTACAAACCCAATAATCCCTTAAACATGAAAAATATTTATACTTACTTCAATACCATAAATAGAACATTGAATAAAAAAGAAATATTACAACAATAAACACACATATAAACTCTAACAAAATAAAAATAGCTATTAATTACAATATTAAAGAAATTGATATTACTTACATTTATATTATCTACACAGTAAAAAATGATGGGCCTCATTACGAGTTTGGTGGTCCGTGCACTGCCATTGTGGCGGTGGCAGTCCAGCCACCAGTGGCTTAATGGTCAGATCACTGTTTTAGAAGTCATGCAGACCTATGGAGCAAAGACCATCATGGTCTCGCCGGCACCGACAGGCTGTGCAGACTGCTGCGGTCAAGAGGCAGCACAAACAGGCAGGCAGAGAGTGTGTTGCCAGCGGACACATTATAAGGTTGCACGTCGCCACTGAGACCATGGTGGTCCAACCACCACGTCTCAGCAGGTAGAAAACAAAAGTATAAAGGGAGCATCTTACCCTCAGGCAGCCTTACGCGTCCTGTGCCGCCATGGAGCTCATCACACACGTCCTGCTGCTGTTCATCGATGGAGCCCAAAATTCACGCTACCGGGGACGCAACTGACTATAAGTATACACACCTGCCTGTGTCATTAAGCAGAACAGGTCATCGCGCCGCCATCCACATGATATGGGGGTCATGCTACATGGGCCAAGTGCACTTGTCACTGTGCACACAGTCGGAGTCATTCACAAAGAGAGAAACATAAATAGCCACAAAACGCCCCCTTTGGGCAGATCACTCACTGCTCCATAGCACTACACAAAAACATGCCTGCACATTTTAGGCACTGGGACAGTGAAGTGTATACAACATCAAGTCACACAACACCAACAACACAGCCACATCACATATACAACTGACACCTTCACATTGCTCACATGCCATAGTCTGTCATCAGATTGAAGATACATGTTTATGTATGTGTTATGGAACACAAACACCTCTCCCATGAACCAGCCTTGCAAATCGACCCACACATCACCCACATCGCAACACAATGGAAGGACAATGCAATGCACAATAGCCAGAGAGACAAATATCCAAAGTTCACTATATAAACAATACTTGCACAATAAGGATGGGGCCATCAGGAACACTCAGGGAAGGATGTTGCACTGGGACACATACCACGTTGCACATGCCCCTAAGACAACATTTGCACAGGAACTGCCACTACATGTATCTCTTGTATCTCAGGGACAACTAATTGGAGAGCCAAGTGGCATGCCTATCTGCATAATACAGAAGTGCAAGTCAAGAAAGCAAGTATAAAACAGCATGGGCTATGCATCTAGATGAAGTAGCTGCAAAGTAGACACAGCAAAATGGACACATGCACAGTCAAATACAAACAAAGGTAGCACATTTGAACATCCTCCATGTCTACACAAAGAAAACTCAAGATGCCACACATGAGACAAAGCTATAGACTATATCAGGGGAACAAGTTTAACACCATACTTGCTAACATTGGACTACACAAGATTAAATACTTGCCATACCAAACAGAACACAATGCAATGGCACCATAATTGCATTAACAAAGAAATTCATACAGTGAACATCTACCTTTCTCTTGGGTGACACCAGCACTGCCCACAAAGTCATATATTGCAAACAGCAAATGGATCAGCAAGCAGGCAGAAACACACACAACTGTAGGCAGATAATACAAGTTACTTAGGATCAACATCAAGGTAGAAAAGGAATTGCAAGGCAAATGTATACTCCAAAAAAACAAATATTTGGGTTTATTTTTAAGCAAATGAAAAATGTCTAAGGCCATTGACCAGTCCAGCAATCTTTCAATGCACAGTCTTTCAGGCCACACTTGACTTCTATTACTGCCAGGAAACCTCCACAGGAAAGGGCATCAAGTGGGCAGGCAGGCATCTCATGGATCATCTGGGTTGGGAGTCGGATTTGGGATGAGTTTGGGTTTGGGAGGGTGGACTGTTTTTTTGGAGGGGTAGGCTTTTTTGGGGGCGGAAAGGTATGGTATGGGTGCTTACAGGGGAGCAGGTGTGACAGGGAAGGACTTGGATGTGGGAGGGATGGGTTGGGACGTAGGTCAGGCCTCTTGGGTGTGGGACGAGGGTGGAAGGAACAGGGGAAAGGGCAAGTTCAAACAAAAAACTCAGGGACGATCATCAGAAGGGGGTGGGGATTTGGAGATTGAGGGAGTGGTTGTCTGGTATGTCGGTGTTGATGTCTTGGGTGTGTGCGTGTGTGAGCTATGCTTATGTTTGGGTGGTATCTATTGCATGTGTGAGTGTTGGTGTGGGTGTTTCCGTGTTTTGGGGGCTGGGAGGTGGAGGTTCTAGGTGATGGGGGAGTGGTGTATGTGTGTGTCTGTTTGGGGTGGTGTCTGTAGTTATGCTTGTAGTGGTGGATGTGTGTGTGTCTGTTGGGGTGGTGTCTGCAGGTATGGGGGATGTGGTGGATGTCTGAGTGTCTGTTGGGGTGGTGTCTGCGGCTATCGTGGGTGTGGTGGATGTCTGGTGTGTTTTGGGGTGGCGTCTGCAGCTATCGTGGGTGTGGTGGATGTCTGTGTGTCAGTTGTGGTGGTGCCTGTGGGTATGCTGAATGTGGTGTGTGGGCCGGTGGAGGTAGTGGGAGTGTTTGGGAAGTGGTGGGTGATGTTGTGTATGTGGGCGTATTGTGGGAGCTTGCGTGCCGGTGTGTTTTGTGATGTTTGGGTTGATGTGTGCTAGTTTTGTGTGTTGAGGTTGGTGCATACAGATCTGTCTGTATTCTTGGGATAGGTAGGGAAATAGGAAATTTAGATTGGGAAGAGGGAGGTGGAGGGGAGATGGAAGGTGAGGGGTGACTAGCTGGCATCAGTGAGGAGGCCAGAGCCTGAAAAGATATCTGTAGGCCAGACATGGCACTATGAATGTCTTCCAGGAAAGCGTTGGTCTGCTGAAGGCCAACCTCTGGATAACATTCAGAATGGCAGTCTGACCCATAGAGCTACTCCTCAGGAGGTCAATAGCCTTCTCACTCAGGGCAGCAGGGTAACAGGGGCTGGAGATGAGATGCCTGCGGCAAAGGAGTCGGCCACCCTCTTAGGTGAGCAGGCAAGGCCAACTGGGTGGGGGAGCAACAGGGAGGGTGATGATAGAACTGAGGGCGGCGGACAAAGATGGTATTGTAGTATATCCCGATGGGTCCTCCACCGCTAGCGAGTGCCCACTGGAGGAAGAATCTGATAATGATGATGTAGATAGGTCTCCTCTTGGCAATCCCCTCACCCTCTGGGCCACTGGGTCCCTCAGCATCAGTGACCAGATGCTTCCCTACTCAGCTGTGCCCTGTCGCCTTCGCTTGGCTGGGCTGATGCTGTAAATATAAAGAGTAATAGGGTCATTACATGTCCCTGATAACACTTAAACAACAGCTGTGATAAGCAAACATTACCATGATGTCAAGTAGGCCCCTGCAATAAACTCCGCCTAAGTTGCCCCTACATGTACCATTCCATATGCATGCATATCATCTGAACTGTCAACAGTTGCCCAAAGGAAAATCAGGATCTCAGACAACTACATTTGCATGGCTAAAGCTGTGCAATCCCAGTAATCATTTAACAAGTAGGAGGTCACATCATCTTCAATGCCTCATGGAGCATACATCACTTACCTGGTGTCATACAATAGTAGGCCAATGCCAACTGCATTCCCACAGATCCCACACAAGGTAATGCAGACTTTCATTTGTCACATACAGAATAACACAACAATATCAAATGATGCTCCCAGAACATGCCATGTTGCTTACAACAGTAGAGAAGCCTGGAGAAGATGACATGTCACACTAGAAACAGATCCACAATGCACACTTGACTAAGTAAACTTTGTCTTTATGGAGTCATGGAGGTAGTACCGATGTTGCTCCGATATGCCACACCTTTGGCATAGAAATGTACACCGTAGTCATCATGTGCAAATTGACAGGGAGATATTTCCCTAAAATCCACAACACAATGAATCAGCAAGCCCCAGGTAAATCACCACTCATGTCTAGAACCCCTTACAATGACTAATTCTGATTGCATCAGTAGAAGCCATTAGTCCTTTGTATGTTGCAGAGACATATTTGCAAGTACCTGTAGAAGGCCCTCAACATGTTGGCAAACGGGAAGCTATATCACTGTCTCTATTGTTGTCCTGTAAACCCAGATATCTGTGGATGAATGGGTGTATCCAAACCCATGTGATGTCTATATAACTGCCAGACATTCCATGATGCATGTCAACAGACAGGTAAAAAAACCTTACCCATTACACATGTGCAGTGCATTTTGCTACATGATGCCACATCAATGGTTTGGAAATGCACATTGTGGCTAACAAGTCTAGTCATGCACGTCTTGCCCCTCATTGCTACTGCAGTTGTACATGACAAATTACATGCAATGACAGTTCCGGGTATGTGTCAGCCAATAATCAATGGTGACAAACTCCCGTCTGTGGCCTCACATGATATGTCCTCCCATTGCAAATGTTATATTCCAAACACAGGTTGGCATGCACATTTATGTGAGGTAATACAGGAGTCACCCCATGAACACAGGTAGACCATGTGTCAACACCAGAGCAGTTCGCGCTCTATTGGCGACAAAAATGCAAAAACCCAGCACTCTCAAAACAACATAATTTATGCATTGTGCTGATATGTTGTGGTTTAACCTTTTGCATTGCAGAGTTCAATCCTGAAAACTTATTTTTAATATGCTTACAAATACTGTTCCTTTGCAATGTATTGCTGCAGGTTTTCAGAGTGTGTTAGGGTGTGGCCCCTTTCCAGGGCCTTCCAGAGTCTTTCCCTGCAACATGCCTGGGCGTGGTTCTGGGCTGGGCCAAGACTCTATAAAAGAGAGCCAACCCAACTCCCAGTGCTCACTATTCAGAGGTCCCGGTGCAGAGCAGCAGCTTCTTCCTGAGCTCCTGTCCCGGTGGCCTATTTGGATCTTCCAGTCTTCTGCCCTTCATCCTTCATTGGTGATCATTGTTCCAGGCGGTAAGACGGTGGTTGGACTGTTCCGACATCGTTATTGAGAATTTTCTTGGTTTAATTCTTAAATGAGTTACAGATTACTTGCGCGCTACCATTTCTTGACATTTATATGGTAGTTTACAAATAGGCAAGACGCGCGATTTGTTTCATAAAGTTTTGACTTTGTTGTTCATTGCGTGCTACCATTTCTTGACATTGGCATGGTGGCTTAAGAATCGGCAAGACGCGCAATTCGTTTTATGGTGTTTAAACATTGTTGTCCATTGCGCGCTCCTATTTCTTGACATTTACATGATGTTTTATGAATTGGCAAGACGCGCAACTCGTTTCATGAGGATTTAACTTTGTTGTTCATTGCGCGCTACCATTTCTTGACATTTACATGGTGGCTTAAGAATCGGCAAAAGAAGCGCGATTCGTTTCATTGTACTTTGATCTTGTTATTTATTGTGAGCTGTTATTTCTTGACATTTACATTGTGTTTTACGAATCGGCAAGACGCGCGATTCGATTAATGATGATTTGACTTTGATATTCATTGCGTGCTACCATTTCTTGGTATTTTACATGGTGACACTCGAATCGGCAAGACGCATGATTCTCTCCTCGAGTTTATTTCATGTTGTTTATTATATGCCACTATTCTAAGATATTTATTATGTAATATTTGAGTTGGCAAGTTATGTGATTTGTTTCCTGAATCCATATTGTGTTATTCATGGTGCACAATCCTTTATGGTGTTTACTATATATATATATATATATATATATATATATATATATATATATATATCTGCAATATGTGCAATTTGTGTTGAAACATTTTAAGAGTACACAGAATGCCAGAGTTTCTAGATGCAATATTGTATGGTCCTAGTATACATTCTCAAAACAGGATTTACATGACTGCTTTAAAATTTAGTCAGAATGTTTTTTCTGATTCTCATGTAAAGGAAAGTACTTGAAAAAGAAAGTTTTCATTTAATTCATCTTGATTCTCCTACAGGTATCCGGCCATCTTGAAACTTAGTCATTTTAAACTTAACTCTTAGATTGTTCATGTTTTCAGAGTGACTAGGCTTAGAATCATAGTCTAGTATTGATTTCAGGAGATATAGTTTTCATATTGTGTGTTCTAACCTTTTTCTTACTACAGGTCTCCTTCCCAGCTGTTCCCTTCCTAATCCCCTCTTCCCCTCTTGAACTCTCTCGGTCTCTGTGATTTATCTATCAGAGTCCTGGAGCTGTTCAGTGGTGGACGTGTTGGGAATGTGCACAGACCCTGAGGATCTGGTGACTCTGACACCATGCATGAAACAGTAGTGTACACATTTTGAACAAAAGAGAAAGAGACACATGCTGACATGTAGGCAAAAGGAATGTTGGCAACAGTGATGGCACACAAATCATGTCCATGGACATTCCCCACTTACCAAGGGAAAGTATTGATTTGTAGCTGTACCCAAAGATAAATGTATGCTCTGTCACATGTATGATGGCCATCTTCACATTACAGATAGTAGTGAGACACCAGCACCTGTCACACATTGGAAACAGGTAGCCCCAGGGTGGCAGATGCCAAAATACTCATTTAATCAGACTCATGGCTGAGGACAGTGATTCTTCACTTCTATACTTTGACCTGTAACACTGAGGAGTAGGGGTTTGTTGCATAGAATTTACAACCACTACAATACAAAAGATACTAGATTAATCAATGTGCAAAGCAATATGTTGTCCCTGGGGAGCAAATTCTTTGTGGATTGTACCCAGTTGTGTCCTAGGTCCTTGGGCCAATAGGCAAGGCACATCGGTATGCACCACACTACATATCTACACAAACAGTCACTCATCTATTGTGTCACACATGGCACATCCCTAATCGTCAGGGGCAGATGTCAGAACCTAGCACAATAAAATGGCAATGTAACAGGCAAGATTATGCCCTGTACTCATCCCCTTGTGGCTGCTGTGCTCCCCTAAAATGCCCATTAAGGTCTGGGTACACCACAGCCAGGATGCGTGACATTAGGGGGGTCAAGGTCCTACGTGTGTCCCGCCCACGTTGGGAGAACAGCCCCAGCTGGACATCCGCGAAACTTTTGGGCCCAGCACATCAGGTCCTCCCACCTCTTGTGACAGTAGGCGCTCTGCTGGCTGTGTACCCCCTGGGTCCTCACCTTCCGGGTGATGGCTCTCCATATCGCCTTCTTCTGATGGGCATTGATCTACATGGATTCAAAAGTGAAGTCAAGAAATTACAATCACAAGTTTTCACATAAATGGTTGAGTTACACACGTCAGAGAAACCAAGCTAGAAATTGTCAATTTGTTAACACACCACAAGTGTAAAGCACACAAGCCAATAAGTACAGGGGCATGACTACACACTTTTGTATATATCTGCAGACTAACCCACTACCCTGCATTGCCTACAATGACTAAGCAAGCCTACTCACATCAGGTAGCCCATACTCCAGCAACATGTACTGTGATGTGGCTTCTGAAGGGTAAACTCCTGAGGCCTGACAACACATTCACACTCTGCGGGATTGACTCACTGCACACAGATCCTAAAGAATACTGCCATTGTACAGACTTCACCATTACACTTGAGTGACTATGAAGCAGCTGGCATGGTGGGTACTGAAAGTGTCTTCCTTGTGCATGTGTGGACATTTGGCCTTCCAAACACAGACTCATGCCAATTCAGGGGATGGGTCCAGTGGTATGAACCTGTACCACAGAACACTCCTTTGGACATATGTGTCTATCCCACCAGAGATGGCAACCAACATACAAAAGTATGCAGTGTACAATTTCAGCTGTGACCAAGCTACTGACTCATGTCATGGTCTCTCAGGAATCAACACACTGTCTGCACTGTGGGACTGCCATCAGTGCAATAAGCCTGAACAGGTCAAATATGACTTCTGTTAAGGATTACAACAGGGCTCTGGGAGTAAGGGACCTGTCATGAGTCAAAGACACACATCGACAATGATGCGAAATACACATATGGGCTAGTTCAAAGATTAACATCAGTGCCCATTCCTAATCTAGTCAATGTACTGAGGCATTTAGGGCAAGGTGTGCCACTAAGCCTCATATCGGCCACATGACAGGATCTTCTGGTATACAGGGAGTGGGCACAGAGCCACAGTTGTATAGACACAATGACTCCACCACAGCCTGGACTATGTCCCATACTGGAAGATATAATTGACAGATCCTTGTCTCTGCTGGCTGGGCATACAGAACCTACATGACACTCCATTTCCATCAATTCCATGCAACACAGTACATCATGTGCCCATCATCAATTTGGCATGTGGTGTGTGTGCGGCAACCTGAAGAGCAGAGTGAGTCAGGATATGCCTTCCAGACAAGTTTGGCAAGGCCAGATGTAGGGTGAAAGATCTGCAGTACTATACACATTGCTTACAAGATCCTCAAAATGCACAGACTGCTCAAGCTGTCATGCACTTACATGTTGTCTAACATTTACAAAAATCGTAAAGAGAAAGATGTCAGTAGATGGCAGTAAATTCTCCTTGCCTAGTTATATGCATCTAGGACCCCAAAACACCTCACACAAGACAATGTGACCGAACTTAACATATGGGACTGGCCACTAATTCCTGCACCATGTGCATTCCATTCATGCCCACAGACTGCAACAACAGGCACGCAAGAAGTCTAACTGGCACACAGAGGCACATTTTAGACTGTGAGGAGGGAAATGTGGGTGTCGAACAGTATCAATTGTGCCTATGAGATTCTTACCTGCTCCTCTGGTGAGCCATAGAGCTGTCCATACAGGTGTAGAACCCCAACAACTAGCCTCTCCAGCTCTTCTGGAGAGACAGCAAGGGCCCTATCACCTGCTGGATGTGGAATGATTGCTCCCAGAGGTGGCACACAGCAGCTCATGTCATGGAGGTGTTGTTGGCAATAGTGTCAGGAGTCAAGTGAGCAAATCTGCACAACATGGAGGTCACGTCCACCACATACATGGTCGTCACCACTGACGAACGCAGCCATTGGGACGTGACCACCACAGACAACAACGTTAGTCTATTGCTGTGACTGCCGAGGTTGCAACCGCCTATGGCCCAGTTGACTTCTGCCTGCACAGTGTAAGTGACCACTCCTCCCCGACTCTAGCTCAGATGGTTCACGAGGATATTCAGGCTATACCCCATCTCCCTTTGTGTCACTGTCTAGAGGGGATTCTCAAACAGCCCAACTGTCAGTCTGAGCCAGAGAGGGAATACACAAGCGGGCAGAGTCACAGAATGATTTAAGCAAGAAAATGCCCACTTTCTAAAAGTGGCATTTTGAAACTGACAATCTAAAAACAAACTTTGCCAAAAGATGTATTTTTAAATTGTGAGTTCAGAGACCCCCAAACTCCTTATCTCTATCTGCTCTCAAAGGGAAACTGCACTTTAAGGTTATTTAAAGGCAGTCCCCATGTTAAGCTATGGGAATGATAGGCATTGCAACAGTGAAAACCGAATTTGGCAGTATTTCCCTGTTAGGACATGTAAAACACATCAGTACATATCCCACCTTCAACATACAATGAACCCTGCCATGGGGCTACCCAGGGAGTATCTTAGGGGTACCTTACATGTATAATAAGGGAAGGTTTGGGCCTGACAAGTGGGTACACTTGTCAGGTCGAATTGATTGAAACTGCAGAGGCAGGTCTGAGCCATATTTACAGGGCTTCTCATGTGGGTGGCAGAACCAGTGCAGCAGTCCCACTAGTAGAATTTGATTTACAGGCCCTAGGCACCCCTAGTGCCCTTTACTAGGGACTTACTAGGGAATCAAATATGCCAATCATGGAAAAGTCAATTACACATACTACTTACACAGGGAGCATTTGCACATTAGCACTGGTCAGCAGTAATAAAGTGCCCAGAGTACCCAAAACACTAAAAACAGAGTCCAGCACACAGTCAAAACGTGGGAAGTAGAGGCAAAAAAGACAGGGGAGACCACGTCAAGGATGCCACGACTAACATGTGTCTCCCAGCTGAAAGTGGAGAGAACTACCCAATCGCATGGGAGTTCTCATCACTGAGGTGGAAGAATCTGGACAGGCCATCAGCACTGGTGTGTTCTGTTACAGGGCGGTGTTTCACCGTAAAGTCTATTCCCTGTAGGGAGACAGACCACCTCAACAGTTTTGGGTTCTCATCCCTCATCTGCCTTAACCATCTGAGGGGTATGTGGTCTGTCCGAACTCGGAAGGGAGACCCAAAAAAGTAGGGTCTCAGCTTCTTCATCGCGCTGGCCACATCAAAAGCTTCATGCTCAGTTGCACTCCACCTACATTCCTGCTAATGAAGGATACATGCTGGTCTAGGCCCTCTTCATTTAGCTGTGACAACACTGCTCCTACACCATGCTCTGAACCATCAGTCTGCACAACAAATGCTTGAGAGAAGTCAGGTGCCTTCAGCATGTGCACATGTCTGTCTTCAGGGCGTCAAAAGCTGTCTGGCAAGACTCAGTCCAGATAACTTTCTTTGGTTGCTTTTTGGAAGTTAACTCTGTTAAGGGAGCAACAATGGTGCCATACCCCTTAACAAACCTCCTGTAGTAACCGGTGAAACCTAAAAAGACTCTCTCCTCAGTCTGGGTCTTAGGAGGCTCCCAAGCCAGAATAGTGTCAATCTTGGTTTGTAGGGGTGCCACCTAGCCAATCCTCACATGGTGTCCCAAGTACACCACAGATCCCTGCCCTATTTGGCACACAGTCACCTTAATAGTGAGGCCTGTCTTCTGTAGGGCCCCTAACACTTTGCAGAGGTGCACCCAAGTGTTCCTTCCAAATGGAGCTGTACACAGCAATGTCATCCAGGTAGGCTGCACTGAAATCATCCAGTCCTGCCAACACCTGATTAACCAGCTTCTGAAAGGTAGTAGGGGCATTTTTTATCCCAAATGGCATCACCTTAAACTGTTAGTGCCCATCTGGGGTAGAAAATCCAGACCTCTCCTTGGCCCCCTTAGTCAGAGCAATCTGCCAATATCCAGACATTAAGTCAAACGTGCTGAGATATTTGGCAGCCCCTAACCAATCAATGAGCTCATCTGCTCAGGGATTGGGTGCGTGTCAGTCTTACTGGCCGCATTGAGGCCCCAGTAATCCACACAGAACCAAAGTTATGCAGTGGCACCAGGAGAAGCAGCTTTTGGGATCAAGACCATAGGGCTGGCCCAAGGGCTAATGGAGAACTCAATTACTCCAAGTTTAAAATTTTGGATACCTCATCCTTTATGTTGGCCCTAACCTTGTCAGTCACTCTGTAAAGGTATGTTTCACAGGAGGACTGTCCTCAGTGTCCACATCATGTGTACACAGATGAGTGGCCCCTGGGATCAAGGAAAACAATGAGGCAATCTGTCCCAACACCTGGTGATGGTCCCTCTGTTGCTCTAGGGTAAGGGAGGGGGAGAGGTTCACATCCTCCACAGACCCATCTTTCTCCTTAGCAGACAGGAGGTCAGGAAGAGGCTCACTCTCTTCCTCCACCCCATTATCTGTTGCCAGGAGCATTGTCACTTCAGACGTCTGAAAGTGCAGTTCTCATGCAGGACCCTCAAAGGGTTTCTAGGAGTCTGTAAGTTCACCAGGCAAGTGACATCACTCTTGTGCTCCTGCACCTCAAAAAGCCCAGTCCACTTGTCCTGGAGAGCATGAGGCTCTACTGGGGCCATCACCCACAGTTTTTGTCCAGAATAAAACTCAACCAGAGTGGCATTCTGGTCATACGACCGGTTCATATCTTCCTGGCTTGCTTGTAGGTTCTCTTGAGCAATCTTCCTGAAGCTGGCTATCTGGTTTCTAAAAGCCAGTATGTAACTGAATACATCCTGGAGGGTCTTGATGGAGGCTTTCTCCAAGCCTTCCCTAAGAAGAGTCAAAGGTCCCTTGACAGAGTGACCATACAGTAACTCAAAAGGGCTAAGTCCAAGACCCTTTTGTGGCACCTCCCTGTAGGCGAACAGAAGGCATGGCAAGAGGAATTCCCACTTATGCCCCAAGGGTTCTGACAAGCCCATGATCATGCCCTTCAAAGTGTGGTTGAATCTCTCAACCACGCAGTGCCCTTGGGGATGGCAAAGAGTGGTAAACGTGTAGGTTACCCCACACTCCTTCCATACAGACTTCATATATGTAGATATGAAGTTGGTATCCCATCAGAGACCACTTAATTGGGGAACCCCATGCAGGTAAAAACCCTCATCAACACACGTTCCACCACAGGGGAAATGACATCTTAAAGGAATGGCTTCTGGGTACCGGATGGCATGGACAAGACAAGGTTAAACCTGTTGCCCATGGCTGTCATGGGTTCTAGAGGCCCCACAGTGTCACTATCAACCATTCAAAGGGGGTAATGACCACAGGAAAAGGTTGGAGGGAAGCCTTATATTTCCTCCACTCTTGCCACTTGCCAGACAAGTTTGGTAAGAACTACAGTGTGCATCTGAGTGCCTGCACATTAGGGGTCAGTAAAAGTGGGTGGCAAGCCGTTCAAAGGTCTTGTCGTTCCCCAAATGTCCAGCTGAAGGAACATCATGAGCTGAACCCAGTAGGAAGGCTCTGAAGCTGGCTTACTCAGGCTCAGCAACCTTAGGCTCACTATAAAGGAGGCCATCCTCCCAATAAATTAGATGTGAACCAGACTTCTTGCCAGATGCCTGGTCTGCAGCCTGCTTCTGCAAACCCTCTACAGTAGGGCATGTGTTCTGTGCCTCACAGACTGATTCCCTGGTGGGTCCCCCTTTTTGCTGCCACTGAGTCAGCGCAGGGACCTCCCCCAGTTCAGTCACCTGTTCCCCCGTCGGCTCCGGGGCATCCCCTCAGATTCAGCCTTCTCCCGGACCGTGGGAACTTCTGAAGTGGGTTTCCCGCATCTCTTGCCCTTCCCCCATCTGGCAGACACCTCGGCCACTCTTTCAGGCTCCAGGGTCCCCTGATCACCCTGACGGGCTGCCATTGACAGGTTGGACACACACACACTCACCCAGGCAGGCCCAACATCTCCAAGTGAGACCTGTGTTCCACCTTCTTCCAAAGGGAATCTTCCAGGTCATTGCCAAGCAGACAATCTACAGGCAGGGTTGGACTCACAGCTACTCTCAAAGCACCTGAGACCCCCCTCATTAAAAGGAAACCTCTGCCATTCTGCACAGGCACTCTGAGTTGTCTACTGCAACTACTTGGTGAAGTGCATGGGAAACTACCTGCTCTTCTGACACCAGGTAACTTCTCACAGTAGTCACACTGGCTCCTGTGACTCTCAGAGTCTCCACCCTCTGTCCATTGATGATCACCCACTGCCTGTACTTTTTAGTGTTTTCAGGCACAAGGGTTCTCTGGACCATCTCACTGTCTCCTAGTGAGTCAAGGGTCATCCCAGCTGGCTCCCACCCACCTGGAACCAACTCCTCTCCAAGCGCTACACTGGCCAAACCCTGTGACTGAGCACCAGTGGGTACCGGTGTCCACTTGGGACATTTGGGATCTCCCCTCACATGACCCACCTGGTCACATGCATAACACTTACGGAGACCCCCTCTCTGCAGGTTTTGCTTTAGAAAACCATGGATTCTTTTCAACAGGGGGATGGGAATCCTTACCCTTGGAACTAGGTTGGGGCCTTTTTAGAGTACTCCCCCTGTTTACATTTGTACCCCCTACTTCTTCTGATGGTGACCCTGCCCACCCTTGGCGTGGTCCGCACCAAACTGATTCTGGACTCTGGTGCTCTCCCAGTGGTCCACTTCCTAAGATAGCTTTCTGGGGTCAGCCTGCTTGCTGTCAATTAGGTGCTGGCATAGCTAGGGAAAACACAGACTGTATTAGTGCTCCCAAGCAATTAAGTTGTAAAGCCCCTCATAAGTTGTTACCTTGCTGCCCTTCACCCAACCATCCATTGACCTGCAGAAAGACATTCTAGCCAGGTTTGGGATTCTTTCTTTTTGTAGGACCTAAACTTGTCCTTGAACTGCTCAGGGGTAAGACCAGACCTTGTGAGTAGGGTGTCCTTCATGATAGAATAGGTGAGTCCCTGAGGATCCCCTAAGGATGTCAGAGTATCCCTCCCCTCTACCTCAAAGTGCTTCCACAGACTCTCCCCCCAATGTGCTTCAGGGGCCATATTCATGTGTAGAGCAGACTCATACCCCTTAAACCACAAATAGATATCATCCTCCCTCATATAATCACCCTTTCAGGCTGCATTGTGGTACTGCTGTCACAATTTCTACTAGACTGGTTCCTCTGATGTAGTTCTTTCAAAGTAAGATCATGAGCCAGGAGTATCTTCTTCTCTTCAATGGTCAGCCTCCTCTCCTCCATCTCCATTTTAAGCTTCTTTAACTCCAATTGGTGCACCCTCTCTGTCTGTCTGTCCTGCAACTCTTCAGGAGTCAGACCCTTGGAGGCACACTGCTACCTGCCCTGGAGAACCTCACCCCAAGTAGAACAGGTACATCCACCACACCACTATGATTACTTTGCACTTCGTCCCCCTCATTCTCCTCCTCTGTGTGCCCCTCAGCCTCCTAGGCTGTCACCCAGGCCCTCAGCACCTTTCACAGTTCCTCCTTCCTGGTGGAGCTCTTAATGGGACAGGCAAGATCCTCACAGAACTGATTCAGTTGGGCAACTGTGTTTCTCTCCAGCTTCTCCAACTCAAAAACAGCTACAGCTGGTGCATCCCAAGATTGGGACATGTAGGCAAGTCAAAAGTGTGAAGTTCCAAGGCAGAACAAAGAGTTGCAAATGAGAAGTTCAAAATCACAAACAATGGAAGCAGAAAAAGTCCAAAAAGAGAAAAAACAAGTAGTACATGGTCATATAATGGTCTGCACTGAAAATAGTAGTGTACACTCAAACACTGTCTGTCAAGTACAAGTTCAAGTTCTATGCTCACCACTGATTACCAATGTTAGAAATGGGGTCTCTGGTTGGCAGTCAGTTTGCACTCTGTCCAAGCAGGGACCCTCACTCCAGTCAGGGCAATGGAGATACACACTTAGTTAACCCCTGCTTACTCCCTTTGTAGCTAGGCACAAGCAGTCAGGCTTATCTCAAAGGCAATGTGTAAAGTATTTCTAATAATACACACAGTAATACAGTGAAAACACTACAAAATGGACAGCACACCAGTTTAGAAAAATAGCCAATGTTTATTTAAATTAAACAAGACCAACACGACAAAACTCCAACATACGCAAGTCAAGGTATTAATTTTTGAAGTAAAAAGAGTCTTACTTCATAGAAAACAATGGAAAAGTTGATTTTACCCAAAGTACCTGATTTGCGTCAAAAATAAAGCTGCAGGGGAGCGCGTGTGTCAAAAAAGTCAGCGATGCGTCAATTCCTTACTAACAAGTGAGGCAGTGCGTCGTATTTTCTCCATTCGGGTCGGCGATGAGTCATTTCCCTCTCCCACAAGAGAGTGATGCATCAATTTCGGAACAGGGCACCTCAGATCCATGCAGGGTAACGATGACTTTGATGCCCAGTGACGATGATTGAGAAATCGAGTCACACCGTGTTGGAAAGCCATGCTGCATCATTATCAGCAGCCGCAAGCGGGTGTTGCGTCGTTTCTCCAGCTGCGATGTGTCGATCTCCCAACCAGGATGAAGGTGGGGTGTTGATTTCAGCCGCAAAGCAGGTGGCGCGTCATTTTTCAGCCGCGTTGCAGGTGGTGCATCGGAATTTTCCCAGCATGGCTTTCTGTGCGTGGATTTCAGTCCTTTTTCTACCAGCTTCACCTTTCAAGGGCCCAGGGACTGGATGGGGCACACTTGGCAGGGCAGGAGTCTCAGCAGAGAGTCCAGGTGCTGGCAGAGTAAATCTTTGATAGCCCTGGAATTTCAAAACAGGAGGCAAGCTCAATCCAAGCCATTGGAGGTTCTTCTCAGGCAGTAATATACCACAAATTTCAGTCTTTGTCCCCTTTCACAGGCAGAAGCAGCAACTGCAGGGTAGCCCAACAAAACACAGTCACAGGCAAGGGCAGCACTCCTCCTCAGCTCTCCTCCTTGGCAGAGGTTCCTCTTGAATCCAGGACTGACCTATAGTCTGGGGTTTGGGGTACACTTGTCAGGTTGAATTGGCAGAATATAACTGCACACACAGACACTGAACCATGTTTACAATGCTACTCATGTGGGTGGCAAAACCAGTGCTGCAGGCCCACTATTAGCATTTGATATACAAGCCTTTGGCACCTCTTGTGCACTTTACTAGGGACTTGCTAGGGAATCAAATATGCCAATCATGGAAAAGCCAATTACACATGCAAATTACACATGGAGCAGGTCAGCAGTGGTAAAGTGCCCAGAGTACCAGAAACAGTAAAACAGAGTCTAGGACACAGTCAAAACATGGGAAGCAGAGGCAAAAAAGACAGGGGAGCCCACGCCAAAGGACACCAGGTCTAACAACACCACTGAGGAATCCAACTACGCCAGGGGAAGTCCGCTTCAATGAGGTTCATGGAAGAACACAGCCGCCAATGAAGCAGGCTTTTTGGTTCCTGAAGAACAGATTCCACTGTCTGGACCGGACTGGTGGAGCCCTCCTCTACTCACCCGGGAAAGTTTGTCAGATCACTGTGGTATGCTGCATGCTCCACAACATTGCCCTGCATAGGAATATTCCGTACATCCCAGAGGAGGGGTAGCCTGCAGTGCTACCGGGTGAGAATCCTGAAATGCCATGTGAAGATGACAGCGGTAAAGAGGAAGCAGCTGACTTAAAGGAAGAACTCATCAGCATCTATTTTTCATAAATGTAAGTATTTCATGTGTTGTCATGTCTGTAACTGTACAATGAACTTTAGTTGTGAGAATGTGGGGAGCTGAGTGTTTTAGAAACAGCTAGAGAGCTGATACTCTGCAAAATTCAGCGTAAGGTCACTTGGTAAGATAGCTTTTGACAAATCCCCACCTTGACGATATAGCTTTGTTTGTGTCAATTTCCTTGCAATGTACTTTATTTTCCATTTGCTTGCTATGTGACTTGTGGCATAGGTATAGTTTCAATCCTGTACTCCTTGTTTTGTTCTTCGTACAGGTACCTTCACCATGGCATCATCATGTGGTCATTTCAGAGTTGTGACATTGGCAGGTATCTGATGCTGTTCTGGCATACAAAGTGGGCATGGACTGTTCCAGGTGATGTAGGTCGCAGAGTTTGGATGTATAAGACCTGTTCCAAGACAGTTGGCACAGTGTTTGGGTGGAGGTACAGAACTGCACATTGCACTTATTTTGTGTCTTGTGGTGGGCCTGATGCATCATTTGTGTCATCATGTGGTCTGAAAATATGTAGTCCGAGCTTTTGATCAAGTCATTTTCCATTCACATTGGCTAAATACTCTTTTTGTATGACCTGTCCAGAGCTCTAGATGTTTAATCATTGCAGGCCACAGTGCCTAAGTCGCAACTCTGACACATCTTTGAGTCATTCCACCAGATGCATGGGAATTGGATTGTGAAGGGCCTGTGATCAGGGACTGTTGTACTGCCATCTGTCTGTATATTGGATTATGTGATGTTGGGTTATTTTGCTGTAGTATGTGATAAGGCTCAAGCTGATGACATCAACCACTTCAATGTTTCGATATTCTAAGTGACAATGTCTGACAAATATCCTCTTTAGTGGTCTGGGGGTCTGTACCTTGAAATATGTACTTTGACTCAGTGTGAGTCACACATTCTTTATCCTAAGAGTTCAGATAAATTGACCATCGATGTGTTGTACACTGTAATAAAATTTTTGGTTTGACCATACACTTGAACTGATTTGTAATGTGTAATGTATTTAATTCTGAACTGGACAGTGTGAACCTGTAACATATTCCTGCTTGCACAAGTAGCTTGTGTCTTTATCGTATGGTTCACATGGTCTTACTTCTCTACATAGCAAAATGTGAAAATTAAGCAAGCAGACAAAGAGTTTGTGATGGGGGAATTTATACAATGCTAATTCTGAAAATACATGTTGGGCAGAAAGTAACAAAAATATAAAGTGAAGGGGGTCAGTCATGGTGAATGAAATCATTGGAGTAGATATAACACCATTGGGAGTCCAAAGTCCAGAGTACTAATCCCATTGGAACAGGTAGGTGGTTCAGGATCAGTCTACATAGTGAATGTGTGGCACACAAAGGAGGTCCTTTAGGAAGAGGTAATTTGCTGGCAGTGGTGGGTGTCTTGCCATCAGCACCTCCTGGATTCTTTGCTGGATGTACCCGCTTGCGTGGGGGTGGTCTGCTGCTATGGTGTCTGGGGCGGGTTCTTCCTCTGGCAGGGCCTCCCTTCCAGTGGCTGGCACCAATGTTGATGTGCCTAGTGTTGGTGAGCCAATAGTAGGGGTAGGCTGCGGTTGAAAAGCCCTGCTCAGGGTGGTGTGAATGTCCATCAGCACCCCTGTAAGGGAGGCCATGTTGGTATTGTGGGCCTCCATCTTTTCCCACATTGTCTCTGTGCATGCCCCTCTGTAGCTGCTTGATTTCCCGGAGTTCAGTAAAGACCGGGCCCATCACGCCTTGGGACTCCTGAGAGACCCCCAAGACGGGCTGTTGGTGTCCTGGCCAAGATCAGCCCCAGTGGCCTTCCCCCGCTGGCCTACAGCATCTCTCCCACGCAACCTTCCCTCACAGATCTGTGCTCTTGCCACAGGGTGCATTCTCTAATGTGGTCCTGGACCCTCGTTGTCCGAAGTGCTGCGCTGCAACTCATAATCCGGGACTGAGGGGCACAAGATGGTAGACACTGTGCTCGGTACAGAGGTTGGGGGGTGAATGGCTGCCTGTGATGCTGAGGCAACTAAGCTGGGAGGTGATGTAGTGGCCACAGTGAGACTCAATGTTGCCATCTGACCAGGTTGCCAGGATGGGCCAGAACCGTCGTCCACATCCAGGAGTGCCTTCTTCACTGGGGGTAGTGGCAGTCTGTTCGGTGGCCTCTGTGTGCCCAGTGGCAGCTCCACCTGTTGATGTAAAAAATTCAATGTTACTGGTTGTATTGTGACATCTACCATCAATGGTTTAGTATTACAGTAAGCAGAGACCTTGTACAAAGTAAAGTTGCAGTTAATCCTACTATGGCAAGTAACCATGGTATTGGGTGTATTGACATGCTATGTGTGAAGCATGTCAACTCATTTTGACTCAAGCTGCTGCTGAAATGTGCAGGTCTTTAGCACTAGGTGGATGGCCTGAAAATGCCATCTTGCCACCAGTGCAGGCAAAACAATGGCTAGGCAAGATATGGCTTTGACCATTTCGAGACCTAGTTGAGTATGATGCAGGCAGACCCAGGACTTTGTTGTATTTGTGACTGGAGTCATCATGGGCCTAGTGCAGTGTGAATGTTCCTGCTGCAAATATCAATCTGCATCTTGAGGCCTTATGAATACTTGTTATATACAGTAGTTATGGTGTCATTCCTGTCCTCCAATAATTCATCTTCGGTTAGCAAGTAAAGATGGAGCTATGTTGACAGATGCGTCTGTGATTTGGTCATGATCTGTGCTTGATCAGCCCCATGTGAACGTGTTTCATTTGATGGTTGACAAACAAGGGTATTTGGACAAGTGGCCACTGTGTTGGTGTTTGGAGTTAGAGTTACAAGGCCTATTGGGCTTTGAAATCATGCTGCTCCCTCTACTTCTCAACACTTAGCAAATGGTAATCTCCCTCCCCCCTAGTTGAGTACACTTCAATAGAGAGTTGCCAAACAGGGGTCTTTTAACAAGTAAACACTGGTCTGGTATTTGGAGTCAGGCAAACATTGCCTCCTGGGAGTTGCAGTCAGATTATTCCCTCTTTTTCACACACTTGACAATAGTATCCTCCCAGATGAGTACACTTCATTTGTGGTTTACCAAACAATTGTAATTGGACAAGAGAACATTGGGCTGGTTGTTGGATCTACAGACACAGGACCTTCCTGGCCTTAGCAGACATGTTACTCCCTCTACTTCCCACACTTGGCAAATAGTATCCTCCCAGGTGAGTACACTTCAAATGAGAGTTACCAAACAGGAGTGTTTAGGCAAGTGAATACTGGGTTGGTGGTTGGATTTACAGACACAGGGCCTTCCTGGCCTTGGCAGTCATGTCATTCCCTCTTCTTCCTACACTTGCCAAACAGTATCCTCCAACGTATGTGTACTTCAATTGAGAGATACAAAACAGGGGTATTTGGGCAAGTGAACACTAGGCTTGTGGTTGAAGTAACAGAAAGAGGGCCTGCTGGGAGTTGCAGTTAGGTCACTCTACTCCCCAATACTTGACAAATGTTATCCCCCTATCTCCCCACGTAAGTATACCCCCACAGCCTTCCTGGTGAGTATACTTCAATCGCGCCAGCCCGGGCCGCCCTTCCTCGGAGCGCGGGACCGGGCGGCGGACAGACGGACAGTGTGGCTGGGCTCCGGCCACGGTCCCGGCCCGAGCCGCAGATCAGATCAGATCGGGCCGCCCAACGCGAGTGGAGGCCTGCGGCCCCTCCTCATGCTCAGAGCCGCGGCCTCGGCCTCGGGTGGAGACGCGGGCCGCGTCAGGAACAAAGTGGGTGGCCCGCGAACGGCAGCAGCCGTGCCCGGGCCTCTCTGCTGGGTCGAGGGGCCCGGGACACCTGGCGGGGGCTGGGGGCCCTTGGGGTCCTTGCCCCAGCGGACACCTTCCTTCTGAGGGCCTGGGATGCGAGCACAGCTCTGATTCCTCTGGGGCCGACCCGAGCGGAGCCCCGGCGGAGCGCCGGTGTACTGGGACATCGTGGCGGACGGCGGGCCTGCCGTGGGAGCCGCTTGGTGAGTCGTTGAGGGGGGCGTTGGCCCCCAGGAGTTGCCCCTCGGGGGCGCGCCCAGAGAGGAGACTGTGACCTATTGCCTAACACAGTAGGACTGTGGAGCTGCAGGAGGCCTGGGAGCACCATCGACTCCTGATTGAGGATAATGGGCACGGCCAGGAGAATTGCCCCGGATACAGAAGGAACACTTGAGAGTGGGTGAGTGCCCCGCGTAGGGAGGCAACCAAGCTGCGGTTGCAGCGCGTGCTTGATCCCGGTTGGCATAGTGGGGCTTAACAAAGGAGTTCGCGGATGAACCAGAACGGAGACAAGTGGCAGCCGGTCACGATTGGCTAACGCAGTTCCCCCCATTTGGGTCTAGACGCTGGAGACGGCCAACGGGTCGCCTGGAGTCTGGCCTGGACTACCCGGGTCCAGTGGTTAAAGCAGCTGAGTCTGAAGCGAGTGAACAAATTAGAAGCAGAAAACAGAAAAACGCTCGTGCCACGTATCGGGCCCTCTGGGGTATACCCCCTTGCCTGACCGATGCCCCCCAAGGGCAGACATAAGAACAGAGCCATGGACCCTCTGGCACCGCCTGGGGACAAAGGGGCGGCCTCACAGAACCAGTCACAAGCCAAGGTGCAAGACACCCTAGACAAGATACTGGGAGCTATAGAAGACACAAAGGCAACACTGCAACGCGACATCAATCAAGTGGCGATAGAGGTGGGCCTCCTGAGAGCGGATCATCATAAACTGGCTGACAGAGTTAAAGAAACGGAAACAACACTGGCTGATGTCGTACCGAGGCAGAAAGACGTGGCGGCAGAGGTAACCTCTCTGGCCGGCAGAGTGGCAAGACTTGAACAGCGGGCCGAGGATGCAGTGGTCGCACCGGGGTGCCTGACCCCCTTCTACACACTGGAGCGAGCGCATCGTGTGTCGTCGAGACCCCTTGCTCCTGGCAGGCCTCCCCGTGCTGTAATCGCTAAGCTCCTGCACTACAGAGACAGGGACATCCTCCTACAGAAAACCAGGGAAACGGGCCCGTTCAAAGTAGCCAATGGGGAAGTGACACTATTCCCAGACTTCACTCTAGATGTCCAGAATAAACGCGCCTCATTCCTTGCAGTTAAAAGAGCCCTGCGAGACAAGGGGATACAGTACTCGCTGCTTTACCCAGCAAGACTAAGAGTGTTCGTGGAGGGGAAGACTATGTTCTTCCAAACTCCGGAGGAGGCATGGGAATGGCTCGAGAGGCATGGATCCCAAGCAGCGCGGCCTTCACACGAGACCCCCGGAATGAACAAGACCCGCCGGGCCCCGAGGGGAAGGAGGTCCAGAGATCGCCCACGACTGGTGCCAACGCAGATACAGAGAGAGATGGGCAGGAGGGCGGCCCTGGAGGCGGCGGCCCGAGTAGGTGGAGAAGTGTCCCCCCAGGAGGGTTCGGAAGAAGAGTCAGATGACACAATGGTATCCTCCGTTGGAGACTCTGCGAGCTTGTCCTGCGCTCCGAGGGTGACCCCACAAACAGCTGACGAACTCGGATAGCTCTGGCCTGCGGTGGCACCCAGCTTCAGGATATGCTGAATGAACGTGCCGCCCCTCCGGACCTGGCCACCCACCCTGACTTGACTCTCGCCTGTCCGACTTGGCTGGCGAGTATTGCAGTTATGTGTTTGATCGAGTTACACTGTTGCACAATTTTCTGGGCAACCTACAGATCCGGAGGCGCCCTGGGGTTGGGGAGTTGGGGTTTGCAGTTACGAGTTAAATCGGCAACATGGGTGGAGTGGACCGACCACAGTAAAGGCACGAGCAGGCGGGGGGATCAACCAGAATTCCGGGCGCGCCAGGCCCACCCTTATCAGGCTCTAAGTATAAGATGGCAGACTACAATATCATAACCTGGAATGTCAGGGGGATGGGCACTCCGGCCAAGAGACATAGAATTCTTTCCTTCCTAAAGAGAAGGGGGGTGCAGGTAGCTATGCTACAGGAGACCCACCTGGCACTGGGAGAGGGTGAGAAACTAAGACGGAGGTGGAGGGGGCAGGTGTTTGCTACAGAATATTCAGCTTATGCAAGAGGCTTTCTGATTTGGATTAGGGCGGGAGTCCCCCTGACGATTGTTTCCTCCAACATAGATAAAGAGGGAAGGCTTGTCATACTGGAGGGGATGCTACATGGGTCCCCGTTAGTTTTGAGTTGCATTTATGCCCCCAATCAGGACCAAGTTTAATTCATGACGAGCCTGTCTAGACACCTTACTCGCCAACACACAGGGGAAGTACTAATTGGAGGGGACTTCAACGCAGTACTAGAAATAACCATGGACAGGTCTACCCCGCCACTCCAAGGGGCAACATCAACCAAGATAGCACAAAGACTAGCTGAGTGGCTGGGTACTTGGGGGCTGGTAGATGTCTGGCGGATGCAGCACCCGACCGTCAGAGACTACTCGTTTTACTCGGGCCTACACCAGGTGCACACCAGAATTGATAGGATGGTCTGCACTGCGGGACAGGCCCGAAGTGTGACCCACTCCGAATACCTTGCCCGTACAATATCGGATCACAATCCACTATTGTTAACGTTGAGGGTAGCGCAGGACGGACCCCCCATACCGTCATGGAGACTGGCCCCCGCGGCGCTTGAGGACCAGGCGTACAGAGAGGCGCTGCGCTGCCACCTGATAGAACACATTGAAACCAACTAGGGATCCACCACTTCCAGAGCCATGGAATGGGAAGCACTCAAGGTGGTGACAAGGGGTTTCTGTCTTGGGCAGTCGGCGGGGGTGAGGCACACACTAGAGAGGGAACTAATTGTCCTGGAGAAGGTCATACACGAGGGGGAACTGAGACAGGGCCCGGTAGTACAAGTAGATGAAGAGTATGACCATGCGCGCAGGGAACACTCCCAAGTAGAAGAACGGCTCAGATGTCACAGCACGCAAAAATAACTGGCATCCCTACAGTCAGAAGAGGGGAGGTCGGGTAAACTTCTGGCATGGCTGGAGCGTCCGAATGGAGACAGCGAACCCATCACAAGCGTACTAGAGAGAAGGGGGATTCGTAGACTCAGCCCAGGCCCCATTAATGACGCATTTAGAGATTATTACATGCACCTGTATAGGAGGCCCAGCAACCTGGAGACGGGAACACTTGACAATTTTTTGATGCAGATCCCCCTGCCGGTGCTGAGCCTGGAGGACAGGGACAGCCTAGGGGGGCCGGTGACTACGGAAGAGATAAGCGATGCGGTGGCTCAGCTGGCCCCTGGAAAGACCCCTGGCACGGACGGTCTTCCTATGGATTTCTATAAAAAATATAAGTCCTTATTGGTCCCCAGATTGGCGGAGATGTACGCAGAGGCGGCACGGTGTGGAGAACTTCCGTGCACGCTGCGTGAAGCGCTAGTAGTGCCACTCCCCAAGACAACCAATAGGGAAGCATCGGTGGCTGACTTCCACCCATTATCGATGCTAAACAGCGACTTCAAGATCCTCAGCAGGATCATGGCTGGCCGACTGCTCCCCCACATGTCCACACTGATACATGATGACCAGAACGGCTTCATCCCTGGTCACAGCACTTCCCTGAACCTCAGACAAATTTTCTCCATTTTACACATGCCAGACGAATTGAAACCACCAGCTGGGATCCTGTTGGCAGTGGATTTCGAGAAGGCTTTTGAATCGATTAGGTGGGACTATCTGCGGGCGGCAATGTTAAAAATGGGCCTGGGGGAGAACTGGGCTAGCTGGGTGGACCTATTATACTCATCCCCACTGGTGAGAGTGAAGACGGGTAGAACAATCTCTAGTGCATACTCGGTGTTCCGCGGAACCAGACAGGGATGTCCCCTATCCCCGTTGTTGTTTGCCCTGGCGATTGAGCCTCTCGCGGCCCGATTACGTGTAGAGGGTGTGGGTAGGGGGATTGAATGGGGGCCGACTGAGCACATTGTCTCTCTGTGTGCAGATGACATACTAATCTACCTTAGGGACGGAGCGAGCGGGCTCCCCTGGGCACTAGAGGTTCTAGAGGACTTCGGGATAGTATTGGGATTGTGCCTTAATCGCAGCAAAACATATGTTTTTCCCTTGACATCTGGTTGCATGCGCCCAGCAGAATGTCCGATAGACTTGAATTGGGCCCCACGGACCTTTAAGAATCTGGGTATTCAAATATTCCACGAATTGGGAGACCTCAGGGATGGTAACCTTGGCAAAGCGATCCGATCCTTGCGGTCTTCGGTGGGGTTTTGGCGCTCATTGAAACTATCGGTGATGGCCAGAGTGGCACTGTCCAAGATGATTATGCTTCCCCGACTTCTCTACTTTTTTGCCAATTTACCACTGCGGATCCCCCCGGCATGGTTCCGCGACTTGAACGTGTTGCTCAGGGAACTAATATGGGATGATGGACGCAGACGAACTGCACTCACGACCATCTGTAGGCCGACCCGCATGAGTGGACTGGGGGCCCCTGACTTTGAGGCATACTACTTGACATCCCAGCTACAGTGGGTGGCCGGCTGGCTGGCGGGCAGAGGACGCCTGGATTTGTGTTCTGCCCAAGGGGTAACGGATACGGCATGGATTGCGGCATGCATGACAGGCAGGAAAATAGCCCTCCCTGGGAACAATATAATGATAAGTGTTGCGATGGCTTGCTGGAAAAGGTGCGCGAAAAGGGTGGGAGTGGGCCCGCCATACTCCCCAGCTTTACCACTGTCGGTACTGGCCCTGGAGTCCGGGGGGAAAGGATCGGGAAGTCTGGGGCTTGGTCCTTGGACTGCAGCTGGGAGTGAGACAGTAGGTGGGCTCTTCGAGGGGGGTGTACTGAAGGGATTTGCTGACCTAACGGGAGGGGGTGTTCCCCGGGGTCAATTTCTGCTATTCGGGAAACTAGTACACACTCTGAAAGTCCACTGGGACACAATAAATGCGGAGCCCGCTGCCCACAGGGTCCTGCACCTACTGCTGACATCAGGGGAGGAACCTCATCTGATCGCCAAAATATACCGGGCCCAGGTTGAGGCAACACTAGATCCTTTACAGTCCTTGAGAGAACGATGGGGGAACACGATCGGGCGGTATTTGTCTGACTCAGAATGGAACAAAACACTGGCTTACCCCCGGGCGATTTCGCGTAACAGGCGCTTGAGATACATTCAATACAATTATTTACATAGGACGTACCTCACACCCCACCGACTGTTCCATATATACGGGGGAATCCCCAGGACATGCCCGAGATGCTGGGGGGGAAATGTGGACTTTGACCACATGGTGAGGGGATGCCCAGTACTTCAATCTGGTTGGAGGGAGATACTGCCTATTTTATCCGAACTACTGGGGATGGAATTGCGACTCACCCCTGAGCTGTGCTTACTGGGTCTTAGACCGGTTGCGCTATGCGGAAAAGTAGGGGGGCATTTCCTGGACCTATCCCTGGCCCTCTACAATAGACTAATCTCAAGGAGCTGGAGGGCAACAGGCCACCCCTCGCTGACTGACTGGAAAGGGGATGTTACAAGATGGTCTAGGGCTGAACTACAGGTCCTGAAAGCAGAGGAAGCCAGGGGCATCCGCCAGGTTCCCATTGCCCCGGGGTGGGAGGACTTAGTGACGTGCTGGGATGGTCTACTCAGGAGATCAGCAAGCCCCGAAGTAGTAACAGGAAATGACTAGCACACCCTAGGAAATTGACCAAGTGGGGAAAGTTCCTAAATAGGTGCCCGAAGGTGGCCGAAATTATAGATAGACCACACCGAGAGAAGCAATACGAAAACGATCGAGCCACTAACTGACACACCACTATTAGAAATGGCGAATAAAGTGTTTGGTCCGCCGTCCCCTCTGTACACTGGTGCGCCCTGGCCTGGCCCCCCCCCTCTGATGCTACTATGCTCTTGTGCCTTAAGTACCAACAGCTACAAGTCCCACTCACACAAACCCGTAAAGTTGACCACTTGTGGTTTGTTTTTCTTTTCCTATCATTGCTTTCGTTTATCTATCTTTTTCCCTCTTTTTTCCCCCTCCTTTTTGTTTTACTTCCTCCTTGCCTTTCTCCCCCAAGCTATAGCTCAGAACGGATTTAAGTTTTTTCTTTTGTTGTTTAATTACTAGACCCAAAACAATAGTGTAATAAAGTGAGGAACAAAACACAGAATGTTAATGAGCATAGTTTATTAAAATCAGTGACGCACGTACACATAAAACATGTAAACAGCACCAAAGTAATAAGCAACAAACCAAGGGGAATGTATACCACAAATGTGAATTGTTAAATGATCATGTATAAAGTATGCAAGATGTTACCTTGAACAGTCATACAAATGTAAAACAACAAAATGTTAATAAAATATATTTAAAAAAAAAAAATCAGTCATGTTACTCCCTTTACCTCCCACACTTGGCAAATAGTATCTTCCCACGTGAGTACACTTGAATTGAGAGATACCGAACAAAGGTATTGGGGCAAGTGAACACCGGGCTGTTGGTTGGATTTCCAGACACAGGGTTTCCCTGGCCGTAGCAGTCATGTCACTCCCTCTACTTCCCACACTTGGCAAATAGTATCCTCTCAGGTGAATACACTTGAATTGAGAGTTACTCACCAAACAGGGGTCCTTTGACAAGTGCACACTTGTCTGGTGTTTGGAGTTAGTGAAACAATGCCTCCTGGGAGGTGCAGGCAGGTAACTCTCTCTGGTACACATACTTGACAAATGTTCTCCTACCAGGTGAGTAAACTCATTTGAGAGTTCAATAACAGATGTATTGGGGTAAGTGGCCGCTGGTCTGGTGTTTGGAGTTAGTGAAACAGGGCCTCCTGGGAGTTGTAGTCTGGGCACTCTCTGTAGTACACACACTATACAAATAGTATCCTCCTAGCTGAGAACACTTCAAATGCGAGTTACTAAACAGGGGTCTTTTGGCAAGTGAACACTGGGTGTTGTTTGGAGTTGCTAAAACAGTTCCTCCTGGGAATTGCAGTCAGGTCACTCCCTCTACTTCCCACACTTGATAAATGGTATCCTCCCAGGTGAGTGAAGTTCATTTATGATTTGCCAAACAGGGGTATGTGGACATGTGAACATTGGTCTGGTGCTTGGAGTTGCTGAAACAGCGCTTCCTGGGAGTTGCAGTCAGGTCACTCTCTGCACTACAGACACTCTACAAATGTATTACATATCTGTATGCAGACTGAATTTGGGTTTGGGCATACATTTACCTTTTGAGACATACCCTGGGTCCTGTTATCAATTTTTGATATAGAAAGACTTACAGGCCCCATTTCAACTTATGGCATGTGATGGGCCTTGGTAGCGGTGTTGTTAGGTCCAACAATGCACATTGACGGTGTTTAAACTCATATACTCTGGGTATTGAATGTTGATGGAGTGTATGAACAAGACAGAGGGCAAAGCTGAGCTGTGAGCATGCATGACATTGCATTTTGGTGTTGTAACTTACCAGACTGCACTCCCCCAGGTATTCCTGTCAAGCCCTCAGGGTATAGGATGGTCAAGACCTTCTCCTCCTAGGGAAAGAGTTGTAATGGGGCACTAGGAGGGCCACCGACAGTCTTCTTGGCCTGCAGCTGGTGCCTGGAGACTATGGAACGGATCTTGCCCCTGAGGTCGTGCCACCTCTTCCTGATGTCCACCTTTGTGTGCAGGGTGGTGCCCACAGCATTGACTCTGTTGCCTATCCTGTCCCACATTTCCATTTTCCTTCTGCTCCAAACAATTGTGGCTCTACTCTTATGATTTCATCCACCATGACTCTCAACTCATCTTCTGAAAAACGTGGATTTTTTGACTCGGACATGGTGGAACAAAAAAGAAATGGGTGACAGCGACTTACTAAACAGGGAAAGTTCAAAACAGTGTGAATAGACAAAAGTGTGTGCAGAGTGTTCTATGTGATGGTGAAAAAGAAGGGTGCCTAAAGTATGAAGTGTTTGGTAAATAAGGTGCTCTGACTTCAGTGTTTGGCATTGAAAATGCAAAGGATTGTGGTCTGTGAAGGGGTGTGTTTTATAGTGTCCTTTGCAGGTGTGTCCACTGTGACAATGTATGTCAGCTGTGTTGTTTTAAAATTCATTAAATCAATTTGTCCATTACTTTGCTGACCGTGAACTGCCTTTGTTTGGACCATCATTGGCTGACCACCATGAAACATCCACCAAGGCAACTATGTACTTGTAATATGCTCGGTGGTTGGTCACGGTGCTGTCAGCGCTGGAGGCCGGACCATCTATTTTCAGGCCGCTGCACCGCTGGCGGTCTGCCTTTTTTGCTTGGTGGTTGACGGTCTTCCCTGTGTAACTCGTAATAGGGCAGTCTGAAAGACCACCAGCATGTCGGTCTTTTCAGGACCGCCAACATGGCAGTCCGCCCATCAAACCCACAATGATGGCCAATATTCTTAACTTCAGTGTGTACCACAATATTTTTTATATTCAATTTTTTTCGATGATACCATGAACCAGGGAATTCACAGAGTCAATGTTCAGTTGTAGCACCAAGAGAGGGCTTAAAAGCCTGTTTCTGCAGCAGTTTGCTTTTAAACTGTGTTATCGGTAAAAATAAAAACCTTAACTGCTGCTACAAACCTTAAAAATTCAAAATAATCACATATTTTTACCTCTAGAATTAATCCATACTTTAAATTGTTTAATATTGTCTGCCAAAACCTGAATCAATTGCCTGGTTTCATGCGGCGGAAGACCACAAAATTATTTGGGGAGGGAAGGTAACTTGCTGCCACACATCAATTTCCGATATCCCTGCAAAAACAAACCCATAATGCTAAGCTCTTGCTTGGATCTATCTGATTAGAAAACGGTGCATAGGGCCGAGAAAGTGAGCATCTTGCTATGCCATCAAGATCAAATGGATCCAGGTTTTGTCAGTACAGCCTGTTTGCCTTGTCAACCTTCTCTCCTGAAGCTGAAGAAAGCAGAAGGACCTAGTGTCAGGTTTCCAAAATGTCAACCCTGAATTTGATAAGCAGCCACCGCCCTTCCTGAATCTATGGACCAATAGACGAGGAATGTTGCTACTTGAGAAATAAATCTAGAAGAAATGGGAGTTAGGGAGGAGAGAGTGCAGGAGAGAGAGAACAAAGTGTTCTTTTGCACTACTTCAGTGATAATGTCTCTCTGACATTGGGTAGGATGTCATTAAGTGGAATTCAGTTCTTCAGACTACCACATAGGAGAATTGGATTACTAGAGCTTGAAGCGACTTTTACAATCTTAATGTAAACCTTTGAAATATCGCTTATCAGTCTCCACCAAGGGACAAATCCCTGACGAATGCTGAAAATACCAGGAGGCTTACCAGAAATCTCAGAAACGTGGGAGACTGGTAACTGTGTAATATTTGATAACAAGCAATTGGAGTGAAATGCTCCCAATAAGCAGCACTACAAGAAGGTAGGTTATAGGGAAGGTGGGAGTGAATCAATAAAGGGAAAACAAAACAATAGTGGAAGAATGGGGAATGTGTGTGAACTGAGATAAAGGTGGGGTACCAATGCAACTACACAAAGTGTTGCCAGGCGAAGACTGCATGGGGAAATGCCCTTATTTATTGACTGCCACTATTGCCCCAGAAGTGTTGTTCCCCACCTGGATGTGGAAATGCAAAAAACAGCCAGGGGTCTAGTCTTTGTGTGTCTGGGATGCCTTCCATCCCCCTGTTCTCCAAAGCCTCCAAAGTTTACCCCTTGGAATACAACAATGTTTCCAGGACTACCAAGGGTCAACCAGGTGTTCCCCACAGAGACTAGTTACCCTAAAAGGAATCACATTGTTTTGGATATGTAGAGCTCCTCTATAGCCCATGCTGAGTCTGTCCCCCTCTCTTCTAATAATTTGGTTTCTTACACATAACCTCAACAACCTCAGACTATTCAGAGTTCATTCCACAAACAATTCTTCCATAGGTAATTCATGGAGGTCTTAGATAGTAGCTACATCTTTGATAGCCTTTCAGTTTGAAGACGCACAGCAAATTGTCCTCAGATCTCTCATAACCATCTGTTATATTGCTTTTCAGTTTTTTCCTGAGTGTGAGTCTCATGTGCTTCCTTTTTGATCTGTTGATTTGCTTAAATTATCCACAAAACCCCAGGCCTTGCATGGTTCCAGACGATCCATTGTCTGTTCCCTGAAGTGATAAGAAAGTTTGCAACAAAAGGAATATGTAATGAGCATTCGCTGCATGAAGATTTTTTTTTATATTGTCATGATAAAGTTTATTGACGACCTATGTGAAGTCAGGAAAACACATGCCTGAGCAAGGCTATATCTGTTAAGATCCTTCATTTTAATTTTCCCTACTGTGTAAGAAGTGGTAGGGCAGGCCTTAAAAATAAGCACTTTATTTACCATGCCTCTGTCAACTGTCCCAAGAGGCGGGCTTATAGTTGTGATCCTACAAGCCAGTTGTGAAAAACCTTCAAATTGCATCGTGAATTGACAGGAACCAATTCAAAAAGGTAATGTCATGTGCAAGAAAGTAATTTTTTTATCAGTAGTATAGAGAGATTAAATTAAGTGTAATATTCCAAAGTGTTATTTTTATTTCAGTTACACGTGTTGCATAATTTCAGCAGGCGGCTGAAAATCAGGGACATCAGCACTCACTTTCAGGAATCAGGACTTATTTTTCTTATTAGACTTTGGCTCAGAGTAAGAGGGGGAGAATAAGGCAGGAAAAGCAGAAAGAAGTAGCAAGAGAACGGTAAGAAAACAGTGGCAAAGAGAGAGAGCAGAGATAAAAACGAACCTACTAGAGCGAGGTAAAAAAAATGTGAGGCATGGAGTCGTGAAAGAATGATATAGTATGGGTATTCAAAACTAGGCAGTTTGGCATTCTACCACCATGCTTTTTGCTGTTCCTTGGTGAAGCCCTAGGAAAAATATCAGGGCTGCGCATTTATGTTCTTTATAAATGAAGCACTGCAGATGACAAAGTGAAATTGCATCCCCTGGCTTCTCATTCAAACTGCCGGCAGATATCAAAGAACGTAGCACACTCATGTGTACTAGATTCTACAAATTTACAGTTCAATGCATAACTCCTCACTAAAACAAAAACATCAGATTATCATACATTTCCCTTATTTACATTGTCGTGTAGGCTCTCATTATCCTAATGAGACTACTGGATTTTGAGCAACAAGATCGTCCACGGTGTGGGGGACTGAGTCTCGCCCACAGTAGATGGAGCTTGTCACTCCAAATCCGGGTTTTGCTCCGGCTAACTAGCATACCTCATCTCTCCCAAATGGTAGAGACAATTGGGCAGTCAAGCGCATGACATCTTAATACTTCTCAGGGAAGTCGTGGTCACTCAGGTCACAACCGGTTCTCTCATACACAGTGCGTCTCATATATAAATGACAATAGAAGCAGTATAAGTTTTAAAGATTGGTTTTCTAAAACAACTTCATTTTAGATAGCAAAGCGTGAGCTGCAACAACCAGAATTACACAACACAGTAATATTAAAATGGTGACGATGAGAGTGAAGCACAAGAATAAAGCTATCATAGTGCCTCTAGGTTATTCTCTCTCTAAGTTATATTTTCGAGCACAGCATCTTAAGCTCTAAGCCTGCCTTTCAGGTTCCCCCGGGAGGACATCAACCCTCATACCTGAGCAAAGGCCTGTAATCTGCATCAGCATCTGCAACGGGGCATTCAGCATACAGTTGTGGGTCCCTGGCTGGAATCTCCCTCTTGACGTGTACTAGGACTAGAAAGTGTTTTTATAACTAACATGCAGATGTTCTCAGAAAATGTCCCTACGTAAGGATGTGTATTTTCTACGAATGGTGGAGACTAAACTTCTACCACGTTTACTGGCAAAGTACCAGACTGTAGCCTTGACTGAAGCACAAGGCGATCAAGAATGCATTGTTTGAGAACACAGTGCTGAACTAAGCTAAACAGTGTGATAGAAGAAATTAAAACAAGACCGTAGAAACTGGTTATTGTAAAATAACAGTGCGAAGCTGAATAAAATATATCTGGGGCAAAGTGCACAGCGGCCTAGTATGTTAAACTAACGTGCATGAAGCTACATTTAAAATGGCTAACCTACATCCTCCCCTTGTCGGTAGAAAGTGGTTTAGGCCAAAGCTAAAATGCCCTAAGCTAAAATATATTTAAAACCCTATTTAATTTTGACAAGTCAAGAGGACACACAAGCATACTACTCAGCAATTTAAAAGGAGAGCATGCGGCCAAGAGCCGAATTCAGAGGAAAATGTAAATTTAGGATAGTTCCAAATCAAGCATCAGTCATGGAAAGCAGGAGATCCTCCACCTAGGCAGATGACAAAACCAGTAAATCCGCGCCAAAAACCACTAAGGAGCAGGTGTGTTCCATAGCCCTAATGTCAACCAAGGCGGCATCCCGTGCAGTGCCTATTAACGAGTTAATGGTAACTTCCTCCAGGAAGGGTAGTTCGTAATCAGCTTCTCTGAGCAAACGCAGCCGCAGCGTGCATGTCTGGTAATGAACCCTCAACGAGAACATCAACAGATCAGCTTCAATCACTGAGGGGCGTTGCTGTGAAAGACAAACTTCCAGTGCATGTTCGAAAGAGCACCAACAGCACCAAAACACAGGCTGCACACAATCCAAAACCGGTCTGAATGACAGAGACAAGTCACACCCCAAATGTTCCAGGAGTGTTGCTCCAAACTGCTCCATCATGCGTTCACGACACAGCTGCGCTGATGGGAGCGCCTTCATTTGTCCTTGTTGCGGGGGGACAGCCATTGCGGAAAAACAACAGCAACAGCAAAATGCCGGTTAATAAAGCCAAAGTTATTGGAAATCCCCCAAAAATGCCTCAAAAAATCGCATGAATAGCCGAAGGTATCACACCGAATATAGAGGAAAAGGTGTGAACAAAACCAATACCAACAGCTTTGAAAAAATGTGCTAATCCAGCCGTGCTGGACGCATTAAATATACGTTCCACGAGTTCACCAAAGTGTCTCGGAAAGTTCGTATTTAACAGGGACTGTATTTCTGCTGATGACCTTGCCACTTGAAGTGCGTAGGTTTCGCTTGCAGATGTAAGGGCCACATGCTTCTGAAACAATAAAGCCTTCAGTCTACTTAACTTGTCAAAATTCACCTTGGAAGTAGCAATGTGAGGCCAAATATCAGCTACCTCCTTAAATTTAGTGGGAGGAACCAACACGTTCCTGCAGCATGTAATGACCTTAGAGACCGAAACAACGTTAACTATTCCGGCCCGCATGCCACAACAGTCTTCACTATTAAGGAGGACGTAGCTGCCGTTTGAAAGCACCTGGGACGTGCGTTTAATCAAGGGGACTGGACCTCCCTTCAGATAGCAAGCCAAGTTCGCAACCGAGGTATTACACGCCCCATGCAAGGACAGCTGCTTACAAATCATCGAATGGCTCACTGAAGTCTCGCATTCACTACTGCTAAGAAAGACCTCTTTCATGCCATTGAGGCATTTGTACGAGAAGGGAAGCTCCCACACCTTATGGATGTAACTATCTCCCAACTTTTCGTATCTGCCTACCAGAACATGTTTCAAACAAGAAGTGAATTGTAATGTAGAAATAGGCAGATTAATAACCCTGTGTATCAACGATTCAGCAGAAGGAATCTCTGCCACAGTAAAAGGCAGTCTTTCTATTTTTTCAATGTTAAGCATGACATAAGTCGCCTCCTTTTTAGCCATTAGTTGTTGTTGTCGCGTCAAATTAAAGGACAAAAATATTTCCCTGGCACTGATGTGCTGCCACGGAACGCGACCCGCCTTCAATGTCTGAAGTGTCCAACCCAACTGCATAATGGACCTGGTCTGACTCTGTTCATGATATAAAGAAGACATATCAAATCGTATAATGTCTATAGCAGAAGAAACAATGTTGTTAATTGTATATATCCGGTCGGACAAGGTGTGAATCCCATTATCCACAACAGCTAATGCCTTTTTCAAATTTTCCTGATCTATCTGCCTTAACCGGGCTGCAGGCTCTTGTTGGGAAAGTTTCCATATTTCATTGTATACCTCATGCAAGAAACGCTTCTTACGTGGTATCTTTGGGCCTGACAAGAAATCTTGTAAGTCAGTGTTGTTAGGCAGGAGACTGAGGTGTGTCTTAACCGTGTCTAGTGAGGATGAATTTAGCCACTGTTGGCACAATTTTCCTACACTATGGCGGTGATTCTAACCGCGGCGGGCGGCGGTCGCCGCCCGCCATGCGGTTACCGCCAAATGACCGCACCGCGGTCACAAGACCGCGGCGGCCATTCTGGCTTTCCCGCTGTGCTGGCGGGCGACCGCCAAAAGGCCGCCCGCCAGCACAGCAGGAAAGACCCAGCAACGATGAAGCCGGCTCCGAATGGAGCCGGCGGAGTTGCTGGAGTGCGACGGGTGCAGTAGCACCCGTCGCGAATTTCAGTGTCTGCTAGGCAGACACTGAAATTCTTTTTGGGGCCCTCTTACGGGGGCCCCTGCAGTGCCCATGCCATTGGCATGGGCACTGCAGGGGCCCCCAGGGGCCCCACGGCACCCCCTACCGCCATCCTGTTCCTGGCGGGTCTGATGGCGGTAGGGGGTGTCAGAATCTCCATGGCGGCGGAGCGCGCTCCGCCGCCATGGAGGATTCTCAAGGGCAGCGGAAAGTCGGTGGTACACCGCGACTTTCCGTTTCTGGCCGCGGCTGAACCGCCACGGTCAGAATGCCCAGCGGTGCACCGCCAGCCTGTTGGCGGTGCTACCGCGGTCATTCGCCCTGGCGGTTTTTACCGCCAGGGTTAGAATGACCCCCTATATGTTGTAATTATGTCAGCATGTTCTGGTGATATATAGCGAGGGTCTGACCTACTCGTTCGGAAACCCCCCGAGGAGGTGACAAAACGTCGATGACACCTGTTGGTATCAATTGGCCACAATAACAACCCGCCTGGACGTGTCAGTGAAGCATTAAACGTACCATCCTGGACCCACTCATTGAGCTCATTTAGAGCTGCATTCGTGTACTTTTGCCAGTTATCAAATTTTGCAGGGGCAGGTATACTGGGCACGTTTAATTCTCTAATTGTGATGATGCCCAGTAAAATACGCAAACTTTTCAGAATATGTTTTTGAACTCCCTTGCGGGGGAGTTGGGCAATGTTCCCATTGTGTATAATTAAATATCGTTTTTGGACTCCTCGCTTTATGTATGGAGTGGTGCCCATAATATTTATAGCAAAACGTCACCATAATTTTCTTTAAACTGGTAAACGTCTTTGCTTTCATAGACAGTATAATATTGCAATTCCGTCATCATAGAATCAACTGATTTCACATCCTAATCATCAGATACAATGCCTGGTATGACTATATTGTTCATTGATAATTTTAACACATACGGTACTTGAATAATTTCAGTGGGAACATATATATCAAACATTACTTTGTCCCACACAATCACATCAGGAATTGGTACTGCAGAAATGTTCACAAAGGACAAGTCTCTTCGAATCTTATGTGATGAAAAATGTGGTTTCAAAACCTCTTCCACCTGTTCAACCGCTGATCTCTCGGGAAGAAAATGACCATGTATTAACAAGAAAAAGGTAATAACAAAACCAATCCAGAGCAGAAAGGCTAGGACAATCAAGGAAAGCCATACATAGTTCCATGGAAAAACGAAATATATTTCTTTAAGCCAATGTATTAGCTTATGTGCACCTGACAGGTCAGCTGTCAAAGAGGCAAACGAGTCCGATAGACCGTCGTTGTAGTCGGCAAAATAACCAGAGGCTGTTCGTGTAAATTCCGTAGCCGTGGTCCACGGCGGAGTTGGTGTTTCCTGAGGTGGTACACTGTAGACAGCACCATCCGTCTGGCTTGTAGTCATAGTGACTTGATCAAATGTTTCTAAATTGCTTGTTGTTAGTGGAACTAATGCAAGATCATCATCCACCCTCCCCAAGCTCGGAGAGGTATCAGTGTATTTATAAACAACTTGAAGCGGAACTTCTTCTCCAGTAGTGAGAGGGATTCGGGAACTACTGGACGTTCCTCTTGGTCGGCTGTGTAGAATCGGCCACATGTTGTAGTTTGACATTGTCAATGGAAACAAAGCGATTTTCTTTGGCACCTGGCAACGGTGGTAGAATAACAGTTCTGGTACCATGTATCCCCAACACAGGGACTGGTGCTCGATAAGAAGTACCAAATTCTTTTTTCACTGCGACCTTTTCACGCACAAGATTCCCAACCCTGGGAATCCAGCTGGTAGGTGTTACTGGCACATCCTTAATTCCTGTGGAGGCAGCACTTTTAGAAGCGTTATCTTCACGGAACTGCTGTAATTCCTGTAAGACAGTGACACAATCATTTATGTCAAAAGGTGTTTCTGCTGCCTCCACGCCAGGACCATCAAGATCCGGAACAAACATTTGTGTTCTGAACAGGTACTCATATGAAGTATGACCCCCCCCCCAGGGACCTTCTAGGCAGGTTATTTAGTGCTCTCTGAACTCCATACAGGTGGGTTAGCCAACTACGACCCGTACCTAAGACTCTGGCCGTTAAGGATTGCTTTAAATCGCGGTTTAATTGCTCCACAACATTATTTCCCTCGGGATGAAATGGAGACGAGTACTGGAGTTGGACCCTCTACGAAGTCATGGTGTCCCTGAATGCCCTTGAGGCAAAAGCAGGGCCCTGGTCCGAATGGAATGCTGCAACTGCATATGTACCGACAAAGACTCGCAAATCTTTAATAACAGTCTGAGCGTCAGCCGAACGTTGTGGCCAAACCCACACAAATCTGGAGCAGGAATCAACAGCGACTAATATATATTTGTATGCACTTTCAGGTGTTAATGGACCTCAATGGTCCAAGTACACACATTGTAATGGTTCATTTGAAATTAAGAGGGGAGTCTGCGTGGGCGCTAGGCCGTGGAAACTTTAATTTGTAGACAGATGTCACAACAAGGGACGTACTGTTTAGTCTCTTTCTAGAGACCGGGCCACCAATAGCGGGCCTGTAAGAGTGAAATGGTAGCCGCCACACCAGCATGTGCAAATGCCACCCCCTCATGCGCTGCTGTAATCAATTGAGGTCTTACATCTTTATTGGGGATGTCACGTACGCCTACGCCTGGAATTTTAACCTCAGCGTTCAGCATACTTCCCATCAAGTACTGATATTTATTAGGGAATCCTTTAGGATATGGCGTGCCATCAACCGTAGCTTTTATGGCAGCCATAATATCTGTGTCTGGTTTAGAACTCGAACGAGTCACTACTGACTTTGCGGCTTCATCAGCCAAAGTATTTCCAGCAACGTGTATTCCAACGCGCTGGTGTCCAAGTGTATGCACAACATGGACTTTGGGTTGCGTCTCTTTTAGGTCTGCTACCTTCCCCCACAGGAGTCTGTGTTTTATGGTGTTGCCTTTTGAATCTCTGAACCCATTCAAACGTCAGTAATGCAGGTATTCATTAAAAGACTGGACGCAATAATATGAATCACAAACAATCAGTGTGAACTGTGTCGGATCCATATGTTCTAGTGCCATCAGTAGAGCTTTTAGCTCAGCCAATTGTGCTGTACAATCCCCTAAGGTCTGTGTATAGGTATGTTGGGGACAGAATTTCTCCCCCTCCATATGGCCGCTCATGACCGCGCATGCAGCAGAATATTGATGTTCAGTTCCAATCGCTGGTTGCGCAGAGCCATCGGTGTTCATGACTGCATGATATTGATCAATAGGCAAGGTGTCAGCGGGAACTGGATATTCTACTTCATATTTTAGAAATTCTTGAGTTTGTAACTTTGGGTCAAAAATGTAGTCTACATCAGTGGCTGTTAAAGACGTAGCCCATTGTATCCATCGTGGATGAAGTGCTTTTGCGTTCGGGTCGCTAGCTTTTGTACCAGCCTCTAAGGCTGGAATAGGAGAAACGACAATAATGTGTTTTCCTTGGGCAAGAGGTCTTTCTTTAATAACAGCCATCTGCACAGCAGTGAGAATTTTCTCTGTGGGCGCAAAGCGTTGTTCAGCAGCTGAATACAAATGTGATTTGTATGCAATCGGGACAGTCTCACCTTCATTAAATGTGCCATAAGTAAAACCGATGGCCCCAGCCATTACCCTGATGACCAAATGTGTCTTATTGTCCTGTGTGTGTAAATGTTTTGCTGCTAGCGTATCTGCCTGTAACTCACGAAGAGTACGTGTATGTTCAATTGTCCAGAATTTACTTGAAAAATCAGGACGTATTAACTCATATCAGGGTTTTATGCGTGTAGCATAATCAGGAATGTATGTTTTGCCAAAATTTAGAAAGCCCAACAATGATTGAAGTTTTTTAATCGTATTTGGTGGTAGCAATTGTGCACATTTTTCAAAAAATTGTGGCGCTAGGCTCTTCCCTTTACTCGACAGCTCATATCCCAGGAAAAGGACGCTGAGGAAGGCAATTTTTGACTTTTTGAAGTTAAATTTGTAGCCGATTTCGGCAAACCCTACAACAATGCAGGTTACCCGTTTTAAATGTTGTAGTAACTCGTCATCCGTGAGATATATATCGTCCACATATGATAATGCTTCAGGGTCTATCTCGTGTAAAATAGCAGTCACACGAGCCGCAAACAGTCCTGGGCTGTTCTTATACCCCTGGGGCAAACAACAGAATTTTTTCTGGGAGCCTAATGTGCTAAAGCTAGTTAAATCCCTGCTTTCAGGCACTATATTCTGGCCGAAGAACCCATTAGAGATATCTAAAGTTATTTTGTATTTTTTCTGCACTATGTTACTCATTAGTGCAGTGCTGTGTGAGTTTTGTATAGCATATGTACGTGTATGTCCGTTTAAATGTCTGTAGTCTAAGACTATTCTGTATGAATGGTCCGGCTTAGCTACAGGGAATAAGGGATTATTCATCGGTGAGGCACAGGGTTCAATCACACCCTGGTATTCTAATTGCGTAAGTATCTCTCTCACCGGTGCCCTTGCTTCATGTTTTATTGGATACTGCGGTTGTGGCTGAGGTTCACTTTTAATGGGAATGACATGGTATGGAGAGTCCCTATCCCACCCTACGTGATTTCTATATAACGCAGGTGCTTGTGCTAGAGCCCATTCTATAGAACAGGACTCAGTGAGTTCCTCTGGAACAAGGGGCGAGAAGGAAGGTTTAATAACCTCTTCTCCATATGGGCAGGTGCGGACAAAATCAGGCGGCCTATCTTGTTCGACCAACAAAATGTCATATATTTTCACTACATGGTCCCAAAAGATTGCGTGTATAGTGCGTTCAATGTCTCCTTCCAGTTGTAGAGTTACTTTATACACCCTATCGGGTTCGGAGACATGCATGTCTGCTGTTTCTACTTGTATAAAGTCATCAGTTGCTTTCCCCTCTAGATGCTCTAGAAGATTCCGGCGAACTATTGTGACCTCTGCCGCGCTGTCTAGCAGTGCTAGAGCCCAGATCTTGTTCTTCAAGAGAACCCTCTTCCTGAGTGGCATGTCTAACTGAGACAGCTGCCATTTTTTTCTTTTTAAATTGTGGTTTTTGTTGTACGGTGTTCTCTTCCTTCTTAACAGAAACCTCCGAAGAGCGTTGTGATTCCTGTCTCGGTTTCACGTACTCTGTTCTCCGCTCTGATCACCCACCTCTCTCATTTCTCTTTTCCAATGAGTCCTGAAAGGAATGAGATTGGCGTGTATCAGTATATTGATATCTATCAGGCGTTTTTTTTATATTCTCTCTATTTCTGAGATTATATCTATTCTGTGGGGTCTCCACTCATGGAGATTCTCCCCTTTCTTTTTTAAGTGTTTGTTGTTTTTTCTCCCAGCGTTTCTTATTACCCTCAGGTTGATGTTTAGTATTGTCTTTATTAATTTTACCCTGAAATTTAGGTTTTTGTGTTCTAGCCCCAAGGCTATCTCGACCAATACTTGCATATGTTTCCGCTATTATTTTAGGCAGCTCTCGCTCCTGATCCTGTTTCGGAACGTCACGGAGCTGCATGCGCACTGAGAGTGCAACTCCTTCCCTTTTAAGGTTACTTAGGATGATTGAAGAAACTGTGGCAAAATTGCCCATCAGTTGCATCCCTAAATCCATATTCGCAACTGCAGGATGTGGTGTATATGTGGCCAATAAAGGCCAGGTAGGACTGTCATTACTTAGTGGACCTAACCTTACTGGTAATATTGTATGGGGTAGGGCGCCATCAAGCCAATTATTAAGTTCTTGATAAGATATAGGTGTCTCTAAATATGCGTACGCCCTGTATTGCCCAGGCACGTTCGCAACTGTATATGTATGAAAAGTATTTGTGTTCCCATCAACTGGCGGAAATGTGACCCAAGAGTAAAAAAGTTCTGTTCTATAGGCTGCGTGGGCATCCACCACAAATGTGACTGGACCTCCCTGGGCCATAAGGCCATGTGCTAGCAAATGTGCTGTGAGAGGTGCGTTGTGATCGCGCTCCCCTTGCTTTTTGTATCCCTGTCTGCCTGCTGCCCCTCGTGCCCCCGCCGTCCCCCTCCGTCCTTCCGCCGCTTTTTGTCATTCTTCTCTCGCTTTTCCGGTTTTTTGTACCCCTTCTAGGTACTTTTCCGCTTTTTTGGGCCTCCTCGCCTCCCCGAGGCCCTTCGCCGCTTTTCCCGCTCTTTTTCCCCCCTACCCGCCCTCCTCCCGCCTCCCAGCTGTCCCCGCCTCCCCGGCTACCCCTTATATGGCGGCCGCGCCAAAGGCGCGCCTAAGGCAAGCCCGTCTGCACCCGTCCGCGCCTGGACCGTGCCCAGCGCCCGAACCCCTGGCCCCCGCGCCCCCCGCCTGACCTACGACTCCGCCTTCCTCGCCAACCTCAACCCCGCACGCCGGGCTGCTACCGCGCCACCCCGAAACGTACCCTCGGACCCTTCACCTGCAGCAACTGCCGCCTCACCTGCCTCCGGACCCACTCCGCTCCCGCCAAGAACTACTCCCCCGGAAACAACCTCCACTGCAGCCTGGTCAACACCCGATCCATCCACAGGCACGCCATTGAACTGTGGAACCTCATCAACTCTACGAACCCGGACATCGCCTTCCTCACCGAGACCTGGATGAACCCCACCTCGGCACCCGACATCGCCATAGCCATCCCCGACGGCTACAAAATCATCCTGAAAGACCGCACCAACCGCATCGGAGGAGGCATCGTCATCGCACACAAAAACTCCATCCGCATCTCGACCGACACCGACAACTCACTCCCCGACGCCGAACACCTCCACTTCACGATCCACAGCGACCCCACAACCACCCTCAGAGGCACCCTCATGTACAGACCACCAGGACCTCGCACCAAGTTCAGCGAAGACATTGCAGACTTCGTCAACCCTCACGCACTCTCATCCACCGACTACATCCTCCTAGGAGACCTCAACTTTCACCTGGAGAACCTCACCGACAACAACACCACCGCCTTACTGGACAACCTCGCCAACCTGGGACTGAATCAGCTAGTCAACACCCCCACCCACTACGCCGGACACACGCTCGACCCCATCTTCTCCTCCAGCAAACACATCACCTTCAGCCACACCACCGAACTCACCTGGTCGGACCACAGCTGCGTCCACTTCATCTTCAAGAAGACCACCGTGCTCCACCACACCCAGCAACCACCAAGAAGACACTGGAATCGTATCACCACGGAACAGCTCGCATCAACCCTCTCCCAGAACCAACCCACCAGCACCACCGACCCCAACGTAGCCGCCAACAACCTCACAAACTGGATCTCCGACTGCGCCAACCTCCTGGCTCCCCTGAAGACTCAAGCCAGCACCAACAACCACAAGAAAAACTCCTGGTTCACCGCCGACCTCAAGAACTCCAAGAAAGAATGCCACGCCCGCGAGAAGACGTGGCGCCTTAACCAGACCGAAGAGAACATGTCAGCTCTCAAGGACGCCACCCGCCAACACCACCAACACCTCCGCGCCGCATGAAAAACAGCCTACCGGAGCAGACTTGACAACAACGCCCACAACAGCAAGGAACTATTTGGCATCGTCAAAGAGCTCTCCAACCCGGAAGCAGAAAACAACTCCATCCCTCCCTCACAGGACCTCTGCGACTCCCTCGCAACCTTCTTCCACCACAAGATCACCGACATATACAACAGCTTCCCGACCGCCGACACGAGCCCCCCCCGGAACCCTCCACCGACACCACCACCATCCTCACCTGGAACCCTACCACCACCGAGGAGACCACCCGCGTAATGAACTCGATCCACTCCAGATCCCCATCGGACCCCTGCCCGCACCACATCTACAACAAGGCCGACGACATCATCGCACCGCACCTCTGAGACGTCATCAACGCCTCCCTCACCGCCGCCACCTTCCCGGAAAGCTGGAAACACGCAGAGCTCAACACCCTCTTAAAGAAACCTACAGCAGACCCCACCGAACTCAAGAACTTCCGGCCCATCTCTCTCCTGCCGTTCCCCGCCAAAGTGATTGAGAAAATTGTCAACGCTCAACTCACCAACGCCCTGGAAACCAACGACTCCCTCGACCCCACACAGTTCGGTTTCAGGGCCAACCACAGCACCGAAACCGCCCTCATCGCAGCCACGGACGACATCAGAGCCCTGACCGACAAGGGAGAGACCGTGGCCCTCATACTCCTGGACCTCTCTGCAGCCTTCGACACGGTCTGCCACCGCACCCTGATACGCCGCCTCAGCAACGCCGGCATCAGAAGCAAGGCCCTGGAATGGATCGTCTCCTTCCTCTCCGGAAGGACTCAGAGAGTCCGCCTGCCCCCCTTCAGATCCACAGCCACGGAGACCATCTGCGGCGTACCTCAAGGATCCTCCCTCAGCCCCACTCTCTTCAACGTCTACATGACCCCACTGGCGAACATCGCACGCAAACACGGACTCGACCTTATATCATACGCCGACGACACCCAGCTCATCTTATCCCTCACTAACAACCCCACATCAGCCAGGACCAAACTACATAAAGGAATGAAGGAAGTGGCGAACTGGATGACAGACAGCCGTCTGAAACTGAACACAGACAAGACGGAGGTCCTCATCCTCGGCCCCACTCCCACCGCATGGGACGACTCCTGGTGGCCCCCCGCCCTAGGCAGCACTCCCCAACCCACCGATCACGCGCGCAACCTCGGCTTCATCCTGGACTCTTCCCTCACCATGACCAGACAGGTGAACTCGGTGACCTCGGCATGCTTCAACACCCTCCGCATGCTCCGCAAGATCTTCCGCTGGATCCCCACCGACACCAGGAAAACCGTCACCCACGCCCTCGTCACCAGCCGCTTGGACTACGGGAACACCCTGTACGCCGGCATCGCCACCAAGCTGCAGAGGAAACTCCAACGGATCAAGTACGCTGCCGCAAGACTCATCCTGGACATCCCTCGCCACCACCACATCTCCGGACACCTGAAAAAACTCCATTGGCTACCCGTCAACAAGCGGATCACCTTCCGACTACTCACCCACGCACACAAAGCCCTTCACAACCTTGGACCCAAACTCATCAACAACCGCGTCTCCTTCTACACCCCTCCGTGCACTCTGCGCTCCACCGGACAGGCCCTGGCAGCCGTACCCCGCATCCGCAAAGCCACCGCCGGAGGTAGATCCTTCTCTTTCCTGGCAGCGAAGACCTGGAACTCTCTGCCCAGCCACCTTCGCGCCATACCTGACCACCTCTCCTTCAGAAGGCAGCTCAAGACCTGGCTCTTCGAGCACTGACCCCCCCCCCCAGCGCCTTGAGACCCTTGATGGGTGAGTAGCGCGCTTTATAAATGCGATTGATTGATTGATTGATTGATTGAGAGGTTGTCTCATGTTAAGAGCTATTTGTACAACCTCGGGATTCGCCATCATAGAAGCACTAAGAGTTCAGAGAAGGCACACCAAGATAGTTTTTTTTTTCTTTTAAGGTTCAAGCTTGAACAACCACCAGCTGAAAATAGGATTACCTATATGACGGTGGTGGAAATCCTCAGTACCACAGACGTCTCCGTATACGGAACTGAGGGGTCATTACATAAAAATCAGACCGGGATATGCCGGTGGACCCGAAAATTATAGCCTGACCAAACGTTGGCGGCACCATGTCGCGTAGGCTCTCATTATCCTAATGAGATTACTGGATTTTGAGCAACAAGATTGTCCACAGTGTGGGGGACTGAGTCTCGCCAACAGTAGATGACGCTTGTCACTTCAAATCCGGGTTTTGCTCCGGCTAACTAGCAGTGCCTCATCTCTCCCAAATGGTGGAGACAATTGGGCAGCCGAGCGCATGACATCTTAATACTTCTCAGGGAAGTCGTGGTCACTCAGGTCATAACCGGTTCTCTCATACACAGTGCGGTCTCATATATAAATGACAATAGAAGCAGTATAAGTTTTAAAGATTTGTTTAATAAAACAACTGCATTTTAGATAGCAAAGCATGAGTTGCAATAACCAGAACTACACAACACAATAATATTAAAATGGTGACGATGAGAGTGAAGCACAAGAATAAAGCTATCATAGTGCCGCTAGGTTATTCTCTCTCTAAGATATATTTTCAAGCAAAGCATCTTAAGCTCTAAGCCTGCCTTTCAGGTTCCCCCGGGAGGACATCAGCCCTCATACCTGAGCAAAGACCTGTAATCTGCATCAGCATCTGCAATGGGGCATTCAGCATACAGTTGTGGGTCCCTGGCTGGAATCTCCCTCTTGACGTGTACTAGGACTAGAAAGTGTTTTTATAACTAACACGCAGATGTTCTCAGAAAATGTCCCTACGTAAGGATGTGTATTTTCTACGAATGCTGGAGACTAAACTTCTACCACGTTTACCGACAATGTACCAGACTGTAGCCTTGACTGAAGCACAGGGCGATCAAGAATGCATTATTTGAGAACACAGTGCTGAACTAAGCTAAACAGTGTGATAGAAGAAATTAAAACAAGACCTTAGAAACTGGTTATTGTAAAATAACACTGCAAAGCTGAATAAAATATATCTAGGGCAAAGTGCACAGCGGCCTAGTATGTTAAACTAATGTGCATGAAGCTACATTTAAAATGGCTACACTACAACATCTTACATCAATGTAATTACTAAAATAACAATAAATACAAGATGGAATTGTGTTTTCATCTTCAGGCAAAAGTAAACAAGCATTTGCCAAAGTCAGTACATTTCAGAAGTGAATCCACATTTTTTGCCTAAGATATCTGCTGTGGATGCCTACACATCTTCTGCACCCATTTATGTGTGTATTTGTTCAAACATTACAAATGTATTTAAAAAAGGATGCTATGGATGTGCTAGGATTCACAGCAGCCATCTTTGAATGTGTTATTATTATTTGAAAACTCATTCACATCCATCCAGCAGCTTTCTTTGAATAGGTTTGTTCAAGTAATGTAAACTTATGCCTTGACGTCCACCATGCATGCACACTTGCAAGTAGTCATCTTGAAATGCATAAGAGCTCAATATTGCAGGAGATGCAAAAAGGTTTTTGGGAGAGCGGAGGGAGAGCAACGGGGTGGGGAAAAGGGATTTTTTTAAAAAATATGAAGGAGGAGGAATGGAAGAATGAATGAAAAAGGCTGAGAAAGGGGAAGCAATACAGTGTGGGGTGGTGGGGCAATCTGAAGATGAAGCAGCATAGGAGGAGAGGACTGGTGTAAGGAAAAAAGGTCCTTGATGGAAGAACTTAAGGAACACATTTAGAAAGTCATTATGATAATCAAAAGTAAAGGCTTCCACCAGTCTTCTAAAAGAAGTGCTTGGGGCAAAATGGTGATTTTCCGAACACCTTTACAAAGTAATATGTTGTATTTTATCCTGGCTCACCCTTAGGTGCTGGTAGAGGAGATGGCTGTTCTTGCTATCATGTTTGCAAGCTGCAGCATGGGTGAGAATTAGCTCTCCCACCCACCACCAGAAACAAGGGCCGCATGCATGGCTACATATGAGTGTCCTGTTGTCCCCTGAGCACCGGCCGTCCCCAAGGGGACAAATTAAAGAGTTCATTATGATGATAAGTGGACAGGAGCAGTGGAGGGTGAGGGAGGAGGTGGTTAAAATAAAATTGCAGGACGCAGAGGGAAAGGCAAATCAATAAACTAGATGGGAAAGGAGAATCAATGCAGAGAGTGAAGAGAGCAGGGGCAAATTGAAGAGGGAAGTAGCACACACGTGAGAGAGCAACCAAACATCCTCTCCCATGGAGAACTGAAAGAAAAAGAAAAAAGTAGGTCCCCTATTGTAAGCAACATCAGACATGAAAGAACACAAGCCAGTCAATCAGAAGATTGTGAGACTGAAATATTCCTGGGCGTGACAAACAGATAATTAGGGAGGAATACCATTGAATCAAGAGGAGACAACTGAGATAGATAACTACATAATCCAAACCTAATATATTTGTATTGGAAATAACTGGTCTGACCAACAGACAGCTGAAGCTATCTGTAGCTGAGACCTAAAGAACAGGCCTTAGAGCCCTCTGCCACTAATGTCACATAAATGGCAGAACGACCAAAGAGAGTAGATATAATACAAATAAATATTTAAAATGATAAAACTAAAACTAAATGTAACATTTTGTGTACAAATAATTTAAAATTACTTGTCATTTACATTACATATGTTAGATTTGTGTGGTGGAAACATGACTATTACTGTTAACCTTGCTTATATTGTTTAGGCAACAGAGATGCTTCTTTTTAACAAGATGTTGACGGCAAGAGAAGCATGTGCCTTGGGCCTTGTGGCTGATGTTTTCCCTGACAAAACCTTCCATAGTGATGTCTGGAAAAGATTAAAGGATTATGCACTTCTTCCAAAGCAGGTCAGTTTAAAAAGTGTTTGTTCAAAACTACAATTTATGGTACAATCTCCTCAGGTTTTTCATGAAGAACACCCTCATCACTCATATACTTAACCACCATTCTTCATTTTCTAACTCATCAGTTGAATTACACTCTTCTCTACTCTTTAAAGTTTAAAAAAATCCGTCAGTCCCTTATTTACTCACGCTGCTTTAATCTCATCCTCAAATGATATTTCAAAGTTCTTCTTAGCTCAACTTAATGGCATAATATATTTTTTAAAGGTAGAAGGAGCAGAAGAAAGAGTGGGATTTGGATCAACCCCCTTTAGCCTTTAACTTTCATGTGTTTTTCATGAATTTGCATTGCTGACATCTAACACATTTATTCTGTACCTTTTGTGTTCCCATTAGGTTTTAGTAATGGGAGCATCAAGTAGTCCTTTTGTTAGACTGTGAATATACATGACATGTAACAGGAACCAGTTGTGTTCTTTAATGTTTTTACTTTCTGTCACAAAGACATTTCAATTGCTGATTCATACCTTTCTTGTTTAGGAAGTGTGTTTGGTTTACATGTATCTAGCCTGTTACAAGTCAGTGCTATTCATTAAAAACCTCTGCACCATCATGTGTTTTACTTTGTTGTCATTTCAACATTTTGCTGGATTTACAGCTTGATTTGTTCGTAAATAAAGATGTGAAGGCACATAGCCTTTCTTAAAAACACACAGAAATATCGGCCATTTGTCAAAAGTACTATATAATATTTTGTTGAGTGAGCCTTTTAAGTTCACAGCTTACAACATAAGCTTTGTCTTCCAACTCATTTAACTAATACTATTCTTTGAAGGTACTGATTAACTATTAAGGAAAAGCACACATACACAATCTTGCTAATAGATCATTTCTTTTCTCTATTACTGGATTTTTTAATATTTCATGCAGCCAATTGTACACAACAAGCATAAGCAATTTAGAGCATCAAATCTAATAAAACTACTCATCCATAGGCAGAGAAGTGTTATTACTAATAACAGTACATGTTTGTGATCCCCTCACCAATGTGAGGATTTATGTGTAGAAAATGCGTCAAATGTTTTACCGCCGGCTAACGCCATTCCTACGCGCCATGCGGGCACCTTATTTAAGGAATGACGTTAGCCGGCGCTGCGGACTGGTCTGAGTCAAAAAAAATTACGCACACCAGGCAGCGCCGGCGTAGGGGAAAATTGGGGTTGTGCGGCAAAAAATGGTGCAAGTCAGGTCAGAGTAAAAAATCAGGCCTCAAACCGGACTGGCGACATTTTATGACGCACAATCCCCATTGAAATGACTCCTGTCTTGGCAAAGACAGGAGTCATGCCTCCTTGCCCAATGGCCATGCCCAGGGGATTTCCCCCCCTATGCCACTTTAAAAAATTAAAAAAAATACTTACCTGTACTTACCTGGGATGGGTCCCCTCATCCCTGGGTGTCCTCCAGGGGTGGGCGAGGGTGGCAGGGGGTGTCCCTGGGGGCAGGGAAGGGCACCTCTGGACTCCTTCCGAGCCCACTGGTCCCTTAACGCCTGCCCTGACCCAGGCGTTAAAAAACAGCACACATCAGGGTGTGCGCCATTTTTTAAGGCCCAACCCCTCCTGTGCGTCAAAATGACGCTGGGGTATAAATAAGGCACACAGGCTTTAAAGTCATTTTTTGGACAGAAACGCCTACCTTGCATATCATTAACGCAAGGCAGTTTCCCGCCTCCAAAAAATGACGCACATGGTGGAATTTCGACGTCCGCCGGTCGGGCGCCAGAGTTTAAATATGGGGCAAGGTTTGCAGCGTATGTGCGTCAAAATGTTTGACACACATTCGGCGCAAACAGAGTATAAATATGCCCCTCAGTGACCCAACATTCCAAAGCAGATAGTAAACAGAGGAGACAAGAAGCCAAGCCGCCTACTGCGACACAGAACTAAAATGGTGCCCATCAGTGTGCCAACCAGATCCGGTGGGTGTTTGTGATTAGCCGAGAATGGCTCACGAGAAGAGTCCCACAGTGATTGCAGAGGCCAAGTGGCGCATTGTGTGTGGCTTCCCCCCACACACCACTACCTGAAAGAAAAGACCACTGAGTAGGTACAGCGGTTCTCCAATTGGCTGTGGGACCTTTGAGACCCAGGACTACCGAGTCGAAGAGACAAGGGTAAAGTTCAGAGTCTGCTTGGGGTCGCATTGCAGCGCCCTGGACTAACAAGGTGTGCGGGGGAAGCAGTGGGGCTCCTGCAGTGATTTGGAGGTATGCGCACTGCACATTTAATTCAGGCCTAGGGGATGAACAATAGTCTGACCAAAATGGCACCTGCTCGGAACCGAGGAGCCAGAGGACTATGCCAATAATGAATAGTGGTGGCAAGAGAGCAGAATAAGGCTGCAGTGGCTTTTCTGAATATTTCTTCCCCCATTCCCATTGACTGTCATATATTGCCTGCTGAGTCCTACTGGCAGCGGGGAGCCTGGGGGGAAGAAGTTGTACTTGTGCTGGAGATTCAGTGTGATGTGGAGTCTAAGATGAGCAGAGGGACCGGTAAGAGCGGCACAAGTTGGTGGATCCTGGGACACCACCTACAAATTACAGACATCCCATGCTGTGCCGTATGCTATTGTGCTGGAGATACTGGTGACACTATCATTGGGAGGAGGTAAAACTAATACAAGCATCAGCAGGCCCTGCCTCAGTGCCCAAGAACACTCTGCTCTCCCTCACATTCTGAGATAAAATATATTGAAACTGTTTTCAAACCAAATGCCGATATGTGAGCCATTGTTGTCCCTCTTCCCATACCCCTGAGAGTCATAGACCATGCAGAGACAGGCTCCAGAGCAGGGCATGAGACTTGGAGACCAAGCCTAACTTGCATCGGGAAGTGCTTTGTGAGATCAGATGCAACAAAGGGGGTGCTGAACTGCTATGGATTCCCAAGGTGGAGTGACCACATAGCCCAGCAAATAAACTTGGTGTAGATGAAGACTGAGGACATCCCATGCCTGACACGCAGTTGGCTGAATAAACATAGGAGCTGGGGTGGAGAGCCCGCCTGGATAATTGTACATCTGTGTAATACAGAGGAGGCTACCCTGGACTGCGAAACTGGCTACTTAGGGAAGGAGAGGTCTGGGACAAGTGACAACAGTGCATCCTTGGCTACACATATGGCGACCATACTACAAGCAATACAGGACAGCAAAACATTACTGGAGACCCAAATAGGGTAAAAGAATTGGAGAACCAACTGAGCCCCACTCTTCTGCAAGTGAAAGATCGTATTAAGAAATATGCAATTATGGAGAAGGAGGTGAAACTATTGTTGAGCAGACTGGAGGACATAGAGGGTAGGTCCTGGCACCACAATGTCAGAATCACTGGTGTACTGGAAAAATCAGAGCTATGGAACATCAAACTTTTTGCTGAGGAATGGTTGAAAAAGACTATCCTACAGGGTAAACCATTCCAATTCTTCTCTGTGGAACAAACCTACAGAGTTCCATCCTACTCACCACAGCCAGGAGCATCAAATCACCACACCTGATCATAGTGAAATTGACAAACTTTAGAGATAGAGATGTCATTCTTCAGGCAGCAAGGAAAAATGGCCCCTGGATTATAGAAGGGCACAAAGGACATCTGTACCCGCACTACACAAACCTAGTACAACAGCAGCGAGGGGCATTTCTTCCATTCAAAAAAGTTTTGCGACAGTTGGAACTCAAGTGCTCTCTTATCCACCCGGCAAAGCTGAGAATAGAGCACAAAGGGAAGACTTAGCTCCTCTTGACCGCACAGGATGCCTGTTCATTGCTGGATCAGGGGGGCCTCAGTTTGGACCCACTACCTGGTGGGGGAAGGGACAAAAGATGGAATCTGGACCTGTCAAGGCACAGAAGTAATAAAGGGAAAATCAACACATCCTCCCACACCAAGGAACAAATTAAGGCAGCACAGGAAAAGACAGTCAAGGAGATACAACATTGCTCTGACGTTCTCAGTAACAACAGATGGAGACCCCTTGCTTTGGAGGGGGAGAGTAGCTGATTGGAATGAACCAAAATGGAGCACAAAACAGAAAATGACCAGTGCCTCTGGTGACACCCATGTTGTCAGAACATTTGAGTTAGTGGATGTCTGGACTGACGGCGGGGTCTGGTAAGACTGACATTGGCTTTGGGGCACTGGACAACACCAGACCTTTACTCGCTGAATGGGAACAGCCTGCGGTGAGATATTAACACACGGACTGCCTCCTTAGGGGTCTCAGTGACCACTCCCCTTTAGTGATAACACTAGCTATTCAGGCACCAAGACCAAAAGGGATGTGGAGAATGGAAGCATGGTGCCTCACCAATTAGCAGGAAGTTAAATGCTTAGATAAAGTTTCCAAGCATTGTTTTAAAGAAAATAAAGATTTGGTAGAAAGCCAGGTTACACTGTGGGAGCCATATAAAGGCACCATTAGGGGTATCATTATCACTGGGTAAATAGGAGGCAGATGGGAGAAGTGCGCTAAATTGACGGCCTTGGAGGGAGAACTGATCCAAATAGAAATCGAATATGCACAGACCTCAATCCTCCCAGGTAAAACAGCTCTGGACTTAAAGAGGGCACAGTACCAGGCAGTGGCCAAACACAAGGCCAGAACATCTTATTTAGCAAAGCAGAAATTAATATACAAAGAAGGGAAAAAAAACTGGTAAACTGCTCGTGTGACTTGGCAATAAAGAAAGAGTTAGTATGACTGTTAGGAAATTAAAGACAACCTCCGGCGACACGGTGAGTGGAAGCAGTGAAATGGCAGAGGAGCATGCCATGCATTTGGAACACTTGTATGACTCCCAGTTGTGGGCCCCTGAATGGGAAGTTTTGGACTTTATAAATGAATGTTCCCTGAGAAGGTTGGGGGGAGACCACACAAGACTCCTAGACGAAGATATAGTAGTGGAGGAAGTATACTCCGCTTTGGGCCAAATGCAAGCCTGGGAAAGCCCTGGGACCAAAAGGATTCCCGATTAAACTGTTCAAGAAGCTGTGGAGGTGGACAGAGGCTCCTCTGCATGCGGTATATGTGAAGGCGTGTCAGGAGGGAGAGTTACCAGATGATATGTGTGCTGCGATGATAGTTCTGATCCCAAAGGCAGGTAAACTCCCAAATAGATGTGACTCGTATCGACCCATTTCATTATTGAATGTGGATTTTAAGATTCTGGCCAAACTGTTGGCCACCAGACTGAGGGTGGTGGTAAAAGAATTAGTACATCCAGACCAGAACGGATTCATGCTGGGTTGTTCAACCAAGCTGAATCTCAGACTACTACATAGCAACATTTCAAGACTCTCCAGCCAGTAGAGCAATTGCTTCCTTGGATGCAAATAAAGCCTTTGATTCGGTGGAATGGGCCTACCTCTTTAGGGTAATGGCCAAGATGGGGGTTGGGCCTAAATACATCAAGTGGGTCAAACTGCTGTACGACCAACCTACAATCAGAGTGCAGGTTAATGGCCACACCTCACAGGAATTCAGCCTGTGAAGGGGCACGCAACAAGGATGTCAACTTTTGCCAGTGTTATTTGCCCTTGCTATAGAAGTCTTGGCGGCATGGGTGCGTGTGGATGCGCGGGTATGGGGCTGACCCAGAGGTTGGGGTGCAGACAAACGCATCTCATTGTATGTCAATGACATTTTGCTATATTTGTCCAATGTGATCCAATCTTTGGATAGACTGGAAGATATCTTCCATATATCTGGGGAACACTCCGGTTTCATCACAAACTGGGAGAAATCACTACTGTTCCTGGGGAGAGACACACACCCCAAGGAGTCGCAGCTTGAATATTTTAAAATCTGGATAACTAAACTTCTAAACCCGTCCTACAAGGCACACATGGAACCCCTGCTTAAGCATCTGTAGCAAGACATGACTTCACTGCCACTCTCCCTGTTAGAGAGGCCGGCAATGTTTAAAATGGTGGCACTCTCAAAGTTCCTATATATATTGCAGAACAGGCCTCATAAAATACCAGAGACCTTCTTCACAAAAGTGGACTCATTAACACGAACACTACTTTGAGCAAGAAGACAACCCCAAATAGCCATGCGAGTCCTTCATTGGTTGAAATATGAAGGGGGTTTTGCTTTACCAAATGTGCGGAGGTATTATGAGGCAGCACAAGTCAGTGTAGTGAATGACTGGGCATACGCGGAATGGAAATTCCCGTAATTTAAACAAGACAGAGAAGGAATCAGAGCAAAGAGCTACTTACAGGCACTGTATGGGGCAAATTGGCACCCAAAGTGAACCCTGCGACAGAGACAATAGTGGGGATGTTGAATAAACTAACTAAGGGAAATGGGATGGAGTCGTTGATTCACTCCCAGAATATCATATTATGGGAAGGCTCCAGACTAAGTCCACCTACGGCCCTGCAGGTGTTTAAAGGTTGTGATGCCATCGTCCTGTCTGCACTGGAAGACGTGTGGGATGCAAATGAGATGTGGGATGGTCTCCTTCTCCTGCCTACATCAAGAATATCAGTTGCCAGCTGCAGTATGCCCTCAGGGAATATGTGACCCTGGAGAAAGAAACACAAAAAGATTCTCTATTAGAAAATAGACTCCTGGATGGGGGCGGGTAGAAAATAAATTGATCTCACTGACAAATGGTAGTGATGAGACACATACAGGCCACCCTGCTGACATTACAGGGCAAGTGGGGACATGAAATGGGATAGTTGGATGAGGAAGACTGGTGGGAAGCATTAGAGTTCCCTCGGATGGTGGCAATAAAAGTGAGTTTAAGACAGATCGAGCTCAAGGTCCTACATAGGGTATATTACATGCGTACCATACTCTACAAGATCGTAAGACTGGTGATGTAAGTTGCCTTAGAGGTTGTGGAATGACGAGTACTTTTCTACACACACTATGGAGCTGCCCCTTTGGCCGAACCTTCTGGGAAATAGTAGGGAAACTGCCACTAACACCACCATCACCAATTTGAAGATATATATATATATATATATATAGAGAGAGAGAGACAAAGGCACATGAGTAGTGAAGGCGATATAGGTCTTCTGCTCCTTTAGCAGCACTGTTGGCAACAAAGTGATAAATTGATCAAAAGCAGAGTAAGCTCCAATTCGAACAATTCAAACAACAATGACAAATTGGCACAAGTTCCAGGTCCTCTCCTCCTGTGCCTAATCCCACACTGAAATGTCTGAACAGCTGGACCCAGAGGTAACGTCATTCCTGGCTGGCCAAAGGGCAGGGCGATTTTAAGTACCATGGCTCAGACATTGTGATCTTCCCAGATTTCACTGTGGCAGTGTTGGAGGCCTGACAGGAATTCACAGAGATGAGGAAAGCTGTGCTCACGTTTGACCAATCAGGAGATGGCTCATAGTACCACCCCTGGCAATTCCTCAATGGAACCCTTAGAGACATGGCCTTCATAGACCACCTCCTGGGGACTAAGGAGGAGTTTTTCAAGAACAACATTGGAGCGTTGCAAGCTTTGCCATGGAGTGGGAGGCATTTTATGTTTATATAAGAGGTTTTACATTGGGCAAATATTTTGGTTTCCTAAAGTTGATTTAGACACAACTGAGGCTGGCAGAGGCCCCATTGATATACTTAGAGGAAACATATGAGCAGACACAGCGCACACACACTTGCAGACATGAACAAGACTTCACTGGAGCTTGGGGACCTGATGATTAGAGAAATGAAATACCTAGCTAAAGATGCTGACACCTGCAGATGTGGGGTGGGAGGCGCCCCAAGCAAACCCCTCTCATGGTTGCTGAAAGGGGCACACTCATAAGGCACCATACATTTCCTCAAACTGGACACAGGGAACATACTGCAAGATACATCATCTAATATCTGTGAATTACAGGCATACTAATCCACAATGTACACAAGCTGATGCTGATCTGCACTGATAGCTCAATTACATTGCGCTGGCCTGGACTGAGAGAGCATCCAGGCTTGGATTGAGGGGACATCCAGAAAGTTCCTCCTGGAACCCAGTAATGTACAGGAAATAATTTTTGCCATTAACAGACTGGTGAGTGAGAAATCCCCAGGCTCGAGTGGCCTCACAGCCGAGTTTTATAAAATATTTAAACAAATACTAGCAACGCACCTGGCCACTCCATATCAGGAGGCTGTAGATACTGAAGAATTACCTCCTACCACAGGATAGGCAATACTCACTGCAGTATTTTTACTGGAGAGGTATCTCCTACCACAAGAGAAGCAATACTCACTGCAATATTGAAACCCAAGAAGGATGGGCAACTTTGTGGTTCCTTTATCCCACTATCTCTTTTGAATCTCAACAGCAAGATCTTAGCATGGGTTGTTGCAAACAGACTGGCTCCTTTGATGGATTGCCTAGTCCTGCCAGAGAAGTCGGGGTTCATTCTGGATAGGGCCACAATAAACAACGTGTGGACCTTCTGTGCCACTGTGCCACAGATCCATCCATAGGCGAAGGCCACTGCCATACTCCTAGATGCTGAAAAGGCATTTAATTCCCTTGAATGTGCTTTTCTATTTGCAGTCCTCTGCAAACTAGGTATCACCTTCATAATACAACTTAATCCAATTGCTACATACCAACCCTTTAGCTAGGATCTACATGAATGAAAGCCTTTCCGATCCATTAACCCAATCAGCAGAGAGACATCTCTCACCACTATTATTTGCTCTTGCTGTGGAGCCTTTGGCTACCTGGCTGCATACTGCACACATGCATAAAGGGCTCATGATCTCAAACAAGCGCATACAATTTTCAATATACGCTGATGACATACTACTTTTTGTGTAAGACTCAGATGTGAACGTTGTGCCACTCATGACAGAGAAAGAACAATTTGGCAGCATGTCTGTGTGTGTATCAACTGGTCCAAATATGAAATGTTCCCCCTGTCTAACACTGTCAATAGGCCAGCAATGGACTACCCCTTATGATGGTGTGACAGCTCGGTCTGATACCTGGGGATCATATTACACAGAGATAGACACCAAATAAAATTGGAAAATTATAGCCCTGCACTTGTAATCTAACAGAACAAATTGAGAGAAAGATAATACATCCACTATCAATAGCAGGACTTCTGGCGCTGATTAAAATGTTGAAGCTCCCCAGGTTCCTATACTTTTTCCTGGAAATATAAATACCACTAAACTAAGCCTTCTTTGCCAAATTGATGACAGAATTAACCTAGGTGGTGTTGGGATGTCAGAATCCAAGGCTCCAATGGGAGACAATTATCTTTTTTGTGACTGAGGAGGATTTGCAGTGTCAGATCTGGATAGATACTACCATTCTGCACAATCACATTTTAAAGCATACTGGTATTACTAAACACATAACACAGTGCAGCGAGAACCAACAAATTCAGGTGCTGCCAGGTGATATAAAAACCGACATTGCATTTGGTATTTCGAATGCATTGTTACTCGCTCATTCTTTGATTGCTGTACGCACAAGCTTTGCAGGTCATCCTGTGTTATGCAGCCTCACCTATTGCGGCTTAGTGCCAGGATGCTCCAATGGGAGTGGCAGCGCGCTCTATGAGCATGACTTTCATTCATTCATTCATTTGGAGCACCAAGACCATCCCTGGATATCAAAACAGGCGGATATGCCACTTGGTCTATCTGGCATATGGAAGAAAGGGCCATTTTTGGGACCCTGTATTCCCCACACTTACCACTTCTGGATAACCATGGCCTCCCACCAATGACATGTGGGGGACTGTGGAGAAGTTTGCGAGGGGCTGGACTGCTGAGTGAGGGACAGCTACTGGTTGGCGGCACATACCTCACTATCAACCATTCCAGGAAAAGACTATCTTCCCACTTCATGTTTTTGACTACATGCCTTTAGGACATGCAGCAACCACCACCAGGCCCTGCTATCTTAATGCGCCTCCTGAGTTCCTCCCACATACCGACCTCCTTCAGAACCCGGACCGTCGAGAAAGGGTCTCCACACTATACACAGTGTACACAGAGACTTGCATAAATACTGACCTCATAGCATTGGAAACATGGAAGACAGATTTAGTCCAGGATATAGGCCCTCATTATGAACACGGCGGTGTTTACCACTGTGTTAATGCTGGTGGTCATTTCACTGGCCGCCAGCCCCCCTGTGACCCCGCCGGCCACATAAAGACCATTCTGCTGGGACGGCGGGCAGAAACAGTGTTTCTACCCGCCGGCCCAGCAGAATGCATGGCCGGGACATTGCCGGCAGCTCCACATGGAGCCGCCATCAATGCCTCTGTGCAGCGGGTGCAGCTGCAGCCGTTGTGCAGATCACTGCCCGTAAATAGGGCAGTGACCTGCGTGATGGAGCACTGCACAGGGGCCCCTGCACTGCCCATGCCAAGTGCATGGACAGTGCAGGGGCCCACAGGGGGGCCCGAGCACCCCTTCCACCAGCCTTTTCCAGGCGGGTGAACCCACCAGGGAAAGGCTGGTGCCAGAAGGGATCATTATCCCTGTTGGACAATGATTCCCTCCACCGTCAGGCTGCTTGTCAGTGGCAGCCTGGCGGTGGAGGGCCCTATACGCTCAATATGTACCTTTTCTTGGGGGAGACCAGTACTGCCTACAAAGTCAGATACTACAAACTGTAGCAAATGTATGAGCAAGCATCCTAAATCACACACAATTGTAGGCAGACAACACAAGTCACTCAGGAACAACATTATGGTAGTAAAGGAATTGCAGGACAGATGTGTACCCAAAACAAAACAACTCTTTGGGTTTATAAAAAGTCTATGGCTATTGGCCAGTCCAAATATCTGTCCCCATAGCACAGTGCTGTGCCAACACTTGGCTCCTAACAGTCAGGAAACGTCCACAGGAAGGGGCATCATGGTGGTGGGCAGGCACCTCAGGGATCATCCTTTGGGGGGGGTTGAATTTGGGAGGGGGGTTTGGACTTGGGCTTGGGAGGGGTGGTCTTCTTTTTGGGAGGGGTGGTCTTCTCCAGGGGGGGAGAGGAGGTATGCATGCTTGGTGGGGCACAGGGGAGGCCTTGGAGTTGGAAGGGAGGGGCAGGGAGCTGGGTGGGGGCCTCTTGGGCTTGGAGCAGGATGGAGGGAACAGGGAAAAGGTCCAGGTCAAGCAAAAAAACTTTCTTAGGGAGAAGGGAGTTGGGATTTGGAGGTCAAGGGAGTGGTTGTCTGCTGTGTTGGTGTGGATGTCATGGGTGCATGATTCTGGGAGGTATGCCTGTGTTTGGTGGGTGTCTGGTGGGTGGGTGAATATGGGTGTTTATGTGTCTTGGGGGAATGGGGGTGGAGTGCTGGGGGATGGAGTGGTGGATACGTGTGTGTCTGTTGGAGTGGTGACTTTGAGTATGGTGGATGTGATGAGTGCCAGTGTGTCTGTTGTTGTGGTGTCTGCGGGTGTGGTGCTTGTGTTCACTGTCTGGGGGTCTGCTGGGGTGGTGTCTGTGGGTATGATGGGTGTGGTGGATGTCGGTGAGTGTTGGTGTGGTGCCTGTGGATATGCTGGATGTTATGTGTGTGATACAAGTGATGTTGGGGGTGCCTAGGGAAGTTGTGACTGTTGTTGTATCTGTGGGTGGCTGTTGTTTGCTTGTGTGCCAGTGTGTATTGTGGTGTTTGTGTTTGTGTGTGCTTCTCTTGTGTGTTGATGTGGATGCATGCAGATCTGTTTGTGTGATTTGGGTTGGTAGGCAAAGGGGGGATTTGGACTGGGAAGAGGTAGGTAGTGGTGGAGGGGGGACTGAAAGTGGGGGGTGACTGACTGCCATCAGTTAGCAGGCCAAAGCCTGAAAAGATCTCTGTAGGCCAGTCACTGCACCATGAATGCCTTCCAGGAATGCATTTGTCTGCTGTAGCTGAGTTGCCAGTCCCTTGATGTCATTCACAATGTCTGACTGACCCACAGAGATCATTTTCAGAAGGTCAATAGCCTCCTCATTGAGGGCAGCAGGGGTAACAGGGGCTGAGGCACGAATATCTGCGGCAAAGGTGACGCCCAACCTCTTGAGTGAGCAGGCATGGCCAACTTGGTGAGGAGCAACAGGGAGGATGGCGATAGAACAGGGGATGGCGGACAAAGATGGTACAGGGGGATACCCCGATGGGTCTACCACCACTAGGAAGTGTCTACTGGAGGAAGAATTTGATGATGATGATGATGTTGTGGTCTCCCCCTTGGCACTCCCCTCACCCTCAAGCCACTAGGTACCTCTGTGTCAGTGATATCTTGACCTGAGGTCCCATGGCCAGATGCTTCCCTACTTAGCTGTGACCTTCACTTGCCGGTGCTGATGCTGCAAATACGAGGAGAAATATGGTCATCACATGTCCTTAATCACACATGAACAACAGCTCTGATTAGCAAACATTACCACGATGTCAAGTAGGCCCCAGCAACAAAGATATGGAATAACCTATGGAATTAACCTCCCTATTCACACCTGGAAACAAAAGTCAGTGCCCCTGTTCAGAAAATCCCTCAGAACCTAGCTTTTTGATCTATGAGGCAAGGATTGTTAAATCCAGTGATCAGAAAATTGGCATTCAACGTAGCGCTGGGAGGCCCAACTGGGTAGCCACGCGCTATAGAAATCCAGTCTGATTTGATCTGATTTGATTTGAAACTCCACCTAAGTGCCCAGTGAATGTGATATACCATATGCATGCATGCCATATGAACTGTCAACAGTTGACAACAGGAAAATCAAGATCTCAGGCAACTACAATTGCATGGCTGAAGTTGTGCAATCACAATAACCATTCAGCCATTAGGAGATACCATCACCCTCAAAGCTTTTCCCCATGGAGCAGATCTCTGTTACCTGTTGGCATACAATAGTAGGCCAATGCAAAATACATTTCCACAGATCCAATTCAAGATCATGCACACATCTGTTTGTCACATGCATAATGACCCAACAATAAGAAATGATGATACAAAATCATGCCATGTTGATGACAATAGTACAATATCCTGGAGAAGGTGAGCTGGAAATACCCATTTCACACTGTAAAAATATCAATAATGCACCCTTCACCAAGTGATAATTATCCCAATAGAGCCATGGAGGTAGTATAAATGTGGTTCAGATAGGCCACATGTGGCATGGAAATGAACACGGTAGCCAACATGTGCAATATGTCAGGGAGAGATGTCCTCAAAATCCACAACACAATGAGTCAGCAAGCCCCAGGGTAACCACCACTAATGTCTGGCACCCCTTACAATGACCTACTCTGATTGCCTCAATAGAAGCCATTAGTCCTTTGCATGTTGGAGAGACAGACAATTTTGCAAGGACTTGTAGAAGGCCCTCAACATGCCCAAGAGGAAGGTACATCACTGTCCTCATTGTGGTCATACAAAAGCCTGATGTATGTTTGTGGATGAATGCCTGTACACAACCACATGTGATTTCAACATAACTGCAAGTCACTCCATGATGCATGCCAACAGGCAGGGCACAAACCTTACCAATTACTGATGTGCAGTTGTCAGAAATTGGGTCTTTGGTTGGCAATCAGGTTACCCACTGTCCAAGCAAGGACCCTCACTCTAGTCAGGTTAAAGGAGAATCACCCTCAGTTAATCTCCACTCACCCCCTTGGTAGCTTGGCACAAGCAGGCAGGCTTAACTTCAGAGTCTAGGTGTAAAGCATTTGTACCAACACACACAGTAACTCAGTGAAAACACTATAAAATGACACAACACAGGTTTAGAAAAATAGGAAATATTTATCTGAACAAAACAAGACCAAAATGACAAAAATCCAACATACACAAGTCAAGTTATTAATTTTAAAAGCAAAATCATCTTAAATCCTTGAGAAAGCAGGTAAAACAGTGTTAGCGTTGAAAAGTACCTGGGTAGCGTAAAAATAACATGCACGGGCGAGTGTGCGTCAAAAAAGGTAAGCGGTGCGTAGATTTCTCACCCGCAAGCGAAACCGCGAGTCATTTCTCCTTCTCCGGTCAAGTCAATGTGCGTTGTTTTTCCTCCCTACAGGGAAGCGAATCATCGATCTGGGCAGCACTTGGGTCCGGGCAGGCTTTGCATCGTTTTTCCTAACCCAGCATGGTTTGCGTCGAAAAATCCTGCAGCGCGGTATCAGCAAAACCACGCAATGTGGGTTGCGACATTACCAGCCTTCGTCAGTGGGTGGGTGTTGCGTGTCATTCTCCCAGCTATGTGTGTCGATTTTCCAGGTGCAATGTCGGTGCTGCATCGTTTTTTAGCCGGGTCTCAGAAGGTGCGTCAATATTTTCCCCGCACGGCGGTCTGTGTGTGGATTTTCAGTCTTGGTCTGCCAGCTTCACCTTCCAAGGCCCCGGGAACTGGATAGAGTACCACTTGGCAGGGCAGGTGTCTCAGCAGAGACTCCAGGTGTTGGCAGGAAAAGTCTTTGATGGCCCTGAGACTTCAACAACTTCAACAACAGGAGGCAAGCTCAGGACAAGCCTTCGGAGATTTTTTCACAAGCAGGAAGGCACACAAAGTCCAGTCTTTGTCCCCGGCATAGGCAGAAGCAGCAACTGAAGGACAGCTCCACAAAGCACAGTCTCAGGCAGGGCAGCACTTCTTCTCAGCTCTTCAGCTCTTATCCAGGCAGATGTTCCTCTTGATGTCCAGAAGTGGTCTAAAGTCTGTGGTTTTGGATGCTCTTCTTATACCCATTGTGGCCTTTAAAGTAGGCCTACATCAAAGGAAAGTCTCTTTTGTGTGTGAAATCCTGCCTTGCCCAGGCCAGGCCCCAGGCACATACCAGGGGGTTGGAGACTGCATTGTGTGAGGCCACGCACAGCCCTTTTAGGTGTAAGTGACCACTCCTCTCCTCCCTCCTAGCACAGATGGCCCACCAGGATATGCAGGCTACACCCCAGCTCCCTTTGTGTCACTGTCTAGAGAGAGGTGCAAACAGCCCAACTGTCAAACTGACCCAGACAGGGAATCCACAAACAGGCAGAGTCACAGAATGGTTTAAGCGAGAAAATGCCCACTTTCTAAAAGTGGCATTTTCAAACACACAATCTCAAAAGCAACATTACTAAAAGATGTATTTTTAAATTATGAGCTCAGAGACCCCAAACTCCATGTGTCTATCTGCTCCCAAAGGGAATCTACGCTTTAATCATTTTTAAAGGTAACCCCCATGTTAACCTATGAGAGAGATAGTCAGTGCAACAGTGAAATCCAAATTTGGCAGTATTTCACTGTAAGGACATATAAAACACATTAGTAAATGTCCTGCCTTAAACATACACTGCTCCCTGCCCATGGGGCTACCTAGGGCCTATCTTAGGGGTGTCTTACATGTAATAAAAGAGAAGGTTTAGGCCTGGCAAGTGGGTACACTTGCCAAGTCGAATTGGCAGTTAAAATCTGCACGCACAGACACTGCAGTGGCAGGTCTGAGCCATGTTTACAAGGCTACTACGGCGGGTGGCACAACCAGTGCTGAAGGCCTACTAGTAGCATTTGATTCACAGGCACTGGGCACCTCTAGTGAACTGTACTAGGGACTTATCAGTAAATCAAATATGCCAATCTTGGAAATCAAATCAACAATATAATTTAAACAGAGGGCATATGCACTTTAGCACTGGTTAGCAGTGGTAAAGTGCTCAGAGTTCAAAAGACAACAACAACAGGTCAGAAAAAATAGGAGGCAGGACGCAAAAAGATGCGGGATGACCCTGCATAAGTAAAAAAAAGTCCAACACGACCCCCTACCAGCCTAAAGCCAGGGGAGACCAATCAATACCTTGATGGACTGCCCTGATTGGGGTGATAGAACAGGGACCCAGGCCCACAACACCAGGGGCATGTTCCAGTTCTACGCCTTCCTGACTCCAGTTGGATCCCTCTGTCCATACTCTCAGGGCCCACTAAGCTAACCCCTGGGGAACTCTTCTCCTCATCTGCGGATACCATCTGTGCAGCACCTAACTTTACTTTTCTCGCAGAGGTAACCCAGGGGGTGGATTGTACTACCAGGGCCAACACAGTGGTTTGGCCCATTCCACCCTGGTCATCCACTGTGGGGCTGTGTACCCTCCCTCTAGGAGTGGCACTGCCAGAGTCCAGAATTGTCAGGGTGCTTGAATAAGCAGCCCTGCACAAATCTCCCACCAGTGCAGGGATGTTAACCTGCAAGTGGTCTTCCAAGCTGGGGTATGTTCCTTCAGGTTGGGCCAGGGGTGAGGCTTCCCTCCCCCTGCCCTTCCTTCTATGGTCCTGCACCCCTCAACTAGGAGTGTCCACCCCAGAAGACAACATGGTAGGGGCACTGTTAGCAATAGCCCCTCCCTCCAGGTCAGGGGGGACACCCTGAACCTGGCCTTCTAATCCAGGGTCTGTACCCTAAGATTGAACTGGGGTCAGGGGTGAGTCTCTCCCTCCCATGCCCCTACTCCCAGGGTTCTGCACCCCCAATCCTGGAGAGTACCCCTAGGAATCACACCAGGTGGGGGTAGGCAAACCGCCCCCCCTTTAGGTCAGGGTTTACCCCCTGCACCTGATTCTCCAGTCCAGGGTCTGTACCCTCAGACTTTAATCATTAACTACAGGGATTAATGATTGATGAATTACCTTGCTGAATTCCATGTACAATATAACTTTGTGGCAACTGACTCTGCTATTGACTTGCACTGTAGCTCTAGAATGTGTTGTGGTTCAAGCTTTGATTAGACTGAGTTGTTTCCGCACTTTGGACAACCAGTGTTGTTTTTATATGTGTTTCATTTGATTTTGAGATTAATCTACATGACTTTAGCATTCTTAATATAAGGGAAATAAAAGTACTAAACTTTCCTTAAAGGTGTGGTTATTCATGGCTAAAAGGTCATGGTGTGTGACATTTACTGACTCCACTGATTATTGACTTATTGGTTACTAATGATTGTTAATCATCATGTATTGATTATTGATTATCCACTGGAGCCATGGTAAGAACTTCTTAATTACAAGTCAAAAGGTTCATCGACCAATTCGTGTCCCCTTGTAAGTTTACTTATGAGGGTCTGACGCGCTAACAGTTGTGGTAGCAGACTGTTGGCTTTGTCTCTTTAAGAGCTTGCCATAGACATCATGTACAGAGTGACAGGTGTTAATGGTTATGGTAGGAGGCTGATAAACAGGTGCCCCCCAGTTATGGTAGCAGTTTGAAATGGGTCCTTTAGAAAATTCAGTATTATCAAGATTTGGATTTTGTTTTTCAATGATGATAATCATCCTGGATCCTGCTAATGAGTGTCTGAGGATGTTCCAGGTGTTCTAGTGATAGAGTGAGAGAAATAGGTTGCGCTTGCACAGCTTCTGCAAATCACAGGTGAATTGTGAGGATTGCGAGGATTCTTAGAGAGTTTGTGTACTCCAAATGAAGTTTTAGTAGGAGTGTGTGTACTCTGCAGTATGAGAGTAGAGAAGTCTTTGAACTTCACATGTGTGTGGCACTTTGTGCTAAAAAATTGTCCACTTGGTTGTTGATGTATGGACACTGCGTGGTCTAAGACTCCGTAGAATATTGAAAAGTGTATGAGACACTTGGTTATATGTTGTAATTTGTCTGGTTTAGTAGGTTGACGGGGCATGGTCAGCAAGTCAGTGTGTGTGTTAAAGTGGGCGAGAGGAAATTTTGTCTGAGATTTGGTGAGTCATATGTGCACCAGGACAGACCCATTGATCAGTTGAGAGTAAAATTTGCGGGACGAATTTTGCTTGCAAATCTGGGAGACCAAGAAAGAGGAATAGCTGCATTCGAGAAAAGAGCCATCAGTGAAAATCCATAAGGTTTCTGAAGCAATTGTGTTACCTTTCCTGTAGTAAACCAGCAGGTTTGGGTTTTGGTTTTTGATTAGTGCTCGAAATATTTTTTTGCTTTAGTTTGTGTCAATTGAAGTTTAGGAGGACGAGCCGTAAGGCTTTGTCAGCTGCAGTACATGTGAGTGTGATGTCATTAGAGCCACGCTGGGATAGGTCGGTTAGTGAGAAGGGTCGCGCACGAATTGGCAGCCGTCCGTGAGAGGCAATTGGTTGAGGACGTGGGTGAAAGGAATCTTGGGATTAAAGGTAATTTCCTGATTTGATTTTGAATACACAAAAGCAGAAAAGATTAAGGGCCTCATTTCGACCTCAGTGGTCTTTTTAAAGACTGCCGAGGTACTGCTGTGCTGAAGACCGCCAGTGCAGGCGGTTTTCCGCACAGCATATTATGACTGCTGGCAGCCCTCTGTCCTTTTTCGGACGGAGAGCCGCCAGCAGCCATACTGGCATTCTGCGGGGAAGTGGAGGCTGCTCCACCTCCACCGCCCCATCATCAGAACACCGCCCACTGAATCACGTCCCATGATTCAGTGTGGCGGTGTTCTGGTGATGGGGAGCTGGCTGCAGAGCAGCCCCCATGGATCCCGTCCCCTCCCGAAGGATCAACGGACAAGGTAAGTTGATCGTCCGTTAGGGGAGGGGGATCAGGGGGTATTGTGTGTTGTGTGCGTGCATTGGTGTGTGTGTGTGAGCATGTAGAGGAGGTGTGTGAGTGCATGTATGCATGCGGGGGGTGTTGTGTGTATGGGAAATGTGTGCAGGTCGTCTGTGTGCATGTCTGTTTGTATGTGTACGGGTATGTGTTGTTGTAGTGTTTGTGTGCGTGTAGGGGTTTGTGTATGTGCATGTTGGGGGTGGGGGTGGGGAGGGAGGTCCTGCCACCTTTGGGGGGTGGGGAGAGGACTCGGGTGGGGGAGACCCCTATCAGTGCCAGGGAATTCCTTCCCTGGCACTGATAGTGCCTACCGCCATGGATTTCGTGGCGGTTCCAAACCATCCAAAATCCATGGCAGTATGCAGGGTCATGATACCGCCGGCGGTCTAGTGACGGCCGCCGGGCTGGAGACTGAAGTCTCCAGCCCAGAGGTCGACACCGCCCTGGCGGTCGGAGTGGAGAAGTGGCAGATGACCATGGCGATAGCCATGGTCATAATTCCACTTTTTTTTCCGCCGGCCTGTTGGTGGTTTCACCGCCACTTCTCCCCCATCCGCCAGGGTCGTAATGAGGGCCTAAGTTTTTCAAAGCATTGAGAAGTGCCCTAAGGGGAGATACGTACATTACAGTGAGTGTAGGGGAGCCTACACCACCAGAGAATAAACTGGCTTACATTGTAATGGAGGACCGAAGAGTAGCGCCATATCTTTGGCTAAAGCAATGGTGCAAGTTGACAGAGAAAAATGGAAACTTAGCGTTTCCTGATAATGGGACGTTCCATTTGAGGATTCTGAAGCAATTGCGGATGGCACTATGCGAATCGAAGCCCCTTCCGAGACTAGCACAGTTTGAGGCATTAGTAGTTTGGGAGCTGGTACCTAGGCAGCAACAGCAATAGAAATTCGAGAGACGAATGAGAAGGGTAGAAAAGACTTTAGCAGAGGCTAAATGGGATTGGGAGCAGAAAAGATGGAGATCAGAAACCTTGCAGGGAGTTAAGTTCTTCCCAGAGATTACACAGGAGGATTAGAAGGAAGGAAAGAAGACGACTAGGAAGACTAATAGAAGTCCGTCCGACAGTAAGAAAGCTAAGAAGTCTTCTACAGTAGAGGAAGAATCAGATAATGAAGGTTTCATTACACACATATTGAGAGACCGACCACCGCCATATACAGTACATGATAGTGGTCTGAGTACTAGTGCTGATCAGACAGCCCTGGCACAGGTAACAGGGACAGCGAGTCCGGTGTAGGTTAATGCTAACCTGACAAAGAATGTGCTGCAAAGTAGTTCTAATGTGCCAATTACTCCTGTATGCAGACACTGATGCAGATGCCACAGATACAGATAATTTATCCTGATATGCTGATTTTAGAAACAACTTTGAACTTAGTGGTGCCCACGGAGCAGGTGGTTCCAAGACCAATACTGGTCAAGACTGAGCTGACTACGATTTTATTGCCCCAAGTGCAGCCACAGGTAATGCAGAGATTTACGCCAGTGACAAGGACACAGTCAGACTTGACACCGATGGTGAAACAGAGTATGGGAGTTACTCTCCCACAGAGTGTAGGTGCCAGAGCAGCCCCGGATGCAAAATCGCTGCCGATTTCTGTTGGTCCAGCAGTACCATTATTTGCACAAAAGAGACTGATTGTGAGTGAACAGGGAACAATGTCCCAGAGTCTAGTGAGGGGAGGACGTAATGAACAGGTTCAGGTCGTTTTTTCCGTGGGTCAGACCTTTGACGGATCAAGATCATTGTTAGATCTTAGTCCACTTGTTGCACTTTCAGCTGCCGTGACTGGACCAAATGCAGGTCAGAACCTGAAATTATTGACACCACAGACTCTGAATTCAGTGGCACAACAGGCGTCACCAGTCGAAGCGAGTAACATTTCGTTACAGGGACTGACAGCTCAGCAGTTAATGGAATGGCTAGATAAACTGAATACCCCACAGAATGCCCCTAAAGGGGAAGAACACTTGAATTGTGTCAGACTAGGTATGAAAGCGGGTGAACTCATTGAGGGAACAATGGGGGTGAATAGGTTAGAATCCTACACAGAGGCAGAGTTGAGATACTTGTGCCCAAAGATCACGAGAGAGGTGAGCGGAGTGCATCAGAGATTAGCAGATTTGGCAGAGAAATACGGCATAGAAATTGAGAAAACAAAGCATTTGAAGAGGAGTTACAGATTAGATTTTGAGGCAAAAGATTTTGAACACATGAGGCTAGCCGGAATGAAGGCACACCTTAAAGAATTACTGCAGAGTGCTCAGATGTGGGGAGCATTAGACAAATGGAAAGGCAGATGGGTAAAGAAAAGAGACAAGAAGAAAAGAGATGCTTTGGAATTGGCTCAGAATGTACAACGGGACAAAGATCCAGTAAAGATTTTACCAATGAGGAAATTCCAGGGGAAAATGTTGTTCATGTCCCCTGGAGCAGAGGTGACATTCTATCCTTTACGAATGATTATCCAAAATTGGGAGGGAAGCCAGTAAAGTGGTATCAGCAGACAGACGGGTTTGTGAAACTTGTGAAGTGTTTGTGGGCGGACTTGAACACATAATTAGAGATAGTGGTTCCAGCTGATTTATGGGTCGAGTATAAGAGGACTGTAGATTGGCCAACACGTGAAAGAAGAATACAGGTGCACTGTCTCCTGAGGTAATGAAATATTACTATAATATGATTGAGTTCCTGAAATCGAGGATTTTGCCCAAAAATATTGATTGGCAGAGGATTGACAGGACAGTGCAGGAAACAAAGGAGTCAATACATGCATACTATGAGAGATTGTTGCAGGCATTGAAGCAATATAGTGGTGGAGAAACAATTGAGCCGAAAGACATGCTACATTTGTGTTCAAGTTTGCGGAAGGATTGAAGCCTGAAATTGGTCAGATGATTAAGAGTCATTTGATTTGCTGTCAAGCAAAGCCGATTGATGAGGTGTTGCAGTATGCAAAATACTGCGGTGATGAGATTGCACTGAAACCGAAAAAGTTAAAAGAGAAAGCAATGGTGATGCAAATTAAAGCAGCTCAGTCAGGAGTGCAAGGAAATTTTGTGCAGCAGATTCTGGAGCAGCAGGGAAATGTCATGTTTCAACCCCAAATGAGAGGTAGCGGTCGTGGAGGTAATATGAATCAGATTTGAATACTGTAGTGGTTCAGAATGATTTGCAAGAAATGAAAAAGTTATTGCCGTGTCACATTTGCAGAGCCATACGACATTGGAAATGGGAGTGTCTGATGATGGCGCAGGAAGGTGTTGGTGAGCACAGTAATGACATCAGTTCATTTCAGAATGTAAGAGGACCGAGACTAATGGGTCCTAATCCAAATTTTCAGAATAATGTGAAGCAAATGCAAAATTTTCAGCCAATGCAGCAGGTGCAAATGCCCTGTGCACAAATGTCACAGTTGCATCCAATGCAGCAGTATATTCCCATGGTACCTAGACAGCAAATGCAAATACCTCAAGCCCCGATGCAGCAGCAACAGATGATGCTTTGTCAACAGGTCACAGGTCAGAGACAAGACAGAAGTAGTAACACAGTGCACCAATTCCCGTTACATAGTGAGGATGAAATAAATGGTGAATGGACGAGTGATAGTTCAGATGAGGAGCAATGTGTGCTTGTGACTTCTCTAGAAGTAGGTCAGAGAGGACCATATGTGAGAGGAAAGGTTATGGGTCACAGAGTTTCATTGTTGGTGGACAGGGGAGCTACACGCTCTACAGTGAGAAGTACAGAGGTTCTGAATTTGCCCCTTTCAAGTAGAACAGTTCAGGTTGTGGGAGTAGCAAACCAGTATCTGACAAATCCAATTACAGTTCCAGTTCAAGTCGAGATTGACAATTTTCAAGGACTCCAACATTTTGTAGTCTGCGATTCAAGTCCTGTATCTCTATTGGGAAGAGACTTGCCGTGTAAAACAAAGTGTTCGATTACTTGCTCAAATGACGGAATTGAGATCCAGACAAATAGCGATGATGAGGAAGACCAAGCCCCAGAAATAGGGTGTGAAAATACAAGTGAGGAGTACCCTCTGATTGAGTTTTTTCCAATGTTCACAGTGAAAGAGCTCCATCCTGATTTGCAGGGAACAGTATAAGAGAACGTGTGGAATTTGACAGGAAAGGAAGTAGGTCTGATTAAAGGGGTGGAGCTAGTCAAGGTTACCATAAAGCCGAATGCAGTTTTCCCACAACTTCCACAGTGCAACATGACACAAGATGTTCTGATGAAAGTGGTGCAGATAATTGCAGATTTGGTGAAGCAAAGGGTTCTGAATGAAGTGTTGAGCATCCCATGTAATTCACCTATAATGGGTTTGAAGAAGCCCTGTGGGAAGGTTCAGATTGTTCAGGATTTGAGAAAAGTAAATGAGATTGTGGTCAAATGTTGTCCCGTAGTGCCCAATCTAGCTGTGATACTCTTCCAGATTTCATGTGATGCACAGTGGTTTACGGTCATTGATTTGTCAGAAGCATTCTTTTCTGTGCCTCTTCATGAGGATAGCCAATTTCTCTTTTGTTTCAAATTCCTGAATCTAGTCTATTGCTGGTGTAGAGTTCCTCAAGGGTATACAGAGTCACCTTCCTTGTTCAATCAGATCTTGAAAAAGATTTTGGAGTCGTTGGAATTGCCTTTCCAATCGACTTTGGTGCAGTACATTGATGACTTAATGATTGCGTCCAAGACAAGGGACGAGTGTAAGTATGACTCAATTGCCCTGTTGAACCATTTGGGAAGGAATGGCCATAAAGTGTCACCAATGAAATTGCAGTACTGTCAGAAAATAGTGAAGTATTTGGGTCACCAAATTGAGAAAGGGTCGAGAAAAATATCTAGAGAAAGGATTACAACGATACTGTAGATAAGTCCCCCAACCCCACAGAGAGAAGTCAGGATGTTCCTGGGAATGGTGGGCTATTGTCGCCAATGGATTCTGAATTTTTCAGTCATCTCAAGACCACTGCAGAAGTTGACCAATAAGGATGTTACAGTTTCCATAGTGTTAGATCAGGATGAGATGAGAGTGTCACTGAGTTGAGAGTCTGTGCAGAGCTCCAGCATTGGGTATGCCTGACTAAACAAAACCTTTCACATTGCTTTGTCATGAGCGTGATGCATGTTCATTGTCTGTCTTGACTCAAGTCAATGGAGGTGCTCATCACCCAGTAGCATATTTTTCAGCTACTTTGGACCCAGTTGCAGCAGCCTTACCAGGTTGCTTGCGTGCAGTTGCCGCAGTTGGTCAAAGTCCTTCACAGTGTGAAGGTGTGGTGATGGGATATCCCCTGACTGTAATGGTCCCCTCACTCTATTGAGATTTTACTGACAAGGCCGAAAACCCAATACTTGACTGGTGCTAGATTGACTAGATATGAAACAAGTATTTTGGGGTCGCCTAATGTGACACTGAAAAGATGTACAGTGCTGAACCCGGCAACCTTACTTCCGAGTGAAAATGTTGAAATTGAAAAAGAGGAAGATGTTGAACATGACTGTCTCGAAGTAACTGAGTTGCGCAGAAAATCGAGACCTGACATTAGAGATACCAGATTGGAAGAAAATTACCATATTATTTTTGTTGATGGTTATTGTCTGAGAGACAATACAGTGACACTGGGAGCAGGATATGCTGTGTGTACGATTACATGTACCTGGGAAGCTTCTTGGCTTCGAGGAGTGTATTCTGCCCAGGTAGCGGGATTGGTCGCCCTTACTAAAGCGTGCCATGTTTCTGCTCAGTTGAGAGTTACTATCTATACAGATACCCACTATGGATTTGGAATAGTTCATGATTTTGGTCAATTGTGGTCACAGAGAGGTTTCCTGACCTTTTCTGGTTCACCAGTGAGGAATGGTGGGAGAATAAAAGAGTTGTTATACGCAATACAATTGCCTGAAAAGATTGCCGTGGTGAAAGGCAGTGCACATCATGGGTCGCAGGACTATGTGTCATTGGGAATTGGATATGTGGGTCAAGTCGCAAGGTTTTGTGCATTAAACTGTATATCGTTTAAGGACAAGTGAGAACTGTTACCTGAAGAAGTTGCAACATGTACGAGCTATGCATTGAAAGTAATTGACATCTTGGAAGAATTAAAATCTTTGCAGAATAATGTTGACAAAGAGGAAAAACGTTCATGGAGTAAATTGAAATGTGTTCAAAGACAGGATGAATTGTGGGTTTCTGAGGAGGGTCAATTGGTTTTGCCAAATAGCCTGTTGTCTCAAATGGCAAGGTACTATCATGGTCAGGCACATATTAGGAGGAATGCCATGGTTCATCTGTTCAAAATTGATTGGTTCAACCCCAAGTTTAGACAAGTTGCTGAAGCAGTTTGCCATTGTTGTGTCATTTGCCAGCAGTTAAATGCGGGGAAAGGGACAGTGGTCAACTTGAGCCACATTGGAAGAGCAGGAGGTCCATTCAGCATAATGCTAATGGGTTTTATTGATATGCCTGTGTGTGGAGGTTTGAGATATGTGTTGGTGATTGTTTGCATATCTAGTCACTGGATTGAAGTGTACCCTACACGAAGAAATGATAGTCTCACAGTAGCGACGCTGCTTAGAGAACTGATACTGCGTTTCAGGTTTCCGATCACTTTAGAATCAGATAGGGGAAGTCACTTCAATAAAGAAGTAATTAAATGACTGTGTGCACTGTTAAACTTGAGCAGAAGTTGAATTGTAGTTACCGCCCTGAAGCATCAGGACTAGTGGAGCAGATGAATGGTACCTTGAAGTCACGAGCTGCAAAGATGTGTGCAGCTACGAATTTTAAATGGCCTGATGCGTTGCCTTTAGTGTTGATGTCAATGAGAAACACACCTTACATGATGACAGGGCTGCGCCTCATGAGGTCCTCATGGTCAGAGCAATGAGGTTACCAGGAGTGCCAGCAAATGCACTTGTAAACATTACAGATGATATGGTGTTGGATTGCTGCAAGGGTCTGGCTGATGTAGTCTGCTCTTTTTCTCAGCCGGTGGAATCCACCCTACTCTGCGACCGATCCATGACCCAGGGCACAACCTGGGAGCTGGGGACTGGGTTGTTGTCCGAAAGCACGTGAGAAAGACGTGTTTGGAGCTTCATTGGAAGGAACCATACCAAGTGGTCCTAACGACTACTACAGCTGTGAAGTGTGCTGGGATCCCGAACTGGATTCACGCAAGTCACGCAAAGAAAGTGGCATGTCCACTGGATCATGAAGAGACGTTGTTGAGAGTACCAACAACAGTGAGACAAGTCTCAGGGCTGGAAGAAGAACAAAGAGGAACTGAGACCAGATCTGAGCTCGTTGAGGATGGTTCAGTCACTCCTGTGAGAGATGAGGTTGGAGACCTCCAGGAGAGTATCAGAGAGCCTATCTCAACTGAAGCAGCAGGAGAGCCTAGTCAGAGGAGGGCTTTCCCAGGAGCAGACGTTCCTGAGAGACGAACAAAGCAATTGCCAGACCCAGAAGGGAAGGACTTGAGGTGGATCAAAGTCAAAGTGATCTGACTCCTCCTGAACCGGTTGCAGGTCCATCAAGAGAAAACACCACAGAGCAAGAAAAGGGTTCAAGTTCAGTCTTGAAATGAAAACTGACAGAAGGTCCACTGAAAGGAGATAAGTGGTCTGGAATTGCAAGTGGAGAAAAGGAAAGAGGTGGTTGTCGAACCAACAATCAAGGAAGAAGTAGATACTACGAGAAAACAAGATCTAAGTGAAGGAGAGCTGAATGGTGATCAAAAGTTGAAAAGAAAAAGAATAGGAAGCCGAAGATACTCAGGTCCTGAAGGGGCATATGCAACTTCAAATGAATGGCAGCAAGAGTTTTTGTCTTTTTGTTTTGATAGAGAAGTTCTAAGTCAATATTTTGAGGTGAAGTAAAAAAGGCGAATGAATTCAACTGTTGAAACAATCTGAGAAAAAACGTTTGAGAAAGAGACTATTGAAAGTAACTGGAAAAGACATTGATAACATGATTTTGACAAAGCTGGTAACTGATTTTGCTAAGGAAGAAGGGTTCCTGGAAGTGAAACTGAACTGCTGAAAGAAGAGTTGTCTATTTTGTATTTTTGCTGCAAGTTTCTAAATCCCTTCTGCTTTCTGATTCTTTACAGATCATGGCTGACTTTAATAAACAGGGTAGAGATGCTAGGCACTGTAAATATACAGTATGAGCATTGGTTTGGCTATTATGTGTGAGATATTATTTGTGGTGTTAATTGTGGGTATGTCTGTTATTGATGTGAAAGGATCCAACCATACTTCTGCTTTTGAGACAACTACTGCACTAACGGCATTTGAGAGGTTTAAGTTAGATGTGAAATATTTGCATGATTATACTAATGCACAGGGAGAACTGTCTTCTAACGTTTTCTATCGCTTATTGAGTGAGTATGTTGAGACAATGGATGCGAAGAGTTGTTTTGTGATACGCAGATTCCTTCATCAGTCGAGGAAGGAGTCACCTATCATAGTTTGCCTCTAACCTAGGGGATAAGTTGTAGTCTGTTACTAACAAGGTTTTATAACCAGGAGTATATTCAGTACTTCGATTCGAATCATGATCTTGGGTTTTCGTTTGTTCTTATAATTAGATATTTGAGTAAAGTAGCTAAGGATAATGATATAGTACTAGTTAGAGGATTTTTTTAACCTACATTGACGTTTGGCACACCATATGCGCATAAAAATAACCTGACATGCTTGCTTACACCTTTAGAGAAGAGCTTCTTAGATCACACTGATGACAGAAGAAAGGCGTTAAAGGAGAAATTAGAAAAAGGCTTAGAGAAAAGGACTTACAAGAATGATTATGCTGATAGTGCAATTAAAATGCAAGGAAAATTAGCATTGGATGCACAACACGTAGGGAAGCTTTGTATATATAGATCTAAATCACGCACTGACACTTTATTCGTGGGTACGAGTGAATGCAGGCATGTGTTTTTGTTTCAGAGTAAATAGACATGGACTCTGCAATTCCAAGGATTTATAATATTTGTGGACTTAATGCTTATTACCGTCTTCCAAGAGGATGGTATGGGACATGTTATTTGGGGATAGTTTTCCCAAAGATTTATCAGATGGAGGATTTGAAAAAGTTTCCGAAAGTGACTGAATTACATCATAAGAGACAGAGGAAGAAGTCCTCTTCTGCAATAGTGTGAGAAATATTTGGTGCGGTGATTCCTTCAGTGGGAATCATCCTAAATTCGATTAAGATTCAAAAGTTGTCTACTATTGTGGATAACATGTTGACAAATTTTTCAGGGGCCATACTCCTTATAGATACTGAATTAGCTGCAGATAGAGCCATGACTCTACAAAATTGTGTTGCTTTAGACATTCTTTTAGCAAAGGATGGGGGAGTCTGTAGAATGATTAACTCTGTTCGTTTATACCTGACAATAGTAAAGAGATAAGAGATTTACTTACTAATCTGACTAGTGCAAGGGCTGATATAAAGGAATTGAAGGAACCAGGTGTTTGGGAAAAAGTTGGCTTCTGGGAGTTATAGTTCAAAGTGCCACTTTCAGAGTTCCTCTTTAAATGAAACTGATCAATATTTGTGTTCTGCTCATTTCACAAGTAAACAAACTATGAGAAGTCATACCAGTCTCTATGTTTATGCTTATACTGCCATTAATAAAGACGACATTCACATCCAGTTAATTCATTAGCAGAACATGTGTTTAAACATTTTAATAAGGTGTTCTCTGCAGGCACACTGTTCAAAATAAATCTCTCCAGAATAATTCTTTACCAGACCCTTTGACCTCTGTCTCTGTGGCATTTAAAATTGTGATTTACTGCATTGCCTCGGGTCCTTTTCCCCTGAATAGTTATTCAGTTAGGGCTGCATCAGTGTTGTGGCACAATAGTTATAGGGCTTCAACTTACCAAACATCAACTTCATCTTACCAAACATCTTGATAAGGATGCCCCACTGATTTCAGGATGACGCAAGGCGCATTTGAAGTTTTCATATTTATCCATCTCCAAGTGTATAGTACACACGCAGGAACTTAATATTTCCTCGCCACATGTATCATTCAATGATGTTTCCATTCCACTAAACTGGGCACTGCCACTTGTAAATTAATTGCAAAACTATTGGTCTGAAAAGCGTTGCGCTCTGACTGCCAGTGCCAGCATAGGGTTGAGACCAGGACTCTCGAAAAATAAGTCAACAAGAATTGGGGCACTCCCAGAGGTAAAGATTAGCAGATTCCATATATATATATATATATATATATATATATATATATATATATATATATATATATATATATATATGTGTGTAGATAGATAGATAGATAGATATATATATATATATATATGTGTGTGTAGATATATATATGTATATATATATATATATATATATATATATATATATATATACATATCATTCCACAAAATCTGCTAATGCTACCGAACAACTTTCAGATGGGTGCCTCCTTCGTGCGAGCAGCAAGCACGTAAAATACAAACACCAAGCATATATAAAATATTAACCAGTTTAGTCCAGATGTCACTTACAGGCACCACTAAATAATTAAGAATTGTCTTTGCAACATTGCTTCTAAGTGAATCCTTTGTTGCCACTTTTACCTACCTTATTACCATGCATTCCGCAGCACTCTCAACATTTTTAAAATAGAAACATTTAAACATGCTGGGCCTGATTCACAAAGGTAATCTTAGACCCAAAGTCTAACTTCACTTTTGCTCCAAGTTTACACTTTTAATCTAAACGTAGACCAAAAGTGTAAACTTAGACCAAAAGTCTAGCTTTACTACAAGTAAAATTAGACTTTGGTCTAACTTTACAGTTTTGGTCTAAACTAAGACCAAAAGTGTAAAGTTAGCCCAAAAGTCTAACTTTACTATGAGTAAAAGTAGACTTTAGGTCTAACATCAGACTTTTGGTCTAAGTTTACCTTTGTGAATCAGGCCCGTTATCATTTTCCCAGTCTGAACAACCCTTTATGTGCTGGACTCCAACCACCATCATAAACGCCTTAGATGCTAATGTCCTTCTCACAGTTGGAGTTGAAACAGCCTTAAGTGGTGTTTTGAATGAAACTTATGATTGTGTTACACCAGAAGGTCTTACAGGTCAAGACTCATACACCTTCACACATTGAATAAAACATAATAATGGATTATCCTGAAACAAGGGGTTACTATGTCTGGAGAATTTCAGTCCTTTAAATTAAATTGAATCAACTTTTTCTGGATTAAAAATCCTACTTAGTACAGTGTTCAAACATCTAAAACCCTTTTCTAAGACACCAAACATTGTAAGCTTCATAATAATTGCCCAAAAAGACAGATTTGAGTGAGACTCCCAACCTTCCAAAAGTGTACAAGCCCTACACACATCCTACAGAGAGTTGCATCTCCCTGCAGGCTTAGAAATACTTATACATTTTAACAATTCTGATTTATACCTATTCACCTTCCTGTATGACAGGCCATGCTCAAATAATTAACTTTTTGCACTACTGTAGGAAAGTACCATAATTCTTGACATGTTACTCCAGTTTCTGCCTGTTTGTCAGTGTGTTTTTACTGTCTCACCAGGATCCTGCTAGTCAGGGCCCCAGTGCTCATAGTTTGTGGCCTGTATGTCAGTATGTTTTATTGTGTTGTCAGTATGCTTGACTGTGTCACTGGAGACCTGCTAATCAGAACTCCAGTACTTATGCTCTCTTTGTTTCCAAATTCGTCACTATAGTCTAGTGACCACTTATTTCACTCCAGATTGTCATACTGGAACACCCACTTATAAGTCCCTAGAATATGGTACCTAGCTACCCAGGGCATTAGGGTTCAAGGAGATCCTTATGGGCTGCAGCATTTCTTTTGCTACCCATAAAGAGCTCATACAAACACGTCTTCAGGACTCCCTCTGCAGCCTGAGTGAAATAGTGCAAGCACTATTTCACAGCCATTTTCACTGCACCAGGTAACTTATGTCACCTATTTGTATAACCTTCAGTTCCTGAAGGCTAGGTGCAAAGTTACTGTGTGTGAGTGACCCCCTTCACTAGCAGAGGTGCCCCCACATTGTTCAGGACCAATTTCCCAGACTTCGTGAGTGCGAGGACACCATTATAAGAGTGCACTACATACATGTCAATACATATATGTAGCTTCACAATGGTAACCCCAAATATGGCCATCTGAGATGTCTAAGATTGAGAAAATATACCCCCAATCCAATGCTGGTAGTGGGGGGTCAATTCCATGCACCCTGGGGCTTCACCATGGACCCCCAGTACTGCCAAACCAGCTCTCTGAGGGTTCCACTGCAGCCCCAGCTGCTGCCACCTCACAGACAGGTTTCTGCCCTCCAGGGGCTTGAGCAGGTCAATCCTAGGAAGGCAGAGCAATGCATTTCCTTTAGGAGAGGGGTGTTACAACCTCTCCAATTGGAAATAGGTGTTACAGGCATGGGAGGGTTATCCTCCCAGAGCCTCTGGACATGCTTTGAAGGGCACAAACGGTGCCCTCCTTGCATAATCCAGTCTACACTGGTTAAGGGACACCCAGTCCCTGCTCTGGCGTGAAATAAAGGAAACAAAGGAAAGGGGAGTGACCACTTCCCTGTCCATCACCACCCTAGGGGAGGTGCCCAGAGCTCCTCCAGAGTGTCCCTAAGTTCTGTCATCTTGTTTTCAGGATGGTCAGGGAACTCTGGGAGCATCTGAGCGGCCAGTGCCAGCAGGTGACTTCAGATACCCCTCCTGATAGGTGATTACCTGGTTAGTTGACCAATCCCCCTCTCAAGGCTATTTAGGGTCTCTCATCTGGGTTTTTACTCAGATTCAGTTTTGCAAGATTCCAGCAGGACTCCTCTGCAACCTCTGCTTCACCTTCTGCTATCAGATCAACTGCAGAACTGATCCAGGAACTCTACAACTGCGACAAAGTATCCAAGAAGGATACTGCAACTCTGTAACTCCAGCTCCTGCCACCAACTGCAACAGTTTCCATGTTGTGCACGCTCTGAGGACTGCCTTTCTTCACCCTGCACCAGAAGGACCAAAGGAATCTCCCGTGGAGTGATGGAGTCACTTCCCTGCTTTAGCAGGTACCACTCTGCAGTGGCTACCGGTACTCTGGGACTCCTCTCCACAAGCGTGATCCCTGCAACACAGTTGATGGGCCGAAGTGATCCTGACTGTCCAAAGGTCCAGCTGTCCAAATTTGGTGGAGGTAAGGGCTTGCCTCCCCGAGCCAGACAGTACTTCGTGCACCACATGTTTTGCAGCTCCGAGGGCTTCTGTGCACTTCTCCAAGAAATGCTTCATGCATAGCGTATCCCAGGTCCCCAGTACTCCATCCTGCGACGCGCAGCTCCCTGAGTTGTTCTCAGGCAGTGTGGGATCCCGTTATGTAGTGCTGCGATGACCACAATTTGCAACTCCTTTGTTCCCGTGTCCTGGGACTCCTGTGGGTGATGAATGGTCTTATGAGGGCTCTCTGAAGTGCTGAGAGCCCCCTCCATCTCCTCAGTCTGAGTTGAGAACCCCAGGTCCCTCCTGGGCCCAGGTAGCTCCTTTTCCCGCCAACCGCGTCATTTGTGTGAGCCAAGGCTTGTTGGCGGAATCCAACGATGAAAACCAGCCTGATCAAATGACTTGACGTGGGACATTTCTTGCACCAAGCAGGAACCCGCAGCTGTCTTCTCTGGTGCATTTCTGACTTTTTCTTCCAACCGGAGAATCCACTTTTGCACCTTCATCCGGGTTAGCAGGGGCTCCTGTTCTTCCTGGACTCTTCATCTGTTCTTGGACTTGGTCTCCTCTGTCCACAGGTCTTCAGGTCCAGCAATCCATTGTTGGTGTCTTGCAGGTCTTGCTTGGTTTTTGCATAATCCTTTACCACGACTCCTAGTGTGTTCTGAGGAAACTTGCTGTACTTTACTTCTGTTTTCCTGGGCTCTGGGGTGGGGTACTTTACTTACCTTTGGTGTTTTCTCACACCCCCAGCACCCCTCTACACACTACTCTTGCCTAGGTGGGGAACCGACTTTCGCATTCCACTATTTTTGTATATACAGTTTGTGTTGCCCTTAGGCCCAGTCTAGCCAATTGTGATTTTCACTATTTGCACTATTTTGTGACTGTGTACTTATCTGATTTTGGTTACTAGTGAATATTTCATGTGTTTTACTTACCTTCTAAGGGAGTATAGCCTCTAAGATATTTTTGGCCTTGTGTCACTAGTACCTTTATTTTTGGTAACACTGAGTATTGACTTTCTTGTGTGTAAGTACTGTGTGACTACGGTGGTATTGCAAGAGCTTTGCATGTCTCCTAGTTCAGCCTTGGATGCTCTTCCTACAGCTACATCTAGACAGCCTGGCGTCATTCACTAATAAGAGATAACTGGACCTGGTATAATATGTAAGTACCTGTGGTACCAACTACAAACCAGGCCAGCCTTGTACAACTACCTCAGCTGCTCCTTTCAACACAACAATGAAACTACTTTTGCCATGAAGTCTATAATCCTTGTTAGTTTCTGGTGCCCAGGATCCTTCTATGAGTTTTGTAGTGCCTGCAGAAAGAACATGCAATTCCCATAATCTCTGGAATTTCTACATGCCATCAGACACAGCCGTCTTCCAATCACCAAATCATAAATCCCCCTGATGGGCTCAGGAGACGTTTGCAAAAGCCCAGAAGTGGCAATGAACAATCCACTGTCAATTTCAACATTACTGGGAACCTTACTTGTCACCACCATAAAGGAGATACTACAACATTTTCTAATGATGAATAATCAATGTCATCCTGGGGAAATGTATAAGTCGCATTTCAGCCTTGGAGGAAAACATCTACCCCTGCTGACATCGGGTCTAGTCACCAACTGAAAAATATCTTGACCTGAGCATTCAGTCTGGTCACAGATAGGTCACCCTAAAAGGGCCCTACACTCTCTGAATCACTCTGAAATCTTCCATGTTCAATTTACACCTCCTTGAGTCCTAAAAGGTACTCAATAATCAGTCTGTTATATGATTCTTCAGAAATGGAGCATACTGTACTGAAATTCATCTCTGGAGACAATAATCCTAAATCACTTAGCCATATCTGCTAGGCACTGTTTCACTTCCACCCAAATTCTCACTGTCCCACCAAGAGGAACTTGACTATAAAAGCCATTGCCAGCAACTCAAATTGATTTATATGTAAGTTTTTTTCTCTCTCAATCTCTGACCATGGTCCCCCAATTGACACTTACCCACATCAAACACCCGAACCTTATAAACTGGCAACCAACTCTATTACTCTGTCTGGAGTATCCCTAAATATGTCTTTCCTATTCCAAGCCTGAACACTTCTTAGCCACCAGATCAATTTCTCCCTTGCCTCCTGAGCTATGCAACCCATTGAGAATATCACAATCATCTCCTTAAATGCACCACCCTCAATTTCGAAAGAGCCTGATAATGTAATGGTCCTGGAAAAATAACTTAAATAGTAGGTAAGAGGAAACGTATTACATATACCAACCTTCTTAGTAAAATCATATTCAAAGACAAAACTTTAATTGTTTGTTTCCAGAATTGTTTCAAGGCCTTCCCTTGCAACTTTAAAGCTTTGCCCATTGTGTTCACCACAAACCCTAAAAAATGAGTCTCCTAAGCCAAACTTGACTACAAATCCCAGCCTTTCTAGAAGCTTGCCTGTCATATATGTTTGCTGCAACAACAAATATCTGTCTTAGTCCATGATCAAAACGTCGCCCAGATAAATTATATGTTTGACGCCCCTCACTCTTAACCAACCTACTAGTTGATGTAGCAACTTTGTGAAGCACCAAGAGGCAGAAGATAGGCCAAATGGAAGACTGCAAAAGTGCCAGATCTCTCGTGGCCATTACAACCACAAATACCGCTGGTGATGTTCCCAAATAGGGATTGACAGAAACACTTCATTCTCATCTGGTATACAAATCTTCCTTCTGTAGAATGTCCCTGAGAAGTCCCTTCCTTTTTAAAATGGGGGTAAGCCACCCAGTCATTCAACTCCTAAAGGTTATTACTAGAAATATTCCTTTGTACTTCTGTACCTTTTTATTTTTTTCACTAGAATAAGCGGCTGACAAACCCTTATAAACCTTTATTCATTTTTCTTTTTCTCCTTTTTTATCACAATTCCTGAACTTCCTGATCCACCTACAATCTTTCCTATGTACATAATTTTATAACCTAAGGTCCTCTTCTGTGAACTGGTTTCTCCACAAACTCTTTTCTGTATTCCCTCACAGTTCCTAGAACCCAGAGATCCCGACTTACTATCATCCAATTTTTGTAAAAATGGGCATGTGTGTCACCCAACTTTAAAAGGATAGATAACAAACGTAAATTCACCCCAGCTGTGATTTAATGCACAATGTTCTCCATGATTATGCCTCTGCATAAAAAAACAGTTCCATGCATTCCCACATTGAAATACTACGTAGGGTAGACGAGTCTAAAGCCTGTTGAAAAAGAAGCTCTTAAGAAACTTTGACACTGGATTAGGAACTGCTCCCTTGTTCACCCACCGGACACAAAAATATGATGCCCAAATACTTTGGGGATTTTTGCATTGAAACTCTGACATATCCTTAATGAATGTACCACCCAATAGCATTCTGTGAGCTACTGAACCTCCATTATTGGAAGATAATTTCATTGGGCCTATTTTTAGCAGAATTTTTGTTCTCCCTGTGTTTCCACCATCTGTCTACTGGTAACAGATAACTTTTGTAGTTAGTAATCTGACTCACAGAGACAGTTTTATGGCATTTGTTGTTATTGTTAACTACACCCTGTGATGACCTTTCTTTGTTCTTTTCATCATCCGCCTATTGGAAACAGCACTACTTCACTGGAACCTCTAACTTCAACATTCAATTCCTCAATTGATTTAACAGATATTGTGATGATTTGCAAAATCGCCATTACTTCTGTTAATGAAGAGTTTTTTGCCTGGGTAACTACTTATGTATTATTCATCATATTAGAATAGTGAACTATCTCTTGATCTCATTGGTAGGTATCACAAATACTGCTGAATCTTTAGTTGATCATCCCAGGTCTTAAAGCTGTGACAAATGTGTCAACAAGTTCATGTGGTAACTGCTGTGTTGTGTAAAATATATATATTTCAACTATAACAAATTCCTTGGTGAAATGACCTTTCCAATTTTCAATTACCTCCTAGAATTCATGGTATTCCAGCGAGTTATTTTGTTGTCTGTGCACACTAGCAAGTGATTAAAACATTTTGACCTTCTTTATGGAGATTACCTCTTTGAATATTGATCAGTATTCAATACTATAAAATATTGAAGAAGCAAATGAAGAATTAAAGGATCACATTTACCATCATGCTATGCTATGTGGTTCTACTAAAAGCAGCTGCTTAACTTGTAAATTTTGTGTTGCTTTGTCCAAGTGCAACTACAATCTATGTTTACCTCTAAAGGCCCTATGTGTTTTTTGAGGGAAACACTGCTCTCTCTCAGCTTCAAAAGGGTTAAAAATTAATACAGTGATAGATTTGGAAATCATATTGTCATTTTTATTAAATAATAACAAACATAATATTTGTGTAAGGATATTACTTTGGGCCAGTTAATTTAGGCATAACATTTGAACAATTGTATAGGGAATCAAATGTCATATTCCACAATAGAATTCTTGCACTTTTATTAAAGGTAAGCTTGTAATGCTTTGCTTTCAAAGGATGTCATTGCTAAGTTACATTACCTAATTACCATGGAAGAAACTAAAATCACATTTATTTTTAAATCTGTGCTGTGTGTGTGGGCTTTACCTAACTCCATTATTCACTACCTACCTTAGAAAGGGTTTTTGACTCCTTTAGAACAGTTGCATTATTTGTAATAATCTTAAAGTTACAGCTCACACCATTAAACAAAATATATTCCCAGTTGCCCTCACAAATTTAAATAAGGTAATATATTCTACGTCACTGGTCAACAGATTGCCTTCATAAATTTAGTCCATATGTCTAGTGGATCAAACAATATTTTTTAATGTGAACAATATTCTCACCTGACAATTTATGGAAGCTATGTCATAAAGTTTGCTGTTCCCAAAACTCTTCCTCAATATTGTTACATTAGTTATAAGCTCAGAAAAGACAGTGAATCAAGTTTAAAGAAATATTGTTTTCACCAGTCTACAACAATCTGGTGTTGGCCCTTCTTTTAGAATCCTACATAGACTGCTTTATTGATATCATCCGTCTATCAAGGAACTTAATTTAGCTTGTTTAAGGTTTGTGGGACAGGGTACTCCACCACAAATGTGCCAGAGTACCGTAGTTGCATAGGCTCTCATTATTCTAATGAGACTACTGGATTTGAGTGGCAGAATCACCTGCGGTGTGGGGGACTGAGTCTCACCCACTACAGGTGACACCTGTTGGCGCATTCTGGGTTTTGCACCGGCTAACTAGCAGTGCCTCATCTCCACCCAAGAGCAGGGATGATTAGGCAGCCGAAAGCATGACACAATTGACTCCTCAGGGAAATCGTGGTCACTCAGATCGCATCCGTTTCTCTCAATACATTAATCTCACATATACAAGGACAATCAGAGGAGGAGTATATGTTTCAATAAGATTTTAATGAAGCAGCTGCATCTTAGATAATAAAGCATGTACTGCAATAACCAGGATGATGAAGCATGACAGAATTAAAATTATGACAAGGAGAGTGAAGCACAAAAATAACGCTACCATGTTGTCACAAGAGTCATTAAAATAATTCCTACCCAAGCTATACTAGAGCACAGCATGTTGAGCTCTATCTAGGTCTGCCCTTCAGGTTCCCCTGAGAAGACATCATCCCTCATACCTGAGCAAGAGACCTGTAGTCTACAGAAGCAGCTGTAGTGAAGCGTTCAGCAATCAGCATACAGTCCTGGTCATCTGGCTGGAATCTCCCTCTAACGTGTATGGGACAGAGAAGTGTTTTTATAATAGAACAGCTGATGTTCCATGAAAATGTCCCTACGTAAGGATGTGTATGTTTCTATGAACACCAGAGACAAAGAGTTACCACGTTTACCGGCAACCTATCTGCAGCCTGCAGAAAAGCACAGAGTGAAAGAAATGTCTTGTTTAAGACCACAGTGCTGACCTAGGCAAAGAACAGCTATATTGAGAGAAATAAAACAAGACTGCAAATGTGGATATTGTTAAAATAATAAAATAAAATAATAAACAAAGCTGAATAAAATATGTCTAGTGTAAAGTGCACAGCAGCAGGCCTGGTTTGCTAAAATAACGTATATGAGCTATAACTAAAATGGCTACACAACACCCTGTCTGCCACACTCGAAGTTCCTGTGCTCTATTTAGAGTTAGGGGGTACCACTATGTTTCTAGTAGTAGTTTTGGTAGTTTCACTGTCTCCACCTGCAGAAACCTTTCACTGGCAGCTCGATTGACATTAGACTGTCAGTGGATGTCAGACCATACAGTCTGTTGAGGGAGAAGTTCTAAGATCCTTTTTCTGAGGCTCATCTATAGAAGAGTTAGATAAGGAAATATTAAGCTGAGGCTGCCAGTTAGGCAAAGATAGCCCCTACGCAAATGGATTGCAGCAGATGCTTGAGCTCTAGAGCACAACATTCAATTTAAAAATAACATGGCATCAAGATAGAAATTAAAATGAATTGCCCCATCAGATATCAAAAACATTCAAAGACACCCCAAAGATCGCACTACCTATGCCTTCTCACAGTGATAGCACAAAAAAAATGGAGACATGAGGATGTGTGAACTTTCACAATTACAAGAACTACCATGTGTAGTCTGCAAGGTTGCACACAAACTGAGCACTTCAACAAATCGTTCTGGAAGTACACACACATACAATATTCTCACGAATGATGCCTCGGGTTCAGAGCCTAGAGTCTCATGTTCAGAAAGGAAAGGCACCTGCCAAAAGATATGAGTATAGGTGGGAGTAGCAATAAAAACGGATGAGATCCATTGTGGTAGGTTGGGGCAGTTAGGGACATTGGACATTATGCAATATAAAATCCAGTTGCTTTATTTGACCTGTGAAGGCTAATTACATTATACCCCTTCCTTTTAGCTTCTCTTACAAATTAGCTGTATATCTTTGTATAAATGGTATCATCCGTTTTTCATGAGAAACAAATATTGCTCTAACTGATTGAGTCTTAAGGTCTTGGATAACCCCGGTCAGTTTGACCCTGAGGGTTAAAGTGTACCCATTAGACTTCCACCAGATGCTCCTGCTTCTCCCCCAGATTCCTAACTCTCTGATTTCAAACTCCCTGCCATGAAAACCCCACTTGTCACTTGTGTGAAGAAGAAAATAAGCGTCCATCAGTCTCCCACCAGTGCCATCTACATCTTTACTTTGTTGTGGCAGAGGAACTTTACTATTTGTTGGTGCACATTATACTTCCCTTACGTTACCCCTTACCTGTCTGCATTAGTTCTTGACACTTAATAACCTTTCCCTAATCGCCCTCTGGATGGGGGATTTGTTTTTGACCTAGCTGAGTCTCTGTTGGTTCATTCCCCGTTTCCCTGTTACCGCTATCCATATCGGTTAGAGTGTTTGGTGTTTGTTTCTGTTGCCACCCCTAAAGCAAAAGCCCCTTTTTACTAATGCAGCTGAGATGCCAACTCTTTCTCATTCGAATCAGCACTGTTGCCATTTCTGTGGGAGATGACAAAGAAACAGTCATTCAAGTACAAAGGGGAACAGGATCACGAAAGAGAACACAAGACAGTGGTAGCACTGAAGTACAACCCAGCCTTCACTCTGGCATCAACCCAAGTGAGTGTGCCAATGCCCTGTGTTTCTATACTGAATAACAAAACGATTGCAGCCATAATTAAGTTAAACAAGGATCTCAAACAACAGCTATCACAAGCACATGATCTAGCTGCTATGTTTCCATTCACAATGCTAGGCAGACTTTAGACTTCCATAAACAGCTGATGCAAAGAGGCAGCATCTGAAGAGTCATACTTGGGGACGCCAACTGACAGCTCAGTAAAATGAAACATGAAACTTTGATTTTAGATTTGCCAGCTGCGATTTCATCTCTTTACAGGAAAAAAGGGTGCATCATGACGTGGCTCTTCTGAGGACAGATGTTCAGACATCAAACACTGGTATAACATGCACCCTGACAGCCCGCATCAAAAAAACGTTTTGGGGTTTCCATTCTTTTTCATGGTACTGAGAAGAACAGAGAATTAACATTGTAATTGCACAGCAGAGGTACAGCTGTCCCTCTGAGCCTGTGACTTCTTATGGCTCATCATGTATCGGTCTTCTCTTAGCCAGCTAGCTAGATCAATTGGTACAGGATTCAAACAAGATCCCAGGAAAATACTACATATTCATCTTCTTAAATAAAAGCAGAAACACATTATATTTAAACACAACTCTAAATTATTAAATTAACCAAAAATAATTCAAGAAATGTGTTTTCAATACAACTCACGTTTGCGAAAAAACTGATTATTTAGCTTTACATTTGTTAAATATTGATATATCCAGATAAACTAGATACTAATTCAGATTATCGTCATAAACATAGTATGGTTGCTTAGATATTCTTTACGATTTCCTCACATTGCCCCTAGCATAGAATTTCCCCAAACTACCACTCAAAATATACTTGTCACCACTAAAAACATCTGCACCTCTATATATCGATTACACAGAGATAGCTGAAATTCCAGCTCCTGCCGTCATCTGTTTTGAACGTATTACTGAACATATTCCTCAATCCTAAGGGTTTTCAGAACATGAACCCCTGACACTTTTCCTGCGTTTTTTTATCCTTCAATTTCACGTGCTGTATTTATTTTTTCTCAGGTAAAATAGATTTTTACAATTACTCAAAAGTGGTCAGCTGATGTCATTTATATTGTTAGAAATTGGGTCTTTAGTTGGCAGTCAGGTTACCCCCTGTCCAAGCAGGGACCCTCACTCTAGTCAGGGTAAAAGAGAATCACTCTCAGCTATCCCCTGCTCATCCCCTTGGTAGCTTGGCACGAGCAGGCAGGCTTAACTTCAGAATGCTAGGTATAAAGTATTTGTACCAACTCACACACAGTAACTTAATGAAAACACTACAAAATGACACAAGACAGTTTTAGAAAAATAGAAAATATTTATCTAAACAAAACAAGACCAAAACAACAAAAATCCACAATACACAAGTCAACTTATTAATTAAAAAGCAAAAAGAGTCTTCATGTCCTCTTAAACACAACGCTAACACTGTTAGCGTGAAAAGGTATCTGGGTCGTGTTAAAATAACCCGCACGGGCGAGTGTGTGTCGAAAAAGGTAAGTGGTGTGTTGATTTCTCACCCGCAAGCGAGGTCGTGCATCGCTTCTCCTTCTCCATCCGATCAGTGTGCGTCTTTTCTTTCCCCAAAGGAGAGAGATGCATCAAATCCGGCCAAAGCACCTTGGGTCCAGGCAGGCTTGCGTTGTTTTTCTGCTCCCAGCGATGTTGCGTCACTGCAGCCTCCGTCAGAGATGCTGAGCATCATTTCTCCAGCTGCGTGCATCCATTTCAGCCACGGAGCCGGCAGTGCGTCGTTCTTTTAGCCGCTCTCGGAGGTTGCATCAGAAATTTCCCCGCATGACGATCTATGTGTGGATTTCCAACCTTGGTCCACCAGCTTCACCTGACAAGGCCCCAGGAACTGGATAGGGCACTAATTGGCAGGTTAGGAGTCTCAGCAGAGGCTCCAGGGGCTGGCAGAGAGAAGTCTTTGCTGTCCCTTAGACTCCAACAACAGGAGGCAAGCTTAGTTTGAAGCCCTTGGAGAGTTCTTCACAAGCAGGAAGGCACACAAAGTCCAGTCTTTGTCCTCTTGCACAGGCAGAAGCAGCAACTGCAGGATAGCTCCACAAAGCAAAGTCACAGGCAGGGCAGCTCTTCTTCCTCAGCTCTTCAGCTCTTCTCCAGGCAAAGGTTCCTCTTTGTTTCCAGAAGTGATCTAAAGTCTGTGGTTTTGGGTGCCATTTTTATACCAATTTTGCCCTTTGAAGTAGGCTTACTTCAAAGAAAAGTCTCTCTTGTTTGTGATATCCTGCCTTGCCCAGGCCAGGCCCCAGACACACACCAGGGGGTTGAAGACTGCATTGTGTGAGGGCAAGCACAGCCCTTTCAGGTGTGAGTGACCACTCCTCCCTTCTCCTCCCTCCTAGCACAGATGGCTGATCAGGATATGCAGGCTACACCCCAGCTCCCTTTGTGTCACTGTCTAGAGAGAGGTGCAAACGGCCCAACTATCAAACTGACCCAGACAGGGAATCCACAAACAGGCAGAGTCACAGAAATGGTTTAAGCAAGAAAATGCCCACGTTCTAAAAGTGGCATTTTCAAACATGCAATCTTAAAATCAACTTTACTAAAAGATGTATTTTTAAATTGTGAGCTCAGAGACCCCAAACTCCACATGTCTATCCGCTCCCGAGGGGAATCTACACTTTAATCATATTTAAAAGCAGGCCCCATGTTAACCTATGAGAGGGATAGGCCTTGCAATAGTGAAAACCGAATTTAGCAGTATTTCACTGTTGGGACATATAAAACACATTAGTATAGGTCCTACCTTAAACATACACTGCACCCTGCCCTTGGAGCTACCTAGGGCCTACCTTAGGGGTATCTTACATGTAAGAAAAGGGAAGGTTTAGGTCTGGCAAGTGGGTACACTTGCCAAGTCAAATTGGCAGTTTAAAACTGCACACACAGACACTGCAGAGGCAGATCTGAGCCATGTTCACAGAGCTCCTAATGTGGGTGGCCCAACCAGTGCTGCAGGCCCACTAGTAGCATTTGATTTACAGGCCCTGGGCACCTCTAGTGCACTGTACTAGGGATTTACCAGTAAATAAAATATGCAAATCATGAATAAACCTATCAACCATACAATTTACACAGAGAGCATATGCATTTTAGCACTGGTTAGCAGTGGTAAAGTGCTCAGAGTTCAAATGCCAACAGCAACAGGTCAAACAAAATAGGAGGCAGGAGGCAAAAAGACTGGGGATGACCTTGCAAGAAGGGAAAAAGTCCAACATATATGTATTGTTCTTGGAATTGTATTTGAAAGTGCACTAATACTTCAGAGTTTTTCACATACCAGATAACCCTCAGATGGTCTCCCACGTTAAGTATGGCTTTAGCACTGATAAATGAGATCTGATACACAAACAGTCGTGCATCGCCTGCACCTCGATTTTCTTTTTTTTCAATTATTTTTATTAAACAAAAAGAGAGGTAAAAAAACGTGGCAAAACAATTTGTTGCATACATATCATGTCCACCACTCAGTATCATGAAGGAGATATATCACCCTGCCAGCCGGTCACACTGGCACCGGTACGGCCAAGACACTCCTAAAATACACCCGGGACGGCCTGCCCTATTCCCACTCCCTCCCAGGCATCCTTCATGTGTCCACCAGGTCCAAGCCTCTGTAGGCCATCCTCGCCCACCAAACCTTCTCCCACTTCCTAGGGCAGACCCTTCCCTGGTAAATCACACCCTTCACCCTCTGGCACCAATCTAAATCCCTTTCCCAGTCAGTCAGTCCAGGAACCTCCTGCTTGCCCCAGGCTTTCGATATATTACGTGTTGCAATTCCCAAGCCTGCTCCTATCGCAATCTCCTGCTTCACCCTGTAATGCCTTCTCCCACTCCCCATCTTCTAAGGCCCCCAGGTCTGCGGACAAGCCTCCCTCAGACCACCCAGTAGGTCAGAAGTGTTGCTGACCAATTTCTTGTAGATCACTGAAATTCCTTTTCCAGGAATGGGTTCTCTGAGTATACTGTTCTCCAAAAGGGAAAATTCAAGCAGTAGCTCACCCTCTCTATTTTGTCTGCTGAGCGCATGGCCGAGTCAGAGATATTGAAAATGTACGGCCTCTCTCAGACTAAAGTCTCGACGGAGCTCCACGAAGCTACCAATGGCCGGTCCCTTCCATATGCCTCCCAAGTGCTCAATACCTATCAGTTCCCACCTTTTGAACCCCTGCAGGCCACGTACCTCTGACAGAAGATCACTGTGCCAAAGCAGGGTAAGTTCAGTTAACCTCCTGTACCAGCCGAGAAACGCATTTGCTTCCTTCCATGCCCGGACTACCGCCAATGTGTGCTGCGGGAGGGTTGTGCAACTTTATATTCTGTTACTGATTTCCCACTGGGGGATTTCTGTCAGTGTATCAACACACCTGCTCTCTGGTGAAACACACTTAACAGGAACTCATTAGCCAGCTCATAAGGGAGGGACCTATCTCTCTACTGACACCTTTTTTCCTGCATAGGTTGTGGATTGGCTTATTATTTAATCCCTGAAGTCATTTTATTCTAAAAATAAAAATGCAGCACTGAGAACACGCTATAGTTCGGGTTACCATACTTGACGGGCTTCATGAGGTAAAACACAAATCACAAAGTATTAAAATGGCATTGCAGGTTGTGGATTTCTTTGTGACTGTCAATGTTAAGTTTCCTATGGATCCTAATGCAGAAGGGTTAGGAAAAAGGCACTGACCACATTCTTCCAGTTTTCAAGAAATGTGATTTCCTATTGAAAGCCCATGCAGTCTCAAAGCATTTTATTGTTCTTAACCATTTGCACAGTTAAAACTGTCCATTAGGAATGGTTTCCATAGCAAGACAAATATTTGTGGTGATCAGTGATTCTATGGGATGCTACTTGCTCAACTGATCCACATTTCGCAAAAAGCCACTTTTCTTGCCATTACAATTCTTGTTGTCTTCAGTACCATGGTTTACAATAATGACTGCTCAATAATGTGATTTGGTAGATGTCTCAGTTGTCCCTTGCATGCCTCCATCTCAGGATTTGCATCGGGTTTCAATGATTTGCAGATGGAATCTTGCCTCATCAATATTTAGCAAGCAGACTTTGCACTACACTGAATTTATCCATCTCACACAGACACAATGAACTTGCCAGGACACCTGTCAGATCCTATGCAACCACATCCTTAGGGGTGTAGCTTAGTCAGTGAAATCTGGGGGGGGTGAATCGTAAGTTTCCCTACAAAAAAAAGTATGCCGAAGAGTGGGGGGATGACCAAGGTTTGGGATACACTGTTTCCATAAGGAACAGGCTCACACTGATTTGCATTTGGTGGGCACCTGTCTAGGTCCCTGGTAAAAAAAACAATAAGTTAAAACCTTTTACCCAAATAAGGACAACAATAAAAAACAATACAGGCATAAGAGACCCAAAGCAGGGTCCCCAAACCCAACTCTTAAGCCAAGAATGCATTTCTTTTTGGGTTGGGGTCACACCCCAAACATCCCCCCTGAAGCTACGCCCCTGCACATCCTGTGCATTACAACAAGGCCAAATGATACTATACGAATAATGAGGGTTCTCATTATATATATACATCATCATCATATCCAGTTATGGACATTTTAGCATGCACGCATGTATTGCAATAATCAGAAAAATTATTTGCTGAGGGCAGAGAGATGTATAGTTTTAATCCATGAGCAGCACTGTATGGTTTTTCGTAACTTAAATTGCTAGCATCGATGTTTATAAGGGTACTGAAGAATTCAAAGCATAATCAGAACTATATTAAACTGAACAATTCTATATTGCCTACTTGTGCTCGTTCTTTCAGAACCTGGCTCTTTCGAAACAGTTGATCCGAGGTGTGTGGAAGGACAGACTTCACGAGGTCATTACTCAGGAGTTTGAGTGCTTCTTCCGAATGTTGACAACGGGAGGAACTCTGAAAGCCGTGGAGAGCGTCTTACAGAAGAGGTCAAAACTGTGACATGCACCAGAGCGACCGCAAGAATTGACACCTCCACGTGTATTTTTCCAATGCTGTTACCCGGACATAATCTTGATCTCCCAATGGTGTCCACTCTCTGCACAATATAATTTGGTTGACTATGCATGCACGAATTTAATATCGTTAACTCTGGTATAATATCTTTAACTCTGTTTATGTACTACTCTTTCATGATAACAGAGAAAGTTTGAGAAGCCTGAGATGTGCACTATTTTTTACAGCAGCCTACCTAACGGCCTCTTTCATAACTTTGGCGGATGGTGAAACGACATTGGCAAAATGCCATTACCACCTACTTATTTTGGTATCCTGGGCTTTTTTACCTTCAATTTCACAAGGCAGTTTTTAGATTTATCAAACGGTAACCACAAATGAATCCCCTTCCACACATACTTGCAGGTAATACCTTGAAGGATTTGTGCAAGGAAAAACCAGGAACCCATGTGCGAGTTGCACCTAACTTGGAATATGAAATTGACTGCAAACAAGTCATTCCAGATTTACAGCAGGATTTGTAATGAAAGCATGTTTCATGTAACCTTTTCATACTTGAGAAAGTCAAAAAGCAGTGAATATATCTCAGATTTCTTTTAGTACTGTTAAATGTACCTTTCAGAAACTAAATATTTTCTGACTCAGTCACAGAGACCAGTGTAACAATAAATCGATTCTGCTACACTAATGGGTCCATAGCAAAGGTACACTTAAAACCAACCATAACTTAACCTCGACTCCTCAGCACCCGAAATTTAGGTGCAGCTTGACTTGATTTAACGTAGTTAGACATCCTATGTGTGAAGTTGCTTAAAATATCTCCACTAAACATTTTAGGCTTCACTCGCTTAAAAAGTGAAAAGGAACGTTTTTCATCAACCTATAGCATTTGTCGATTTTATAGAGGTGTCATGCTCGTAATTTCTGTATTAATGATCTACAACAATACAACACAGATTTTCATTGCCTTTAAAACGTATAATCATTGGCACTGTATCTTTGCTTTTGTACAACTGAAACTAGTGGTGAACTAGTTTTCGCTTTCTGCTTCTATGTTATTCTCTTATTAGTATATAAATATAACCCAGCTGTTGCAAGCATAAGCACATTGGCTTTTTAATACTTTTTACTCCCCACCCAAGTTTACTTTTGATGGAACTGTACATTTGGGAAGTGACAGCAAGGAAATAGCTTCCTGCTTTATTTGAGTGACTGTGGGCCTGAATTAGATGTTGATGGTGCTAGCGCGCCTGGTCCTTAGTAAGTAAACTTACAAGGGGACGCGTATAGGTCGATTAACCTTTTGAATCGCATGGAGTATCCTAATCATGCAGTGATTACTGAACCAATAATCAACATCAATAAATCAATATCAATACTCAAGGAACCAAGAAGGAAAACTCTACTAATCAGAAATAACCATCACTCAATGGACAAGGTTAAATATTTTTATTCCCTATTGATTACAATTCTAATCAAATGTTAAATTTGCCTTTTATTAATCAATCTTTATTAATCATCAAGAAAACATTATTCTCCAAACGAATCATAAACATCAATGCAAATCATAAGTCAGTGATTATCAACATTAATGGAGTAATTCAGCAATGCAAATTTGTCAGTCAATTGTCACCGTCAACGTCTCCCCTGTCAGCCTACCTAACCAAGATTAGCATCAGCATGTGGGTCTTCATGCGAAAACAATTTGAATAAAACGTTCATTTGGAAAAATCTAGCTAAAGAGAGAAAATCTATTCAGAAAACAGCACAGTTGGCACCTAGAAGAAAAGGCACAATTTTGTCAGTCACATTTTCATAGCTACGTATCCAGGATGGATCAGCAGCAAGTCAGTCTTCGTCCCCAGGTCATCAGTGGTCAGCTACGTATCAGGCTCACATAGTATAAGCCCAATTATCAGCACTTCGGACAGCATCTCTTGACGTCATCAACTTTCTCCTCGCAGTTGGCTCGAAGAATCCTCTAACTAATACTATATCATGCTCCTTAGCTATTTTGCTCAAATATCTAATGATGGGTACAAAATAAAACACTAGATCATGGTTGGAATAAAAATACTGTATATACTCTTGATTATAGAATCTGGTTAGTAGCAAACTACAAGTTATGCCGTATGTTAGTGGTAGACTATGATACGTAACCCCTTCTTCAAATCAAATCAAATCAAATCAAATCATTAACATTTATAAAGCGCGCTACTCACCCGTGCGGGTCTCAAGGCGCTAGGGGAAAAAGGGGGGGTTATCGCTGTTCGAACAGCCAGGTCTTTAGGAGTCTCCGGAAAGCGGAGTGGTCCTGGGTGGTCCTGAGGCTGGTGGGGAGGGAGTTCCAGGTCTTGGCCGCCAGGAAGGAGAAAGATCTCCCACCTGCCGTGGAGCGGCAGATGCGAGGGACAGCAGCGAGTGCGAGGCCAGAGGAGCGGAGGAGGCGGGTGGGGACGTAGAAGCTGAGGCGTCTGTTGAGGTATTCCGGTCCCTTGTCGTAGAGGGCTTTGTGTGCGTGGGTGAGAAGTCGGAAGGTGATCCTTTTGCTGACAGGGAGCCAATGCAGGTGACTCAGGTGTGCGGAGATGTGGCTGCTGCGGGGTATGTCGAGGATGAGGCGGGCCGAGGCGTTTTGAATGCGTTGCGGCCGATTTTGGAGTTTGGCTGTGGTCCCGGCGTAGAGGGTGTTGCCGTAGTCCAGGCGGCTCATGACGAGGGCATGGGTCACAGTTTTTCTGGTGTCGGCGGGGATCCAGCGGAAGATCTTGGGGAGCATGCGGAGGGTGAGGAAGCAGGCGGAGGACACGGCGTTGACTTGCTTGGTCATGGTGAGAAGAGGGTCCAAGATGAAGCCGAGGTTGCGGGCGTGGTCTGTGGGTCTGTGGGGGTCGGTGCGGTGCCGAGGGCCGTGGGCCACCAGGAGTTGTCCCAGGCGGACGGGGTGTTGCCGAGGATGAGGACTTCCGTTTTTTCAGAGTTCAGCTTTAGGCGGCTGAGCCTCATCCAATCTGCGACGTCCTTCATACCCTCTTCTAGGTTGGTCTTGGCGCTGGCGGGGTCCTTGGTGAGGGAGAGTATAAGTTGGGTGTCGTCGGTGTAGGAGGTGATGATGATGTCGTGCTTGCGTACGATGTTGGCGAGGGGGCTCATGTAGACAATGAAGAGTGTCGGGCTGAGTGATGAGCCTTGGGGTACACCACAGATGATCTCGGTGGGTTCTGAGCAAAACGGAGGGAGGTAAACTCTTTGGGAACGGTTTGAGAGGAAGGAGGCGATCCAGTCCAGGCCCTGGCCTTGGATCCCGGTGGAGCGGAGGCGCGTGATTAGGGTGTGGTGACAGACGGTGTCAAAGGCAGCCGAGAGGTCGAGCAGAATGAGGGCGACTGTTTCACCGTTGTCCATCAGGGTTCTGATGTCGTCAGTGACTGAGATGAGGGTGGTTTCAGTGCTGTGGTTGGCTCGGAATCCGGTTTGTGAGGGGTCGAGCAGGTTGTTGTCTTCCAGGAAGGTGGTCAGCTGTTTGCTGACGGTCTTCTCTATTACTTTGGATGGGAAAGGCAGAAGAGAGATGGGGCGGAAGTTTTTTAGGTCGCTCGGGTCAGCCGTAGGTTTCTTTAGTAGGGCGTTGACTTCGGCGTGTTTCCAGCATTCGGGGAAAGTAGCAGAAGAAAAAGAAGAGTTGATGACGGTCTGGAGGTGCGGGGCGATGATGTCGTCGGCTTTGTTAAAGATGAAGTGCGGGCAGGGGTCCGAAGGGGCGCCGGAGTGGATAGAGTTCATGATGGATTTGGTTTCTTCCGTGTTGATGTGGGACCAGTTGTTGAGGGTGATGGCCGTGGATGCCGGTTCGGTGGTGTATGGTTGGGTCTGGTGTCCGAAGCTGTCGTGGAGGTCGCTAATCTTGCGATGGAAGAAAGTGGCGAGGGATTCGCACAGATCCTGTGAGGGCGTGACGGCGTTGGCGTTGGTGCTGGGGTTGGAGAACTCCTTGACGATGCTGAGGAGTTCTCTGCTGTTGTGTCTGTTTTTGTCCAGTCTGTCGGTGAAAAAGTTCCTTTTGGCAGCGCGGATCAGGTGGTGGTGTTCGCGGGTAGCGTTCTTGAGGGCGGTCATGTTGTCAGCGGTGCGGTCCTTGCGCCAGGCTTTCTCAAGGGCGCGACAAGTTTTCTTTGATTCTTTGAGGGTGTCAGAGAACCAGAGAGGTTTTTTGGTGTTGGTCTGTCGATGCGTGCGTTTGAGGGGAGCAAGGATGTCTGCGCAGTTGGAGATCCAATTTGTGAGGTTGAGGGCTGCGTCGTTGGGGTCGGTGGTGAGGGTGGGTTGGTTGGCGGCGAGTGCGGAGAAGAGTTGCTCTTCGGGGATCTTGTTCCACTGTCGACGAGGGATGGGTTGGGTGCGGAGGTGGCGGGTCTCGCGTCGGAATGTGAAGTGGACGCAGCTGTGGTCGGTCCAGTGTAGGGCAGAGGCGTGGCTGAAGAAGACGTGTTTGCTGGCGGAGAAGATGGGGTCAAGCGTGTGTCCGGCGATGTGGGTGGCGGTGTTCACCAGTTGTTTGAGGCCGAGGTTGGCGAGGTTGTCGAGCAGGGTGGTGGTGTTGGGGTCGTTGTTTTGTTCCAGATGGAAGTTGAGGTCACATAGGAGGATGTAGTCCGGCGGGGCGAGGGCGTGCGGGGAGATGAAGTCGGCGATGGCGTGGCTGAAAGGGGCGCGTGGCCCGGGAGGACGGTAGACGAGGGTTCCTCTGAGGGTGGTCCTCGGATCGGTGCGAATCTGAAAATGCAGGTGTTCAGCGGCGAGAGGGGTGTCTTCGGTGGAGGTGGTGACGCTGATGGAGTCTTTGAAGACGATGGCGATACCTCCTCCTACCTGGTTGGTGCGGTCTTTTCTGGAGATCTTGTAGCCTTCGGGGATGGCAGTGGCGATGTCAGGGGCCGAGGAGGCGTTCATCCAGGTCTCCGTGATGAAGGCGACGTCCGGTGCTATGGAGTCCAGGAGGTCCCAGAGTTCAATGGCGTGTTTGTGGACGGAGCGAGCGTTGACTAGGATGCACTTGAGGTGGTTGATGGCGCGTGGGCTTGTGGTCGTGGTTGTTGCGTGGTGGAAGGTGCGTTTGCAGGAGTTGCAGGCGAAGGGTCCATGGGTGCGTTTGGGGTGAGCTTGGAAGCAGGTGTTGGAGCGTCCTGGGTTGAGGGCGTGGAGGGTGGTGGGGTCGTAGCGGGTCAGCAGGGCTTGGGAGAGCTGGGGACCAGGGGTCGTGGCGCTGGGCGCGGGCCAGGCGCAGACGGGCTTGCCTCTGGCGCGCCCACTGCGCACTCGCGCAGCGGCCGCCATATGAGGTAGGAGGGGGGGAGGGGTCAGGTGGGGGCGAATGGGAGCTGGGGGGCGGGGGCGTGCAGGAGGTCACGGCGGGAAAGCGTGAGGGAGGGGGGGACAGGTAGAGTGAGAAGAGCTGGGGGAGGGGAGTTTAAGGGTGGAGGGGGGTGAGTGTTAGGAGGTTTAGGAGATAAGGGAGAAAGATAGGAGTAGGGTTGAGAAGATAGGGGAGGGGGGGTTGTAGAGGTGGGTGAGGGTGAGAGGTAGAGTGAGAGGATAGGAAGATAGGTAATAGAGGGGGTGCTGGAGGGGGGGAGAGATAGAGAAATAGATAGAGAAAATAGATAGGGAAATCGATAGATAGGGAAATAGATAGAGGGATAGGAAGATAGGAGGAGGTGGAGAGTGAGGGAGTTAGATAGTGGGATAGAGAGATAGAGAGATAGGTAGATAGGAGGAGTGAGGGAGGTAGGTAGATAGTGAACGGGTTAGATAGGAGAGATAGAGAGGGGGATGCGAGTCGGGGAGGGGGATGAGGCAGGAGCAGGAGGGCAGGCGCGGGGATAAGAGGACGGAGGAGGCAGAAGAGCCGAAGACAAGAAGAACAGAAGACAAGAAGAACAGAAGAACAGAAGAAAGGAAGATCAGAAGACCGGAAGGAGAGAAGAAAGGAAGACCGGAAGAACACAGAAGAACACAGAAGAACACAGAAGAACACAGAAGAAGATACAGAAAAACGAAGAACAGAGGGCAGAAGACCACAGAAGAAGATGAGGAAGAAGAGAAGAAGAGTGAAGACGGGGGAAAGAAGAGTACAGAAGAAGATTACAGACGAGGAGCGAGGAGGAAGAACAGAAGAACAGAGAAGAAGAAAAGAAGAAAAGAAGCAGGAGCAGGAGAGAGGGTGAGTAGCGCGGGGCAGAGCGAGGGGCTGGGAGGGGGGGGTACTTACTGTGAGGTGGGTCTCAGGAACTCAGGAACCTGGAGGAGCTGCAGCGGCAGGGGGAGCGACCTACCCTTGGGTCAAGGGTCGCTACCACTGTCGCGCAGCGGCCGCCATATGAGGTAGGAGGGGGGGAGGGGTCAGGTGGGGGCGAATGGGAGCTGGGGGGCGGGGGCGTGCAGGAGGTTGCGGCGGGAAAGCGCGAGGGAGGGGGGGACAGGTAGAGTGAGAAGAGCTGGGGGAGGGGGGTTTAAGGGTGGAGGGGGGTGAGTGTTAGGAGGTTTAGGAGATAAGGGAGAAAGATAGGAGTAGGGTTGAGAAGATAGGGGAGGGGGGGTTGTAGAGGTGGGTGAGGGTGAGAGGTAGAGTGAGAGGATAGGAAGATAGGTAATAGAGGGGGTGAGGGAGGGGGGGAGAGATAGAGAAATAGATAGAGAAAATAGATAGGGAAATCGATAGATAGGGAAATAGATAGAGAGATAGGAAGATAGGAGGAGGTGGAGAGTGAGGGAGTTAGATAGTGGGATAGAGAGATAGAGAGATAGGTAGATAGGAGGAGTGAGGGAGGTAGATAGTGAACGGGTTAGATAGGAGAGATAGAGAGGGGGATGCGAGTGGGGGAGGGGGATGAGGCAGGAGCAGGATGGCAGGCGCGGGGAGAAGAGGACGGAGGAGGCAGAAGAGCTGAAGACAAGAAGAACAGAAGACAGGAAGAACAGAAGAACAGAAGACAAGAAGAACAGAAGAAAGGAAGATCAGAAGACCGAAGGAGAGAAGAAAGGAAGACCGGAAGAACACAGAACACAGAAGAACACAGAAGAACACAGAAGAAGATACAGAAAAACGAAGAACAGAGGGCAGAAGACCACAGAAGAAGATGAGGAAGAAGAGAAGAAGAGTGAAGACGGGGGAAAGAAGAGTACAGAAGAAGATTACAGACGAGGAGCGAGGAGAAAGAACAGAAGAACAGAGAAGAAGAAAAGAAGGAAAGAAGCAGGAGCAGGAGCAGGAGAGAGGGTGAGTAGCGCGGGGCAGAGCGAGGGGCTGGGAGGGGGGGGTACTTACTGTGAGGTGGGTCTCAGGAACTCAGGAACCTGGAGGAGCTGCAGCGGCAGGGGGAGCGACCTACCCATGGGTCAAGGGTCGCTACCACTGTCGCGCAGCGGACGCCATATGAGGTAGGAGGGGGGGGAGGGGTCAGGTGGGGGCGAATGGGAGCTGGGGGGCGGGGGCATGCAGGAGGTTGCAGCGGGAAAGCGCGAGGGAGGGGGGGTACAGGTAGAGTGAGAAGAGCTGGGGGAGGGGGATTTAAGGGTGGAGGGGGGTGAGTGTTAGGAGGTTTAGGAGATAAGGGAGAAAGATAGGAGTAGGGTTGAGAAGATAGGGGAGGGGGGTTGTAGAGGTGGGTAAGGGTGAGGGTGAGAGGTAGAGTGAGAGGATAGGAAGATAGGTAATAGAGAGGGTGAGGGAGGGGGGGAGAGATAGAGAAATAGATAGAGAAAATAGATAGGGAAATCGATAGATAGGGAAATAGAGAGATAGGAAGATAGGAGGAGGTGGAGAGTGAGGGAGTTAGATAGTGGGATAGAGAGATAGAGAGATAGGTAGATAGGAGGAGTGAGGGAGGTAGATAGTGAACGGGTTAGATAGGAGAGATAGAGAGGGGGATGGAGTGGGGGAGGGGGATGAGGCAGGAGCAGGAGGGCAGGCGCGGGGAGAAGAGGACGGAGGAGGCAGAAGAGCCGAAGACAAGAAGACAAGAAGAACAGAAGAACAGAAGAAAGGAAGATCAGAAGACCGGAAGGAGAGAAGAAAGGAAGACCGGAAGAACACAGAACACAGAAGAACACAGAAGAACACAGAAGAACACAGAAGAACACAGAAGAAGATACAGAAAAACGAAGAACAGAGGGCAGAAGACCACAGAAGAAGATGAGGAAGAAGAGAAGAAGAGTGAAGACGGGGGAAAGAAGAGTACAGAAGAAGATTACAGACGAGGAGCGAGGAGGAAGAACAGAAGAACAGAGAAGAAGAAAAGAAGAAAAGAAGCAGGAGCAGGAGACAGGGTGAGTAGCGCGGGGCAGAGCGAGGGGCTGGGAGGGGGGGGGGACTTACTGTGAGGTGGGTCTCAGGAACTCAGGAACCTGGAGGAGCTGCAGCGGCAGGGGGAGCGACCTACCCTTGGGTCAAGGGTCTTCCACAGAGGAAGGAATTTGCATACACACAAGACAATTCTTTGCATCCATTATCTCCACATACTTTCTCAACAACTGATAGAAAACATTAGAAGAAAGCTCTCCTCGTGCATTAGTATAATCTTGCAAATATTTTTCATCTGGCTTGAACCTCTCTAAAGCGGTTAGTATAGTAGACTCATGAACAGGAACAATAGCAACTTCTCTCATCTCATGAATAGACATACCCACAATCATTATTATAAACATTATTCCACACATAATTGCCACTCCAACACTCAAATATCTGCAATAACTAATATTTCTAATGCAATTATTTAACTCAGCCATGATCTGAAAAATCAAAAATATGTGTCTTTCTTGCGATTCATTTTCACACACGAGAACCCTTTTCTCCTTTGTCAAAATCGGTTAGCAGCTTGTCACATCAGGTTTTCAAATGTCATCTCAGGTTATCAATGTCTTTTCCGGGTTTATTTCAACAGTCTCTTTTTAATTTTCCTTCAGATTAATTCAACAACTCAGTCTATTGCCCCCTTTCAGGTTGCATCAAAGGACTGATTCGGAACTTCTCTCTCAGAGCAAAAGGACATGAACTTGTTTTGCCATTCACTTGTTGCTGCATATGCCCACTCAGGACCTGCGTATCTTCGACTTGCTACTCTCTTTCTTTTCAACCTTAGCTCTCCTGCTAGTTCTCCTTCACTTAGTTTGTCTTTTCTTGTAGTGTCTACTTCTTCCTCTATTGCTTCATTTATAACCAACTCCTTCTTCTTGCCTATTTGTGATTCAGGCCAATTATCTCATTTCCTTGTTCCTTCTGTCAGTAATCTCTTTAAGATTGGACTCTTCTCTTTCCTTCTATCTGTGGTGTTTTCTCTTGATAGACCTGCAGCAGGTTCAGGAGGAGTCAGATCACTTTCACTTTGATCCGTCTTGACTCTTTCCCCTTCTAGGTCCGGCACTTGGTCTGCTTGTGCTTCAGCACCGTCTACTTCTGGGAGAACTCCTCCGGTGCTTGGTTCTCCAGTCACCTCCGTTGGGTTAGACTCTTGCTCTGCTTCTTGTGCTCCTGCACTTTCATCTCTTACTGGGGTAATTGACCCATCTTCCACCAACTCTGGGTCAACTTCAGGCTCAACTTGCTCTGGCTCTGGCTCATGAAGTGCCACTTGTTTCCCTGCTGTTGGTGCTCTCAACAACACTTCTTCATGATCTTGTGGACTCACCACTCTCTAGGTATGGCTCACATGTATCCAGTTAGCTAGTCCAGCACACTTCACAGCTGTCATAGTTGTTAGCACCACCGGGTATGGGCCCTTCCAATGCGGCTCTAGGCAATTCTTTCACACATGCTTTTTGATGACGACCCAATCTCCAGCTCTCAGATTGTGACCTGGGTCATGGATGGGTGGCAGGGTAACGGCCTGCACCTGCTGAGAGAAAGATCGAACCACATCAGCCAGACCTTTGCAGTAGTCCAACACCATATCATCTGTAATATTGACAAGAGCATTTGCTGGAATTGCTGGCAGCCTCATTGCTCTGCCCATGAGAATCTCATGGTGTGACAGTCCTGTCTTTCTGTCAGGTATATTTCGCATTGACATCAACACCAAAGGTAATTCGTCTGGCCATTTCAGGTCTGTTGCAGCACACATTTTGGCAATTCTTGATTCAAATGTACCATTCATTCTGCTCAATGTTTAATGCTGCACATTCCAGTTTGATCACTTCGTTATTGAAGTGCGTTTCCCTATCTGATTCCAAAAAGATCGGAAATCCGAACCGTGGTATTAATTCTCCAAGCAACAGCTTTGCAACTGTAAGACTGTCATTCCTACATGTGGGGTAGGCTTCAATCCAATGACTAAACACACACACAATCACCAACACGTACTTCAGTCCACCACATGCAGGCATTTAAATGAAATCCAACTGCATTCTGCTGATTGGTCCTCCTGCTCTTCTAATGTGACTCAAATTCACCACTGTCCCTTTTCCCACATTTAGTTGCTGACAGATCACATATCTATGACATACTGCCTCGGCTGCTTGTCTCAATTTTGGATTAAACCAGTCAAAATTGAACAATCTAACCATGGCATCTCTTCCAATATGTGCTTGTCCATGATAGTAGCAGGCCATCTGAGTCAACAAACTGTTTGGCAGTACCATCTGGCCCTCCTCATAAACCCAAATCTCCTCTGGTCTTTGAACACATTTAAACTTCAACCAAAGCCTTTTCTCTTCCTTGTCTGCATTTTCCTGCAACGTTTTTAATTTTTCTAAAGTGTCAATTATTTTTAAAGCAAAACTTACACTATTTGTTTCTTCTTAAGGCATTAGTTCCCACTTGTCTTTAAAAGATATACAGTTCAATAGGCAAAACCTTGCGACTTGATCTGCATATCGATTTCCCAAAGAAATGTAATCCTGTGTCTTTTGGTGTGCACTGCATTTCACCACAGTAACTTCTTCAGGTAACTGAATTGCGTACAACAACTCTTTTATCCGGTCGCCATTACTCACTGGTGTTCCAGTTGAGGTCATAAAACCTCGCTACGACCACAATTGGCCAAAATCATGAACAATTCCAAATCCATATTGACTATCAGTGTAGATTGTGACTCTTAACCTCGCAGAGACATAGCAAACCCTAGTAAGAACTACTAGTTCTGCCACTTGTGCAGAATACACACCCGGAAGCCATGAAGCTTCTAATGAGCCTGTAATCGTGCACACAGCATATCCAGCTTTCAGTGTGCCTGTTCCATCTCTGAGACACGAGTCATCAACAAAAACAATTTGGTCATTTTCTTCTAAACATTTGTCTCTAATATCAGGCCTCGGTTTTGTAATTAGTTCAGTTACTTCAAGACAATCATGTTCAATATCTTCTTCTTTTTCAATTTCAACAGTATCACTTGGAAGCAATGTTGCGGGATTCAGCACGGTACATCTTTTCAATGTTACATTCGGAGCACCCAATATGCTCGTCTCATACCTTGTCAGTCTTGCTCCCCTCAAATATTGGGTTGTCGTCCTTGTCAGTAAAATCTTAACAGAATGTAGTACCATTACCGTCAAAGGGTATCCCATGACTACCCCCTCACATTGGAAAAGACTTTGACCAACTGTGGCTACTGCGCGCAGACAACCTGGTAAAGCTGCTGCAACTGGGTCCAAGATAGGTGAAAAATAAGCTACTGGGTGATAAGCACCTCCATGGACCTGTGTCAAGACAGACAAAGAACACGCATCCAACGTTCATGACAAAACAATGTGAAAGGCTTTGTGTAATCAGGCATTACCAATGCTGGAGCTCTGCACAAACTCTCTCTCGATTCGGTGAAAGCTTTCATCTGGTCTTCGTCTAGTGTAATAGGATCTGTAACTTCCTTATGTGTCAACTGTTTTAAGGGTTTGGCTATTGCGGCAAAATTTGGAATCCACTGTCTACAATACCCTACCATTCCCAGAGACAAGAGACATTCTGACATCTCTCTGAGAAGTCGGGACTTCTCTGCAGAATCAAAGTGATCCTTTCTCTGGAAATTCTTCTCAACCCCTTTTCAATCTGATGTCCCAAATATTTCACTGACTTCTGACAATACTGTAATTTCACAGGCGAGACTTTGGCGGTCATTATGAACATGGCGGGAAAGACTGCCGACCGCCGTGTCGGCGGTGAACAGAATACCGCCGTCAGTGGTGAATGGAAACCCGCCATATAATGAATGAAAAACCCAACCCCGCCAAAAATTCCCAGACCACCACTCCCTGCCTTGACTCTGTCGGCGGGAATCTTGGCCCACCCCACCCTTCCACCGCCAAGCACACCCACCAGTGGCGTAGCGTGGGAGGGGTGCAGGGGGGGCCGCCCGCACCGGGCGCAACATCTAGGGGGGGCGCGCTCGCACTCGCGAGTGCTAATATCCACGGGTTAGGGGGCGCAAATTACTTGCCTTGCCCCGGGTGCTGACAACCCACGCTACGCCACTGACACCCACTGTCACAGTGTCCTTTCCTCGGGATCTGCACGTTGCTGAACAGAAGGCCCACCTCCCAGCGTCACCAACTCAGAAATCTATTATAGCACAGAGTTATGATGAAACCAGTCGGGGGAAGGGAATTAGGGTAGGGAACAGCAGGGAGAGAGATCTGAAGAGGAAAGCTTAGAACAAATATGCACTTACTCATTCATAGCAGTATAACTCATCAATGGACTCTTGACTAAATGCGTCTCCGTGATATCAGATGGAGACCCCTTTTGAAGTGAGGGCAAAGCCCCCTTCTTTGAATCATGGAACACGAACAAACTACAACCTCAGAACCAAGAGATGGCGAGAGCTTTGGACTATGATCATACTGTAAATATCAATCCTGTAACATCTACGCATTCATAACATAAGCCTTTGATCATGGCCTAGAAAATCTCAAATAATTAAATGTGCTTTTCAAGTATTATGCTTTCCAAAAAACAATGAAAACTATAATTTTCTTATCTCCAAAAATGCTTTCACATTCACAACTATAAGGCCGGAAAGTTTTTACTCATTGAACTTGAAGCGCTTTGTTCCTTATGCCAGATAGAGCTTTCATTTGTTTCATCTGAAGCGATACGCTCGTTATGCTAAGGGGTGCCTTACTCATGTGGCCTGAATCACTTAGATTTTTGTGCCAAAGGCTTTTTATGCATGTGGATTGAAGCAATTTGATTGCTGTGCCAAGGGCGCTTTCCTCATGTGGACTGAAGCGCTTTAATTACTGTGCCAAGACCGCTTTCCTCACGTGGACTGAAGCGCTTTAATTACTGTGCCAAGGCCGCTTTCCTCATGTGACTGAAGCGCTTTAATTACCGTGCCAAGGACGCTTTACTCATGTGGACTGAAGCGCTTTAATTTCCGTGCCAAGGCCGCTTTCCTCACATGGACTGAAACGCTTTAATTACCGTGCTAAGGCCTGAAAATGCTTTGCTCGTTGTACTAAGGGGTGCTTTACCTTTTGGAAGTATCAACTCCCTTCAAGATTTGGCTCATCAAGACCTTACCGCTACGAGTACGACCTACTCGTATCAGAATTCACCATGGAAACAAGGGTACTCTGATTTGCCGTCCATTTGCCGTGCAGGAAATCTGCTCTTCTTCAGAGGAACCCCCACGAGGTCTGACTGCACTGAAGTCTTCAAAATAGTGAGCAACGTGCTTGGGTGAGGCTGGGCTTTATAGACCTGCCACACCCCAAGATGGCTGCTGCCTCAAAAAACATGGGAATTATAGTCCCTTCATGGAATAGCACTGATAAGTGCATCTTGTCCACTAATGTCCTGAACCTGCAGCTCTATGAGCTTTGGCACAGGGCAGAGGATGCTGATGGCCACCTTTGGAACAAGAGGGGATGACGAGGGGTGTGCATAAAGCGCCACAAAGCCACGCAGCAGAGTTTCGGGCGGGAACAGGACCGCGCATGCCCTTATTCCTGACACCTACATCCCGCCCTCCAAATAATGATGCACAAATCACCTCAGCGGACAGTGGAGTCCGGATGACTATTGGTGGCTGCTACAGCCACGGTCGGCAAGTGGACTCAGCAGCAAGAAGTGCACACATTGCACAGTTGTATCACCCACACACCTGGCACACATCCAGAACCCCATAAAACACCCATAGACACACCCTAGACAGAATCCCTTGCAACGAAAGCAGGACAAGAAGACGGAGAGTACCAGAGCAAGACAGCGAACACCAGCATACAGGAGACACACATCGACCCACAGAAGAGCACCCTTACCTCGTCCCCAGTCCCGACAACATCCACCACACTCACCATGTCCCTCCCCAAAAATCAACGCTTCATTGAAAGGGTGATAAGGACCATGGTGGACAAGATCCTGAAGGTAGAGCCACAAATCTTCGGGTCCGAGGTGCAGCACACACCCATCGCCCAGAAATTGGAGCTGTGGCAGACCATTGTGAACAGGGTGAATGCAGTGGGACACATCCACGCACCAGGGACGACATCCGGAAGAGATGGAACGACCTGCCAAGATATGGCACTGGAAACCCAGTTAAGAACAAGGCCCCCTCCAACAATTGACTCTGCTACTAATGCAAAGCAACCATCCCACCCATTCCCCAACAACACTTAGCTGAGGGCAATATGAAGTACTGTTCGACAAAATGGACCCATCAATACCATCCAACAAGGCTGCCACCAAGTTGGTTTTGAGAACCCCCAACCCTTACGACTCCCATCACTGTATATAGCACAATTCACTCATTTCTACCAATAAAACACATTTCACACCTGTAACACTGTCCCCTGTCTTAAATTGTGAACAAAGTGGAGTATGGATGCAACTGGCAGAGAACAACTTTATTGACAATTTTGTGCATGATGGTAGTCCTGTGTGCCCAAATGATGGCAAGGAGGGAATGCATACATTTTCAGTCAGTACCATGCAGAAGTGGGCCATGTATCGCCTATCATGACAAACCCCCCATATGACAGAGCACACTGACAGTATTAGTCACTAACCCCAATGACAAGCTTAAGTCTCACATAGTTATTGGAAGTAGAGTTGTATCAGTTGGTTCCTGGAATTGACATCTTCCTCATCCTCACCATCACTCTCCTCACTTCTCTGAGGTAGCTGATCAGGACCTATAGCACCCTCCACCTCCAAGAGGGGGATAGAATGTCTCACTGCCACGTTGTGCAGCATGCAGCAGGCCACCACTATTCTACACACCTTATCAGGCCCATAGGCCAGGGAACCCCCAGAGATATGTAGACACCGGAATCTAGCCTTCAGGAGACCTATAGTTCGCTCTATTACCCTCTCAGTATGTCCATGGGCCTCATTGTAATTCCTCTCTGCATTCGTCCTGGGATTCCTCACTGGTGTCAGGAGCCAACGCAAGTTTGGATAGCCAGAATCACCTAAAAAATGGTGCAATACAGACTCGTCATTATTATGTCCCTTAATCAGACAGGCTGGCTTTCTGCAATGTGTCAGTTAGTGACAGGTAAACATACCTATGATCCATCCTCTGTCCTCTTGTAGTTGTTCCATCTTCTGTGGCACACTACTGTTCCTCAACACAAAGGAATCATGGACTGAACCTGGAAACATGTCATTCACATGGGAAATGTACTGGGGTGCAGTACATACCAATTGGATGTTCATGGAGTGAAAGTTCTTCCTGTTTCTTTACACCTGTTCACTCACTCTTGGGGGGGATGATAGCTATGTGTGTGCCATCGATGGCACCTAAGACATGGGGAATGTTGGCAAAGGCATAGAAGTCAGACTTGATGGCAGGGAGGTCAGTACTTTGGGGAAACTTCACATAGGATTGCAGATGTTGTACAAATGCATTTAGAAATCTTGTCAGTAACTGGCTGAACATTGGCTGTGAGAAACCAGCACCCATGCCCACTGTCACCTGAAATGAGCCTGTGGCCAGGAAATGGAGTGCGTAGAGCACCTGCACCTCAGTTGGAATGGCATGCCGATTACGATTTCCCGGAGTTAGTGCAGGATCCAGTAATGCACAAAGGTCCTGAATAGTTGCACGTGTGAGTCTGTTAGTGATTATGATCTGACGCTCCACCATGGTCCCCATATCCACAAGTGGTCTGTACACCGATGGTGCCCTTCCTCGCCAAAAGGGTTGATACCTATGAGGGGTTATAAAAAGGAGTGATGAAAACACATACATAGGCACACTTGTCATCATATGTGCATGGCATTGTTCATTACGGTGTCTCTACAATAACTGCTACCTGACAATAACTGCTACCTGACAGATATACATGTACATCACAAGGAGGGAACAGAGTATTTAATGTGTGTTACAATAGTGAATGGCCAGAGGCCTAGGTGCATCTTGTGGCTAGTAGGGCCTGCATTGTGAGTATTAATTAATTGTAGATGCATAGGTAAAGGCAAAATGTCTGCCCACTGTAAATCTGCCCTTTCATTGTGGAAGTGACCTCATACTGCTAGCGGTTGATGTCACAGCGTAAGGCGGTGTTTACCGCTGTTCGCACCCTCATTGGTTAACATGGGTGCCAATGGAGAATCCTGGCGTATCATGATCGCCGCCGGCTGTGACGGTGCACACCGCCACGGAACGTACACGCGTTCATTATCGTTTGTTCACTTGACTCCCTGATCTCGTGCAGACAGGTATGGCATTCTGTGTACTGCTCTGGCTATGTATGTGCCGCGTGTTGCAGGGGAAAGGGCCTCGGCCTTCACCCAGGAAGAACTGGAGAAGCTAGTGGACAGGGTCCTGCCCCTGTACGCGAAACTGTACGGACGGCCAGAGGTACAGGTGAGTCTGGGTTTGGAGGGCACTGTGTGTGTGTAATGGATGGTGTTGATAGCACATATGTGTGCACCTCTGACCCTGCATGGGCCATGGTGCCTGTGAGAGGACTGTCCATCCCATAGTGGACGATTAGCCAGCTGTTCCTATTGTGCAAGAGCCTGACCTCTGTGTTTCATTTCAGTGTCACCCTTCTAGGTCAGCGCCCACCAGAAGAGGGCACATTGGCATGCCATCGCCAAGGAGGTGCGGACCCTGGGGGTCTACAACCGGCAGAGCACCCACTGTCAAAAGAGGTGGGAGGATCTGCGGCGCAGGGCGCAAAAGATCACTGAAGCCCAGCTGGGGAAGTCCTCCCAATGTGGAAAGGGGTGCCCGTCGGGCACTGACCCCCCCTCATGCGATGGATCCTGGCGGTGTCGTACCCAGACCTGGATGGGAGCTTGAAGGCTGCACAGCAGTCACAAGGGGGTGAGTACTGACTGACCATACTTCAGTCTGGAATTTGACTGCTGTCCATCTACTGTGTGTTCCCCAAAGCGTGTAGGGGGGGGGCCTGTCATGTTTCACCTACTTCTGCTCCTAAGGTATTTCAGGGGATGGATGAAGAGCAGTATTCTGGTCAGTAGTCTGGGTGGGAGTATGTCTGACCATTATGTACCTGCATTCAGCTATTTACAAGTGTATCTCCTGTTTTGTCTCCCAGTCCCTGTTCTCTTGTGTTGGTTTGGTACAGCATCAACATCAGGCGAGGGAGCTGAAGCATCGGCACATGGGGAGGCAGTGGCCCATGGATCCTCAGAGGCAGAGACAACGGACGCCCAGGGGACCAGTGGGTGGGAGGGCGAGGGGACTTCCAAGTGGGGGGCTACTACCACAGGAGGTAGTGACTTTGAGACCTCCTCCGATGGGGGTCCCCCGGCGGTGGCGGACCCTAGTGCACACACCACTACCGTGACATCTTCCGCCACCCCCATTCCATCACCGCCCTCCCTTCTGCTTCCCACCGAGTTGCCCGTGCCCACCCATCCAGAAAGTTGGGCGTCTCCTTCGCCCCAGGCACCTCCTCCCCTGCCCCAGTCATCCCTGCTGCCCTCACAGAGGAGGCTAGTGACCTCCTGAGAACCATCTCTGTAGGCAGACAACCATGGTCAATGCCATCCAGGGGCTAGCATCAGAGGTGCAGCAGACAAATGCCTATCTGGATGGCATTCACGGTGCCGTGTCTGCCCTACAGAGATCTTTTCAGGCTCTGGCCTCCTCTTGGACAGCAGCCAGTTTCCCTGGCCATTCTGCCCCCCCTCCAACCTCCTCTCCCCCTTCCAGCACCCCACTCCCTTCACCCGTCCAAAGCACACATTCAGACACGCTGACAGGCACATCAACACACAAGAACCACACTTCAAAACACAAGCACCACACCTCCCACCACAAGCATTCACACAGCCAACAGACACCTGCACACACAACAACGTCCACTTCCCCCAGTGTGGCCACCTCTTCCGCCTCCCTGTCTGTCCCCTCTACATCCACACCCTCATGCACTGCACCTTCACTCACTATTACTGCTCCTCTTCCTGCACTCACCACAATAGCAGAGAGCCATGCATGCACATCATACACCACACCTGCACTCACCACCTCTACTATAGTTGACACATGCAGCACACTTACCAGACTTGCAGACACCCACACATCGTACAGCCACACTAGCTGTCTGTCTTTTCCCACTGTGTCCACCCCCCCACCTCCCAAGACACAGAGACGCACCAAGACACCCACCCATCAGCCATCCACCACACCACAGCATACTGAGCAGTCACCTGCACCCACTACACACACCCCTGTCGCGGTTCTCAACGGTCTTACCCTCGCAGCGGAGTGGCGTAGGGGAACGGTCCTTGTTCCGACGGGTTCTGCTCTGGCCGAGGTAGGGGCGACCCCTTCCGGTAGCCACGGTGCTGTTTGGTATGAGCGAACCACTACAGTCCGTGCCCTCCAGAAGGAGTCCCAGAGGAAAAACCCCAGTAGGGTAAAAAACCTCCACAGGAACTCCCTGAAACGAAAAGGAGGACACCAGGGTATTAGGACCGCAGTTCAGGAAGGCAGGAAAACAAAGCAAATCAGGAACAGACAGGATTCGCAGAAGGATATCAAATAGGAGCGTGACTATCACCAAGGAGTGTTGCAACGCAATGAACAGGCAGTTGGAATCCCCTTAAATACCCCTGGAGAGGAAACAGGAAACAGGAAGTAGAACACCGCCATCTTGGATTGGGGAAAAGAAAACAGTAATGAATTAGGTATGTGTGTTAGACAATGCATGCTGGGTAGAGAGGAAGTGGTAAGCATGCTGGGAAGAGAAAAAAGGCAAGTATAAAGAACCCCCAGTGTAAGGGTTCGGTTTGTCCTAGGAACATCGGTAAGTGGTGGTGGGCAGGTGAATACATGCAAGAGAAATAAATGTTAAGCGCATAATGCGCTGTGTGCGGCCATGCCTGAAACCCCCTCGGGGTTTCAGGCTCTGCCGCGTCTGCCTTTAAGGCAGAACTTGAAAAAGGGGGAGCGGCGAGCGCCGTGACCCCCAGACCGGCTCCCTAGAGCCTTTATGGCCCTCGCCGGAGCCGCGGCGACCCCCGCGACCTGGGTGTCTGCCTCGGCGTCTACCGCGGCCCGGGCGTCGGCCGCGGCAAAATTAACGTGCCGCGCCGCGGCAACCTGAGCCCGCGGCCGCAGCGAGCGCGGCGGTGTAACAGTATGCCCCCTCCCCGAGGCCCCGGGTTTGTGAGGGAAGAGCCGAAAAAAGCGGCGGATTAAAAGAGGAGCATGGACTGAAGAGGCATCCTCCCAGGAACACTCACTCAAAGGGTACCCCTTCCAATGAATAAGGTATTGGAGGCGCCCATGGAAAAATCGAGAGTCACAGACCTCCTGCACTTCGTATTCAGGCACATTGTCAACCAACAAAGGAGGGGGACAGGGCAACTGCCTATGAAAGAGATCAGGACGGTAAGGTTTCAGTTGCGAGACATGGAATACTGGGTGGATCTTCCATGTCCGAGGTAGGCGAAGACGCATGGACACTGGGTTGATCTTCTTGAGAATGAGAAAGGGACCATAAAAGCGGGGCTTGAATTTGTTTTGGGTGAGTCGGAGAGGTAGGAATCTAGAGGAGAGCCAGACCTTATCATGGACTTGATATAGAGGAGCCGCACAGCGTCTCCTATCTGCTATTGTCTTCATGCGGGACTTGGTGGACACAAGGTTAGAATGGATAATTCGCTGTATACCCCGTAGCTGTCGAACGAAAGAGGAGATGGCGGGAAGGTTGGAGTTGTCTCTCAGGGGAGTTGGGAAGGCCCTGGGATGGAAACCATAGGAGCCATAGAAAGGAGAGACTTTAGAGGCACTGTGTAGAGAGTTATTATAGGAGAATTCGGCAAGCGGTAAGTAGGGAGCCCAATTACTTTGTGTAGCGTTACAGAAGCTACGTAAGTACTGCTCGAGACCCTGATTGAGTCGTTCTGTTTGTCCATTGGTTTGAGGGTGGAACCCGGATGACAAGGCCACCTGGATCCCCAAGATCTTGCAGAATTGGTTCCAGAAACGGGAGATATATTGGGGACCTCTGTCTGATATAATAACTTGGGGTAGCCCATGTAGCCTGAAAATTTCTTGAGTAAAGACCTGACTTAAATCCTTTGCCGTGGGTAACTTTCTCAAGGCCGTGAAGTGGGCCATCTTGGTGAAGGAGTCCACAGTTACCATTATGACGTGGTTTCCCATTGAGGAAGGTAAGGCGCACATAAAATCGGTGGATATGGTAAGCCATGGGCCTGGGGGAACAGGTAATGGGCGGAGTAAGCCCACATGTCTGGTTCGGGGTGTCTTGGCTTGAGCACATGTCGGACAGGATAACACATATGCCTCAGTGTCAGCCTTGAGAGTTGGCCACCAGAAAGAGCGAAGCAAAAGATCTTGAGTCGCTTTCACTCCTCGATGACCCGCAATAGGAGAATCATGGCACATGTGTAAGGCTTCGATTTGCACTGTTTTAGTGGGTAAAAACAGGGCCTTATCATGATAATAGTAGTCATGATCTATGTGCAGCTGTGGACGTAACCTCTTTAGTTCTGTTTCGTGTAGACGGGCATATTCAGACTTAACTTGATCTAAAAAGGTCTGTGCTACCCCTATGATTTTATTGTTGTCGAATAAGTTTTGAACCGCGGAATCACCGCACCCAGGATAACGTCGGGACAGGGCATCCGCCAGGATGTTCTGAGAACCAGGGATGTAGGTGATATAGAAATCATACTGGCTGAAGAAGAAGGCCCATCGAGCTTGCCGGCTATTTTGGCACTGGAAATTTCTTAAACACTGTAAATTTCTATGATCGGTCCGGGCTTCGAAGGGCTCCTTTGATCCCATCAAAAAGTGTCTCCATTCAGTGCACGCGACCTTTAAGGCGAGTAATTCGCGTTCTAGCACGGAATAGTTTCGCTCAGAATCAGATAGAATGTGGGATAGATAGAATACAGGGTGTTCTAGGTCATCATCGTCTTGTCTTTGTAACAAGGCAGCCCCAATGGCTCTTTCTGAGGCGTCAGTGACAACAATGAATTGTTTGCTAGTGTCTGGGTGTCGAAGAATAGGGGCTTGACTAAAGGCTTTCTTTAAGTCCTGAAAAGCTGACACAGCGCCTGGTGTCCAACAAAAACCTTTCTTTAGGTGTTCCTTTTTGAGGGTTTGAGTAATGAAGCTGGTTCTCTGGGCAAAGTCTGCTATGAACTGCCGGTAGAAGTTGGCTAGTCCCAGAAAACATTGAGTCTCCTTGATGGAAGAAGGAGATGGCCAGTTCAATATAGCCTGTACTTTGTCTGAGTCCATGGCAATTCCGGTTTGGTCTATACAGTATCCCAAATATTTCACTTCTATCTGATCAAATTCGCATTTTTCAGGCTTACAGAACAAATGATGTTGTCGGAGTCTTTCTAAGACTTGGCGGACGTGTTTGGAATGTTCCTCTGGATGAACCGAATAAATTAGGATATCGTCAAGATACACTACCACTGTTTGTTGCAAAAGATCAGAAAAGATAGAATCCATGAATCTTTGAAAGATGGACGGGGCATTAGTGAGTCCGAAGGGCATTACTCTATATTCGTAGTGACCAAAAGGTGTTCTAAAGGCGGTCTTCCACTCATCACCTTCTCTGACTCTTAGCAGATGATAGGCTCCTCGGAGATCCAGCTTAGTGAACCTCTTGGCTCCTCTGACTGCTTCTAAGATGTCTTTGATGAGGGGTAGCGGATACCGGTCTTTGATAGTGATCCTGTTTAACCCTCTGAAGTCGATACAGGGACGCAGGTCTTTGGTTTTCTTTGGTACAAAGAAAAGAGGAGCCCCGGCGGGTGAAGAGGAGGGAGTTATTAACCCACTTTGTAGATTCTCATCTAGGTACTCCTTCAGAATTTGTTTCTCTGGTTCGGTGAGGGAGTACATCCGCCCAAAAGGAACTACAGTGTCTGGCTCTAAAGAAATGGCACAGTCGTATTCTCTGTGGGGTGGCAATTCAGGTCTTTCTGGCTTCTGGAATACATAGATATAGTCCTGATACTGTCTGGGAACTCCCTGTAGAACATTAATGGATCCTCCCACCTGGGCAGGTGCTGTTGAGAGACTTTTTGGCGACCAATAATCCCCGGCCGGATAGCAATGGTGTTGACAAAAATGGGAGGATAACGAAATGGTTTTTGTTTCCCAGTTGATGTAAGGATTGTGCCGTGTAAGCCATGGAATTCCCAGGATCATGACATGGTGTGGTGATGAGATTAAGTCAAACGAGAGAATTTCCTGATGTTTACCGAACTGTAAACAGAAAGTAGGGGTGGTGTATTGTACCGGTCCAGAGGCCAAGAGTGACCCATCAACAGTATGTACCTGTTCTGGTATTTCTTTGGGTATTTGTGTTATTTGTTGTTCTTTGGCCCAGGTTTCATCTAAATATAGGCCACTGGCTCCGCAATCCAATAAAGCCAAAGTTCTTGCTTCACGGCCATCAGTTAAATGGAGGATAACTGGTAAGAGAAAAAGAGCAGTTCCTTCCTCCCTGGAAGAGCAAATAGAAGGTATATCACGATATCCCGTCCTCACCCTTCTTACTGGGGACGGGAGTTGGCGTTTCCCAAGGGCTTGGTTGGACGAATGGGGCAGGCGCGAATTAGGTGACCAGCTGCACCACAATATAGGCAAAGCCCCTTCCTTCGTCTATGTTCCCTTTCGCTGGCGGATAGAGGTCCGCGAGCTGTGTCAATCTGCATGGGCTCTTCCTCGGTATTCCCTTTGGATTCAGGGCGGGCTTCCTCGGAACGATGGGCGAAGGGACGAGATGGTACTGAGTGAAAAGGCAAACGACTCTTCTTTTTCTCCATTCGTCGTTCATTTAACTGATACTATATAGTTAGTGCTTGGTCCATCAACCCTTTGAGGTTTTCTATCCTGGCAGAATGTACTAGTTCATCTTTGATGTCCTCTCTTAGACCTCTACGAAAGAGTGTCACCAAGGTACGTTCCATCCAGGTTGTTTCTGCAGCTAATTGTCTGAAACGGGTGATGTATTGTAATACATCCTGACTCCCTTGTTGGACTTCGCAAAGAGCCTCTTCTGCTGACGCCTCGAGTCCAGGGCGTTCAAACATCTGTTTAAAAGTAGTGATAAAGGTGGAATAATTAGATAGACAGGGATCGTTTCTGGTTACTAGAGGTGTGGCCCAGGCCAAGGCTGGTCCTGATAAGGCACTAATCAAATACCCCACCTTGGTCTTATCTTGTACAAATTGCGAGGGGCGAAAGGCAAAGTACACCGTTAAGGCATCCAGGAATTCTTTTAATGTGGTGGGATCCCCGGAAAATCGAGGTGTAGAGGCGGCTACTGCAGGGACATCTGTGGTCCTGGAGGCAAAGGTTTGTCGATAAACAGTATTCTCAGTACGTAATTGCTGGAGTTCTTGAGCCTGTTGTTGTATCGTCGCCAGTAGGTCCTGGTTAGTAGGTTCCGTGTTTACCACTGGGTTATCCATAGTTCCGGACTGCAACAGGAATTGTGGGCGTTGCAATCTGTCGCGGTTCTCAACGGTCTTACCCTCGCAGCGGAGAGGCGTAGGGGAACGGTCCTTGTTCCGACGGGTTCTGCTCTGGCTGAGGTAGGGGCGACCCCTTCCGGTAGCCACGGTGCTGTTTGGTATGAGCGAACCACTACAGTCCGTGCCCTCCAGAAGGAGTCCCAGAGGAAAAACCCCAGTAGGGTAAAAAACCTCCACAGGAACTCCCTGAAACGAAAAGGAGGACACCAGGGTATTAGGACCGCAGTTCAGGAAGGCAGGAAAACAAAGCAAATCAGGAACAGACAGGATTCGCAGAAGGATATCAAATAGGAGCGTGACTATCACCAAGGAGTGTTGCAACGCAATGAACAGGCAGTTGGAATCCCCTTAAATACCCCTGGAGAGGAAACAGGAAACAGGAAGTAGAACACCGCCATCTTGGATTGGGGAAAAGAAAACAGTAATGAATTAGGTATGTGTGTTAGACAATGCATGCTGGGTAGAGAGGAAGTGGTAAGCATGCTGGGAAGAGAAAAAAGGCAAGTATAAAGAACCCCCAGTGTAAGGGTTCGGTTTGTCCTAGGAACATCGGTAAGTGGTGGTGGGCAGGTGAATACATGCAAGAGAAATAAATGTTAAGCGCATAATGCGCTGTGTGCGGCCATGCCTGAAACCCCCTCGGGGTTTCAGGCTCTGCCGCGTCTGCCTTTAAGGCAGAACTTGAAAAAGGGGGAGCGGCGAGCGCCGTGACCCCCAGACCGGCTCCCTGGAGCCTTTATGGCCCTCGCCGGAGCCGCGGCGACCCCCGCGACCTGGGTGTCTGCCTCGGCGTCTACCGCGGCCCGGGCGTCGGCCGCGGCAAAATTAACGTGCCGCGCCGCGGCAACCTGAGCCCGCGGCCGCAGCGAGCGCTGCGGTGTAACAACCCCTGCACCCATTCATCCACTCTCTCTGCCTCCACTCCCACACCCTCATCCACGCCCAACCCAATTGCTCCAAAAAAACTTTTCCTCTCCCGTGCTGACCTCTTCCAACCCACTGGCCCACCCTGTCTTGTCCCCAAACGTGCCCACCTCCGTGCCCTTTCCGCTCCTCCCACATCCCAGCCCACCCGGTCCGCCCTCCACATTCCTGTGCCCCTTACCCAGATAAGAAGAAGACCCGGACAGAGCCTTGGCCATCCATCTCCACCCGAGCCAAACAGCCCCCACCTCCTTCAAAGGAGAAGCCCATCCCCCTCCACCCTCCACAAGAAAGACAAAGGCCCACCACGTTGAAAATCCCCACCCCACCACCCCCTGCCCCCTTCGATAAGGTGCCTGGATGCCCATATGGTGCCCCATTATGTGGAGTACCCAGCACTTGTGGGAGGCAGGTGGGGCTCGTTGTGGCCCATGACAATTGTGAATATACGGACTGGCCATTGGCCCTGTTTGCACTGTTTGGCTCAGTGAGCTTCATATTAAAGTTTCTGTGTGGCCTGTGTTTGGGCTGCACGCCGTTAACCCTGGTCATTTGTTTCACTTTTTTATGGGTGTGGGGCCTTTGTATGTACTATGGTCAAGTTGCATTAGCTTTGTGTCGGGTAAGTACCTCTTGCTGTGGGGTGTATGACTTGTGCTGCTGGGAAGGGTTGGGGGGGTTGCCGGATGGGTGGAGTGGGTGGTTATGTAACTGTGCCCTTTCCTCCCTTGTGTGGTAGGTTGCGGTACTTACCGCCGTCGTCTTCGTCGGCGGTCTCGGTCGTGTAGGAGCAGGGCTGGCATGATCTGCAGCTCTCTATCCATGGCTACCGCATCACGTTCTGTGGGACTCCGGTGCGTGGTTCCTTATATTTGGTCCATTTCCGCCTGCTTTGTGTGGCGGTGGTTCCCGCCCCGGAACTGGCGGCGGAATGGTGGTTCATAATTTGATGGGCGGGTTGGGCCTTTCCGACGGCCTGTGGGTGGACTCTGCCGTCGGCGGCAGCACTCCTCTCCTGGCGGTGGGTGGTTCACGGGATGCCTGTGTTCGTTTGGATCATTTGGCGGTCCAGACCGCTCCTCTGTTGGCGGTTTCTACCACCACCGCTGGCGGAGTGGAACGGACCGCCATGTTCATAATGAGGGCCTTTATGTCCAAACTCTTAAAAATGATTCAACAGGGCAATCGAGTCATGCTTATACTCGTCCCTTGTTCTGGATGCAATCAACAGATCATCAATGTACTGCACAAGAGTCGATTGGCATGGCAATTCCAACGACTCCAGATTCTTTTTCAGGATCTGATTAAACAGGGATGGTGACTCCGTATTCCATTATGCAAGCCTGCACCAGCTGTAGGCTCTGTCTAGGAATTTGAAACTAAAAAGAACCTGGCTATCCTCATGAAGAGGCACAGAAAAGAAAGCTTGTGACAGATCTACCACTGTGAACCACTCTGCATTGCAAGGAATCTGAAACAGTATCACTGCTGGATTGGGCCCAATCGGACAGCCTTTTAACCACCATGTCATTCACTTTCTGCAAATCCTGTACAACTCGTGCTTTCCCACATGGTTTCCTCAAACCCATTATCGGTAAAATACATGGGCTTCTCAGCACTTCTTTCAAAACTCCTTTTTTTAAAAAGTCTCCAATTATTTGTGCCACTTTCATCAAAACATCCTGTGGCATGTAATACTGTGGAAGCTGCGGGAATACTGCATTCGGCTTCAAAGTAATTTTAATCGGCTCCACTCCCTTAATCAGACCCACTTCTTTTCCTTTCAAGCCCCAGACTGCTTCCTTCACAGTTCCCTGCACATCTGCATGCAGCTCTTTCACAGTAAACATTGGGAAAAATTCAATCAATGGGTATTCTTCATAGGCATTGTTAACTATTGTTGCAGATGCCTGTTCTTCTTCATCATCACTATTTGTCTGGACTTCTATCCCTGTGTCTGAACAATTGATGGAACATTTAGTCTTGCACAACAAGTCTCTACCCAATGAGGATATGGGACTCGAATCACATACCACAAATCTATGCATTCCCAAATAATTTCCATTTTCAACCTGCACTGGTTTCGTGATTGGATTTGTCAATTGTCTGTTTTCCACACCCACAACTTGCACTGTTCTGCCTGAAAGAGGTAAATTTGGAACTTCTATGCTTCTTCCTGTAGAGCGCGCAGCTCCTGTATCAGACCTTGTAACCCATCACTTTCCCCTTTACAAAAGGCCCTCTCTGATCTACTTCTAGAGATGCAGCAAGCATACAGGCTCCTTCATCCGAACTGTCACTCATCCATTCTTCGTTTATTTCATCCTCACTGTAAAATGGAAACTGGTGCACTGTGTTATTACTATTGTCTTGTCTTTGACCTGTGACCTGCTGAGTAAGCATCACTTGTTGCTGTTCCATCGGGACTTGAGGTATTTACATTTGATGTCTAGGTACCATGGGAACCTGCTGCTGAACTGGTGGCAAAGGAGTAAATTGTGCACGCAGCACCTGCATTTGCTGCACTGGTAGGAAATGTTGCCCTCGGTTCTGAGTATTAGAAACAAGTCCCTTCATTCTCTGGAATTTCACAGTTTGAACTGTACTGACGTCGCCTTGCTGAACTACACCATCCTACACCATCAACGGACACTCCTGCTTCCAGTTTCCCATGTCTCCGCACAAATGACACAGTATCATCCTTTTCATACCTTGCATGACATTCTGAACAACCACAGTTTCCAGATCCGGACCGCGCATCATATCCATTTTAAGCTCTCTGCCCCTCTCTTGAGGTTGGAAGATGACAGCTCTCTGTTGCGGCGGCATCAGCGGTACTAAAGCTCCCTGCGCTCCTGTTTGGGCTGCTTTAATTTGCATCACCATTGCCTTTGTTTCAATTTCTTTTGTTTCAACTCAATCTCGTCACTACAGTATTTTGCATATTGCAACACCTCATCGATTGGTTTTGCTTGCCAGCTAATTAAATGATTCTTAATCATCTGTCCCACCTCTGGTCATAGACCTTCAACAAATCTGAACACAAAATGCAACATGTCTTTCAGCTCGATTGCTTCATTACCACTGTACTCTTTGAATGCTTTGAACAATCTCTCATAGTAAGTGTGTATTGATTCTTTAAACTATTGGACCGTTCTATCAATCCGCTGCCAATCAATGTTTTTGGGAGAAATCCTTGTCTTCAGGAACTCAATCACCTTATAATAATTTTTCATTACCTCGGGTGAGGTGCACCTGTTACCTTGTCCCTTTCTGGTTCACTTGTTGGCCTGTTTACTGCTCTCTTACACTATTTGTTCCCTCTACTAATTCAGTGGCTTCTATGTTCAGTCTAACACGATTTATCTGATCCACACCATTGGATGCATTCTGAGGAGTGTTTAAACTGTTTAACCACTCACTTAGTTGCTGAGCTGATAATCCCTGTAATGATCTGACTTGTATTTGGGCCATTTACTGCATCTGGAAATGCCACAAGTGGACTAAGATCCATTAGCGGTCTAGATCCATTGAAAGTTTGTCCTGCAGATTACATTAGCTGTGCAGGATCGCTCACCCACCTCTTTACGAGGCTCTGTGATACTTCATTCTGCTCTCCTGCATCTGACTTCTTTTGTGCAAATAAGGGTACAGCTGGACCAACAGTGATTGGTAGCGATATTGCATCTGGAGCTGCTCTGGCACCTGCACCTTGTGTGAATGCTACCCCTGTTGCCTGAATCATAACTGGTGTAAGATCTGACTGCGTTCCTGTCAGTGGTGTAAACTTTGGTAGACCCTGTGCTTCAGCTGAAGGCAACAACATTGGTGACAGATCTGTCTGAATCAGCATTGGCTTTAAAAACACCTGCTCCCTTGGCACCATAATGTTTGAGACTGTCTCAAGTACTGGCACATCTGGATAAATTCTCTGCACTTATGGTGGATATATCTGCGCCTGAACTACAGTACTAGTTCCTGCATTAGGTGTACTCTGTACTACCCCTGGCAATTGTCCGACTTTTGCCTGCACAGCTCCCTCGGCTCCCTGCACTTATGCCGCAGAAGCTGTAGGAGCAGTAGCATTAGTGCCTCGACCCCCCGCATAGGTTGTTCAAGGTGGAGGGCTACCTCTCAACAACTGCGTAATGAGATCCTCAACATCAGAATCATCATCATCTACATAGGACTTTCTCCTTTTCTTTCTTCCTCCACTCTCATCCTCCTTGGCACTATCTTCCTTCTCTGCCTCGTCCCCCTCTGCAATAGCAGGAAACAATTTAACTTCCTGTAGTGTCGCCATCCTCAATCTCTTTTGCTCCCAATCCCATCTAGCTTCAGCTAATGATTTTCCCACTCGCTTCATCCTCCTTTTGAACTTCATCTCTTGTTGCTGTCTAGCCACTAGCTCCCAAACCGCTAAAGCTTTAAACTGAGCTGGTCTCGGTAATGGCTTCATGTCATACAATGACATCCGCAATTGATCCAAAATTCTCAAATTAAACGTTCCATGCTCTGGAAACGCTAAAGACCCCTGATTCTTTGTTAACTTACATCATTGCTTTAACCATAAACACAGTGCTACACCTCGCTCCGCCATTACAACATAAGCCGGAAAATCCTCTGGTGGGGTCGGCTCCCCCACTGATGCCTTAATATATACATCACCCTTCATCGCACTCCTGAATGACTTAACACACACAGCGGCTGACAAAGTCTTGCGGCTTGTCCTCCTTAACTCGATTCACACAACTAATGCAAAATTATTGCGAGCACTTAGCAAAACTCAATAACTAAAACAAACCTGCTGGTTTACTACAGGAAGGGACGTAATTGCTTCAGAGACCTTACAGATTTTTTACTAATGACTCTCTTGGCTCATATAGCTATTCCTCTTTCTCAGTCCCCCACATTCGCAAGCAAAATTTGACCCGCAAATTTTACTCTCAACTGATCAATGGGTCTGTTCTGGTGCACATAGAACTCACCAAATCTCAGTCAAATTTCTTCCACCCAATTATCAAACTCACCGACTAGTTGATCATGCCCGATCAGCCTACTAAACCAGGCAGATTACAACATGTAACCAAGTGTCTCCTACACTTGTCAATATACTCCGGATTCTTAGACCACGCAGGGTCCGTACATCACCAACAACCACGTGGATAATTTTTTAGCACAAAGGGCCACACACATGTGAAGTTCAAAGACTTCCCTACTCTCACACTATGGAGTACGCACACTCCTACTAACTTCAATTGGAGTAATCGGACTCCCCACTAACCTCACATACCCCACAATTCACCTGCAATTTGCTTAAGCCTGTGCAAGCGCAACCTACCACTTTTACACTACCCCGAAACACGCCGAAAACATCCCCAACTTTACTAGCAGGATCCAAGATCTGGGAAAGTCATTTCTGGGCTTAAGAGGACATCATCTTTGCTACCACTGCCATTTCAGAAAAACAAAATTCAAATCTCATAAAAATACAAACAACAAATCCTAACTTAAACTAGTACCATGACCAATAATCACCACATAACTAGTTCTCCAAGGAAACTAACCATCAAGCTACTACCAAAAACTGCTAGCGCGCCTGGTCCTTAGTAAGTAAACTTACAAGGGGACGCGTATAGGTCGATGAACCTTTTGAATCGCATGGAGTATCCTAATCATGCAGTGATTACTGAACAAATAATCAACATCAATAAATCAATATCAACACTCAAGGAACCAAGAAGGAAAACTCTACTATTCAGAAATAACTATCACTCAATGGAAAAGGTTAATAATTTTCATTCCCTATTGATTACAATTCTAATCAAATGTTAAATTTGCCTTTTGTTAATCAATCTTTATTAATCATCAAGAAAACATTATTCTCCAAAAGAATCATAAACATCAATACAAATCATAAGTCACTGATTATCAACATTAATGGAGTGATTCAGCAATACAAATTTGTCAGTCAATTGTCACCGTCAACGTCTCCCCTCTCAGCCTACCTAACCAAGATTAGCACAGGCATGTGAGTCTTCATGTGAAAACAATTTGAATAAAACGTTAATTTGGAAAAATCTAGCTAAAGAGAGAAAATCTATTCAGAAAACAGCACAGCTGGCACCTAGAAGAAAAGGCACAATTTTGTCAGTCACATTTTCATAGCTACCCATCCAGGATGGATCAGCAGCAAGTTAGTCTTCGTCCCAAGGTCATCTGTGGTCAGCTACGTATCAGGCTCACAGAGTATAAGCCCAATTATCAGCACTTCGGACAGAGTCTCCTGACGTCATCAACTTTCTCGTCGCAGTTCTGATTTCGCCCCGCTTGTCATGACTTTTTATTAGGGTCTCTCTGTCCATCCCACTAATTGCTAATTATCTGGTCAATCTTGTCAGAAGTTATGACTCTAACCTGAAGTTTCTATTTACAAAATCTAAATTTCTGCTTAGGCTTCAGGTTCCATTAAGTTGATTGGTCCTTCTGGTGATGAGAACATCATCCGGCTCTTCAGGTAACAAATTGTTGCATCAATAGTCTTTAGTCAGTGCCTCTATTGTTCAAGTCCTGGGAAAGTACATTTAGCCTACACTACACATAATTGAATCAATTTGACTTTATCATCTCCTGTCCGCTGGTACCTTACAGAATGTTCTAGCAGAGCCATCTGAACTCTGCACAGTTCAAGGTCGTTTACTCCGGTTAGCAGTCTTCGCAAGCCTTTTCTAGTCTTGTCCTTTAATCCGGCTAAATTAAGAATGCGAATTAACACAAAACATAGGTTATACATCCAGTTATGATATATTAATACATTTTTCATAGATTTTCTCATTATTTAGCATCTGTTAATACACATCGTGACCACTCCCCGTGGGCAAATTTTCTATTACACATGTTATTTTCTAATATTAATTTCTCTACGCATTTTTCTCATTAATAAACACATATTAATCATTAGAAATTTCTTGAATTAGCATATCTGCTCCATCAATGGTAACGGTCCCGCTGTTGACTTTTCTAGGGGAAACACGCCTGCCGCTGTAACTGTCACCTGCCATATTTAGGTGTCAGCAGGAACATAGTTGAAAGACATCCGACAGTCCACCATCATGCTAAGAATCTTGGCCAGTGTCGACTGCACAATAGGCTAAAATGGCTGGTGGTGGGGCTCCAGCACTTTTTACCACTGAGCCAATCACAATGTGCAGTACCACCAACGCAACTGTGGCGGCTAACCTCCACACCTGCGTTGGCAGATTGGCAGCTATATGAACACCAAACTCAGTGTTTGAAAGCTTTCCATATATTCTGTCTCCATGAACCCACTGCTACCAGTTCTCCCAGAACAGAAGGTAATTCACAGGCATTCCTGTGACCCTCAGAGTTGTAGCTGCATAGTAACACTGGACTTGTGCATGGCTCAATAATTTGTGTGCACACCACTATACTGTGGCACAATGCTGAAGCATGTAATGCAGAAGCCTGCAAATGTATCAGAACAGATCTTGAGATATAAGTATCACCCACCAATTTTGCATGCACTGCCTACATTGCAAAGGGCACATACACAAAAAGTCTCAACAATCACAAATAGGAAGGTGGCCGTAAAAACGTGTGTGCAGGAATGTACCGATTTTTTTTAAAGTATCAACTGCAACAGTATCCCCAATTTGAGCTAAACAATCCCATGTTAATGTAGCAATTAAACCACAACAAGCTACAGGCGGCATGCAACATATCACAAACATAAGATCACATTCAACTCTAAAGTGCCAGGCCATCTGCGTAATGCAAATGTGCATATTATTGACAGATCATGTCAAAATGAACACATATGCATTCTCCACTCACAAAAAATAGAAACACATATCATTTTGATGTAAGTGTCCAGTAGCCACATGAATGCCCTCGCAAAAAATTAATATGTCCATCACTAATGTAGAACACTAATGTATGCATTTAAAAAAACTAAAACATACAAGTGTTTGTCACTGTCACAAATGAGAGTAAGTGCATGGCTCACAGCTATACAGAAATAACATAATCAGCAAACAATTAGTAATGATTGAATATTAAGGCCAGGACAAAGGTAAACTCAAAATAAAATACTTTCTACAATGATGAGTTTAGTCACTCAAGGAAATGTCATGAGTCCAAATTAATGTCACAGCTTGTGTGGGCCACAATAGGTTTCAAGCCCATTAATTACCAGCATAAACCTCCTCTGGAAGGGGCATCTAAGGGGCAGAGAGCGGGCAAATCAATGATCTTAGGGAGAGGATGGGTACTTGCATTTGGGAGTGGTGGGTCCTTTGTGTTTGGGGGCGTGGGTTTGGGCGTGGGAGGGGTGGGTTTGGTAGGGATGGTTTTGGATTTGAAAGGGGTGGTTCGGGATGTGGAAGGGATCAGGACCGGGGCAAAAGGAGGTCTTCTTTTGGTAAATGGGTAGGGTGGAGGAGAAGGAGAAGGAGTGGTTGTGTCTGTTGAGCATGTGGCTGTTGAAGGTGTGGGTACTTGAGGGTCTGTTGTATGTGCTGCATCTTTAGTTTTGTGTTTTTTACTGATTGTTGGGTGGGTGAGTGTGGATGTTTGTGTGGAGTGTGTGTGTGTGTTTTTTGTTGCTGTGATGTCTGTTGGGGTGCTTGTGAGTGGATGTGTGGTGGTCGGTGTGATGACTGGGGGTGTGCTTGTGGTGTATTTGGGTGTTGCTGTAGTAGTGGGTGTTGGGTCTGTGGGTGTGCTTGTGCATGCATGTGTGGTGCTGGGTGTGATGACTGGGGGTGTGCTGATGGTGTGTGTGGGTGTTGCTGTAGTAGTGGGAGTTGCATCTGTGGGGGTGCTGGTAGAGGGGGTGCCTGTGTATTGGTGGGTGAACTAACTAGGGGCGTGACTGGTGGTGTGTGGGGTGTCTGCATGTGTGTGTCTGTGCTTATGTTTTTGATGTGTCTGTGTTGGGTTGTGCTGCTCATAGGTGCTTTTGTGGGTGTTTGTATATGTCTGTGTGTGCTTTGGACAGGGCTAGATTGAGGGATTTGTGTTTTGGAAGGGGTAGAAATCTAGGCATGAGGTTGGGATGGGTGTTAGGCCAGACCCTTGAATGACTGCTGTAGGCCAGAAAGGGCACCGTGATTGCCATCTAGGTAAGCCACTATCTAGGGGTTCTGGCCCCTGGATGGCATTCAATAGTGCGGCCTGGCCTACAACAATCATTCTTAAAATCAACAGCCGCCTCGGTGAGTGCAGCCTCGGACACCAGAGCAGAGGTAGAGGTGTCTGCAGAAAAGGTGATGCTGTCCCTTTTAGGGGGGTGGCTACGGCCAAGGGGGGAGGATTCAAGAAGAAGGGTGGAGTTTGGAATGGAGGGTCAGACAAAGATGCAGGTGTCACAGTCCCTCCAGGGTCTGCCCCTCCTAGGGTCTGGTCTTCATTGCAGGCCTCCTTGTGGCTTCCTGACAAGTCTCCTCACCCTCCGTGGCACTGGGGCCCTCAGAGTCTATGGTGTCCACACCCGATACCCAGTGACCAGCTTAATCCACGACGATGTGGCCTCTGTCATCTTCGCTTTGCCCAGTGGATGCGGAAACAAAAGATACAACAGTGATAGTGTATCTGTGAGAATACAATTGAACATCAATGTGCATCACACAACATTTGCAACAAGTTCGGTTATCCCCCTCTCAACTCCTATATCATGTATGCCTTTGTCACTTATACACTTGTAGTCTACTCCATAACAAAGGGTTCCAAAAGCATGAGTAAACATATAGGTCTGTCTACATCTCTGAATCCCTACAGTACAGAGCTATAATTGGTTCCGCTCTCCCAAAGGGTACATTTTTTGGATGGAAATTGACTGCCCAAAATGGGACAGCACAACACCTATGTGACATTACTTTCCACATGCAAAAGTCCCTTTCAGTACCACATTACTCTCCATCATCATTGTCTCCTTTGGGCAGCAATAAGGACATAAATATTTCATCTGTGGGACACACAACTCTCTCACCAATGTGGACACATTCCTGTTTTCTGCTTACAATACAGTTTGTCATAAAAATTCACAGTGGCAATCAAAGACTGGCTTACATGCACACTTGTGAAGGATTAAGGACTCAGGACCACCAGCTGTTGGCCACATAAAGCATCATAGGTCTGCTAGAGAAACTGTTTTCAAAAGTGTCAGATAAGGAATGATGCCACTGTACAAAGAATCTCAAAATATTTAGTGTAGATGCGCATGCTCAAATTACCATAGCACTAACTTAGCAATGTCAAGTCTGATATATCAGCTGCTTCATAATGTGCAGTTGGACACAGTCACTACTATTGACAGCTACATTCACTACACACATTTGTAATGTATCACACCTCACCCAATCATGACATGGAGCATGTTTTGTGAAACTATCCCCTATGTCATTGTGAACATGCTGGCAATCCCTTTCTTTGTATGTAGCCATGTGTCTGCCCACAACTGTACTTGCCTTGTGAGGCAGGGTCTGATCAACTTACACCTCCAGAAATCATCATGGCATTTGGATGTGTGTCTTCTTCAAAGTCGATGGCATAAAACATAGCTGGAAAGTAAAGAGGTCAAACCACAATATTTACAGACAATGTCTTACCCCCTTTTTGCTGCTGTTGGGCCCTCAACTGCCTATTAAGCTTCAGGTAAGTCACAGAAAGGATACAGGCTACTAGGGGGGTCAGGATGCTGTGCACCCACCTGGATCACTGGGAGGACTGGCCCGCTTGGCTCTCGGCTGATTCTCTGCTAGCCTGACGCAGGTCCTTCTATCTCTTCCGACAGTGGAGGATATGCTGCTTGTTGACTCCCAGGGTCCGCACATTCTTGGTGATGGCCTTCCAGATGTCCTTCTGATGGGGGTTGACTTGTATAGTTGACGTGAAAGGACAGGAAAAGACAAATCAGTGTCACTGTTTGGCAGTACTGCTGTGACATGCCTGTTCGTAAATTCACATGTACATTTATAAAAACAGTTACTAGAATGTTTTACCATAAACTGTCATAGTTATAGTGGAAATACTGATCTGCAGTGATCGCATGTGCACTGTCAATATTTGCTAGATTTTCATGTTACCTGACAGACCTACAACATCATCTTGGCCAGAACTATGCAACCAATAATGTTGTGAGAGCCACCTCTGATCACTCACAATCATTGTGAGCTACTGAATGCCAAACAACCTGTGCAATCCTTGCACATAAACATACTCACAGCTACATTGGCTTCTTTCCTAAACTCCCAAGAGTCAGAAGCCATGGTTTGCATCACATACACTGACTAAAGGCAATAAATGAGGCTGCTATTTGTCAATGAGAGTGGGGATTTGTGGGTTGTTTGAACAAATGTAATTTCTAAAAGAACACTACCCACATTACCAAAAAGGAACCACATACCCTGTGAATCAGAAAGGAAGAGCTTACTCAGTCAGACATTCTCCAATCAGACATGTACCTGTTCCAATAGAGTTGGCTGTACTGGGATAGAACCTCCCTGGCAATGAGCTTCAGCTCCTCAGGGGAGAAATCAGGGGCCCTGTCTCCTGCTTTGCCTGGCATCCTGGCTCCCAGAGGTCAGTAACAGCAGCAAAAATGAGGAGGTCTTGATGGCTACAGTGTTAGGAGGCAAGTGAGTGTTTTTTTACAACCCAGCCTACAAGTACACATGGGACACGATACGTGACAGAGACAGACACAGCCATTGGCTTTTGTGAGTAGCTGTCACACACGTTATCCTGTGGTATGGTCCATTGTGGAGGTTACCACCTACTATGTGGTCAACGTCTACTGATGGCCGTCGGGTAGCCAATGTCCCGATGGCAAGGTCAGGCGGCCAAAATGTTATGGTGTGAAGCTGCGCATTTTACAAATGCTTTTGCATCACCAGCACTCAAAATGGAGGCTAGTGTATTACTAAATGTCAGATACGAACACCACCTTTCTTGGCAAGATATGAGATGATTAAATGTGAACTGTGACTGTCTTTGACAACGATAGTGCTGCGGCGGAAGTACTACCTGCATTGACAATATTTTAAAAAAAAATATTTAAACAGGGGCAAACAGTAGACTTCAAATGTATTATTTGCACATGATGACCGAAAAAACCTCAATATGCATTTAGCAAGATCTTAGTGGACCAAATATTTGATGTCAATATGTGTACATGTATTACCCAATGAAATTTCTACCGTTACCCAGAATTCTGCTCAGTACTGACATTAAAAGTAGGAGGGGACCATTTCACCTGCTCTTTTCTATTCCATACAAACAGACATCTGAACCAAGCTATGGGTAGGAGGTGACAGCTCCATGTGTTCCGGTCCTTTCCATACCTTGCCAGTATGGAGGAAAGTGACGTCATGAAGCAATATCATCTGTCCATGCAAACTATCTTGGATTTGTGTCAGCAGTCGGATCCTGATCTCCTGCCTCACAAAAAGAATCTAACAGCCATAACACCAATAGCAAAATTCCTGCCAGTACTGCATTTTGTAGCTACTAGCAACTTTCAATACACTCTGGCAGTATCTGGAGGCACGTCCCAGCCAACATTCGGTGGAGTGCTACAAGACGTCCTTGCTTCCTTGATGAATAACATCAACAGCTACATCCAATTCTCAAGTCCACAGGATTTGGCCTCCATGAAGGGAGAATTTTATGCTTTGGGTGGAACACTTATGGTTGGTGCAATAGTTGGCATGCATATTGCCTTGGTGCCACCACACAACAGAGAACATGCCCCCTACTCCCACTAGCCCATACTCTTGAAGTGTGTCCCAAACCACTGCCTCCAGGCAGAACTGGAGGTTGAGTTGTTGGTGGCTCAACAGTAGCTAGGACTGGGGGCACAGGATTGGTGTGCTGGTTTTCGGTGCACAGGAAGTGGAGGGGTATTTACGCTGAGGTCTTGTTGCAGCTGTAGTTGTGGCCTAGGCTTGACTCACTGGAGCTGTGTGACAAGACAGACTAGATGGACTAGCTTGCTCCTCTTCATCTGGACTTGCAGCATTGGAGTCCCCACTTAAGGCTTGCTCCTGGGCTGGACTGGAGACTTCTTGGCTGGCAGATGATGTTGCACTGGGCCTGGTGGTTGGACCTGTAAAGGATACCGAATATTTGTGCATTTCATGTGTCTTTGTCTACAGACTGGCCAACCTAAAACCTAGAAAGAGTGAGATTGACTGATTGGGCCTTTGTGTTATTTTCATTGTTTTACCCATGCAGCCTGATTTACACAAATGACAACTCCAGTGCTGACCTTGTAGAGATGTCCTGAAACGCTGAAGTGTTAGTTCAGATTTTCAGGTTATATGTGACAGACATAGAACTCAATACAGTGGTGAGTAGATTGGAGTACTGGACCATTCCAAGGCCTAGCAGGCTACAAAACATTGTCTACAAAGTGTTTCATAATGCACATGATACTGTATTTGGTCATCATGTGGACAGTAAAATTCAACTTGTGTGTGGCTACTGATTCTTTTCAGTATGCCACAACACATTTGTTGATATCTTGAATTCAACAGACAATGAATGATGTAAGCAGTCTCGTCAATTCACTGTACCTACGAGCAGGTGTCAACATGGTTGAGATGTCCAAGAAGTGAAATTTTAATCCATGGGATGACATGGTAACTGACAAATGCACTTGTTTTTGAGATGTGTGTACATATGCAAGTAAAGAACAGTGTAACTATCTTAGAGATGAAAACATGTTTTCAACTGGTACAGACATATGGATATAAGGTGACTAGGAGAAACTTCAACTTAGGAATATCATACTCTCCTGTGAAAATGGATGTAGTTTTGGGCCTGTTTTTGTAAGCACAACAACACTCGTTGATAGATAGTAAAAGGCAGAGCCCACGCAAGGGATGATCCATGTATTTATTTTAGAAGGAGAGCTAGACACATGCTGCTGATAATTTTATGACACAACGTATTTTGTTTATTCAAAATTAGCTGTATCTGTGGTGCTAAGGTTGTTGTAGCATTCTACAAGTCTACCTTAAGGGCAGGACTCCATTGGTGATTAGGGAGACATACATAGGTCTGACGTACCAGTCTACACTCCATCAGGGATTCCAGTCAAGACTTTAGGATGGAGGTTCAGTGAAAGAGTTGTAATAGGGGGAGAGGAGAACCACCAGCAGTCCTCTGGGCCTCCAGGTGACACTTTAACGCCAGTGAACGCACCTTCCCCCGCACGTTGCTCCACCTGCGTGCGCAGGTTGTTGGCTACTCCATCACCCTGTCAACTATTCTGGTCCAGATTAGCCTTTTGGGCAATGGTAGTATTTTGGACGTGTGCTTCAAGCAATTGTGGCTCTACTCTAATGATTTTCATCCACCATGACTGCCAATTCTCCCTCTGTGAAACCAGAGTGTCTTCTTCCTGCCATTGTGAAATATATCTAAACAAAACTAGTGCTAAGAAATGAATGGTACTGTAATAAAAATTAGATTTAACAAAAAAGACAGAGGAGAATAAACTGTATAAAAAAACCTGTCCCCTATGTTGTGGATTTGGCTGGGTGTCTGGTCTTCTGCAGTGGGATGGAAAAGGATCATGGTCGGAAGTGGAGTGTGTTTTATTGTGTGTTTTGCAGGTGTTCACAATTATCCAATTTGCAACAGGTGTGGGCTATTAGCATCCAAACCATGGCCACAGCCATGGTAATATACTGAACAGGTCCCACAATGGACTCCCACCATTATAGGGCCACTGCTGACACACGCCAACACCACTGTGTGATCTAGTTAGGCTTGGTGGGATGCTGACGTCAGGATGATGATGGAGTACTAATTATCGGCAATGGAGTTTGCTGCATCAGCTGCGGGCTGCAGCTGGTGTGACAGAATACACTCCATCGTGGTGGTCTTTGGCGTAGCTGCAATGCAACTAAATATGGTGGACGGGAGACCGACAACATCATGGTCTTTTCAGGCCCACTGCTGACGCAGCTTGGCGGTAAGACTGCCAACATCTAAATCAGGCCCTATATTTCTTAATTTATGACAAACTGGATGCCAGTGGAATGATTATATTTCTTTTCTCTGTTTAATTGGATCAAAATTATTTTCAGGCACAGAGAAATCAGACTTGTACAGGAAAAGCCATCAATAATTTAAGCAATATATCAAATGAATTCACAAACATTGATTCAATCAATTAACACACTACCGACTAGATGATGTTATTAAAGAACAGATAACAAAGAAAACCCATTAGGTACATGATCTTTAGAGCTTACCCTTTCTACTAAATTTATGATAGTAAATCAAATTCATGATAATTTCCAAAAAGAGTTTCTTAATACATTATAGTAAGAAATAAATTAAAAGAATAATACAAAATCATTTATAATAATCCCCAAAAGGAACTCCCCAAAAAATAATATAAAGAGTAATATTTATCAAATAAAATGAAGGAAAAAGGTGTCCTAGAAAAGGAGGTGAACAGTCACATGCTAACCTTTTTATCAAATGAGCACACCTTACACTCACCACACAAAGGACAGGATCTTAAGACCTGATTTAGAGTTTGGCAGAGAGAATACTATGTCACAAACTTGGCCAAGCACCAGAGCCACCAAATAGATTGTCCACCCGCTCTGTTTAGTCTCGGGTGGGATATCATGTGTGTACCAGCAGTGTCCCCACTGGCGTACATGAACAGCCCACCAGACCTTGGGCCGTCGGTGTAAAAACATTAGACTATTCTCCGCATTTAGAGCACATCGTCTGATTTACTTTTTTTCTCCTTGGGATCACGACGTTTTGACTGGCAGACCTAAAGTTCCGAAAGAGAACAAAAATAATAATGACTCTCACACCTTGAGAGAAAACTCCCAGGGGGCTCAGGGTTGTTAGTTCTTTGTTTTACATAAACAAACGTCCACTTTGGGGGGTTGTTTTTCGTGAGACATGTAAGAAAAAAAAAGTTTGCATAGAGTCAGCATGAAACATGTCAGACACTCAGAAAATATTTAAAGCCTTCAAAGGATAAGGGTTGATTTCTTTGGGCAACTTAGATCTAGAAACCAATCTTACCAGTACACTTGTTATGGCCTGCAACCCAGGAAACCTTAATTCCCATTGCCTGGCCATGGGATCTGTGTTTGAACAAGAGAACACATAGATTTTCTAAAGCTGTTGGGTTCTTCTTTAATTTGGGATCCTGTATTGGAAGGAAATGTATCACCCCACGATTAGAAATATAGGAGAGAAAGTGCTTACCAGTATTACATTACTGGTCCGAGTCCGGGGTTATAAAAAAGTGAGTGTTCTAAAAGCTTAGGGAAATAGGATGGTTAGGCGCATCATGGGCCTCCCAGTCAGCTGTCATGCCTATGCTATTCATGAGAAGAACTGGCTCAAGTTTGGTGCAGACTGTCCCTTTTATTGCTATGGTGCTCGATCCAGGGTCATCCACATGCTACATTCAACGGGGATTTTATTGATGACTGCCTTTCTTACAACCTGGGTATTCGGATCCCATCGCTCTCCTATATTAAACAGGTCTGATCAGGTCTGCATCAGGGTAGGTAAGTAGACCTTCGATCTTTTTAAATCCTAGAGATTAAGCATAAAAGAAACACGTTGGCTGAAATTGAACTTTCTGGCCCTTAAGCAGCAGGATAGGGAGACAGTGGAATTATTAACTAAATCAACCAATGTTGCGCATTCTATTATACAAACCACCGTGGGTCCGGAGCCATAATTTGATATGCTGTTTAACACTTGAGACCGGATTTTACTGACTGGATTTAGGTTCGGGATTAATAGAAGCCACCCTCGGGTAAATTTTATTGCATTTACACCAAAAGATTTTTAACTCCTATTTTGAGAAGCGCTAGCTTTGTAAAGTGCAACATGCCTTGTTTTTCTTCAACACCTCAGCTCCACTCTAGTGTGTTTTAGTGGTTGTTCTTCTCTGAAACATGCTTTGCAGTTTAGGAATCTGCTTATATTTTAAATTCTGGTGGAATTATGTTTTTTGCACTTAAAAATGTATAAAATTCCGGAATTATATGTATTGATGGATTGTCATATTTTATCATGCACATATGTCATTTGTAATGTCTTGTAAGTGCTTTTATGATTATTTTTAATGCTCGATAAGGCTATCTATCTATCTATCTATCTATCTATCTATCTATCTATCTATCTATCTATCTATCTATCTATCTATCTATCTATCTATCTATCCTGCAAAGGAGCCACAATATTGGTAGCTTCTCTAATGGCACAGAGATCTCCACCAGGCTGTCGGAGAGCTTTAAAGACAGTCAAGCATATTTACAAGCCCCCAGTGCCCCCTTGCACCACCCTAGCGTCATTTTTTGAACGTTAAGTCTGCATCAATAAGGCCTTTTCCCCGCACCAGACAAGCACTGTGCCACTTTGTAGCCCCATGCGCTACATTGTGCCTGCACCAGACATAGGGGGTCATTCCGACCCCGGCGGCCGGGGATGCGGGAGCACCGCCAATAGGCTGGCGGTGCCCCGCAGGGCATTCTGACCGCGGCGGTTTGGCCGCGGTCAGACCAGGAAAACCGGCGGTCTCCCGCCGGTTTTCCGCTGCCCTGGGAATCCCCCATGGCGGCGCAGCTTGCTGCGCCGCCATGGGGGATTCCGACCCCCTCACCGCCATCCTGTTCCTGGCGGTTCCGACCGCCAGGAACAGGATGGCGGTGAGGGGTGTCGTGGGGCCCCTGCAGTGCCCATGCCAATGGCATGGGCACTGCAGGGGCCCCCGTAAGAGGGCCCCACTTTGAATTCCAGTGTCTGCTTTGCAGACACTGGAATTCGCGACGGGTGCCACTGCACCCGTCGCACATCCTCCACTCCGCCAGCTCCATTCGGAGCCGGCTTCCTCGTGGGGAGGGGTTTCCCGCTGGGCTGGCGGACGGCCTTCTGGCGGTCGCCCGCCAGCCCAGCGGGAAAGCCAGAATGGCCTCCGCGGTCTTTCGACCGCGGAGCGGCCATATGGCGGCTCCCTCCAGGCGGGCGGCTCCCGCCGCCCGCCGGGGTCAGAATGACCCCCATAATGTATGCAAGGGTGGTGTTCCTCCGTTAGGAGGGACAGAAAATTGGCACAGTGAAATTTCCGAGATTTCACTGCAATATTTTTCCCCGTCATTTTAAACAATGCCCAGGCAGGAGTTAAGGTGATGCCCCCTTTATTTTCAATAGGTCTCCAACACATTGCTGGACTAGTGCCATAATTTATTGAGCTAGTTAAACAATATGCCACAATAGCATCAAAAATGTTGACGCTATTGTGCTAACGTGTGCCATGGTGTGCCATATTGTAAATAGGGCTCTACCATGGTGACGTTGCGGAAGGGGCGTGGCAAGAAAAGTGGGGCATCATGGCTGATGCACCACTTTCTTGTAAATATGCCCTTGTGTTTTGTAGTCCATCATGGTAGCAAGGCTATTCCCTGCGCACCCCTGGTGGACTGAGAGCTGCCTGACGAACCCTAAAAGAGGACCTCAATTTCTCTCAGAATATGGGGCCATTCTGAATATGTTGTAAACTAACCTTTTGGGAGTTTGAAGCAATGGCATCTCATATTATTTTTTAATTATCATAAATTAATATTATATTATATGTATTATTACTTGTTTCGCTGTTATACCTACTGCTAGGAGAACACTAAGGCCCTCATTATGACCCTGGCGGTGTTGCACCGCCAGGGCCAACGGGGGCGGGAGCACCGCCGACAGGCCGGCGGTGCTCCCTTGGGCATTCTGACCGCGGCGCTTTGGCCGCGGTCAGAAATGGAAAACCGGCGGTCTCCCGCCGGTTTTCCGTTGCCCATTTGAATCCCCCATGGCGGCGCAGCTCGCTGCGCCGCCATGGGGGATTCTGACACCCCCTACCGCCATCCTGTTCCTGGCGGTTCGCCCGCCAGGAACAGGATGGCGGTAGGGGGTGTCGCGGGGCATAGCAGACAGTGAAATACGCGACGGGTGCAGTAGCACCCGTCGCACCTTCCCACTCCGCCGGCTCGATTACGAGCTGGCTTCATGGTGGGAAGGTCGTTTTCCCCTGGGCTGGCGGGCGGCCTTTCGGCGGCCGCCCGCCAGCCCAGGGGAAAAGTCAAAATACCCGCCGCGGTCTTGCGACCGCGGTACGGTATTTTGACGGCGGGACTTTGGCGGGCGGCCTCCGCCGCCCGCCAAGGTCCGAATGAGGGCCTAATTCTGATATCTGAAAAATAATGCAATATACAGATCTCCATCTTATATTGTGTAGCCCAGACACAAGTGTCCTTTGCAATGAGTAGTTCCTCTTTCCGGTATTTTATTAATCTAAAACGTCTCCAGTACTTTTGGGTAAGTCTCCAGAGTCACTGATACAACTTGGACAAAAGTGGTATATTGTAGAACACTTATGTAGTGTTTTCGGGTAGAGATATTTTCTATGTACTATTTTACTTATCGTCATTGCAGGCCAGTTGGCTACAGAAAATGTGTTGTCTGTTTTTCCAAATGTTCAAAAAACATTCTGACATTAAACCTTAAATCTACTTCCCAACATATTTTATTTGAAAATGTTTGACCGAGCATGGATAATTTGCACATGCTACCCAGAGCCTGGGTTATTCCCCAAAAAAGAAGCTATTTCACGGTAAATAAATGCATAATGGTTCCACGTCATTAATTTTCTTTTAGATAATCCAGATTGTGGAATAAATCATCTAAATTGTTTGCCCGGTTCTCAGTTCATCAGTGTCAAATCTTAGATTGCATCTAAACCATTTCTGCCCTGTTAACAAAGTCATAAAAAAGCCTCAGACAGATCAGGATCAGTGAGTATTGTCATTCAGTTCTATTGTGTAGAGACCAATTCTAGACCTCAATGTCTAGTTCTTGCGTAGTGCTTGGTGGGTGCAAGTTTTGTATGGCACTCATTTTTGGCGACTGCACCTTATTTCTCAACCTCATAACTTTGACCCAGAACAAGAAAAAAGTGAGATGGAGGAAAAACAGGAGAACATAAAGGCATGAAGCAAGGATGAACAAACCTGCAAGAATGAGTTACGGAACCAATCACAATTTGTTACTTGGCCACACCAGCATTTGGCAGCACCAGGGTGAGGATCTAAGCAAAACTTTGGGTTCATGCATATATTTTATTCCACGTTAAGCATCACTGTGCAGAGGTGATCTAGTGGAGCCGACTTCTTTATGTCTGCATTTTTGTTGCATCTAAGTTTGAGTATGTAGGGCCAGATGTACAAGCTTTTTTTCTGTGCGCAAATAGCCCGATTTGCAGAATTGGGCCGGATGTGCAAAGAAAAAAGTTTTTTGCGCTGTACAAATGCTATTTTGTGATTTGGTAATCTATTTACTGGATTGCAAAATAGATTTGAAGTCACACTTAGGAACACTTGTTGTCTTAATAGACATAGGGCCAAATGTATGATCATTTGGTATTGTGATTTGCGAATTGTTGAGATTTGAAAATTGTGTTCACCCCCATTTGCAAAGGGGAAGGGAGTCCCTTAGGGACCCCTTCCCATTTGCGAATAGTTTACCACCAACTTGAGGTTGGCGGTAAATGCAGTTGTTTTGTGACCGCATTCAAGATTGCAAAACAGTCATACATTGCACTGCAACTCGCAATCCGGAAGGGACGCCCTTCCTAATTGCGACTCGCAAATAGGTTACTGAATCACAAAATACAAAAAGAAAGTGGACCATTGCTTATTTGATACATCTAACTGCTGCATTATTTAAATTTAAAGATCAATAAGTGTGTACACTATGGGAAAACACTCATATCTGATTACAAACTTTTTGAGCCACCTATCCACACTGCCCTGTCTTTTGCCTCCTCCTTACCCTGAGGGCTTCCCAACAGCAGCCAGGGACTGTAAACCCAAAAAGATGAGGTCCAAGGGAGAGAGGGGTTCCAGGGAAGGGAATGCAAAGTACCCATCATCGCTCCAAGCAAGGCTGAATGCAGCAACAAGCTCACACCTGCAGCAGGCTTGTCAATCAGGCAGCACGCAAGGCCTCACACACATCTTTTGAGAGGGCAGCAATTCCAATATCGAACTCCACAAATCAGAGAAACGGGGGACACGGAACAACACACCGACCCCCACCAGTACACTGCAATAAAGATCAGACGTCTGGGGAAACACCCAAGAGCCAAACAAAGAAGCCCAAAGTCAGCCATTTGAAGGCTCAAGGAAAGGGCATAGTTAGGACACTTGGTGCCACTCGAAGGGTCACATAGCGCATCACATACCTGGACCAGAGGTGTGCACACATGACCTCAGGGCACGTTGTGATTGCCGGCCAATATTCACTGAGACACCCCCTCTCTTTCAACTGAGGCATTCCATTGGCGGTACACACTGCTGCGCTCAAAATACACACACATTTACAAAACATAACCACATTGGACAATTCGAAATACACACACCTGATACACATAAACACACCTCTCCCACACACCCAATCCAATATAAAATACACACCCACATCACCCACAAACCCTTACTACCAAAAATTCCGAAAGAAGCACACAGAGAGACACCACCATCAACAATACTAGCATCCAGAGGCACACAACACCATCACTCACACAACATCCACGCACCTCAGACAACACACACAAACACATCCCCTCACACATCCCCTCACACATCACCCACACCACACCATGGCCCTGCAAAGACACCCCAGGTTCTCTGAGGAGGAGCTCAGGGTCATGGTGGAGGAAATCGTCCAGGTAGAGCCACAGCTATTCGGATCACAGGTGCAGCACACCTCCATAGCTAGGAAGATGGAGCTATGGCGCAGAATCGTAGACAGGGTCAACGCAGTGGGACAGCATCCAAGAACACGGGATGATATCAGGAAGAGGTGGAACGACCTACGGGGGAAGGTGCGTTCCGTGGTCTCAAGACACCAGATTGCAGTTCAGAGGTCTGGCGGCGGACCCCCACCTCCCCCCCCCACAACTAACAACATGGGAGGAGCAAGTCTTGGCTATACTGCATCCTGAGGGCCTCGCAGGAGTAGCAGGAGGAATGGACTCTGGTAAGTCAAATCTTAAATATTACATGCCCCACCCTACCTGCATGCTATCAAATACCCTACCCTCACCCCCATCACTCCAACACCTCACATATGCCCACTATCCCAACCCACACATCCCAATGCCAAGCCCTGCATGCAACAACAAAGCATGGACACCCATCACCAAAGCATGTCTATTACAGATACCCACACAGACCCCAAACCAATTATCACACAAGGTCCTACACTATAATGCAAGCACTGGAGTACAGGGTCACCGACCCATTGCACACAATGGCACACACAGATGCAATAATCATGCCTTTACACCCCTGCAGGTCCCCAACCCAACGTCACCGGACAGGAGGTTACAGACATGTCCACTCCCCCCACAGAAGAGGCCCACAGTGATGACAGCAGCTCTGTCCAACTGGATCAAGATGACCAGCCCGGCCCATCTGGGACCTCGAGACAGTCGGTTCCCCTGACACTGGCACATGTCACCACAGAGCCTCCCCCCTCAGGAAACACCAGCACAGCACCCACCCAGCGGGCCCATCCCTCTGTCCACGTCACGTCAAGCAGCAGTGTGTCCACCACTACAGGGAACCCAGGCAAACCCACCACCCCAAGAAAATCAAGGACCTGGGGGCAGTGGCAGTGGGAACACGGTTTAGGGGACAGAGGAACAGGAAAACAGGGGAACTGGGAGGACTGCTGTGCGACAGGGGGAGGACAGGCCCAGGGAACCCACTCTCCACGAGGCCCTCTCCAACATCATGGGAGCGTACCAGGAGGCGATGACAACGGTACTGTCCAAATTTCAGGAGACCCAGCGGCTGGAGGAGGAACAGTATTTGGGGATCAGGGAGGAACTCAAGTCCATCAAAACCACCCTGGTCACCATTGTAGGGGTGCTGAAGGACCTTGTCAACACCAGGAGGGACACTGTGGCACAACAAGGGGCCAATGACACTAGCCTGGTTGATGAACAGCCCACCACCTCCGCCGGCGCCAGTGGACAGGAGGCACCGCCACAGGACCATGACACCAGCACCCCACCCCCTGCAGATGGAGAACCACCCCGCAATGGTCCCTGAGATCCAGGACAAAGACAGAGAACAATGCCAAGACCCCCGCCAGGAAATGAGACCACCCTGAATGTCATCCTTCTGTCCCACTTCGTCACCCTGTCCATCCATCAACTGCCCTAGCTCCACTTCCTATGCCCCTTTGGACAATGCACCTGTGAAACAAATAGACTGGACTCTGCCATGGACAATCCTCCACCATCAGCCCTGCCCATTTTACAACCCCCTCTGCTATTTTGCACTGAAATAAACACCCTTGAATCACAAAACAATCTGAAGTCAGTCTGTGCTTTCACAAATGTGTATTTGCAATAACTAAGGAAAATAGCAATGTCGATTGTATTGTCAACATACCTATATCAATCACACAGCTCTAGTCCATGAGGTAATATAGCAGAGGTCACACAGTGGGACCCACATCTGTGAAATGGAAAGGCAAAGTGGCAAGTCAGGGTCCATACACTGGGTGAAAGTGACAGACATATGATAGGTCTAACAATTGTATGAGATGTGTGAGCCAGTGACATCTTCTTACCTGTGTCTCACTGGAAGTATTGCTGGATAACGTTGTTTCTGTTGTCGATATCCTCTTCTTCTGCCTCCTCTTCTTCACTGTCCACAGGCTCCACAGCTGCCACAAGACCTCCTTCTGGATCATCCTCTTGCAGAAAAGGCACCTGTCGTCGCAAAGCCAGGTTGTGCAGCATACAGCAGGCCACGATGATCTGGCACACCTTCTTTGGTGAGTAGTAGAGAGAACCACCTGTCATATGGAGGCACCGGAACCTGGCCTTCAGGAGGCCGAAGGTCCTTTCGATCACTCTTCTAGTTCGCCCATGTGCCTCATTGTAGCGTCCCTCTGCCCTTGTCCTGGGATTTCTCACTGGGGTCAGTAGCCATGACAGGTTGGGGTACCCAGAGTCACCTGCAAATGTCGAGGGACAATTGTTAGACACACACTAACCCTTAGGGACAATCCCAGACCCAGACAACTATTCACACAGTATAGGGTCCTTGTCCTCACCTATGAGCCACAAACGGTGCCTCTGGAGTTGCCCCATCACATAAGGGATGGTGCTATTCCTCAAAATGTAAACATCATGCACTGAGCCTGGAAACTTGGCATTCACATGGGAGATGTACTGGTCGGCCAAACACACCAGCTGCACATTCATTGAATGGTAGCTCTTCTGGTTTCTGTACACCTGTTCACTCCTGCGGGGGTACCAAGGCCACATGTGTCCCATCAATGGCACCTATGATGTTGGCGATATGTCCCAGGACATAGAAGTCACCTTTCACTGTGGGCAAATCCTCCACCTGAGGGAAAACGATGTAGCTGCACTGTAGCTTTCAGAAGGGCAGACAACACTCTGGACAACATGTTTGAGAACATAGGCTGGGACTTCCCTGATGCAATGGCCACTGCTGTTTGAAAAGACCCACTTGCCAGGAAATGGAGTACTGACAGGACTTGCACTAGAGGGGGGGATTCCTGTGGGATGGCGGATAGCTGACATCAGGTCTGGCTCCAACTGGGCACACAGTTCATGGATTGTTGCACAATCAAGTCTGTAGGTAATTATTACGTGTCTCTCTTCCATTGTCGACAGGTCCACCAGCAGTCTGTACACCGGAGGATGACGCCATCTCCTCTCCTGCCCCAGCGGACGTCCCCTATGGACGAGAACAGCGAGCAGAGAGTCTGCCAACACTGAGGTATTAAAAAAAATATTAATTGCACACATTTGTCAATCTGCAATGTGCCAGTCACTGTGTGTATGCAAGGCCTAGATAGGTATGACACATTTAAAATTAATGCCATGTGGCCACCTGAAATGGTGGCTGCCTGACCTGTAAGGTGGGACAAGGGGATCTGAGGTAACTGCGCTGGCGTTGTACACCGTTGCGGTAGGAGGTCGAAGACCGCTGTGCAATCCTGCATTGGTTAACATAGGACCCTATGGGTCACAGGAGCCAATGACGATGAACGCCGACGGTGACGGTACACACCGCCGCGGACGTGACCGCCATTTTCTGTCTGTTCACTCACTTGATACCTGACCTTTGATAGGCGAGGACCTACACTGCAAGTGCTGCTGTGACCTCAGTCTGGAAGCGACGATGGCTCATGTGTCTGGGGAAAGGGCCCCTGCCTTCACTTCGGAGGAGTTGGAGAAGTTAGTGGATGGGGTCCTCCCCCAGTACACGCTGCTCTACGGTCTTCCAGACAAACAGGTGAGTACACTGTGAGCAGGCTGTATGGGCAATGCCTGTTTGGAGTGGTGTGGATGGAAGATACGGGGGGGACGGAGGCCTGCATGAGCGGACGGTGAGTGTATGTGCGTCAGGGCAAGGGTGGGAATGTGGGTCATTGACTGTGATGGTCCGGATGGTTAAAGATTATCCTTTTCCCCTGTACTATTCCTCTAGGTCAGCGCCCACCAGAAGAAGGATATTTGGCGTGCCATTGCCAAGGACGTCTGGACCCTGAGGGTCCACCACAGATGGAGCACCCACTGCCGTAAAAGATGGGAGGACATTCGCCGCTGGAGCAAGAAGACGGCGGAGGCCCAGCTGGGGATGGCCTCCCAACGTGGGAGGGGTGCCCGTCGCACCATGACCCCCCTGATGTTCCGGATCCTGGTGGTGGCGTATCCGGAGTTGGATGGGCGCTTGAGGGCATCACAGCAGCCAAGGGGGTGAGTACAGTCACATCCATCTGACTCTGCACGCATAACGAGGTGTCTGGGTGGGGGAGGTGGGCTGTGGGTTCCCCTAGGCCAGGGCGAGTTTTGTAGGCAAGGTCCCTGTGTGAGGCAGGCTATGTGGCACCCCCAACCCCACCAGTGGTAAGAGCTAACTACACCTAGTCAGGCTCCTGTGTCTTCCATGTGTGCAGCAATCGGGCGTAGGCCTTGTACCCCATGTCCCTGTGATTAATTAGGGAACTCTAAGTGCATGGCATAGTGCAGAGGGCTGATGTGTCTATAGTGTCCGCCAACGTTAGCGGTACTGCATGCACTGAACATGTCTTTCTTCTGTCTTTCCCCCACCCCTTTTTGTGGTCTCCCTGTTCTTGTGTGCATTAGCATCATCAGGCGGAGGAGCAGTGGCACCGGAGCAGGAGGGAGCTGCATCCCACATGGCCCTGGAGGGAGAGACAACGGAGTCTGAAGCCACCAGTGAGACGGACGGCGAGGGGAGCTCCACGGCGGGGACAGAAGATGACATCAGCGACAGCAACTCTTCCTCTGATGGGAACTCCCTTGCGGTGGTGGGCCACTCTGTGCCCCCTGCCTCAACAGGTACAGCCGCCACCCCCCCCTACCAGCACCGCCCTCCCAGCAGCCTCTCAGCGTGTGTCCTGTGGCCGCTCACCCAGTAGGGTGGGCAACTCCTTCGCCCCAGGCACCTCAGGCCCTGCCCCAGTCAGCCCTGCTTCCCTCAGTGAGGAGGCTATTGACCTCCTGAGATCCCTCACTGTTGGGCAGTCTACCATTCTGAATGCCACCCAGGGTGTCGAGAGGCATTTGCAACAAACAAATGCATACCTGGAGGGTATTCATTCTGGCCAGGCAGCCCAACAGAGAGCATTTCAGGCTCTGGCCTCAGCACGGATGGCAGGCATTGTCCCTGTGTCCAGCCTCCCCCCTCCAACTTCCTCCACCCAGACCCAATCCCCTGTACCTCAGCCTATCCCAAGCACACCATCAGACCAGCATGCACACACCTCAACACACAATGGTGGCTCAGGCAAACATAAGCACCATACATCCCACAGGCACTCACACAAGAATCATACCCATGCACACATACTAACATCCACTGCCTCCGCTGTGTCCCCCTCCTCCACGTCGTCCTCATCCCTCCCTGTCTCGTCTCCACTCACACCTGCATGCACTACATCTTCAGCCACTACCTCCATCACCAGCACGCCCATCACCACACACCACTCACGTGCACTTACCACCCCACTATCATTCACACATCCCCTGTGTCCTCTACCAGTGTGTCTGTGAGCCCTCCTCCCAAAGTACACAAATGCAGCCACACACCCACCCAACAGCAGTCCACCTCAAAACAGCCTCCAGCCCATGCACCTTCACCCAAAGTCAGCAAACGTACACCTCCTACAACCACTACCTCTTCCTCCACTCCCAAACCCCCTCCATCCACCCGTCCCAGTGTATCTAAAAAGCTTTTCCTATCTAATGTTGACGTCTTCCCTACACCTCCCCCCCATCCGTCCCATAGGGCCCGCCTTTCCAGGTCCCAACCCAGCACCTCAGCCACCACATCACTGGGCCCAGTGGTGCCAGCAACTGCAGGCTTTTGGAGTGCGCCAAGCAACAGGGCTGCCAGTGTTCCATGGAGCGAGGGCAAGGACATTCTGCCACCTCCAAATGTAAAAAAGTTGCCCACATCCCGGAGGGAGAAGGCGAAAACACCTGCCACCAAGGGCTCAGGCAAAACAAAAGTGGATAGTGGCAAGACAGCTGCGCCACCATCCAAGGTGGGGAATGGCCAGAAAATCAAGGGCAGGTCCACGTCGACGGCAACCTGCACGGCGGACAAGACCGGCACCAGCACCGCTACCTTCACCGCCACCAGCACCGCAGTCAGTGAGCCCGCCACCAGAACCGCAGTCACTGAGCCCGCCACCAGCACCGATGTCACAGAGCCCGCCACCAGCACCGCTGCCACGAAGACCGCCGCCAGCACCGATGCTACAGAGCCCGCCACCAGCACCGATGCCACAGAGCCCGCCGCCAGCCTCGATGCCACAGAGCCCGCCACCAGCACCGATGCCACAGAGTCCGCAGCAAGCACCGCCGCTACTGACACCGCCGCCAGCACTGCCAGCGGCCCTGTGACATCCTAAGCCAGTGGCACCACCGCAGACATGGCTACCATCCCCAGTGGTCAGTCGTCCGAGGCTGGTAGTCAGTTCCAGTAGCCTAGGCAGCTTGCATGTTGCACCACCGTCAGTGGAGTATCACATCCACTACCTCAGTCCTTTGCAGGATGAAGCACTCTGGGCACCAAGCCCCCTCCAGAACCAGTGGATTATCACATCCACCACCTTAGTCCTTGGCAGGATGAAGCACTCTGGGCACCAAGCCCCCTCCAGAACCAGTGGAGTATCACATCCACTACCTCAGTCCTTGGCAGGATGAAGCACTCTGGGCACCAAGCCTCCTCCAGAACCAGTGGAGAAAGACATCCACTACCTCAGTCCTTGGCAGGATGAAGCATTCTGGGCACCAAGCCCCCTCCAGAACCAGTGGAGAAAGACATCCACTACCTCAGTCCTTGGCAGGATGAAGAACTCCGGGCACAACGCCCCCTCCAGAACCAGTGGAGTATCACATCCACTACCTCAGTCCTTGGCAGGATGAAGCACTCTGGGCACAACACCCCCTCCAGAACCAGTGAAGTATCACATCCACTACCTCAGTCCTTGGCAGTATGAAGCACTCTGGGTACCAAGCCCCCTCCAGAACCAGTGGAGAAAGACATCCACTACCTCAGTCCTTGGCAGGATGAAGCACTCTGGGCACCAAGCCCCCTCCAGAACCAGTGGAGAAAGACATCCACCACCTCAGTCCTTGGCAGGATGAAGAACTCTGGGCACCAAGCTCCCTCCAGAACCAGTGGAGACTGATCTCCACTTGAGAGACTGTGGCTTTGCACTCCCCAGGATAGAGCAGTGGGCAAACCATCCACTGGAGAGACTTGAGAGACTGTGGCTTTGCACTCCCCAGGATAGAGCAGTGGGAAAACCACCTACTGGAGAGACTTGAGAGACTGTGGCTTTGCACTCCCCAGGATACATCAATGGGCATGGAGCCCCCTCGAGTTGGCGTCGTGCACTCATCCGGCTGAGGTGCCCCCCTTCCCTTCCCCCTGAGGTGCCTGTTTCATTTCGATCTGATGCCCCAGCAGTGTTCTCTCCGTTTGGAGTCTGGTATCGAGTGTGGGCTTCGCCCATGCATTTTGGTCCACGGACTATGAATGATGCACTATCCGGACTTGTGTAGTTGGTGTACATAATTCTTTATACTGTATTTCAAGCTTTGACTAATGGATTTTTATTTATTACAATTGTTCAACTCATTTCCTTTTGTCCTTGCGTTCTTCCAGGGGGGTGAGGGGTGTAAATGTAATGTTGCAGCACTTATTTGTGTGTATGTTGTTGTGGGTGGGGGTAGGGGTTTTGTGTGTTGCATGTGTGTGTCACACTCTTTTCCCTCCCCCCTCCCCTGTGTTGTACGTGCAGTACTCACCATGGTTTCGCTGCCATCTTTCGTGCTCCTGGTAGAGGAGCAGGAAAACTATCGCAGAGAGTATTTGGAGTTCTGGCTCCATGGCGTCCTGGTTCCTCGTGGAATGTGTAGAGGTGAGGGTTTTCCCTTCCAAGTCCTGTTTCCGCCGTGTTTTTGTTCGCGTTGGATCCGCCCCGGAAAAGGTGGCGGATTGGCCTCTCATTATAGTGTGGGCGGTACATTGTCTTCCACCTGTCTGTTAGAGGTGACCGCCAAGCTGTTTGTTTGTACCGCCTAATAGAGTGGAGCCCCATAGAGTAGTAGTATATGTGACCGGCCATGAGACCAATCCTACAGTACTGCACCTTCTTACGGAGCCTAGCGACATCCAAACTGAGCTAGACAGGATTGGAGGTAGCTAAGGGCCATATGTACGAACACATTTTCCCATTGACACAGAATGGGAAAAACCCTTTGCTACATCTGGCCTTAAACCACTTAACTAGTGCACAAATAAATCTGCTCCCACTTTATTCTGAGATCCTGGGCTGGCCCTTAGCATGTCTGAGGCTGTCTTTGTTAATAACAAGTGGATCCCAGACTTGGAGTTTCAGTGCAGGGCCACCCACCTTGATGTTGTGAAGGAAAATGGGTCTCATAGGGGAGGGTTTAGCAACAGCATAGATACCCCGTGGCAGGAGATATGAGACACTGAGATAGACAGGTAAACGTGGATAGAAAAGAAGGGGCACCCTCTAATTGTACAGAAACTCACAATGTATTTCTTATGTTTCAGAGGCAAATGGACCATTTCGCTGGGCATGAACGAGAATTGTACACAATATTGAACATTCCAGACATGCAATGGTGCACTGCCACGCTGATGGACACCTACTGGCATTGCAGTGAGTTCACTTACACCCAGCTCAACCCTGGATGGCGTCGCCTCTGCTCCCTTGTCACCATACCCACCCCAACCCTGGTCATCCCTAGAGAAGATCTGTCTGAATTGTACCAACATCTACTAAGGAAGAAAACAACACTGTTGCATCAGGCTCGAAGGGAAAGAGCTGCTGATTATTTTGACTGCTCTAAATACAAGGACATTTCTGAGGAATTTAGACTGTTCACCGATGCCCAGGTATCGGCGGGAGGGTCCATAGCCTTCTTCACCTGGCAGACAAAATCAAATGCCTGTTGGTTGCAAATAAAATGGTAGTAAATGCTCAAAATGATGAAGAGGACTGAGTTTGGCCTTAATGCCATCAAGGAAGAACTGAGAGCCAATTGAATTGCATAGTGATGCAACATCAGTATGTCTTGGACTTGATGACCATATTGGAGGGTGGGGTGTGCACCAAGATCGGTGCATCCTGCTGTACTTTCATATCTGGCAATGACATGAACAATGGAACTTTGACACTTGCCATTCAAGCTTTGCACCGATTACAGAAGGACATGGGTGAACACTGTGGTGCCCCTGAGCAGGAGTGGTACACAAACTGGTTCTCCTGGCTTCCCAGTTGGCGGACCAGTTCATGCATATCATTGATGCCCGTTTTCAACGTGTTACTATTTTTGTGTTGTTTCCTACAATTGGGAGTTTTCTGCGGTAAAAACACAGTCCCCAAGTTGGGTAAGGTACAAGTAGCGAGCAAGGTGAGACAACAAAGTGCTGACACTGTGACTGTCATAGGTTATGGGTTTGATGGTGTAGTTGAAAATTCAATTAGAGGAAAGAGGGTTGATACTGAATTAGTCAATGATGATGCGCACAAAAGGACACCTTCATACATGAACAATATATTTTTATACACAAATTAAGTTGCATCACCACTTTTAGATTCCCCGTCAACTCTGTCAACGCCAGCATGTAGGTACGTGGTCAGGCAGGCTCTGCGACCCAGGCCTGAAGATTAATGACTGACTGGTCACAGGTGGGGTAACACTTAGCTGACAGCCACACACACAAAACTTACATCACATGCCACAGAATAGGCAGCAACACTACAATGGTCCTAAGAGATTGGTCCCAATTAAGCACACAAGGCCAAAGGGATGTGTGAATTCCAAAAACACCATAAGGTTAGATGTCACATGTAGTTAGGTACAATTAGCCAATCTGGACACCGCACACATAGCACATGCAGTGACTATGTGCCTCTCAGGCCTGACATCTGAACATATACTTGCTGGCCCATATTGTGTCCATGCCAGGTGGAGACTGACCTGCATTCCTTATATGAATTCTATTTACTACTCCCTGACAATGGTTCACATTTTTTTTTACCAAGGAAGGAATGTTTTTGTGAGTTTTTTGCATCCAGAGAAATGTATAAAACGTGCTTCAACTCAATGTACAACAAGAGACAGTCTTTTTTCCCTTGTGCTGTAACTGTTCTCCCGGCCGTAATATTTAATTAAACAAACCATTTCCTGTTTTGCCAGATGTCTTTTATCTCTTGTTATTTGAGGTAAATTCTCATTCGAGCACATATGTTTTGCACACTTGGTGGAGACCTCCACACCCAGGGTGGAGAACTTTGCAATCGGGATGGGGACCTCCGCATGAGGAGGCAGACCCCAACATAGAATGGAATACATACATGAACCAAACCATACACACCTAACAACCATTCCCTTCAAACAAGATAAATATTAGCCACACCATAGGATATGTCTTTTTCCCTTCCTTTTTCAGCCCCTGTAGTCACCACTTTCTGCCTGAAGAACCTCTTCTGAAGAGGAAAAATAAATTTCACTGAGGAGAATATAGCCCTTGTAGTAAACATTGTGGTAAAACTTTACAAAAAATACTTGGGCTGCCTCCATCAACCCTCAGTGGAACACAGAAGGCAGCCTTATGACCAGGAGGTGGCATACTCCGTCAATGCTCTGGGAGAAGAGGCACATACTATGGGGGATATAAAAAATGATAAGATGAAAAAAGGTGGGCGAAGGAGACTTTCTCCAGGATTCAGCTGGCACAAGTTCTTGAAAGAGAACCTTGATCCGAACTCCATCCCACCCCTTCAAACATGTGGTACTCTTCAAACTGCACCCCACTTGCTGCATGGGCTGCCTCTTTCCATCAATACTACTATGGTGCCAGGTAAGAGTCCAACCCAGTCTCTCTCTTTCTCAAGCCTTCAATCACTCAGCTTTATATGCCTTTTAATGCCACAAAAACACCTACTAACATTCACACAAGAAACTCAAGGTGTTCTGATTATACTTCTTTTATATTTAATTTTTTCATACAGCTGCTCTTTCAAGTACATTGTGTGCTTCGGCTGGGGAAAGAGTTATTGCAAGTGCAGCAGAACAATGTATAGGGCAGGTCTCACAACACAACACATCAACACACAGGTATTCCCTTATGCTAGCAGTGCTAGGGGATTTCTATCCCTTGGTTTGCTAAACCCTATCATTACACTATACAATGGGGGTCATTACAACATTGGCGGGCGGCGTTAACTGGCATGCGGCCGCCAATGCGGCCGCAATCCAGCGGTACCCATTTGGACATACCCGCTGGGCCGGCGGGCGGAAACCAAGTTTCCGCCCGCTGACCCAGAAGGGATGTGGGCCGCAACATGGGAGCCGGTTCCAAATGGAGCCGGCGGTGTTGCGGCCGTGCGACGGGTGCAGTTGCACCCGTCGCGCTTTTCACTGTCTGCATAGCAGACAGTGAAAAGCTGCATGGGGCCCTGTCAGGGGGCCCCTGCACTGCCCATGCCACGACTCCCCGTACCGTCATCCTTTTCCTGGTGGTTCAGACCGCCAGGAAAAGGCTGGCGGTCGGGGACTCGTAATCCCCTGGGCAGTGCTGCTAGCAGCGCTGCCCTGGCGGATTACAACCGCCGGGCCCATTGTAGCGGAAAACCGCCGGCCCCGGCGGTGCGACCGCGGCGCTACCGCCGCGGTCATAATATGCCAGGAAGCACCGCCAGCCTGTTGACGGTGCTTCCATCGAAACAGCCCTGGCGGTCTTGGACCGCCAGGGTTGTAATGACCCCCAATGTGTTTTGTAAAGGCTTATAATTGTAGTCAGAGCTGACTACACTATAATGTACTCAAACATAATTTTTTTTTCACTTTTAAGGGCCCCTGTTCTCCCATTCAGAACCTGCCACAACATTGACTTTGGCTCCTGCCACTCCACCAAAACATGGATCGGCACCACACAGCACATGGATGCCAATGACGGGTAAGTGAAATGTCTGATCTTTTAGTTTTGGGTCTAACCTCCTTATTTGCTGCTGACAGAGTAGCTGTATGTCTTTTGTCAGACACTCCTATTTGCACCCTGTTCAATATGTAATTAAATTTTCAACTAAATTATATATTATCTGATAAAATTGCCTTTAGACTTGGCAATGTAAGGAAAGTACTATAGGACATCTGTAGCCTTTGTCTTGCAGGAGAGTAATGTCTGTGGCTCTCAGAATGAGTACTTAAAAAACCTACCAGCATATTTTTGCTTGATTTAGGACGGCTTGCTACTCTATATATGTCTCTCAATCTCTTGTCAACATCTGTCATACAACTAGCCCTAGTGTCCAACTTGAAAGCATGATGACATCAAGGGGCATCCTGGCAGCCGCTACTATGTCATTTACTATCTATTGGTCATGTAGGATTGAGAACCTGTTATCTGATTTTAACTTCGTTATTTCATCATTAGCCCTTTCAAAAACCTATTTGTAACAGTTTGTTTATTATGTAAAATGTTAAAAGTCTCTTTATTGGTGTTAATTGTTTTCCTTTCTTACATGTATCTCTAATCTGTCATCATTAGTGGTCATGATTACTTTTATAGATGGACAATACATAGAACATAATTCTTAACTCTATAGTTGCTGGGTCAGGTGATAGCTTGGCAGCACCAACTCTAAGGGCACAGGTTCAGCAGCTGACTCCTCTGGGTTATCCTGAAATCAAATATCTGTGGTTTGAGATGGTGACCTGACATTGTTCAGATATAATAATATTTTGCATTCACCAACCATTAATTGCATATGTTTCTTTATGTTTTAATGGTACTAATGTTTTTATGTGTTACGGAAAATTGTCAATTAAACTGCTGTGTCAGAATTGTACTTCATGTACTTCATCTTTTACATCTTCTTCTTCCATTCACTGGGAGCATTGCTGTAGAGGATGATACTGAGCCACCTACGAGAGGAAGACAGCGGGCAATCCAAGGAGAGAATCCAATCTCCCATCAAGCAACTATCTCAACAGCCAAAACTGCTTGATAAGAAGATGAGGAGGAGCAGGAGTTGGTCAAGAAGGAGGATCTGGATGAGGAGGGGGACATAGCTGCCCAAACAGAAAATCTCCAGAAGGCTACTTCATGGCTTGGCGCAGTCTTTCTCCAAAGTAATTTCTGAGAATTGTTAGCAGGGGCGTAGCTTCAAGGGGAATGCTTGGGGTGTGATAGCACCACATAAATGCATTCTTGTCTTGGTTATTGGGTCTGGTGGGCCTGAGTCAGGTCACCTATGGCTGTGTCATTTTCTCTTATGGGCCAAGAACAAAAGACAAAACTGTGACCTTTGATGTAAAACAGAAGACAGAGGGAAATGGATATATACATCAGGTGGCTGAGTTCCAAAATATGAAACCAGGTAACCAGGAATCAATACAGGCTTCCCTCCTGTCCAAATTATGTAATCATAGGCAAACATTTTATTTCGCAGAGCCTTCTTTTTCATTATTATCACAAATGGGAGCACTTTTGAATACTTGAGTTCAAGATGTGCACTGCACAGGCACCTCTTAAGTTTGATTTAATAGACTATTGTGGTGCTGCTTCTATAATACAAATCTAGGCCATGTTTAGGGTCTACATGACTACTGACTTGACTCTTAGTTCACTAATGACATTGTAGTTGGGAGGCAAGCCATTAATGTGTCTAAGTTCATGTTTAAAAACTTCACTTTTAATAAATGTCTGTCTGTGTAGTGATATAACCTGAAGTATTGAGGTGAAACTCCTCTGTATGTTGAAAAATACACTTTTTGAATTTTGAAGAATGTGTAAAATAATTTTGCACTATGTTTGTTGATATAAATGCCAAATCTTTTCATGGCTTAGCCCATGCACGGACTCCTAGAGCTAATGCGAACTCTTGGCTCAGCTCTTGCCCGGCTTGTCCTATTAATTTGCTAGTGTACCTACCTATGGGGCAGTCAGTCCTTTGATAAAATGATTTGTAAAAGGCAAGGACTGGAAACATGGAGCCCTGCATACATGCACTGATGTACATGCACTGATTTGATGACTGTAACATTAAGGTTTCTCATTGCAGACGTGAAAAAGAGTGCATACAGTGGAAATACATTAAAAATAAATGATTCCATGCCAGGGACTCCAGGCCGCTGTGTCGTACATGACCATAATCATGAGTTCCCAGGACATCTACCAAGCCCAAATGCATTCTTTGCTTAGTATTTGGGCCTGGGTTTCAGATTTGCATCTGCTAAGTCTGTGTTATTTTTCCTTGTTGTTCTCATTTCACTATGAGCCTTTACTGCTTCCCAACAAGACCTTGCACCACTTTATAGCATCAAAGATACCTACCATTAAGGAACTTCCAGATTTAACAGCATCATTGGGATTATGGTGAAAATAAATCCTACACCTGTATCACACACCACAGTCTTACTCTCCCAACACTCCATTGAGGGCTATGTTTCTTGAACCAGTGTTGGAAGGTGGGTCATTAGTTGTGTGGTCTGCACAAGTAATGGATCCGTACTTGAACACCAGTGGGAACAAAACACCCCATTGTAGCATTTGATTCTCACAAGGCAGCATTGCAGAGCAGTCCGAGGCACGGAATGAGAGATGGCTGATTGATGCAAGGGCCTGCTCAAGCAGCTGGACAGAGCAGTAATTGACCCTAATCCTGCGCTGAGCCAGAGAAAGATGTCATTCTTTGATGACCCAAACGTTGTGCAACTATACCTTGTTAACCTACTGCATTGTTCTTTTCATACAGGTTCCAGTTGCATTGGTGTGACTCTGGTCTCTGTGGACCCTAGTGAACCGGAGTTACGCTCTTAGCCATCCTATTCCATTGACATTTATTGGAGTGTCCTTACAGTAAAAAGACAGTTAAGCACACTGACGTTGACATTCAAGTTAGTGTCCCTACAGTGAGAAGACAGTAAGCACACTGACTATCCCTCACATGTGTACACCCATCTCATGAGGACTACTCCAGGTCACCGACCACTCGGCATAGTCAGGCTACCTAAGTTCAGGTTTTGGGCTGCGCAAGCCAGATATCCTCCCTGTGAAGCGCTCAAACAGGGGCACATGCGTGTGCACAAGTGATCACATGTAACCAGCCTGGGGCCTCCTACTCTTGCTGTGCCACTGGCAGTAAACATGCGCAGTCCATTTTACCATGAGTTTACTGTGGGTGAGTCCCCAACTATGAGGCTCCCTCACAGTAAAAGGTGAAAAACCAAGTGATCAAAAACTAAAAAATCAGGGCAGACCAGATAGTAAGAATTGTCCTCTCACAACCAAAACACAATATCGGGGCACTGAACAGCTGCAGAATCACAATGCTGTTGATTTATATGCAGCTGGAGAGCTGTTAAGGTTTACCAATCTTAACAATGTGTATGGCCAAAAGGTAGGTCTTTTTACCCTTTTAGAGGAATGGCAGGGAAGTCAAATGATGAACGGTAATGTCACACAGTTATAATAGAAATGGTGCACAGCCATACACTAAATACCATCTTAATGCGGGGGCAGGGCCGCAAAGCCATCACATAGTTATACAGAGCACTACTGCCATCCTAAATGAGAACCTTGACACTCTCAAATCTAGGTGGATATAGGACTTGGGCCTAAAATGCACTGGTGTAGAGCCAAAATTGTGAAATGCATTACATAAGTATCCAGAAATCCCAAACTCAGGCTTCAACAGTTTCACTACTTGTATGGATCATACTTGACTCCCAATCAACTACGCTTATAGACTCAGAGAGTGAGAATGCAGAGCGCCTGATCCGAGGAAGGGCTTGCTTACTTCTTTTATATGAGCCGATCCTGCCGCACACCATGAGCATTTGGACTTCATTGACAGATACACTTGAGCTAACAACAGGCAGGACGGTACCCTCTGGATTCCAAATATTGCCATTTGAACCTGTATTCTTCACTGTTGAATGGGAAAGTGACCGCTAGATTCTTAGACCTAACCTTTACTTTGAATGAAAAGTGCACACCTACAACTTAAAAATCGTACACACTCTGGCGTAGTTGAACATGGTAACACACTGGACAGAGCTTGAACTGTCAATATTGTGACTAGATAATTGCAGGGGTTAGGCACCTATTAGCATTACCAGCAATGAGAGGGACACAGCCAAATTCTGTGAGGAGTCTACCTCAGTTGATTCTTGGGTGATGTGATGAAGACTCTGCATCCCATAGTCTGCTGTGCTGCACTGCAGCAACATTATTACTCACCTTCCTTTGGGATTCAGTTTTGTTTGCTGTTAGTGGATTTTATATCTTCCGACTACCAGCATACAGAGGACCTGCTCTCCCTACACAGTAACTCACCTGAATTCTATACTGAAAGTTGTTTATTATAATTACATCCTGAAAACTGTATTCAAGGAATTTTTTACTCTTCACAAATGGGGGCGTAATTCCCGCAGCTGTGGTCCTGGAAACTGCATCCAGGTCCCATCAGTGTGGCCTATTTGAATCTGATACAGGCCCCCATCTTGTGGAAGTACAACTCTGGCTTGCTAGGTCGGAGAAGATGATGTAACATGGGCTAGTTGAGGCTGCTCCAGTGCCCGGGGACGGCGATGGGGCTGACGGGGTGGGGCTATATATGTGTCCTGGCCCCCACCTGAAATAGGAAGCTGACTGGAGCATTACGGCCTTGGTGGCGCACCTGCTGGTGAGGGATGTCGTTCCCCTTGGGACCGACTCTTGCATCACTGGGAGGGGGCACACAGTGAGCACATGGCAGAGCACTGCTTACTACTGGAGGAGAGACCTGGCTTCAGTGGCACTGCTCGGCACCCCTCATAAGCAGACTATTCAGTGCCCTCTACGGAGTGCAGGCTGGTGAGTGGATGGCCATCTTGAGGGGGGTGCTGTGCTGAGATAAAGCCCTGGAGGTCTGTAGCCCTCCCCCTGACTGTAGCATGGCAAGCGGAGACAGCAGCAGAAACTGGTAGTTCAGGAGAACCTGCATCTCCATGGTCATGTTCCCCTACAAACTTCCTTGTTGGAAAGCTGATTGACCAGATCAGAGCACAGTGGGGAGGTGGTAGACCTCTCACTCCCCCTATGCCCCACGTCGTTTTCAGCAGTGGTGCTATCTGTGGCAGCACTGAAGATCCCCCTACCCCTCACTGAGACTCTACATTAGGGGATAGCCTCACGTACAGAGGAATGCTTGACCCCTCCCCTGCATGGAGTAAGAAGTTAACTGGAACATTGTTGCCCTCTGTTGTGTTCTTTTTTCTACTTCTCACTGCCCCACTCACCTTGTTGGGCATTGTGGGTGTCCTGGGAAAGTGAATCCCTGCGGTGATCCTCAGCTTGGCTCTATAGCAAGTATACTCTCCCCTTCACCTGGGGATCTCTGGTCGCACTGCATCCTCGGATCTTCTGGCAGTCCAGGCACCCTGATTGTGAACCCTCTGCCCATGGAGCTCCTGCATTTGGATATTATGCATTGATACAAATCAGCCAAAGGCACACCACCTGGGTCCATCAAATACAACCCTGTAAACTAATTTTTGAATAAAGTCAATCTGGAGACGGCAGTGTGGCAGTGGGCACTGCACAAGTGCCCATCTCACAAGATTATATGGACCACTTTCTGCAAGATATCCATTCTGAAATATTCTCTTTTAGGACAGACTTTAAATCTGGCCTCCAAGACATTCGGCACAACATCACTGAGATGGGGGTGCATGTCCATGACCTGGGAGGTGCAGTTGATGTCCGTTCAGAGGATCAGGAGATGCTCTGGTGCAGGGTGATGACTCTCAAAGAACAAGAAATTGAAATACAAATGAAGCAGGAAGTCTTGGAAAATATAAGTCGCTGGAACAACATCTGCATCAGCGGTATGCCCAAAAGGATGGAGGGCAGTGAAATTATGGCTTTTACTGCTGAGCTATTGCAGACGATCAATGGAGATAAAGATGCCCCCCTCCTGGCCCGGGACAGGCCCCATTGTGTGGCTTTTGCACCAGGGCACACTGATCCGGTCCCTGACATCCTGACACAAGTACACTTCTTAACAGACAAAGAACTATCATGCAGGCTTCAAAGAGCAAGGCTGATCTAGTGTTCCATGGCTTTTTCAAGACATCTCCCCTGTCACACTGCACTGACGACAGGACTTGTCATCCAGTCCTTGACGGTGGCAAAGTATCTCCTGGAGCTACCGGCGGACCCTCAAGATCGAGACCTATCACCACCTGACTCGCCAACTAGTAAAGCACAGCGTCCTGTTTGAACCACAGTGTAGTCCCACTGCCCGGGCAACTGCTGCAAGGAAGCCACCTCCCAGGAGACTAAACATGACATTATTCAGCATCTCCATAATATGGGAAAGGGCTCCTTCCCACTCCCTTCCACTTCTGGCTCCATGTAACACTGAAACTCTCCTGTAATAATGCCTTCCTCAGGGGAGCTGGAAGTGAGGACAGCGTGGCCTTCATGGCTGAACTCCTGCAGACAATCCGAGGAGACCTGGAGGCTCCTCCCCTAGTTCTGGATCGGGCTCCTCCTGCAACCTAGGTGCTGAGATGCCCGAACACTGCCACTGACATTCTCATAAGGCTCCACTCCTCCACCGAGAAGGGGGCCACACTGCAAGCCACTAGGGAAAAAAGCAGTCTGGGTCTTCCAAGGCCACGTCCTATAACTCTTCCAGGATCTCTCCCCTGTCATAATACTCAAGAGGTGCGACTTCAGACCAATCACTAAGAAACTCCGGGACTTTAACATCTTCCTACCAATGGGGCCACCCTTCTGCTCTTCAGTTCCCTTGAAAAGGGAAGCAGTGTGCTTTACCTTTCTTGGCTGATGCTAAAAGGTTGCTGGACACCCCTGATGACTCTTCCAGTGGGGTCGCGTCACCTGCCCATGCATCTGCTGGAGAGGGGTGGTGCCCAGCCTGGCGAACACTACACCCTGGATGGCACGACCATTCCGTAGATGGGCAATAATATCTTGTTTGGCCTCTTGAAATGCAGGTACCTCGATCGGCTACATGCATTTCAAGCGGCCAAACAAGATATTATTGCCCATCTACAGAATACAGAAAAGGAATCATCCCTAAAAGCCTCCCCAACTCACCAACCACAGCTCCCTCGACAAGAGGGGACTTAAGACTTCCGCTTGACTAGACTTCATTCAGCCGTGGGCCTAGACCCTGGCTAATTCTGGTCACGGGGATCCATAGGGCCTGGTTGACTTTGCTAACATGATTGCCCACCCGCTTCATCTGGTGGTGCACTCTCTTCAGTTAGTCTGGCAAACATTCCTGATGGTCTGCCTGCTTTGATTCATCCTTTAGGAGGGTGACTCTGCGTTGGCCCAACCAGGACTTGAATGGAGCTTTTAGGCCCTGTAGGTCCTGTAGGCTTATTATTTGTTTCTTTCCTTGTTTCTTTCCTTGGCTTCCCATTTTCACTTGGTGAGTTGCCTTTCAGCAGGAGGCCTACCCTTCCCCTCTGGCTATTGCTGCACACTATCATACACTTGTGGCACAACATTAACAATGAGCAGTTCTTAATTTGTAAATAAAAACGTGCCGGTGCTCAAAGCCCTCCTCTTAAATATGCGGCTGCTGCAATTAAATGTGCGAGCACAGAATACTGAGGCAGCGTAATCCTGAAGCCTCTTCAATTCATTTAAAGCTACCCCCTGCCCCTTCAGCTCACTTTTGCAGTTTCTGCTTTCTCCATTGTGACGCTTTTTCGTTTTTCTCTTCCTACGTCTTTCCCGTGTGTACTTTGCTGCTCACAGTAAACGCTTGAGGCAGATAAAGAAGCACCAGCCCTCAAAAATAAGTGCTGGTGCTTTACACCGGATTCAACAAGCACAAATTAAGCACTGACACTCCCCAATCCGTACACCTTTGCTGATGCTCCGAACCCACCAACTAGCCCTCATATGGGAGGGGGACACGTTCCAGGAGCAACACTCAGTATATACCCTTCTAGGCACCTCCATGCACACGCCTGACAGCACAACAGCTATATCCACTTGGGTAGGCTACAACCTCTAAATTAGCTCTTAACATTCGGGACCTCGACTTGCCTAATAAGCGAAAGCAGGCCCGGCCTTACCTTCTTCAGCAAGACCTAGATGTCATCTTTGTCCAAGAGAAACACCTCCTGCAGGAGGATTGCCATCGCATGTCACATCCAAAATATCTACTTCGTTTTTGGGTGCAGGCCCCTACTAAGAAATTGGGGGTGGCCATTAAGGACAAGGCAGGTTTTTGCTGTACCACCATGAAAACTGTTTGGGACAAGGACAGCCATGATCTGAAACTGACCATCCAAATGGGCTTACACTCACTAAGCCTTCCTAACATTAACACACCCAATAAGGAGCAGGATTTGTACCTCAGGGGCCTTCTATGGGAACAGCTGAAGAATGAGAAAGGTGATCTTGTGGTGGGTGGTGACTTAAACCTGGTGAGGGACCCAAGGTTGATTGTACTACTGCATCCATCCAGGACACAGGGGCGATGTCTGTTGCACTTAAGCATGACCTTACTGATCTGGGGTTCGTAAACCTGTGGCACCACAGACATCCTGATACACAATATTATTCTTTTTACTTGCATGTACATGCCTCATACTCCCTCATTGACTATATTTTCTCACCCATACTCTGCTACGTGACCTGGAAACTATAGCCATCTTAGACATTTCCATCTCAATCCACGGCCATGTGGAACTAGTATGGGCTCAGGGTGGTGGCACGTGACGCGCTCCACCAATCTGGAGGTTTACCACACAGTTACTCAGAGACCCAGTTGATGTTGCTGAGATCCAAAAGGGGATCACAGATTTCTTCAAACTTAATGATCTCCCGGATGTATCAGCCCACACACTTTGGGATGGCTTCAAGGCCACGATCATGGGGGTTTCTCCTCAATGGCTATTGCACATGTGAGGGAATCTCATTTGCTGGAGACAGGCCTGGAAGCTGAGATCAAAGCTATTGAGCACCTTGATCAATCCGCTCCCTCCAGGAGCAATAAGCAACAGCTAGCAATACTGTGGGGTCAGCTGAGGACACACATGACCAACAAGGCTAAACTGTCCCTCATGGCTCCTAAAGCAGAGGTATTATGAAGGAGAGGATAAGATTAGTACCCTGCTCGCCCATAAACTGCATCAACAGCAGACCAGGGCTCATATAGCGAAGATCCAGACAGGTGAGATGACCTGGGCAACTACTGAACGGGCAAAGCAACATGTGCTCCACAGCTTCTACCAAGCCCTTTGCTCCAGAGACAACACCCCTCACGATCTAATAGATCCTTACCTGAGCACCTGTGACTGGGATCCCTTGACCCAGGGCATGCAGAATTCTTTGACACCCCTATTACCTTAGCAGGGCTGCGCCTTGCTCTGCAGGGGCTTCAGATCAGCAAGATTTCAGGCTCACATGGGCTTCCTGCCACCTTCTACAGAGTATTCCTCCCCTTCCTCCAAGATCACGAACTGGCACTATCCAACTTGCTTACTTTTGACATGGGCCTTACTCCCACTATGGTGGCAGTTGAGATTGCCCTCATATCTAAGCCAGGCAAAGACCCCGCCCTCTATTCTCCTTCCCGTCCTATAGCTATACTGAATACAGACACCAAGATCTTCACAAAGATCTTTGCGAATCAGCTGCACAGTACCTACCCAGCCTCATAGACCCCAACCAGATGCGCTTTACCTGTAATTGGCAAGGCATTGATAATATCCACTGTATCTTGCATATGGGGGAGAAATCCCAGCATCACAATATTCCCTCTTGTCTTCTCTTGCTTGTTGTAGAGAAGGCATTCAACAGGGTCAGCTGGACATTACTTTGAGTGGTCCTCCATAAAACTGACCTGGGCATGGTAAACAGGATCATGACCACCTATGTCTCCACAACTGCCCATTTTTTGGGTCAATGGTCAGCACTCATGCCCGATTCATCTGGCCAGAGACACTCAGCAGAGGTGTCCTTTTTCACCCCTGCTGTTCGCCCTGGAGGTGGAACCTCTGGCCATCACCATCTGGCAGATGCCATCTAGAGTGGGCATCCCTTTTGGTGGGCGCCTCACAAAATAAGTCTCTTCACAGATGGTCTCCTGCTAATTCTCACCCAGCCTGCTACATCCCTCTCTGAGGTGATGCAGATCCTCACAGCTTTCAAGCAGGTCTCTGGTTTTAAAGTAAACCTGACCAAATCAAAAGCCTTAAATCTTACCATACCTAAGCAGGACCTCTACGCTCTGCAGCCCCTAGCCCCCTGTCAATGGGCCTCACAAGCCTTTAGATCCCTTTAGATCTTTAGGTCTTCAGTTGAAACCTACCCTGACAACTTGGATGCAAGCTAATTGGCCAGAATATCAAAAGTCCATTCTGGAGGACTTCCGTTGGTCAATACCACTGCACATATCCTGGTTGGGTCAGCTTAACATCATTAGAATGACCGTCTTTACAAGAATCCTTTATCTTTTCCAAACGTTGCCTGCCCCATCCCCTGTGATGACATAGTAGGCCTTCAGGGAGACATGCGTGCTTTCTCTGAGGGGGTAGGTGCCCTAGGCTCTCAAACCCTGTACTGATGCTCCCCAGGGACAGGGGGGACTAGCCTACACTACCCTCCCCAAATATTATTGGGCGGCCATCTCCCCTACATTTCTGAATAGGCAGCCATGACAGCCCAAAGCATTGGTTCCACATGTCTTGGGATGTGGCTTGTAACCCCATATGGGACCTAGCCAGGCTCCCCAAACACGCCACACCAAGAAGTGCATATATTGCTACCCCCATGATGACTATCCTCGGGATCTGGGCTAGGCTATCGCTTAGAAGAGGCTTTACCACATCCCTCTCTCCAAACACACCACTTACTCACAACCCAGACTTTACCCTTTGAAGCCACACACTTTTAAACTGGGAGGGGTGGGTAAATGCTGTACCCTGTGGGACTTATTTGAGAGCGAGACCATCAAAACATTCAAGCAATGCAAGGCAGACTTCAATGTCTCTGAAACGGCTTGACTATAATACTGCCAGTTGTGCCACTGAGCACCCTTCTAATCTACACTGAGTTTTGCAGGCTGTTACCCACTTTGAGAAACGGGTTAACGTGTATGATGGCATAAGAGGCTTGATATCATGTCCATACCAAGTACTCCAATTCACTGTGCAGCTGCAGCCCCACATGTATCGAGTGCAATGGCAGGATGATACTGCTGAGGGAATCTCACAAAAGCAATGGGAAACACTCTGGCCCAACATTCTCAAAACCTATAGGAGCATGAACAGCACGAGACAGCTTACAAAATTAAGATGCGGTGGTACTACATGCCCACTTACTCTGCTGCTACTGACTTATGCTGGTGCTGCCACACAGTCCCCAGTGACTTTTGCCATATTTGGTGGTCATGCTCTCTAATCACTACCTATTGGAAGAAAGTCCTAGGTCGTATCAAAGGCTCTATGGGTTTTCCCCTTCCTGAATCTTGCACCACAGTCATTCAGGGCATCCCACCCCTTGAATTGGAGGCGATGACACACAGTGACTGGTGACTCATTAGTCTCATGCTAGGTGCTACAAATTAGCTCAGAGCACTTCACTTTCAGAAACGCACTACTTCACCCATCGCCCAATGGTTCACACACCTTTGGTATGTCATGGGCATGGAACTTTTGTCCCATAAGGTGGCACACACTAAAGCTAAATGTGCCTACATTTGGCAACCATTGATTGACTATTTTGCCCACATGGAATATTCCTTCTTCACACCGCCGTGGCTCAGAGCCCTCCCACATGGTACAGAATTCACTGCAATAGTGAAACAGATTTAGTGCTGCTGGTATCCTGTTCCCCTTGTACTTTATCCATCCCTCCTCCCTTCCCTTCCCCTCCTCTCCCATGGCCACGGGGTCCCCTGCCTAGACATTCTCCTAGTTCGGTAGTCATGAGAGCCACACCTTTAACCTACACTGTTTCCATTATTCAGGTTTTACTGTTTATTTCCACTCCCTCTTAGAGACATGACAAGCCTCCTCATTCGCAAAGCCCCTTAGTTGGGCACTCTGTGCTTACACCGGCTTGAATAAACCTATGTCTATTGCATTAAGCGGCTGATTGCTGTTGTGGCATGACAATGTATGATAATGCGGTGGGCATTTTCTAATAAAGCATGGGTCACATGTTGTATGATATCCTGACTTGTGAAAAGCTTCAATAAATAGATTGCAAGCCTACAAAAAATAAATTGGCACCAGGGGTGGGCTCCCTGTGGCCATTTGAGGCAGGGGAGAGGGCCATGCAGCCCCCTCCCCTGTAAACAAATGTAAGCCATGTGGTGAGCTCCCCAGGTCCTCTGGTGGATAGGGGAGGGGGCCCAGACAACCCTACTCCCCTTCATAACCATAGCCCTTGAAGAAGGCTCCCCAGGGATTATAGGTATTAAATGCGGTCCAGCAGCTAATTTTCTAACCTGCTCCCAGGAGAGCCTTTCTAGATTGCTACATTTTGTGCCATTTATTTTTCATTTTGGCCCCGGGATGGTCCATCTGTTCCCCCCAAGGGCCTAGGGGGGTAGGCTATCCCTATCTAGATCTCTTATATTATTGTTTTTACATTCAAGACAGGGGACTAAGGGGGTCATTCCAACCCTGGCGGTCATCGACCGCCAGGGTGGAGGACCACGGAAGCACCGCCAACAGGCTGGCGGTGCTTCCCTGCCCATTCTGACCGCGGCGGTAAAGCCGCGGTCAGAAAAGGGGATCCGGCGGTTTCCCGACGGATTTCCCCTGTCTGGGCTGAATCTCCATGGCGGCGCTGCAAGCAGCACCACCATGGAGATTCCGACCCCCTTCCCGCCACCCTGTTTCTGGCGGTTTTTACCGCCAGGAACAGGACGGCGGGAACGGGTGTCGTGGGGCCCATGGGGGCCCCTGCACTGCCCATGCCACTGGCATGGGCAGTGCAGGGGCCCCCTAACAGGGCCCCAGCATGATTTTCACTGTCTGCTTAGCAGACAGTGAAAATCGCGACGGGTGCAACTGCACCCGTCGCACCCCTGCAACACCGCCTTTCCTGCTGGGCCGGCGGGCGCTCCTTTGGCGGGCACCCGCCGGCCCAGCGGGAAAGCCAGAATGGCCTCCGCGGTCTTTTGACCGCGGAGCGGCCATATGGCGGTGACTGCATGGCGGGCGGCGGTAGGGGTGACAGCAACATTTTTGTCATGTTGCTGTCAGTCAATCAGAGCACTCTCTCTCGCCTGAGTTGACTCCTGCGGGAGTGAGATGGTGCATGGTCCAGGGGTAATAAAGCTCCCTGGGACAATCAGAATGCTCTATTTGTGCTTCTGAGAGAGTCCCTCAAGACTCTTAGGAGCCCAACTGGCCAGATATACAATTATGTTTTTCACCTCAACAGATAAACGTATTTCTACCAAATCACAAAAAGCACAATCTGTAGATCAAGATCTAGCTTCCTGCCAAATTTGGTGTAACACCGTTCACCAGTTGTGCTGTAGCCCTTCTTAAGGAACTCTATGGAAAAGGTGTGTGGATTTTGCATTTTGAGACCCCTCTTTTTTCTTGGCCCCCGCTCGACAGATCACTACGAAGCACTCTTTCAGAAAGTTTTGTGGAGATTCATCAAACGGTGCCCAATTTGTTAGCAACACAAAAAATGCTTTCCAATTGAAGTACCTAACTATAACTATTCAGTGGCAACCACCACTAAGCCTGGAGCGACTTAGAAGAGAAAAAGCAGCACAGTCAGGTGCAGTTTGAATCCTTTTATTCATTTTTTACAAAATTGTGCGAGTAGTGTCAGCCAGAAACACACAGGGGGTCATTACAACCCTGGCGGACGGTGTTAAAGTGGCGGTAAGGCTGCCAACAGGCCGGCGGTAAAAGTTTTGCAATTACGACTGTGGCGGAAACCGCCAACAAAGACAGCCACTTTAACACTCAGACCGCCACGGCGGTAAAGACCAACAGCTTGGCGGTCACCGCCAACAGACAGGCGGGAGACAATGTACCGCCCACACTATTATGACAGGCCAATCCGCCACCTTTTCCGGGGCGGATACAACGCGGATAAAAACACAGCGGAAATAAGCATTTTGAATGAAAAACGCTCACCTCTACACACTCCACGAGGAAGCAGGACAGCATGGAGCTGGAACTTCAAATTCTTCCAGCGCTAGTCTTCCTGCTCTTCTACGAGGATTACCAACGCCGGTGGCGAAGAGCACGATGAGTACTGCACCTACGACACAGGGGAGGGGGGAGGCAAAAAACAGGGGCACACACACTCAACACCCCAACCCCCACCCCGACCCTCAACCACTACAGCACACACACCAATGCTTATCTATACATCACAGTAACACCCCCCAACCCCACCAGAAGAATGCAAAGACAAAAGGAAATTAGTGTAACTATTGTAATATATACAAAATCAGTAAGCAAAAATATACATATATATATATATACACTATAAACAAAATATACACCACGATTATTAGTGTAGGTTGTGCATCATTCATAGTCCGTGGACGACTGGGCCCAAAATGCATGGGCGAGGCCCACACAAGATACCTGAACATGACGGAGAGAACACTGCTGGGGCATCAGATAGAAATACAACAGGCACCTCAGGGGGAAGGGAAGGGGGGGCACCTCAGCCGGATGAGTGCACGACGCAAGATCCACAAGGGGGCTCCATGCCCATTGATCAATCCTGGGGAGTGAAAAGCCACAGTCTCACAAGTCTCTACAGTGGTTGGTTTGCCCACTGTACCATCCTGGGGAGTGCAAAGCCACAGTCTCACAAGTCTCTAAAGTGGTTGGTTTGCCCACTGTACCATCCTGGGGAGTGCAAAGCCACAGTCTCACAAGTCTCTACAGTGGTTGGTTTGCCCACTGTACCATCCTGGGGAGTGCAAAGCCACAGTCTCTCAAGTCTCTACAGTGGGTGGTTTGTCCACTGTACCATCCTGGGGAGTGCAAAGCCACAGTCTCACAAGTCTCTACAGTGGTAGGTTTGCCCACTGTACCATCCTGGGGAGTGCAAAGCCACAGTCTCTCAAGTGGATGACAGTCTCCACTGGTTCTGGAGGGGGACTGGTGCCCAGAGTGCTTCATCCTGTGCAGGACAGATGGAGTGGATGCATGTCTCCACTGGTTCTGGAGGGGGACTGGTGCCCAGAGTGCAGCACTCACCCCGTGACGGTCCAAGTTGCGTCACTGCCCCTGCCACAAATGGGCTAGCGGTGTTTTCCATGGCGGTCTTTGCCCTGTTCAGCGGTGCTTGCCCTGTTCAGCGGTGCTTTAGTTGCCAGTTTCTGACCTGTTCAGCGGTTCTTGAGTTGGCAGTTTCTGACCTGTTCAGCGGTGCATGCCATGGCGGTCTTTGCCCTGTTCAGCGGTCCTTGCCCTGTTCAGCGGTGCTTGCCATGGGGGTCTTTGCCCTGTTCAGCGGTCCTTGCCCTGTTCAGCGGTCATTGCCCTGTTCAGCGGTGCTTGCCATGGCGGTCTTTGCCCTGTTCAGCGGTCCTTGCCCCGTTCAGCGGTGCTTGCCCTGTTCAGCGGTGCTTGAGTTGGCAGTTTCTGACCTGTTCAGCGGTCCTTGCCCTGTTCAGCGGTCCTTGCCCTGTTCAGCGGTGTTTGCCATGGCGGTCTTTGCCCTGTTCACTGGTCCTTGCCCCGTTCAGCGGTGCTTGCCCTGTTCAGCGGTGCTTGAGTTGGCAGTTTCTGACCTGCTCAGCGGTCCTTGCCCTGTTCAGGGGTCCTTGCCCTGTTCAGCGGTGCTTGCCATGGCGGTCTTTGCCCTGTTCAGTGGTCCTTGCCTTGTTCAGCGGTCCTTGCCCTGTTCAGCGGTGCTTGAGTTGGCAGTTTCTGACCTGTTCAGAGGTCCTTGCCCTGTTCAGCGGTCCTTGCCCTGTTCAGCGGTGCTTGCCATGGCGGTCTTTGCCCTGTTCAGCGGTGCTTGCCCTGTTCAGCGGTGCTTGCCATGGCGGTCTTTGCCCTGTTCAGCGGTCCTTGCCCCGTTCAGCGGTGCTTGCCCTGTTCAGCGGTGCTTGAGTTGGCAGTTTCTGACCTGTTCAGCTGTCCTTGCCCTGTTCAGCGGTGCTTGCCATGGCGGTCTTTGCCCTGTTCAGCGGTCCTTGCCCCATTCAGCGGTGCTTGCCCTGTTCAGCGGTGCTTGATTTGGCAGTTTCTGACCTGTTCAACGGTCCTTGCCCTGTTCAGCGGTCCTTGCCCTGTTCAGCGGTGCTTGAGTTGGTAGTTTCTGACCTGTTCAGCGGTCCTTGCCCTGTTCAGCGGTGCTTGCCATGGCGGTCATTGCCCTGTTCAGAGGTCCTTGCCCCGTTCAGCGGTGCTTGCCCTGTCCAGCGGTGCTTGAGGTGGCAGTTTCTGACCTGTTCAGCGGTCCTTGCCCTGTTCAGCAGTCCTTGCCCTCTTCAGCGGTGCTTGAGTTGGCAGTTTCTGACCTGTTCAGCGGTCCTTGCCCTGTTCAGCGGTCCTTGCCCCGTTCAGCAGTGCTTGCCATGGCAGTCTTTGCCCTGTTCAGCGGTGCTTGCCCTGTTCAGCGGTGCTTGCCATGGCAGTCTTTGCCCTGTTCAGCAGTCCTTGCCCCGTTCAGCGGTGCTTGCCCTGTTCAGCGGTGCTTGCCATGGCGGTCTTTGCCCTGTTCAGCGGTCCTTGCCCCGTTCAGCGGTGCTTGCCATGGCGGTCCGTCATTGCCCAGCTGGCCTGTGGCTGGCAGTCCTTCATGGGTCAGCTGGGCTGTGGCTTGCAGGGCCCTCCTGGGCAGTGACGATGGGGCTGGCGGTGTCCTCTTCCTTTGGCAGTGACGATGGGGCTGGCGGTGGCCTCCTCCTGGGCAGTGACGACGGGGCTGGCGGTGTCCTCCTGGCCGGCGGGGATGATGGCAGTCTTCTCCGCCGTGCTGCTCCTCCCAGACTTTGCAGGTTTCCTCTGCCCCTTCCCCACCTTGGGAGGAGTCACAGCTGAGTCCACACTCCCCCCGGGACCCCTGTGACCCCTGTGAGTGGCTTGGCTGGCTGGAGTCTTCCCCCTCTCCCGCCGGGCACTGTCCAACTTCTGGTGCTTCACAAGGGGGGGGGACTGGCTGTGCTGTGGCTCCGTGCCACACTGGCTGCCCTGGTGGCCGGTGCTCTCCACATACCTGTAAAAACAGGCACCACTGGTCCCAGAGATTTTTTGGCTGAGGTGCTAGTACGGGACCTATGAGTTGAAGGGCGGGGTGGTGGGAAATAGGTCAAGGTTGGACAGGAAAAGTTTTTTGGACACACTGGGACAGGTAGCTGGAGGGGGTTTGGGAGTGGAGGAAGATGTGGTGGTTGTAGGAGGTGTAAGTTTTGTGGATTTGCGTGCAGGTGCATGCGCTGGAGGCTGTCGTGAGGTGGATGGCTGTTGGGTGGGTGTGTGCCTGCGTTTGTGTATCTTTGGAGGGGGCGTCACAGACACACTGGGGGAGGACACAGGGGACGTGTAAATGGTAGTGGGGGTGGTGAGTGCACGTGAGCGGGGTGTGGTGGTGGGTGTGCCGGTGCGGGACATAGTGGCTGTAGTGGTAGTGCATGCAGGTGTGTGTGTAGACGAGACTGGGAGGGAGGAGGGAGACGAGGAGGAGGGGGACACAGTGGAGGCAGTGGATGTTGGTGTGTCTGTATGTGTGTGATGCTTGCGTGAGTGACTGTGGGATGTGTGGTGCTTATGTTTGCCTGAGCTTCCCTTGTGTGGTGAGGTGTGTGCAGGCTGGTCTGATGGTGTGCTTGGGAGGTACAGGGGTTTGGGTCTGGGTGGAGGAAGTTGGAGGGGGGAGGCTAGATACAGGGACAATGGCTGCCATCAGTGCTGAGGCCAGAGTTTGAAGGGTTCGATGAAGGGCACCCTGACCAGAATGAATGCCCTCCAGGAATGCATTTGTGTGTTGCAACTCCCTTTCTACACCCTGGATGGCATTCAAAATGGTAGACTGCCCAAAAGTGAGGGACCTGAGGAGGTCAATGGCCTCCTCACTGAGGGCAGCAGAGGTGACAGGGGCGAAGGTGATGCCCACCCTCCTGGGTGAGCGGGCACGGGGCAAAGGCTGAGGGGCTGCTGGGAGGGCAGTGCTGGTAGGGAGCTCCCATCGGAGGACGAGTCCGTGTCGCTGGTTGCTGATCCTGTGACCGCCGTGTTGCTCCCCTCGCCCTCCGTCCCACTGGTGTATTCTGAGTCCGTAGTGTGGGCCTCTGTGCCCATGTGGGATGCAGCTCCCTCGTGCTCCGGTGCCACTCGACCTCCGCCTGATGATGCTAATGCACACAAGAACAGGGAGACCACAAAAAAAGGGGGGGGGAAACAGTAGAAAGACAGGTTGAGTGCATGGCTTACAGCTACCGTTGGCGGACAATACAGACACAGCAGCCCCCTGCACTACGTCGCGCTGTTGGCCTCTACAGTGCAATTCCTGGGAAATGGCCTACAAGGCTATGGACGACATCTGCACACATAGCTGATCCTGGGGCATGAATAGCAGTACTTTGCACTCTACAGAGGTGGGGCGGGGGGGCCACAGGGCCATGCCTTATGAATGGGCCTAGCCTACGGAACTCGCCCTGGCCTAGGGGAACCCACAGCCCTCCTCCCCCACCCAGACACCTTCACTGCGCGCAAAGTCAGCTGAATGATAGTGTACTCACCCCCTTGTGTCTGCTGTGTTGCCCTCAAGCGCCCATCCAACTCAGAGTTGGCCACCGCCAGGATCCGGAACATCAGGGGGGTCATGGTTCGACGGGCAGCCCTCCTATGTTGGGAGGCCATCCCCACCTGAGCCTCCGCCGTCTTCTTGCTCCAGCGGCGAATGTCCTCCCATCTCTTCCGGCAGTGGGTGCTCCGTCTGTGGTGGACCCCCAGGGTCCGGACGTCCTTGGCGATGGCATGCCAAATATCCTTCTTCTGGTGGGCGCTGACCTACATGAAATGTACAGGGAAAGAAGAGAAGTCATTAACAACTGCACCGTCAAAGTGAGTGGCCCCCATCCCTACCCTTGCCATGTGGCACATGCATTCACCGTCTTTCATGCACTCAGAACTATGCCCCCTTCCTTCTTACAACCAGCCCTCTCCACACAGGCATAGCCCATACAACATGCTCCCTGTGTACTTACCTGTTGGTCTGGAGGACCGTAGAGTAGCGTGTACTGGGGGAGGACCCCCTCGACGAGCTTCTCCAACTCCTCTGCAGTGAAGGCAGGGGCCCTTTCCCCAGACGCACGAGCCATTGTCTCTTCCAGACCGAGGTCACAGCAGCACTTGCAGTGTAGGTCCTCTCCTGTCGAAGATCAGGTATCGAGTGATTATACAGTTAGAAAATGGCGGTCACGTACGCGGCGGTCACGTCCGAGGTTACAGCAGCACTTGCAGTGTAGGTCCTCTCCTGTCGAAGATCAGGTATCGAGTGATTATACAGTTAGAAAATGGCGGTCACGTCCGCGGCGGTGCGTACCATCACCGCCGGCGTATATCGTCATTGGCTCCTGGGACCCATAGGGTCCAATGTTAACCAATGCAGCATTGCGCCGCGGTCTTCGACCGCCTACCGCAACGGTGTACAACGCCAGCGCAGTTACCTCACATCCCATTGTCCCGCTTTAGAGGTCAGGCAGCTGCCATTTCAGGGGCCCACATGGCCTAATTACCAACTGCGTCACACATACCTAGGCCTACTCTCAACGCACATATGGGCCACATTTTGTGTATGATTGGTGTTCTGTGTGGACTGTGGGTACATACCTTTGAGTTGTTTGACTCTGTGGTCGCTCTTGTCCTTCATAGGCACCATCCGCTGGGACATGTGAGGAGATGGCGGAATCCTCCGGTGTACCGACCGCTGGTGGACCTGTCGACAATGGAGGAAAGACATTTGATCATCACCTACAGGTTTGACCGTGCCACAATCTAGGAACTGTGTAGCCAGTTGGAGCCAGACCTGATGTCAGCAATCCGCCATCCCACAGGAATCCCTCCTAAAGTGCAGGTGCTATCAGTGCTCCATTTCCTTGCAAGTGTGTGTTTTCAAACAACAGTGGCCATAGCATCAGGGATGTCCCAGCCTATGTTTTCCAACATGTTGTCCAGAGTGTTGTCTGCCCTTCTGAAACACATGCGGAGCTACATCGTTTTTCCTCAGGTGGAGGATTTGCCTACAGTGAAAGGTGACTTTTATGCCCTTGGACATATCCCCAACATCATAGGTGCCATTGATGGGACCCATGTGGCTTTGGTCCCCCCTCCACAGGAGTGAACAGGTGTACAGAAACCCGAAGAGTTATCATTCCATGAATGTACAGATGGTATGTTTGGCAGACCAGTACATCTCCCATGTGAATGCCATGTTCCCTGGCTCAGTGCATGACGCCTACATCCTGCGGAATAGCAGCATCCCTTATGCGATGGGTCTACTACAGAGGCACCGGGTGTGGCTATTAGGGGACTCTGGTTACCCCAACCTGTCATGGCTACTGACCCCAGTGAGGAATCCCAGGACCAGGGCAGAGGAACGCTACAATGAGGCCCATGGGCGGACTAGGAGGGTGATCGAACGCACCTTCGGCCTCCTGAAGGCGAGGTTCAGGTGCCTCCATATGACAGGTGGATCCCTATTCTACTCACCAAAGAAGGTGTGTCAGATCATCGTGGCCTGCTGTATGCTTCATAATTTGGCTTTGCGACGACAGGTGCCTTTTCTGCAGGAGGATGGTCCAGATGGCGGTGTTGTGGCAGCTGTGGAGCCTGTGGACAGTGATGAGGAGGAAGCAAAGGAAGAAGACATTGACAACAGGGACTCAGTCATCCAGCAATATTTCCAGTGAAACACAGGTGAGAATACATTTGTGCCTACTACATGTACTTTTACACTTCTACCTCTATCCTGTCTGTCGATTTCACACAGTGTATGGTCATTGAGTTGTCACTTTCCCTTACAGTTTCACAGGTGTGGGTCCCAACGTGTGTCATCTGCTTAGATTCCTCATGGACTAGAGCTGTGTGACATAGGTATGTTGACATTACTAATTCCTGGAAATTTTGTCACTGTAATTGCAAATACACTATTTCAAGATCACAGACAGACTCCAGATCTTGGTGCTTTAGGTGTGTTTATTTAAAAGCAAAATATTGGAGGGGGAAGTTAAATGGTGAGGGGTGATGGTGGAGGAGTGTCCATGGCAGAGTCCAGTCTATTTGTCTCATAGGTGCATTGCCCATATGGGCATAGGAAGTGGAGCTGGGGCAGTTGCAATATGGACAGGGTGACAAAGTGGGACAGTTGGTTGACAATCAGGGTGGTCTCATTTCTTGGCGGGGTCTTGGCATCGTGCTCTGTCTTGTTCCTGGATCTCAGGGACCGCTTTGTAGGGTGGTTCTCCATCTGCAAGGGGTGGGGGGCTGGTGTTGTGGTCCTGTGGCGGTTCCTCCTGTCCACTAGCGCCGGCGGAGGTGGTGGGCAGTTCATCGCCCATGCTAGTGTCAGGGGCCCCTTGGAGTGCCAAAGTGTCCCTCCTGGTGTTTAGTATTTCCTTCAGCACCCCTACGATGGTGCCCAGGGCGGAGTTGATGGTTCTGAGTTCCTCCCTGAACCCCAGATACTGTTCCTCCTGCATGCGCTAGGTCTCCTAAAACTTGGCCAGGACCGTTGCCATCGTTTCCTGGGAGTGGTGGTATGCTCCCATGATGGAGGAGAGGGCCTCGTGGAGAGTGGATTCCCTTGGCCTGTCCGCCCCCTGTCGCACAGCAGCACTTCCAGTTCCCCTGTGTTCCTGGGCCTCCGTCCCCTGGACCGTGTGCCCACTGCCACTGCCCCCAGGTCCCTGTTGTTGTTGGGGTGGTGGGTTATCCTGGGTTCCCTGTAGTGGTGGACACACAGCTGATTGACGTGTCCTGGGTACGGAGGTATGGGCCCGCTGGGTGGGTGCTGTGCTGGTGTTACCAGAGGGTGGAAGGTCTGTGGTGGCCTGTGCCTGTGCGAGGGGAACCGACTGTCCCGAGGCCCACGATGGTCCGGGCTAGTCATCTGGATCCAGTTGGACAGAGCTGCTGTCATCACTGTGGGCCTCTTCTGTGGGTGGGGTGGAGATGTCTGGACACTCCTGTCTGGTGATGTTGGGTAGTGGTCCTGCAGGGGTGTAAAAGCTTAATTATTGCATCTGTGTGTATCATGGTGGGCAATGGGTGGGTGACCGGTGTACCCCAGTGCTTGCATTCCTATATGGGGACTTGTGTGATGATGGTTTAGGGGGTTGTATGGGTATGTGCAGTGGGCATGCTTTAGTGATGGGTGTCCATGCATTGGGGTTGCATGCAGGGCTTGGTGTTGGGATGGGTGGTTTGTGATAGTGGGGTATATGTGAGTTGGTGGAGTGCTGAGGGTGAGGGTACGGGTAGGAGTGTGTGATGGCATGCAGGAAGGGTGGGGGATATATTAGTAAAGCTTTGACTTACCAGAGTCCATTCCTCCACCGACTCCTGCGAGGCCCTCAGGATGCAGAATCGCCAAGACCTACTCCTCCCATGTTGTTAGTTGTGGGTGGGGAGGTGGGGTTCTGCCGCCAGTCCGCTGAACCGCAAGATGGTGTCTTGAGACCATGGAACGCACCTTCCCCCATAGGTCGTTCCACCTCTTCCTGATGTCGTCCCGATTTCTTGGGTGTTGTCCCACTGCGTTGACCCTGTCGACTATTCTTCTCCATAGCTCCATCTTCCTTGCAATTAAGGTGTGCTGCACCTGTGCTCCAAATAGCTGTGGCTCTACCCGGACGATTTCCTCCACCATGACCCTGAGCTCCGCCTCCGAGTACCTGGGGTGTCTTTGCCGTGCCATGGGGTGGTGTAGGTGATGTGTGGGGTGGTGTGTGTGGTGATAAGTGTGGTGATATGTAGTGGTATGTGGTGTTTTATGCGTGGAAGTTGTGTGGGTGATGGTGTTGAGTGCCTGTGGCTGCTAGTTTGTGGATGGTGGTGTCTCTCTCTGGCCTTCTTTCAGAATTTTTTGTCATGGGGGTTTGTGGGTGATGTGGGTGTGTGTTTTATATTGTATTGGGTGTGTGGGAGTGGTGTGTGTATGTGTATCAGGTGTGTGTATTTCGAATTGTCCAATGTGGCGGTGTTTTGTATGTGTGTGTGTATTTTGAACGCAGTGGTGTGTACCGCCAATGGAATACTGCGGTTGAAAGACCGCCGCGTGGATTCGTGGGTCGTGATAGTGTTGGCGTATTTCTGTTGGCGTGACGGTGGAGGATTTGTTTTCGCCAGTTTATCACTGACCTTTGGTGTGGCGGACTTGTGTGGGTGTCTGAATTTTGTTGGATTTCGAGATGTGGGTCATAATAGCTGTGGCGGGATTCCGCAGCCGCTGCGGTATGTTGGCGGTCTTCTGCACGGCGGTAAGCGGCTTTTACCGCCAATGTTGTAATGAGGGCCATAGTGACACATTTCAGCTTTAGCCTTCAACTGCCCATGAAACTGAGTAAGTGCAAGTGTGTTAAAAAGAGTTTGACCGACCCTCCTATTAATAGACATAGACAACACATCAGAGCTTGGTTAGTATTATGTGTTGCTTCTCTGTCTCGAGAGTGCATATAAAGCGACGTAACAGTGGCAAACATTAATGAGCTATCTGCATCGTAACGTCACACAAGCAACTGATGTCTCTAAAAGCTGATAACAGAGCAAATATTATTGCATTTAGTAACACCATTATGATTATCAGTAATAAATGGAACTGATTTTCAGTAGTTTAAATCATATTGCTCTTAAATCCTCAATAAATGCATTGTCATGAGTTTAGTTATATCGGTTCAGTCGGTTCAGAGGTTATGATCGCTGCTCCTCATGGGCTTGCCATGCCATAGTTAAAGTACTATTAAGTTTTCTTCTAGAGCAATAGTCATGTGCAAAATATTAATAAAGTAACCAGTGCCTACATAAGTCAATAACAGTATTTAATACTATCATGTTCATGAATACCATACTGTCATCTTTGTGACTACCCAAAGTATTTTCAAATGTCAAACAGATGCCCATAAGAGGAAGAGTGCCTTTAACACCCCCTGTTAAGCATTAATGAAATCCACAGATGTAAGAGGGTGACTGGTGCCTATATAATCCAGTAACAGTATTGATGATATTGCACTTAAGAACATAACTCCATCTGCACAAATATAAGGAAGTGACTAGTGCCTATGTAAAGCATTGTCAGTGCTAGTAGTATTGCCCCTAATAAAATGATTCTATCTGACTATGACATTGACATCTGTCAAACAGATGCTCGTAGCAAAGTTGTGATAAAGCAACTGGTGCTGACGTTGTCCTGTAACAGTACTGAGGATGTTATAATTAATAACATAGATCAAAGTACTCTTAAGTCATCATATAAAGCGATAGTGGAATGTACAATTCTAATAAAGTGGCGAGTACCTACATAAGCAATCCTGATAATTTTGCACTTAATAATATGATTACCACTACCCATAATTTTCATGTGTCAAAACGATGCTCATGAAAATTTAAGTGCTCCTAAACCAACATGTAAAACAGTCATGTAATACTCAATCCTGATAGAATGACTGATGCCTACCAACACGAATGACAATCCTAATATTTTTACACTCAATAGTCTAATTATCATTGTCCATGAACTCCTAAAAAGTGCTCATAACAGTGCAAATACTCCCAGATCTTCATACTGACCAAATTCAAAGAGATTCAATTAACATAGTTCCTAAGGATCACAGAAATATGAAAAGGTGCACAGTTCTAGTAATACTTATTTATGTGACAATTCTCCTTTTTTTAGACTCCTGCTGACTTTGAACACTTGTAATGTAGCCAAGTTAATACCTTCATGGACCTTAACATCCTTCTTACCAAAAAGAAAAATCTGTTGGCAGAACTCATTCTCATCAGAAGAACATTTATACCAAAATACTTTTAGGGTGATTCATTCTACTCCCAAAAATGGACACATGTTTTGACCCATCTTAAGGGTAACAGTAATCCTTTCAAGATCAACAGCTATACCCCATTTTTTTGTTGTGTATAAACCAGAGGAGGGATAGAAATTTGAGAGTCCTAAACAACCTCTAGAAACATAAATCATCTACTTTTTTAAAGATCTCTTTTATTGGGTTTTCATAACAAGGTTAGGTTAGTTATAGTGAGTTATAACAATTAGTGCACTCACAGCTATCGATGCAGAGTTATAACATGGCACATCAGATGGGCGATCTCATGCAGGTCTATGGTGTATAAGTCGTCTCATGGGCTTCCTGTCTACACAAAGTGGAACAGGGGTAGATAAAATAAGCTGCTGAGTGATTTACCATAGGAACTGGGGTGGGAATCAAAGGGGGAGGTAGTGGTAGAACTTGGGAGTGGGGGTGCAAATTGGTACAATACACCTAGGGCCATATGCACAAACACATTTTCCTATTGACACAGAATGGAAAAAACCCTTTGCTACATCTGGCCCCTAGTGTGCTAAAGTAGGGGCACAATGATTGTGTGGGTAGGTTGAATACGCCACTGCTGAACAAGCAGGAGGGGATGGGAGGTCAGTTTATGACCTACGGGAGTAAGGTGTGTGTCGCGATGGGGCAAGTTCACTAGCTGTGCATTGCAGGAACTGTGATAGAAGTGTGGCCCACTGTGGAGAGACAGGCCGTTTACGGAAGCCCCATATTTCCTCATATTGGAGGGTGTCTTCCTCCACAGCTCCCCATTTCTGTACCGCTCCATGCCAGGCAGTCAGACAGGGAGGCATTGGAGAGAGCCAATGCATGAAAAGTGTGTGCTTAGCGAGGAAAAGGTAAATCGGGTGCTTATCTTGTGTTGTTGACAATGTTTCAAAATGCCAGGTGAGCATGCCTCACAAGTGTGGATATCAGCGAGTTCTGTGACATGTCGCAGTGTTTCGTGTACTGCCTGCCAGTAATGGTGGAGAGCTGGCAGGACCATGTCATATGTTGCAAATCTGCACCTGGGGATCGGCAGCGTGAGCACTGCACCTCTGCAAGAGGGGAAAATGCAATTGACCTAGGCTGGAGTGAGGTATGCACAGTGTAGCATGAAGAATTGTAGGTTTTTGAAGCAGGAGTTGCGAGACACCTGTTGTGGCTATTCGAGGGCAGTTCCCATTCTTTGTCGTGTAATGGACGCCCACATTTCTCCTTCCATGTGTGTCAGAGAGGTCTAAGGATGGCATGGTTTGCATGTGGATGGCTTTGTATAGCCAGGTAATAAGGTGGCAGCCAGGACCCATCGTTAGAATTGTTTGTAATACTGGGTGAGGTGTGGGGTCTGTTTCTGTCACATTCCAGGCAGCATGGAATGTATGAACGAGTTGTCAGTAGGCAAGGAATTGTGCAGGTGGGATGCCATAATCTGAGTTCAGTTGGTCAAAGGAGAGGAACTGACTGTTTTGGAAAAGGTCACCGGCTATAGTGATCAAGTGCTCTATCCAGGGGGCCAGCTCACTGTGTGTATGGTATCCGTTGAACCTCAGGAGGCCTGCTAGTGGCATCACAGGTGCATACGCATGTGTGTCTGGAGCTATGCATGTGCGAGCCACAACCACTTGTAAGGACGGTGGGGGGGTGGAGGCATCAGGAGAATAAGACAGTGGATCACCAGAGAAGACATTATGCTGCCTGTGTTGCAAGCCTCCCCAACATGCCTACCGTCTGCCCATCGGGAAAGCCATTGTAGCTGTGCCCCTAAATAATGAGCTTCTAATGATGTGGCGACTACCCCTCCATGATCTATCGGAAGCTGGAGCTTAGGAAGGGCCAAGCAACAACTCCCATTGCCCCAGATTAAGTTACCTGCCAGTAAGTCACGCTTGTTAAAGATTTGTAGTTGTAATAGTATTAATATAGCGCTTACGACCCCTGACGAGGCGTCAAAGCGTTTTTCGGCGAGTAGCACGCTACTCCGGAACCCAAGAGGAATTAGTGGTAGATTAGTATACGGAAACATGAGTACAGTTTTAGTATTATTATGAGTTAATCTGAGCAGAGGATATGTGTGACGGGCTGGACGCTGTTCGCCCGTACTCGGACTTCACTTGTGCTGACACTGCCACCGGTGGGCCTAGGCAGCCCAGTTTACCGCCCGTGATTGGCTGGATGTTTGTAAACGGCGGGATGTCAGGAAGTTAAAATCGCCGCTGTCGAAGTTTTCGGCGTGCGGGGTTTATGAGGAAGGAGTCGGAGGCGATTGAGGAGCAGGGAGATCCCATCAAACCAAGGAGACGGATGACAACCATACGGATATCGGGAGCAGAGGACGGAGCCAAAGGAGTCCAAGGAGGCAGGCGGAGCACTCGTATCTTTGCAGTGACGGTGGGGAACGGACATCAGCCATCCTGAAGCCCAGAGACCGGGAGGACGAGCTGCTGCAGCCCGCCACGCTTCTGGAGAAGCGTGGCAGTACAGGTGCGTGGGATCACAAGTCTGAACCTGAATAACAGCGGAGAGAGAGAGAGAGAGAGAGTCGAACGAGGGCACAACCGAGCACTATAAAAGGGGGGTGGGGAAGGAGTGCAGGGAAGGGGGTGGGAGAACAGCTGAAAACTTCACTTACCACTAACCACGTAAACAATAAGAGTGTATACCACCGAAGTCATCACGCACAGGATCACGAGCACTATAAAAGGGGGGGGGAAGAAAAAGTCAATAAAACCATAGAAAGAAAGGAGGTTAAAGATAAAAGAAACACTGAAATGACTAATATCAGTAATAGAAAGTGAGGAGAAAAGTATAAGGAATTTGAAACTTACCATACGGTCATAATACCCAGTCCACTTACCACTTCTGTTCTCTTCTTTCTGCATGTACCTCCCGGGGAAATCCCTAAAGAAGTGGAGCAGAGAAGAGGAGAGTGAAAACTTGAATACCAACAAACCCTCACCACCTTCTATCCAGCAATTAATGATCAGAAAAGACGTACCTGCACTTGCTTCATCCATATAATTCCAATAAAACCTCTTTGTTTTTACACTTGGACCCCTGTCGGAGTGATTCCTTCCCTACCATCCCGTCACAAGTGGTGTCAGAAGCGGGATCTGAAGGAAACCGCCACCATGGAGGAAAAACCCACAATAGCTGATGTTGTCGCCCAGTTGCCTGAAGGGCAACGGCATCTCCAAATGATATGGGAGCAACAGATGAAAGAAGCCAAAGAAGAAAGGGAGGCGTTGCAGACCGCACTTAAAAGCCAGGCAACAATTATGGCCAATAATCAGCTGGTTCATGAAACCGCATTAGGTAAGCTCAGTGATACCATCGCCCATACTAAAGTACATCCTACGGTGCCCAGTAGTGTGTTACAAAAGTATCAGGAGTGTGACGATCCGGACTCTTTTTTCACAAACTTTGAAAGAGTGGCCAGCACTGCTAACTGGCCTGAGGACAAATGGGGTCAATATATCGCCCCCTGCTCACTGGACAATTACAAACCACGTACCAAGCCGTTAATCCAAGTGGGAACCTGCCTTATAAAGACCTTAAAAAGACGATTCTAGAACGAGTAGGCTTAGATCCTGAAAGTTATCTTACTAAGTTTAGACAGACGAAATGGCAGCATCAAGAGAACCCCCGCACCTTATATTACCGAGTTCAACATGCTGCCGGGAGATGGTTACAACCCACGGAAAACACAAAAGACGATATGTTTAATGTCATAGTATTAGAAAAGTATTTGGATGCTTTACCACCCACCACCAGGAACTGGGTAAGACAACATCCCGGGTTAACAAATGACACTGCGGTAGATCTTGCCTGCGCTTATCATAGAGGTGCAGACTTCCGGGCTACCACAAGTCAGGTTCCCCTCCCCCCTATGCGGCCAACCACATCAAGAAATAGTCTCCAGCGACCTGTAATAACACCTGGTATGGATAGATCATCCGCCACAGGTCCCGGGCTATCAGGAAACGCGGGCCCTGGACCCCAATGTTACAGTTGTTCAGAGTGGGGACATATTGCCCGTAATTGTCCGCATATAAAGGAAACCGAAGAACCCATAGAGATTGGGCTAACTAAGGGAAGGGTGTTCTGGTCTGGAGGAGACAAACCCAAATATATCCTTCCCATTGTCGTCAATAATGAGACAAGAACAGCCCTCATTGACTCCGGTTGTAGTCATAGCGTAATAAGAAGTAATCTAGTATCGTCAGACCAAATAGAAAAAGGACAACAAGTTCTAATCACATGTGTACATGGAGATCAGCGGTACTATCCCTTAGCTACAATAAAATTACAATGGAGAGAGCGGTCAGAGGACATCAGAGTTGGAGTACTCTCCAAACTAGAGGAAGACATAATCATTGGTACCGATTATGTGGATTTTTCCTCCTTATTGGAACGAGCAGGGCAAGAACACATGCTGACGTCTTGGTGGGCGGAAGCACCCGAAGGAGACATGCCAGAGGGAACAAGAAGAATTCGAGTTACCCTCAGTAAAAGACAAAAAAGAGAGCAAAGACACTCCTATTGGCAATCCCTCCCGTCCGATGAAGATTTTTCTCCATCTGGGAGAGTTTGTACGATTACAGGAGATTTCCGGCGGAATTCAGAACGAGGATCCCTCCTTGAAATATGCATGGCAACAGGCGCAGTCTGGGGACATACAAGGGGTAGGTCCCAGGTTCATAGTTCACAACCAATTACTGTATCGCAAACCCACACCCACCCGGGGAAACGACCTTCAGTTAGTGGTACCCAGAAGTCATCGGCAACAAGTATTACAACTTGCACATGGGGATAACAGGGAAGGACACTTGGGAAGGGAAAAAACTGAAGAGGCAGTACTTAGACGGTTTTATTGGCCCGGGGTTTATGGTGAAATACGTAGACATTGTGCGGAATGTCCCAAATGCCAGTTATACAACCCCTCTTCTCAAATTCCTGCCCCACTCCAACCCCTTCCGATTATTGATATCCCTTTTACACGAGTTGGGATGGATCTCATTGGCCCCCTCACCCCCTCCACGCGGGGTAGGCAATACATATTGGTGTTGGTAGACTATGCTACACGGTATCCAGAGGCCATAGCTCTTCCCAGTATACACACTAAAACCATTGCCCAAGCAATGATTGAATTTTTTTCGAGGGTGGGTTTCCCGAAAGAAATATTAACAGACCAAGGAACCCCATTTATGTCCCGACTGATGGCGGAAGTATGCCACTTATTAGGGGTCAAACAAATTCGCACCTCAGTCTACCATCCGCAAACTGACGGACTGGTAGAAAGATACAATAAAACTATTAAATCCCTCCTCTGAAAAAGTATATCAGACGCAGGCAAAGATTGGGAGAAAAAGTTACCGTTAGTCTTATATGCTATCCGTACACATGTACAGGCATCCCTAGGTCATAGCCCATTCGAATTACTGTTCGGCCGCCAACCTCGTACTTTGTTGGATATGTTAGCCGAACAATGGGAGGATACGGAAGAAGAAGTGAAAGATTTATTAACATATACCCGGGAGTTAAGAGAGAATTTACACACGGTTTGGGAAGAAGCCCATACTGCTTTGCGAGAGGCCCAGGAAAAACAGAAAAGACTATGGGGGTTATTCTAACTTTGGAGGAGTGTTAATCCGTCCCAAAAGTGACGGTAAAGTGACGGATATACCACCAGCCGTATTACGAGTTCCATAGGATATAATGGACTCGTAATACGGCTGGTGGTAAATCCGTCACTTTTCCGTCACTTTTGGGACGGATTAACACCTCCTCCAAAGTTAGAATAACCCCCTATATGATACCCGAAGCACAATACGAACCTTGACCATAGGGGACAAGGCACTGGTATTGCTTCCTAGCACAGAGTTATTGGCTTGATGGCAAGGGCCATTTGAAGTGACAGCTCAGATTAATCCCACCACGTACAAATTGGCCATACCCCAAGGAAGTGGCAGGGAACAGATTTATCACATTAACCTGCTTAAAAAATGGTTAGATCCTACAGAATACCATAACATTCGGTACATCAATACTGACATTAATGAAGACATTCCATACCCCACCCTAACCAAACCTGAACTCCCTAACCCATCCTTACCCTGGATCAATCCTGACCTTACTAGGTCTTATCACAACCACCTAACCCACCTAGTACGACACCATCATGATATCTTCTCCAAATATCCAGGAAGAACCCCTCTAGTCCAACATCCCATCCGCCTTAAAACCAATACGGTTCACCGCCAGAGACCATACCACATCCCTGAAGCCAAACAAATGATTATAGAAAAAGAAGTCAAAACCATGTTAGCTGCTGGGATTATAGAACCATCAACCAGCCCGTGGTGTTCGCCTGTAGTACTGGTACCTAAGCCAGATGGTAGTACCAGGTTTTGCGTAGACTATAGGGGAGTCAATAATGTAACCTATTTTGACGCATATCCTATGCCGAGAATTGATGAACTCATTGAGAGATTGGGTCAGGCCAAATACCTATCTACCTTAGATCTTACTAAGGGGTACTGGCAGATACCCCTAAGGAAAGAAGATAAAGAGAAAACCGCGTTTGCTACCCCTTCGGGATTGTACCACTTTACAGTCCTCCCTTTTGGGCTCCACGGAGCTCCTGCCACCTTCCAAAGACTCATGGACGAAATCTTACGACCTTTTAGACAATATGCCGCAGCCTATCTGGATGACATTGTTATCTATAGCAATTCCTGGGAAGAACATATGACCCATCTCAATACCATTTTACAGGCGTTACGAAATGCAAACTTAACTGCCAATCCTGAGAAATGCCGGCTAGGTCAAACGAGCATTAGATTTCTGGGTTACGTTGTAGGAGGTGGTAAGATCTTTCCCCAAGTCGAAAAGGTAGAAGCTATCTCCAATATGACGTTCCCTAAAAGAAAGAAAGATGTTCGGGCTTTTCTGGGATTGGTGGGGTATTATAGACGTTTCATTCCTCACTTCTCCACAGTAGCCGAACCCCTTACGGAATTGTTAAAGAAATCCTATCCCAACACCCTAGGGTCCCCTTCAGTGACTGCGTTACAAAGCTTTAACCGTCTTAAAGCTGCTCTTATCTCTGAACCAGTATTATGTTGTCCTGATTTCAAAAAACCCTTTTTGTTACACACTGATGCCTCCGACGTGGGCCTTGGGGCTGTATTGTCACAACCCCAAGAGGATGGGACATCCCACCCCATTCTCTACATCAGCCGGAAATTACTGCCCCGTGAAACACATTATCCGATTATTGAGAAAGAATGCCTGGCAATAAAGTGGGCTGTGGAATCCCTCCGATATTATCTATCTGGCAGATCCTTTACCCTCATTACTGATCACGCTCCTCTTACATGGCTCGCCCATAATAAGGACACTAACCCCCGCGTTCTCCAGTGGTTTCTTTCCCTACAGCCTTTTTCATTTCAAATTCAACATCTGCCCGGAAAACAAATGGTGACTGCGGATTTTCTCTCCCGCTACCCGATCTCTGAGCGGCTCGACAGGCCGCTCTCTAGGGGGAGTGTATGTGACGGGCTGGACGCTGTTCGCCCGTACTCGGACTTCACTTGTGCTGACACTGCCACCGGTGGGCCTAGGCAGCCCAGTTTACCACCCGTGATTGGCTGGATGTTTGTAAATGGCGGGATGTCAGGAAGTTAAAATCGCCGCTGTCGAAGTTTTCGGCGTGCGGGGTTTATGAGGAAGGAGTCGGAGGCGATCGAGGAGCAGGGAGATCCCATCAAACCAAGGAGACGGATGACAACCATACGGATATCAGGAGCAGAGGACGGAGCCAAAGGAGTCCAAGGAGGCAGGCGGAGCACTCGTATCTTGGCGGTGACGGTGGGGAACGGACATCAGCCATCCTGAAGCCCAGAGACCGGGAGGACGAGCTGCTGCAGCCCGCCACGCTTCTGGAGAAGCGTGGCAGTACAGGTGCGTGGGATCACGAGCCTGAACCTGAATAACAGCGGAGAGAGAGAGAGAGTCGAACGAGGGCACAACCGAGCACTATAAAAGGGGGGGGGGAAAGGAGTGCAGGGAAGGGGGTGGGAGAACAGCTGAAAACTTCACTTACCACTAACCACGTAAATAATAAGAGTGTATACCACCGAAGTCATCACGCACAGGATCACGAGCACTATAAAAGGGGGGGGAAGAAAAAGTAAATAAAACCATAGAAAGAAATGAGGTTAAAGATAAAAGAAACACTGAAATTACTAATATCAGTAATAGAAAGTGAGGAGAAAAGTATAAGGAATTTGATACTTACCATACGGTCATAATACCCCGTCCACTTACCACTTCTGTTCTCTTCTTTCTGCATGTACCTCCCAGGGAAATCCCTAAAGAAGTGGAGCAGAGAAGAGGAGAGTGAAAACTTGAATACTAACAAACCCTCACCACCTTCTATCCAGCAATTAATGATCAGAAAAGACGTACCTGCACTTGCTTCATCCATATAATTCCAATAAAACCTCTTTGTTTTTACACTTGGACCTCTGACGGAGTGATTCCTTCCCTACCATCCCGTCACAATATGTGAGTTTGTTAGTTGGACTGACTAGAATAATGGAGGGATAGAAGAGGGAAGAATCCAGAAGTGTTAATTGGGAGTTTATAGTAATGGGAGGAGGCTTGGAATGAGTAAAGCAGAGATGGAGGAGGGAAATGTCTGTGGAAAGGGTTAGGGAGATCATAGTGGCAGGAGGGGTTTTGGATGAGTCGAAGGTGAGAGGGAGAATTTAGTAGGGTTGTTGGGGAGATCATAGTAGTAAACTGAGTTTTTGGTGAGCTAGATGTGGAAAAGGAGGGAAGAGCTTAAGCAGGGTTATTTTGAGGATGAAAGTAGTAGAATGGGTTTGGGATGAGTCACAGTGGGGATGGAGGATAGATTTATAGAGACATGACATATGGTGATGGGTAGACAAAGTAAAGCTTACAAGAGTAAATTTATATCAGTTTTATTTATTTATAATTTTATTTACATGTATATACCTTATGTTATTAATTATTTTTATTTGTATTTAATGTATTTATTTATTTTTTATTATTATTTGTTACTTTAATTTACTTATTTATAATTTTAATTTTATTTATAGATTTTATTTTATTTATTTTTATTGAATTTTTCTCTAGTACAGTAGGACTAGAGTAATAAATAAAAAGATATGTAAATGCATAGTAAGGGAATATATGTGCAAGGAATATAATAATGGGTATAATAATATGAGAAGAAAAGTAGTATTGTATAAACACAGACTTTCAAGATTAGTAATATTTGAAGTTAATTTATAAGTGTACTTTTCTAACATTTATTTCTTCCTCAATTTTGGAATAGTGAAATGCTTATGATAATAAGGCATTTAATAGGTGTGATATAAAGAGGAGAGCAGGGATTCCAATGACCTATGAACATGTTATGCATAGAATAACATACACATATATATGTATGCACACACACACATACATACATACACACATGCATACACACACACATACACATATATAAGAAGGAGCGGGGAGGGTGTATGAGGAGGTTAGTGAAGTAATAGAGTAGGTGGGGCGGTATGATAATTTTTGCAAGCGCTATCTTGCCCAAATGGGGCAAGGGTAATGAATGCTAGAAATGCATTTGTGCTTTGATGTCCATCAGGGCCATCTGCAAGTTGCCTTAGTACATGTCTAATGGTGTGTGATAAAAATGGGAACCCAAAAAAAGGGCTGGACCCTGCCACTGGAAGAGAGTTGTGCCTAGGATTACCGAGTGGGACAGTTGATCAGGTTGGAGTGGGTATATTGTGGATTTATCCCAGTTTACCTGGAATACAGTGGCCTTAGCAAACTCATCTATGGTATTAACAATCGGAGAGAGGCCTAGGGTCACTTGCCGTATGTAGATGAGGAGGTCGTCGGCATACAATGAGACTACAAGTGTCCTGTCTCTAGAGGTATCCCCCAGTCCCTGCCCTCCTTCCAGAGACGTATCACAAAGGGCTCCAACGCAAGCCCAAAGAGTAGCGGGGAGATAGGTCTCCCTACTCACCTGGAGTGAGGTAGAGATGTGGTGCTTCAAGCAGACTAAGAAGGTCAGGTTGGTGTAAAGTAGTTGTGTGTATGCGAGTAAATGTGGTCCCATTCTGATCAGAGATAGGAAAGATAGTGCTATGATAAGGAATCAAGGGCCAGATCTACAACAATTCTGGATTGCGACTCGCAAATTGCGAGTCAGACCGACTCGCAATTTGCGACTCGCAATCCAGAATGTAGGATGGTTTCCCTGAGACCATTTGCGACCCCCTTGCGATGTGGCAGCACTCACAGGGATGGTGGCCTGCTGGAGACAGCAGACCACCATGTCTGTGACTGCTTTTTTTTTGTAATGCAGCCCACTTTCCTTAAAGGAAAACGAGATGCATTACAAAATGAAAAAATGAAACGTTTTCGTTTCATTTTTTCAGAGCAGGCAGTGGTCCATAGGGCAAGAACAGAGGAGAGAGCGTCCCAATAGTCCCCTTGGTAATATTGGGGGCATAGACACTGCCAAGTAATAGGGGGCGACCATCAAAGCATCCCTCCAATAACATATAGCAGTCCTTGGTGTCTATAGTGGTGTCCAAGACCTGATAACGGTCTCCTGGATAGACCCAGAGCAGTGTTTCACAGACATATGCAGAATAGGTAGTTGCATAACTTTGGCTTCTCCAAGGAATAAGTAATCATTGTACCTCAACTGTTGTGATGTGCGTCTCCTGTAGGAGAACTATGTGCACATTTTGTCTCTTAATCTAGGAGTATACTGTGTATCTCTTGAGAGCAGCATGCATACCCCTTATGTGTAATGTAAGGAGACGTAGTGTGTCATGGGAAGCCCGCATGAGGAGTGGGTAGTATTGAGAGCGCTGGGGGTAAGGAAGTCTGTGGTTCGTTCAGCAGCAGCCAATTATGTCCCAAAGTGCATGTATGTGGCAGGTGTTTTAGGGTTGCCACAGTTTTGATGGGTTGGTGAAACACTGTCAGGGGTATGGGTCAATAAAAACTAGTTAGATAACACAGGAAGGGCCTACCGCAACTACAGTACACCCAAAAAGAGCCAGTCTGAGAAAACTTTAAATAACTAGCTCAGATGTGGTGTTAATATAGGAGTGCCCTACTGAAGGTAGTGTATAGGTTCATGAAATCTGTGGATGGCCCTTGGAGCAGAGGGAAAGCAAAAATGAGTTGGAGGTGCATGTGTGGAGCAGGAGTGCAATATTATTGACAGACAGTACATTATGGTGGTCATTTTCTCATTATGATCATAGGAGAGTGTCTGTCATTTATTGAGGCATTCCAAGGTGGGACCGGATACCCTGTCCAGAGTCCTCTGACAAGATTGTGTCTTCATTTGATGTGAAGAGGTGGGGCCTGTTTCGTCATCAGTGTTGATATTGTGAGGCATGAGGTCCGCTGCTGCTCGTAAGGCACGCCATCTCTCCTCAATAATTTGTTCTAAATCCAGTTGTAGGGCTGCAGACATCGAATGAGTTCTTCCTGCTTGGGACTGGTTCCGTTTCTTGCTCTTAGACTTGGATATGGATTGAAGAGATTTTTTGTGGTCCAGTGCTGTAGCCCGTATTGCTGCTTTGTCCAGTCCCAGGCTTCCTTTTTCCTCACTAAAGAACAAGGTGGTGTTGTTTGCAATGATCTTGAGGCGAGCCAGGAATAAAAATGAATATAGGATTCTGTGCTGGTGTGTGGGAAAACAGGGCTGATTGCAAAGGCCCCTTAACTTTTTGACCACATTTTTCACTCTTTGCTGGGGTTTTTCTGACTCTGATGGTGCCCTGGGTACTGCTAACCAGTCCCAGGGCCTGTGCTCTGTGTAAAATGAGTATGCAAATTTTGCTAATTATAATTGGCTATGTCAACCTACCTATAAGTCCCTAGTATATGGTAGGGCATGTAGGTTTAGGGACCCCGGCATAGGTAGTGCACCCATATGTGCACTGCTGCGGTGCCCAGGGTCATTTTGAAGGCAGACCTGCCTAGCTGGCTGCTTTTAAATTAAAGTTACATGCAAATTTGGCATTAAAAGTACTTCCAAAGTCTTAAACTACCTTATTTTTGCAAGCAGGTAAGTCGGCTGCTCCGACAGGGGAGGGGGGTGGGGGGTGTTGTGTGTGTGACTGTTTTTGTATGCGTGCATGTGAGGCTTGTGGAATGCGTGTGTGCATGAATGGGTGTGAGTGTGTGTGTATGTTGTGTTGTGTGAATGTGTGTGTGCTAGGATGTATGTCAGTGTGTGTTGATGTGTGTGTGAATGAATGTATGTATGCGTGGGTGAATGTGTGTATGCGTGTGTATGTCTGTGCGTGTAGGTGTGTGTATATCGGGGGTCGGGTGGGGGAGGACTATAGGGAGGGGGGCGGGGATGACTCCTATCAGTGTCAGAGAAGGACGTCCCTGGTACTGATAGTGCCTACCGCCATAGTTTTCGTGGCTATAAGATTGCCACGAAAACCATGGCAGTAGGCGGGGTCATAATCCCGAGGATGGGACTGTGACGGCTGCCTGGCTGGAGACTGATGTTTCAACCCGGTGACTGTTACTGCCCTGGCGGACAGAGTGGTACATTGGCAGTTTGGCTTGAGACAAACCTACAATGTCATTTTTTGGGGGAAAGGCACCGCGAGCCTGTTGGGAGTACCTTTCTTCAAAATAACGCAGTCTGCCAGGGTCATAATGAGGGCCTAATTCTTTAAAAATTCATATCACCAGTTCCCCTTATCCGATTTTATTTGTTTTGATGTCATTTTAAAGATGTAAATATACTCTATGTTTATAAATTGGTGTTGGATTTTTATTGTGTTTTGTGTTTTACCTATTTACTGTTTTGTGATTTTTAAATGCTTTACACGCTAGTCTCCTAAGTTAAGTCTTGTCGCTCGTTGCGAAGCTGCCAAGGGTTGAGCTGGGTTTAATTTATTGATACCTAACTGGACCTAAGTGGAGGTTAGTGGCCTATTGTTCAGTGTGGGCACTTACCTGCCCTTACCAATAATCCACTTTCCAACATGATGTAAACAACATTTACCCTCTAGAAAGGAGAACCTTTGATGCTGGACTGCCTTGGTGTAGTCTGGGAAGAGTATGATAGTTTTATCTTCCACTCTGAGGGAGCCAGCCCAGTGAACGGCTTGGAGGTGGGCCTCCCGGTCCTTGACGTGGAGAGGTTTTGCCAACATGGGCTAGGTAGGGGCCCCCGGGAAGGGCCCACAGGCGGAAACATAGCGTGCTCTCTCCAGCATGAAAAATAAGGTAAGTTCACAGGCCAGAGTGAAGGATTTGAAGCAGGTTTTGAGGTATTGAGTGGGATCACGATCCTCGAACCCTACCGGCAAGCCTAGCATGTGGCTGTTACTCCTGCAGGAGTGGCCCTTAATTTCATCTGCCCTGTCCTTCCGGTGTCAGACTAGATCCCACAAGTCCTGTATGGTTCGTTGGTAGTCTTTCACTATAGGTTGGAGGGTAGTAATCTGTTTCTCACCCTCAGAGACCATATAGGTAAGATTACTGTGATCATCTCTAAGGGAACTAATGTCAGTGGCAATAGCGCTTAGATGTGAATTCATTGAAGCTCTTGAGTGCTCTATTGCTGTCAGCACCAGGTTCAGCTTGTCTGGTTGAGGTGCTGAAGGGATAGCATTTTCTGGGTGGGTGTCAGGTATGGCACTGGACAAGGGCTCAGGCTGGAGCCGAAGATGATGAGGACGTCATGACTGACCGGAGCCTGCAGATACTGTGGGTCATCAGGGAGGTTTGTCTCAGTGGCATAAAGTCCAGAAGGGTATTGAGTGTGTATTTTTAATGTGAAAGACCATAGCGGGTCTCAGAGGGGGCAGCAACAGGGAAAGTCTCTATGGTATAGAGTCAGGTTTGGTAGCAAAGAGCAGGTGGGTGCCATGTCACCGCTACCCACCTAACTTGATATGAGGTGTTCTGGTATCCCGCTGGTGTAGAAAACACAGGGATAAAATACAGGCTCCCAATGCAGGCCACCTCTCTCCCAACTAGAGCAATGCCTATGGAGCTTGCCTCCAAAGAGTATCCGCCAGGGATGTCCGGCTGTGCGCCTCAAGTATGGTGCTGATGCGGGGGGCCTTATCCGTGTGGCACCAGTGAGTCTGCAACATTGCGTCCATGACACATGGACACAGCCCCAGTGCTGCACAGTCAGTTGTTCTAGTAAGGGGTTGCCCCAGCCAAGTGATGTTGGTCCTCCCTGTACCCCATGTGCCTCAAGGGGGGGCTGCCAGTGCAGGCAGTTTGGATGTGTTGCCTTCTGTCCCTGGGGTAGAGTTGCAGCTGAGCTGTTGTGGAAAACAGCAAGTCAGCGGCAGGCTGGGGAGAGGAGTAGTCTGCTGCCAGAGAAATGTGTGGTGCCGGTAGGTTCAGGCCCACTACTGTCAGCATGAAGGGCTCGGAAGGGAGTCAGGGACGTGGGAGCAGGCCACAGGAACCAGTACAGTTCAATCAAGGAGGCAAGGTACATCCAGGAGGCAGAGGGGCACATAATCTCAGCTCACCTGGCGTGCCCCAGGGCTTCGGCAGACAGTAACGTCTATACATCCAATGGCACGTGGAGTATCCCCCCTCATGGTGGCTTCCACTTGGGCTCTGGTGCCACACCCTTGGAAGGGGGCTCCCAGAAAGGTTGTGTCATATGAGCCCAGCATGGGGGTCGGGCCTTAACATGGCCCATGCATCCTATCTCCTGGGTGGTCCCCTCATAAATCATCTAATGGTTGACATCACTATGCTAAACTTCATGCTTGTAGCTCAATAAAAAACATTTTTTTTAAACGTGTATGTTATAATCCAATACACAGTCTAATAATCAGTCAGAATACTCTCTACTGCAAAAAGACATGTAATTCTGCATCAGAGTTCAAGTTCCAGGGCAGATCCATATTCAGTATGATCCATCTTGACTCTGACTGTTGTAGTGCACATTCTTGATATCCAACCCTGAGAGCTTTCTTCACATGATGAATCCCATAATAACACAAACCGATACTCTTTCCTTCATGATTATGCCATATATGCTAAGCCATTGCATATACGTTTATCCTTCTTTTGAAAGGTGTGAAGATGTTGCAATATTTAAAAATTGAGTTTATTGATAATGCTCTCAATATATTGTTTGCCTCATCAACATAAACCACAAAAAAAGTTTCACAATTAATAGAATCATTTACCTGGAATTTCCTGCCACTTTGTGATTTAAATGTTGTTATTGCTCCATCCTATCTGACAGGCCTTACATTTCTGACAGCATCAAAATCCTTTTTGGTGCGCTGTAAGCCAAATAACTATCCTTTTAGGGGAAACTGTCATAAAGCTTTTAGTCAGATCTTGTCCTAAAGATCTTGTTTTACTAGGTGATAACTGGACGATCTGGTAGCACTTGTTTCACTGCCTCATCCATTTTAACCCAGTAAGGTTGTCCACTAGGTATCTGTATGGTAGTATTCTTGTACAGTAATATCACATGAAGTGAGGATTAGATAATATAACAATGAAATCTATAACCCCTTCTGTGCCCAGGACGTAATGGTTACGTCGTGAGGCACAGTGCTCGTGTGCCCAGGACGTAACCATTACATCCTGGGCACAGAGCCCAGAGGGAGTGCTAGCGCTCCCTCTGTGGGGTCCTCCCCCACCCCACCAAGGCAGGGATGGAAGGGGAAGCCCTTCCCCTTATACCACCAACCCCCCCGTGACGTCAGCGTGCGATCGCGCGCTGACAATCACAGAGGCCTCAGCTTCCAGCGCGATCGGAAGAGAAATGCAGTGCATTTCTCTTCTGATCATGTGGAGGAAGCCGGAGAGGCTTCAAAGGGAAGGAAAAGAATTTCCTTCCCTTTGAAGTCTCTCTGAGCGTATTAGCAGCTGGATTGAAAGCAATCCGGCTGCTAAAACGCCCACTAGACACCAGGGATTTATTTTTTCTAATGAAATTGCCATGAGGGAGCGACCCATTGGGCAAGGGTCGCTCCAAGGGGGGCATTTTTTTAAAGACCTTTTCTGCCCCCCCTGGGGGCAGATTGGCCGATTATTAGGCCGATCTGCCCCCAGGTGGGGCAGAAACTTCTAGGCACCAGGGAACATATATTTTTTTTTTGATTTTTTTTTAGAGTTGGGGAGCGACCCCTTAGGCAAATTTGTTTTAGGCCATTTCTGCCCCCCTGGGGGGCAGATCAGCCTATTCTAATTAGGCCGATCTGCCCCCAAGGGGGGCAGAAACCACTAGGCACCGCAGATTTTTGTTTTTTTTTGTTTTACAGATTGGGAGCGACCCCTTAGGCAAGAGTTGCTCCCCTGGAGGGGCAAATTGTATTTAGGCCATTTCTGCCCCAGATCGGCCGATTTTAGGTCAATCTGCTCCCAAGGGGGGCAAAAACCACTAGGCACCAGGGATCTTTTTTTTGTGCCAACGTCACGCAAGGGGAGCGACCCCGTAGGCAAGGGTCGCTCCCCGGGGGGGTGGGGGTGCAAGGGGTCAAATTTATTTTAGGCCATTTCTGCCCCCCTGGGGGCAGGTTCGCCTATTGTTATTAGGCCGATCTGCCCCCAGGGGGGGCAGAAACCTCTAGGCGCCAGGGCAATAAAAAAAATTAGTTTTTTTTTGTTTGTTTGTTTTTTTTAGAGATGGGGAGCGACCCATTAGGCAAGGGTCGCTCCTCTGGGGGGCAAATGGATTTTAGGTCAATCTGCCCCCAAGGGGGGCAGAAACAAGTAGGCACCGGGGATCTTTTTTTTTTGCGCCAATGTCACGCAGGGGGAGCAACCCAGTAGGCCAGGGTCGCTCCCCAGGGGGGTTAAGGGGCGGGGGCAAATTTGTTTTAGGCCATTTCTGCCCCCCTGGGGGCAGATCGGCCTATTGTTATTAGGCCGATCTGCCCCGGGGGGGCAGAAACTTCTAGGCGCCAGGGCTAATTTTTTTGTGTGTGTTTTTTTTTTTTGTTTGTTTGTTTTTTTAGAGATGGGGAACGACCCATTAGGCAAGGGTCGCTCCCCTGGGGGCAAATTGTATTTAGACCATTTCTGCCCCCCTTGGGGGGCAAATCGGCCGATTTTAGGTCAACTAGGCACCGGGGACCTTTTTTTTTGCACCAATGTCACGCAGGGGGAGCGACCCCGTAGGCAAGGGTCGCTCCCGCGGGGGTTGGGGGGCAAATTTATTTTAGTCCATTTCTGCCCCCCCTGGGGCCGGCTGAGCTAGAGGCCAAAATCCACAGGAAGGCACTTTGCAAAAAACACCTCTGTTTTCTGGGAAAAAATGTGATGTGTTCACATTGTGTTCTGGGCCATTTCCTTTCGTGGGCGCTAGGCCTACCCACACAAGTGAGGTACCATTTTTATCTGGAGACTTGGGGGAACGCTGGGTGGAAGGCAATTTGTGGCTCCTCTCAGATTCCAGAACTTTCTGTCACCGAAATGAGAGGAAAAAGTGTTTTTTTGGCCAAATTGTGAGGTTTGCAAAGGATTCTGGGTAACAGAACCTGGTCAGAGCCCCACAAGTCACCCCATCTTGGATTCCCCTAGGTGTCTAGTTTTCAAAAATGCGCTGGTTTGCTAGGTTTCTCCAGGTGCCGGCTGAGCTAGAGGCCAAAATCCACAGGTAGGCACTTTGTAAAAAACACCTCTGTTTTCTGTGAAAAAATGTGATGTGTCCACGTTGTGTTTTGAGCCATTTCCTTTCATGGGCGCTAGGCCTACCCACACAAGTGAGGTACCATTTTTATCGGAAGACTTGGGGGAACACAGAATAGCAAAACAAGTGTTATTGCCCCTTGTCTTTCTCTATATTTTTTCCTTCCAAATGTAAGGCAGTGTGTAAAAAAGACATCTATTTGAGAAATGCCCTGTAATTCACATGCTAGTATAGGCACCCTGGAATTCAGAGATGTGCAAATAACCACTGCTTCTCAACACCTTATCTTGTGGCCATTTTGGAAATACAAAGGTTTTCTTGATACCTATTTTTCACTTTTTATATTTCAGCAAATGAATTGCTGTATACCCGGTATAGAATAAAAACCCATTGCAAGTTGCAGCTCATTTATTGGCTCTGGGTACCTAGAGTTCTTGATGAACCTACAAGCCCTATATATCCCCGCAACCAGAAGAGTCCAGCTGACGTAACGGTATATTGCTTTCAAAAATCTGACATCGTAGGAAAAAGTTACAGAGTAAAATGTGGAGAAAAATGGCTGTTTTTTTCACCTCAATGTTTTTATTTCAGCTGTTATTTTCATTAGGAAACACTTGTAGGATGTACACAAATGACCCCTTGCTGAATTCAGAATTTTGTCTACTTTTCAGAAATGTTTAGCTTTCTGGGATCCAACATTGGTTTCTCACCCATTTTGGTCACTAACTGGAAGGAGGCTGAAAGCACAAAAAATAGTAAAAATGGGGTATGTCCCAGTAAAATGTCAAAATTGTATTGAAAAATTGGGTTTTCCAATTCAAGTCTGCCTGTTCTTGAAAGCTGGGAAGATGTTGATCTTGCCACTGCAAACCCTTTGTTGATGCCATTTTCAGGGAAAAAACCACAAGCTGCCTTTTGCAGCCCTTTTTCCCCAATAAATAAAAAAAAAAAATTCACTGTATTTTGGCTAATTTCTTGGTCTCCTTCAGGGGAACCCACAAAGTGTGGGTACCTCTAGAATCCCGAAGATGTTGGGAAAAAAGGACGCAAATTTGGCGTGGGTAGCTTATGTGAACAAAAAGTTATGAGGTTCTAAGCGCAAACTGCCCCAAATAGCCAAAAAAAGGCTCGGCACAGGAGGTGGAAAAGGCCTGGCAGCGAAGGGGATAAGTCTTGAACATTAGGTCGTCTTTAGGAACGAGAAATAGCCATGGACTATTGTAAGATGGCCGACATGTATTCATTCATTATGGGGTTGGTATGTTAGTCCATTGTTTGTGTTTATAATGTGGAAATAGGAAGTGAGTAGCTATTTAATTACATTGTAGAATGTGACGGCTGTAAACTGTGAGCAAGGAGCGTAGCCTCTGAAACACGTCAGGTCTTTTTGCTCGTTTTGCTGCTTATTAAATAAACAAGCTCGCACATACAGAGTCACAGCTCATTGTTTTGTTGCACCAAGGTTTCTCAGATGTGTCGGAAACGTTTTTGCTGGTGAGAGAGCGTAGCTTATATAATCTATATTAACATGAAATGTTTATGAACTAATGTATAATAATGTTGCATAGAAACTGTATTAACATGTTTTGTTAAACATGCACTTGAAATGTAACCACGGGGAGTGGCCGCCAATGTACACAAGGACTAATTAAAATGACTAATGTTTATGAATCATTGCATATAAATAGTTTTATACTAATTATTAATGATTATGTTATTAAAGTTTTGCTAATAAATCTTGTAGGCCTTAGTTAGCATGAGTTGAGGCCTAGCTGCTTGACTCTCACATTAAATGTATTTTTCCTAATGTGCAGTGTGCTGACTCGCTAAAGGACATGAACTCTTGTTTTTTCCAAAAGTTAGCAGCTGAATGTAACTATAGTAGATCCGTTCTCATGAAAATTCATATTGCTTGTAAAAATGTACTAGCTAAATGCAACAGTGTAGACTAATGTTAGATACAAGGTCGACCAAACCGGTACATGCAATGGAGCTACTGACCGAAGATGCGCAACGAATTACAAAAAGATGAAATCATACCGGACATTCTACCTCTGAAGACGTCAATCATATAGACCAATAAACTGCCTGAGAACTAATGCGGGGTGAAATATTTAATGACATAATGTGTTTTTTAATTGGTTAAAGATAGTGGGGTGCAACCTTTGTCCAACCAGATTTTAGGAGAATGTACAACGAAAAGGGGATAAAAACCCCTGTCACCAGGAAGTGAATTAGAATTAGGGAGTAGGAGACTAGGAGAGGGGGAGATGCTGATGCTATATTCTATGATCCAGAAACTTTGTCACTTTTATTAGTGACTGACTGACTTATCTAAAACCATACTTGTCCTTAGATTGCCCATTTACACTTTACCTCCTTATGAGGGAAGTGCCCCTTACTTACCCATGAGCTGAGTTCCTGATTGATGGCGAATCAACTGATGTCCTGAAGATGAAGCCCGAACCTGAGTGCTGACCCAAACTTGGAGGGTAACTATATGACAATGAAATTGTGATTGTCTGTTTTCTTTTCCTTTCTAGGTACCAACTGCTTTTCTTTTGACAGGAACCATAGTTAGATGTTTTCCAAATTGATGTTACGAAATTGTTTTGCATGAAGTCCAACATGCCAATGCTTATTTGAGGTTAGGTGAGGGGTTCACTAAACTGACGCAAACGGACAAATGACTGAACCTATGCTTTGTTGAACAATGTGATGATATACTCTGCTAATGATAGTTTATGTTCACGCCGTGCTATATTCTAATGTTTGTGATTCTTGCTTTGATGAAATCTTATCAGAGTTGCCATATCGTGACTTTCCTATTGTGTTTCTTGGTTTTGAGATTAATAAATCTGTTAGTAGTATTGTAACCAATAGGGAATAAAATCTCTAAAATTCATACTAAACTGGTGTGGTTATTCATGACTACAAGGCTATGGTGGTCTCTTGAGTTTGAATAATGTCTTTGACTAAAGTAGAGTGCATTGTTGTGATTAATATTGATGGCATTATTGACGTATTGATTGACATGCTGATTAGCTATCTCGTCCTAAGGTGTCTCTCAACAGGGTCAAAAGATTCATTGGCCTAAAACGAGTCCCAATGTGTAATAATTTATCATAAAGGGACGCGTTAACAGTTCTGGTAGCAGAGCGACGGTTTAGGCCCTTTAGGGCCCTAGGACAGAGAATTACTGTTTAGATTGTTTTTCTGAGATAATGCAAATTAGAGGTATGATGTGATTCTAAATTCCCCATGACTTTCCCGGGTTCTCGGAGCCTGCCCAAGTGAGTTGGGAATGTTCTCGCCGTTTTAGCATGTGTGGTGTAGAATTTGCGCTTGCTCAGCTTATGCATTTTGCAGGTGATTTGTGAAGTCTGTGTGTGTTTAGGCCAGGTAATGTTGTTTTAGTAGGAGTGTGCGTACTCCGCAGTACGAGAGTAGGGAAGTCGGCGTACTTCATATGAGTGTGGCGCTTTGTGCTAAAAAATTATCCACGTGGTTGGTTGATGATGTACGGACCCATCGCGGTCTAAGACTCCGGAGTATATTGACAAGTGTAGGAGACACTTGGGTTTATGTTGTAATTTGTGCGGTTTAATAGGTCAATCGGGTGTGGTTGACAAGTCGAGTTTGAGTCAAATTGTGTGGGTGAAACCTTCGATGGAGATTTGGCAAGTTCTATAGTGCACTAGAAAAAACCATTGACAATTTGAGAGTAGGATTTGCGGGTCAAATTCTGCTTGCGAGTCCTGGAACTGAGAAGGAGAGAGTAGCGGCCGAGGCTTCAAGTGAAATCTCTGTAAAGTTCTGAAGTGATTGTATAACCTTCCTGTAGTAAACCGACAAATTTGAGTTGTTGTTGTTGTTAAAGGTGCTTGCATTAATTTTGCATTAGTTTGGTGTGAATCCAGTGTGAGGAGGACAAGCCGCAAGACTGTCAGCTGCAGTGTGTGAGTGTGACGTCAGTGGTGCCGCACTGGGATAGGTCAGTTGCTGAGAGGGGTCGCGCACGGATTGGCAGCCATCTGTGAGAGGCAATAGGTTGAGAAGAGGTGGGTGAAGAGTGTCCTGGGAATTAAAGTCACTTCCTGATTAAATTCAAAACAAAAGTAAAAGACGCAAAAATGAATTTTCTTAAAGCTTTTAGGAGCGCTCTGAAAGGAGACGCATACATTATGGCGAGGGAGGGGGAACCTACACCGCCTGAGGGTACCCCAGCTTATATAGTAATGGAGGAAAAGGGATTTGCGCCTTGCCTATGGATGAAACAGTGGCGCAAATTAACAGAGGAGGGATGTTTGGTATTTCCGGAGCACGAAACGTTCAATACGAGAATTTTAGAGAATTTGAGGTGGATGTTGAGTGTGCAGAAACCACTTCCAAGGCCAGCTCAGTATGAGGCATTATCAGTTTGGGATTTAATGGCCATACGACAGAGACAGCAGAAATTTGAGAGGAGAATGAAAAGGGCAGAGAAGACTTTAGCTGAGGCCAGATGGGACAACAAGAGTAAAATGTGGAGAAGGGGAATAGTGGATGGACTCAAATTGTTTCCAGCAATAACACAAGAATACGAAACACAGGGAAAGAAAGCCACTTGTAAAACAGACAAGGGCTCTAATAAACTTAAAGAGACTAAGAGGTCTTGGGTAGACGAAGATGATTCAGATGATGAAGAGTTTCTTAATCAATTGTTGCATGACTGACCGCCACCTTATGCGATGGATGACAATGCCCCGAGCACTAGTGCGGGTCCTGGGAACCAGACGCAGGATAAGGACGTTACAAATACAGTGCAGACTAGTGATACGGTTTTGATACAGAATGGTAGCAGTGTACCCACTACGCCAGACATGCAGATACAGGTGAAACCTCCGCCGCCGATACAGAGGATTTATCCAGACGTCCCAGTACTAGAGACTACCACGAGTCTGATGGTGCCACCTGATCCGATATATACAAAGTCAAGGTTGGTGCAGATTGAGCCAACTCCGCAATTGGTGCCCCAGCCACAGCAACAGTTAATTCTGGGTTATAGTCCAGCAGCAGGGCCTCCGTTTGTACCTGCACCAGCTACAGTAAGTCAACATTTGGGAGTTACCGCTCCACGGAGTTTGGGACCAGGACAGACACCAGCTGCCATATCGCTACCTATCACAGTTGGTCCCCCGGTACCATTGTATGCACAGGGTAAGCCTGGTATGTGTGATCAGGGAGTTTTGACCCAAGAGGCAATAAGCAGAGGGTCCATAGGAACTCCCCAATTAATGGCACCAAGAGAGCAATCAGCTGAAGGACCCAGGTCCTTGTTAGACCTTAGTCCGACTGAAGCACCTTTAGAGGCAATGAGGCAAGCAGGGTTAGGTGTGCTGACCCCACAGACAATAAGTACAAGTGCCTCACAGTCACCGATGATGCATGCAGGGAATATTTCATTGTAAGGTTTTACTGTGCAACAGTTGAATGAGTGGTTAGAAAAGACCTATGCTTCACAAAATACTGCGGTAGCTGCAGAGAAGCCAGAAAGGGAAGAATACCTAAATTTTGTGAGACTGGGAGTAGAAGCCGTGGAACTAGTGGAAGGGACAATGGGGGTAAACAGATTAGAGTCATACACAGAAGCAGAATTGAGATATCTGTGCCCCAAAATCACTAAAGAAGTGGGTAAGCTACATCAGAGGTTAGCAAACTTGGCAGACAAATACAATATAGACATTGAGAATACTAAACATTTGAAAAGAAGCTACAGATTAGACTTTGACTCTAAGAATTTTAAACACATGAGGTCTGCCGGAATGAAAGCGCATCTTAAAGAAATACTGCACAGCGCGCAGATCGGGGGAGCATTAGAAAAGTGGGAAGGCAGATGGGCAAAGAAAAGAGATAAGGATAAAAGTGACAGTCCGGGATCAAGTCAGGCTAAAGCTTCACCAGATACGGGATCAGTAAAGATGTTACCAATGAGAGAAACAGCTGGAGGGGTTCTAGTCCATGTACCGTGGTCTAGGGGAGACATTTTGGCCCTCATTCCAACCCTGGCGGTTTGAAACCGCCAGGGTGGAGGGCAGAGGAAGCACCGCCAACAGGCTGGTGGTGCTTCCTGGGCCATTCTGACCGCGCCGGTAAAGCCGCGGTCAGAAAAGGGGAACCGGCGGTTTCCCGCCGGTTTACCCCTGGCCCAGGGAATCCTCCGCCATGGGGATTCCGACCCCCTTCCCGCCAGCCTGTTTCTGGCGGTTTACACCGCCAGAACCAGGCTGGCGGGAACGGGTGTCGTGGGGCCCCTGGGGGCCCCTGCACTGCCCATGCCACTGGCATGGGCAGTGCAGGGGCCCCCTAACAGGGCCCCACAAAGATTTTCAGTGTCTGCTTTGCAGACACTGAAAATCGCGACGGGTGCCACTGCACCCGTCGCACCCCTGCAAATCCGCTGGCTCCATTCGGAGCCGGCTTCCTCTTTGCAGGGGCTTTCCCGCTGGGCCGGCGGGCGATCTTTTGGAGATCGCCCGCCGGCCCAGCGGGAAAGTTAGAATGACCGCTGCGGTCATTTGACCGCAGTGCGGTCTTTTGGTGGCTTCTGCCTGGCGGGCGGCACCTGCCGCCCGCCGGGGTCGGAATGACCCCCTTTGTCCTTTACAAATGATTATCCCAGGTTGAGGGAGAAGCCAATAGAATGGTACCAGCAGACAGACAGTTTGTGAAGCTTGCGAAGTGTCTCTGGGAGGACTTGAATACTCTGTTTGAAATCATTGTTCCACCTGATCTATGGCTTGAGTGCAAAAGGGGTGTGGACTGGCCGACGCAAGAACCAGCAAGGGATAAGGTGACTGGAGCACCATCTGAGGAGGTGATGAAGTACTATCATAAAGTGATTGAGTTTTTAAAGCAGAAAGTGTTGCCGAAAGTGACTGATGGCAGAAAATCGACCGGACCTCACAGGAGGTCAAAGAGTCAATCCATGCTTATTATGAGAGATTATTGAAAGCGTTCAAGCATTACAGCGGCATTGAGACTATTGAGCCGAACGACATGAACCATCTTGTGTTTAGATTTGTTGATGGACTGAGACCAGAGGTTAGCCAGATGATTAAGAATCATTTGATTTGTTGGCAGGCAAAGCCGATTGATGAGGTATTGCAGTATGCAAAACACTGAAGTGACGAGATTGAGCTGAAACAGAGGAAGTTGAAGGAGACAGAGATGGTGATGCAGATTAGGGCAGCACAGGCAGGTATGCAGAGGAATGGAATGCAACAGATGGTTCCCTGCAAGGGAATGGCATGTTTCAGGCACAGCCGATAGGCCGAGGTCGGGGTTTTGTGAATCGCGGTCTAGATTTGAATACTGTGGTGGTTCAAAATGATGCACAGGGGATGAAAAAGATGTCACCATGTCACGTGTGCGGGGGCGTGGGGCATTGGAAGCGGGAATGCCCAAATGTGGTGCATGATGGTGTCTTTCAACAAAGCACTGATGTCGGTACATTTCAAAATATGAGGGGTCCAAAATCAAGAGGTCAAAATCAGAACTTCCAGAATAACATGGTTCAAATGCAGGGGTTACAGCCCATCCAGCAAATAGAAATGCCACGTGTTTAACCAGCACAAATGCAGCAGGTACAACAGCAGGTTCCCATGGTACCTAGACAGCAAATGCAACTACCATTAGCTCCAGTGGGACAGCGACAGGTGATGCTTCCTCAGCAGGTCACAGGCCAAATAATGGCTCAAAATAACACAGTGCAGCAGTTCCCATTGCGTGGTGAGGATGGAATAAATGATGAATGGTCGGATGACAGTTCTGACAGTGAGGAGTGCAGGCTTGCAGCGTCCCTAGAAGTAGATCAGAGGAGACCCTATGTAGAGGGAAAGGTAATGGGTCACAAGGTTTCATTCTTGGTTGATACAGGAGCTACACACTCTACAGTCATAAGTGCAGAGATCCAGAAATTGCCACTTTCAGGGCGTACTATAAGGGTGGTAGGAGTAGCAAATCAGTATTTGACAAAAACGATTACAGACCCAGTCCAGGTTGAGATTGGAAACTTTCAGGGACTGCATAAGTTTGTAGTCTGCGATTCTAGTCGTGTGTCCCTACTGGGAAGAGACTTACTGTGTAATACGAAATGTTCAATTACCTGTTCTAATGAAGGGATTGAGGTGCAAACAAACGGTGATGATGAGAGGGATGATGGGTAATTTTCAGAATTGGAGACAGAGACCATAAATGAGGAATACCCTTTGATAACCTTATTCCCGATGCATACAGTGTCAGATTTACCAGCTGAGTTGCAGGGAACAGTGACAGAGAAAGGGTGGGACCTGACAGGAAAGGAAGTGGGACTGATAAAAGGAGTAGAACCGGTTAAAGTACAGGTAAAGCCAAATGCAGTGTTTCCCCAGGTGCCGCAGTACCACATGGCACAAGATGTCCTTATTCAGGTGTCGCAGATAATTGCAGACTTTGTGAAACAAGGAGTTCTGAAAGAAGTGATGAACAGCCCGTGTAATTCACCAATAATGGGTCTGAAAAAGCCTTGTGGAAAGGTCCAAATTGTGCAGGATTTGATGAAAATAAATAATATCGTGGTAAAGTGTTGCCCCATAGTGACAAATCCAGCAGTGATCATGTTTCAGGTTCCGTGTGATGCAGAGTGGTTCACGGTTGTGGACTTGTCACAAGCATTCTTTTCGGTGCCTCTTCATGAGGACAGCCAATTTCTCTTCAGTTTCAAATTCCAGGACAAGGTGTACAGTTGGTGCAGAATTCCTCAAGGGTTTTCAGAGTCACCATCCATCTTCAATCAGATATTGAAGAAGGACTTAGAGTCGTTGGAACTGCCTTTCAGTTCGACTCTGGTACTGTACATTGATGATTTGCTGATTGCGTCCAGAACAGAAGACGACTGCAGGTATGACACAATTACCTTACTGAACCATTTGGGAAAGAATGGAGATAAAGGCCCTCATTACAACATTGGCGGTAAAAGCCGCTTACTGCCGTGCAGAAGACCGCCATATTTGGGCTTCAGGGAGGAACTCAGAGCCATCAATTCCACCCTGGGCACCATCATAGGGGTGCTGAAGGAAGTACTCAACACCAGGAGGGACACTGTGGCACAACAAGGGGCCCCTGACACTAGCCTAGACGATGAACTGCCCACCACCTCCGCCAGCGCTAGTGGACAGGAGGCACCGCCACAGGACCACCACACCAGCACCCCACCCCCTGCAGAGGGAGAAACACCCCGCAAATGGTCCCTGAGATCCAGGACAAAGACAGAGAACGATGCCAAGACCCCCACCAAGAAATGAGACCACCCTGAATGTCATCCTTCTGTCCCACTTTATCACCCTGTCCATCCTCAAACTGCCCCAGCTCCACTTCCTATGCCAATTTGGGCAATGCACCTGTGAGACAAATAGACTGGACTCTGCCATGGACATTCCTCCACCATCACCCCTCACCATTTTACAACCCCCTCCAATATTGAGCACTTAAATAAACACCCTTGAAGCACAAAACAATCTGGAGTCAGTCTGTGATTTCGAAATAGTGTATTAGCAATTACAGTGTCAAAATGCTCTTTCAATTGTAATGTCAACATACCTATGTCACACAGCTCTATTCCATGAGGAAACAAAGCAGATGTCACATTGTGGGACACACATCTGTGAAATCGTAAGGGAAAGTGACAAATCAGTGACCATACACTGGGTAAAAACAACAGACAGTAGAGAGGTAGTAGTGTTATAGTACATGTAGTAGGCAGGTTTGTATTCTTACCTGTGTCTCACTGGAAATATTGCAGGATCACCGAGTTCCTGTTGTCGATGTCCTCTTCTTCTGCTTCCTCGTCTTCACTGTCCACAGGCTCTACAGCTGCAACAACACCGCCATCTGGACCATCCTCCTGCAGAAAAGGCACCTGTCGTCGCAAAGCTAAGTTGTGAAGCATACAGCAGGCCACGATGATCTGGCACACCTTCTTTGGTGAGTAGAATAGGGATCCACCTGTCATATGGAGGCACCTGAACCTGGCCTTCAGGAGGCCGAAGGTCCGCTCTATTATCCGCCGAGTTCGCCCATGGGCCTCATTGTAGCGTTCCTCTGCCCTTGTCCTGGGATTCCTCACTGGGGTCAGTAGCCATGACATGATGGGGTAACCAGCTTCACCTGCAAATGGCGAGGCACTAGCCTGGCGAGGCACTAACCTGTAGGGATATCCCCAGACCCAGACAACCATTACCATTGACTTGCTTCCAGGTGCTCACCTAATAGCCACACACAGTGCCTCTGGAGTTGCCCCATCACATAAGGGATGCTGCTATTCTGCAGGATGTAAGCGTCGTGCACTGAGCCAGGGAACTTGGCATTAACATGGGAGAAGTACTGGTCTGCCAAACACACCATCTGCGCATTCATGGAATGATAACTCTTCCGGTTTCTGTACACCTGTTCACTCCTGCGGGGGGTACCATAGCCACATGGGTCCCATCAATGGCACCTATGATGTTGGGGATATGTCCCAGGGCATAGAAGTCTCCTTTCACCGTGGGCAAATCCCCCACCTGAGGGAAAACGATGTAGCTCCGCATGTGTTTCAGCAGGGCAGACAACACTCTGGACAACACGTTGGAAAACATAGGCTGGGACATCCCTGATGCTATGGCCACTGTTGTTTGAAATGACCCACTTGCAAGGAAATGGAGTACTGAAAGCACCTGCACTTGAGGGGGGATTCCTGTGGGATGGCGGATAGCTGACATCAGGTCTGGCTCCAGCTGGGCACACAGTTCCAGGATTGTGGCACGGTCCAGCCTGTAGGTGATGATCACATGTCTTTCCTCCATTGTCGACAGGTCCACCAGTGGTCTGTACACCGGAGGATGCCGCCATCTCCTCACATGTCCCAGCGGACGGTGCCTATGAAGGACAACAGCGAGCACAGAGTCAACCAACTCAGAGGTACGTACCCACAGCTTACTCAGAAAACCATTCAAACCCAAATTTTGTCTGTATGAGTGTTGAGGCAAGGCCTAGGTCTGTGTGACGCAGTTAAAAATTAAGCCATGTGGGCCCCTGAAATGGCGGCTGCCTGACCTGTAAAGTGGGACAATGGGATGTGAGGTACAATGCTGCATTGGTTAACATTGGACCCTATGGGTCGCAGGAGCCAATGACGATGTACGCCGGCAGTGACGGTACGCACCGCCGCGGACGTGACCGCCATTTTCCATCTGTTCAATCACTCAATACCTGATCTTCGACAGGAGAGGACCTACACTGCAAGTGCTGCTGTGACCTCGATCTGGAAGAGACAATGGCTCATGCGTCTGGGGAAAGGGCCCCTGCCTTCACATCGGAAGAGTTGGAGAAACTCGTGGATGGGGTCCTCCCCCAGTACACGCTACTCTACGGTCGTCCAGAAAACAGGTAAATACACTGGGAGCATGCTGTATGGGCAATGCCTGTGTGGAGTGGGGTGGATGAAAGATGGGGGGGAGATTGAGGCGTGCATGAAACGACGGTGAGTGCATGTGCATCATGGCAAGGATAGGGATGGGGGCCAATGACTGTGACGGTGCATTTGGTAATAACGTTATTTTCCCCTTGTACAATTCATGTAGGTCAGCCCCCACCAGAAAAAAGATACTTGGCGTGCCATCGTCAAGGAGGTCCGGACCGTGGGGGTCTACCACAGACGGAGCACCCACTGCCGTAAGAGATGGGAGGACACTGGAGCAAGAAGACGGTGGAGGCCCAGCTGGGGATGGCCTCCTAACATGGGAGGGGTGCCCGTCGCACCATGACCCCCCTGATGTTCAGGATCCTGGCGGTGGCGTACCCGGAGTTGGATGGGCGCTTGAGGGCATCACAGCAGCCACAAAGGGGAGAGTACACTCTAATTCTGCTGATTTTGCACACAGTGGAGGTGTCTTGGTGGGGGAGGTGGGCTGTGGGTTTCCCTAGGCCAGGGTGAGTATGCTAGTTAGGTCCCCTTGTTCTGGCAGACCCTGTGGCACCCCAAACCCACCTGTGTACAGTGCCAAGTACACCTAATCAGGCTCCTGTGTCATCCATGTGTGCAGATGTCGTCCATAGCCTTGTAGGCCATGTCCCAGGGATTGAACAGTGGAGCCCAAATGCGGCGTAGTGCAGGGGGCTTCTGTGTCTGTCGTGTCCGCCAACGGTAGCGGTAATGCATGCACTCAACATGTCTTTCTTCTGTCGTCCCCCCCCTTTCTGTGGTCTCCCTGTTCTTGTGTCCATTATCATCATCAGGCGGAGGAGCAGTGGCACCGGAGCAGGAGGGAGATGCATCCGACATGGCCCTGGAGGTCAACACTACGGACTCGGAGTTCACAAGTGGGACGGAGGGCGAGGGGAGCTCCATGGCGGGGACAGGAGCTGACACCAGTGACACGGACTCGTCCTCTGATGGGAGCTCCCTTGTGGTGGCGGCAACATCTGTGCCCCAGCATCTACAGGTACAGCCACCACCCCCCCTACCAGCACCGCCCTCCCAGCAGCCCCTCAGCCTTTGCCCCGTGCTCGCTCACCCAGGAGGGTGGGCATCACCTTAGCCCCAGGCACTCAGCCCCTGCACAAGTCACTCCTGCTGCCCTCAGTGAGGAGGCCATTGACCTCCTCAGGTCCCTCACTGTTGGGCAGTCTACCATTTTGAATGCCATCCAGAGTGTAGAAAGGCAGTTGCAACAAACAAATGCATTCCTGGAGGGCATTCATTCTGGTCAGAGGGCCCTTCAGCGAGCTTTTCAGACTCTGGCCTCAGCACTGATGGCAGCCATTGTCCCTGTCTCTAGCCTCCCCCTTCCAACTTCCTCCACCCAGACCCAATCCCCTCTACCTCAGCATATCCCAAGCACACCTTCAGACCAGCATGTACACACGTCAACACACAAGGGAAGCTCTGGCAAACATAAGCACCACACATCCCACAGGCACTCACGCAAGCATCACACACATGCAGACGCACCAACATCCACTGCCTCCACTGTGTCCCCCTCCTCCTCGTCTCCCTCCTCCCTCCCAGTCTCGTCTACACTCACACCTGCATGTACTACATCTACAGCCACTACTTCCATCACCAGCACAGCCACCACCACACCCCGCTCACGTGCAGTCACCACCCCCACTGCCATTCACACGCCCCCTGTGTCCTCTCCCAGTGTGTCTGTGACGCCCCCTCCCAAGATACACAAATGCAGGCACACACCCACCCAACAGCCATCCACCTCACAACAGCCTCCAGCGCATGCACCTTCACCCAAAGCCACCAAACGAACACCTCCTACAACCACAACCTCTTCCACCACTCCCAAACCCTCTCCAGCTACGCGTCCCAATGTTCCCCAAAAACATTTCCTGTCCAACCTTGACCTCTTTCCCACACCTCCCTCAGCCTGTCCGTCTCCTAGGGCCCGACTCTCCAGGTCCCAATCTAGCACCTCAGCCACAACATCTTCGGGACCAGTGGTGCCTGTAGTCACCGGAATCTGGAGTGCACCGGCCACCAGTGTGGCACGGAGCCACAGCACGGACAGTCCCCCACCTGTCATGCATCAAAAGTTGGCCAGTGCCCGGCGGGAGAGGGGGAAGACTCCAGCCACCAAAGCCGCTCCCAGGGGTACAGGTGGGAGTGTGGATTCAGCTGCGACACCTTCCAAGGTGGGGAAGGGCCACAAGAAAGTCAGCAAGTCTGGGAAGAGCAGCACGGCGGAGAAGACCGCCATCATCCCCGCTGCCCAGGAGGCCACCAGCCCTGCTGCCAAGGATGCCACTGCCATCATCCCCGCTGCCAAGGAGGCCACCGCCACCAGCCCTGCTGCCCAGGAGGCCAGCACCAGCCCAGCTGCCCAGGAGGCCACCGCCACCAGCCCTGCTGCCCAGGAGGCCTTCGCCAGCACCAGCCGCGCTGGGCCAGACAGGTCCACCAGCTCCAGCCCCGCTGGGCCAGACAGGACCGGCCAGCACCAGCCCCGCTGGGCCAGACAGGACCGCCAGCACCAGCCCTGCTGGGCCAGACAGGACCGCCAGCAGCTGAGTCACTGCAAAGGACCCCGCCGCAACAAGCACCGCTGAACAGGGCACCGCCGCCACAAGCACCGCTGAACAGGGCCCCGCCGCCACTAGCACCACTGAACAGGGCACCACCGCCACCAGCACTGCTGAACAGGGCACAGCCGCCACTAGCACCGCTGAACAGGGCAAAGCCGCCACAAGCACCGCTGGCCCATGAGCGCCATGGGCACTGACGCTACTGAGTCCGCCACGAGCAGGATGAAGCACTCTGGGCACAAAGCCCCCTCCAGAACCAGTGGAGTATCACATCCACTACCTCTGTCCTTGGGAGGATGAAGCACTCTGGGCACAAGGTCCCCTCCAGAACCAGTGGAGAAAGGCATCCACTTGAGAGACTGTGGCTTTGCACTCCCCAGGATGGAACAGTGGGCAAACCACCCACTGTAGAGACTTGAGAGACTGTGGCTTCGCACTCCCCAGGATGGCACAGTGGGCAAACCAACCACTGTAGAGACTTGAGAGACTGTGGCTTTGCACTCCCCAGGATGGAACAGTGGGCATGTGGCCTCCTGGTGGATTTGGCGTTGTGCACTCAACTGGCTGAGGTGCCCCCCCTTTCCCTTCCCCCTGAGGTGCCTGTTTTATTGCTATCTGATGCCCCTGCAGTGTTCTCTCTGTCATGTTCGGGGATTGGGTGTGGGCCTCGCCCATACCATGTGGGCCCAGTGTTCCACGGACTTCAATGGAGCACTACCTGGACTAATATTATTGGTGTATATTTTGTTTATAGTGTATATATATATTTTTGCGTACTGGATTTTAATATATTACAATGGTTACACTCACTTTCTTTTGTCTTTGCATTTTTCCGGGGGGGGGGGGGGTTGCGGGGTGTAACTGTAATGTATCAATATGTATTAGTGTGTGTGTTGTCATGGGTGAGGGTGGGGGTGGGGGTGTTGCGTATTGCATGTGTGTGTCCAGTGGCGGCCCGTCCTTTAGGGCGGAGGGGCCACGCCCCCCCACCTTTTGCTCCTCATAAAGAGTGTCTGTCAGGCTGAACAAAGGTCAGCCTGGCAGACACTCTCCATGTACAGCTCAGGCAGCCAGGAGTGAGACATGCGCGATTTGCGCACACTCCTGGCTGCCTGAGCTGAACTTTGCTGGGCTGAGGAGATCACAGCTCCCATGGGCGTGACCTCCTCGGCTCAGCAAAGGTGCCTCGAGGTCCTCCCCTGGGTGACGAGGAAAGCGTCACCAACTGACACTCTTCCTGGGCGCTTCAGTTTAAGCCCTGAAGTGCCCAGGGCGAGTGTCAATCAGTGACAGTTCGTCACAGAGTGGGGTGGGGTCAGCAGTCTCACTGACCCCATCCCACTCTGTGATGAGGCTGGGACTGCTGCCTTACCTCATTGGCTGACCTAATGTCAGCCAATGAGGGAAGGCAGCAGTCCCAACCCTCCTGGAGGCTGAAGGTAACTGTGTGTGTGTGTGTATGTGTGTGTGTGATGTTTTAAATTGAATGTTTGGTGCGTGCGTGCATGTTTGAGTGTTTTGAGTGTTGTTAATGGATGTGCATGCGTGTGTGTGTGAAAGAATGAGTGTGTGTGATCTTTTAAAATGAATGTTTGGTGCGTGCGTGCATGTTTGAATGGTATGAGTGTTGTTAATGGATGTGCGTGCGTGCATGTCTGTGTGAAATAATGAATGTGTGTGTGTGTCCCTCCCGCCCCCTCCCTCCTAAAGCTGCCGGCCGCCACTTTGTGTGTCCCTGTTTTTTCCCTCACCCCTCCCCTGTGTCGTAGGTGCTATACTCACTGTGGTCATCGCCACCGGCGTTCGTGCTCCTGGTAGAGGAGCAAGAAGATAAGGTCTGGCAGGATCTGTATCTCTGGTTCCATGGCGTCCTGATTCCTCGTGGGGTGTGTAGAGGTGAGCGTTTTCCCTTTGAAATCCTGTTTCTGCCGTGTTTTTGTTCGCGGTGAATCCACCCTCGAAAAGGTGGTGGATTGGTACGTTGTGATACTGTGGGCGGTACATTGTCTTCCGCCTGTCTGTTGGCGGTGACCGCCGCGCTGTTTGTTTGTACCGCCGTGGCGGTCGGAGTGTTAAAGTGGCTGTCTTTGTTGGCGGTTTCCGCCACGGTCATAATTCCATTTTTTTTCTGTCGGCCTGTTTGCGGTTTTACCGCCGCTTTAACACCATCCGCCAGGGTTGTAATGACCACTAAAGTGTCCCCAAAAAAGCTGCAATACTGTCAGAGAGAGGTAAAGTACTTAGGGCACTTGATTGAGAAAGGGTCTAGGAGAATATCAAAAGAAATGGTGACGGCTATACTGCAGATGAACCGCCCGACAACAAAGAGAGATGTCAGAATGTTTTTGGGAATGGTGGTTTACGGTCGCCAGTGGATCCCCAACTTCTCGATTATCTCTAAGCCATTGATAAAACTGACAGGCAAGGAAGTTAAGGACGACCTGAGTACCATAATTTTATCAGAGGAAGAGCTTGAGGCATTCATGGAATTTTGAGAGTGCATGTGCAGGGCGCCAGCTTTGGGTATGCCTGATTACACGAAGCCTTTTCTATTGTTTTGTCATGAACGTGATGCTTGTTCTTTGTCTGTCTTAACACAGGTCCATGGAGGTGCAAACCGCCCTGTAGCATATTTTTCAGCTACTTTGGACCCAGTCGCAGCAGCCTTACCGGGTTGTTTGCGCGCAGTTGCAGCAGTTGGTCAGAGCCTCACACAGTGTGAAGGCATAGTGATGGGACATCCCTTGACAGTAATGGTTCCACATTCAGTTGAAATTCTGTTGACCCGAACTAAGACTCAGCATATGACAAATGCTAGGTTAACGAGATATGAGACCATTATACTGGGGTCTCCAAATGTTTCTTTGAAGAGGTGTACAATATTGAACCCGGCAACTCTACTTCCTATTGAAAATGCTGAGATTAGTAATACAGAGGAAGTGGAGCATGATTGTCTTGAGGTAACAGAACTATGCACCAAACCCAGACCTGACATCAAAGATACACAGTTAGTAGAAAATGATTACATTATATTTGTTGATGGATCATGTTTAAGAGACTCAGTTGGAATACTGAGAGCTAGTTATGCTGTGTGTACAATCACTGGCATCCTAGAAGCCTTCTGGCTCGAAAGAGTGTATTCCGCACAAGTGGCTGAATTAATCGCCCTTACAAGGCATGCCACGCAGCTGTAAACCTGAAAGTCACTATCTATACTGACAGCAGATACGGATTTGGAATTGTACATGACTTTGGCCAATTATGGTCACGGAGGGGTTTCATGACCTCTTCTGGCTCACCAGTGAAAAATGGCGAACAGATTAAGGATTTGTTGCATGCGATTCAGTTATCTCTTGAAATTGCCGTGGTGAAATGCAATGCTCATGTCAAGTCGCAAGACTTTGTGTCAATGGGAAACGGTTATGCAGATCAAGTAGCAAGGTTTTGCGCGTTGAACTGTATATCGTTCAAGGAACAGTGGGAACTACTACCTGAAACTGAAAATGAAACATGCTTGAACTTTGCATTAAGGGTGGTTGATACATTAGACAAGCTAAAATTACTGCAGGGCCGTGCTAGCATAGAGGAAAAACGCTCCTGGCAGAGAATGCAATGTGTACAGAGGGCTGACGACTTGTGGGTCTCAGAAGAAGGGAAGTTGGTTTTGCCAAACAGTCCTTTGTCACAGTTTGCAAGGCTTTACCATGGTCAGGCTCACCTTGGGAGAGATGCAATGATCAGATTATTCAAAATCGATTGGTTCAATCTAAAATTCAGACAAGCTGCAGAAGTTACCTGTCACAGGTGCATCATCTGTCAACAGATGAATGCAGGAAAAGGAACTGTGGTGACTTTGAGCCACATAGGGAGAGTTGGAGGTCCGTTTAGCAAGATGCAGATGGATTTCATTGAGATGCCTGTGTGTGGAGGCTTGAGATACGTGTTGGTGATTGTGTGTGTTTTCAGTCATTGGATTGAAGCCTACCCTACACGTAGAAATGACAGTCTCACAGTAGCAAAGCTGTTGCTTAGAGAGTTAATACCACGGTTCGGATTTCCGGTCTCTTTAAAATCAGATAGGGGCAGACACTTCGACAATGAGGTGATTAAGCTCTTATGTGCTGCATTAGACATTGAACAGAAGCTGCATTGTAGCTACTGCCCTGAAGCATCAGGACTAGTGGAACAGATGAATGGTACCTTGAAGTCGAGAATGGCAAAAATGTGCGCAGCTACCAATATGAAGTGGCCAGATGCATTGCCCTTAGTGCTGATGTCACACCTGATAAGAAGACAGGACTATCTCCCCATGAGATTTTGATGGGCAGAGCTATGAGGCTGCCCGCAGTACCTGCAAATGCTCTTGTGAATATCACGGATGATATGGTGTTGGACTACTGCAAGGGTCTGGCTGATGTGGTCCGCTCTTTTTCTCACCAGGTGGAGGCTAAGCTAACCTTAGTGATCCAGGTCACACCAAGCCGGTGACTGGGTGGTTGTCAAGGAACACGTGAGGAAGTCATGTTTGGAGCCGCGTTGGAAGGGGCCATATCAAGTAATACTGACAACAACCACTGCTATGAAATGTGCAGGCGTTCCAAACTGGATACATGCCAGTCACACAAAGAAGGTAACATGTCCGACTGATGAGGAACTTGAAGTTTCCGACTCAGCAACTCCAGAGAAGGAAGTCTCAGGGCCGGATAATATCCAAAGGGGAACTGAGACCGAAGGAGAGCCCACTGAGGACGGCCTAGTCCCTCAAACAGTAAACGTGTTAGAAAGAGGTGACAATGAGCCTATCTCAGTAGAGGCAGCAGGAGAACTAAGTCAAGGAGAGGTTCTCCCAGAAGTAGACGGATACGTATTAGAACTTGAGCCCATTACAGAACCCGAAGACGAGGGGGAAGGAGCAGAAGGAGGTCAAAGCACATCAACTCCTCCTGAGCCGCTTGCAGGTCCATTAAGAGAAAACACCATAGCACAAGAGGAGGGTGCTGTTCAACGTGCTGAAGAGCCAAGCAGGAAGAAAACGCATAAAGGTGATAACTGGCCAAAGAAACAAGCTGCAAGAGAAAAGGTTGTTCCAGGTGAAACAATAGAGGAAGAAATTGACACAACCAGTAGAGAGGATCTTAGTGAAGGAGAATTGCAAAGCGAACGCAGACTGAAAAGAAAAAGAATCGCGAACAGAAGGTACGCAGGTCTTGAATGGGCATATGCAACAACATTTGAATGGCAACAAGAATTCTTAGCATTCTGTTTTGATCGAGAGGTACCAGGCCAATATTATGGCACCTGAAATCAACTAGAGAAAAAGACTGTGTTAAAAATTGAAATTTGAAAATTTAAAGCTGAAAAGAGTCTGAAAAATTACCGGATGTGACACTGATAACCTGAATTGACCTTTGAAACCGATTATGACAAGCTGCTAAACCTGATTTGACAAAAGGGTCCTGGGGTGAGTGAAACGCTGTAAATACACGCAGAGAGAAAGAGAGAGTTTATTCTAGAAGAGAAGAAAGAAGAAAAAAAAAAAAGCGCTTTTAAACCGTCCTCAAGTTGATTATTTGTTTTGAGTTATTCTGCTATCTGATTTTTTACAGATCATGGATTACACTAGAGGTAGTAGCAAAAAGGGTAAATTGTGTGGTTGGTTAAGTGCTATCTTAGGTATTGTATGTGCAGTAATAATTATAGGTGTGATTGTGGGAATGCCTTGGTTGGATAAAAAGGTGACTAACAATGCTTCAAAGCCTGAGACTGCTACACTAACACCGTGGAAAAAGTTTGAGCAAGATACAGAACACTTGCATGAGGGAACTATTTCAAAAGAGGAACTTTCTACTAATGTTTTCTCTTGCTTCCTGAATGAGTATGTTGATACAATGGACGCGAGAAACTGTTATGTGTGCACAAAGATTCCTTCATCAGTACAAGAAGGGGTCACCTACCATAGCCTGCCACTAACCTACGGGATAAGCTGTAGTTTGTTACTAACAAGATTATATGACCAGGAACAAGTGCAATATTTTTATTCAAATCTAGATGTAGTGTTCTCCTTTGTACCTGTGATTGAGTTTCTGAACAAGTTAGCTAAGGAGCATAGTATAAAATTAGTTAGAGGTTTCTCTGAGCCGACACTAACCTTTGGCACAGCTTATGCACATCGCAATAATTTGACCTGTCTATTAACACCTGTAGAGAAGAGCTTCTTAGATCACACTAATGATAGACGCAAAGCACTGAAAGAAAGACTAGAAAAAGGGCTAGAGAAACGCACATATGCAAACGATTATGCTTACTCCGCAATAAAGACACAGGGCAAATTAGCTATAGATGCATTACATGTAGGAAGGCTTTGTATATATAGGCCAAAATCTGATCATTGCACTTTATTGGTGGGAACGAGTGAATGCAGGCATGTGTTTTTGTTTCAGAGTAAATGGACATTCATGTTAAATGGACAGGATCCAGCGATCCCTGGGATCTATTACATATGTGGACATAATGCTTATTACCGTCTCCCTAAGGGATGGTATGGGACATGTTATTTGGGAGTAGTTTTCCCAAAGATTTACCAGACTGATGATTTAAAACAAATACCTAAAATGTCTGAATTGCAACATGCTAGACAAAAGAGAGAGACAGCGGCTGCTGTCGTTGGTGACATGTTTGGAGCCATAATTCCTTCAGTAGGGGTTATTTTAAGCTCCATAAAGATTCGAAAGTTGTCTACTATTGTGGATAACATGCTGACAAATTTTACAGGGGCTATACTCCTGATGGATACTGAACTTGTTGCAGAAAGAGCTATGGCTCTTCAAAATCGGCTTGCTTTAGACATTCTTTTAGCAAAGAGCGGCGGAGTCTGTAAGATGCTTAACGAGCGTAATTGTTGTTCGTTCATTCCTGATAATAGTAAAAACAATAGAGGTATGCTTACTAACCTAACAAGAGATAGTGCAGATTTGAAAGGGCTGAAGGAACCTGGAGTTTGGGAAAAAGTTGGAAAGGGAATTGCCAGAGTAGGGAGTTGGTTTAGCAATATTTGGAACGGAGTACTTGCAAAAATATTAGGGGGTCTACTAATTGACCTGATTTATTTATTGGGTTTATGGGGAGCATGCAAAATTAATGAAAGAATCAAGAGAAACTGGACAAAACGAAGTAAAATAAATGAAGAAAATTAAAGGGAGAAAATGTTTAATGAAATTTGGGAAAGTTCACACAAGGGGCAAGATGCTGAAATGAGCATTATGCGCAAAGTGAAAAATTTAAAGTGAAAGGTTGAAAGGGAAAGGTTTGTGTGATGACTAGGGTCATCAGAGGAGGGACTGAGAGACCGTAGCTTATATAATCCATATTAACGTGAAATGTTTATGAACTAATGTATAATAATGTTGCATAGAAACTGTATTAACATGTTTTGTTAAACGTGCACTTGAAATGTGACCATGGGGAGTGGCAGCCAATGTATAAGGGGACTAATTAAAATGACTAATGTTTATGAATCATTGTTTATAAATAGTTTTATACTAATTATTAATGATTATGTTATTAAAGTTTTGCTAATAAATCTTGAAGGCCTTAGTTAGCATGAGTTGAGGCCTAGCTGCTTGACTCTCACCTTAAATGTATTTTTCCTAATGTGCAGTGTGCTGACTCGCTAAAGGACATGAACTCTTGTTTTTTCCAAAAGTTAGCTGCTGAATGTAACTATAGTAGATCCGTTCTCATGAAAATTCATATTGCTTGTAGAAATGTACTAGCTAAATGCAACAGTGTAGACTAATGTTAGATACAAGGTCGACCAAACCGGTACAGACAATGGAGCTACTGACCGAAGATGCGCAAAGAATTACAAAAAGATGAAATCATACCGGACATTCTACCTCTGAAGACGTCAATCATATGGACCAATAAACTGCCTGAGAACTAATGCGGGGTGAAAGATTTAATGACATAATGTGTTTTCTAATTGGTTAAAGATAGTGGGGTGCAACCTTTGTCCAACCAGATTTTAGGGGAATGTACAACGAAAAGGGGATAAAAACCCCTGTCACCAGGAAGTGAATTAGAATTAGGGAGTAGGAGACTAGGAGAGGGGGAGATGCTGATGCTATATTCTATGATGCAGAAACATTGTCACTTTTATTAGTGACTGACTGACTTATCTAAAACCATGCTTGTCCTTAGATTGCCCATTTACACTTTACCTCCTTATGAGGGAAGTGCCCCTTACTTACCCATGAGCTGAGTTCCTGATTGATGGCGAATCAACTGATGTCCTGAAGACGAAGACCGAACCTGAGTGCTGACCCAAACTTGGAGGGTAACTATATGACAATGAAATTGTGATTGTCTGTTTGCTTTTCCTTTCTAGGTACCAACTGCTTTTCTTTTGACAGGAACCATAGTTAGATGTTTTCCAAATTGATGTTACGAAATTGTTTTGCATGAAGTCCAACATGCCAATGCTAATTTGAGGTTAGGGGAGGGGTTCACTAAACTGACGCAAACGGACAAATGACTGAATCTATGCTTTGTTGAGCAATGTGATGATATACTCTGCTAATGATAGTTTATGTTCACGCCGTGCTATATTCTAATGTTTGTGATTCTTGTTTTGATGAAAAGTTGCCATATCGTGACTTTGCTATTGTGTTTCTTGGTTTTGAGATTAATAAATCTGCTAGTAGTATTGTAACCAATAGAGAATAAAATCTCTAAAATTCATATTAAACTGGTGTGGTTATTCATGACTACAATGTTATGGTGGTGTCTTGAGTTTGATTAATGTCTTTGACTAAAGTAGAGTGCATTGTTGTGATTAATATTGATGACATTATTGACGTATTGATTGACATGCTGATTAGCTATCTTGTCCTAAGGTGTCTCTCAACAGGGTCAAAAGATTAATTGGCCTAAAACGAGTCCCAATGTGTAATAATTTATCATAAAGGGATGCAATAAAACTGGCATGAGTTAAGGGTCGCTCCCTTGCCTTAGACTCGCCACTAGGAAGTGGCCGGAATGCAGCGTCTTTTCGAAGTGAAGATATGGAAGATTTGAGGACAATTGAGTCGGACTTCCATAGCATCTTGTGCTTTCTTCATTCAAATAACCTATTTTGCTGATGTGGCCCTGAAATTCAGGGCCTGGAGACTTTGGTTTTTCTACAGTTTGTTTACTTTATGAGGCACGGCGAGCACAAGTTATTTTGTAGGTCACATTTCAGCTGGGAACGTGGAGGCTGTGTTTCATGGAGATTTGAAATGCACGTTCGGCATGGTGGTAGAGGAACTGTGAAAGGTGAATTCATACAGGAATGTGTTAAATCATCATATGCTCTGTAAATCAGGATATTGCTAATTCTTGAACCCGAGGATGTTATATATTTTTTTCAGATCGCAATACTTTGAGCATGAAGTAAATCCCAAAAATTCTGAAACTTTGTATTTCACATTTGATTTTGATCAGCAGTAATATGAACGCACGGTGGGGGAGAAGTGGCGCCATTAGTCACATGGGAACTACAAATATCACATAAGAACAGTGAATTCATGTAGGAATGTTTTAAATCATCACATGCTCTATTAATCAGCATATTGCTAATATTGAATCTGAGGATGTTATATTTTTAAGAACGTGACATTTGGAGCATAAAGCAAATCCGAAAGATGTTGCAACTTTGTCCTTTACACATGATTTCAATCAGGAGTATAATGAACGTGCAGTGGAGGAGAAGCCTCTGTATTTTGGTTCGCAGCTGAAGGTCACATGCTAACTATAAATACCAGCATGCTGTTCGTCCATCATGACGGCAGAAACTACCATGAAGAAGACGGATGTCAAAATGCGCTGTGGTGCCAGATTTTGCCTCAACTGGTATCAAGAGGAATAAACGTACAGTTTATCATGATCTCCGGAAGTGCAGCGCTTTTTTTTTCTTCCTTGTGTTATATATATACACAATAAAGTTAGGCACAGAAATGTAGACTTACTTACCTATTGATATTTTAATTTTGATATTCTATCCTCGATATTGTGTCCCATCGATTCAATATGCTGGTGCCAATATTCACGGTGCACACCTATACAGTGGTGTCGTGCTGGGGTGCTGACAATGTGGCTGGGAGGACAATCCCAGAATGTCCTAGGCTGTAATCCTGCCCCAGTAACATGGGTCCTCCTATTGCCTGTCACATACCTTCCTGGCAATGTCTCTACAAATGTAGACCCACGCTCAGTTGCTCAGCTGGGTCTCAGAACCCCCATAAAGCTGAGGGTCCCTTTGGAGGACACCCTTACAAATGATGTCTGATTCTTCATCACTGAATGGGGGGGCCTTTGCTCTTGTCCTACAGTCATGTTAGGGGTTACAACAAGAAAGGAGCAGGATAATTGTGTTGCTGTGTTAAGAAAATGGCTCAGAATGACTGCATGGCAGACCTATTCTTCCTGTATGAACTGGTAACGTGTCCGTCTATGTTAATTTTATACACATCAGGACTCGTTTTAGGTCGATGAATCTTTGGACCCAGTGGTGAGACACCATAAGACGAGATAACTAATCAATACATCAAACAATACATCAATAATATTGTCAACATATATCACCACAATATATTTCTCTTTTGACATTAGTAAACCTTCGGCACAACCATGACCTTTCAGTCATGAATAACCACACCTTACTGGAGTTTTGTGAATTTTATTCCCTATTGATTACAATCTAATAGCAAATGTATTAATCTCAAAACCAAGAAGCAAACGAGCATAGTCGCTATATGACAATAATACAAAGATCATAATCATAAAATAGTAATATGAAGATGAATAATCTAAATGCCTAAATCTTATATAATGTTCAGTTCAGCATAGCACCACGTCAGTCACGTCAACTACGTCAGTCAAGTGAATGCCTCATCTAGCCACTAATTAGCATTAGCATGTTGGGCATCATGCAAAACAATTTAGAACATCAATTTGGAAAACATCTAACTAAGGTCACTAATCAAAAATACACAGCAGTTGGTACCTAGAAAGAAAAGGCAAACAAATGAATTTCCATTAGCAACAGTATAATTACCCTCCTCGAAATAGGTCAGCATACAGGATCAGTCTTCGTCTTCAGGACATCAGTTAGATCGCCGTCAGTTTATCTAATCTAAGGGCAAGGGACACTTCCTTCATAAGGAGGAAAATGTAAAGGGACAAAAAGGGTGAGGATGGTTTTGTCTAAGTCTCAATCACCAAATAGAATGACAGAGTTTCTGGATGCAATCAATATCATTCCCTACCTAATGCTCTTTGTCTCTTGTGTCATGGGTTTTTATCCCTTTTTCGTAATACATTCCCCCAAAATTCTATTGGACAGTCACTACACCCCACTATCTGTAACCTATCAAATTATACATTAAGTAATGCATTTGTCATTCTATGATATTTTTCATTCTTCTAATTGGTCTTCAAAATTGACATTTTTCGTAGGTGGCACATCCGGGGTTACTTCATTTTCTGGCACACACTTCGGGTCAAGAGTTCTCCTTTCCGCGATTTAATGTCCTTGAAAGTGTCCATGTTTGTTGCAAAGTCCATAATTTTATACTAAAGCTGCTAGCATGCGGATGAGAAAAATTAGCATTGTTGCAAATAAGCAAAGAAAAGAACAACTGCTGGGTCATGGCCTTTTGCAAGTCATCACACTGGAGAAACAGAAAAATACGCTTTAATATGAGAGCTACAGAGCTAGTTTTCGACTCACGCTAACTTAAGACGTATGGATTCTAATAAAATGCAGTCTTCATACGTGTTAATGTTTTCAGTTAGTCATAATACAAGCAATTATTTCTTACAGTCGACATGAGTTTATGCATGTGAAAAATTCTCCACGTTTAAAATACGTTTCAATGAATGATATTATTATTGCAGCATAGTTAAATATAAGCTTTCACATCTATAAATAAGTAACGTTTAAATTACACTCTCTCAATACTTTCCTGTTTGTTGCAGTAGGCAGTGATCTCTGCGCGAATGATGGTGGATAGAGGCTACAAATGTGGGAGAGAAAAATGTGGAAGAGATACCTTTGCAACCTAGATGCAACTGGTTGGTATTCAAAAGTGTTTCAGCTGCAGATGGGTGGTAGAGTTCTGGACAGTCAGGCCTTACATTATAAGTTGTGTTGCAGGTTTTGTAAAGTAAACAAAATACCTTGTAGTAAAAGTACACAGTAATTACTTAGGAATTTACAAAATCAATGGATCTTAAAAAAGACAGAGACAGAGACCTCTATACATAGGTTTGTGAACAGCATTTTGTAGCATGTGATTAGCAATATGATTGTAGCACTATTTAAGGTACTACAAAATGCAATTTGTGATGGGCTAGTAAGGTTGGCATGAGCAGTGTCTTTAGAGGAGTTGGCAAAATCTATTCAGAGATGATTAATCAAGCATAAAATTCACTTACACCTGCACCATCCAAAATCTTTAGAGAACATCATTGATTTAGAGAGAAAACTAAATCTTCCCTCAGTAGTCAAATAACCAGAGGCCTAAGAGTAATGTTACACGATACTGAGGATTGCTGGTACTTGAATACTCAGGGTCAAAGATAAACATCTTTTGCATATGCTGAGCATTTAGACATTTGTGTCCCAAACTATATCTTGCTAACACCTGTTTCCTCCCTAATGGGTAAAAGGAAGTGGCTCCACATCCAACTAAAATGGGAAAGAAGAAGGACATTAGCATTACTCAGTTTCTGGTGCAGTGGGAACGTCGGAGAGAGAGCCCCTTTCATAAAGATATTTGCTCAAAGGGAGCGGTATAACTCATGACGTGGTCTGATAAGAACACTCACAAAGTTAATGGATGGCAGTACAAAGCCACAGAAAGTCTATAATTGTTTTTTCTACTTTGAAAGACAGAACTCTGCTGATATTAGGTCATAGTGCATAGCACTAATACAATGACAAATCAGTTTTGATTTATCAGTAAGCAAGCACCCCCGCAGGAACCCTGGTTGCAGTGGATTGTGGACCAACTGTATGAAAGATGATGGAAAATCCTTGAGTCTCCCTGGATTATTTTACAGTTTGAAATAATGAAAGGAATTAGCATAAATGTTACAAAATTAGTGGGAACGTTACTGTCTTGTGGATGAAAGAATTGTAGCATTGCAAAACCGTCCAAGTTCTTGACTTTCATTTGGGTAACACTTTCAATATCTTCTGGCCCAAGCTCTTTGCCAATCTTTAAGGAATGCTGGTTTTGCAAGTCTTATATACAACACATCTATGACAGTAAAACTGACTTCTGAGACTCCTAGGGGGAGGTCAGATATATTGTCCCCAAAACACAGATTTTACCTCCTTAGATTCAGAGACAAGACTGTCAAAACCTGTGTCATAGAATGATCAGAATTCATCAGCAGTCTTTATATCTGTTGTTTTCAGCCTTGCATCCATACCATATATATATATATATATAGATATATAGATATATATATATATATATCTATATATATATATATATATATATATATATATATATATATATATATATATATATTGCAGCCAAGTGGCCATGAGGACTGTGCCTTTTTCGTTTTAAATAATTGGCCAACATCTACACCGTCTTAATCGCTTTAGCACATCTCTTCGCTCTCTCAGTGTTTATTAGATACCTCACTATCTTACCAAGGATTTTGTTCATACTAATATGATGTAGTTACATTTTTCATAGTTCTAAGTTTTTTCCAGCCTGTGAATTGATGAGTCTAAAGTAAGAATGTGGAACAAGAGCTGATATAAAGCCACCTCAACCTTCTGATCTCCACTGAGATAACAACTCATTTCACAATTGTTTTAGGTGCATCCCTAATACTAATAACAATGTTTCTTCAATGTAATTCATGCTGAAGAAGTGATCCATCTCCTTAAGAAACCTAGATATATACTTTTGTGCCAACCATTATCAGTGATCACACTCCATCGATGTGGGACACTTATGGAACCAGAATAAGGAGACAGATGACCTCAGCAACAAACAAATATAAGAATGGAGGCATAAGAGTGAAGAAGAAGGACCAGGTTATCACTTGAGACTTTTCTCCCTTGACCAATCTAATATTTCTCTCAAACCTTGCATGAATTCTGAACAAAAATTGGTTATGTGATAACACCTAGTGGATGGTTTGCCTTGAGGAAGACCACAAAGTGAGTCAGATTGATGAATGCATTATAGAATGATCCAAAGCCCATATTGGTACCCCAAGTCTCCATCTCTAGGTTCAGGTTTTGCATATCCTTCTTGGTCTGGACATATTTTTGCAAATGCTTTGGTGTATGAAGAATTTCTCCTCAAATGCCAGCAATGAGTGAGAGGCCCTGTTGGAAAATAGCCCTCTTGGAAGGGTCACCCCTAAGTTTATGCCTTCCACTTCCTCTTTTTCTGACCTCGTTTTTATTGGCTTTAGGACTCTGAGCACTTTATCACTGCTAACCAGTGCTTAAGTGCATGTGCTCTCTCCCTAAAACATTGTAAGGCTGGCTAATCCCCAATTGGTATATCTAATTGACTTGTAAGTCCCTAGTAAAGTGCACTATATGTGCCCCGGGGCTGTAAATTAAAGATTACCTGTGGACCTGCAACACTGTCCCATCCACATACGTAGCCCCTTAACCATGTCTCAGGCTTGCCATTGCCAGGCCTGTGTTTGCAGTTTCATTGCCACTTCTACTTAGCATTTAAAACTATTAGCCAACCCTTAAACTTTCCTTTTGTTATATATGTCACCCCTCAGGTAGGCCCTAGGTAGCCCATGGGGCATGGTGCTATGTAAGTAAAAGGCAGGACATGTACTTATAAGTTTTACATGTCCTGGTAGTGAAAAACTTCCAAAGTCGTTTTTCACTACTGTGGAGACTGCTCCTCTCATAGGCTAGCATTAGAAATTCCCCTTTATGCTTTTAAGTGGTAATTTCCGATCTAAGAGGAATTGCGTTGTCATATTTGTTATGGTTGGAATGGTAGTGAGAAATCCTACCCACTGGTGAAGTTGCTTTTTACTTTACTATTTTAGAAATGCCACTTTTATAAAGTAGGGATTTCTCTGCCCTCACTTCCATCCATGCCTTACAGCCTTTCTCCAATCCACATCTGGTCTGCGCTGGTTGAGAGCTCCCCCTGTGTATTCTACCCAGACAGCCATAAGCACAGGACACTCAGCTAAGGGCTCCTGGCAGACAGGGCTAGGTTGAAAGGGGAACTTGTGCACTTCAAAACCACTCTTTGAAGTTTCTTTCACTTCAAAGGCACTTTTGGGTACATATACTGGGTCTGTGACCCCACCAAATCAGACACTTTTGGACCTACAACTGGACTCTGTCCAAGGGACTGCCTGGCTGCCCAAAGTACTCATCTGAACTGCTTTGCTGGAAGGACTGCTGGTCTGCTTGTTGCCCTGCTGCCTGCCGACCCCAGACTCTGCTGGGAGGACTCTGCCTTCCTCCTCAAGTGCGCTTCAATGGTTTGGATTGAGCTTGCTTCCTGTTCTGGGGACTCAGGTCTATCAAAGATTTCACTAAAGAAAATAAAATCCAGTGCATCAGAAAAACAATGTAATAACTGCAAAATTCAATGGATTGCCTGCCGGGTTGATGCAGCTCAAAAATTAATGCATCACCCGCCAGATCGACGCAGCACCTGTTGCCTCTGCTCAACGCATTCTGGGTTTTCCACGCATCGACCCTGGGTGTCAAAATATCCCCACAACGCAGTTAGGAACCAAGGCTATGGTCCTGGTAATGGATGCATCGCCTTGCAGCTTGGATGGAATCAATGCATCACTTTACTTTTTGATGCATCTCCTCCTCTGCAGCTCCTCTGCATCATTAGTTTTGATGCATCCCAGGTACTTTGTGTTAAAAGGACACAACCACTCATTCTTAAAGATTGAGACTCTTTTAAACCTTTAAAACGTTTTATCTTGACTGTGCATTTCAGACTTTTTTCATTTTTGTCTTATTTTATTCAGATAAATATTGTATATTTATTGTGGTGTTTTCACTGTATTACTATATGAGTAATTGCACAAATAGTCTACACATTGCCTTCTAAGTTAAGCCTGCCTGCTCTGTGCCAAGCTACCAAAGGGTGAGCAAGGGATAATTTAGGTTGTGTTGTGTCTTACCTTGACTTTGAGTGTGGTCCCTTCTTGGACAGGGTGCATACCTCTGCCAACTAGACACCTAATTTCTAACAGGACCATGCAGTCTTCTTCATAGTCGTAGCGTGTTCATATATGATGACATTGAAGACTATGGGCCAGATGTATGACCCTTTAGTATTGTGACTTGCAATTTGCAAATCTTTGCAATTCGTAAATTGCAAATGGCAATACCAAATGCACAACAGTGTAACTCACAATCTTTGCGATTCCTCTTGGGGTCTCAAAAGAACCACCTCATTAATATTCATGAGGTAGGTCACAATTTGCGACCCAATTGGGAATGGCCGCACTCACAGGGAAGGTGGCCTGCTGGGGTCAGAAGACCACCATGTATGTGACTACTTTTAATATAAAGCAGTATTTTTTTTTAATGCTGCCCATTTCCAATTTCTGCCTTATGTTAGTCTTGGAGGGAAGATCAGCCTTATCTATCTCAAAGGCAAAAAGAACAGATGGTTGACGGAATGCTGAGCAAATCAAACATTCACGGCCAGTCACAGATCCGGGCCTAAATCCTTAGTTTTTTTCCTCTCCACACGATTCCAATTTGGACCCAGCCACATGCAAATCAGTCTTGGGCCTGCTCCCTCTGGGAACAGCCCAGCCCGAACTGGCAGGCCAGGTCCTCCCTGGACCGGAAAGACCGGTTTCCGGGTGTCATCCCTCATCAACCATGCTAGCTTTAATCCGGAGGCCTAGCTAGGTAATATCCATGCAATTAAGCCACTGATTGTCACACTGAAGTGAATAGTTAATTATTATGTGGGGTATCAGTTTAAGAGTTTCTAAAACAAAATGGAGGTGCAAGGCCTGATTCACAAAGTCATTTTCATCCCCTGGCCCCTCTTGGACTTGATGGTGGTTTACGGAAACATGCGGAAAAGAGTTTTCCTTGTGGATTAAAAAGATAAAAATGAAAAAATTTGTTTTTACACATTAACCTGTCCTTCCACCTGTGTGTGACATGGCTAAACATTAACATGAGAGGTGCCAAAGTACATTTGGAAACATGAGTCTGGCATCGATTGCGAGCAATACTGTGACATGCTTTTGTAAATTAGAAAATGAGTAAAAGTATGTTCAAGTGGAGCCATAAAACTTTGCCTGTACTTTTACTCTTTTCTTTGTGAACCGGGACAATAGTATCTTCCACCAATTCTCACCATGAAAACTATGGAAGGAAGAGAAGCATATATTTCCAAGCATGCTTCACAGTTGATCACCACCACTGGCACCGAAAAAGCCCCTCTCGCATTAACATCTCAAGTTTCGTCACAATTGAGAACTCTGTTGAGGAAGGCGCTGTCCCTCTTCCATCAAGGTATTAGATGGGGCATTAGTTAGCATTTACATTCCTAGAATGAAGAGGGTCAACAACAACATTTAATACAAACTACAATATTTCTTTGAACTTTCAAATAATCTTCAACTGCACTAATCAACCTTTTATGAAGTTTACCAAACAATAATGTGTCTGGTATTGATCAACAAGGACCATTAAAATTATATTTTCATTTGGATCATTGGCATAGATGTACGCTTAATCGAGAAAGGCACATTTGTGGCAAAATACTTCTCTTTGTTGAGCCATAGAAGTGTGGGACAACTTGAACACTTACTTGTGATACAGAGGACATCAAATAGGCATAGGTGCTGTCTGGATGGTACCCACGAGAATATCAAATCCAGAATGAGTGACTGCACTGAGCCCTGTAGGGGACAGCACCCAGCTGCTCTACTTCCCAGCTCGGTCCAAAGGGAGATGCAAGGAGGGAGAGTAAGCCAGGCATTTGGCCATCTTGCAGCTCCCATTCTAATAGGCACCCAGTATCTCAACTGTATTTGCTGGTAGGAAACCTGAAAGGAATGTTTAGCTTCTGTTGAAAGCCAGAAAGGAAGGGCTCTAAAGCTCCCAGAATAATGTCTTGCTTTATATGGAATAAAGGTGAGTGAACTAACATTTAGGCCCTCATTATGACCCTGGCGGGCGGCGGTACAATGGAGAAAAGTACTGCCAACAGGTTGGCAATACTTTTCCCCATAGCCAAACCGCCAATGTACCACACCGTCCGCCACGGAGGTAACGGCTGCCGGGCGGGAGACATCAGTCTCCAGCCAAGAGGCCATCACCAGCCCGCCTGCTGGATTATGACCCTGCCTACCGCCATGGTTTTCGTGGCTTCCGTACCAGCACGAAAACCATGGCAGTTGGCACTATCAGTGACAGGGAAATCGTTCCCTGTCACTGATAGGGTTCTTTCCCGTCCCTCCTCCTCCCCAGGTTTCCCCACCACCACCTACCTCTCCAGACCCCCCTTCATACATGCACCTTCATTCACACACGCACACACGCATTTACACACTCATTCTCACATTCAAGCATGCATGCATACATCCATTCACACACACATCCACATACACTTACATACATGCAGGCACACACGCATACACACAACACAACATACACGCACTCACACATCCATACATGCACACACACACAACACACACCTGCATACACGCATGCACAGACATACACACACACACACCCCACCCCATTTCCCTGTCAGAGCACCCGACTTACCTTTTGTGAGGGGGTCCTCCGGCAGGAGACAGGACGATGCGCTGCTGCCAGCAGCAGCATCCACCAGCAGAACACCGCCAGGCCATATCATGTGTCATGATACCGTCTGCGGCGGACTACTGGTGTGGCGCTGCTGCTGGCAGCAGTGCCACCTTACCGCCATCTGCCGGCATGTCCACAGCCGGATTTCTGCCATCCTTCTGGTGGAAATCAGGCTGTGGTCAGAATATGGCAGACAGCTGGTAGAATCGGCGACATTCTTTTGGCGGCTATCGCTGCAGCGGTAGGAGGTATATACCGCCAATGTTATAATGAGGGCCTTAATGTCTGTCAAAATGTCTAGGACTGCATTACTTTTCAGGGAGGCTTCTCACATCACTGCAAAGGTTTCAAATGTGGATTTACACGTGGTTAAACAGTGTGAACGGGTTGCTACAATAAAGGGGACTGTGCAGCTGACCTGTACAAGCATAGAAGATGTTCTTATTACCTTCGGTGTCTGGGATATCAGCATATGGCCCATGCTGACTCAGTGACCAAACCAAAGTTGCAAGGAGGAGTCTGAAAGAAGTTAAAAGGCTGCTGCATTTGTGATGCTTTTTAGTGTGCCTCCTTAACTCTGCAGCTCTGCCTCTGAGACACATTTGTGAAGAAGCCAGTGCCAAACCCCACAGCCTTCAGTATAGTCAACCTGAGTGAAGGGGGGCAGACTCAGGCCTTGGTGGATATGTGGCATTAGTGCTTTACCGATTTAACCTGTTGAGAGGCACCTATGTGTATAAGTAGGGTGGACAATGTGTGCAAAGATATCCTATTTGCTGAATATTGCTTATTGCCTCACGGATTAGAATGCTGAGTGTGAAACTTACAATCAGAGTACCCAGAATGCAGCTGTAGGCCAATAACTGCTATTGTAAATCAGACAGCATTACACTATCAGAGGCTGCATTTAACTATCTCCTATTCAGTCAATGTCTACTATGGAGATTCATTGCTAGCACATGAGGCAAGCCTCTTTACAGTATCAATACACATCACTAGTAGCTCCTCCATTAGGGTGGAGGAGTGTTGCCCACCACCAGCAGCAGTCACTGCAAATCACCTTTAACAAAAGAAATGATAATAAACCGTGTTTATTTTTGTTTCATTTGTTAAAGGGGCGGGGCTTTGGGGATGACGATGAGGAGGGGAGTGCACAAGAGTGCACTATGCACTCCCCTCACTGCGCATGTATGTTTGGCCGCCCATCTCGATCTGGCCAAACATACATGCAGAGTAGGCTCTCTCCAGCCCAGCAACACAGTTGCCGGGCTGGAGAGAGCCTGCACAGGCTCCCAGTCTGCCTAGGACTGCACTGGCTGGGTGCTCCCAGTCAATCCTAAAGCGGCTTTGAGCAGCGTCAAAATTGGCCGCAGGGCAGGCTCAGACCCTGTGCCTGCCTGGAATGACGAGGGAAGGCACCCACCCTGCCCCTTCAGAGGGAAGCGAGTCACGACTGATAGCTCCTTGTTAAGGTCACATCAGTCTAATAAAGAGCTAGAGGATTCACCTTACTCACAGAGTGTGTTTACAGTGGGAGACATGCTGCGGGAGAAAAAGCCTTCAGAATCATTCACCTTCTTGTACAGAATGCTGAACAAGTACATGAAAAATGTTTTTTTATCTCTGCTGTTACAAGTTCAAATTGTCCTTTTCCTGTGTTTGCATTACATACATAAGGTGTTACAAGCCAGTGAAAAATGTGTAGCTCATGACACTTTCATTGGGTTTTAAAACAGTGGCATCTTTATTCTGTCTGATGTACAATGTCACTTATTTTTTTTTTTAATGCTTACATTAATTACTTTTGAAGGTAGTGTGTAAAAGATATATAGAGAGACAATGTATAGACATTAAGGCCCTCATTACAACCCTGGCGGTAAATCATACTTACCGCCGTGCAGAAGACCACCAGCATACCGCTGCTGCAGCGGAATTCTGCTACAGGTATTATGACCCACAGCCCGGAATCCGCCACAATACAGACACCCACACACGTCCGCCACACCAAAGGTCAGTGATAAACTGGTGATAACAAAACCGACACCGTCACGCCAACAGGAATACGCCCACAGTATCACGACCCACGAATCAACGCAGCGGTCTTTCAACCACGGTAATCCATTGGCGGTACACACCGCCGTGCTCAAAATACACACACACTTATAAAACACAACCACATTGGACAATTTGAAATACACACACCTGATACACATACACACACCACACCCAATCCTATATAAAGCACACACCCACATCACCAGAATTTTGAAAGCACACCATAGTGGCAAGACAACTGCGGCACCATCAAAGCTGGGGAAGGGCCAAAAGCTGAAGAGCAGGTCAGGAGAGGGCATGGTGGCACCGACTGAGGGACCAGTGTCACACTTTCTGTCCACGACCACGCCAACCTGTACGGCGGCGAACACCGCTAGCTGCCCCGCTACCACAATCGCCACCTGCACCGCCCCCGGCACGTCTACAGCCTCAGCAACAGTCCCCAGCCTCTTCCCCAGTGGGCAGCCGTCCGAGGCTACAGGAAACGTCCTGCTGTGTCCCTCTGCAGGTGCTGACCCATGCACCACCGCAAGCACCGCCGCAACAGACACCGCCGCAAGCACCGCCACCTGCACCGCCCCCGGCACGTCTACAGCCTCAGCGACAGTCCCCAGCCTCTTCCCCAGTGGGCAGCCATCTGAGGCTGCAGGAAACGTCCTGCTGTGTCCCTCTGCAGGTGCTGACCCATGCACCGCCGCCAGCACCGCCGCAAGCACAGCCACTGGCCTGCGGCGTCCTCAGACACTGGCACCACCGCTGACATGGCTACCATCCCCAGTGGTCGGTCGCCTGAGGCTGGAGGAGAGTTCCTGGACCCTGGGCAACTTCCATGAGGCATTTCTTCCATCACTGTTTACACCTGCAGGTGGAAGGCGCAGCTGCAGCAGTGTGGGGTATGTCGCTGCCTCCATTGCGTATCATGCTACCTGAACCTCGTAAATCTCATGGCACGCACACCCAGGTGAGGGAATTGTACCGGCCACACTGCACGTGGAGCACTCTGGGCACCGTGCCCCCTCCACAACCAGTGGAGAGATACAACCACTACCTCAGTCCTTGGCAGGATGAAGCACTCTGGGCACCAGGCCCCCTCCAGAACCATTGGAGAGATACAGCCACTACCTCAGTCCTTGGCAGGATGAAGCACTCTGTGCACCAGGCCCCCTCCAGAACCAGTGGAGAGATACATCCACTACTTCAGTCCTTGGCAGGATAAAGCACTCTGGGCACCATGCCCCCTCCAGAACCAGTGGAGTACCACATCCACTACCTCAGTCCTTAGCAGGATGAAGCACTCTGGGCACCAGGCCCCCTCCAGAACCAGTGGAGAGATACATCCACTACCTCAGTCCTTGGCAGGATGAAACACTCTGGGCACCAGGCCCCCTACAGAACCAGTGGAGTATCACATCCACTACCTCAGTCCTTGGCAGGATGAAGCACTCTGGGCACCAGGCCCCCTCCAGAACCAGTGGAGAGATACATCCACTACCTCAGTCCTTGGCAGGATGAAGCACTCTGGGCACCATGCCCCCACCAGAACCAGTGGAGTATCACATCCACTACCTCAGTCCTTGGCAGGATGAAGCACTCTGGGCACCAGGCCCCCTCCAGAACCAGTGGAGACTGTTATCCACTTGAGAGACTGTGGCCTTGCACTCCCCAGGATAAAGCAGTGGGCAAACCACCCACTGGAGAGACTTGAGAGACTGTGGCTTTGCACTCCCCAGGATCAAGCAGTGGGCAAACCACCCACTGGAGAGACTTGAGAGACTGTGGCTTTGCACTCCCCAGGATAAAGCAGTGGGCAAACCACCCACTTGTGAGACTTGAGAGACTGTGGCTTTGCACTCCCCAAGATACATCAATGGGCATGGAGCCCCCTCGTGCAGCAATGGCATTGTGCGTTCATCAGGCTGAGGTTCCCCCCCTCCCCCTCACCCTGAGGTGCCTGTATATTTTCGATCTGATGCCCCTGCAGTGTTCTCTCCGTTTCCAGTCAGGTATCATGTGTGGGCCTCGACCATGCATTTTGGGCCCAGTGGTCCACAGACAATGATTGGAACACTATCCGGACTTGTGTAGTTGGTGTACATATTTGTATATACTGAATTTTGACTTTTGAATAATGGATTTTTCATGATTACAATGGTTACAATCATTTCCTTTTGTCCTTGCGTTCTTCCAGGGGTTCGGGGGGTGTATATGTAATGTTGCTGCATGTATTTGTGTGTATGTTGTTGTGGGTGAGGGTGGGGTTGTTACATGTCGCGTGTGTGTGTCACTCTCTTTCCCCCCTCCCCTGTGTTGTAGGTGCAGTACTCACCGTGGTCGCCGCCGTTCGTACTCCTGGTAGAAGAGGAGGTAAACCAACATGGGCAGTACGTGTAGTTCGGGCTCCATGGCGTCCTGGTTCCTCGTTGGGTGTTGAGAGGTGAGTGTTTTCCCTTCTGTGTACTGTTTCCGCCATGCTTTGGATAGCGTTGGTTCCGCCATGGAAAAGGTGGCGGATAGGCCTCTTGTAATAGGGTGGGTGGTACTTTGTCTTCTGCCTGTCTGTTGGCAGTGACCGCCGCGTTGTTTGTTTCTACCGCCGTGGTGGTCGGAGTGTTAAAGTGGCTGTCTATGTTGGCGGTTTCCGCCATGGTCATAATCCCATTTTTTCCGCCGGCCTGTTTGCGGTATTACCGCCGCTTTAACACCGACCACCAGGGTTGTAATGGCCTAAATATATATTTTAAACATGTTTTAATATTTCCGTATAATGAATTCATAATTAAAATGATTTTGACAACTTTGCACATTCAAGCAGATTGATTCACCCACTGGAAGGAAGTGAGAGTTTTGAAACAAAAACCACAAATAGCAACCCATTTGCAGGGTCTCACTATCCACAGCAGCACACATTTCTTCATTTTTAAAATTGTATCTGTCTGAACATAACTTCCTGCACCTCTAAGAAACAAACTCCCTAGTAAAACCATCATCTTAACCAAAATGTTAAATATAGTGAGGTATTAAATGAAATGAGACGTGAATGCTGAACATGGAAAGATGACTCTTTCATGGACTATTTTTAGCGCTTTAAAGTATATGATATGCCATACATGGAATGCATGCCTCCATTCACATTGATGAAAAAAATTGTTTTACAGCTACATAAACCCCTCAGTACTCATTTTAATCAGTCTAATCTTTAGGACATTTTAATTTCAACTGCTCATATTCCAACACCATTACATACAAGAGTGCCTCATTTTTGTCATGAATACACAGCATTCAAAAGATATTTAACCAAAATCCGAATGCCTGATCAAAGGGTTAAATTTCTACATCCAGTTAAAATCACATTTAAGTAGTTTTCTTTAAGGAGAGTTGTAGCATGTGTACAGTAACAGTAACTTCTAATATAAGAGGCAGTGTTAGGCGTGTAATACTTGGTGTCGTTTTACCCCAAACTTTATGCCTTCTCTCCCTAATTTTGCTGAACTCGTTGACATTAGGACTCTATGCACTTTCCCCAACCTGATCAGTGCTATAGTGCTTGTGCTCGCTCCTCAAAACATGGTAAAAGTGGTCGACACCTAATTGGTACATTTAATTTACTTGTAAGACCCTAGTAAATTGTACTACCTGTACCCAGGGCTTGTAAATTAAATGTAACTAGTGGACAGCAGCACCATTGTGCCATTCACTGAAGTAGCACTGTAATACATGTCTCAAACCTGCCTCTGTGGCCTGTCGTACAGTTTTAAATTGTCATTTTCACCTGGCAAAATTAGCCTTTTTACCAGGCTAAAACCAGTATGTAACAAAGGACCCCACAGGCCATCCCCTCAGCAGAGTACATTGTGCATGGGTAGCAGGCCCCCAACTGGGTCCAGGGGAGAGGGTGCCTCTCCAGGGGCCTTTGCAGGGGTGCGTCACGTTTTGTTTCACCACTGGTCTAAACCTTCCTTTTTGATACTTATATGTCACCCCTAAGGTAGGCCCTAAGCACCCCTAGGGCATGGTGCATGGTATTTATAAGTGAGTCCTAACCCTTCACCGATGCGAACTGCACCCTTTGCACCAGACCTAATAAAAGTAACCTGGTCCGTGTATCTCACCCGTACTCCATTGCAGTCAGCCGGAACATGTGACTTTCCACTGGTCTAGCACGACCAGATGACCACGAGTGGCACTTTCTGCTTCTTAGTGCTATTTTACCTCAACTTAAAAAAGTTATTGTGCCGGTTATACTAATTGGATTTTTTTCATTTTGTTGTCATTTTATTTATTAAAATGTACTCTATTTTTCTAAGTTGGTTTGGAATTTTTCTCCTGTTGGATTCTCACTTTATTACTGTTTGTGTGCTGAATAAATACTTTGCACTTTTAAGTTAAGCCTGACTGTTTTTGTGCTAGGATAACAGAGGGTAAGCACAGGTTAATTTAATAACTTTTGTGTTCACCCTGACAAGGATTGTGTTTATTATTTGGGTGGGGCTTTTACCTCTCCTATCTCTTAACTCAATTTCCCACGAAGCATTGATTGGCGATTTCTCGTGTCAATTAATCTCAGATGTGGCAGTAAACTAGAATTTGACCTTTTCACTGTAGTAATAAATGTGTTAGTGTAGGGTTATTGATATCACTTTAAATAACAAATTATTCTGCCTCATTTATTTTTACTGCCATTGCATAAAGGAGGCTTATGGAGGTTTATGGTAACTTTCTGGTGAATTTACAGTATAACACTGAAAAACAACTGAAGAGTGATGAGTTGATGGTTTTTAAAGTTGATTCTAATACATTAAGTATATAAGTATATAGAAGACCTTCTTTGGATTTTTTGTGAGCTGAAGAATGATAGATTTATGTTGAAGTATATGAGGAATAGTGCAGGCTTTTAGCCAACATTGTGGAATTGGCATATTGGGGGTAATTCTTGGTACAATGGAGTGCATCAGTGTCAAAATGCGGACCCTGGCAAACAAAAGGTAATTCATCCATACAGGGCCACCATTGCAAAATGCGAGCCTGAACAAGCACCCCCAGCAGTCTCTGGTTCATGTCATCCTCTAGTTGAACCATGTTTTATGTACTTTCTGGTAGTTTCATGGTTTCCAACACACTCTTTGATCACTTAAAAATAAATTAGTAATCATCAATATATCTCATGTGGATGGGGGAAATCTATATTTCTCATAGGGACAGCAGAAAACTGATAAAAATGTTTCAACAACAAATATGTGCTCACTAAGGTGCAATCTGATTTTGAATTGAATACATAACTCTTTCAATAAGTGAGCAAAGTGTGTGTTGGAAACCAGGAGAGTAGCTGGTGGTACATCAAACATGGGGAAATTAAAGGCTAGCATAAGCAAGAGTCTGGGGAGTGGTTGCTGCCTAAAAATGTAAAGTTTAGAGACTAGTGGAACCTATTCTCATCTGTACATAAATCTAACTTAAAACCGTACTGATTAGAGAAACAGAGTGAACAAATTAAGGCAAGTGCCTAACAGGTTCACCCATAGTAAAAATAAATAAAAAAAAGGCCTTGGCATACTGGAAGTAAGTCTTGATATGTTGGGCACTATGGTAAAATGACCTATGGCAAAATGTTGGTGCTGGCATATTAGAGATAATTTCAGGCCTCAAGGAGGTACCCATGGCTGGGGAGATGAAGAAGTAAGGGGGGCATGAGTAAATGCTGTCCCTGACATACTGAAAGTAATTTTTAACATAAGGATTACCCATGGCATAAGATAGCATCAATGACAAAATATTGGTACTGACATATCGTCAGTATTATTTGGCATACCGATCACCATTGGCATATGAGTGGTATCAAGACAAGATGCTGCCAATGGCACACTGTAGATAATTCTTAACATACGGTGGAGGGGGACCAAAATCAAATAAAAAAAATGCTGAGGTCAACCTGTGGTAAGCATTCAGCTTTATTTGCACACTAAAAACATACTGGAATGTTTCATAATTGGCATTTTAACATGTTTATGTAAGTAATGTGGTTCAAAATAAAATATTTGACTGTATTTATTATTTTCATTATCTCAAAGGGGAGAAACCCCTACAAGCTCTCCTAGAAGACATGAGGCTCACCTCACACTATTCAGAGTAAGTATTGCCACCCACCATTTTCAAACATCACCACATGCCACTGGACACCAAAGGCTTCAGTAGGCATGTGTTAGTGCTAAGGGTCCTGTACAACAATGCAAGATCATAGGTCATTGATAACATTATTCTGTGTCTAGAATATAATCTAGTCATTTGTGCCTAAGGATTGCTGCAGTGACTGAACACACAATACACTCTCATTAGCTTTAATGTGCTTTACACAGTTTGCAACAAACCTCTTACTTCAAATGGATAGGGGGCAGTCTATGGAGTCATTGGCTATCTCATGTTGTGCTCCTGTTCAAGCAAGGATACATCATATTGGTGTTACAGGCACTCCACCTGAATCACACTGTATGCGGTTCCTACTTTGGTAATGGGGCTGCATGTTTATGATGGCAGCACTGTAGAGCATGGGAAACTGAGTGCAATCCACACCTTTAGTAGTTGTTAGCCTAACTCCTGGCTGGCTCACAGTGTCTCACTCAAATCTCCAAACCCATCGGGGTAAATGGTGATTATGACAACCTGAACATGACACGCCGACTCCCCAAGGAAGTCATGGAAGGAGATTATACCCTTTTTGCTCCGTTACTCATGAATGACAAGACGAGACACAAAGATGCAAGATACGTTTTCAATACATTTATTGAAACAATTGCAATCTAGTATATTAGGCATGTGCTGGGAAAATTAGGCAGATGAAATAAAGCAAGATAATCAGCAATACAATCAGGGTAAAGAAGATGAACAATCCGGCCATGATTTATGTGCTTCTAGATATTCTAGAGGTTTGAGAGATTCTTACCAAACTCTACGTCTATACCTGAGAGCACAGTGGTTGTAACTCTCTGCCTAGCCCAAAATAAGGGATACGCCTCAGCCCCATACCCGGATCGAGTGTCAGGAATTAGCCTGTCGTGTAAATGGCAATCCTCTCTGGATGCTGGCAGGTCAGCGCCAACCGAGTTGCGTCTCACACAGCATGTGTCCCAGGATCGTCGTAGCCAGAATGCCCTCTGCCCTCCTTGGGTCAGTGTTCTGTTTATTTAATAAACCCATACCACATTGGTACTACAGTTCTGATGTAATGTTGTGTCTTGGTGATAGAAGCTGTCTCCTGGACTGGCAACAATAGTTAGCATATTGTGTATATCCTCCATAGCCTTGGACAGAAAGTACTGATTATATATACAGTGCAAAGGCTAAACTAAATGAGCAGCATGTTCCTTCATTTCCAAGAATAAAAGCAAACTGAAAGAATAAGTAAAAGTCATTGCTAAAAAAGCAGCCTTGCTAGCACTAATAAAACATGACTAAAACATGAGCTGTAAAACAAAGCTAAAACAGGGGCGACCATCCTGTGTCCTAAAAGGGCACAACAACCTCCCTTTGCGGGAATGGAGTACAGATTCTACAAAGAAGAACACAAAAAATGCCCAAACAAATCTAAAAATACCTCTGCCCATATGCAGAACATGCCAAACAAAAGGCAACCAATTTAAGTTCATAATTTTTAAATAGGATCAAACTAAAAGTCATCGGAGCTTAGTCTAAGGTCATCAAAAATATCAGTTCAAATGGAATCCAAGAGGAACCTCGCTTCCACAGACGATATTATCACCAAAGCCTCATCCAAAAGGTCAAAGGAACAAACATGATCCGAGGCCACAGCTTCAGCTGAGGAGGCAGAGTTCTGTGCCATGCCTGTGGACAAACTCCTGGAGCCATAGCATCCTTGTCCATGTAAGGTGGCTCATAGAGGCAACAAGAAGCAACCGTATTTTCACAGTACAACTCCGGTAATTAACCCTCAATGGGAACATCAGCAAATTTATGTCAGTAGAAAGGACCTGTCGCTGAACACAACACAATTCCAGTGTACTCTCCAACGGGCACTACAAGCAGCAGAAAACAGGCTGCACACAGCATAATACTGGCCAAAAGGACAATGACCAGTCTTTGTTTAGTTCCTCCAACAGCGGTACTCCAAAGTACAGTATCATGCAGTCACAACACAGCTGGGTTGATGGCAACTCTACCAATCTTTAGCTTTGAGATGAGACATCCATTGTGGAGCAAAAAGAATAATAGCAAGATACCACCAATTAATGCCAACACAAGCGATATGAATCCAAAAATATTCAAAAATAGCATGGGGTTGGCAGATTGTGTTACTTCAAAAACAGTCTGGAATGTACTCACAAAACCATGCTGTATTGCCTTTAAAACGTGCACAACCCCTGCAGTGTTAGAAGCATTAATAAATGTGACTCAGAAGTTCACCAAAGTGCCTTGGAACATTGGTATTTACGCTGATGGCCTCGCTACTTGTAGGTTGTAGTTTTCATGGGCAGATGTAAGCACCACACATTTTTTAAACAATAATGCCTTTAGCCTGCTCAGCTTATCAAACTTGACATTGAAAGTAGCAGTGTGAGGCCATGCATTTGCTAGTTTAATCTCACATGTGGGAGGAAATAACACATTTCCACAGTAGGTCACTATTTGAGAAACAGAAATCACATACGGGGCACCTGCTCTCATTCCACAACAGCCTTGATCACTGAGCATCAAGTAAGTTCCATTTGAAAGTAACTGAAACACTGGGCAAATCAAAGGGATGGGAATGTCCTTCAACTAGCAGGCTAAGTTAGATGCCAATGCTTTATATAAGCCGTGAGATGCGACCTGTTTACAAATGATTTAATGGCTTACTGAAATTTCTCAGTTGCTACTGCAAAGCAAAACTTCCTTTTCCCCACTCATACACTTGTAATTGAAAGGCAGTTCCCATACCTCATTATTAAAACTCTCCCCAAAACTTTCAAACCTGCCTTCGGGAAAATGTTTTAAACATGAAGTGAATTGAAAGGGTTATATTTAACATATATCAATCCATGGACTAAACACACTGATGACGATGTTTACAGGCAACTTTTCTAACTTGTCCATGTTAAGCATTGTATATGTTGCATCTTTCTTCACCGTTATTTGCTGTTTGTGGGTTAGGTTAAATGGTGCAGTCAGACAATGTTCTGATTGTGTGTTACAGAAAACTGTACGTTTGGATACTAGCTCTGTGCAGGTAATGGTGTCCGTAATAATAATAATAAAACATTTCATCATAATTTGCAGAGTTCATGTACATATCTTCACTTTCAAATGCAGTATAATATTCAGGCTCAGAGAGCATTGAGTCAACTGTTTTTACATTTCAATTATCAGATACAATACCAGGTGTAATAATATCATTTACAGAAATGCTGAAAACATACAGAATTTGAACAGTTTCAGCTGGGCCAAATATGTCCTACGAGGCTTTAGCCCAAACAATCCCATCAGTAACTGAAACAGCAGAAATGTCCACAACGGACAAGTCTCTTTGTACTTTGTGGGAAGAGAAGTGTCTTATCCAGGTGACTGATTGACACCTGATCTGTTCGATATAAGTCAATAAGGACGCTCAATGAAGGACCACACGCCAATTATGAACACAATTTAGCTTTACTAGAATTTCAGGAAAATTTATGCATTTGGCACATCAACGAAGAAGAATGAAAACCAGCAATAAAGAGCATCTATTTATATACGAGCAAAGAGTTCATTGACATCTATTAATATATGAGCAAAGAGTTCATTGACATCTGTTTATATATGAGCAAAGAGTTCATTGGCAGATATAAGCTCTGATTAACTGTATACGAAACACATATTTCAATTACTGCAGCAAGCTCACATTAAGATGTTCAGGAAGAAAAATAAAAATGAGCTGAATACTTCAGATTATAAACATAGTGCAAGCATAATAGTCAATCATAATAGAGCAGAGAAACAAAGGGCTTTCATCCCTGTGTGGAACTTAACTTAATCCACAAGTGCTGGGAAGCCCTCTACTGCCCGCTTGGACCTCTCTCCCCCTCGAGCATCACGGTCTCTGAACAGCAAAACCAGGGAGGCATTGCTGTGGGCTTGGCGATGGCAGCTTTCACAACCCCATCTGCGAGCTTCAAACCCCTCACCCGCGCTTCCGTGCTTAAATAACCTGAAGCTTGGATTCTATCCCTTTCTCGCATCTTCTAGCTATGTTATCAGCACGTGTCCCTTGGCTGCTCTGCCATTCCCTAGCCATTGTTTTTTCTGTCTTTTTCCTGTACTCCGGTTCCCAGGGTTAAGACGACCTTCGTCTCTCTCTCCTACACATCCTGCTTCTTACTCATGCAGCTGCGAATAATTTAATCTATGGAATGTTGGAAAACAAACTTGAAAACGACTTTGTGGACTTTTCCACGTTGTTTCAGGTTTCAGCAGGCATCACACTCATCTACAATGTTCAAGCTATTTAACCCTTCACGTCACAATGTCTTACGCACCTTTCCCTATACTGATCAACAAGTGAGGCTTCAAAACCTCATTTACCAGTTTAACAGCAGAGTATTCAGGAAGATAATGCCCATATATAAGCAGAAAGAAAACAATCACAAATCCAATCCACAAGAAGACAGCACGCAAACTCAATATAATCCAGAAGTAGGACCATGGACGGATCAGATAGGTGAATTTAAGCCAGTTGAAACACTTACCCATTCCATGAAGCGATGGTGTTGTTGAGTTTGAAGAGAAGCCATCAATGTCAACAAAATATCCAGAAGCAGTCCTTGTGAAGTCTAGCCACTGCAGTTGAAAGAGAACTGGTAGACATCTCCGGTGATGGTTTCTCGTAAACAATTCTGTTGCTTTCAGATGCAGTAGAGGGCTGTAGACTTATACCAGGTGCATTTCTGTTGCTTGCAGCGATAATTGGAATAAACAAAAGTTGATTCCAAAGGGAAATGATTTCGTTGTTGTTTAATGCTTGAAGATGTATCTCCTTTAAGGTAGTGAGAGGGAATAGGGAACTACCCAAGAGTCATCAAGGGCTGCCGTACAGGATCAGTCACATGATGCAATTTAACTTGATCAATGGAGACAAAATGTTTGTCATCATAGACGGAAGTGGTGGTAGAATCACAGTTCTGGTACCTTTGTTGTGGGTCCATTTTTAGCTCTGTATCTGGGCACCGAATTTGGCTTAGCTTAAGCTTGTGTCCTGTGCCCTTTCACTCAGATAATATGCTCTGTTTTAATTTATTTGTTTTATTAATTTTAGCACCGCTTGTTTTAGTGGTAATGTTTTCACTTTCATAATCAGTTGCAATTCTGCAAGGGCATCACTATCAGTGTTATGCATGACATATTTTTATAGTGTTCTTCTGCTCTGGGTTGACAACAACAGAATGCGAAGAAGGATAATATGTTTGCATTGCTGCCACAAGACTGCGCAAACAGTCTAACACTTAAGTACATACCTGCATCAGGCTTGTTATGCAGGAACAAAACATGTTCCTTATATAAACACCTTGTAGGACAAAGGGTCTGAGAGGGGGTTCTAGCCAGGATTTTCCATCAACACTGCATGCCAGTTTGCAGCTGACCTCAGCCTTCGTGTCTCTACGAAGCCTGATCTGGAGACTGGAGGCCTGACCTTGTATTATGGTAACGGGTGTGCTTCTCAGGAACATTGTATGGGCAGATTGGACTTACATCACCATGCTCTTGCTAGAGGCTACAGAATAGGTTTTAGGTAGGAATTATATATTCATGTTTATTGCAATATGTTGGGGTTGTTCATCTTTACATCTCTGATCTTCACAATCCTGATTTTGTTATTCCTCATTATCTTAATCACTGCAGCGCATGCATTTGATTTTAGATTACAGTCTTTCCAATAAATGTATTTAAAACTATCCTGCATCTCCTTTCTTATGTGTGTGTGTGTGTGTGTGTGTGTGTGTGGGTGTGTGAGTGTGTGTGTGTGTCTAAGAAACTTGCATTTAGACAGAAAAGGGTAAGGCTTGTTTACCACGTCTTCCCTGAGGGGTCTTCAGAGTTCCATGTAACAGGCTACCACAAATCATCTTTATCATTTGGGTTTGGTTTAGGTGCTGCTAGGGACCCAGGAGGATTGAGTGGACAGCTGCCAACTGGCATGGAATTGACTCAGTCACCTACGAGCAGAGGTGCTCCCTCCCCAAATCTAGCAGCCTCCTTGAGATAAGAGAGTCCTTACGACAGGGTGCCACCAACGATGGTGTAGGCACTAATTTTACAGGTCTCCTGAGTATCTCTGTCTCAAACACACTAAAGGTACCCTAAGTGCCATTGTAAGGAGACATCCGTGGTCTTAGGGGCAATTCTCCTCAGCTGAATAGGGAGTAGCTATCTAGGCTGTAGGTTGTTCAAGCTTGAACCTAAAAATGATTTCCCCCCCATTGGTGTTTCCAACTCTGATACCTATTCTTTAACATGGCAAACACAATAAATATTAGGGAGAACTGCAGACATCAACTCACGCAGTTTCTTTTAGCTAATGGCATCACAGAAGAAGGAGGAGAAGCACATTCGTCATTAAAGTCCACAACACATATAGAACAGACATATTTTACTTTTGGGTCACCTATGCTGAAACAGATGCAAATACACATACATTTCACACATACACAATAGCAAACAAATCAACAACAGTACTGAGCTTATCAATAATTAGAAATACCTCTCTCTTATCAAGAACATCAAAACTTGTTCAATGGCGCCCGTCCACATGTAATACAACCCATGAGATTAGGGCCCATATTTATACCTTTGGCGCCACATGTGCGTCATTTATTGACGCAAAAGCAGCGCAAACTTACAAAATACAATTGTATTTTGTAAGTTTGCTCTGATTTGGAGTAAAGAAATGACGCAAATGTGGCGCTAAAAAAGTATAAATATGGCCCCAGGTCATTTAAGTAATGATGGACCAACGTGGCCCATATTTGGCACAAATACACCACATCCCATTGTGCTATGTCAGTAGTTGAAGAGCGCACACTTAACAATGAGCTAGAAGCAATATACAGATGTGTAATACATGAAGATGGAGATCCAGCACATTAAAGTGTCCATTAATATCCACAAAATTATCACATTTCTTTACAAATCACATAATTCAATAGAGTTCTTATGAAAACTTTAAGTTCTTTATTTATCCACAATGACAATGTCTAATCCATCATAGCCAATGCGTTTCGTCCTCACGGACTTCTTCAGGGCTATAAAAAATATACAAATACATAACATATCAATCAATATGATATTCTATATACATCTCCCACCCATAATAAATATGAAATGCCGTGAACAGTTAAAATAATCAATAATCACCATCATGGTAATTTTGAATTTTGTTAAAAAAAAAATTTTAAACTAATGACTAAACTCATAGAAAAATATATAAATAGAGGGAAAAAGGCTAAGATGTTTTTTTTTATATTGTAATTTTCTGATTTAGTGCAATAATTTCCAACATTGTCAGTTTTTTATGTATTCCTTCATTTCCTTCACTTCCTCCAAAACTAACTGTGTCATGTTACTATATATTTTATTGTATATTTTCATTTTCTATCTTTAAATTTATTTTAAACTCTTAATTTTAAAAATATCAAATGTTATAAAATAATGTTTTAGTTTCTTAGTATAGTAATTGTATATATGTTACTTCTCACAGAGTAACAAACTTTCTCCTCCACATTTGACTTAATTTTGGTTATCAATTACTTTTAATTACAAGCAACTCTAAATTTCAAAGATTTTATTTTATATTCTTCTAATTCTCATCTTTCAATTTTTCCAACACTATTACATTTCCATTAGAAATGAGGCTACATATCAATTTTTTGTTGTTAATTGATCATCTACTAGGGCAAACTAAAGATAGTACACACTACTACAGAAGAAAAATCAACCCATACCTCATAATTGCAGTATGTAACGCGCTCAACGGCAGAACGCCATCCGATCTCCTGACAATAAAACCGATTGTGTTCTCACTCGTCGTTTTTATACTTGCACTAACCATTTCCACCTGAAACAAATTAAGACACTTCCTTTTGGGAGATATAACGGTGGCAGCCATCTTAAAGTGGCACTTAAAATACACCTTTAGATAAACTTTGCACTATGTGGAACACGATTTCATATATATTATTGTTTCAATCGCCCACTAAGACCAAATAAAGCGTGCCAACAATAGTATATGGCAAGATAGTCAATTGTTACACCGAAAACAATGATCCATACCTCACATTTACAGCATGTAATACGTTCAACATACTGATAGTGTCTCATTTCTTAACATGTGATAATGGCAGCCATTTTTGAAGAGACACCTATTACCCTATGTTAATATGGACTCTACGTAAACCGGTTAAATATATATTATTATTTTATCTTCTCATTAAAACAAAGTGTACATTTTTATACTTATGCAATAACTAATGTCTAGAGCAAAGCAAAAAACCTTAGAAAACGTCATTTTTTGAACCGTGTGAAAGTGGCGGCCATTTTGAAGTGGCACCTTTTGTATATGATGCAATCGGCATGTCAGTAAAATCTCTTTTGAAAACATATAATATTGGCGGCCATCTTAGAGAGGTATCTTTTGCCTTACATTTGTACAAAATCTACATAAACATTTCTTGAACCGTGTGGAAATGGCGGCCATTTTGAAATGGCACCTTTTATATATAATGCAATAGGCATGTCAGAAAAATCTCTTATAAAAACATATAATGGTGGCGGCCATCTTAGAGAGGTACCTTTTGCCTTACTCTTGTACAAAATCGCCATAAGCAAGTTTGGATATGAGTTGTTATTTTCACCATCTACTAAAATAAAATAGACGTTTTAACACTTGTGAATCACTTCCACCTTAAACAAACAAAATGACCTCATTTTTAAACCATATAACAATAACGACGTTTTAAACCTCGTATTAAGATATGTAATAATAACAGCCATTTTAGAATCACGTTTTTTTCACATTGATCATACACAAAAAGTTCTAAAAAGTGTTATTGTTTTATCTTCTGCTGAAACAGGATAATATAAACCTGTTACAACATATAGCAATAATGCAAATTGTTACAACGAAAGCATCAGTCCATATCTCAAGGTTAATGCCTATAACGTGCTCCACTACCAAAAGCCATTAAGCCACATATCAATAAAACCGATTGCATTATTTTATATATCGTATTGATACTTATACTAAACACTTCCACCAAACATCAATTTAGAGAACCTTACTTTAAATCCTGTGACAGTGATAGCAATTGACAAGTGGCACTTCTGACCACACAATTAATTAAGTTCCCAAAAAATACTGAAATTCAGTATTGATATTTAATCCTTCTTGCACTGTTCATAATCAATTTATCCATTTTGCCTCAGCTTTTCTTAATGTCAATTCCCTGTCACCTCCCCTTTCATCATGAGGTACATGTTCTAAACCATGAAACCAAATCTGAGTGTTGGTGGGATGGGAAAACTGTACATGTGTAGCGACAGGATATTTTATATCTCTGTTTTTTATAGCTCTTATATAAACAGAGATATATAGACTCCGTATACTACTACCAATACACAATTTGCCACATGAACATCCCAAGACGTAAACCACAAATGTCGTGTTACAATTAATAAACGAATTGACGGTATATTCCTTCGGGGTATTATATTTGAACTTTTTTATTTTATTAACTCCTATTTTGTATACGGAGCAACTCCCACACACATAAAAACCTTCCGGTTTCACATCCAACCATTTTCCAACCTCAGAATTATTGTGATTATCTTTTACGTAGCTTGGACATAGTATGTTTTTTAGAGTGTTACCTCTTCGATAGACCATTTTCGGTCTTTTAGATATGGTACCTTCTGGCAAGAATGTGACAGAATCCAATATATGCCAATTTTTTCTTAGTGCGTTATAGACATGATTACTGTACAGGTCATATTTGGTAACAAAACTGACTTCCCGTTTTTTGTCCTTCACTTCAATTTTTTCTTTTTCTTTACGATTTTCCTGTAATGTATCCTTCCTATTTAATTTCTTGATTTTAATTTTTGCCTTGACCCCCATTTTTTATCTTAAGATGTGTAATACACTTCATCATGCAGACTGTGAACACCGCCCCAGTAAGGACTGCACCAGGTGTTTATAAACTGGCGGTTACAGGAAATAATCCACAAACAGTCCACTCAATAATGGGAAAAGCATCCACAGATTGGGAGAAGATTCCGTTCTGGATTGCACAAAAAAAAAATCGGCTGGAAGCAGTGTTTTCCAGTACGGGATCCCCAGACAAACATAGAATTCTCACAATGGGCTTGCCATTTGGTATGGTTCTCTCAATAGAGGACTGTAACACAAGTCTTTGCAGCAATTTACATTACCACACATGTTACCCCAATACTTGCCAATTTACCAGAAGTGTTAAAACAAATTTAAAATGAACACAGGGCAGCCCTGGCGCTGGACTTGGGGATGAAACTGATACACAATTTTCACACAGTGTCCTCAATTATTTTAAGCAACATTAAAGGGGAAGCAGCAGTGTTGGCCATTCGCCAACAGCTCCGGGTGATTTCTCAACAGGAACAGGAGCGTAAGCTGGCAAAGATTATCTCTGAAACCTATACTAGTATAGGACGGGATAGTGTGGGGACCCGCACCACTAAAAAACAAATTCAGAATACCACCCCTAAGGAAGGTACCACACAAGCGCAAGAGGGTTCTAAAAACACTGGATAAACAAAGACAGAAGAAGTCAGAGAGGAGATCTCCGCCACCCATCATCCTGAGAAAAACAGTGCTATGCAGAGAAGGAACTAAGACTTAAAGCAGTCCTTGACAGTGGAGTGTTAGGTTAAGGCCATAGTTGGCTTCATCACCTATGTGGGATTCAGAGAGCACTAAATAATCTACCCAGAAGGTCCTCTGGAGGCCCCACCATTTATGAGGTCCTAATTGGGATACCTATGTATGTCCCAGATCTTGATGGCCCTGGTGTGGTGGCAGCAGACACACCGTTTGACATAAATGAACGTGTAGCTGTTTTACAGGAGCTACAACAATTCCGTGTTGAGAATTCGTCTGCCTGAGCCATCACCTTGGGAATAAGGCATTTATCAGCAACTTCTACAGGCTGGATTTCTAAAGGCGGAGATGTAGTTCATGGATAGAATGCTGTGAAAAAGGAGTTTGACCCATCGTACAGAGCACCAGTTCCAGTCTTGAGAATACATGGTACCTGAACTGTCATCCTACTATCGCTGCCTGGTTCCAAAGAGAACAGATTTGTTTCAATTGATAATGTCAAATTGCACCATGTGGCTGATCATGCACAGTAGATCAAGAGGTCCTTTGAGTAGTACCCATTCCCCTCTCACTACCTGACAGGGTATACCTTTACAAGCAGTAAACAATGCTTCTGCAAGTACCAATGTTGCAATTGCCTCCTCAAGCATAGGGAGGGTGGAGAATGAGCTTCTGTTGATTCCTGTTACCACTTTATCTACATGAAACATCAGAGATGTGGATATTTATTATCCCAATTCAGCAGAGATGGATGACATTGTCTACTATGAACCACCACAACAAATTGGTCCATCCACCAGCTCTGCACCAGCTCCTGTGTTTGCACAGCTCATCTACAACTGAAACTGTATCAAAGACACGTAAGTTGTTCATGTGACTTAAAAACAATTACTTAATTTATCCATGGTATTATCTGTGGATACTGTTGACATTCCTTGCCTTTCTGCTTTGGATTGGTTTCAGTATTGTCTTCTTTCTCTTGATAAATAGTAATTATCTTCCAGAACGCCCTTCCGTCAAGGCAGTCGATGAGGTTTTGACACCTTACCTATCTTCCCATAAAGTCAGAAGAGACTTATCCCTTGTGAACTTTTCAGCAGTTCCGATTCCAGCTGGGATTGCTTGGGATAAATTACCATTTGATCTATATGGTCCTGAGGTCATTCATATTCCATATGTGTTTAAAATGTCAATGAGTGATGTTATTACACCTGGTATCGGGATGTTAAAACAGTTGATTCTATGCTTTCTGAGCTTGAATATTATACTGTATTTGAAAGTGAAGACCTGTATCTGAACAGAGCGAATTATGGGAAAATGTTCTATCACCATTACAGACATTACTTTCTGCACCGAGCTAGTACTCCAAGATTAGTTTATAATTACACACAATGGGAACATTGTTCAACTCCACCACTGTGGAGTTCTAAAACGCATGTACACAAGTTTGTGTATTTTACTGGGCATGACAGTAGGAATGCTCATATTATTTCAAATTGCCACTTTCTAGAGTGAGGAAAATATTGCTAACCGACACAAAACTGATCTATTGAGATTCCTTTGTTTCCCAACTTGCTGTTGAAGGATATGAGTATTGGAAAAACACTTCGGAGTTGAAGAATGTATAAGGATCAAACGACCAGCAGAAACAGGATAGGGAAGCTTTGTTTAAAGCATGCTTTATTCCTCTACAAATTATTTTTTTAAATGACGCCGTTCAACAAACAGAATTGAATGAGCCCATTATCCCCACACCAGCTAACTTTCACAATTGGCAAACACTTTTAAATGTTACTGAAGAACAGCTTACTGTTGGGTTCAGAATGGTACCTTTAATTCCTCATTTTTGAGTCTAGGCGGGTGGTTATTGTGGCCAATAGACACAAATGGGTGCCAGGCAAATCCTCAGGGGATTTCAGAGCAAGCCAGCCAGACCCTCGCTATGTCTTGGCTCAACATTCAGTGATCGTTACTACATACAATGTGGGTAAACTGTGCCAACAATAGTTACGCTCCTCCAGCTGTCAAAGAACACCTTAGTCTCCTGTCAGAGGAAGTTGATTTACAAACTTTCTTGTTAGGACCCAGGAGGCCACGCTCAAAGCGCTTCCTGTATGCCATATATAATGAGATCTGTAAACTTTCCCAGATGGAAGCTGCTGCACATTTAAAGCAGGTTGATAAGGGAAACATGACAAAGGCTTTAGCTGTTGTCAAAAATTGGCATGAACATTTTGTCTAACAGAATTTACACCTTGAATAACATAGTGGCATCTGCAATTGACATTGATCAGAATGACATGTCCATTTTACAACATGGACAAAGTCAGCTGCGTTCTATCATGTAGTTAAGTGGGACACTGCAGGTTCTCAAAAGTGGCCGCATGCCTTGGAAGCAAGTTAAAGGTACTGAATTGTTTGCCACTTTTAATGTGTCTAGACAAAAACTGATAATGGCTAAAAAAGAAGCTTAACATTGAGAATCTGGAAAATGTGCCTTTTATAGTAGCAGAATTCCCCTCGTTAGTATGGTTAATACATGGAGTAATAAATCTGCCCATTTCTACCTTTCGTGGCACAAAATGCTTAAAGCAGGTTTGAGTGGCTACGAGAGAGCCACATACACGAGGTGTGGGAGTTACCTTTCGATTACAAGTGTCTGAACGGCAATGGCAAAACAGAGGTCTTTCCTAGCGGAAGCGAATGTAAGACTACTGTTAGTCATTCTATGATCTGTAAGCAGATGTCCTTGCCTGGCCTTTGCAAAGCAGAGGTCGCCAATTTAGCATGCTATCTGAAGGGTAGGAGAAAGTGCCTCTTTTGACATGGTAAGCCCTCACATATTGCCTGGTATGATGTGGTTTCAAAGTTGTAAGTGCCCTGGGCCCCTGCTAAACAGGTTCCCAGGGCCAGCTCTCTTTCCCAAAACTATTGTGATGCATTGGCACAATTGGCAACACCTTTACTGCCACTAGAAGTCCCTAGTAAATGGTACTAAACACCCAGGGCATGTGGTACTAAGGGTAGGTCTCTGAGGGCAGCAGCACAGATTGTGCCATGATCTGGGACCCTTCATCCAAGTGCTCTCAGCCCTGCCAGTGCAGGCTGAGTGTCCTGGTGCAATCCTAAAATGCAAACATGGCATGGCACACAGCCTGTGTGACCTGTCCACTACATACTAGATGCAATATAGGTAAGCTACCCATTTGTCCGGCCTTATAGCCTAAGGCAGGGTGCACTATAATGCATGTGTAGGCTTAGGTCAATGAGCAATATGCCCCTACTGTATCCATGCTAAACCTGGGACATAGTAACTGTACAGAGCAGACATTTTAAATGGATGTGCTGGACATTGGTCAGTATGAGTTTCACAGCTAAATGAAGGCCACTCTGAACCCTGAATTGTTTTGTATCAAACAACTCAGATCAACAAATCCAAACTGCTATCAGTAATGTATTTATTGCAAAATGTACCAGGGGCCAAATTAGAGGTGACCCCTGCAAAGCTAAGTAGCCCTGGCATGGTTGCTGGCCAGTCCCAACCACCAGACAAGATTCTGGATCCCTGGGGTGAAGGCCTTTGCTCTCTGGGACAAGACATCAAAGCGCTTCCTGGTCAGAGGTGTCATACCTCCTCCCACAGGAATGTGCACTACCATGTCTGAAAGCTTCAAAGGGCTTGCCACCCTTGAAACTCGACCCCCAGCCCTGCTGCTAGCAGCAGATGGCTGCCTCTTTTGCAAACCCCCACTTTTGCCAGAAGTCGCAGTGGAAAAATGAACGAAGACTAGGAGGAGTGGCTACCTTCTGCCTGTAGTAGGCGAGGTGACCTCTCCATTTCATTTTCCTTTATCTTGCATGATAGGAAAATAGTGAGTCAGGGTTTGGGATGTGACCTCTTGCCTCAGGAAGTGGTCACATAGTGGGTGCAGCCACCCTAAGGTAGATGGCCCATTGGCCATTACCAGGTAGTCCCATAAACACCCCCTAACTGAAGTATTTAATGGGCATCCCTAGACCTGCAGATCAGATTTGAGGGACACAAAAAGACCAGTGACAAAGAAGACTCAAGTCTTGAGAACAAAAGTCCTGCTGCAAGAAGAAAAAGGTGCCAAACCCTGCCTGTTGCACCCAGGACTCGACAATTACCGCTGAGGGGTTGACTGGACATCGGAAAGACTCTAAGAAACCCCAGAGGTTTTCCATTGCATTTGGAGCCTGTACCTCCTGTGGACAAGGATCTGTTAATGTTCTCGATGCAGGTTCATTCACAGACATGCCACTTGAGACTGAGGTTGATTTACCAGGCATTCTATGAGCCACTGCTTGTGGATCTGCTGGCTCCAATGAGATCTGGCACAATGGACAGGGCTATCTTTGCAGTTCACTCTGAGACCGAGGTTCTGCACACATCTGTTCTGTGGATCCCTCTGCAAATACATTGATCAATGTGTCACCTGCTGAAGTTCAGTCCTTTTTTGTCTGAATCTCCCTTGATGACATCAGAGATTTTGTGCAAGACCATAATTACTGTTACAATTTGACCATTGGCCTTTCTAAGTGTAAAATGGGACACCAAATTGCCTTTTAATTCGGCCTGTCCGTTGGCCTGCATTGCTTGTCAACTTACACATTTTGGGCTTCATTACGACTTTGGCAGCTATTTGGGAAGACTGCTGTGGTTGTAGCTGCCAAAAGACCGTCAAGTTGGCGATGATCCGACTGCCATATTACAAGTAACACAGAGAACACCACCAAAAAAACAACCAAATATCTGCAGGATGGAAAAGAGGCGGTTTAACCACGAGCCCCGCCAGCCTGACAAAATTCCACCCATCAAATTATGATTCACAAATCACAACAGCAACTCTTCCAGGGAGGAAAATCATTGGCAGTCCGAAACGCGACGATCTAAATTCACTTCTGTCAGAACACAATTCCACATTGGATAGTTTGAATACCCCACACACATCCACACATCTACTCACAGCACTATATAACACACATCTACACAATCCACAATCCATTTCAGAAGGCCATAAACATACATTGAGAAGCCAAAAATATTAGATTTAGCTCTTGTACACTATAGGCACACATACACATTTCACTCACCCCACATCAACACAACAATCATAATACACATAACACTAGCACACACAATCCGCTACAACCGTCTCCCACTCACATCGCAGCACCTACACCTCACCATTTACCAAACACTGCACACTTTCAATCACAACACCCCCACACATTGTGTACACAACCACTACCATGTCCCCACAAAAACACCCACTGATGACGAGTTGAGGGTTGTGGGTTGTGGTGGATGAAACTGTAAGGGTAGAGCCACACTTGTTCAGAGCACAGGTCCAACAAACATGTATTGCCAGGAAAATTGAGTTGTGGTAAAGAATAGTCGACAGGGTCAATTCTGTAGGCAGTCATCCACGCACAAGGGAGGATATCAGTAAGAGTTGAAACGACCTACAGGGGAAGGTGTGTTCCATGGCATCCAGGCACCAGCTAGCCGTACAGAAGAAAGGTAGTGAGCCTCCACTTCCTCCTCCTACTTTCACATCATGGGAGGAGAAGGTTTTGAACAATCTGAATCCTGAGGGCCTAACAGGAATACCTGAGGGACTGCAGTCTGGTAAGTGCCGATAACATTCCTGTCACATAATTGTCTTGTCCTGCCTGCTCCCTCACTGCCTGTTTTATTCCCCCCACACAAGAGATATAAGTAGCAGACTAATGGCCCCACTTTGCTACTTCAAATGTATATTTTGGCAAGCTGGGCAGAATAAATGTGCTATTTTTCTAAAAACATGTGACTCTGACATCCAGGGGGTCATTCTGACCCTGGCGGTCATGGACCGTCAGGGCCAACGACCGCGGAAGCACCGCCAACAGGCTGGCGGTGCTTCTGGGACCATTCTGACCACGGCGGTACAGCCGCGGTCAGAAAAGGGAAACCGGCGGTTTCCCGCCGGTTTCCCGTGGCCCCAGGGAATCCTCCACAGCGGCGCTGCAAGCAGCGCCGCCATGGGTATTCCGACCCCCTTCCCGCCATCCTGTTTCAGGATGGCAGGAACGGGTGTCGTGGAGCCCCTGGGGGCCCCTGCAGTGCCCATGCCACTGGCATGGGCGCTGCAGGGGCCCCCTAACAGGGCCCCACATTGATTTTCAGTGTCTGCTTGGCAGACACTGAAAATCGCGACGGGTGCAATTGCACCCGTCGCACACCAGCAACTCCGCCGGCTCCATTCGGAGCCGGCATCCTCGTTGCTGGTGCTTTCCCGCTGGGCAGGCGGGCGGCCTTTTGGTGGTCGCCTGCCAGCCCAGTGGGAAAGCCAGAATGACCGCCGCGGTCTTTTGACCGCGGTGCGGTCTTCTGGCGGCGGAGCTTTGGCGGGCGGCCTCCGCCGCCCGCCAAAGTTGGAATGACCCCCCAAATCTACGATCTCCAGATAGCAAGGTCATCAGCTGAGATACAGTCCCTATTAAATACCAATTTCCCCAAACATTTTTGAGAATTGGTCAGCATAATTTTCAACGTATTAAATACTGCAGTGATTGTGTACTTTTTAAGGCTGTTGATTCTGGATTTGGCAGCACCTTCCAGATCATGTTTGTAGTAATACCTTCAGCTATAAATTCACTCTTTTTGAGTGTCTTTGGTGGATACCCTATAACTTTGGTATTGATTGGCAGAATTTTGCTGTGGCTATTTTTGATGTTCAGTGACTGTCCTATCTCAGCAAAATAGAATGATGGAGCTACCATCAGGCCAGCTGTGTTGTGATTGCATCATGCAGTATTTTGGAGCTTCCTTGCTTGAGGAGCTGGAGCTAGACTGGTACTGGCATTTCGACCAGTCCTAACATGTGTGCAGCCGGTATTCCATTGCATTTGATGTCTATTTGAATGTGCACCTATAGTATGTCTTGCCATGCAGCCTGTACCTCCTGTGGACAAGGATCTGTTAATGTTCTCGATGAAGGTTCATTCGCAGACATGCCCCTTGAGACTGAGGGTGATTCACCAGGCATTCTATGAGCCACTGCTTGTGGATCTACTGGCTCCAACGAGATCTGGCACAATGGACACTGCTATCTTCTCAGTTCACTCTGAGCCTGAGGTTCTTCACACTTCTGTTCTGTGGATCCCTCTGCCAATACATTGATCAATGTGTCGCCTGCCGAAGTTGAGTCCTTTTTGGTCTCAATCTCCTTTGATGACATCAGAGATTTTCTGCAAGACCATAATTACTGTTGAAATTTGATCATTGGCCTTTCTAAGTGTAAAATGGGACACCAAATTGCCTTTTAATTCAGCCTGACCTTTGGCCTGCATTGCTTGTCAACTTAGACATGTTGGATTTCATTACGACTTTGAGGTGAGGGTTGTGGTGGATGAAACTGTAAGGGTAGAGCCACACTTGTTCAGGGCACAGGTCCAACAAACATGTATTGCCAGGAAAATGGAGTTGTGGTAAAGAATAGTCGACAGGGTCAATTCTGTAGGCAGTCGTCCACCCACAAGGGAGGACATCAGGAAGAGGTGAAACAACCTACAGGGGAAGGTGTGTTCCATGGCATCCAGGCACCAGCTAGCCGTACAGAAGAAAGGTAGTGAGCCTCTACTTCCTCCTCCTACTTTCACATCATGGGAGGAGAAGGTTTTGAACAATCTGAATCCTGAGGGCCTGACAGGAATACCTGAGGGACTGCAGTCTGGTAAGTGCCCACAACATTCCTGTCACATAATTGTCTTGTCCTGCATGCTCCCTCACCACCTGTTTTATTCCCCCCACAAGAGAGATATAAGTAGCAGACTAATGGCCCCACTTTGCTACTTCAAATGTATATTTTGGCAAGCTGGGCAGAATAAAGGTGCTATTGTTCTAAAAACATTTGACTCTGACATCAGATCTACGATCTCCAGATAGCAAGGTCATCAGCTGAGATACAGTCCCTATTAAATACCAATTTCCCCAAACATTTTTGAGAATTGGTCAGCATAATTTTCAACGTATCAAATACTGCAGTGATTGTGTACTTTTTAAGGCTGTTGATTCTGGATTTGGCAGCACCTTCCAGATCATGTTTGTAGTAATACCTTCAGCTATAAATTCACTCTTTTTGAGTGTCTTTGGTGGATACCCTATAACTTTGGTATTGATTGGCAGAATTTTGCTGTGGCTATTTTTGATGTTCGGCGACTGTCCTATCTCAGCAAAATAGAATGATGGAGCTACCATCAGGCCAGCTGTGTTGTGATTGCATCATGCAGTATTTTGGAGCTTCCATGCTTGAGGAGCTGGAGCTAGACTGGTACTGACATTTCGACCAGTCCTAATTCATGTGTGCAGCCGGTATTCCATTGCATTTGATGTCTATTTGAATGTGCACCTATAGTGTCTTGCCATGCAGCCTGTACCTCCTGTGGACAAGGATCTGTTAATGTTCTTGATGAAGGTTCATTCACAGACATGCCCCTTGAGACTGAGGGTGATTCACCAGGCATTCTATGAGCCACTGCTTGTGGATCTACTGGCTCCAACAAGATCTGGCACAATGGACAGTGCTATCATCTCAGTTCACTCTGAGCCTGAGGTTCTTCACACTTCTGTTCTGTGGATCCCTCTGCCAATACATTGATCAATGTGTCACCTGCCGAAGTTGAGTCCTTTTTGGTCTCAATCTCCTTTGATGACATCAGAGATTTTCTGCAAGACCATAATTACTGTTGAAATTTGATCATTGGCCTTTCTAAGTGTAAAATGGGACACCAAATTGCCTTTTAATTCAGCCTGACCTTTGGCCTGCATTGCTTGTCGACTTAGACATGTTGGGTTTCATTACGACTTTGAGGTGAGGGTTGTGGTGGATGAAACTGTAAGGGTAGAGCCACACTTGTTCAGGGCACAGGTCCAACAAACATGTATTGCCAGGAAAATGGAGTTGTGGTAAAGAATAGTCGACAGGGTCAATTCTGTAGGCAGTCGTCCACCCACAAGGGAGGACATCAGGAAGAGGTGAAACAACCTACAGGGGAAGGTGTGTTCCATGGCATCCAGGCACCAGCTAGCCGTACAGAAAAATGGTGTCAGCCCTCACTTCTTCCTCCTACTTTCACATCATGGGAGGAGAAGTCTTTGAACAACCTGAATCCTGAGGGCCTGACAGGAATACCTGGGGGACTGCAGTCTAGTAGGTACCCACAACATTCCTGTCACACAATTGTCTTGTCCTGCATGGTCCCTCACCACATAAACCCACCCCAATTAACTTTTTACCCACTACACCTCTCTCTAAGTCACTGAAAGCCCCTAATTGTCATGCCACTTCTCCACTGAACTCAACTGGCCTCAGAGCCCTTGGAAATGACCGGTTTCCCACCGGTTTTCCCCTGGCCCGAACCAGGAGGGCAGGAACGGGTGTTGTGGGGCCCCTGGGGGCCCCTGCACTGCCCATGCCAGTGGCATGGGCAGTGCAGGGGCCCCCTAACAGGGCCCCACAAAGATTTTCACTGTCTGCTTTGCAGACAGTGAAAATCGCGACGGGTGCCACTGCACCCGTCCCACACCTGCAACTCCGCCGGCTAAATTCGGAGCCGGCTTCCTCGTTGCAGGGGTTTTCCCGCTGGGCCGGCGGACGGCCTTTTGTCGGTCGCCCGCCGGGCCAGCGGGAAAGTTGGAATGACCGCCGCGGTCTTTTGACCGCGGTGCGGTCATTCGGCAGTAACCGCATGGCGGGCGGCGACTGCCACCCGCCGCGGTCAGAATGACCCCCAATGTCTTTCCTCCACGCTGTGCAGGTCTAATAGTGGACAGTACACTGATGGTTGTCTTACTCTCCTCATGGCAGGGTAACTATGTGAAAACATGTAAACATAGTATGTCAAATGCAGAATGCACACATCATGTACAGCTAATTACATTCCTCACACTTAACAGCTATAGAGGACGGCTACTACATCTGACATATACAATACAGTACATAGCTATACATCCAATTATACCCTCCTTGGTGCACATTGCCTACTATAACAATGGGATTGAACTCATTAAATCAACTGTTACTGTAAATGTGTGTAAGAATAATAGTTATACACGATTCACACATATTGTTGGACTTCATCAACATTTTTCTGACAAATAGGAACCTCAGAGTAGCTGGACATAGCTATCACCACATGTCCTCCAACAACACAGCGTTTACAGTACAGATGCACAAATGGTCACCATAAAATGAGGGCAGTACTTACAGATGTAGAGCACAATATGGGGTAAAGTTAATGACGCAGATCATGAAATACTGCCATATATGAAATGTGCTCAAAATGGCAGCCGCCTAAGCAACTGTCCTGGACATGTGCAAGTGACCTAAGTCCCCCAGAGGAAGTCATCATAGCGGTAGGCAGTCACAACCGGGGTGTAACTTGTCATTGAAACACATTGCTGCCTTTGGCAGACTTGGGACAATAGCGAAGCCTGTCGGTGGTGACGGTAACGTGCATGGCGGCCGTGACCAATATCTTCTGCAGTATTGCTCACTTGACTCCTGACACTGCTGCCAGCTAGACCTCCACAACCTGAGCTGCTGTCTACTGCCTTTGGGAGCTATCATGCCACATCCTGCAGGTGATAGGGCCCCTGCCTTCACCCAAGATGAGCTGGTAAAGTTAGTGGAGGAGGTCCTACCCCAGTATGAACAACTATATGGTGCACCAGAGGACCAGGTGAGTCGAATGTCAGCACTTCAGCCACAAGGGAGTTAGTGCTGACAAAACCCATGTACTTTCCTCGGATAGTTTGGTGAATGCTGTCACAGTACTGCAGCTATGACAATGTTTTAGGTGCTACATGTATGTTGACTACTGGGTATAAATGGTACTCCAGTTGCCAATTTACAGACAGAGATGTGGCCTTCGTATTGTGCATGGAAACATGTTGATCACCTGTGTCCAGCAAAATGTATGACTGCATGTGGCGATGCACATGTGACCGAGCCATTTGTGTGACTCTACTCAGCCATATATATTTGTTAGCTGCTGTGTCATCCTTCCCACCTAGTGTCCCAAGGTCCATTCATCCAAATGGTGTGTTATGTATCTCAAACGTGTCAGACCCCTCCTATTTAAATGGATCTGCTCTATGTGCAACATTGGGTCTGACAGATTATTTACAGGGCCTAGTTATCCTATGTCCTGAAACAGTTGGTGACTTCATGTGAGGCTGACATCCAAATCAGGCTTTTGGTATGGCCAGTTTAGTACTGTTCCTATGAGGTTTGAGGAGGTATCCATAGTGTCATGTCATATTCATACAATAGGGAATGTGAAGTTTGAAAAGGATGGACATCCCACAATGGGGTACTCATGTTGTCTATTGGTCCTTAAAATGTCTTGGTATTACATGGACATGTGTACAAATAACTTCTATCGCAAGGCGTTTGTTGTAGAGAAGGCAAGTGGCTAGGCGGCTTAACCCTTTGCCCATATATATTGTCCATGCTAGAAAGGCCAATGTCATACCTTTAAGAGTGCTACATATACTATTTGCTGCCTACATCATGTCTCAATTGATACTTTGTGCCTGATCATATATTGTAGGCCATTTTTCCCAGACTTACCTTAGCTAATCTGAGGCTGTTTCGAAGGTATGGTTTTTAGCTCTGATCACTTTAGCCTGATTTACTTGTGTAGCAGATGTTCCATTTGACACATACCTGTTGGTGTTGTGGGATATGTTGTCAGTAAAATAGCTTTTGTCTAGAGGAATGTGTCATTCATGGGTACATTGTTTTTCAGTTGTGTAAGTGTTTAGTCAGGACTTGGTGAGAATCACATCAGGACAGCTGTAAGTGATGTAGGTGTACTCATGTTGTCATGTAGAGGCTCTGAATCAGCATATCAGGTGGAATGTTATGAGCCCGTCTAGGACATTGTATGCTGTCCATAGTTTTGTTGCTGTAACTATGCTGCCTGTGATTGTCTGTTGATGTATCATGTGTGCTAGGTAGCACCCAATTGCAGTACATGGAGTTGTTGTCTATGTGAAAATGTATCTGAATAGGTAGTGCAGAATTTCCTTAAGAACCTAGATGTTTCCCAGACATGGAATGTTAACTTGTGATGGCCACTGTATAGGACTGCCACGTGTAGTGTATTAATAAGAGATTGTTGCCATTGTGTGAGCTATGTAGTGAATTATCAGCTAGGTATGTGATTGGAAGGCAAGGTGCTATGTCACATGTGTCATATGTGAAGTGAGATTACTTTCCATTCATGGAACATGACTTTTGGTGGTGGACTGGGCAGGCTTGGAGTCGGAGTAGGCATGATATTGTGTTATCTGTCACCTGCATTTCCTTAGACTGATGATGGACAGTGATGAGCTGTATGGGGATGAAAGTTTTGTTTTAGCCAGGCCATAAAATGAATGATTCCTTAGAATTACAGATGATTTGATGGGATGATCAAGTATTGCTCAACTAGTTGGCTTATGCTGTCGGTGAGACAGACGACAGAGGGGGAAGTTGGAAGTATCATCTTTTGACATAATGTAGGCTCTGAAGGGTTTTTGCCTGGGACTTTCCTAGCAGGACATGTATACGTACTGTTGTGCATGTTATAATGTGTGTGTGTTTGTGTGCAGGGGTGTGTGTGTGTGTGTGAAGAATTTGATGACCCTCTCTATGTGTGTGTGTGTGTGTGTATATGTGTGTGTGGGTGTGTGAGTGTGTGTGAGGAATGTGATGACCCTCTCTCTTCCTCTCTCTCTGTTTGTGTGCATCAGAATCGTCAGGCGAAAGAGACGGGCTACAGGAGTGGAAAAGCTGTCGGCCACGGGACCTGGAGTGCTGAGACAACCGACAGCAAGGGACCCAGTGGCCTGAGGGGCGAGGGAAGTGCCACGGTGGAGATAGGATCAACATCATCATCCTCCGAATCCTTCTCCAGTGGACACTCCCTGGTAGTAGTGGACTGTAGGAAAGTTCTATCTTTCTTGGCATGGTACCTCCAAGTTCTGCCTGATTGTCAGTATGTTTTGACTGTGTCACTGGGATCCTGCTAGTCAGGACCCCAGTGCTTATGGGTTGTGGCCTGCTTGTCAGTGTGTTTCACTGTTTTCTAAATTGGCACTGGAGTACTGCTAATCAGAACTCCAGTGCTCATGCTCTCTGTTTTTAAATTTATACCTGCATACTGGTAACTCAATATTTCACCCCCAGTACTGCCAAACCAGCTCTCTTAGGTTTCCACTGCAGCCCCAGCTACTGCCACCTCACAGACAGGCTTCTGCCCTATCCCAGGAAGACAGAACAAAGTATTTCCTTTGGGACAGGGGTGTTACACCCTCTCCCTTTGGAAATAGGTGTTACAGGCATGGGAGGGGTATCCTCCCAGAGCCTCTGGAAGTGCTTTGAAGGGCCCTGCTCTGGTGCGAAACTGGACAAAGGAAGGGGGAGTGTCACCTCCCCTGTCCATCACCACCCCAGGGGTGGTGCCCATAGCTCCTCCAGAGTGTCCCATTATTTTGCCATCTTGGATTCCAAGGTGTTGGGATGCTCTGGGAGCATCTGAGTGGCCAGTGCCAGCAGGTGATGCTAGAGACCCCTCCTGATGGGCTCATACCTGATAAGGTAGCCAATCCCCTTCTCAGGGCTAATTAGGGTCTCTCCACTGGGTGTTTCTTTAGATTCGGATTACAAGTCTCCAGCAGGACTCCTCTGCATCCTCTGCTTCAGCTTCTACCATTGGATCAACCGCAGAACTGCTCCAGGAACACTACAACTTGCAACAAAGTATCCAGTGTGACTACTGCAACCCTGTAACTTCAGCTCCTGGCACCAACTGCAACAGTTTCCAGGTTGTGCATCATCAGAAGGCTCCCTGACTTTAGCCTGCACTGGAAGAATTGAAGGAATCTCCCGTGGAGTGACAGAGTCACTTCCTTGCTTCAGCAGGCACTTTTCTGCATCAACAACCGGTACTCTGGGCCCCCTCTCCTCTCACTGAGCATGGTCCCTGGATCAAAGATGGTGGACTGAAGTGACCCTGACTGTCCAAAGGTCCAGCTTTCCAAATTTGGAGGAGGTAAGAGCTTGCCTCCCTGTGCCAGACAGCACCCCTGGGCAACACTTGTTTTGCAACTCCTAGGGCTTCAATGTGCTTCTCCAAAAAATCCTTTGCGCACAGAACAGCCCAGGTCCCCAGCACTCTATCCTGTGAACGCTCAGCTCCCTGAGTTGTTCTCTGGCGGCGTGGGATCCCTTTGGGTAGTGCCGCGACGACTGACATTTGCAACTCCTTTGTACCCCTGTTCTCGGACTCCTGTGGGTGCTGCCTGGTCTTCTGAGGGCTCTCTGAAGTGCTGAGAGCCCCCCTTCTCTCCTCATCCTGAGGTGAGACCCCCAGGATCCTCCTGGGCTCGGGCAGCGCCTTTCCCGGCAAACATGTTTCTTGCATGAGCCAAGGCTTGTTGGCAGAATCCAGCAACGAAAACCATCCTGCATTCATCTACACTTGCCTAGGTGGGAAACAGACATTTGCATTCCACACTTTTAGTATATGGTTTGTGTTCCCCCAGACCCATTGCAAACTGTTGTGATTTTCACTATTTGCACTATTTTATGACTGCTTACTTACCTGATTTTGGTTACTAGTGTATATTTTGTGCATAATACTTACCTCCTAAGGAGTATAACCTCTAAGATATTTTTGGTATTGTGTCACTAACATAAAGTACCTTTATTTTTGGTAACACTGGGTATTGTCTTTCATGTGTGTGAGTACTGTGAAACTACAGTGGAATTGCAAGAGCTTTGCATGTCTCCTAGTTCAGCCTCGGCTGCTCTGCCTACAGCTACCTCTAGACAGCCTGGCTTCTAGACACTGACTACATTTCACTGATAAGGGATAACTGGACCTGCTATAAGGTGTAAGTAATTATGGTACCCACCACAAACCTGGCCAGCCTCCTACACGGACCCAACTGGGACCACCCCAGCACCATCATTATCCGCCACCTCCTTACTACCAAGGTCCTCCCTGTAGTTCCCCACACAGTTGGCCGTACCCACTCACCCAAGAGGGCAGGTGTCTCCTTTGCCACAGGCACCTCTACCCCTGGCTCTGTCAGTCCTGCTGCCCTCACTGAGGAGGCTATTGACCTCCTGAGGATAATCTCTGTGATCAGTTGAACATTGTGAATGCCATCCAGGGACTTGCAACTCCCTGGAGGGCATTCATGATGCACTGGCTGGCTTACAGATATCCTTTCAGACTATGGCATACACACTGATGGCAGTCAGTCACCCTTTGTCATGCGTTCCCCCTCCACCTCCCTCCTCCCAATCCCAAACCCCTCTTCTCCTACCTCAACACCCAAGAACAGCTCAGACAAATATAATCACCACAAGACACACCACAGGCATGCACACAAGCAACATACACCTGCAGAAACATCAACAGTCACAACCTGCCCTGACACCCCACCACCCCCAGCATAACAGACACAACACCTGACACACCTGTAGACAACACACCAACATTTACAGATCCAGCCACTACGCCTATCTTACCAACAGACAGCACAACAGCAGATCCTCAGATAACCACCCATTACCATATCAGCAGCCACAACCACAGACACACCTACATGCAACACATCCACCATAGTTGCAGTCACCACCCCAAAAAGACAGTCACCCATCCACCACAGCATCTCCCAGCATCTCTACCCCCATCCTCACAAGACACAACACCGTGCACACTCACCTGCCCAACAGACACCTACCACCCACAAGCATATCTCACACAAACATGCACCCAAGACATCTACAACAACACCTCAGACAACCACTCCCTCACCCTCCACACCCAAACCCGTTTGCCATGACCATCCCCATCTGTCAAAGAAAGCCTTCCTCTCGGAATGTGCCCTTTTCCCTACTCTTCTCCCACCCTGTGATACCCCTAAACATTTTGTGTCCCTCCCCAAGTCCGGCCCTTCCAACTCTAAGACCTCTCCTGCCCCCCCTGCAAGTACCCATGCCCCTTCCCCTGCCAAGAAGTCAACCCCTCCCAAGTGTACCCAACCCTCCCCTAAGCCTTGACCTAAGCTAACCCTCCCAACACCAAACCCAAAGGTCTCCCTCCCAATCCAAAGCCCAAACCCCCCCAAACCCCCTATCACTGAGGTGCCTGACTGCCCCATTGATGCCCCTACCTTTGGAGGTTACATGGCAGTCAGGAGACAAGTTGGGGGCACACACGTGTTTTGTGAGCATGTTGCACAATATTATTTTGGACTGGCCTATGGACATTTTAACATTATTTATTCAAATTTTATATATTTGGACTAACCTGTTGTTGGTTTCACCGTTACAACTTTGTCCTGCATTTCTTTTCTTCGGGCAGATTTGTTCTTGGCTGATGTTGCTTGTGTGTGAATATTTGTCTGTCAGTGGTGATTGTGCTACCTGTTTTGTCTGGCCAGCATGTGAGGTTGTGTGCACAGCATTTGTCCCCCAGTAATGGGTGTGTGATAGGCATGTGTGTGTTGGAGACATGTTGTTGTGATGGTATTGAGTGGTGTTTGTGTTGACATGTGTTTGTTGCAGTGTTGTGTGCCTTTGTGTGATTGGACTGTGTGCGTGAGTGTGTGTGGAGAATGGCATGTTAGATACATTGTGATGTGTGTTTGCGGGGTATGTTGTATGTTGAGATGTATGGTTGTGATATTGTGTGTTCGTTTCCTGGTGGTGGTACATGGTGTTGTATGTATGTTAGTCAAGGGGAAGTGTCTATTGTGGGTGCTTGCCAATGCTTTGCTGGTGTTGTGGTGCAGAAGTGTTGTTTCGTGGTGTTGTGTGTTGTTGTGCGTGACTGTGGCAGCGCTGTGTATCTGGGGGTTAGTGTCTGTGTTGTACATGTGTGTGTGTGTGTTTGTGAGATGGCCGTAGTGTGTGTACTATGTATGTGCAGGTGTGTATGTGGCTGTCTGTGAGTGTGTGTGTCAGTATGAGGTAATGTGTGTGTGTCACACCTGCCACCCGTTCCCAATCTTTATGTTGTATGTGCGTAGGTACTTTTACAATAGTAACAGGTAAGTGTCTGTATTCACGGTTGCTGTCGTTGCTGGTTGGGCGAGCAGTGGCAAGACGTGTAGTTCTGGTTCCATGGCAGCTCCGGACGAGTATGGGATCCTGAAGGTGAGTGTCTCCTTTAATACAGTTGGTTTCTGCCTGGGTTTCCGTGGTGGTGAGACCGCTGGGGAAACCTTGGCGGTGTGCTGCATTGTAATCTGTCCAGCGTAAACATGGTCTCCACCGACCTGAAGGAGGCTACTGTTGTTCATGGTGGCCTGCCTGCACTCGCACTGCCGGCGGTGGTTTGGCTATATTCTGTTGTGAATACCAGCATGGTCATAATTTGGCAGTCTTCTCCGCCAGCCTTTTGGCTGTACAACTGACACTGCCAACATGGCAGTCCTAAAACTGGCAAACTTGTAATGACCCCCATAATCTCCTATGTATGATTTTTTAATATACTTTAAGGTTCTTGGTTAGAGAATTTTCGGGCTTTGGTCTTTGCACCCCTGTTTCGGCAACAGGCAAGGGTGTTGTGGGTCAATTTTTAAGTTGTGTGTCTGGGCACTGTATTTGGCTTGTCTTGGGATTGCGGCCTGTGCCCTTCTCCAAGATAATATGGTCTGTTTTTATGTATTCATTTTATTCCTATTAGCACAATTTGTTTTAGTGGTAATCTTTTTATTTTCATAATCAGTTGCAATTCTGCAAGAACGTGACTATCAGTGTTATGACATATTTTCATTGTGTTCTTCTGCTCTGAGTTGACAAGAACAGAATGCGGAGAACACAGGATAATATTTTTGTGTTGCTGCCACAAGACTGTGCAGTCTGACACTTAGGTGCATACCCATGTCAGGATTGTTTTGCAAGAACAAAGTATGTTCCTTATATAAACACCTTGTGGGACAAAGGGTTTGAGAGAGGGTTCCAGCCAGGATTTTCCATCTACACTGCATGTCATATTGCAGTCAACCTCAGCCTTTGTGTCTCTACGAAGCATGATCTGGAGACTGGAGGCCCAACCTTGTACTAAGGTAACGGGAGTCGGTTGTGCTTCTCCTGGGCACTGCACAGACAGATTGGGCTTACACCGCCATGCTTTCGCTAGAGACTAAAGAACAGGCTGTAGGTAGGAATTATATATTCATGTTTATTGCAATATGTTTGCGCTGTTTATCTTTAAATCTCTGATCTTCACAATCCTGATTTTGCTATTCCTCATTATCCTAATCATTGCAGCTCATGCATTTGATCGTAGATTGCAGTCTTTTCAATAATAGTTTTGAAAACTATGCTGCATGTTCTTTCTTGTCTGTGTGTGTGTGTAAGAGACATGTATTTAGCTAGAAAAGGGTAAGGCTTTTTCACCACGACTTCCCTGAGGGGTCTTCAGAGTTCCATGCAATAGGCTACCACAAATCCCCATTACCGTTTGGGTTTGGGTGAGGTGCTACTGGAGAGCCGGGAGATTTGGGTTGAAAGTGGCCAACTGGTGTAGGAGTGGGTCAGTCACCTACAAGCAGAGGTGCTGCTGGACAAAATCCAGCAGGCTTCTTGCGATACAAGAATCCTTATGACACCTGGGACTCCGAGAACTGGCACCGGTTCTCGGTATGATAGGCCAAACTCCTTTGTCACAGCAATCTTTTCAAGAACTAGATCCCCGACTTTTAGAATCCAGCTGGTAGATGTTGGTGAATCTCTCATTCACAAAGTGGTGGCATGTGCAGTAGAACGTTCAACACGGAAATGTCATTCACGCAAGACAGTGACACGTTAATTCATGTCAAAGGGATTTTCTACCACAACTGCGCCAGGATCATCTAGATCTGGGACAAACACTGGGATGCCAAACAGAACTTCATGTTGGGGTATGGCCACCCAAACATCTTCTGGGCAGATTATTTAATGCAGTCTCTGGACCCCATATAGGTGATAGATCCAACTGCGACCTGAACCTATTACTCCAGCTGTTAAGGATTGCTTTAAGTCTTGGTATTTTCTTTCCACTATCAAATTTCCATCTGGATGATAGAGGGAAGAATAATGCACAGCTACACCCAGTGTTCCCATGGTATTCCTGTAAGCCTATGAGGTAAAAGCATGGCCCTGGTCTGAGTGGAATGCAGCAACAGGATATGTCCCAATGAAGACATGCAAAACTTTAATAACAGGGCGAGCATCAGCCAATCACAGTGGCCACACAAAAAGGAACCTGAAGCAAGAGTCCACTGCACGTAAAATGTATTTGTATGCATGGTCTGACTTTAAAGGACCACAATGGTCCAAGTACACATACTGCATAGGCTTGCTGGAGACTAAGAGGGGTGTCTGTGGTGGGTGCTTTACAATGAAACCTTTAATTTGCTGGCAGATGTCACAACTAAGGATATACTGTTTAGCCTGTTCATACAGACCATCCCGCCTGTAACATTTTTGGAGCAATGAAATAGTAGCCGCCACACAAGCATGGGCAAAAGCAACACACTCATAAGCTGCTTGAATTAATTCTAGCCTATGGTCTTGGTTGGGAATAACACGATCACCCACCCCTGGAATTGTGACATAAGCAATGTTTTGGGCACTTAAGTGGTAGGAATATTTTGCTGGCTATGCTTTGGGTAAAGCGTGCTGTCAGCTGAAGCTTTCACCATATCCAGTATTTCCTCATTTACCTTTGTATGAGAATGAGTAATCGCAGCTACAGTTGCAGCTATAACTGCTGATTTGGCTGCTTCATCAGCCAGTAAATTCCTTACAACTTGTATTCCAACACGTTGATGGCCCAATGTGTGTATCACATCAGCCCGGGGCAGTCTATCTTTGAGACCTGCCACCTTTCCCAAACCATTTTATGCTTGATGGTGTTTCCTTTGGAGTCTCTGAATACATTAAGGCACCAGTAGTGCAGGTTTTCATTGAAAGACTGGACACAATAGTATGAATTGCACACAATAAGTGTGGGTAATTCAGGATCCGTATGTTCCAGTGCTAAAATAATTGCTTTTAGTTCAGAATGTTTTGTGGTGGGATCCCAAAGGGGCTTTGTAAAGGTTTGTTGAAGGTGGAATTCACCATCCCTCAGTACTCTATAAACAGCTGCTCAAGCCACAGAGTATTGATGTTTAGTACCTACAGCACGTTGATCTAAACCATAAGTGTACATAATATATTTATACTGATCTACAGGCATGACATTGGTGGTCATGGGATACTCAAGTCGGTATTGGAGAATTTCCTGAGTCTGCAATTTGGAGTCAAACACATAATCTACATCAGTGGCAGTCAGGGAAGTGGCCAATTGTATCCATTGTGCAGGTAATGCTTTTGTGTTTGGAATGCTAGCCTATATGACTGCCTCTAAGGAATGTACTGGGGTTATGACAATGATGCGTTTTCTCTGAGCCAGTGGTCTCTCCTTAATGACAGCCATCTGAAATGCAGTCAGTATTTTTTCAGTGGATGCAAAATGATTTATATGAAATCGGCACTGTGTCACTTTCATTAAATGTGGCAAAGGAAAAGCCAATAGCCCCCTGAAGTGCTTTGCTTCAAGCATGTCAGTCTGTAATGACCTCAGTACTTGTGTGTTGTGGTGTCTAATGTTTACTTGAAACATCTGAAAGAATTAAGTCATAAAGTGGTTTTATTTGTTGCGCATCATCAGGTATGTATGTTCTGCCAAATTTGAAGAATCCTAACAAACAATGCAGTTTTTTGATGGTATTTGGTAGTTGTAGATGTGCACACTTCTCAAGGGAGTGTGGTGCCAGACTCTTCCCCTCATTAGAAAGCTCATATCCCAAAAAGAATCTTTCTTTTCTTGAAATTGAATTTGTAGTCATCTTCAGCAAATCCCAATACAACTTGATCAACTCTGATCAAATGTGTGTTTAGATCATCTCAAACAGATATATGTAATCTACATAGGACAATGCCTCTGGATCAATATCATGCAATACTGATGTCTCACCGTCAAAGAACAGCCCTGTACTGTTCTTTTACCCTTGGGGAAGTCAACAAAATTGGAACTAAGAGCCGAGCTTGGAAAAAGAGGTTAGATCTCTGCTTTCAGGCACCATATTTTGGCAGCAGAAACCATTGGAAATATCTGGGTTATTTTGTATGTTAAGTGTCGCACTGGGTGAGATTTGTATAGCAAATGTATGTGTATGACTGTTTAAATGTCTGTAATCTAAGACTATTCTATAGGAATGATCCAACTTAGCTACGGGAAACAAAGTATTGTTCATAGGACATAGGCAGGGTTTGATTACTCCCTGGTACTCGAGCTATTCGAGAATCTACCTCACAGGGGCTTTTGCTTTATGTTTTATAGGGTACTGTGGTTATACCTGCGGGTAGGACCTTATGGGTATGACACGATAAGGAACATCCCTATTGCAGCCTGCATGGTTGTGATACAGCGCTGGAGATTGTGTAAGTACACAATCTACAGCATAGACTTGCTTTACTTGCTCTAGAACTAGGACTATGAAAGATAGTAGAATATCCCCCTTTTGCGAGGGTTCTAACAAACTCTAGTGGTCAATCTTTTTCAGCCAAGAGAATGTCCTAACTAAGTAATAATCTTTCCTAGAAAATAACTTTATTTGTGCCTCTTATGTCCTGTCCCCCTCAATTTGTATGTTTAATTTATAAACACAGCCTGGAAGGGGCGACTCGCCTGTCTAGGGTTTCAACTTCTATGTAGTCATTAGTTGTTCTAAAATCCAGAAATTCTTGAAGATTCTGGCAAACTATTGTGACCTCTGCCACATTGCCTCCTTTTCCTCAGTAACATACTCAATTTGTGTGGTATATTTTGCCGAAATTCCTGTAGCCTTATTCTTTTTGAATTGGGGTTTTTGTGGAGGAAGTTTCTCTTCCTTTTTTATTATTACGTCAGACGAGAGTTGTGAATCCTTCTTTGGTTTCACGTACTCTTCTTGTCATGCTCTAACTGCCCACCTCTCTCGGTCAGTTTGTTAGATGAGTTCTGAAAGCAACGAGAACGTTGTGTATCAGTATACTGATACCTGTAAGGCCATTTCAAATTATCACAATAATGTAAGGTGTAACGTTTTTCAGAGCTCTCCGAATGCAGAGATGTTCCCATTGATTTGACTATATCTTCACTTGATTTTTGTTTGTCCCATTATTTTTTAGAAAATTCTTGCACTTGCCTGGTATTATTCTTTTCAGGATTGCTTTTAAGCTGTGGCTTATTTGGTCTGGACCCAAATTATCACGACATAAACATGTATAAGTCTCTGCAATTTTTTTTGGTAACTCGCACTCCTGGTCTATTAAAGGAATTTGCACAAGGCGTTAGCAAACTGCCAATGCTGCTGCTTCCCTCTTTATATTACTTAAAATAATTGAGGATACCGTGGCAAAATTTCACATTCATTTCATCACCAAGTCCAGGCAGGGGCAGCCCGTATTCATTTTGAATTTTTTTTAACACTTCTGGTAAAGATCGCAAGTGTTATGGTATATATTGCAGCACAAACTGTGCCCCATGCAGCACAGTCATCTAATGAGGGTACCATCCCAAGAGGTAAACATACTGTGAGAATCCTATGTTTTTCATGGTGTCCCATATGGTGAAACACTGCTTTCAGCTGGTTTGTTTTTTGAGCAGTCCAAAACGGAATCTCTTCCCGTTTTGTGGGAACCTTACCAATAATAGCATCAATAGTTAGTGGGTTAATCCCTGGTATAGCCAATTGTTGTTGGGCATCTAGTGCAGCCCTTACTAGGGCAGTATTTAATGTTTGTATTACAAATTATATTAAGTGTCTATATAATATAACTAGATTATTGTATAGTGGGTGCCAATCTGCTGCCTGTAAGGTTTGTAGGTTTGGACATTGTGTGTAAGCAGCTAGAACTGGCCATTAGGCCCAAACATTACTGAGGGGACCCAATCTAACATTTTCAACAATGTGTGGAAGGGTGCCTTGGAACCAATATTGATGTTCCTGGTATGGTAATGGTATTTCTAAATAATTGTATGCTCTATGTTGTGCTGTAGGGTTAGCCGCAGTGTATGTGTGAAATGTATTTGAATTGGCATTGAATGCAGGAAAACGTACCCATTAATAAAATGCTTCCTTTCTGTACTCATTGTGTGCTTCAATCATAAACGTAACATCTCAACCCCCATTAGGTAGCCCAGGTTGTGGAGGGTCACCATCCTTGTGGTAACTGTAATGTATGTTCTCTCACCAGACACCTTTTGACACTGAATCTGGATCCTGTGGGTGCCTGGCGTCTTAAAAAACACACTAACTGTAATACTAGGAACTGTATTTACATGATAACATGCCCCTGTGATTTACGCTACATTGGGATGACATCCAGACCTGTAAAGATACGTATCAACGAACACAGAAGCAACATCAGATGCAACAGAATCACAACCAAACTAAGTGCACATTTTTGGGATTCTTCACACTCCCCCGATGACCTTTGGTGGGTGGTAATAGAAGCACCAAGAATTCGACCTGATGACCCTGGGGCATTGTTTAGGATTGAACAAAGATGGGTGTTTAAATTGGGGACTAACCTACGGGGGCTAAACGATGACATCCCCTGGACTTCACTCTCATCCTAATGCTGAGGATCTATATTCACACTTAGATTCTCTTACATTTAATCCACTACCTTGTATAACCGATGTGAATAGGTCACAACCAATGTCCACTCCATCGTTTCCCCACTATGTGACTCTATATGTAAAATCAACTTAATATTAGGCCTTTTTGGTTATAGGCACGCTTTATTTTTAATAAGATTGGGGTTTGCCTGCCTCCTCCTTCTCCGCTGTCAGTGCCAACCTCTATGCAGCCCCCCGGTCCTCCGGCTCCATTAGGAAGGTAGTCCTTCCTTTATTTTGATGGTTTTTACCAAGGGACTACATCGCGCTAGTCCCTTTTCTATTTCCACCATTCAGACGCGCGTGAACCTGGAGATCCAGTTCTTCCGGGTTCGCTGCGTCTTTCTTATAACTCTGACGGCGCCCGATTCAGATGGTTTTTCGGGACACTGTTCCAGAGGGTAGGTCCATAGTATTGGACCAGCGACGGATATGTGAGTACATTTTACTTTACTTTTGTGACACGCGCAGGCCGCTTGCATTTTTGACAAGCTAGCACACTTTGCTGCCTCTATTATTCAACGAGGTTAACTTGGGCTATAGTCCTACCGTAATGATGGTATTTTAAGACAATCAACCTTGGGCTACATTTTGTTTGCTATCAACGAGACCCAGCAGTTTTGAGCATATCCTTTAATGCTGAGCAAACTCCATTCTCCTAATTTCTTCTCTAACTTTTTTTAAAAATTGCACAAGTGACAGAATTCACTTTATATCAGGATGGTTGTGTAAAAACCTGATGTTGGTCTTGTTTACTGTGTACAGTGTCAATCTGAGTCCTTGGAACGTGCTTCCCGAGGGACCTGTTCTCGACTTGGGGATGGTAAGCTCGTTTCAATACACCCTTTAATGACCCATCACTTGTATATTCATTTGACCACCTTTTTAACCACATTTTGGGTCTTTTGGTGTGTGTTTTTTCTATATGTTTTCCAGGGTGACCTGACTTAACCAGTGTACTTAAATGTAAGTGACCGGTTTATCTACCCTAATTAGAGGTGGTTCCTTTTGTCTTATGAAGAGGTGATTTAATTATTGTAAGTGTTTGGTCCTGATGAAGCGTCACTGGATCCGGCTGGACCGCTAGATGCGAAACATGTCGACCTGAACTTAGAGGTCCTATAATATTTGGAGTCCTCTGAGATTGTATTGATTTTTTTAAGTATTTTGAGCATTATACTCTACGTGTGACTTTCAATTTTTTGGTTTTAATCTTGATCTTCATCCTTATTATACTGATTAAATTATGATGTTGATTGTGAGATGAATAACCAATTTTAACTATTTTTTTACCTCTCCTTTGTTTACTGGTGCCTGAATGTAAGCATCCTTGACTGCATAGTAGATCTCACCAGTCACGATTAGATTAGCACGGTCTAGAGCCCCCCTCCCGGGGTGCCCGCCTGGCATTGCAGTGCCGGCCTGATGAGGAGCATTTCACGATGATGATGCTAGCCATCCATTGTGATGCTTGAGGGCTCTCGCTCCTGAGACCGGTGGTCCCCTAGGACGATAGTCTACTTTGGAACAGTGTACCTGATATTTACTGACTACAGTTTGGGAGATTGTACACTGGACCACATAACCTCCCGGTCCCTCCCCCCTTTTTGATTGAAAGCCCAGTTAAAAGAACATGTTGTGTGACAGCATGTCTGCAATTTACTGGAATAACTACTGGATTCACATTTGTAAAACAGAATTCCGAGACTAAAACACCAAGCTTCCAGCTTGAACAACCTACAGACAAATGTAAGTGCTACCTATACAGCTGAGGAAGATTATCCCTAACACCACGAACATCTCTGTATAAAGGTGAATAGGGCACCTTAGGCATACAAGAGACAACTACTAGAGAGAAACATTAAAAAAATACCTGACCTTGATACGTTTGGTGCCAAAATGTTAAGCTGTTCCTACTTTGGTAATAGAACTGCATGTTTAGGACAGCATCACTGTAGAGTGTGGGAGGCTGAGTGCAATCCACACCTTTTAGTAGCTGTCAGCCTAACTCCTGGCTAGGAGTGCCTCACCCATTCTCCAAACCCACTGGGGTAAAAGGTGATTATGGAAACCAGACCATGACACTACAACACCCCAAGGAAATCATGGGAACAGATAACACCCCTTTCATTCAGTTACTCATGCATGCTAAGGTGAGACACAAAGATGCGAGATATGTTTTCAATACATTTATTGAAACAATAACAGTATATAGGGCATGTGCTGTGATAATTAGGCAGGTGAGACAAAGCAAGCTAATCAACATTATAATCAGGGTAAAGTGGATGAGTAATCCAACGATGATGTATGTGGTTCTAGATATTCTAGAAGTTCTAGAGATTCATACCTAACCCTTTGTCTATATCTGAGCGCATAGTACATATTAGCCTCTGCCTGGCCCAATCTAAGGGGTAAGCCCAAGCCCCATACCTGGTTAGAGTGTCAGGAGTTAGCCTGTTGTGTAAATGGCATTCCTTTCGGGAAGCTGGCAGATCAGCACCAGCAAAGCTGTGTCATACAGCATGTGTGCCAGGACTGTCATGGCTGGAATGCACTCTGCCCTCCTTGGGTCAGTGTGTTGTTTATATAATAAACCCAAACCGCATTGGAACTACAGCTCTGATGTAATGCTGTGTCTTGGTAACAGAAGCTGTCTTTTGGACTGGCAACACTAGTTAGCATATTGTGTACCTTGCTCCACAGCCTTGGACAGAAAGTACTGATTATATATGTTGTGCAAAGGCTCAGCTAAATGAACAGCCTGTTCCTTGCTTTCCTAGAATAAAACCAAACTGATAGAATGTGTAAAAGCCATTGCTAAAAGCAGCCTTGCTAACAGTAATCAAAGATGAATAAAACATGACCTGTAAAACTATGCTAAAACAGGTGTGTCCCACCCAGGTACTAAAAGGGTCCTCCTGACAGCACAAACCTCTATGCCGAAGATAGGCTAGGAAAGAAGGGTGTCAGCACATTGTTATTTCTTTCTGAGTGTCTCTTACTACAGGTTCAGGTGCTGCTCCTCACATTGTTATGGCAAATAACACCTTATTAACATGGTATTTGTTTCTACAAAGAGTGGTAATGTCAGCCAATTAGCAGTGAGATCCCTGCATTTACATATAAAGGCTATCTTTGCCCTGTCACCCACTGGGCTGTTTAACCCTTGGCTGGCTAAAATGTTATAACTGGCTGAAGGTGTTATACATATCATGGAGTCACATTCTAGCTATCTACAAGGTCTTCAGGTTCATTTTGAAAACTGTTTGGCTCTGCTCACCTATGTTGTGATGGTTCACTCTTTCTTCACATCATGGCTAAAAACAAGCATTGGCAATGTAATCATTTTGGCCCGTATTTATATTTTTTTAGCGCCACATTTGCATAATTTTTTGACGCAAAAGTGGCGCAAACTTACAAAATACATTTATATTAAGTAAGAAGCAGGGTGCATGAGGGGGGCTTTCAAGGAGTGGTGGAAAGGGAGAGGCACACAGATTGGTAGAGTACTAAGTGAGAGAAAACACAATGGGTCTTCTTTAGAGATTGGCGAATGGGTTACTCCGTCACAAACGTGATGGGTATCCCATCTGCCTTTTTACGATTCCATTATGTCCTATGGACATCGTAATGAGACAGATGGAATAACCTCATCGGCCAAACTCTATATCAGGGCCAATATCTTTTAAAACAACCAAAAACTTTGAAGACTTCAAGAAAAACAGAGAGGGGGAGAGACTATTTGTAGGGGTTTGTGTATGTAAAATTTAATGGTGGACTCTGACATACACCTCACCATACCAACTGAAAGCAGTTATACCCAACTTTTTACCCTGAAAATACATTTATTAGGGTGGCATAACACCCCAAATACCCACCCCAAAAGCTACGCCCTTGCATAGCACATGCTATGCAAGTGCATTCAACATAACCTTTATTTTTTCATAGGCTGGGCCAACACCAGTGGAAACACTCCTTCTTCATATAACAGGTACAACCTGAGCAGAAACAGTGCAAGCTTTCCTTCTTCAGATGACAGATACAGATATGGCAATAGCAGCACAAGCTTGCTACCATCACAGGACATGCAGAAATTCAACAGTAGCAGTGCATGGTTTGCTTTCTCACAGAACAGGTGTGGCATGGCAGTAACAAAGCAAGCTTCTATAGTTTACAGAAGGCAACAAGTGCAACCTTCCATTCCCTGCAGATTACTACATGCTTTCATCACTCACAGAACATATTCAGCACAGGTATGAGTGACCTGTAGGTTACAGACAGATTTCTGGAGAGGGTGCTTAACTCAATGAGAGCAATATATAGAGGGATGAGTGAGTTAATATGTGAGTTCTGACAATTCTCACTTAGGTGATATTCAAGTTCAGCATCCTGAATGTACTGCTGCTGCCACTCAAAGAACTTCTGCTTGTGTCAGCTCTTTGGTTTTCCACATATTGAGAAGTTGAGTTACCCTAGTAGGTAATTTTTATTAGGAGCAGCCCAGCCACATCATAAACTACTATACTCTACACATGCAAATAGGTCCCAACCTCTTCGGAAAGGTTTTGAATGTATGCACAACAGGCAATGTGCCATCCTAGCCTTGGTGCTGCAGCTGCTCAAAATGTTGAGGGTCACCACTGAGAGGACTCAAGCCATTGTTGTTTGTTCTGTAAGGGGTTACACAGATCTCAGCAGCACATCGATTCAATGATCTATGGTGGCAGGTAGCAGTTTCCCTTTTCATCCTTAATGTTCCCTCATCATTTAACCCCTGGCACCAGCAATGCAGTTACCTTGGGATCCGATAGGCAAAAAGACTCCTCTCCACACCTCCTTCAGATAATGGTACCTCTTTCTTGACTGATCAGTACATTAAAATGTGTAATAGTAACTACTTATTTACAGACCTTAGAAAAGGCAGTAGTATGGTATTTAAAATAATAATATTAGTTATTATGTTGAACTCTGCCCAAGTCTCAGTCATGTTAAGAGAACCATAAAATATTCTTTTAGGAACGCAGATCTTCCACCATTCCTGTTGTTATACAGGTTTTCACACAAAATGTGTCCCAGTACCACTCAGGACAGAAGTCATACTCTGGCTCTCCATAGCTTGTTTCATAAATGTTGAAAGAGCCTCATCTAAGGTGCAATCTGTTCAAAGACCACACAAACCCAATAGAAACAAAAGCTGCTTCCGTCCACAGTCGTTGTCATTGTGTGATGTTTTATTTGATCAATAATGGATTTCCTACAACTCTATTAATCCACAAACTGACCTCCAAGGAGGATCATTACAGTATTTTAGAAAAGCAAGTGCAGGTAAGCACAGATGTGAAAAATTAGTACACAGATAAGGTATGGAGACACATAGGAAACACTGACAAACAGTAAATGTGTGCACAGCTGGTTCAGCTGTTTAAAAACACCCACAATCCAGATTCACAAAGGTAAATGTACACATCTAGATTTATTCATGTAAATGTATTCCTACCCTTAGGAGAAGGGTCTCTACTTTGCTGCTAGTCACCATTTATAGGTGGAGATTTACACCTAATTGTAAACTTACATGTCTGCACTCCACTTCAATGAAATGGTGGAGTCTCCTATGAATGAACCTACAAGGGAAAAGTTACTACAAGTAATTTTTTACCTGTTGGTGAAAATCTCCATGACTGGAGTGGACCACTCCCTATTTGAAAGTATAGGGAAATTCAGTAAAGTATATTTATTAAAAAATATATAAATATACATATAATAAATTACAATAAATATAGCTTAATGTAGATTATGTATGGCTCTAATAAAATCAAAAGGATCCAACACATTAATGCCTTAAATGTAATGTTGATTAAATAATAAAAATAATTTTAAATATTCATTTGTAAATAATATTTAAGAAATACTCATCTTCACTAACATTTTTATTTGTATATAATTTACAGAAACTGTGGGTGAATCAGTGTTAGAGTGATCCATAAATTATGCCAAAGTCTTTTGCCATTTGACTTTGTCCCTTTCTAGCTCAGCGTGGATGGCACTGTGTTAATCCTATGCTTAAGAACTTTGCTAGAAAAATAAACATTTGAAGTGAGAAACTCTAGAGTGTCGCTTGTGTTGCAGGGTGCTCCTTTTTGGAGCTGCTCCTCAGCTAAACATGGGAACTAACAAGGGTTCTCTCTTCTTTTTTTGCATAATGTATGCGTCACTCTAACTCTGACAGGGTTTTGTATTGACTAATTCTGGGTGCTCTCTTGTGTCTGGAAAATGCTAAACCTTTCTGATGAGCTATAATAATAGTGAAACACATGTCAGAGGTTTGGTTTTGCTCATTCCATGTTGGTTGGGATTGTATTTTAACAATACAAAGCTGGAGTACAGTGCTGGTGGTAAAAGGCTTTTGTCATTTTACAGTTCAGCGAGGGTGCAATCCTATGCTTAAAGATTTTGCTGTACAAATGTCAATGGACATTATGACATTGGCAGCCTTTCCCGAAGACCGCCAACAGACCGCCACGGGGACGGCAATCCGCCTGCCAGATTATGACACACAAACACGAAACCAACAGCTACAACAATTCCGGCAGACCCAACAGAGGTGAAAAACTGTGGGATCCATCACCCTCCCCGCCATGCCAGCAACACACCGTCCTCCAAATTATGGACTACGAATCACCACAGCGGACACTCAATGGTGGTCACCCATTGGCGTGCAGACCTCTGCGGTAGAATTGGCCACTCCACACCAACAGAAGGCAACATTGGCCAGATTGAAAAACCCACACTTGACACATATACACACACCATACACACCCACCAACAGCACTATCAAACACAAATATTGCTACACCTTGACAGCCCAAACAATTCCAGAACTGCACACACAAACCACAACCACCTATACACCCATCACGCATCACACACCTCACACCATAACTCAACACCCTCTGCACAACAAACACACTACACCCACTACACTATAGGCATGTCCCCACAGAAGAACCCCTGTTTCACTGATGAAGAGTTGTGGGTGATGGTGGAAGAAGTCATCAGGGCAGAGCCACAGCTGTTCGGTGCACAGGTTCAGCAGATATCCTTTGCCAGGAAGATGGAGCTATGGCGGAGGATCGTGGATAGGGTGAACTCCGTGGGAACCTATCCACGCACAAGGGATGACATAAGAAAGAGGTGGAACGACCTGCGGGGAAGGTGCAAGCAGTGGCCTCAAGGCACCATCTTACAATCATGAAGACTGGCAGAGGACTCTCACATCCCCCACAACAGTTGACAGCATAGGAGGAGAAGTCTTGGCAATCCTGCATCCAGAGGACCTCACTAATCACTGGAGGGCTGGAACTAGTAAGTTGTCATTACTACCCTACTATCACCGATAGCTGCATGGCATGTCACCCCCTCATCCTGACTCGTGTCACCCCACTCCATCCCATACAGAGAACTACCTCCATAAACACCTGCAACTGTGTACCCCTGCATGCCCTACCCACTGCAAGCACATCCCTCCCAGCTCTGCATGCACACACAACAGTAATGCATGGGCAGCATGCAGCACTACCAATCCCACAATCCATCACCATACAAAAGTGGTAGGAAAACACCCATCCCATAGTGAAAGCCAGAAATGCTGAATATGTAACTGACAATGACTGTACAAAATCTTTTACATGTCCACAGGTACCCAGCCAATGTCAGCGGTGAGCATGTGCCACGGCAACCCGGTCCTCCACCAGAAGAAGCTCTGACTGATGACAGCAACTCTGGATGCCTCGATCTGTATGATCTCCCTGGCCCATCTGGGACCACTGGTCAGTCTGGTTCCACAGCCAACACCCAGTCAACCACAGGGCCCCCCCATCCAAATTCAACATGACAGCAGCCACCCAAGATCCCCAAACCTCTGTCCCCAGAACAGGTTGATCAACAGTGTGCCCACCTGTACCGGGACCCGAGTCGACACCACACAGGCAAGACAAGGCTCTGGTGTCAGTGGGAGTGGACATACTGTTCAGGGGACACAGGCATAGGGGGCCAGGGCCAGTGTCAGGATAGCCATGTAAGGGGAGGCCCAACCGAGGGAACCAACTGCCCAGGAGGCATTCACAGATGCCCTGAAAGCCTACCAGAAATCTCAGGACAGGTTGGGCCAGATGATTGCCATTTTGCAAGAGAACAAGCGACTGCAGGAGGAACACCACCAGGAGGTCATGCAGCAGTTGCAGGCCTTCATTGCCAACATGGCCTCCATTGCAGGGGTGCTGGGTGACATGGCCAAAATCATGCATGAGTATACAACACACCAGCGGGCCCCTTCCACTGGCCAGTGTACTTACCAGCCTTCAACATCTTTTGCAGCTAGTGGATGGGAGGACCCGTCACAAGACTCACAGGCCACCAGCACCCCTCCCTCTGCAGCAGGAGAACCACCCCACAAACATTCCCTGCGACCCAGTCAGACACCAGAGACTGTAGTCAAGACCCAATCTACCGCCAGGAAATGAGCCCCTCCTGAATGTCTCCCTTATGTGCAACTAAGACACCTTGTTCACTTTGGACTGCCATTGCTCCTTTTCTTATGGTCCCATGGATACTGGACCTGTGCTACAAACCAACTATCCCACTAAACTGACGATTTTGTCCACCTTCACCCCACTCTATTACACTATCCCATCCTTTTTGTCACTTCAATAAACACCCTTGAACACAACTGAACTTTTAGTGCTTTATTTACAACAGCCTGCAATGTCTTAACCTGCATATCCTGTGCAAATGTATAAATGTCTGTAAAGTGTGAATCCATCCACCAAATGTGTGAAAGCAGTCTATAGTCATCACATGAGTTCACAGTTGTGACCACACCAACATCTGCAAAAATGAAAAGCATTACTGACAGTCAAATGATAAGTAAAGGTATTAGAGCAACATGAGCCCTTGTAACATAACAGCCTACATCTAGCTGGTCACTTCTACTCCTTAATTTGCACAGTAATTGACTCCGAACACCAGCAGTGAGGAGAAACAATCCATTTCAGGCTCTCACACAAGATGCCACAGTATTAGCTATGCCATGTTGTCAGCATGCCAATCCCTCCCCTGGACCACCTAGTCTGGCCCACACTGTCAGGGAAACTGAAGTTGCAGAGCGGATGTGTGAGCACATTGTAAGCCACATGACATTCCTAGCAACATATGGTAAGTACTGTATGGGATGAGGACACAGTTTGATGTGGGCATGTATCTGAGCAAGCTAAACTGCTGACACATTGCTTGGGCAGAATAAGCTTGTTCATTATCACCATAACACTGGCACAACTGACCAAAGGTGGAACAGTGTCAGGTCACATAATGCACACATATGTGGTTTGCACAACTCAGCAGCCACACAGCACTTAACTGTAATGGAGGTATGAAGAGATGTTCTGTCTTACCTGAGTGTCAATGGAAGCACTGCTGTATCAGATGTGTCCTGCTGTGCACATCCTCCTCTTCCTCCTCCTCATCACTATTTTCAGTGTCCTCTGCTGCCACAGGTGCATTGTCTCCCCCCTCCTCCTGCAGGAATGGCACATGGCATCTGAGGGCCAAATTGTGCAGCATGCAGCAGGCCACCACTATCTGGCAGACCTTCCCAGGGGCATAGAGTAGGGATCCACCAGATACATGGAGGCACCAGAACCTGATTTTCAGTAGACCAAAAGACCTTTCAATAACCCTTCTGGCACGACCATGTGCTTATTTGTACCAATGTTCTGCCCCTGTCCTCAGATGCTTCATTAGTATCAACAGCCAAGTCAGGTTTGGGTACCCTAAGTCACCTGGAAGTAGTGAGAGACACACATTACACATGTACAATGGCTCAGAGTACACCTTCAGGTGGCATACAGTGACATACATTATGTTAAAACTCAAGCTCACCTATGAGACACACTCTCTTTCCCTGTAATCGTGCCATCACCTGTGGGACGCTGCAATTCTTCAATACATAGGCATCATGCACAGATACAGGAAACTTGGCAGTAATGTGGGCGATGTATTGATCTGCTAGGCACAACATCTGGACATTGACTGAGTGGTAACTCTTCTTATTCCTGAAGGCCTGCTCATTTGTCCCGGGAGGGACCAAGCCAATAAGGGTCCCGTCAATGGCCCCAATCACATGTGGTATGTGTCCCATGGTGTAGAATGCAGACTTACAGTGGGCAAATCTTCACTCTGGGGGAATGAGATATAGATACTCATGTGTTTCAGAAAGGCAGCCAAAACTCTGCTAAGCACATTCGAAAACATTGGCTGTGACATTCCTGCAGCCAAGCCCACAGTCACCTGGAAAGAACCACTTGCCAGCAAGTGGAGCAGTGACAGTACCTGTATTTCTGGGGGTACTGCTGTAGTGCTACGGAGAGCAGGAATCAGATCTCGCTCCAATTGGTGACACAGTTCACTAATTGTGGCCCTGTCCAGTTCATTATGATGTGCCATTCCTCCAATGTAGCAAAGTCCACTAGAGGTCTGGTCATGAGTGCTTGCCTCCTCCTTCTCCTCCGCAATAGTTGGTATCTATGTAAACCAAAAATGAGATGTGTGTGAATGCAGGAAGGATGGACACACAATATCACCTTACACAGAACAGTCACACCCGATATACCCCAACAATGATTGTAATTTGCACAGGTGTCCTCTACATGCAAATGGACATCCTTAAAAATACTAATACTTTTCATTAACCATTGTGTCTCACTGATGGAGTCGGAGTTGTGTGTTGTGATTAGTAGCATCCCATTTTAAATGTCCTGTCAACTACTCATCTGCAAGCAGTGCCCTGGTATGAGATCTCTTTTGAGTGCTAGAGGCTACAAGCGAATGAAAGTATGTAGCGGACTGGAATTGCCTTGGTGTCTACCATTGGTACCTATGACGCAGATTAATTTGACTGTAATGAGTAACAGCATCATGAATTGGCAACCACCAGTCCTGTATGCAGGGACAGGTGGAAGTGACCTCACTCCACTGGCATTTGGCATCATGGTGGAAGCTGTGCAACCCCTTATTGGTTAACTTTGACATCTATGGAGCACAGGAACCAATGATGATCACCACCGGCGATGACCGTTTTCATCACCGCGGACATGACAGCCATTTTCTCTATCCCACTTCACTTGATTCCTGAATCTCAACACATCAACACCTCCACTGCATGTGCTGCTGTGTCCTGTGTCGGGAACCCACCATGGCCTGTTCTACAGGGGATAGGGCCCAGCCTTCACATCGGAGGAATTGGAGAGGCTTGTGGATGGGGTCCTGCCCTTGTATGGGAAGTTGTATGGGCCTCCAGATCAACAAGTGAGCCCCTTTGGGGAACTTTGGATGCAACATGGCTGTATGTAAATGTATGTGTGTGCTGGCAGTTATTTGGGGATTGTATTTTTGCTGCATGCAATGTGTATGTAGAGGAACTAGTAATGTGTGAGGTTGATGTGGGCTCAGTATGTGAGCCATTGCTGTAACAGAATGGAGTGTTAAGTTCATTGTGTCCTTTCGTCTGTGTTCCCTATGCAGGTCAGCACCCATCAGAAAAAAGGGTTACGGCATGCCACTGTCAAGGATGTGTGGACCTTGGGGGTATATATTGAGTGGAACACCCACTGCAGAAGAGGCGGGAGGACCTGCGAAGCTGGGCCAGGAACACCGAGGAAGACCAGCTGGGGATGTCCTCCCAACAAGGGAGGGGTGCCCCTCGGACCCTGACCCCACCTAATGACCCGCATACTAGCGGTGGCCAATCCAGAGTTGAAAGGGCGCTTGAGGGCAGCAAGCAGCCACACACTGTGTGGAATTCTTTCTTAATGGCTGCCATGTTGCATGGGTGCAATATTCTAGTCAGTGGATGGCCCAATATGGCTGTTTAGCTAATCTTGTAGAGTACTGCTTAGCAATGAAGAGTGGTATGTACATTTGGTATTGACAAGTAGCTGGCATACCATGGCAGGCATGGCTTAGTGAGTCCCAGTAGGTGTGCAGATGGTAGTGTTTGAGGTCATTTCTGCTGTAGTTCTGGGGCAATGGTGTGGGATTGTGGTTGTTACTGCATGGTGTTAATTAGCTGTGAGTCATTATGATGTGTATGCCATATGTGCTGTTATTGCTGTTGCTCCCTTTCTTTCTCTCCCACCCTCCCACCTTTTCTTCTCCTGTCCTTGTGTGCATTGGCATCATCTGGCAAAGGGGCAGCGGCAAGTGGGGAAGCTGCAGCCCACGGGACCCAGGAGGCAAAGTCCACCAATGAGGGGACCAGTGGGTTGGGGCGTGAGGAGAGCCCCACGGGTAAGACAGGAGTTGATACTACTGACTCTGATTCCTCCTCGGATGAAAGCTCCCTGGTGATGTCGGACCCCTCTGGGACCATCCCAGCTACTTCATCTTCCGCCACTCCCCTTACCAGCACCGCCCTACCAGTAACCCCCCACCCAGTTGCCCATGCTCACTCACCCTGGAGGGTGGGCGTCTCCAGGCACCTAGACCCTGCCCCAGTCAGCCCTGCTGCCCTCACTGAGGAGGCTATTGACCTCCTGGGATCCATCTCTGTAGGGCAGTCAACCACAGTGAATGCCATCCAGGGGCTGGCATCCCAGATGAAGCAATGCACAACCAACCTGGATGGCATTCACAGTGGCTTGGCTGCCCTACAGAGATTGTTTGAGGCTCTGTCCTCCACTATGACGGCAGCCAGTGTCCCTGGTTCTTCTGTCCCCCCTCCAACTACCTGTTCCCAGTCTCAAAGCCCTCTTTCCCCACCCATCCCAAGCACACAATCAGACCATCCAAGACAACAGACAGGACTCGCAAAGACAAGCACAGGCTCCACAGCACTGCCTCCACTGTCTCCCCTTCCCCCTCCTTCACAGTCACATCAGCACTCTCACCTCCAAGCACCTCATCTTCAGTCCTAGATCCTGCCACCTGTACAGCCTTGCCCAGAGTCACCACAACAGCAGGCATGCAGACTAGCATCCAATTCACTACATGCACAGTCACCACCACCACCATTACAAGCACATGCAGCACTCCCACCTCACTTGCAGACACCACCACAAAATACATGCACATGACCTGTTTGTCCTCTCCCACCCTGTCTGACCACCCCCTTCAAAAACACATACACACTCCCATTCAGCCACTCAACAGCCACCCACCTCACACATGCATACTGTACATTCTCCTGCAACCCAGTCCAGCACAGCTACCCCTCCTACAACCACTACCTCTATCTCCACTCTCATACCTGCTCCCACAACCTACCTCATTGGACCTTGCCCACCTTGACCACTTTCCTCCTCCTCACCCCTGTCCTGTACAGAATAGGAAGGTCCCACTCCCCAAGCCCAGCACCTCCAGTTGCCAGTATTCTCATGTCCCTCGCCCTGAAGCAAACCCTAGCAGTAAGGGGCACAAGACTACCACTCTGACCCGCCACTCCAAGCCACTCCTCCGAACCCCAAACAAAAACGCAAGGATCTGCCCCCTCCCAAACCCAAGTCCAAGGACCCCCCTCCCAAGAACACACCCACGTTCCTGCCCCCTGAGGTGCCTGCCTTCCATCATGATGTCCCTTCCCAGTGGAGTGACTTGGGCTGTCAGGAGTCAAGTTGGGCCTTGTATGTTGCCCTGTGGCTTTTTCTGGACATTGGACTGGCCAATGGCCCTTTGGGTATATAGTTGTTGTATTTTAATGTGGTCGTTATTCCCACCGGAATGCAGTGGTTGGACCAACGGTATGTGTCCTGGCTTTCTTTACATCTGGATTATGTTGTTGTTGGTTTTCTCAGCAGATTATTCTCGGTGTGTGGTATGTGTGTATGGTGTGTGTTGTGCGTGTGGGTGTGCCACTCTCCTTCTTCCCTTGTGTGCTAGGAGGCTGTACTCACTGTTGTCATTGGCGTTACTGCTCCTGGACTGCCATTGCGTGGTACATCGGCAGGGCTTCAAGTTCGGGTTCCGTGGTGACCACAGACTCCTCTGTGTCCCTGGAGGTGAGTGTCTCCTTTATATGATTCGTTTCCAACAGGATTTTCGTGGCGGTAGTCCCGCCCCGGAAATCCTGGCGGTCTGCTATGTCATAATATGGTGGGCGGAGCATGGTGTTCCGCCACCCTGGGGATGGGAACTGCCATGCTCCGGACCGCACTAGCGGTTCATGTGGTACTCTGGCTATCTATTGGAGGGATCACTGCCATGGTCATAATTTGGCGGTCTTCACCACCAGCCTGGCAACGGTACGACCGCCATCACCGGCGTGGCTGTGAGCTGACCGCCAATGTCATAATGAGGGCCTTTGTACCTTTCTAGTTCAGTATGGATGGCACTGTGCTAATCCTATGCTTGAAACTTTTCTAGAGAAACAGACATTTAAGGTGAGCAAATCTAGACTGTTGCTTGTGTTGCAGGGTGCTCCTTACTGGAGCTGCACTCCACCTAAACATGGTAACTACCCAGAGTTCTCTTTTCTTTTTTGTATAATGTATGCATCTCTCTAACCCTAAAAGGGGTTTGTTTTGAGATTATATATATATATATAATCTCAAAACAAACCCATATGTTTCCCATATATATATATATATATATATACATATATATATATGGGAAACAAAGTGCTAAAAGAAGTTTGAGTGGTGCACTTCACTACTGGTGCTGGTGATGAGGGAGACCAATCCTGCAATTTTCAGTGCTACCGGCATGAAATCACCACACTCCAGAAATCCAACAACTATTGTCTTTATTAATTCTTCAAGGGAGAATCTTGGTCCATACCAAGAACGGGTTACACCCCAGCCTTTACCAAGACCCCTTTTGTAAGCATCTCACGTCCAGACATCCAACCCTCAGCCCAGTCTCCCTTTTTCAATGACATGAGGGCCCCAGTCCTGGGCTCTGACAGTGGTCACTTTACCTCCCTTCTCTTTGGCACCACCCAAACACCTTTGTGGTGATAGTGCAAACTTTGTCATATTCATAAACCAATGTCACAGATCTTGTTTTAGCCACCAGCATTCCCTGACAATTCATAGAAGTCTGCCTTCATAATGTCATACTTGGGAGGAGGGGATAATACTACAACTTAGTTAATACCTCTAGTTGAGCAAGATGACCCTTTACTATAAACCTTCACTGCCTTCAGAGAGGCATCACAGAAGTTGTTCACGAAAAAAAAACTGCGGGCAGTGGATAATGAGCTGCTTAATCTAAAGTAAGGATCTCTTTCCTTAACTGTGTTTAACTAGATGCAGAAGCAAACTGCCAGAGGAGAAACATTCTTCTCTCTTTTATTGGGACCTTAGTAATGATTTAAAAGGCACAGGTAGGTGTTATTCCGAACCCCAATATGATGACTTTTGAACCTAGTAGTGAAACTGGATACCAGACGTAGAGAGAGAAGGTGATACGAATAAACTAATTTTCATTTGTCAGTACAAAAAGGATAATGACCTGTACCCCCCCCACACCAATGGCTTAAAGTCAATGCATATTGAAGGGATACATGGTCCACTCAACAAAAGTGAAGAAAATGAAGCATTGGAAGTAGAATATGTGCTTATATTGCAGCAAAGTTGAACACTTTGTTGAAGAACATTCCGCAAAGCTTTAATAAATCAAAGCAGTAGCAGTGGATATGATCCTGGAAGCTCAGGAAAGCACCAATGCCCAAACAGTAAATTACAATCCTCTGTTTGACACAAACCCAATTCCAGGCTCCTATGTTCAGGCCAATATTTTGAATCAAGAATAATGTTATCTGGCCATAATTATGAGATGTGGCCCTGTCTCGTCAACGATGAGTAGCCATACAAGTCCTGGATTCAGGCCAATGAGGAATTTCATTGACATAGCTTATGCTAAATCCTTAGATATACCTATTTTTAAGAAAGTGCACACAGAACCTGATCGAGCCATAGATGATAATGAACATCCTCAGGGCTGAATATTTATAAAACAAAATCCATTACCAAAGAATGTGATGAAGGCCATGTTGAAAGACTTAGATGCCAATTTTGAGTTTTTGAGTTTTGAGTTTGCCAATGATGACGGTAACGATGACAGAGTACTCTCTCCGCCCGCCTTATTTAGAGACAGGTGGACCTTCATTATGTCAACGGTGGAGACTACCCTGTCTCTGCTGATGGCCTAAATCTCAGACGAAGCAACAGAGTAGGGTCCGTTAGGGTTTTGGCCACATGTCCGCCCATCCCATTTAGAGTTGCCGAACACATGGACAGTTTCCATGGTAAGTCACCACTAGAAAAAATCTGGTGGTAAGAGGCAGTGAAAACTACAAAATGACCTCTCCCCTCCCCGTCCTGGGACAAAACTCCCCTGATGGCGTGGTATGTGGCGGTATTGATTTTCTAACACAAAATCCTACTTTGGGTTTCTGTTTCGGAAAATAAAAATAAAAACACTGTAACTTTGCTGTGTGACTCTTTCATGTTGACGGAGCCATCTGTTGAACTTACAAACATTGGCAGGCATTCCTGCCAATTCTAGAGTTATCCACTGCGCCGGCAGATATCCCAGAATTTGGCAAGGGGAACTTTTTCAGGCCAGTGGAGTAATTTGTTCTGTCAGACTGATGGAAGAAACCCCCAAATGGCAAACTCTCAACTGATCTGTAAGTTCTGATCAGATTTTTGCTACTTTCTTTGGAATCATACCGGGTATCTATTCTTTCAATGCACACAATCCAAAGATCGATTGGTACCTGCAGAAGGTAGCCCTTGCCATTATTCACTGTTAACAGAGTTGTTTTGAGGAATCCCCATGGTTGCTTATTCTATTTTCTTATGCAGTAGTAGAGCCTACTATAAAGGGCTGTCTACCACCTCAAAACAGTGAGTTACAAGATGTGCTTAGCAAAACAAAAGCTAGTCTCATGTCCTCTCACAGGAGTTTTGACTGCCACACAGATCAGCAACAATTTTACCATGTAGTCAAGTATACTCCTTAACCGAGAAAGAAAATTGACATCTGCATGAATATAATCAACAACCATCTGCCAAACAAATTATCTGATACTTCACATCTCTGGCATCCCTAGCACTCTATTTTTGTACTGAAAAAGAATGGGGAACTCAAGACGTCTATACATTACAAAGCCCTCAACAAAGTCACCATAAAGGAGATGTATTTGTTACCCATGATTCCAATACTCCTGGAACAAATATCACAGAAAGCGTTTATTGCTAAAATTAACCTATGTGAGGAGTACCATTTTGTTGGAGTCTCAGAAGGAGTTGAGTGGATGACTGCAAAATATGGTCTCCACATACACTCTGTCACAGCTTTTGGTCTGGATCCAGGTTTTTTTCATAAATTAATTATTTCAGGACTTTCTGGGTGTATGCGTTGTTGTCTCTATAGACAGTTGGTAATCTACCCCAGTGCTGAAGCTGAGCACTTGGTACAGGTGGAGGCTGTCCTTCAATGTCTATGTGAGCGCCATAATTTCACTAAGCTTGAGGAATGCTTTTCCATACTACAAATGCTCAATTTGTCTCCCTAGCAGGGTTACAAATGATATTACTTGTAGGAATATAGGACTCCTGTTGAGCAGGTGTACAGTCCACAGCACCAATGTACAGGGAATCTGCCAGGCTCTGAAAGGTGTGCTGCAAAAAGCAACTCTTGGGCTTATGCAGTACTATCTGCTTATCCTGTGTGAATCTTTGTTTTTGATTAGTGTCTCAAATTGTGGAGCATTAACCAATGCTATAGGAAAATGGAGCAAGACTACTTTTATGCTGATTCTTTTGGATCTAGCAAGATAAATATATTGTGCCATTGACATGTTGAATTTTACCATAGTGAATAAAACTAAGGTAAATCTCATTTCCTGTAGAATGCTACCATTCATATGAAATCATGTAAGTGACAAAACGGCATGTGGTTTAAGTTGATGAAACAACTGAAAGTAAAAGTAGTTGTGTGTTCTGTTCAATATAAAAAAGCCTTCACTCATGACAGACTGCAGAAAACCTGAGAGAACCTCCATCTGAGGAGATGAGCCATGAGACTACAAACCAACGTCTTTTCTGTGCTTTTCCGCCTATCCCTATTTCAGTGCTCCCTTTTCACTGTTTGTGCCAACTATAGTCTTGGACATTTTCAGCACTATTGATGGGGAAGGAGACTGGTGGGTTCTATACTGTCCCCACAGCACCATTCAGAGATGCATGCTAGTGATAACTTTCGTCTGACACCAATACTCACAGTAGGCTTTGGTCAGCCATTTGTGTTTAATTTATTGGCTGTTTTCTTAATCTCATTTCATTGCTTCCTATTTGATGCTTGCCTTTCTCTTCTTCTGTTGGCTCCTTCCTTGGAGGATAGTTTCTTTATCATCCTCTTTATTGGATGTCTTGTGTTATACCTTTCATACTTGGTGTGGTCTCCCTTAACTTTTTGCCTCTGTTTCCCAGGTTGTGGATGTGTGCTGGACTCTGATTTTGCTGTTTTTGTTACTCTGGGCACTTTACCACTGCTACCCAGTGTTAAAGTGCAAGTGTTCCTTTACAAAATGTGTATGTAATTGGCTTATCCATGATTGGCATATTTGATTTATTAGTAAGTCCCTAGTACAGTGCACTAGAGGTACCCAGGGCTTGTAAATCAAATGCTACTAGTGGGCCTGCAGCACTGGTTGTGCCACCCACACAAGTAGCTCTGTAATCATGTCTAAGACCTGCCATTGCGGTGTCTGTGTGTGCAGTTGTTGGAAAATGGGTTATTGGTAAGGGCAGGTAAGTACCTATACTTAGCAATAGGCCACTAACCTCCACTTAGGTCCAGTTAGGTCTCAGTAAATTAAACCTAGCTCAACCCTTGGTAGCTTGGCAACGAGCGACAAGGCTTAACTTAGGAGACAGAGTGTAAAGCATTCAAATAACCCAAAACAGTAATTACATAAAACACAGGAAACAGTTTAAAAATCCACACCCAATTTATAAAAATAGATTATATTTTTATCTTTAAAATGACACAAAAACAAATAAAATCGGATAAGGGGAACCGGAGATATGAATTTTTAAAGAATTATTGTTTTTTTAGTGCCTAGAAATAAAAAGCGCCAATCAGGTCATCTGGTTGCACCTCGACCGGGGCAAACTCAAAGTTTAAGGCCAACCGCGATGGAGCCCGACTCGGCAACAGGCCGCGGGAGGCCTCGGTCAAAAGTTTACCTTTGCACTTAGTCGTTTTTCTGAAGATTTTCTTCAGCGGGACGAACCTGCCAGTCCAATCCGACCTCCTGAAACCCTTTTTCGGAAATGTGTCGTGGGAATCCTTGGTGGAGATTCTGACCTTCGGACTTCGTTGTTTTTTCGAGGTGAAAATCCTTCAACCGGGGTAAACCTAGATCTTGATCTGACGTCCTTGGAGCCCTCCTCGGATACGCTGGCTGGGAAGTCCCGGTCAACTTTGTATGTTCGGACTTAGGGCCTCATTACAACATTGGCGGGTGGCTACTGCCCATTTGGACATCCCCGCTGGGCCGGCGGGCGGAAACCAAGTTTCCGCCCGCCGGCCCAGCGGGGATGTGGGCCGCAACATGGGAGCCGGCTCCAAATGGAGCCGGCGGTGTTGCGGCCGTGCGACGGGTGCAGTTGCACCCGTCGCTCTTTTCACTGTCTGCTGTGCAGACAGTGAAAAGCCGCATGGGGCCCTGTCAGGGGGCCCCTGCACTGCCCATGCCAGTGGCATGGGCAGTGCAGGGGCCCCCAGGGCCCCATGACTCCCCGTACCGCCAGCCTCTTCCTGGCGGTGCAAACCGCCAGAAACAGGCTGGCAGGTAGGGGAGTCATAATCCAAAGGGCAGCGCTGCTTGCAGCGCTGCCCTGGCGGATTATCACCGCCGGGGCTAAAATGGCAGTATACCGCCGGCCCCGGCGGTGCGACCGCGGCACTACCGCCGCGGTCCAAATACACCGGGGGCATCGCCAGCCTGTTGGCGGTGCTCCTGTCGTTTTGGTCTCTTTTTTGGAGATTTTCTTCACCGGGATGAACCTGCAAATCAGGCCGGGTCGAGGTTGAGGCAAGCCGGCTAGAGTTGCCACGGCAGGTCGGTCCCTCTATGGAGCTTTTTTTCAAAAGTTCTCCAAATTTCTGGACCTTCTCCCAGATGTTCCTTTAAGGTTCTTTTGGGGTCCACAGCTCACCCCAAGGGACCGAAGCTCTAAGATGATCCTTGGGGGTGTGGACTACAACTCCCAGAATGCACTTGGTGCAAACTCCTTTTTGGCCACTGAACAGTGGTCAGCTGGTTGATTTCTTCAGGAGTTGGTGCAGGGGACTCTGGTTAGCAATTTTGCACCTGTAGCAAACAGGGAGTCCCTCCTTGAACCAGTTGAAGCCAGGCAAAGTCCTTCTTATGGTGAAGCCCAAGTGTGCAGCTGGTGCAGTCCTTCTGAGTGTAGGTTTCAGGGGTAGGCCAGGGGTCCAGCAGGGCAGTCCTTCTTCCTCTGTAGTTCTTCCTGGTAGGGATGTGGTAGGGAACTGAGGTGTGGGTGCAGGTCTGCCAGTTTTATCCTTGCTGCTGGGTGAAAAAGAGGGGGGTCCTGATTCTCTAAACAGGTGCAGGGTCCTTCCCCTGTGATGACCACTTCCTGGGAAGTGTGGCAAAAATCAATCCCAGGAGGCAACATTCTTCAAAAATCCCTCATGGCTGAAAATTATTTTTGGAGGTTACATCTGGCTGAGCTCACCAACTGGTGTGGCTAAAAATCATAAACACACCCCTCTCCTAATCTAATCAAGGGGGAACCTAGTCTGGGGTTGCAGGATGTGGGGGTGTTGCTGGGTTGCTCCAAATGTCTTTCTCTGCCTTTGAAGACCAGTTTGGCAGCCCTCCCCCTTCCTGCCTCACCAACTGCTGAGGGGAGATTCCCTCCCACAGGCACATCTCTTTGTGTGAAGCTACGCTACTTCACACCTCATCAAGGCAGCCTGGCCAGGCTGCCAGAGGCTGGCCAATCAGAGCACAGCAGCAAAAACAATGCAGGGCTGAAATTGGCAACTTTTCAGGTAAAGTTTAAAACTCTTTACCTGAACAAGTTATATTCAATCCCAAAACTGGAAGTTGTGGGATTTATTATAACAATTACTTTGATACCAAACTTTTGTATCTGTCACTTAAGGGGACTTTTAAAATCAAAATAAATTCTCCCCATTCTAGCCTATGAAGGCCATTCACTACAATGAGGGAAAAACAAATTTGGCTGTTTTTACCTCACCAGGGCTTATAAAACTACTTTTATAAGGTCCCTGCTTATAGTTACATGGCACCCAGCCCTAGGGGCACATAGGGCACACCTTAGGGGTGACTTATACGTACAAATAAGGTAGTTTAAGACTTTGGAACTACTTTTAATTCCAAAGTCGAATTTGCATATAACTTTAATTTAAAAGCAGCCAGCAAGGCAGGCCTGCCTTTAAAATGACACTGGGCACCTCAGCAGTGCACTACCTATGCTGTGATCCCTAAACCTACATGCCCTACCATATACTAGGGACTTATAGGTAGGTTGACTTAGCCAATTATAATTAGGCTAATTTGCATATTGACTTTAAACAGAGCACAGGCCCTGGGACTGGTTAGCAGTACCCAGGGCACCATCAGAGTCAGGAAAACACCAGCCAAAAGTAGAAAATGGGGGCAAAAAGTTAGGGGGGCCTCTGCAATCAGCCTTGTTTTCTCACAGCAGTTTTAACTGTAAATTCGACTTGGCAAGTGTACTCACTTGCCAGGCCTAAACCTTCCCTTTTCTTACATGTAAGACACCCCTAAGGTAGGCCCTAGGTAGCCCCAAGGGCAGGGTGCAGTGTCTGGTTAAGGTAGGACATATAGGCCCTCATTACAACTTTGGCGGTAAATCCCGCTTACCGCCGTGCAGAAGACCGTCAACACACCGCTGCGGCGGTGGAATTCCACTACAGCTATTGCGACCCACAGGCCGGAATCCGCCATAATCCAGACACACACACAAGTCTGCCACACCAAAGGTCAGTGATAAACTAGCGATAACGAAACCGACACCGTCACGCCAACAGGAATACGCCCACACTATCACGACCCACGAATCCACGTGGCGGTTTTTCAACCGCAGTATTCCATTGGCGGTACACACCGCTGCGCTCAAAATACACACACATATACAAAACACAACCACATTGGACAATTTGAAATACACACACCTGATACACATACACACACCACTCCCACACACTCAATACAATATAAAACACACACCCACATCACCCACAAACCCCTACAACAAAAATTGAGAAAGAAGCACAGAGAGAGACACTACCATCAACAATACTAAAATCCACAGGCACACAACACCATCACTCACACAACATCCACGCACCGCAGACAACACACACAAACACATCCCCTCACACATCACAACACACACCACCCCACACATCACCCACACCACACCATGGCACCGCAAAGACACCCCAGGTTCTCTGAGGAGGAGCTCAGGGTCATGGTGGAGCCATAGCCACAGCTATTCGGATCACAGGTGCAGCACACCGCCATAGCTAGGAAGATGGAGCTATGGCGCAGAATCGTAGACAGGGTCAACACAGTGGGACAGCATCCAAGAACATGGGATGGCATCAGGAAGAGGTGGAACGACCTAAAGGGGAAGGTGGGTTCTGTGGTGTCAAGACACCAGATTGCAGTTCAGAGGACTGGCGACGAACCCCCACCTCCTCCCCCACAACTAACAACATGGGAGGAGCAGGTCTTGGCTATACTGTATCCTGAGGGCCTCGCAGGAGTAGCAGGGGAATGGACTCTGGTAAGTCAAATCTTAACTATTACATCCCCCCCCTACCTGCATGCTATCACATACCCCACCCTCACCCTCACCCCATCACTCCAACACCTCACATATGACCCACTATCACAACCCACACATCCCAATACCAAGCCCTGCATGCAACAACAAAGCCTGGACACCCATCACCAAAGCATGTCCACTACAGATACCCACACAGATCCCCAAACCAACTATCACACAAGGTCCTACATAAAAATGCATCCAATGGAGTACAGGGTCACCCACCCATTGCACACGATGGCACACACAGATGCAATAATCATGCCTTTACACCCCTGCAGGTCCCCTACCAAACGTCACCGGACAGGAGGTTCCAGACATGTCCACTCCCCTGACAGAAGAGGCCCACAGTGATGACAGCAGCTCTGTCCAACTGGATCAAGATGACCAGCCCGGCCCATCTGGGACCTCGGACAGTTGGTTCCCCTCACACAGGCACATGCCACCACAGAGCCTCCCCCCTCAGGAAACACCAGCACAGCACCCACCCAGCGGGCCCATCCCTCTGTCCCCAGGACACATCAAGCAGCAGTGTGTCCACCACTACAGGGAACCCAGGCAAACCCACCAACCCAAGAAAATCAGGGACCTGGGGGCAGTGGCAGCGGGCACACGGTTCAGGGGACAGATGAACAGGAAAACAGGGGAACTGGGAGGACTGCTGTGCGACAGGAGGAGGACAGGTCCAGGGAACCCACTCTCCACGAGGCCCTCTCCAACATCATGGGAGCGTACCATCATTCCCAGGAGATGATGGCAACGGTACTGGCCAAGTTTCAGGAGACCCAGCGGCTGCAGGAGGAACAGTATCTTGGGATCAGGGAGGAACTTAAGTCCATCAACACCACCCTGGTCACCATTGTAGGGGTGCTGAAGGACCTTGTGAACACCTGGAGGGACACTGTGGCACAACAAGGGGCCCCTGACACTAGCCTCGATGATGAACAGCCCACCACCTCCGCCAGCGCTAGTAGACAGGAGGCACTGCCACAGGACCACGACACCAGCACCCCACCCCCTGCAGATAGAGAACCACCCCGCAAACGGTCCCTGAGATCCAGGACAAAGACAGAGAACAATGCCAAGATCCCCGCCAGGAAATTAGACCACCCTGAATGTCATCCTTCTGTCCCACTTCGTCACCCTGTCCATCCATCAACTGCCCTAGCTCCACTTCCTATGCCCTTTTGGACAATGCACCTGTGAAACAAATAGACTGTACTCTGCCATGGACAATCCTCCACCATCACCCCTGCCCATTTTACTACCCCCTCCACTAATCTGCACTGAAATAATCACCCTTGAATCACAAAACAATCTGGAGTCAGTCTGTGCTTTCACAAATGTGTATTTGCAATAACTAAGGAGAATGGCAATGTCGATTGTATTGTCAACATACCTATGTCACACAGCTCTAGTCCATGAGGTAATATAGCAGAGGTCACACAGTGGGACCCACATCTGTGAAATGGAAAGGCAAAGTGACAAGTCAGGGTCCATACACTGGGTGAAAGTGACAGACATATGATAGGTCTAACAACTGTATGAGATGTGTGAGCCAGTGACATCTTCTTACCTGTGTCTCACTGGAAGTATTGCTGGATAACGTTGTTTCTGTTGTCGATATCCTCTTCTTCTGCCTCCTCTTCTTCACTCTCCACAGGCTCCACAGCTGCCACAAGACCTCATTCTGGACCATCCTCCTGCAGAAAAGGCACCTGTCGTCGCAAAGCCAGGTTGTGCAGCATACAGCAGGCCACGATGATCTGGCACACCTTCTTTGGTGAGTAGTAGAGAGAACCACCTGTCATATGGAGGCACCGGAACCTGGCCTTCAGGAGGCTGAAGGTCCTTTCAATCACTCTCCTAGTTCGCCCATGTGCCTCATTGTAGCGCTCCTCCGCCCTTGTCCTGGAATTTCTCACTGGGGTCATTAGCCATGACAGGTTGGGATACCCAGAGTCACCTGCAAATGTTGAGGGACAACTGTTAGACACATACTAACCCTTAGGGACAACCCCAGACAACTATTCACACTATATAGGGTCCTTGTCCTCACCTATTAGCCACACACGGTGCCTCCAGAGTTGCCCCATCACATAAGGGATGCTGCTATTCCTCAAAATGTAAGCGTCATGCACTGAGCCTGGAAACTTGGCATTCACATGGGAGATGTACTGGTCGGCCAAACACACCATCTGCACATTCATTGAATAGTAACTCTTCCGGTTTTTGTACACCTGTTCACTCCTGGGGGGATACCAAGGCCACATGTGTCCCATCAATGGCACCTATGATGTTGGGGATATGTCCCACGGCATAGAAGTCACCTTTCACTGTGGGCAAATCCTCCACCTGAGGGAACACGATGTAGCTGCGCATGTGTTTTAGCAGGGCAGACAACACTCTAGACAACACGTTAGAGAACATAGGCTGGGACATCCCTGATGCAATGGCCACTGTAGGTTTGAAAAGCCCACTTGCCAGGAAATGGAGTACTGACAGGACCTGCACTAGAGGGGGGATTCCTGTGGGATGGCGGATAGCTGACATCAGGTCTGCCTCCAACTGGGCACACAGTTCATGGATTGTTGCACGATCAAGTCTGTAGGTGACTATTATGTGTCTCTCTTCCATTGTCGACAGGTCCACCAGCGGTCTGTACACCGGAGGATGCCGCCATCTCCTCACCTGCCCCAGCGGACGTGCCCTATGCCTTCACTTCGGAGGAGTTGGAGAAGTTAGTGGATGGGGTCCTCCCCAGTACACGCTACTCTACGGTCCTCCAGACAAACAAGTGAGTACACTGTGAGCATGCTGTATGGGCAATGGCTGCTTGGAGTGCTGTGGATGGAAGATACGGGGGGACTGAAGCCTGCATGAGCGGACGGTAAGTATATGTGTGTCAGGGAAAGGGTGGGAACGTGGGTCAATGACTGTGATGGTCCGGACGGTTAAAGATTTTCCTTTTCCCCTGTACTATTCCTCTAGGTCAGTGCCCACCAGAAGAAGGATGTTTGGTGTGCCATCGCCAAGGACGTCCGGACCCTGGGGGTCCACCACAGACGGAGCGCCCACTGCTGTAAAAGAAGGGAGGACATTCGCCGCTGGAACAAGAAGATGGTGGAGGCCCAGCAGAGGATAGCCTCCCAACGTGGGAGGGGTGCCCGTTGCACCATGACCCCCATGATGTTCTGGATCCTGGCGGTGGTCTATCTGGAGTTGGATGGGCGATTGAGGGCATCACAGCAGCCAAAAGGGGGTGAGTACAGTCACATCCATCTGACTCTGCACGCATTATGAGGTGTCTGGGTGGGGGAGGTGGGCTGTGGGTTCCCCTAAGCCAGGGCGAGTTTTGTAGGCAAGGTCCCTTCGTGAGGCAGGCTATTTGGCAACCCAACCTCACCAGTGGTAAGAGCCAACTACACCTAGTCAGGCTCCTGTGGCTTCCGTGTGTACAGCAATCGGGCATAGGCCTTGTACCCCATGTCCCTGTGATTAATTAGGGAACTCTAAGTGCATGGCGTAGTGCAGAGGGCTGCTGTGTCTGTAGTGTCTGCCAACGGTAGTGGTATTGCATGCACTGAGCATGTCTTTCTTCTGTCTTCCCCCCCCTTTTTGTAGTCTCCCTGTTCTTGCGTGCATTAGCATCATCAGGCAGAGGAGCAGTGGCACCGGAGCAGGAGGGAGCTGCATCCCACATGGCCCTGGAGGGTGAGACAACGGAGTCTGAAGCCACCAGTGGGACGGAGGGTGAGGGGAGCTCCACGGCAGGGACAGGAGGTGACATCAGCAACAGTGACTCTTCCTCTGATGGGTGCTCCCTTGCGGTGGCAGGCCCCGCATCAACAGGTACAGCCGCCACCCCCCTACCATCACCGCCCTCCCAGCAGCCCCTCATTGTTTGTGCTGTGGCCACTCACCCAGAAGGGTGTGCATCTCCTTCGCCCCAGGCACCTCAGACTCTGCCCCAGTCAGCCCTGCTGCCCTCGATGAGGAGGCTATTGACCTCCTGAGATCCCTCACTGTTGGGCAGTCTACCATTCTGAATGCCATCCAGGGTGTAGAGAGGCAGTTGCAACAAACAAATGCATACCTGGAGGGCATTCATTCTGGCCAGGCAGCCCAACAGAGAGCATTTCAGGCTCTGGCCTCAGCACTGATGGCAGCCATTGTCCCTGTGTCCAGCCTCCCCCTCCAACTTCCTCCACCCAGACCCAATCCCCTGTACCTCAGCCTATCCCAAGCACACCATCAGACCAGCATGCACACACCTCAACACACAAGGGTGGCTCTGGCAAACATAGGCACCACACATCCCACAGGCACTCACACAAGCATCATACCCATGCACACATACCAACATCCACTGCCTCCACTGTGTCCCCCTCCTCTATGTCTCCCTCCTCCCTCCCTGTCTCGTCTCCACTCACACCTGCATGCACAACATCTTCAGCCACTACCTCCATCACCAGCACGCCCATCACCACACACCACTCACGTGCACTCACCACCCCCACTACCATTCACACATCCCGTGTCCTCTGCCAGTGTGTCTTTGAGCCCTCCTCCCAAACTACACAAACGCAGCCACACACCCACCCAACAGCCATCCACCTCACAACAGCCTCCAGCCCATGTACCTTCACCCAAAGTCAGCAAACGTACACCTCCTACAACCACTACCTCTTCCTCCACTCCCAAACCCCCTCCATCTACCTGTCCCAGTGAGTCTAAAAAGCTTTTCCTGTCTAATATTGACCTCTTCCCTACACCTCCCCCGTCCGTCCCCTAGGGCCCGCCTTTCCAGGTCCCAACCCAGCACCTCAGCCACCACATCACCGGGCCAGCTACTGCGGGCTTTTGGAGTGTGCCAAGCAACAGGGCTGCCAGTGTTCAACGGAGCGAGGGCAAGGACATTCCGCCACCTCCAAAAGTAAAAAAGTTGCTCACATCCCGGAAGGAGAAGGCGAAAACACCTGCCACCAAGGGCTCAGGCAAAACAAAAGTGGATAGTGACAAGATAGCTGCGCCACCATCCAAGGTGGGGAAGGGCCAGAAAATAAAGGGCAGGTCCACGTCGACGCCAACCTGCATGGCGGACAAGACCGTCACCAGCACTGCCACCTGCACCGCCACCTGCACCACCACCAGCACCGCAGTCACTGAGCCCGCCATCAGCACCACAGTCACTGAGCCCGCCACCAGCACCGCAGTCACTGAGCCCGCCACCTGCACCGCCACCAGCACCGCCACCAGCACCGCAGTCACTAAGCCCGCCACCAGTACCACAGTCACTGAGCCCACCACCAGCACCACAGTCACTGAGCCCAGCACCACCATCTGCACCGCCACCAGCACCGCAGTCACTGAGCCTGCCACCAGCACCACAGTCACTGAGCACACCACCAGCACCGCAGTCACTGAGCCCGCCACCAGCACCGCAGTCACTGAGCCCGCCATCAGCACCGCCGCCACAAAGACTGCCACCAGCACCGCCGCCACAAAGACCGCCACCAGCACTGCTGCCACAGAGCCCACCGCCAGCACCGATGCCACAGAGCCCGCAGCCAGCACCGATGCCACGGAGCCCGCCGCCAGCACTAATGCCACAGAGCCCGCCGCCAGCATCATGGCCACAGAGTCTGCCGCAAGCACTGATGCCACTGACACCGCCGCCAGCACCACCAGCAGCCCCATGACATCCTGAGCCAGTGGCACCACCACAGACATGGCTGCCATCCCCAGTGGTCAGTCGTACGAGGCTGGTGGTCAGATCCAGGAGCCAGGGCAGTTTGCATGTTCCACCACCGTCAGTGGAGTAACACATCCACTACCTCAGTCCTTGGCAGGATGAAGCACTCTGGGCACAAAGCCCTCTCGAGAACCAGTGGAGAAAGGCATCCACTAACTCAGCCCTTGGCAGGATGAAGCACTCTGGGCACAAAGCCCCCTCCAGAACCAGAAAGGCATCTACTACCTCAGTCCTTGGCAGGATGAAGCACTCTGGGCACAAAGCCCCCTCCAGAACCAGTGGAGAAAGGCATCCACTAACTCAGTCCTTGGCAGGATGAAGCACTCTGGGCACAAAGCCCCCTCCAGAACCAGTGGAGAAAGGCATCCACTACCTCAGTCCTTGGCAGGATGAAGCACTCTGGGCACAAAGCCCCCTCCAGAACCAGTGGAGACTGTTATTCACTTTGCACTTTGGCTTTGCACTCCCCAGGATAGAGCATTGGGCAACCAACCCACTTGAGAGACTTGTGAGACTGTGGCTTTGCACTCCCCAGGATAGAGCAGTGGGCAACCCACCCACTTGAGAGACTTGAGAGACTGTGGCTTTGCACTCCCCAGGATAAAGCAGTGGGCAACCCACCCACTGAAAAGACTTGTGAGACTGTGGCTTTGCACTCCCCAGGATACAGCAGTGGGAAACCCACCCACTTGAGAGACTTGTGAGACTGTGGCTTTGCACTCCCCAGGATAGAGCAGTGGGCAACCCACCCACTTGAGAGACTGTGGCTTTGCACTCCCCAGGATACAGCAGTGGGCCTGGGGCCCCCTCGTGGAGCTGGCATCATGCACTCATCCGGCTGAGGTGCCCCCCCTTCCCTTCCCCCTGAAGTGCCTGTTTCATTTCGATCTGATGCCCCTGCAGTGTTCTCTCCGTTTGGAGTCTGGTATCGAGTGTGGGCCTCGCCCATGCATTTTGGGCTCAGGGGTCCACGGACTATGAATGGTGCACTATCCGGACTTGTGCAGTTGGTGTACATAATTGTTTATACTGTATTTCAAGTTTTGACTAATGGATTTTTATTTATTGCAATTGTTCAACTTATTTCCTTTTGTCCTTGCGTTCTTGAAGGGGGGGTAGAGGGGTGTAAATGTAATGTTGCAGCATGTATTTGTTGCTGTGGGTGAGTGTGGGGCTGGGGGTGTTGTGTGTTGCGTGTGTGTGTCACTCTCTTTTCCCTCCCCCCGTGTTGTAGGTACAGAACTCACTGTGGTCGTCACCGCCATCTTTCGTGCTCCTGGTAGAGGAGTAGGAGTACCATCGCAGGGAGTATTTGGAGTTCTGGCTCCATGGCGTCCTGGTTCCTCGTAGAATGTGTAGAGGTGAGTGTTTTCCCTTCCAAGTCCTGTTTCCGCTGTGTTTTTGATCGCGTTGTTTCCGCCCCGGAAAAAGGTGGCGGATTGGCCTCTCATAATAGTGTGGGCGGTACATTGTCTTCTGCCTGTCTGTTGGCGGTGACCGCCGCAGTGTTTGTTTCTACCACCGTGGCGGTCGGAGTGTTAAAGTGGCTGTCTATGTTGGCGGTTTCCGCCATGGTTGTGATTCCATTTTTTTTTACTGGCGGCCTGTTGGCGGTCTTACCACCGCTTTAACACCGACCGCCAGGGTTGTAATGAGGGCCATAGTAATGTGTTTTATATGTCCTAACAGTGAAATATTGCTAAATTTGTTTTTCACAGTTGCAAGGCCTGTCCTTCTCATAGGTTAACATGGGGCTACCTTTAAATCTGATTAAAGTGTAGATTCCCTTTGGGAGCGGATGGACATTTGGAGTTTGGGGTGTCTGAGCTCACAATTTAAAAATACATCTTTTAGTAAAGTTGGTTTTAAGATTGTGTGTTTGAAAATGCCACTTTTAGAAAGTGAGCATTTTCTTGCTTATACAATTTCTGTGATTCTTCCTGTTTGTGGATTCCCTGTCTGGGTCAGTTTGACAGTTGGGCTGGTTGTACCTCACACTAGACAGCGACACAAAGTGAGCTGGGGTGTAGTCTGCATTTCCTGATGAGCCATCTGTGCTAGGAGAGAGGGGAGGGGTGGTCTCTCACATCTGAAAGGACTGTGCCTGTCCTCACACAATGCAGTCTCCAACCCTCTGGTGAGTGTCTGGGGCCTGGCCTGGGCAAGGCAGGATTTCACATTCAAGAGAGACTTTGCTTTGAAGTAGGCTTACTTCAAAGGAGACATTGGGTATAAGAAGGGTACCCAAAACCACAGACTTTAGAACACTTCTGGAAACCAAGAGGAACCTCTGCCTGGAGAAGAGATGAAGAGCCGAGGAAGAACAGCTGCCCTGCCTGTGACTTTGCATTGTGGAGCTATCCTTCAGTTGCTGCTTCTGCCAGAGTAAGAGGGCAAAGACTGGACTTTGTGTGCCTTCCATCTTGTGAAGATCTCCAAGGGCTTGATTTAGAGCTTGCCTCCTGTTGTTTGAAGTCTCAGGGACAGCAAAGACGTCCCTCTGCCAGCAACTGGAGTCTCTGGAGATACTCCTACTCTGCCAAGTGGTGCCCATCCAGTTCCTGGGACCCTGAAAGGAGAAGCTGGCAGCCTAAGAGGAAGAAATCCACGCACAGAATGACGTGCAGGGAAAAGATCGATGCGACTCCGATCTGCGGCTGGGAAATCGACACGCCACCGGCTTCGTGGCTGAAAATCGACGCTCGCCTGTAACGCGACCGGAGAAGCGACGCACAGAGCTGGAGAAATGATGTGCAGCATCGTTGACGGAGGTGGTGAGATCGCAACTGGCGCTGCGTGGTTTTCGGATCACCGTGTGGCTGGATTTCCAACGCAAGTACCGTTGGGCGTGTAAAAACAATGCAAGGCCTGCCCAGACCTGAGAGTGCTGACCAGATCAATGCATCGCTCTCCTGCGGAGAGAAGAAACGGCACACCCAACCCGACAAAAGGAGAAACTACACAAGGTCTCACTCTTGAGTGAAATCGAAGCATTGCAAGCCATTTTCGACGCACACTCGCCCGTGCGGGGTTATTTTTGACACACCCAAGGGACATTTTCATGCTAACAGTGTTAGTGTGTGTTTAAAACTACATAAATACTCTTTGCTTTTTAATTGATCCCTTGACTTGTGCATTGTGGATTTTTGTTGTTTTGGTCTTGTTTTGTTTAGATACATATTTCCTATTTTTCTAAACCTGTGTAGTGTCATTTTGTAGTGTTTTAATTGCGTTACTGTGTGTGTTGTTACAAATACTTTACACCTAGCATTCTGAAGTTAAGCCTACTGCTCGTGCCAAGCTACCAAGGGGGTAAGCAAGGGTTAGCTGAGGGTGATTCTCTTTTACCCTGACTAGAGTGAGGGGCCTTGCTTGAATAGGGGGTAACCTGACTGTCAACCAAAGACCCCATTTCAAACATCGCATATCCTTCCAGAGCTCACATCAAGGACTTACTTATTTCTCTTTCTTTGATTACTCCATGGGAGTGTGTTTTCTTGCATTCCCATGTGCTTCTCCCCCCCTCACACCACTCCTAATTACTCTCTGAGTTGCTCTTCAATGTATCTAGCTAATCAGTAACAACACAGAAACATTTTCTATTTTTGTTCCTGGGCTTTGTCTAAAGACTATTCTGATTGGTTTAGTTTCACCTCTTGCATTTCGCATGTTGTATGAAAACAAAGGCCTTGGAACACAAAAGTAGCGTTCATGGTGCTGAGGGAGTGGCAGGCTGCTGCCCTGAATCAACCAGTGTTTGAGGAAGAAGGTGCCCTTACTGTAACTGGGGCTGCCGCAGAGCACGTTAGGGCCTGGGCATTTGGTCAGATCTGAGTCATGGATAAAATAAAGGAAACCTTCTGACACTTCATTCATGCCTCAGAAATCTGTTATATTTCTTTAAGTACCTGTAACTAGTCATTTATGTCGTCTTGTATATAATCTAGATCAAGTGCAACATGCTTTTTAAATTTGGTTCATTGATTCCTGAGTAACAAATATTTGAAAAATAAGCAATGCTCTTTATAAAGATTGAAACATTTTAATTCAGTCTTTGGTTTTGAGACATCTTAACCTCTTTGTTGCCAGGCCTTTTTCCCCTCCTGTGCCAAGCCTTTTTATTGCTACTTGGGGCAGTTTGCACTTAGGCAACCATAACTTTTTGTCCATATAAGTTGTCCATGACAAATTTGTGGCTTTTTTTCAACATGCTGTGGATTCTAAAGGTAACCAGAGGTTGTGGATTCTCCTGGAGGAGACCAAGACATTAGCCAGAACATAGCTGAATTTAGTTTTTTGGGGGAAAATGGGAAAAAAGTGCTGCAGAAGAAAGCATCTGTTTTCCTTGCAAATGGCATCAACAAAAGGTTTGTGGTACTAGAATCACTATCTTCCCAGCTTTCAGGACCAGGTAGACTTCAATCAGAAAACTACATTTTTCAACACAGTTTTGGCATTTTACTGGGACATCCCCCATTTTTACTATTGTTTTTGCTCCTTCCAGTTAGTGACTGAAATGAGTGTGAAACCAGTTGTGGATCCCGGACAGCTAAACATTTCTGAAAAGTAGAAAATATTCAAATTTCAGCAAGGGGTCATTGTGTAGTTTCTTCAAGGTTTTCTTATATAAAGTAACAGTTGAAATACAAAATGATTGAAATTGAGTTGAAAAACATCCATTTCTGTCTATGTTTTCTCCTGTAACTTTTTTCAACTATGCGAGCTTTTTAAAAGCAATATACCAATATATTTCCAAAATAGGCACATGATATGGAGTTTAGAAGCAGTGGTTATTTGCACATATCTGAATTTCGGTGTCTTCATACTAGCATGTGAATTACAGGGCATTTCTCAAAATGACTTCTTTCTTACACAAGTTCTTACATTTAGAAGGCAAGAATGTAGAGAAAGACAATTGGCAATAACACTTGTTCTTCGATTGTGTGTTTCCCCACGTCTAACGATACAAATGGAACCTCATTTGTGTGGTAGGCCTAGTGCCCACGACAGGAAATGCCCCAAAACACAAGATGGACACATCACATTTTTCCAATGAAAACAGACAAGTTGTTTTGCAAAGTGCCTAGCTGTGGATTGTGGAATCTAGCTCAGCCGGCTCCTAGAGAAACCTAGCAAACCTGTACATTTTTGGAAACTAGACACGGAGGTGAATCCAGGATGGGGTGAGTAGTGTGGCTCTCACCTGGTTCTGTTACCCAGAATCATTTGCGAACCTTAAAATGTACCTAACAAATACCTTTCCCTCATATTTCGGTGCTGCAAAGTTCTGGAACCTGAGGGGAGTCACAAACTTCCTCCCAGCCAGCATTTCCCCAAGTGTTCCGATAAGAATGGAACCTCACTTGTGTGGGTTGGCCTTGTGCCCGTCACAGGAAATGTCCCAAAACACAACGTGGACACATCAAATTTTTCCAATGAAAATCGATGTGTTTTTTGCGAAGTGCCTAACTGTAGATTTTGGTCTCTTGGTCAGCCAGCACCTAGGGAAACCTAGAAAACCTATACTTTTGTAATCAAAACACCTACGGGAATCCAGGATGGGGTGACGTATGGGGCTCTCACTGGGTTCTGTCACCCAGAATCCTTTGCAAACCTCAAAATGTGGCTAAAAACACTTTTCCTCAAATTTCGGTGCTGCAAAGTTCTAGAATATGAGGGGAGCCACAAACTTCCTTCTACCCACTATTCCCCCAAGTCTCCCAATACAAATGGTACCTCACTTGTATGGGTAGACCTAGCACCCGTGACTGGAAATGCCCCCAAATAGAACGTGGACACACCACATTTTAAAATGAAAACAGATGTGTTCTTTGCAAAGTGCCCAGCTGTGGATTTTGGCCTCTAGCTCAGTCAACACCAAGGGAAACTTAACAAACCTATATTTATTTTTTTAAACTAGACACCTAGCGGACTCCAGGACGTAGTGACTTGTGGGGCTCTCACTGGGTTCTGTCACCCAGAATTCTTTGCAAACATCAAAATCTGGCAAACAAAAAACTTCTTTTCTACACATTTCGGGGTTGCAAAGCTCTGGAATCTGAGGGGAGCCACAAACTTCCTTCCACCTACCATTCCTCCAAGTCTCCTGATAAAAATGGTACCTCACTTGTGTGGGTAGGCCTAGTGCCCGTTACAGGAAATGGCCCAAACCACATCGTGGACACATCCCATTTTTCCATTGAAAACAAACACGTTTTTTTGCAAAGTGCCTAGCCGTGGATTTTGGTGTCTAGCTCAGCCGGCACCTAGGAACACTGTATTGCTACATGTACTACGTGCAAGGTGAACAGTGGTGCAGAGTAAGGGCAATGAAATATACTATATGGACATTGGCCTCTGCTTCCATTTTACATTGGTTCACAACTCCATTTTGTCGAGTCTGCTTCTGTGCGTAAAGCACTGTTCTGTGTTTTTTCACAAGCTTCTGCAAGCTGCAGGGTGGGGTGTTTTTCTGCTCAACTTCGCTCCATCTGCCTGATACGAAGGGCGCTTTTTACATTCCACGAGCTATCAGTTAGGACAACAGGGGGATGCGCCTGTACTCAAGGAGGAATGCAAGCTTCACCTTTGAGCCCTCTTCCGGGAACCTGGCCCGTTCCGAGGAGACGTCTCGAAGGGTGAACAAGGTACCGCTGATTGCACAATTTGTAAAGGAGGGGGTCTTTTTCTACAAAGACTCCTGGGCGTTAGTAAATACTATAAAGGTCAGAAGCCTTGATGGGCTGGTTTAGGAACTCTCTTCTGGGTTGGACGCAACGCCAGGAGGACTGATTGTCCCGAAGGAGACTCCCTGTGCCAGTTGATTTGGGTTCCCCGGCTTTGTGTGCGGCGGAGGGATGCAGAATCTCTTTTCGGTGAAGCCTTTCAATTTATAAGCATTGAAGCATATTGTGTGTGTGTGTGTGTGTACTATGCACTTATTCTTGCAGTTATTTTCGTGTTATTTTTCATGATATCACAGAGTGCTTATATTCTCACAGTTATTCTCATGTTATTTTTCATGATTTGTTAGTGTGGTCAGTTTTGCTATATGAGAACTTGCCCCATAAATAAACTTGATTATTCTACTTAAACCTTGGTATACTTTGAGAGATGCAGTACAGAGATTGAAGGAGGAAGGGATGAAAACAGCTATCTTTCTGGGTAATGCTCATATTTTGATGAATGGAATTTTAAATGTGTCTGTGCGAAACCGGGTGATTAGGTCCGCTCCTCCTGCATACAAGTATGTCATCATGACTTTGTTAATTAATTAGACTGGTAACCCACTATCTCAGGTGGTTGAAGCAGTGCGTGAGATAAGTGATTTAGGGGAGTGGACTAAGCCAGAGAGGAATTCACGGTCTGAGAATCGTACTGATAACAACAGGGTGTCAAGGCGGGACATGTTTCTGGCCTTGCTGAAAGATGGGGTGGCCAGGGATGACATTGATGGGATAACCACCAAGGGCATGTGGGAGATGTACCGCAAACGCGGTTTGGATAAGAAGGAGGGGAGCAGGAAAGGGAACAAGAAAGATAACAAACTGGTGAACCAGAGAAAGGCAGGATGGGAGGAGCGCGAGGATGAAAAGGGAGAGAGAGGGAGAGAGCCCCGCAGTAGAGAGAGATCCCCAGATGATGGAGATTGGGAGCAAGAGCACTGAGGCTCAGAGGGAACCCGGAGCAGGGAGAGAGACCGGGAACTGACAGGTCCCAAGAGAACTCGAGGAAGAGAGTGGGAGAGGGAGCTAGTAAGCTCAGAGCGATTGCGAGGCAGAGACAGGGAGGAGGAGCTCCCTGAGAATTACCGCAGACTGTATCCAGATCTGACTTGGGCAGACTCTGATGTGCGCCTAGTGAAAATAGACTAGGAAATAGGTCAAACTCCGGTGCAGGGATGGGCTCGCAAAGATAACAGACCACATGTTAAAGTAGAATTTTTTGGGAAACATGGAAATGTTCAGAAAGTTCGAGCCCTTGTTGACACCGGAGCAGAGGCCTCTTTAATTCATGGAAACCCAAGAAAATTCAAGGGACAGTACTTCACCATTACGGGATTGTGCGGAAAAGAAACCCCAGCAGTGCAGATAGTGGTTCCCATGAAAATAGGGGCACTCCCAAAGAGAGAATACACTGTCTTGATTGTGCCCATTCCCGAGTACATTATTGGGATTGACATTTTGAAAGGGATGACCCTACATTTGGAAGATGGATGTTATCAATTTGGTTCCGAAAGATTTATATCAATACCCGCCGCGAGGGTGGGGCTGTTGAAGATTCCTCCAGTACCACTTCCCCAAGCCACTAAGGTGATTCAAATGAAACAGTACAGAATATCGGGAGGACATGAAGAGATTAGCCAGACTATACATGATTTACTGGAGGCCGGGGTAATAATTCCCATCACCACTGGGTGGAATAATGCCCTCTGGCCTGTTCGCAAAAGTAATAACAGTTGGAGGATTTGCATTGATTATCGCCAGTTGAATAAATATACCCCTCCTCTGCGGCAGTCCCAGACACCATTACCTTGATTGAAAACATACAGAAACACAGTGGGACTTGGTATGCCACAATTGACATTGCCAATGCGTTCTTCACCATACCAATAGCCACTGACAGCCAGCCCCAGCTGGCATTCCAGTGGGCGGGGCACCAGTACACTTTCTGTAGATTGCCCATGGGGTATTTACATAGCCCCACTATCTGTCACCGGCTGGTGGCAGAGCATTTGGATGAAGTACCAGTGGTTCCCGGAGTGCACATTTCCCACTACATAGATGACGTGATGATGCAGGGAGAGACACAAGAACAGGTGCAGATCCAGCTAGACAGGGTGGTGGAATATTTGCAGAATAAAGGGTTGGAGATTAACCCCGAGAAAGTGCAGGGACCGTCTCAGAGTGTGAAAATTTTGGGCATTCAGTGGAATCAGGGACACAGAGAAGTGTTGCCAAAAGTGAAACAAAAGATTAAAGAATTTGCAGTGCTGCGAAATCGGAAGGAAGCCCAGAGTTTTGTTGGACTATTCGGGTATTGGAGACAGCACATACCCCATTTGTCTCAGATTTTGCCCCCATTGTACAAAGTTACACGAAAGAAGAATGCGTTTGAATGGGGAGAGCAGGAGCAGCGTGCGTTTGAATTGGTGAAAGACGCCATTCAGCATGCTTTGGATTTGTGGCCGATTCGGGAGGGAGACATCGAGCTGAACGTGACAGTCCAGGGGCAGCATGCTAATTGGAGTTTATGGCAAAAACAAGGAAGAAAGAGGATGCCCCTGGGATTTTTGACAAAGAAGTTACCCGAGGCAGGAGAGCGGTACACTCCCTTTGAGAAGTAGCTGCTGGCTTGCTATTGGGCTCCGGTAGATACCGAGCAAATTACATTGGGACATAATGTGATTTGAAGACCTGAAATCCCCATCATGCAGTGGGTTATGAGTTCTCCTAAGACTCACAGAATTGGGCATGCGCAGGAAGCCAGCATTATAAAATGGAAATGGTATGTCCAGGACAGGGCACGAGCGGGTCCAAAAGGAACCGCCGTTTTGCATGAGCAGGTAGCCCAGGGCTCCCGTGGAGAATTCAGAAATGTTGCACGATGTACCTCCGGTGTGTGAATCTCCAGTAGGATGGGGCCAGCCGTTCGCAGACTTGTCTGCAGATGATAAAAAACATGTGTGGTTCACAGATGGCTCAGCAAAATATGTGGGAGCGAAAAGGCACTGGAAAGCAGTGTCCTATAATCCTGTTACAAAGAAGCTTTTAACAACTACAGGACAGGGAAGAAGTAGCCAGTTTGCAGAGCTTTACGCTGTGTATCAAGCTTTGAAACAAGAGCTACCCAGAAAATGTCACATTTATACAGATTCCTGGTCTACCGCCAATGGATTAGCTACTTGGCTTCCCACGTGGCATGCACATCAGTACAAAATCCATAACAAAGAGGTATGGGGGAAGGAGTTATGGCAGGAGATCTGGGAAATGTTACCTCAAAGCACCGTGACTGTCTATCATGTGGATGCTCACTGTCCAACTGATTCATTAGACCAATGATTCAATTGTCTTGCAGACGATCGAGCCAAGATTCAAGAGGCTAATTCGAGGCGCAGAATTCTGATTTGGTGGGAATGGCTAAGTGGGAATTCTGATTTGGTGGGAATTTGGTGGGAAATGCAGACATCTTGGAGAAAAAGCTACTCACAGGTGGGCAGAGATTAGAGGGATGCATCTTCCCCTAGATTTAATTAAAACAGCAATCATTAAATGTCCCATTTGTCAGCATACACAGCACAGACCGGTCCCACAGGTGGTGAGAGGCCAGTTAGGCAGAGGCAAATTGCCAGGACAGATATGGCAGATTGATTACATTGGACCAATGCCAGTGAGTAGAGGGTGTCAGTATGCCTGCACAGTGGTGGATACTTTCTCTGGTTATCTCATAGCCTTTCCCTGCAAGCATGCAACTCAGAAGAGCACCCTGAAAACATTAGATCTGTTGATTCTGTACTATGGAGTGCCACTCCAAATTCAAATTGATAACGCCAGCCACTTCAAGGGCAGACTAGTGCAGGACTATTGTGCACAACACAACATCGAGTGGATTTTTCACATACCTTACTACCCACAAGCAGCGGGACTGATTGAGAGAATGAATGGGTTGTTGAAAGAACAATTGCGCAAACTGTCTGATGGTACACTGAAGGGGTGGAGGGATAATTTGTACAATGCTTTGCAAATTTTGAACAACTGACCCCTTGCGAATGCCGAGACACCTCTCATGAGAATGATCACACCTGCTTTACAGATTAATCCATTTACAGCAAGCAATACCATTGTGTATTGGGAAACAGCTCCAGGAGCTTTGGCCCCATATCGAGCTACACCAGAATCTGCAGGACTTGACCTGCATGCTTTACACATGCATCGATTGAAGCCTAGAGACATCACTCTGATTGAAACAGGGGTTGGAATTCAGATTCCCTCTGAGCATTATGGTCTAATCGCCCCTTGATCTAGGCTCGCCCTTAGAGGCATCAAATGTTAGGAGGCGTGATAGATGCAGACTACCAGGGCGAGTTGAAAGTCATTTTCTTAAACAGTGGTGACACAGACCTAGTGGTGCAACCCAGTGATCGCATTGCCCAAATTGTCATCATGCCGGTTTATGGAGGTGTTGTCAAGAAGGGGAGTGCCCCAGCCCTTCTCACTGTAAGAGGCAAAGGAGGGTTCGGATCTACTGACAAGAACCCAGGGGCCAAAGTGTGGATTGAATCCCCAAATAACTCTCCTCAACTCGCTCATGTCATTGCCACTGGACCAGACAATATCCTGGTAGTTATGCGACCTGGTCAAGACAAATGGGAACATGTTCCAGCTGACAAATGCTATTTGCGAGATTGATAATACGTGTTTTGTCTTCTGTTCTTTTCAGATCATCCTGTGGGGTGACTGTGCAATGAGTGTGGTGTATGGAGCCCTTTCGGGAGGCTCCACCGGGGAGCAGGAGGGACTCATAGCCCAAAGATTCAATCGTCAGCCGCAGATGCCAACACTGTTACATCAACCGAACAATGTTTGGATTCTTCTGGCGCAGGAAGTGCTGCATTTATCTCACTTCTGTATGAGTAACATGCGAAGCGTTCAAGAACTGATTACCACTTGTCTAGTGGCAGTGCCCACTCCTGCTGCGGTATTATTGCACATCTTTAACAATACAAACCAGGATGGAATGGTGGATGTGAGTGACATTCGCTCCCATCTGTCACTCTATGAGTACTGCAGTCATTGCCCGGAGGTGGGCAGGCGGTTGTGGAGGAACTCTCTTCTGGGTTGGACGCAACGCCAGGAGGACTGATTGTCCCAAAGGAGACTCCCTGTGCCAGTCGATTTGGGTTCTCCGGCTTTGTGTGCGCGGAGGGATGCAGAATCTCTTTTCGGTGAAGCCTTTCAATTTATAAGCATTGAAGCATATTGTGTGTGTGTGTGTGTAATATGCACTTATTCTTGCAGTTATTCTCATGTTATTTTTCATGATATGTTAGTGTGGTCAGTTTTGCTATATGAGAACTTGCCCCATAAATAAACTTGATTATTCTACTTACTAAGGTGTGTGAGAGTGATTGTTTCACATTGTGCCCTAAACTATCCTGAAGTGCATAGTTTTGTTATTCTGAAGAGTGAAGCAACACAGAACACCTAGCAAACCTATACATTTTTGGAAACCACACACCTAGGGAAATCCAGGATGGGGTGACTTGTGGGGCTCTCACTGGGTTCTGTCACCCAGAACCCTTTGCAAACCTCAAAATGTACCTAAACAAATACTTTGACCTCATATTAAGTGCTGTAAACTTCTGGAACTTGAGGGGAGCCACAAACCTCCTTCCACCCAGCATTCCCACAAGTCTCTCGATACAAAATGGAACCTCAGTTGTGTGGGTGGGCCTAGAGCCAGGGACAGCAAATGCCCCAAAATACAACGTCAACACATCACATTTTTCCAATGAAAATTGATGTGTTTTTTGTAAAGTGCCTAGCTGTGGACTTTGGCCTCTAGCACAGCCGGCACCTAGGGAAACCAGGAAACCTGTACATTTTTGGAACCTACCACCTAGGGAAATCTAGGAGGGGGTGACTTGTGGGGCTCTCAATGGGTTCTGTCACCCAGAATCATTTGCAAACCTCAAAATGTACATAAAAAATACTTTTTCCACATATTTCGGTGCTATAAATTTCTGGAATTCACAAACTTCCTTCCAGCCAGCATTTCCCCACGTCTTCCGATAAAAATGGAACCTCACTTGTGTGAGTAGGCCTAGTGCCCGCGACAGGAATGCCCCAAAACACAACATGGACACATCACATTATTACAATGATAAAGGACGTGTTTTTTCCAAAGTGCCTAGCTGTGGATTTTGGTATCTAGCGTAGACAGCACTTAGGGAAACCTAGCAAACCTATACATTTTACAAGCTAGACACGTAGAGGAATTCAGGATGGGGTCAGTTGTGTGGCTCTCACTGGGTTCTGTGACCCAGAATCCTTTCCAAACCTCAAACTTTGGCTTAAAAAACACTTTTTCCTCACTTTTCGGTGCTGCAAAGTTCTGGAATCTGAGGGGAGCCACAAAAATTCTTCCACTCAGAATTCCCCCAAGTCTCCAGATGAAAATGGTACCTCACTTGTGTGGTTAGGCCTAGTGCCCGCAAGAGGAAATGCCACAAAGCACAACATGGACACATCAATTTTTTTTTCAATGAAAACTGATATGTTTTTTGCAAAGTGCTTAGCTGTGGATTTTGGCCTCTAGCTCAGCCCACACCTAGGGAAACCTAGCAAACTTCTATATGTTTTTTAATCCAAACACGGAGGGAATCTAGAATGGGGTTACTTGTGGGACTCTCACTGGGCCATTTCATCCAGAATACTTTGCAAACCTCAAAATGTAGCTAAACAAACACTTTTCCACACATTTTGGTGCTGCAAAGTTCCGGATCTGAGAGGAGCCACAAACTTACTTCCACCCGGCATTCCCCCAAGTCTCCAGATACAAATGGTATCTCACTTGTGTGGGTGGGCCTAGTGCCTGTGACCGGAAATGCCCCAAAACACAACGTGGACACATCACATTTTTCCAATGAAAACGGACGTGTTTTTTGCAAAGTGCCTAGCTCAGGGTTTTAGCATCTAGTCGGCACCAAGGGAAACTTAGCAAATCTATACATTTTTTGAAACTGGACACCTAGGGAAATCCAGGATGGAGATACTTGTGGGGCTCTCACTGGGTTCTGTCACGCAGAATCATTTACAAATGTCACAATTAGCTAAAAACACTTTTCAACACATTTCAGTGATGCAAAGTTCCGGAATCTGAGGGTAGCCACAAACGTCCTTCCACTGAGCATTCCCCCAAGTCTCCTAATACAAACGGTACCTCACTTGTGTGGGAAGGCCTAGTGTCCTTTACAGGAAATGACCCAAAACACAACGTGGACACATCATATTTTTCTAATAGTAATAGACGTTGTAAGGAAATGCCTCCTTGGCATGGTTACCCCCTGACTTTTTGCCTTTGCTGATGCCAACTTATGATTTCAAAGTGTGCTGAGGCCTGCTAACCGGGCCCCAGCACCAGTGTTCTTTCCCTAAACTGTACCTTTGTCTCCACAATTGGCACAACCCTGGTACCCAGGTAAGTCCCTTGTAACTAGTACCCCTGGTACCAAGGGCCCTGATGCCAGGGAAGGTCTCTAAGGGCTGCAGCATGTCTTATGCCACCCTGGGGACCCCTCACTCAGCACAGACACACTGCTTGCCAGCTTGTGTGTGCTGGTGGGGAGAAAATGACTAAGTCGACATGGCACTCCCCTCAGGGTGCCATGCCAACCTCACACTGCCTATGGCATAGATAAGTTACCCCTCTAGCAGGCCTTACAGCCCTAAGGCAGGGTGCACTATACCACAGGTGACGGCATAGGTGCATGAGCACTATGCCCCTACAGTGTCTAAGCAAATTTGGAATTGGGAGTCATTGAGCACTCTAACAGCCCCTGGGCTAGCCCAGTGGTCTTAGTCCCCAAACCTCACACCAAGGATGGCAAGAGAGAGATGAGGTTTTGCGTGGACTACAGAGGACTTAATTCTGTCACCAAGACAGATGCCCATCCCATTCCAAGGGCAGATGAGTTAATTGACAAACTAGGTTCTGCCAGATACTTAAGTACCTTTGACTTGACAGCAGGGTACTGGCAAATCAAAATGACACCAGGAGCAAAAGAAAATACAGCATTCTCCACACCTGATAGGCATTATCAGTTTACTGTAATGCCCTTTGGCTTAAAGAATGCCCCTGCCACCTTCCAAAGGTTGGTGAATCAAGTCCTTGCTGGCTTGGAGTCCTTTAGTGCAGCTTATCTTGACGATAGTGCTGTCTTTAGTTCCAGCTGGCAGGATCAACTGGTCCACCTGAAGAAGGTTTTGAAGACCCTGCAAGCAGCAGGCCTCTCTATCAAGGCATCCAAATGTCAGATAGGGCAGGGAACTGTGGTTTACTTGGGACACCTTGTAGGTGGAGGCCAAGTTCAGCCACTCCAACCCAAGATCCAGACTATTCTGGACTGGGTAGATCCAAAAACCCAGACACAAGTCAGGGCATTCCTTGGCTTGACTGGCTACTACAGGAGGTTTGTGAAGGGATATGGATCAATAGTGACACCCCTCACAGAACTTACCTCCAAGAAAATGCCTAAGAAGGTAAACTGGACTATAAAATGCCAACAGGCCTTTGACACCCTGAAACAAGCTATGTGCACAGCACCAGTTCTAAAAGCTCCAGATTTCTCCAAGCAGTTCAATGTGCAGACTGATGCCTCTGAACATGGGATAGGGGCAGTTTTGTCCCAAACAAATGATGATGGCCTTGACCAGCCTGTTGCTTTCATTAGCAGGAGGTTACTCCCCAGGGAGCAGCGTTGGAGAGCCATTGAGAGGACGGCCTTTGCTGTGGTTTGGTCCCTGAAGAAGCTGAGACCATACCTCTTTGGTACTCACTTTGTAGTTCAAACTGACCACAGACATCTCAGATGGCTAATGCAAATGAAAGGTGAAAATCCAAAACTGTTGAGGTGGTCCATCTCCCTAAAGGGAATGGACTTTATAGTGGAACACAGACCTGGGACTGCCCATGCCAATGCAGATGGCCTTTCCAGGTTCTTCCACTTAGAAAATGAAGACTCTCTTGGGAAAGGTTAGTCTAATCCTCTTTCGTTTGAGTGGGGGGTTGTGTAAGGAAATGACTCCTTTGCTGATGTCAAGTTATGATTTGAAAGTGTGCTGAGGCCTGCTAACCAGGCCCCAGCACCAGTGTTCTTTCCCTAAACTGTACCTTTGTCTCCACAATTGGCACAACCCTGGCACCCAGGTAAGTCCCTTGTAACTGGTACCCCTGGTACCAAGGTCCCTGATGCCAGGGAAGGTCTGTAAGGGCTGCAGCATGTCTTATGCCACCTTGGGGCCCCTTACTCAGCTCAGACACACTGCTTACCAGCTTGTGTGTGCTGGTAGGGAGAAAATGACTAAGTCGACATGGCACTCCCCTCATGGTGCCAGGCCAACCTCACACTGCCTATGGCATAGATAAGTTACCCCTCTAGCAGGCCTTACAGCCCTAAGGCAGGGTGCACTATACCACAGGTGAGGGCATAGGTACATGAGCACTATGCCCCTACAGTGTCTAAGCAAAACCTTAGACTTTGTAAGGGCAGGGTAGCCATAAGAGTATATGGTCTGGGAGTCTGTCAAACACAAACTCCACAGCACCATAATGGCTACACTGAAAACTGGGAAGTTTGGTATCAAACTTCTCAGCACAATAAATGCACACTGATGCCAGTGTACATTTTATTGTGAAATACACCCAGAGGGCATCTTAGAGATGTCCCCTGAAAACATACCCGACTTCCAGTGTGGGCTGACTGGTTTTACCACCCTGCCGCACACCAGACATGTTGCTGGCCACATGGGGAGAGTGCCTTTGTCACTCTGTGGCCAGGAACAAAGCCTGTACTGGGTGGAGGTGCTTCTCACCTCCCCCTGCAGGAACTGTAACACCTGGCGGTGAGCCTCAAAGGCTCACCCCCTTTGTTACAGCGCCACATGGCATCCCAGCTAGTGGAGATGTCCGCCCCTCCAGCCGCAGCCCCCACTTTTGGCAGCAAGCCCGGAGGAGATAATGAGAAAAACAAGGAGGAGTCACTGGCCAGTCAGGACAACCCCTAAGGTGTCCTGAGCTGAGGTGACTCTGAATTTTAGAAATCCTCCATCTTGCAGATGGAGGATTCCCCCAATAGGATTAGGGATGTGACCCCCTCCCCACCGGGAGGAGGCACAAAGAGGGTGTAGCCACCCTCAGGGCTAGTAGCCATTGGCTACTAACCTCCCAGACCTAAACACACCCCTAAATTGAGTATTTAGGGGCCCCCAGAACCTAGGAAGCTAGAGAAGATAGATTCCTCAACCTGAAGACAAAGAAGGACTGCTGACCTGAAGCCCTGCAGAGAAGACAGAGACACCAATTGCTTTGGCCCCAGCCCTACCGGCCTGTCTCCCCACTTTGAGAAAAACTGCAACATCGACGCGTCCCCCAGGGTCCAGCGACCTCTGAAGCCTCAGAGGACTACCCTGCATCTAAAAGGACCAAGAAGCTCCCGAGGACAGCGGCCCTGTTCACCAAGACTGCAACTTTGCAACAAAGAAGCAACTTTTAAAGACCACACGTTTCCCGCCTGAAGACTTTCCACTCTGCACCCGACGCCCCCGGCTCGACCTGCGGAAAACCAACACTATAGGTAGGACTCCCCAGCGACTGCGAGCCCGTGAGTAGCCAGAGTTGACCCCCCGGGAGCCCCCACATCGATGCCTGCAGAGGGAATCCAGAGGCTCCCCCTGACCGCGACTGCCTGCTTCAAGGAACCCGACGCTTGGAAAACCCACTGCACCCGCAGCCCCCAGGACCTGAAGGAACCGAACTTCAGTGCAGGAGCGACCCCCAGGCAGCCCTCTTCCTAGCCCAGGTGGTGGCTACCCTGAGGAGCCACCCCCCTTGCCTGCCAGCATCGCTGAAGAGACCCCCGGGTCTCCCCATTGATCTCTATTGAAAACCTGATGCCTGTTTGCACTCTGCACCCGGCCGCCCCTGTGCCGCTGAGGGTGTACTTTCTGTGCCTACTTGTGTCCCCCCCCCCCGGTGCACTACAAAACCGCCCTGGTCTGCCCTCCGAAGTCGCGGGTACTTACCTGCTGGCAGACTGGAACCGGGGCACCCCTATTTACATTGAAGACTATGCGTTTTGGGCACCACTTTGACCTCTGCACCTGACTGGCCCTGAGCTGCTGGTGTGGTAACTTTGGGGTTGCTTTGAACCCCCAACGGTGGGCTACCGTGGACCAAACTTTGAACCCTGTAAGTGCTATACTTACCTGTGAACCTAACAAATACTTATCTCCCCCAGGAACTGTTGATTTTTGCACTGTGTCCAATTTTAAAATAGCTTATTGCCAATTTTGCCAAACCTGTACATGCTATTGTGATGATTCAAAGTTCCTAAGATACCTGAGTGAAATACCTTTAATTTAAAGTATTGTTTGTAAATCTTGAACCTGTGGTTCTTAAAATAAACTAAGAAAATATATTTTTCTATATAAAAAACCTATTGGCCTGGAATTGTCTTTGAGTGTGTGTTCCTCATTTATTGCCTGTGTGTGTACAACAAATGCTTAACACTACCCTCTGATAAGCCTACTGCTCGACCACACTACCACAAAATAGAGCATTAGAATTATCTCTTTTTGCCACTTTCTTACCTCTAAGGGGAACCCTTAGACTCTGTGCATGCTATTTCTTACTTTGAAATAGTACATACAGAGCCAACTTCCTACAGACGTGTTTTTTGCAAAGTGCCTAGCTGTGGATTTTGGCCTCGAGCTCAGCCGGCTCTCGGAGAAATCTAGCAAACCTATGCAATTTTGGAAACTAGGCACCTTGGGGAATCCAGGGTGAAGTGACTTGTGGGTCTCTCCCTGGGTTCTGTCATGCAGAATCCTTTGCAAAAGTCAAAGCTTGCCCCCAAAAAACACTTTTTCTACACATTTCGGTGCTGCAAAGTTCTGGAATCTGTAGGGAGCCACAAACTTCCTCAACCCAGCATTCCTCCAAGTCTCTCTATAAACATGGTACCTCACTTGTAAGGTAGGCCTAGTGCCCGTTACAGGAAATGCCCCTAAACACAACGTGCACACATCACATTTTTCCAATGAAAATGGGTGTGTTTTTTGCAAAGTGTCTAGCCATGGGTTTTGGTATTCAGCTCATTCAGTACCTAGGGACGCCTAGCAAACCTATACATTTTTGGAAACCCGAAACCTAGGGAAGCCCAAGATGGGGTGACTTTTGGGGCTCTCACTGGGTTCTGTCACCCACAATCCTTTGCAAGCCTCAAAATGTACCTAGAATACAAACTTTTTCCTCACATTTCGGTGCTGAAAAGTTCTGGAATCTAAGGGCAGCCACAAACTTCCTTCCACCCAGCACTCCCACAACTCTGCCGATAAAAATGGAACCTCACTTGTGTGGGTAGGCCTAGTGTCCACGACAGGAAATACCCCAAAACACAACGTGGACACATCAGATTTTTCCAATAAAAACGAATGTGTTTTTTGCAAAGTGCCTAGCTGTGGATTTTGTCCTCTAGCTCAGCCGGCACCTAGGGAAACCTAGCAAACCTGTACATTTTTGGAAACTAGACATCTAGAGGAATCCAGGATGGGGTGAGTTGTGGGGCTTTCACTGGGTTCTGTTACCTAGAATCCTTTGCAAACCTCAAACTTTGGCTTAAAAAACAAAGTTCTGGAATCTTAGGAGAGCCACAACCTTCCTCCCACCCAGCATTCCCCCAAGTCTCCCAATACAAATGGTACCTCACTTGTTTGGATACGCCTAGTGCCCGCGACCAGAAATGGCCCAAAACACACTGTGTACATATCGCATTTTTCCAATGAAAATTTATATGTTTTTGCAAAGAGCCTAGCTGTAGATTTTGGCCTCTAGCTCAGCGGGCACCTAGGGAAACTTAACAAACCTATACATTCTTTTAAACTACACACCTACGGGAATCCAGGATGGGGTTACTTGTGGGGCTCTCACTGGGTTCTGTCACCAAGAATCCTTTGTAAACCTAAAAATATAGCTAACAAAAGACTTTTTCCTCATATTTTGGTGCTGCAAAGTTCTGGAATCTGGGGGGCGTGGCTTGGACTTCCAGCTAATGGGCGCCACCCTGTGGGGCTCTGCAGAGCAGGGGATTTTATCCTGCCATTTCCCCTGCTAGGTTCGGCTGGGGGGCGCTGGATGAGGCCCCTCTGGTGTGGGGAGTCGAGGTGAGGCTGTGCAGGCCCGAAGCACTGCGGATTCACTTGCGGGACCGGCAGCAGTGGTGAGGAGAGGCGAGGAGGCGCTGGGCCTAGTGCCCGCCTTGCGGCTGTATCATTGGAGCAGCCTATATTTTGGCACTCCCACAGCTGGCTGCAGTGGTTCAGCCCCTTTCTGCTCCCTGCCAGGGGGAGTCAGGGGACGCTGTGGTTTGCGGCTGAAGCCGCGCAGGATCCTGGCAGGTGGGCTGCTCGTGGGGCCTGTTCGGTGGGTATATCGGCCAGCGGGTCTCCACGGGCGCCGTGGTTGGCTGGCTGGTGGCCCAGCTGGGCAGTCGGAGCTGTGCCGTCGCTTCCTATCGTGCATCTGGGCCTGCCAGGTAACATAGATGCCGGAGCTGCCCTGTTGCCGCATTTAGCCCTGGACAACGGAGGACGCCGCAGTTCGGTGAGTGGGCGCTGGCCCTGCTCCTGGCCTGGTTTTTGGGGGGGAGAAACTGCCCCTGGGCGGGACGATTGGCCTCGCGGCTCGGGGCATTGGGCCTCTCGCCTTGCGGCCTCTGGCGCTGCTGTCAGCTGTGGAGGCTTCGTGAAGGCACCTGATTTTGCTAACCACCGTCCGGTCTGGTGGGCTGAACCAGTTTTACTTGGGGCTGTTGGTGCTGGTGTACATCTCTTGGCCTGGCCTGGCCGGGCAGCAGGTGGGGTTCCCACACATTCTTTATTGGTCCGGTGTGTGCATTTGAGCAGGGACATTTACGGCAGCAACCAGCGGGTGGTGGTGCCTATGCCCAGAATGGGGAAAGCGGATCAGAAACAGCCCAGGCTGACGTTCGAGGGTAAGAAGAAAAGTAGCCAGGCGAGTAGGTCGATTGATGACCTTCCCCAGGAAGAGGACATGCAATCGTCCACTGTGAAAGCTACGTTTGTAGATCTTAGGCATAGCCGGGCCAGTATTGATGGCAAGCTGGACCACATGACTGCGCAGATGGATCGCCTGAAGGAAAGGGTGGATGGACATGCCACCCGTCTTCACCATGTGTAGTCTCTGATGTCGGATTTGGAAGACAACCGCTGTGAAGATGGAGAGAAATTGTTAAGGATGGAACGTGTGCTAGAGCTCATTCGTAATAAAAACGAAGATCTTGAGGCCCGCTCCGCCACAATAATGTTTGCATCTTGGGCCTACCTGAGTCTACAGCCATGGGATGCATGGAGGATTACGTGGAGACTATGTTCACATCATTGTTCCCGGGCAAGCTCTCTCAGGTGTTAGTGGTGGAGCGGGCGCATCAATCGCCGGGCCCCAGGCCTCCACCGGGGGTGCCAGCGCGGCCGATCATTGTGCGTTTATTGAACTATCGCGCTAGGGATGCCGTACTTCAGCTGGCTCGGTAGCGACGTCCAGTGACTTAAAACAACGATGAGCTCAGCATTTTTCCAGATTACACGCCTGGGGCAGGCTGCACGCTGGGTGTTTCTCCCGGTCATGTGTACCCTAAGCTAGACGGATGCTAAGTTTTCTCTCATTTATCCTGCCAATTTACGTGTGTTGCACAAGGGCAAGTTTCACTTTTTTATTGATCCAAAGCTGGCAGCCAAGTATGTTAAGACTATTCCTAAGAAAGCGCCTCTGGCTTGTGCTCCGGAGTGGGAGGTGGGTGATGCACTTCCTGATGGTAGTGATAATGACAAAACTTTGGTTGTTGCTGCTGACTGCTCTGCGCCTCTGCCTGTGGGCCGAGCCTGGACATCGCTTTGTGAGGAGCTGGTTCCTTGGTGGCTGATGCTGGATTATGAACGCTATCCTGATACCCCTGCTCACCCACCCCCTACTGGGGAGGTTATAAGATGGCCTCGCTGATGCCCCAGTGGATGAGTCCAAATCTGACATATGTTGTTTTGCTGCAGGTTTTGAGTTTGGGTGGGGGTGGTCTACTGGGCTGGCACGATTGGGGAGCCAGCGTGGGTGAGGGTTAGCTGTTGGATTCCTTGATGGTGTTGTTGCTATCTCTCTTCTTTCTTCTTCCTCTTTTCTTTTCTTAGCAGCTGTTGGTTCCTGTCGGCTGACTGGGGTTGGTGTGCATTTGAGTGATTGTCGGGATGGTGACTACAGACGCGCTTGCCGTTAGGTGCCTCAGTTGGAATGTCAGGAGGCTGAATGATAGCCGCAAGATGAGACTGTTGTCAGCGTATGTACAGCGCCATGCGGTTGATGTCTGCATGTTGTAGGAAATGCATCTGTCTGATGGAATGAAGGCGAGGGTGAGGGCTGGCTGGATTGGTGAGAGTAATATGGCGGCATACTCGGGTATGCGCGTGGCATTGCGATTCTGATCCGGAAGGGCCTACCATGGTGCACAAGAAGGGTGCTGTTAGATCCGTGTATTCAATATGTCATGTTGAAGGGCATGTTGTATGATAGGCCGTTCTGTCTCGTCTTCCTTTATGGCCCCAATGTTGACGATCCTGGGTTTTTTGTTGAGGTCTGGCACTTGATTGGCTCCGTGGGCCCTGGTTCTTTGCTGTGCGGTGGAGACATTAATGTGGTTCTGGACTCGGTGGCGGACAGGGAAAGTAAAGCCAGACCTCAACATGTAGCTGCGTCGAGAGCCTTGGCGCATATTATGGAGGAAGGTGCTCTGGTGGATTTATGGAGAGACAAGCCTGGCGAGGAAAGGCAGGGAATGTGCCTCAATCATGAGCACGCCAGCTGGTCTAGAATAGACCGCTGGTTAGGTAACAGGGATGTGGGACTCTGGACGACCTCTGTTGAGCATATGCCTCGTACACTGCCTGACCATGCGCCGGTCTTTATGGAGTTGCATGTGCCAGGAGGCCCTGGACGCACATTTTCGTGGCGGCAGCCTTGTGGGGCGCTGAGGGATCCTGTCTTCCGGGACGAAATTCATACTGCTATTGTCGACTACTTTGATATCAATCAGGGCTTGGTGTCCTCGGTGGGCACCCTTTGGGAGGCCTTCAAGGTTGTTATCTGGGGAATCTGCCTTGCTAAGCAGCATGGGGGGCTGAGGACACTTCGTAGGGAACTGGTGGGGTTGAAGGTGCGCCTAGCTGATTTGGAAAGGAGATTAGCGTTGGCTTGGTCGGCGAGCCTTCTGGCTGAATTCCGGGAGGTCCGGTCCTGTAATGAGGAGGCAGCGCAGAGTGAGGTATGTTATTTGGGTAAGGAGGCAAAGGCATGGCGTTATGGCGAGGGTGAGCGGGCTGGGAAGACGTTATCGGCTATGCTCATCAAGCCATGGGCCGGGAACTATGTCGTTGAACTTTCCGACTCTGGGAGGACGATGCGCACAGGTACGGCTGAGGTTCAGCATGTCATGTCTGACCTTTACTCAGATCTGTACGCCGAGTGCCCGGGAATGTCCGCTTCGGATGCCGTCATTTACTTTGAGGAGATAAGTCTGCTTTGGCTAGAAGATTCACACAGGCAATATCTTGATGTCCCCTTCTCGGTTGACGATGTGATTCCGGCACCTTACATCACACACCCCAACACATCACCCCACATGTCCTCACACACACCACTCACACTGCACCCATGGAACTACAAAGACACCCCAGGTTCTCTGAGGAGGAGCTAAGGGTCATGGTGGAGGAAATCATCCGGATAGAGCCAAAGCTATTCGGATCACAGGTGCAGCAGACGTCCATTGCTAGGAAGATGGAGCTATGGCGGAGAGTCGTGGACAGGGTCAACGCCATGGGACAGCACCCAAGAACAAGGAAGAGGTGGGCCGACCTACGGGAGAAGGTGCATTCTGTGGTTGCAAGACACCAGATAGCTGTACAGAGGACTGGCGGTGGACCCCCGCCTCCTCCCCCACAACTAACAACATGGGAGGAGCAAGTCTTGGCGATCATGCTTCCTGAGGGCCTCGCAGGAGTAGCAGGAGGACTGGACTCTCGTAAGTCAAATCTTTACTACTTTATCCCCCCAACCTGCATGCCATCACAAACTCCTACCCCTACCCTCACCCCATCACTCCACCACCTCACATATACCCCACCATCTCAAACCACCCATCCCAATACCAAGCCCTGCATGCTACACCAGTGCATGGACCCCCATCACAGACCTGCATGGACACCCATCACCACAGCATACACACTAGTGACAATCACTTAGCCACCCAAATCACAACTCACACAAGCCAAAGCTGCCTTGGTAATAACAACCATAGAGGGAAACATACCCATGCACAGGATGTCACACACAGAAACAATAACACTGCATTTATATCCCCACAGGACCCCCACACAACGTCACTGGAGAAGAGGTGCCAGCAACATCCAGTCCCCCTACAGAAGAGGCCCACAGTGATGACAGCAGCTCTGCACGCCTGGATCAGGATGACAAACCTGGCCCATCAGGGACCTCTGGACAGTCGGTGACCCAGCCACATTCCCAAACCACCACAGAGACTCCCCAATCAGGAAACACTGCCACAGCACCCACCCAGCAGGGCCATCCTTCTGTCCACAGGACACGTCAATCATCAGTGTGTCCACCATTACAGGGACCCAGGTAACCCCACAAACACAGGACGATCAGGGATCTGGGGTCAGTGGCACTGGGAACACGGTTCAGGGGACAGAGGCACAGGACAACAGGGAAGCTGGGAGGACTACTGTGCATCAGGGGGAAGACAGTCCCAGGGAATCGACTCTCCACGAGGCACTCACCAACATCCTTGGAGCATACCACCATTCCCAGGAGACCATGGGCCAGATACTGGCCAAGCTGCAGGAGACCCAGGGGCTGCAGGAGTGACAGTACCTGGGGATCAGGGAGGACCTGAGAGACATCCACACCACCCTGGTCACTATTGCAGGGGTGCTGGCAGACATGGTCAACACCATGAGGGGGGCAGTGGCACACCAATGGGCCCCTGACACTAGCCACACCGATGAACAGCCCTCCACCTCCGTTGACGCTAGTGGACAGGAGGCCCCTCTACTGGAAAAACAGGCCACCAGCATCCCACCCCCTGCAGAGGGAGAACCACCACAAAAGGTCCCTGCGATCCTGGCAGAAGCCAGGGAACATTGCAAGACCCTCGTCAGGAAATAAGACTCCCCTGAATGTCACCCTTGTGTCCCACTCTGTCACCCTGTCCACCTTGAACTGCCATTGCTCCAATTCTTTTGCCCCCTTGGACAATGCACCTGTGATACAATTAGACTGTACTCTATCCTGGACATCCCTCCCTCATCAACCAAGCCCAATGCAATACCCCCTACACTTATTATCACAGAAATAAACACCCTTGGAACTATTACAAGTATGGAGTCTGTCAATTGATTGAAATATGTATTATTTTAACAAGCTGTAAACATTGCAATTCAAATGTACAGTTAAATATACATAGGTATGACCTGTAGTGGGCAGCAGTAAACACACCAGGAGCCAGAGTGGGGCACAGATATCTGAAAATAGAGATGCCAAAGGGTACAGTAAGTGGCCACAGAAATAGAAAAATCAGGCTGCCATGTACAATGTCTAACACAAAACTGCAATGGAAGGTGAAGTTAAAGTGTCTTGCCTGCGTGTCACTGGAAGTACTATTGAATTATAGTAGCTCTGTAGTCCACATCCTCTTCCTCTGCCTCCTCTTCGTCACTGTCCACAGGCTCCACCGCTGCCACACGACCATCTCCAGCCTCATCCTCCTGCAGAAAAGGCACCTGGCGTCTCAAGGCCAGGTTGTGCAACATGCAACATGCAACCATGATCTGGTATACCTTCTTGGGTGAGTAGTACAGGGATCCACCTGTCAGATGGAGGCACCGGAATCTGGCCTTCAGGAGGCCAAAGGTGTGCTGAATGATCCTCCTTGTTCGCCCATGTGCCTCATTGTAACGTTCCTCTGCCCTTTTCCTGGCATTCCTCACTGGGGTCAGTAGCCATGAAAGGTTGGGGTAACCAGAGTCACCTGAAAATATTGAGGGATACCTGTTAGCCAGACACTCACCCTCTGGGCCGACTCCACACCCATATACCTACATCAACTGTGTGGAGACCATGGGCTCACCTATTAGCCACACCCTGTGCCTCTAGAGTTGAGACATCACATATGGGATGCTGCTATTCCTCAAGATAAAGGAATCATGCACAGAGCCAGGATACTTTGCATTGACATGGGAGATGTACTGGTCCGTCAAACACACCATCTGCACATTCAGAGAGTGAAAGCTCTTTCGATTTCTGAACACCTGTTCATTTCTCCGGGGGTGGGGGACAAAGGCAATATGTGTACCATCAATAGCACCAATGATGTTGGGGATATGTCGCATTGCATAGAAGTCGGCCTTCACTGTGGCCAAATCTATCACCTGGGGGAATACAATGTAGCTGCGCGTGTGTTTCATCAGAGAAGACAACACTCTGGTCAGCACGCTTGAGAACATAGGCTATGACATCCCGGATGCCATGGCCACTGTCTCCTGGAAGGAACCACTTGCCAAGAAATGGAGCACTGACAGGACCTGCACTAGAGGGGGGATACCTGTGGGGCGGCGGATAGCTGAAATCAGGTCTGGCTCTAATTGGGCACACAGCTCTTGGATTGTGGACCTATCAAGTCTGTAGGTTAGGATAATGTACCTGTCCTCCATTGTCGCGAGGTCCACCAGGCGTCTGTACACGGGGTTATCTCTCCATCTCCTATTCAACCTCAGTGGTTGAACTCTAGGTTAAAAAACGGTGAGCAGAGGGTCATATTTAAACATATACTCAGATTAATATGCTTTTCTTTTTTTACAGAAACAGTATGTGAACGTGTAGGTCCATTGTTGTGCCTACGTCTGTTGTGACGCAGTTAGGTGCCATGGCCTGTGCCCCCCTAAAATGGCGGCCGCCTGACCTGTGAGGAGGGACAAATGGAAATGAGGTAATTCTGCTGGCATTGTGTGCCGTTGCGGGAGGCGGTCAACGACCACCTTGCAACACGGCATTGGTTATCATTGGGGCCTACAGGTTCCAGGAGCCAATGGTGATGTACGCCGGCGTTGACGGTATGCACTGCCGCGGACATGACCGCCATTTTCTATCTGTTTACTCACTTGCTACCTGACCTTCAACAGGAGAGGACCTACATTGCAAGTGCTGCTGTGACCTGTGTCTGGAAGCGACCATGGCTCGAGTGTCTGGGGAAAGGGCCCCTGCCTTCACTTCGGAGAAGTTGGAGAGATTGGTGGATGGGGTACTACCCCACTACCGTTTACTTTATGGTCCTCCAGACCAACAGGTGAGTACACTGTTAGCACGATGCGTTGGGCATGAATGTATGGAGTGCTGTGAGTGTAAGCCTCGTGTAGGGGGGGCTGAGGGGTCCTGGGCAGAGTGCTGCATGTATGGTGGTCAATGTATGTGCGTTAGGGGATGGGAGGAATATGTTGGGCCATGAGTACAACAGTCCAGACGGTATGAATAATACCTTTTCTGCTGTATCTTTTTCTGCAGGTCAGTGTCCATCAGAAAAAGGGTATTTGGCGTGCCATCGCCAAAGAGGTGAGGACCCTGGGGGTCTTTGACAGGCGGAGCACCCACTGCCGCAAACAGTGGGAGGACCTGCGCCGCTGGGCAAGGAAGACGGCGAAGGCCCAGATGGGGCAGGCCTCTCAACGAGGAAGGGGTGCCCATCCTACCCTGACCCCCCTGATGTTCCGCATCCTGGTGAGGGCCTATCTAGAGTTGGTTGGGCGCTTGAAGGCATCACAGCAGCCACAAGGGGGTGAGTGGAGATTCATAATCATGTCTTTGCACGCGTTAAGGTGTTACCTGGGTGGGGGATGTGGGCTGTGGGTGCCCCTAGGCCAGGGCGAACATGGCAGGGTAGGTTCCATGATGGGCAAGCTCAGATGCACTCCAACCTCAATAATGTTAGAGGGCATCTATTACTGGCCAGGGTCCTGTGGGTTTCAGGTGTGCAGCTAATGGCGTTAGGCATTGTACCCCATGGCCTGGTGACTAGCATTGTATCTGGTAGTGCATGGCCTAGTACATAGGGCTGTTCCCTGTGAGTTGTGTACGCCAACGGTAGAGCTGTTGCTGGCATTGACCAAGTGTATCTTCTGTCTCTTCCCCCCCTTTTTGTTTTGTCACCCTGTCCTTGTGTGCATCAGCATCATCTGGCGGAGGAGCAAAGGCACCGGCAACTGAGGGAGCTGCATCCCACATGGACCTGGAGACCAAACCCACCCACGGTGAGGGCACCAGTGGGACAGAGGGTGAGGGGAGGTCCATGACGGAGACAGGAGGGGACAGTGCCGACAGCGACACCTCCTCCGATGGAAGCTCCCTGGCAGTGGCGGAAACCTCTGTGCCCACCCCAACAACAGGTACAGCCGCCACCCCTGTACCAGCACCGCCCTCCCAGCATCCCCTCAGCGAGATTCCCGTGCCTGCTCACCCAGGAGGGTGGGCAACTCCTTGGCCCCAGGCACCTCAGGCCCTTTCCCAGTCAGCCCTGCTGCCCTCAGTGAGGAGACTATAGTCCTCCTGAGATCCCTCTCTGTTGGGCAGTCAACCATACTGAATGCCATCCAGGGTCTAGCAGGGCATTTGCAACAAACAAATGCAAACCTGGAGGGCATTCACTCTGGCGTGGCAGCCCAACATAGAGCATTCCAGGCTCTGGCCAACTCACTGATGGCAGTCATTGTCGCTGTCTCCAGCCTCCCCCCTCCAACTTCCTCTACCCAGTCCCAATTCCCTCAACACCAGCCTATCCCAAGCACACCTTCAGACCTGTATGCACCCAAATCAACACACAGAAGTGGCTCAGGCAAACACAAGCACCACACTTCATCCCACAGACACTCACACAAGCACCATCCAGATGCAGACACATCAACATCCACTGCCTCCACTGTGTCTCCTTCCTCGTCCACCTCCCTCCCAGTAGCATCTCCAATCACACCTGCATGCACTACATCCTCATCCACTACCTCCATCACCAGCACACCTATCACAACTCACCCCTCACTGGCAGTCACCACCCCCACATCCATGCACACATGCTCTGTGTCCTCTCCCACTGTGTCTGTGCTCCCTCCTCCAAAAGTACACAAATGCAAACACTCAGACACCCAACAGCCATCCACCTCACAACAGCATCCAGCTCATGCACTTGCACCCAAACACAGCAGGCAGACACCTCCTACAACCACTCCCTCTTCCTCCACTCCCAAGCCTTCACCCTCTTCCCGCCCCAGTGTTCCTAAGAAGCTTTTCCTCGCCACCCTTGACCTATTTCCTGCCCCTCTGCCCTGTTCTTCACTTTGGGCCAGGGTGGCCAGAACCCAGCCCAGCACCTCAGCCACCCAGTCCACAGGCACTGTAGTTTCTGCAGCTACTGCAGGTGTGTAAGGCTCCAAGGAGGCACCAGTCAGCATAGCCATTATGCCTGCACTACCTGCCAAGGGGAAGAAGGGGCCGCCAGCTAGCAAGGGCAAGGAGGCACCACCAGTCAGCAAGGGGAAGGAGGCACCAACAGCCAGCAAGGGGAGGAAGGAAACGCCAGCTGGCAGAAGCAAGGAGGCACTACCGTCTGCCAAGGGCACAAAGGGGACTACAGCTGCCAGGGCCAATGTGAAATGAACTGACGCCGCAGGCAGGACGGATCTGGTGCCTGGGGCTGGAGTGGCATCTGGGCAAACAACACCATCCATGGCACTTCAGCCGCCCAAGGCTGAAGGGGAAGGGCTGGAGGCTCCCCCACCACTTACAGCATGGCCACCTGCACTGCTGCCAGCACCGCCACCTGCATTGCCAGTAGCACCACTGCCAGCAGCAGCAGCCCCAGTGGGCAGCCATCCGAGGCTGCAGGGGAAGGGCTGGAGCCTCCCCCCACCACTGACAACACCGCCACCAGCCCCACAAATGCCATCCACTGAGCAGCCGTCACCGCCGGCGAGCAGTGTGTAGTCGTGACTACATGGGCTGTTTTGCGTCCTGGCCACTGCAACACCTGTAGGTGTGACACCCAGGTGAGAGACTGTGACCTTGCACCATCCAGGATGAAGCACACTGGGCACAAGGCCCCTCCAGAGCCAGTGGAAGAAGGCATCCACTCACCCCCTCCTTGCCTGGATGAAGCACACTGGGCACAAGGCCCCCTCCAGAACCAGTGGAAGAAGGCATCCACTCACCCCCTCCTTGCCTGGATGAGGAACACTGGACACAAGGCCTACTCCAGAACCAGTGAAAGAAAGCATCCACTCACCCCTTCCTTGCCTGGATGAAGCACACTGGGCACAAGGTCCCCTCTAGAACCAGTGGAAGAAGGCATCCACTCACCCCCTCCTTACCTGGATGAAGCACACTGGGCACAAGGCCCCCTCCAGAACCAGTGGGCAAACCACCCACTAGAGAGACTGTGGCTTTGCACTCCCCAGGACCAAGCAGTGGGCAAACCACCCACTTGAGAGACTGTGGCTTTGCACTCCCCAGGACCAAGCAGTGGGCAAACCACCCACTTGAGAGACTGTGGCTTTGCACTACCCAGGACCAAGCAGTGGGCAAACCACCCACTTGAGAGACTGTGGCCTTGCACTCCCCAGGACCAAGCAGAGGGCTTGTAGCCCCCTCCAGGAGCAGGGGTGTTGTACCATCTTCCGGCTGATGTGTCCCCTCATTCCCCGTCCCCCTGAGGTGCCTGTGTGTTTTCGATCTGATATCCCTGAAGTGTTCTCTCCGTATTGAGGCAGGAGTCAAGTGTGGCCTTGGCCTATGTGTTATGGCCCCGTGGGCCACGGACATTTTGGAGTGGCCATTGTCCCTCCATTTGTATATATTGTACATACTATTTATTGCTTTAAGGACATATTTATCTAAATTTGTAATATTACACTTAATTTAATAAATTCCTTTTGTCCTTACGTTATTCCTAAGGGATACGGGGTGTATATGTAATGTGATTGCATCTGTTTGTGTGTGCGGTGTTGGGGGTGGGGATGTTGCGTGTGTGTGTCAATCTCTTTTTCCTCCCCCTCCTTTGTGTGCTAGGTGCGGTACTCACCGTGGTGGTCTTCGCCGGTGTTCATGTTCCTGGTGTAGGAGGAGGTATACCAGCATGGGGAAGATCTACAGTTCGGGCTCTATGGTGTTGTGGTTCTTCCTTAAGTGTCCAGAGGTGAGTCGTTTCCCTTCTGTGTACTGTTTCCGCCATGCTTTTGATGGCGTTGGAACCACCCCGGAAAAGCTGGCGGATTGGCTTTTTGTAATGCTGTGAGCGGTACATTGTCTTCTGCCTGGCTGTTGACAGTTACCGCTGCGGTGTTTGTTGCTACCACTCTGGCGGTGGGAGTGTAAAAGTGGCTGTATGTGCTGGCGGTTTCCACAGTGGTCACAATTCCATTTTTCTTACTGCCGGCGTGTTGGCGGTATTACCGCCACTTTATCACCGACCGCCAGGGTTGTAATGAGGGCCTAAGATCTTGGTGAAACTTATTGTGATACAACTGCAGCCCCTGCTTCTGTCCCTGATCTTGTCGGACCAATTGGGCTTTGTGCTGGGTCGCTCGACCTCTTACAATCTCCGTATTTGTTTTGCGACTTCCCATATGCTCGGGCCTGAGGATCGTGCAGTGGTGGTTTTCTTGGACGCCGCGTAGACGTTTGATTCACTGGCCTGGATGTATATGTTTGCTCTTCTGGCCAGAGTGGGCCTTAGTGCCTGATTCATTCAGCTGATTCGTCTGCTGTACTCTAAGCCAACTGCTCATTTGAGGGTCAATGGGTCGCTTTCAGACTCTTTTTCGGTTGCTCGAGGCACTCGTCAGGGTTGCCCTCCTTCACCGCTTTTTTTGTGTGGTGGTTATGGAACCCCTTGTGGCACGATTACAACAGCATCACAACCATAGGGGGTTGGCATTTCGGCACCGCCCTGTCTTGATTTCCCTCTACGCCGATGATGTTGCACTGTATGTCCTTGACCCGCAGCTTCATCTTGATATCCTGCTGGGTGAAGTGGTCCATTTTGGTCGGATCTCTGGAATTATAATCAACTGGTCCAAGTCGGTGGTGCTGCCCTCAACTGATGGTACGGTGCGGTGCTCCTCTAGTTGCCCCGTATGTTGGGAGGACGGGCCGGTGCGATATTTGAGTGTCTGGCTGAGCCGGAAGGTGGATGAGCTCTGGACGGCTAATTATGGTACAGTGGTTGTGTGGCTGGAGGAAAGTGGCGGTTTGGCGTTCGTTGCCGCTTTCACTGACCGGACAAATTGCGATAGCCAAGATGGTGGTATTGCCTAAGTTCTTGTACCTTTTTGTTAATCTGCCTCTTGTTGTTACCACAAATGTTTTGCGATGGCTCCGATCCTTGTTTGTGACCCTTGCATGGGCCCGAAAACAGCCCAGAATCCTCTGGGAAACGTTGACGTTTGAGCGGGGTGGCTTAGCCGCCCCAGACCTGGAACTTTATTATTACTGTGCACAGGCCCATTGTGTTTATTTCTGGCTGCATCCTGTTCGTTATTTACCACATTTGGCTCCTGAAGCTGATTCGGTGTGGCCGGACAGATTGGGTGTGGTTGTTGGCGGGTCACCTTGACCTAGTCACCATGGCATAGACATTGTTGTGTGCTTGGCATGGGTCTGGTCTTGCTTGCTGCGGCGGGCTGGGTTGCGGGATGTCTTTGCGCCATATATGCTGGTGCGGGCTGTGGTGGGCCTGTCCCCATTGGAGGATGGCCAGCTTTCTGAGCGACTCCAGGAGTTAGATATGACTATGCTTGGAGCTTGGTTCCCGGCGAGGACGTTTCTCTCGCAGGAGACTGCGTTGGGCAATCACAGTGAGTCTGTGATTCATCGCCTATGTTTTTTCAGAATATGGGCTTTGCTGCAGGAGAGATACTCCTGCTTCCCCGACGAGCCTCCACTTTGTCAGGTGCTGGAGTTACTATACAAGGCGCAATCTGCTCGCCGGCTTATTATGTGTTTATATGTTTGTTTGCAAAGTATGGCATTTTTTGTTGAATCCAGGGCTCGAGTGCGCTGGGAGGAGAAATAGAGCTATTGCTGTGCCCAGATGAAGGTGCTCTCCCCTAACTACAGACTTCGCCTCATACATTTTAATTTTCTACAGCGGGTATGTTACACTCATAGCAGAACTAAAAGAATGGGTCTGCGGGTGTATGCTCTCTGCGAACGCTGCTTGGCTTTGAAGGCGGGCTTTTTGCATTTGGCGTGGGACTGCGGGGCGTTGCGTGAATACTGGTCTGAGGTGTTGGGTGTGCTCAACGAGATGACAGGTCTGGAGCTGCTGTGCACTCCTGAGATGGTGCTTCTGGGTTATGTACGGGAGGTCCCCACTGCCTTCATACAGTTTGTGGGTTTGCTGTTGCTACTTGCAAAGCGTAGGTTGGCGATGTGCTGGGGTTGTGGGTGGGTGCCCCGCTGTGCGGACTGGCTAAAGGATGCAGCATATTGTCAGGAACAGTTGGTGACATATTGGGAACTGATGCCGGAGGGATCCCGCCCGCTCAATATATGGTCCCCCTTGATGACGTACCTGGCAGCTCGGGGAGCTGATTAGTTTTTTGTGCCTCCCTCCCAATTTATTTTGCAGCACTTGGCCTCCTCTAGAGGCATTGAGATGACCTGATCCACTTTCCAGGAGTGTTTCGCCAGAATGCTGCTTTTTTCATTTCCCTCCCTCTCTGGTGTTTTTCTTTTTTCCTCTATCTTTCCACCCTTTTCTCCATGTTCCCATGCCTTGCTGGTTGATGGATGTTCATGTTGCAACACAAGACTGCTTAATCCTGTTATTTCGTCTATCGCCTGAATAAAGTTGTTAACTTTGATAGGAGCTTTTGCAGGTTGCACTGGCCCTTTGCTGTCTAGGCATGGACCTTACTTTGTTTGCTGGTTGTTGTATATTTATAAATGCAATAAATATTTTTTTTTTAAATAAATAATAAAGTTCTTAAATCTGAGGGAGCCACAAACTTCCTTCCACTCAGCATTCCCAAAAGGTTTCCAATACAAATGGTACCTCACTTGTGTGGGAAGACCTAGTGTCCATTACAGGAAATGCCCCAAAACACAACGTGGACACATCACATTTTATTAATGAAAACAGACGTATTATTTACAAAGTGCCTAGCCTTGGATTTTGATATCTAGCTCAGCCGGCACAAAGGGACACCTAGTAAACCTATACATTTTTGGAAACTAGACACCTAAGGAAATCCAGGATGGGGTGACTTGTGGGGCTCTCACTGGGCTCTGTCACCCAGAATCTTTTGCAAACCTCAAAATGTACCTAAAAAATACTTTACCTCACATTTCGGTGCTGCAAAGTTCTGAATTTTGAGGGCAGCCACAAACTTCCTTCCACCCAGCATTCCCTCAAGTCTCCTGATAAAAATGGAACCTCACTTGTGTGGGTAGACCTAGTGCCCGCGACAGGAAATGCCCCAAAACACAACGTGGACACATCACATTTTTCCAATGAAAACTGAAGTGTTTTTTGCAAAAGTGCCTAGGTTCTGGATTTTGGCCTTTAGCTCAATCGACACCAAGGGAAACTTAACAAACCTATACATTTGATGAAACTAGACAAATAGGGGAATCCAGGATGGAGTGACTTGTGGGGCTATCACTGGGTTCTGTCATGCAGAATCCTTTGCAAATCTCAAACTTTGGCTAAAAGCATAGCTTATCTACACATTTCGGGGCTGCAAAATTCTGGAATATGAGGGGAGTCACAAACTTCCTTCCAACCACCATTTCCCTAAGTCTTCCGATAAAAATGGAACCTCACTTGTGTGGGTAGGCCTAGTCCCTGCGACAGGAAATGCCACAAAACACAACGTGAACACATCACATTTTTGTAATTAGAATGGACGTGTTTTTTGCGAAGTGCCTAGCTGTGGATTTTGGTATATAGCTCAGCGGGCACCAAGGGAAACCTAGCAAACATATACATTTTAGAAACTAGACATGTAGAAAAATTCAGGATGGGGTGAGTTGTGTGCCTCACACTGGGTTCTGTGACTCACAATCCTTTGCAAACCTAAAACTTTGGCCTAAAAAAACACTTTTTCCTAACATTTCGGTGCTGCAAAGTTCTAGAATCTAGGGGGAGCCACAAACTTTCTGCCACTCAGCATTTCCCCAAGTCTCCAGATAAAAATGGTACCTCAGTTGTGTGGGTAGGCCTAGTGCCCGTGACAGGAAATGCCCCCAAACCACAACGTGGACACATCACATTTTTTTCAGTGAAAACGGATATGTTTTTTGCAAAGTGCTTAGCTGTGGAATTTGGCCTCCAGCTCAGCCTGCAGCTAGGGAAACATAGCAAACATATACATTTTTTTAAACTACAAAGATAGACAAACCTAAGATAGGGGTACTTGTGGGGCTCTTACTGGGTTCTGTCACCCAGAATCCTTTGCAAACATCAAAATCTGGCTAACAAAACACTTTTTCCTCATATTTCGATGCTGCAAAGTTCTGGAATCTGAGGGGTGCCACAGACTTCCCTCCACCCAGCATTCTCCTAGGTGTTCTGATACAAATGGTACCTCACTTGTGTGGGTAGGCCTAGTGCCTGCAACAGGAAATGCCCCAAAACACAACATGGATACATCAAATTTTTCCAATAAACACTGATGTCTTTTTTGCAAAGTGCCTAGCAGTGGATTTTGAACTCTAGCTCAGCCAGTACCTAGCAAACCTATACATTTTTGGGAACCAGAAACCTAGGGAAGTCCAAGACAGGTGACTTTTGGGGCTCTCACTGGGTTCTGTCACCCAGAATCCTGTGCAAACCTCAAAATCTGGCTAACAAAGCACTTTTTACTCATATTTCAGTGCTGAAAAGTTCTGGAGTCTGAGGGGATCCACAAACTTCCTTAACACCCAGCATTCCCCCAAGTCTCCCTATAAAAATGGAACCTCACTTGTGTACGTAGACCTAGTTCCCGCAACACAAAATGCTCCAAAACACAACATGGTCAAATCACATTTTTCCAATGAAAAAGGACGTGTTTTTTGCAAAGTGCCTAGCTGTGGATTTTGGCCTCTAGCTCAGCCTGCACCTAGGGAACCCTAGCAAACCTATATATTTTACAATTCAGGATGTGGTGAGTTGTGTGGCTCTGACTGGGTTCTGTGACCCAGAATCCTTTGCAAACCTCAAACATTGGCTTAAAAAACACTTTTTCCTCACTTTTCGGTGCTGCAAAGTTCTGGAATCTGAGGGAAGTCCACAAACTTTCTTCCACTCAGCATTACCCTAAGTCTCCCTATAAAAATGGTCCCTCACTTGTGTGGGTAGGCCTAGAGAGCCCGCAACAGGAAATGCCCCAAACCACAATGTGGCCAGATCACATTTTTTGAATGAAAACAGACATGTTTTTTGCAAAGTGCTTAGCTGTGGATATTGGCCTCTAGCTCAGCCCGCACCTAGGGAAATCTAGAACAACTATACATTTTTTCTAATCTAAACTCCAAGGAAATCCAGGATAGGGTGACTTGTGGGGCTCTCACTGTGCTCTGTCACCCAGAATCCTTTGCAAACCTCAAAATTTGGCTAAAAAATCACTTTTTCCACACATTTCAGTGCAGCGCAGTTCTGGAATATGAGGGGAGCCACAAACTTCCTTCCACCCAGTATTCCCCCAAGTCTCCCGATACAAGTGGTACCTCACGGAAATGCCCCAAAACACAACGTGGACACATCACATTTTTCCAATGAAAACAGACGTGTTTTTTGCAAGGTGCCTAGCTGAGGGTTTTGGCCTCTAGCTCAGATGGCACCAAAAGAAACTTAGCAAACCTATACATTTGTGAAAGCTAGACACCTAGGGGAATCCAGAATGGGCTGAGTTGTGGGGCTCTCACTGGGTTCTGTTACCCAGAATCCTTTGCAAACCTCAAACTCTGGCTTAAAAAACACCTTTTCTTCACATTGTGGTTCTCCAAAGTACTGGAATCTGAGGGTAGCCACAAACTTCCTTCCACCCACTATCCCCCCTAGTCTCCCGATACAAATGGTACCACACTTGTGTGGGTAGGATTAGTGCCTGCGACCGTAAATCCCCCAAAACACACTGTGAACACATCACATTTTTCCAATGAAAACGGAAGCGTTTTTAGCAAAGTGCCTAGCTGTGGATGTTGGCCTCTAGCTCAGTTTACGCCAAGGAAAACTTAAGAAACCAATACATTTTTGGAAGCCAGACACCTAGGGAAATCCAGGATGGGGTGAGTTGTGGGGCTCTCAGTGGGTTCTGTTACCCAGAATCCTTTGCAAACCTCAAACTTTGGCTTAGAAAACACCTTTTCCTCACATTTCGGGGCTTCCAAGGTCTGGAATCTGAGGGGATCCACAAACTTCCTTACACCCAAAATTTCCCCAAGTTTCCCAATAAAAATGGTACCTCACATGTGTGGGTAGACCTAGTGCCTGTAACAGAAAACCCCCCAAAACACACTGTGAACACATCACATTTTTCCAATGAAAATGGATATGTTTCTGCAAGTGCCTAGCTGTAGATTTTGGCCTCTATCTCACCCGGCACCAAACGAAACTTAGCAAACCTATAAAAAAAATTAAACTACACACCTAGGGAATCCAGGGTGGGGTTACTTGTGGGGCTCTCAATGGGTTCTGTCACCCAGAATCCTTTGCAAACCTCAAAATCTGGAGAACAAAACACTTTTTCCTCATATTTCGGTGCTGCAAAGTTCTGGAATCTGAGGGGAGCCACAAACTTTCTTCCACCCAGTATTCCCCCAAGTCTCCCAATACAAATGGTACTGCACTTGTGCGGGTAGGACTAGTGCCCGTGACTGGAAATCCCCCAAAACACACTGTGAACATGTCATATTTTTCCAATAAAAAAAGATGTTTTTTTGCAAAGTGCCTAGCTGTGGATTTTGGCCTCTAGCTCAGCCGGCACTTAAAGAGACTTAGCAAACCTATAAAAAAATTTAAACTACAAACCTAGGCAAATCTAAGATGGGGTTACTTGTGGAGATCTTGCTGTGTTCTGTCACCCAGAATCCTTTGCAAACCTCAAAATCTAGCTAACAAAACACTTTTTCCTCATATTTCGATGCTGCAAAGTTCTGGAATCTGAAGGGTGTCACAAACTTCCCTCCACCCAGCATTCCCGTAAGTCTTCCGATGCAAATGGTACCACACCTGTGTGGGTAGGCCTAGTGCCTTCGACAGGAAATGCCTCAAAATACAAAATGGACACAGCACATTTTTCCAATAAAAACTGACGTGTTTTTTGCAAAGTGCCTAGCTCAAGATGTTGGCCTCTAGCTCAGCCAGCACCTAGGGAAACCCAGCACACCTGTACATTTTCTGAATCTACACACCTAGGGGAATCCAGGGTGGGGTGACTTGTGGGTCTCTCACCAGTTTGTGTCACCAAGAATCCTTTGCAAACCTCAAATGTGGCTAAAAAAACACTTTTTCCTCACATTTTGGTCCTGCAAAGTTCTGGAATCCGAGGGGAGCCACAAACTTCCTTCTACCCAGCGTTCCCCCAAGTCTCCCGATACAAATGGTACCGCACTTGTGTGGGTAGGACTAGTGCTTGTGACTGGAAATTCCCCAAAACACACTATGAACACATCACATTTTTCCAATAAACATGAATGTTTTTTGCAAAATGCCTAGCTGTGGATTTTGGCCTCTAGCTCAGCCGGCACCTAAAGAAACTTAGCAAACCTATACATTTTTTTAAACTACAAACCTAGGCAAATCTAAGATGTGGTTACTTGTGGGGCTTTCATTGGATTCTGTCACCCAGAATCATTTGCAAACCTCAAAATCTGTCTAACAAAACACTTTTTCCTCATATTTCTGTGCTGCAAAGTTCTGGAATCTGAGAGGTGCCATAAACTTCCCTCCACCGAGCATTCCCCAAAGTCTTCCAATAGAAATGGTACCTCACTTGTTTGGGAAGGCCTAGTGCCTGCGACAGGAAATGCCTCAAAATACAACATGGACACATCACATTTTTCCGAAGTGACTAGCCGTGGATTTTGGTATCTAGCTCAGCCGGCACATGGGGACAACTTGTAAACCTCTACATTTGTGGAAATTAGACACCTAGGGAAATCCAGGATGGGGTGACTTGTGGGTCTCTCACTGGACTCTGTCACCCACAATCTTTTGCAAACCTCAAAATTTACCTAAAAAATACTTTTTCCGTACATTTCAGTGCTGCAAAGTTCTGGATTCTGAGGGGCGCCACAAAGTTCCTTCTACCCAGCATTCTCAATCCTCCCTATAAAAATAGAACCTCACTTGAGTGGGTAGACCTAGTGTCCGCAACACGAAATGGCCCAAAACACAACAAGGACACATTCCATTTTTCCAATTAAAACAGACATGTTTTTTGCAAAGTGCCTACTTGTGGATATTGACCTTTAGCTCAGCCAGCCCGTAGGAAAATGTTAGAAATGTGGTCTTTGGTTGGCAGTGAGGTTACCCCCTGTCCAAGCAAGAACCCTCACTCTAGTCAGGGTAAAAGAGAATCACCCTCAGCTAACCCCCGCTCACCCTTTGGTAGCTTGGCACGAGCAGTAGGCTTAACTTCAGAGCGCTAGGTGTAAGGTATTTGTACCAACACAAACAGTAACTTAATGAAAACACTACAAAATGACACAACACAGGTTTAATAAAATAGGAAAGATTTAATGTAATAAAGCAAGACCAAAATGACAAAAATCCACAATACACAAGTCAAGTTATCAATTAAAAACAAAAAAGAGCCTTCATGTAATTTTAAAGACAACACTAATGCTGTTAGCGTGGAAATGTACCTAGGGGCTTCAAAAATAACCCCGCACAGGCACGTGTGTGTCAAAAAGGGCTTGCAAAGCTTCTATTTCACTCACGAGAGAGACCTTGCATCGTTTCTCCTTTCAGTGGAGTCGGCGTGTGTCATTTCTTCTCTCTGCAGGAGAGCGATACATTGATTCGAACCGCACTCTTGGGTCCGGGCAGGCCTTGCGTTGTTTTTGCATGCTCAGCGATGTTTGCTTCAGAAATCCTGCCGCACGATGATCTGAAAAACACGCAGCGCAGGTTGCGATCTCACCAGCCTCCGTCAGCAATGTTGCACTTCATTTCTCCAGCAGTAGGAGCCGATCTTCCAGTTGCGATGCAGGCAAGTGTCCATTTTCAGCCGCGAAGGCTGCGGCGTGTCAATTTTTTAGCCACAAATCGGAGTTGCGTTGGTCTTTTCCCCACACGGCGGTCGGTGTGTGGATTTCTCACTCTTGGGCTGCCAGCTTCTCCTTTCAGGTTCCCAGGAACTGGATGGGCACCACTTGGCAGAGTAGGAGTCTCAGCAGAGGCTCCAGGTGCTGGCAGAGAGAAGTCTTTGCTGTCCCTGAGGCTTCAAACAACAGGAGGCAAGCTATAAATCAAGCCCCTGGAGAGTTCTTCACAAGAAGGAAGGCAACACAAAGTCCAGCCTTTGTCCTCTAGCACAGGCAGAAGCAGCAACTGCAGGAGGGCTCCACAAAGCACAGTCACAGACAGGGCAGCTCTTCTTCCTCAACTCTTCTCCAGGCAGAGGTTCCTCTTGGTTTCCAGAAGTGTTCTAAAGTCTGTGGTTTTGGGTGCCCTTTTTATACCCATTTTTCCCTTTGAAGTAAGCTTACTTCAAAGGAAAGTCTCTCTTGTTTGTGAAATCCTGCCTTGCCTAGGCCAGGCCCCAGACACACACCAGGGGGTTTGAGACTGCATTGTGTGAGGGCAGACACAGCCCTTTCAAGTGTAAGTGACCACTCCTCCCCTCCCTCCTAGCACAGATGACGCATCAGGAAATGCAGACTACACCCCAGCTCCCTTTGTGTCACTGTCTAGTGAGAGGTGTAACCAACCCAACTGTCAAACTGACCCAGACAGGGAATCCACAAACAGGCATAGTCACAGAAATGGTTTAAGCAAGAAAATGCTCACTTTCTAAAAGTGGCTTTTTCAAACACAGAATCTTAAAATCTACTTTACTAAAAGATGTATTTTTAATTTGTAAGCTCAGAGACCCCAAACTCCACATGTCCATCCACTCACAAAGGGAATATTTAAAGGTAGCCTCCATGTTAACCTATGAGAGGGACAGTGAAAAACAAATTTAGCAGTATTTCTAAAACACATTACTATGGGGTTCATTATAACCCTGGCGGACGGTGTTAAAGGTGCGGTAATACCGCAAACAGGCCGGCGGACAAAAAAAGGGAATCATGACCCTGGCGGAAACCGCCAACAAAGACAGCAACTTTAACACACCGCCCGCCACGGCGGTACAGACAAGCAGCGCGGCGGTTACCACCAACAGACAGGCAGGAGACAATGTACCGCCCACACTATTACAACCCGCCAATCCGCCACCTTTTCCGGGGCGGATGCACCGCGGATAAAAACACGGCGGAAACAGCTTTTTCTATGGGAAAACGCTCACCTCAACACATCCCACGAGGAAGGAGGACACCATGGAGCCCGAATTACAAATCCTACCTGCCCTTGTTTTTCTGCTCCTTTACGACCAACAGCTACGTAGGCGCAGAAGATACCGGTGAGTACTGCACCTACGACACGGGGAGGGGAGAGGCAAAAGTTAGGGGGACACCCACCAAACACCCCCACCCTCGCATATCACAACATACACACCAATGCAGTCACAAAAATCACAGTAACAACCCACAATCCCCCCGGAAGAATGCAAAGACAATGCGAAAATTGGGCAAACATTGTAATGTGCCAATATACATGTCATACAAAAATATACAGATATACATGTCTCAAAATCACTCTTATTTACACATACAATCCGAGAAGTAGTGCAGATATGTACACAACAATGTCCGTGCACCAACAGTCCAAAAAAGCATGGGCGAGGCCCACAATAGATACCTGACCAAAATCGGAGAGAACACTGCTGGGGCATCAGATAGAAACACTACAGGCACCTCAGGGGAAAGGGAAGGGGGGGCACCTCAGCCAGATTAATGCGAAGCCAGATCCACGACGGGGCTCCATGCCCATTGATGTATCCTGGGGAGTGCAAAGCCACAGTCTCTCAAGTCACTACAGTGGGTAGTTTGCCCACTGTGCCATCCTGGGGAGTGCAAAGCCACAGTCTCTCAAGTCACTACAGTGGGTGGTTTTCCCACTGTGCCATCCTGGGAGTGCAAAGCCACAGTCTCTCAAGTCACTACAGTGGGTGGTTTGCCCACTGTGCCATCCTGGGGAGTGCAAAGCCACAGTGCAAAGCCACAGTCTCTCAAGTCACTACAGTGGGTGGTTTGCCCACTGTGCCATCCTGGGGAGTGCAAAGCCACAGTCTCTCAAGTCACTACAGTGGGTGGTTTTCCCACTGTGCCATCCTGGGGAGTGCAAAGCCACAGTCTCTCAAGTAGATGCAGGTCTCCACTGGTTCTGGAGGGGGACTGGTGCCCAGACTGAACGAGTCTCCACGTGAAAGTACCTGTCCTGTCACTGTCCCAGCTGCACATGGGATAAGGATGCCTGATGTGGCGGTCCATTCATTCCTAGACGGTGCATGCCCTGTTCAGCGGTGCTTTGCCATGGCGGTCTTTGCCCTGTTCAGCGGTGCTTTGCCATGGCGGTCTTTGCCCTGTTCAGCGGTGCTTTGCCATGGCGGTCTTTGCCCTGTTCAGCGGTGCTTGGACATGGCGTTTCAGGACTGTTCAGCGGTGCTTTGCCATGGTGGTCGTTGCCCTGTTCAGCGGTGCTTTCACATGGCGGTCTTTGCCCTGTTCAGCGATGCTTTGCCATGGCGGTCTTTGCCTTGTTCAGCAGTGCTTTGCCATGGCGGTCTTTGCCCTGTTCAGCGGTGCTTTCACATGGCGGTCTTTGCCCTGTTCAGCGGTGCTTTCACATGGCGGTCTTTGCCCTGTTCAGCGGTGCTTTGCCATGGCGGTCTTTTCCCTGTTCAGCGGTGCTTTCACATGGCGGTCTTTGCCCTGTTCAGCGGTGCTTTGCCATGGCGGTCTTTGCCCTGTTCAGCGGTGCTTTCACATGGCGGTCTTTGCCCTGTTCAGCGGTGCTTTCACATGGCGGTCTTTGCCCTGTTCAGCGGTGCTTTGCCATGGCGGTCTTTGCCCTGTTCAGCAGTGCTTTGCCATGGCGGTCTTTGCCCTGTTCAGCGGTGCTTTCACATGGCGGTCTTTGCCCTGTTCAGCGGTGCTTTGCCATGGCGGTCTTTGCCCTGTTCAGCGGTGCTTTCACATGGCGGTCTTTGCCCTGTTCAGCGGTGCTTTCACATGGCGGTCTTTGCCCTGTTCAGCGGTGCTTTCACATGGCGGTCTTTGCCCTGTTCAGCGGTGCTTTGCCATGGCGGTCTTTGCCCTGTTCAGCGGTGCTTTGACATGGCGTTTCAGGACTGTTCAGCGGTGCTTTGCCATGGCGGTCTTTGCCCTGTTCAGCGGTGCTTTGCCATGGCGGTCTTTGCCCTGTTCAGCGGTGCTTTCACATGGCGGTCTTTGCCCTGTTCAGCGGTGCTTTGCCATGGCGGTCTTTGCCCTGTTCAGCGGTGCTTTCACATGGCGTTTCAGGACTGTTCAGCGGTGCTTTGCCATGGCGGTTCTGATACGGATTGGTGTGTGGCATGACGATCTCTACACTGGGCATTGGTGTGTGGCATGATGATCTCTACAATGGGCATTGGTGTGTGGCATGACGTTCCATCATTGCCCAGCGGGGCTGTGGCATCCTGGGCCCTCCTGGGCAATGACTCCGGCGGTGGTCTCCTGACCTGTGACGATACTTGTGCCCTCCTGGGCTGTGACTCTGGAGGTGGTCTCTGGACCAGTGATGATACTTGGGCCCTCCTGGGCTGTGACTCTGGTGGTGGTCTCTGGACCAGTGACGATACTTGGGCCCTCCTGGGCTGTGACTCTGGCGGTGGTCTCTGGACCAGTGACGATACTTGGGCCCTCCTGGGCTGCGACTCTGGCGGTGGTCTCTGGACCAGTGACGATACTTGGGCCCTCCTGGGCTGCGACTCTGGCGGTGGTCTCTGGACCAGTGACGATACTTGGGCCCTCCTGGGCTGCGACTCTGGCGGTGGTCTCTGGACCAGTGACGATACTTGTGCCCTCCTGGGCTGCGACTCTGGCGGTGGTCTCCTGACCTGTGACAATACTTGTGCCCTCCTGGGCTGTGACTCTGGCGGTGGTCTCCGGACCAGTGACGATACTTGTGCCCTCCTGGGCTGTGACTCTGGCGGTGGTCTCCGGACCAGTAACGATACTTGTGCCCTCCTGGGCTGTGACTCTGGCGGTGGTCTCCGGACCAGTGACGATACTTGTGCCCTCCTGGGCTGTGACTCTGGCGGTGGTATCTGGACCAGTGACGACGGTGCTGGCGGTTGTGTCTGGAACGCCGGATATGATGGCGCACTTCTCCGCCGTGACACTAACAGGCTGGGCAGACTTCCTCTGGACCTTCCCCACCTTTGTTGGAGTTACAGCTGACTCACCAATCGCCTTCAATCCCATGTCACTTGTTGTCCCACCAGGAGTCTTAAGACGGTCCCATCGTCCACTCTCCATTTTCAGAGCCTTTACAGGGGGTGGGCTGCCACTGCCTTGGCTCCGGGTCCTACTGCCTGCCCTGGTGGCCGGTGCACTCCAAAAACCTGGAACACGCACCACTGGTACTGGAGGCTTTTTGGCTGAGGCGCTACGACGGGACTGATGAATTGGAGAGGGGGGGGCAAAAAGGTCAATTTGACAGAGGGACAGTTTCTGACGAACACTGGGATGGGTAGCTGGAGGGGGTCTGGGAGTGGAGGAAGAGGAGGTGGTTGTAGGAGGTGTCACTTTAGGTGTTTTGGGTGCAGGTGTAGGTACTGGAGGCTGTTGTGAGGTGGATGGATGTTGGGTGAGTGACTGCTGGCGTTTGGGTACTTTGGGAGGGGGCGTCACAGACACATTGGGAGAGGACACAGGGGACGTGTAAATGGCAGTGGAGGTGGTGAGTGCAGGTGAGCGGCTTGTGGTGCTGGGTGTCCTGGTGCGAGTCCTAGTGCCTGTAGATGTGGTGCATGCAGGTGTGTGTGTAGACGAAACTGGGAGGGAGGAGGGAGAGGAGGAGGAGGGGGACACAGTGGAGACAGTGGATGTTGCTGTGTCTGTATGTGTCTGAGGCTTGCGTGAGTGCCTGTGGTGTGTGTGGTGCCTATGTTTGCTGGAGCTACTTGTGTGTGTTGACTTGTGTGCATGCTGGTCTGTAGGTGTGCTTGGGATGGGCTGGGGTACAGGAGATTGGATCTGGGTGGAGGAAGTTGGAGGGGGGAGGCTAGACACAGGGACAATGGCTGCCATCAGTGCTGAGGCCAGAGATTGCAGGATTCGCTGAAGGACAGCCTGACCAGAATGAACGCCCTCCAGGAATGCATTACCGTGTTGCAACTCCCTTTCTACACCCTGGATGGCATTCACAATGGTAGAGTGACAGTGAGTGACCTGAGGAGGTCAATGGCCTCCTCACTGAGGGCAGCAGGGGTGACTGGGGCAGGGCCTGAGGTGCCTGGGGCGAAGGTGATGCCCACCCTCCTGGGTGAGCGGGCACGGGGCGAACGCTGAGGGGCTGCTGGGAGGGCGGTGCTGGTAGGGGGGGTGGCGGCTGTACCTGTAGAAGTGGGGCGCACAGGTGGTGCCGCCACCACAGGGGAGCTCCCATCGGCGGACGAGTCTGTGTCGCTGGTAGGTGATCCGGTGGTCGAGGTGAAGCTCCCCTCGCCCTCCGTCCCACTGGTGCATTCAGAGTCTGTGGTGTGGCCCTCCATGTGGGATGCAGCTCCCTCGTGCTCCGGTGCCACTGTACCTCCGCCTGATGATGCTGATGTACAAAAGGACAGGGAGAGCAGGAAAAGGGGGGGAGACAGAACAAAGAGAGTTTTAGTGCATGGCATGCCGCTACCGTTGGCGGACAAGACAGACGCAGCAGCCCCCTGCATTACGCCGTTCTCCTGACCTCTGCACATGCAATTTCTGGGACATGGCCTACATGGCAATGGTGGGAATCTGCGCACATGGATGCCACAGGGGCAACTATACCTCAACTTGGCACTCTGCTAAGGTGGGTTTGAGTGCCACAGAGTAGCGTGTACTGGGGGAGGACCCCATCCACAAGTTTCTCCAACTCCAGTGCAGTGAAGGCAGGGGCCCTTTCCCCAGACGCAACAGCCATCGTCGCTTCCAGACCGAGGTCACAGTAGCACTAGCAGTGTAGGTCCTCTCCTGTCGAAGGTCAGGTATCTAGTGAGTGAACAGATAGAAAATGGCGGTGACGTCTGCGGCCGTGCGCATCATCACTGCCGGCGCACCTGTTCATTGGCTCCTGGGACCCATAGGGTCCAATGTTAACCAATGCAGCATTGCGCCGCGGTCTACGACCGCCTACCGCGACAGTGTGCAACGCCAGCGCAGTTACCCCACAATCCCATTGTCCCAGTTTAGAGGTCAGGCAGCCGCCATTTCAGGGGCCCACATGGCTTCATTTACTACTGCGTCACGCATAGCTAGGCCTATACTCAACATACATACAGGAAGGCTTTTTTGTTGGTGTAGTCTTGTGTGTAACTGTGGGTACATACCTGGAGGAATAGTGACTGGTTCTTCGCTGTTGTCCTTCTTAGGCACCGTCAGCTGGGACATATGAGAAGATGGCGGAATCCTCCGGTGTACCGACCGCTGGTGGACCTGTTGACAATGGAAGAAAGACATATCATCGTCACCTACCGGTTTGACCATGCCACAATCCAGGAACTATGTACCCAGTTGGAGCCAGACCTGATGTCACCAATCCGCCATCCGACCGGAATCCCCCCTGACGTGCAGGTGCTGTCAGTGCTCCATTTCCTTGCAAGTGGGTCATTTCAGACAACAGTGGCCATGGCATCAGGGATGTCCCAGCCTATGTTTTCCAACGTGCTGTCCAGAGTGTTGTCTTCCCTGCTGAAACACGTAAGGAGATACATCATTTTCCCTCAGGTGGAGGATTTGCCTACAGTGAAAGGTGACTTCTATGCCCTTGGACATATCCCCAACGTCATGGGTGACATTGATGAGACCCATGTAGCTCTGGTCCCCCCGCAGGAGTGAACAGGTGTACAGAAACCGGAAGAGTTATCATTCCATGAATGTCCAGATGGTCTGTTTGGCAGACCAGTACATCTCGCAGGTAAATGCAATGTTCCCTGGCTCAGTGCATGACGCCTACATCCTGCGGAATAGCAGCATCCCTGATATGATGGGTCAACTCCAGAGGCACCGTGTATGGCTATTGGGTGACTCTGGTTACCCCAACCTTTCGTGGCTATTGACCCCAGTGAGGAATCCCAGGACCAGGGCAGAGGAACGGTACAATGATGCCCATGGGCGGACTAGGAGGGTAATGGAACGCACCGTCGGCCTTCTTAAGGCCAGGTTCAGGTGCCTCCATATGACAGGTGGATCCCTACTCTACTCACTGAAGAAGGTGTGCGACATCATCATCACCTGCTCCATAATTTGGCATTGCGACGCCAGGTGCCTTTTCTGCAGGAGGATGATCAAGATGACGGTGTTGTGGTAGCTGTGGAGCCTGTGGAGCCAGTAGACAGTGATGAGGATGAAGCTGAGGATGAAGAAAACGACAACAGGGAGTCAGTCATACAGCAATATTTCCAGTGACACACAGGTGAGAACATTTTCTGGTTTAACATTACATTAACTTTCACACGTCTACCTCTATCCTGTACCGACATTTCACTCACTATTTGTTAATTGAGTTGTACCCTTCCATTTCAGTTTCCCAAGTGTAGTAACCTACGTGTCAACTGCTTGCATCCTTCAAGGGCTTGTGGTGTGTGACATTGGTATGTTAGCCTTACAATGGGTAACCCATTATGACACTGTAATTGATAATACAAAGTTCCAAATCATAGACTGACTAAAGATTTTTTTGGCTTTCAAGGGTGTTTATTTAAGTGCTAAAAAAATCAAGGAAGGTTGTAAAATGGTGATGGGTGATGGTGGAGGAATGTCCATGGCAGAGTCCAGTCTATTCGTCTCACAGGTGCACTGCCCATCTGGGCATTGGAAGTGGAGCTGGGGCAGTTCCAATCTGGACAGGGTGACAAAGTGGGACAGTGGGGGACTATCAGGGTGGTCTTATTTCCTGGCGGGGTCTTGCCATCTTGCTCTGTCCTGTTTCTGGATCTCAGGGACCGCTTGTGTGGTGGTTGTCCGTCTACAGGGGATGGGGTGCTGGTGTGGTGGTCCTGTGGCGGGGCGTCCTGTCCACTAGCGGAGGTGGTGGGCAGTTCGTCATCCTGGCTAGTGTCAGGGGCCCCTTGGAGTGCCACGGTGTCCCTCAAGGTCTTTTGAATGTCCGTCAGCACCCCTACAATGGTGCCCAGGGCGGAGCTGATGGTCCTGAGCTCCTCCCTGAACCCCAAATACAGTTCGTCCTGCAGACGTAGGGTCTCCTGCAACTTGTCCAGGACCGTGGCCATCGTCTCCTGGGAGTGGTGGTATGCTCCCATGATGGAGGATAGGGCCTTGTGGAGAGTTGGTTCCCTTGGCCTGTCCTCCCTCTGTCGCACAGCAGCCCTCCGAGTTCCCCGGTGTTCATGTGCCTCCGTCCCCTGGACCGTGTGCCCACTACCACTGCCCCCAGGTCCCTGTTGTTGTTGGGGTGGTGGGTTAGCCTGGGTGCCCTGTAGTGGTGGACACACCGCTGATTGACCTGTCCTGGGTAGGGAGGTTTGGGCCCGCTGGGTGGGTGCTGTGCTGGTGTTACCAGAGGGTGGCAGCTCGGTGTTGGGCTGTGGCTGGGCAAGGGGAACCGACTGTCCTGAGGCCCACGATGGTCCGGGCTGGTCATCAGGATCCAGTGGGGCAGAGCTGCTGTCGTCACTGTGGGCCTCTTCTGGGGGTGGAGTGGTGTTGTCTGGACCCTCTGGTGTGGTGACGTTCCTTAGGGTTCCTGCAGGGGTATAAGCACATGATTATTGCATCTGTGTGTGTAATGGTGTGCAATGGTTGGGTGTGCGTGATCCCCAGTGCAGGCATTCCTGTGTGGGGGCTTGTGTGGTGATGGTTGGGGGGGTGTTCTGGGTATGTGCAGTGGGCATGCTTTAGTGAAGGGTGTCCATGCTTAGTTGTGTCATGCAGGGCTTGGTGTTGGGATGGGTGCTTGGTGTCATGGGTAGATTGGTGAGGATTTGGGGTGATAGGGGAGGGTGTGAGGGTGGGGGCGTGTGATAGCATGCATGTAGGGTGGGGGATGTGATAGTTAAGATTTGACTTACCAGTGTCCCATCCTCCACCGACTCCTGCGAGGCCCTCAGGATGCAAGATGGTCAGGACTTGCTCCTCCCATGTTGTTAGTTGTGGGGGAGGAGGTGGGGGTCCGCCGCCAGTCCGCTGCACCGCGATGTTGTGCCTGGAGACCGTTGAACGTACCTTCCCCCGTAGGTCGTTCCACCTCTTCCTGATGTCCTCCCTATTTCTTGGGTGCTGTCCCACGGCGTTGACCCTGTCCACTATTCTACACCATAGCTCCATCTTCCTGTCTATTGATGTGTGCTGTACCTGTGAGCCAAATAGCTGTGGCTCTACCCGTACGATTTCCTCCACCATGACCCTGAGCTCCTCCTCGGAGAAGCAGGGGTGTCTTTGGCGTGACATGGGGTGTTATGTGTGATGTGTGGGGTGGTGTATGTGTTGATGAGTGTGGTGAGTGTAGTGGTATGTGGTGTTTTGTGCGTGGATGTTGTGTGGGTGATGGTGTTGTGTGCCTCTGTGTGATGGGGTTGTCAATAGCTGTGCTGTCTCTCTGGCCTTCTCTCAGAATTTCTGGTTGTAGGGGTTTGTATGTGATGTGGGTGTGTATTTTATATTGTGTTGGGTGTGTGGAAGTGGTGTGTGTATGTGTATCAGGTGTGTGTATTTTGAATTGCCCAATGTGGCGGTGTTTTTTATATGTGTGTGTATTTTGAGCGCAGTGGTGTGTACCGCCAATGGAATCCCGTGGTTGAAAGACCGCCGCCTGGATTCGTGGGTCGTAATAGCATGGGCGTATTTCTGTTGGCGTGGAGGTGGAGGTTTTGTTTCCGCAAGTTTATCGCTGACCTTTGGTGTGGTGGTGTTGTATGGGTGTCTGAATTTCGGCGGATTCCGTGTTGTGTGCCATAATAGCTGTGGCGGTCTACCACGGCCGCGGCGGTGTATTGGCGGTCTTCTGCACGGCGGTAAGCGCCTTATACCGCCAATGTTGTAATGACCCCCAATATGTACTAACTTAACCATACACTGCACCCTGCCCTTGGGGCTACCTAGGGCCTATCTAAGGGGTGTCTTACATGTAAGAAAAGAGAAGGTTTAGGCCTGGCAAGTGGGTACACTTGCCAAGTCGAATTTACAGTTAAGACTGCATGCACAGACCTTGCAGTGGCAGGTCCGAGCCATGTTTACAGAGCTACTAATGTGAGTGGCACAACCAGTGCTGAAGGCCCACTAGAAGCATTTGAATTACAAGCCTGGGGCACCTCTAGTGCACTGTACTAGGGACCTACTAGTAAATCAAATATGCCAATCATGGATGAACCAATTACATACACATTTTGTTTAGGAGTACTTGCACTTTAGCACTAGTGAGCAGTGGTAAAGTGCCCAGAGTAAAATAAAGAGCAAAAACAGAGTCCAGCACACATCAACAATCTGGGAAACAAAGGCAAAAAGTTGAGGGAGACCACGTCAAGGATGAAAAGTCTAACACGTGTCCCCCCCAGCAGAAAGTGGGGAGCAACTACCCAACCTCATGGGAGTTCTCATCACTAAGGAGGAAGAATCTGGACAGACCATCAGCATTGGTGTCTTCTGAACCAGGGCGGTGTTCAACCGTGAGGTCCATCCCCTGTAGGGAAATGGACCACCTCAACAGTTTTGGATTCTCACCCCTCATCTGCATTAATCATCTGAGGGGCCTGTTTTCAGTCTGAACCCAGAAGTGAGTCACAAACAAGTAGGGCCTTAGCTTCTTCAGTGCGCTGACCACAGCAAACGCTTCACGTTCAATGGCACTCCACCAAAGTTCCCTGGGAAGTAACCTCCTGCTAATGATGGCTATGGGTTGATCTAGGCCCTCTTCATTAAGCTATGAGAGAGCTCCAATACCATGCTCTGAGGCGTCTGTAAGCACAACAAACTCCTTGGAGTAGTTAGGTGCCTTCAACACAGGTGCTGTGCACATGGCAGTCTTCAGGGCATCAAAAGCGGTCTGGCAAGCCTCTGTCCAGATCACCTTCCTTGGTTGTTTCTTAGAGGTCAACTCAGTCAAGGGGGTCACAATGGTACCATACTCCTTGACAAACCTCCTATAATAGCCAGTGAGGCCTAAAAAGGCCCTCACCTCAGTCTGGGTCATGCGAGGCTCCAAAGTCAGAATGGTGTAAATTTTTGGCTGTAGGGGTGCCACCTGGCCACTCACTACCTGGTGTCCCAAGTACACCACAGAACCCTGCCCTACTTGGCACTTGCTTGTCTTAATAGTGAGTCCTGCCTTCTGCAGGGCCTCTAACACTCTCCAGAGGTGTTGCAGATGTTCCTCCCATGTGGAACTAAACAAAGCAGTGTCATCCAGGCAGGCGGCACTGAAGTCATCCAGCTCAGCCAACACCTGGTTGACCAACCTCTGAAAGGTGGCAAGGGCATTCTTCATCCCAAATGGCATCACTTTAAATTGAAAGTGTCCATCTGGGGTAGAAAATGCTGAGCTCTCCTTGGCCCCTTCAGTCAAGGCAATCTGCCAGTACCCAGACGTTAACTCAAACGTACTGAGATACTGGGCAGCTCCCAACCGGTCAATGAGCTCATCAGCATGAGGGGGGGTGCGTCAGTCTTGCTGACCACATTGAGTCCCCGGTAGTCCACACAGAACCTAAGTTTTGGAGTGGCACCAGGTGCAGAAGCCTCTGGGACCAATACCACTGGGCTGGCCCAAGGACTGCTGAACTGCTCAATAACTTCTAGGGTTAACATTTTGGATACATCATTCTTAATGCATACCCTGACCCTGTCAGTCACCCTGTAAATTTTCTGTTTAATGGGTCGACTGTCCCCAGTGTCCACATCATGTGTGCACAAGTGTGTGACCCCTGGGATCAGGGAAAATAGTGAGGTGAACTGTTCCAACACCTGTCGACAGTCCCTCTGCTGCTCTTCAGTCAGGGAGGGGGAGAGGATCACTCCCTCCACAGACCCATCTTTCTCTCCTGCAGACAGGAGGTCAAGAAGAGGCTCACTCTCCTCCTCCACCCCATCATCTGTCGCAAGGAGCATGGACAGTTCAGTCCGCTCAAAGTGCGGCTTGAGGCGGTTGGCATGCAGGACCCTTAAAGGTTTCCTTCGAGACTGCAAGTCCACCAGGTAGGTGACGTCACTCTTGTGCTCCACCACCTCAAATGGCCCAGTCAACTTGTCCTGGAGCGCCCTAGGCTCCACTGGTGCCATCAGCCACACTTTTTGGCCAGCTTGAAACTCGACCAGAGTGGCATTCTGGTCATACCAGCGTCTAATGTCCTCCTGGTTTGCTTCCAGGTTCTCCTGTGCGAGACTCCTAAAGCGGGCAGTCTGGTTTCTCAGAGCCAGCATGTAACTGAATACATCCTGGGGGGGTTTACTAGGGGCTTTTTCCAAAGCCTCCTTGACCAGACATGAAGGTCCCCTCACAGGGTGGCCATAGATGAGCTCAAAGGGACTAAACCCAAGTCCCTTTTGAGGCACCTCCCTGTAAGCGAACAGAAGGCATGGCAAGAGGACGTCCCACTTCCACCTCAAGGGCTCTGACAGGCCCATAATCATGCCTTTCAAGGTGCGGTTGAATCTCTCAACCAGACCATTTCTTTGGGGTTGGTAAGGGGTGGTGAACTCATAAGTTACCCAACACTCCTTCCACAGAGACTTCATATATGTGGATATGAAGTTGGTACCCCTGTCAGATACCACTTCCTTGAGGAACCCCACGCGGGTAAAAAAAAACATCAAAACACAACCCACAACAGGGGAAGTGATCGAACTCAGAGGAATGGCTTCTGGGTACCGGGTGGCATGGTCCACCAAGACCAGGATGAACCAGTTGCCCATGGCTGTCTTGAGATCCAGAGGCCCCACATTGTCAATACCTATCCTTTCAAATGGCGTACTAACAGCAGGTAAAGGTTGGAAGGGAGCCTTACATTTCCCCACACCCTTGCCACTTGCTGACAAGTTTGGCAAGACCTGCAATGTGCATCTGAGTGCCTGTGCATTAGGGGCCAGTGAAAGTGGGTGAAAAGCCTCTCAAAGGTCTTGTCCTGCCCCAAATGTCCATCTAAAGGCACATCATGAGCCAACCCCAGTAGGAAGGCCTTGAAGCACTGGGGTACTACCAGCAAACTGGCTGACCAGGCTCAGGAACCTTAGGCTCACTATACAGGAGGTCGTCCTCCCAGTAGATCAGGTGAGATCCTGGCTCCTTGCCAGCCGCCTGCTATGCAGCCTGCTGTCGCAAACCCTTCAGAGTAGGGCATGACTTCTGTGCTGCATAGAATGCTTCCCTTGAGGGTCCCCCTCCGTGCTGGAAATGCGACAGCTCAGGGACCTCCCCCAGTTCAGCCACCTGTTCCTCTGTAGGCTCTAGGGCGTAACTTTCAGGCTCCACCTACACCTGGACCATGGGAACTTGTGGGGCCAATTTCTCGCGCCCCCTGCCCTTACTCTTTTGGCGATCCCCTGGGCCACTATTTCAGGCTCCAGGGGCTCTTGATCAACCTGAAGGGCTGCCATTGACCAGGTTGATATGCATACCAACCCAGGCAGACCCAACAGCTCCAACTGAGACCTGTGTTCCACCTCCTTCCAAGGGGAATCCTCCAGGTCATTGCCTAGCAAACAATATACAGGCATGGTTGGACTCACAGCTACCTTCAAGGAACCTGAGACCCTGTCAACATCAGGACAGTGCGCGCTCTACGGGCGTCTAGAATGCAAAAACCCAGCACTCTCAAGTAAATGTAATTTATGCATTGTGATGATATGTTATTGTTTAACCTTTTGCATTGCAGAATTCAACCCAGAAGATTCATTCTTAAGGTGCTTATAAATACTGTTCATTTGCAATGTATTGCTGCAGGCTTTCAGAGTGAGTCAGGGTGTGGTCCCTTTCCAGGGCCTTCTAGAAGCTTCCCTGCAGCATGCCTGGGTGTGGTTGTGGGCTGGGCCAAGACTCTATAAAAGGGAGCCAGCCCAGCTCCACGTGCTCACTATTTAGAGGTCCCTGTGCAGAGCAGCAGCAACTTCCTGAGCTCCTGTTCCAGTGGCCTACCTTGACCTTCCAGGCCTCTGTGCTTCATACTACCGTGGTGATCCTTAGTCAGGGCGGTAAGGCGGAGGTTGGGCTGGGCCCCCGACCCCGTAATCAAAGACGCTGGAATTCTTGGGCCTAATTCTTTATGTTAATAACATTTTGCTCTTGTGTGTGTAATTGTGCGTTTAGACTTTTCATGGCATTTGTATGCACGCATTCGAATCGGCAAGACGCGCAATTCTTTCCTTGTGATTAATTAGTGTTAATCATTGTGCGCTACCACTCCTTGACAGTCTCATGGTGGCATTCGAATCAGCAACACGCGCAATTCTTTCCTGGTGTGTAATTCTTGATATTCACTGTAAGCTACCATTTTCTTGGCAGTTTCATGGTGACATTCGAATCGGCAACATGCAGGATTCTTTCCTTGTGTGTAATTCTTGAAATTCATTGTACGCTACCATTTCCGAGGCATTTTCATGGTGGCAGTTGAATTGGCAAGACGCGCAATTCTTTCCTTGAGTGCTTTTCATGTTATTCATTGTGGGCTACCATTTCTTGGAAGTTTCATGGTGGCTTTTGAATCGGCAAGGTGCGCGATTCCTTCCTCGAGTTTTAATTCATGTTATTCATAGTGCACTACCATTTTTTGGCAGTTTCATGGTGACATTCGAATCAGCAACACGCGCGATTCTTTCCTTGTGTGCGATTCTTGATATTCATTGTACGCTATCATTTCCGAGGCATTTTCATGGTGGCATTAGAATCAGCAAGACGCGCGATTCTTCCCTTGTGGTTAATTCATGATATTCATTGTGCGCTAACTTTTCTTGGCAGTTTCATGGTGGCATTCGAATCGGCAAGATGCGCGATTCCTTCCTTGTGTTTAATCCATGTTATTCATAGTGCGCTACCATTTTTTGGCAGTTCCATGGTGGCATTGGAATCGGCAAGACGCGCGATTCTTTCCTCATGTATAAATAATGTAAATTACTGTGCGCTACCATTCTAGAACATTTCCTTGATAGCATTTCGAGTTGACAAGTCGTGTGATTTATTCCTTGAATCTACGTTGTGTGATTTCATGGTGCACAATCCTTTATGGTATTTATTACACATATAAAAACCTGCAATTTGCGCAATTCACTTTCCAATGTTTTGAGAAGAACACAACACGACCAGAATTCTAGATGTAATGCTGTGTGTTCCTGATATGTATTCTTAAATGGAGATTCATATGATTGTTTAGAAATTACTCAAAGTGTTTACTGATTCTCATGCTAAAGAAAGTACTTGAATTTGAAAGTTCTATTTAACTTTTCTTGTTTCCTCCTCAGGTATTCGGTCATCTAAAGCCTAGTCAGTTTAGGACTATTCTAGGGTTGTTCATGTTTTCAGAATGACGAAGCTTAGAGTTATAGCATGGTACTGTTTTCATGAGATGTAATTTTGATGTTGTGTGTTTTGACCTTTTGCTTCCTACAGGTCTCCTTCCCAGCTGTTCCCTGCCTAATCCCCTTTTCCCCACTTGGACTCTCTTAGACTCTGTGACAAATCTAACCAGAGTATTGGAGCTGTCTTGTGGTGGAAGTGTTGAGAACGTGCACAGACCCAGAGGATCTGGTGACTCTGACAGACCCCCCCATTCACAGGGAACCTGCGCCGCTCTGCACAGGCGCTCTGAGTTGTCCAATGCAACTACTTGGTGAAGTACCCGGGGATCAATCTGCTCTTCAGGTACCAGCTGACTCCTCACTGTAGTCACACTGGCTCCTGTGTCTCTTGGAGCCTCCACCCTCTGTCCATTGATGGTCACCCACTGCCTGTACTTTTTAGTGTTCTCAGGCACAAGGGTTCTCTGGACTATCTCACTGTACCCTAGTGAGACAGGGGTAATCTCAGCTGCCTCCCACGCACCTGGAACCAACTCCTCCCCAAGCGGTACACTAGCCAAACCTTGGGGCTACGCACCAGTGGGTGCCGTGTACTCTTGGGGCATTTGGGGTCCCCCCTGACATGACCCACCTGGTCACATGCATAACACTTACATGGGGGCCCCCCTGCCACTGGCTTCCCTTTGGAGAACCATGGCTTCTTCTCACTGTGGGGTTGGGAATCTTTACCCTGGGAATCAGTTTGGGGCCCTTTAGAGAACTCCCTTACCCCCCCTTTTCTTCGGGGAGGGACCCTGCCCACCATTGGCGTGGTCTCCCCATACCTCTTTAGGACCCTGGTGCTCTCCCAGCGGACCACTTCCTGTGCAAGCTTCCTGGGATCAGTCAGCTTGCTGTCAATCAGGTACTGGCGCAGCTCTGGAAAACATAAACTGTACAAGTGCTCCCAAGCAATCAGATTGTAAAGCCCCTCATACGTAGTTACTTTACTGCCCTTCACCCAACCATCCAGTGACCTGCAAAAAGAATCAACACATTACAACCATGTTTGGGATTACTTCTTCTTATAGGACCTAGACGTATCCTTATACTACTCAGGGGTGAGACCATATCTTGGGAGCAGGGCATCCTTCATGATAGTGTAGGTGAGATTCTGAGCATCCCCTAAGGCTGTCAGTGTATCCCTCCCCTTTCCCTTAAAGTGCTTCCACAGACCCGCCCCCCCAATGAGCTTCAGGGACCAGATTCATATTGAGAGCAGACTCATACCCCTTTAACCACAAGTATATGTCATTTTCCCTCTTGTAATCCTTCACAAGATCTTTAGGAATGTGCACACCTCCTCTCAGGCTGCACTGTGATGTGGCTGCCACCATCCCTACTAGACTGGGTCCTCTGATCCAGCTCCCTTAAGCTGAGCTCATGAGCCAACAACACCTTTTCTCCTCTATGGCCATCCTCATTTTCTCTAACTTCCTCTGGTGCTCCTTCTCTGCCTGTCTGTCCTGCAACTCTTCAGGGGTCAGACCCTTAGATAAGACACTGCTACCTGCCCTGGAGACCTTCTCTCTGAACATAACAGGCCCACCCACAATACCATTGTGTATGGACTGCTCTTCCTCCTACTCATCCTATGTGTGCCCTTCAGTGCTCTTGGCTGTCACCCAGATCCTAAGCGCCTTTTGCAGCTCCTCCTTCTTGGATGAGCTCTTAATGCGATGGTTAAAACTTTTACAGAACTGCTTAAACTGAGCCTTTATATAGCTCTCTAATTTCTCTAGGTCAAGAGCAGCCCCAACTGATGCATCTCCAGATTGGGACATGATGAAAAGTCAACAAAAGTGCAAAGTTCCAAAAGGCAGAAAACAAGTTCCCAATGAACATCAGAAGTCAATCAAAGATTGCCACAAAAAATGGATTTGAGAAAAATCCAAGAAAAAGAGATAAAAGCAAAAATTACAAGACAAGTAGTATGTGGTCAGGTAGTGGTCTGAACTCAAAACAGTAGTGGACACTTAATCACTGAATGTCAAGTACAAATACAAGTACAATCCCAACCGCTGATCACCAATGTTAGAAATTGGGTCTTTAGTTGGCAGTCAGGTTACCCCCTGTCCAAGCAAGGACCCTCACTCTAGTCAGGGTAAAAGAGAATCACCCTCAGCTAACCTCCCTCACCCCCTTGGTAGCTTGGCACGAGCAGTAGGGTTAACTTCAGAGTGCTAGGTGTGAAGTATTTGTACTAACACACACAGTAACTTAATGAAAACACTACAGAATGACACAACACAGGTTTAGAAAAATAGGAAATATTTATCTAAATAAAACAAGACCAAAACGACAAAAATCCCCAATACACAAGTCAAGTTATCAATTAAAAGCCAAAAAGAGTCTTCATGTAGTTTTAAACACAATGCTTACGCTGTTAGCGTGGAAATATACTTGGGTGTGTCAAAAATAACCCCCACGGGCGAGTGTGTGTCAAAAAGAGCTTGTGATGCATCAATTTCACTTGCATTCGAGACCTTGCGTTGTTTCTCCTTCAGTCAAGTCAGAGTGCATCGTTTCTTCTCTCCACAGGAGAGCATTGCGTCGATTCAAACCGCACTCTCGGGTCCAGGCAGCCCGTGCATCATTTTTGCATGCCCAGCGATGTTTGTGTCAGAAATCCTGCAGCACGATGATCCAAATCCACGCAGCGCGGGTTGCGATCTCACCAGCCTTCGTCAGCGAAGCTGCGTGGCATTTCCCCAGCTTCTATCTTCCGGTTCGTTGCAGGCGAGCATCGATTTTCAGCCATGAAGCCGGCGGCGTGCCAATTTTTCAGCCGCAGATCAGAGTCGCGTCGATCTTTTCCCCGCATGGCGGTCGGTGTGTGGATTTCTCACTCTTGGGCTGCCAGCTTCTCTTTTCAGGGTCCGAGGAACTGGGTGGGCACCACTTGGCAGAGTAGGAGTCTCAGCAGAGGCACCAGGTGCTGGCAGAGAGAAGTTTTTGCTGTCCCTGAGACTTCAAACAACAGGAGGCAAGCTCTAAATCAAGCCCTTGGAGAGTTCTTCACAAGAAGGAAGGCAGCACAAAGTCCAGTCTTTGTTCTCTAGCACAGGCAGAAGCAGCAACTGCAGGAGGGCTCCACAAAGCACAGTCACAGGCAGGGCAGCTCTTCTTCCTCAGCTCTTCGGCTCTTCTCCAGGCAGAGGTTCCTCTTGGTTTCCAGAACTGTTCTAAAGTCTGTGGTTTTGGGTGCCCTTCTTATACCCATTTTGCCCTTTGAAGTAGGCTTACTTCAAAGGAAAGTCTTTCTTGGTTGTGAAATCCTGCCATGCCAAGGCCAGACCCCAGACACACACCAGGGGGTTTGAGACTGCATTGTGTGAGGGCAGGCACAGCCCTTTCAGGTGTGAGTGACCACTCCTCCCCTCCCTCCTAGCACAGATGGCTCATCAGGAAATGCAGACTACACCCTGCTCCCTTTGTGTCACTGTCTAGTGAGAGGTGCAACATGCCCAACTGTCAAACTGAGCCATACAGGGAATCCACAAACAGGCAGAGTCACAGAAATGGTTTAAGCAAGAAAATGCTCACTTTCTAAAAGTGGCATTTTCAAACACACAATCTTAAAATCAACTTTACTAAAAGATGTATTTTTAAGTTGTGAGCTCAGAGACCCCAAACTCCACATTCTATCAGCTCCCAAAGGAAATCTGAACTTTCACCATTTTTAAAGGTAGCTCCCATGTTAACCTATGAGAAGGACAGGCCTTGCAACAGTGAAAAATGAATTTAGCAGCATTTCAATGTTAGGACATATAAAACACATTACTATGGGGGTCATTCTGACCCTGGCGGTCTTGGACCGCCAGGGCCACGAATGACGGAAGCACAGCCAACAGGCTGGCGGTGCTTCAATCCCCATTCCGACCGCGGCGGTAAAGCTGCGGTCGGATTGCCGGGGCCGGCGGTCATCCGCCGTTTTTGCCCCGGCTGGGAGAATCTGCCAGGGCAGCGCTGCCCTGGGGGTTCTGACCCCCGTACCGCCAGCCTGCTTCTGGCGTTTTTCACCGCCAGGAAGAGGCTGGCGGTAACGGGTGTCCTGGGGCCCCCTAACAGGGCCCCGGCCTGCTTTTCACTGTCTGCATGGCAGACAGTGAAAAGCGCGACGGGTGCAACTGCACCCGTCGCACCGCTGCAACACCGCCGGCTCCGTTCGGAGCCGGCTCCTGTGTTGCGGCCTCATTCCCGCTGGGCCGGCGGGCGCTAACTTGGTTAGCGCCCGCCGGCCCAGCGGGAATGTCAGAATGGGGGCCGCGGAATTATGACCGCATGGCGGCCAAATGGCAGTTTCCGCCCGCCAGCGTTGGAATCACCCCCTATATGTCCTACCTTAACCATACACTGCACCCTGCCGATGGGGCTACCTAGGACCTATCTTAGGGGTGCCTTACATGTAAGTAAAGGGAAGGTTTATGCCTGGCAAGGGGGTACACTTGCCAAGTCTAATTTACTGTTTACAACTGCACACACAGACACTACAGTGGTAGGTCTGAACCATGTTTACAGAGCTACTAATGTGGGTGGCACAACCAGTGCTGCAGGCCCACTAGTAGCATTTGATTTACAGGCCCTGGCCGCCTCCAGTTCATTGTACTAGGGACTTACTTGTAAATCAATTATGCCAATCATGGATGAACTAATTACATGCACATTTTGTATAGCAGCACTTGAACTTTAGCATTGGTTAGCAGTGGTAAAGTGCCCAGAGTAACAAAAACAGCAAAAACAGAGTCCAGCACACATCAACAACCTGGGAAACAGAGGCAAAAAGTTAAGGGAGACCACACCAAGGATGAAAAGTCTAACAGGAAACCTAGCAAACCTATACATTTTTGGAAACTAGACACCTGGGGGAATCCAGGATGGGGTGACTTGTGGAGCTCTCGCTGGGTTCTGTCACGCAGAATCCTTTACATATGGCACAATTTGGCTAAAAAAACACTTTTCCACACATTTTAGTGCTGAAAAGTTCTGGAATCTGAGGGAAGGCACAAACGTCCTTCCATCCAGCATTCCCCCAAGTCTCCTGATACAAATGGTACCTCACTTCTGTAGGCAGGCCTAGTGTCCGTTACAGGAAATAACCCAAAACACAATGTGCATTCATCACATTTTTCTAATGAAAACAGACTTTTTTTTGCAAAGTGCCTAGCCGTGGATTTTGGAACCTAGCTCAGCCGGCACTTGTGGACACTAAGTAAACATCTACATTTGTGGAAAATAGACACGTAGGGAAATCCAGGACGGGTGACTTGTGGGGCACTCACTGGGCTCTGTGGCCCAGAATCTTTAGCAAACCTCAACATTTACCTAAAAAATACTTTTTTCTCAAATTTCAGTGCTGCAAAGTTCTGGATTCTGAGGGGAGCCACAAAGTTCCTTCCACCCAGCATTCCCCCAAGTCTCCATATAAAAATAGAACCTCACTTGTGTGGGTAGACGTACAGCCAGCGACAGAAAAATGCACCAAAACACAAGAAGGACAGATCATATTTAAAACAGTCATGTTTTTTGCACAGCGCCTAGCTGTGGATTTTGGAGTTTAGTTCAGCCAGCCCTTGGGGAAACCCAGCAAACCTATACATGTTTGGAAACTAGACACCTAGGGAAATCAGGAATGGGCTCTCACTGGGTTCTGTCATGCAGAATCCTTTGCAAATCTCACAATTTGCCTAAGAAAATACTTTTTCAACACATTTCGGTGCTGCAAAGTTATGGAATCTGAGGGGAGCCACAAACCTTCTTCCACCCAGCATTCCTCCAAGTCTCCCGATAAACATGGTACCTCACTTGTAAGGTAGGACTAGTGACCGTTACAACAAATGCCCCAAAACACAACGTCGACACATCACATTTTTCCAATGAAAATGAATGTGTTTTTTGCAAAGTGCCTAGCCGTGGATTTTGGTATTCAGCTCAGCCGGCACCTAGGGACAGATAGAAAACCTATACATTTTCGGAAATCTGAAACATAGGGAAGTCTAAGACGGGGTGACTTTTGGGGATCTCACTGGGTTCTGTCACCCAGAATTCCTGGCAAGCCTCAAAATGTACCTAAAAAAATACTTTTTCCTCACATTTTAGTGCTGCAAAGTTCTGGAATCTAAAGGTGGCCACAAACTTCCTTCAACCTAGCATTCCCCCACGACTCCTGATAAAAATGGAACTGCACTTCTGTGGGTAGGCCTAGTGTCCGCAACAGGAAATGCCCCAAAACACAACGTGGACACATTACATTTTTCCAATAAAAGCTGATGTGTTTTTTGCAAAGTGCCTAGCTGTGGATTTTGGCCTCTAGCTCAGCCGGCACCTATGGAAACCTGGCAAAACTATACATTTTTGAAAACTAGACACCAAGGGGAGTCCAGGATTGGACGGGTTTTGGAGCTCCTACTGGTTTCTGTCACCCAGAATCCTTTGCAAACCTCAAACTTTGGCTTAAAAATACATTTTCCTCACATTTCGGTGCTGCAAAGTTCTGGAATCTGAAGGTATCCACAAACTTCCTAACACCCAGCATTCCCCAATTCTCCCGACAAAAACAGTACCTCACTTGTGTGGATAGACCTAGTGCCCACAACAGAAAATGCACCAAAACGCAACACGGACAAATCATATTTTTCCAATGAAAACAGGCGTGTTATTTGCAAAGTGCCTAGCTAGAGATGTTGGCCTCCAGCTCAGCCGGCACCAAGGGAAACCCAGCAAACCTGTACACTTTCTGAATCTTGACACCTAGGGGGAATCCAGGATGGGGTGACTTGTGGGGCTCTCACTGGTTTCTGTCAATCAGAATTCTTTGCAAACCTCAAAATGTAGCTAAAAAAACACTTTTTCCTACTATTTCGGAGCTGCAAAGTTCAGGAATCTGAGGGGTGCCACAAACTTCCCCCACCCAGCATCCCCCTAAGTCTTCTGATACAAATGATACCTCACTTGTGTGGGTAGGCCTAGTGCCTGCGACAGTAAAAGCCGCAAAACACAACGTGGACACATCACATTTTGCCAATAAAGGCTGACATGTTTTTTGCAAAGTGCCTAGCCGTGGATTTTGGAACCTAGCTGAGCCAGCACCTAGGAACACCTAGCAAACCTATACCTTTTTCAAATCCAGACACCTAGCAAAGTCAAAGACAGGGTGGTTTTTGGGGCTCTCAGTGGGTTCTGTCACCCAGAATCCTTTTCAAGCCTCAAAATTTACCTAAAACAAAAACATTTTCTTCACATTTCGGTGCTGAAAAGTTCTGAAATCCAAGGGCAGCCACAAATTTCCTTCCACAAAGCACTTCCCCAGCTCTGCTGATAAAAATGGAACCTCACTTGTGTGGGTAGGCCTAATGTCCGCGACAGGAAATGCCCAAAAACACAACATGGACACATCACATTTTTCCAATAAAAACTGATGTGTTTTTTGCAAAGTGCCTAGCTGTGGATTTTGGCTTCTAGCTCAGCCGGCAACTAGGGAAACCTAGCAAACCTATACATTCCTGGAAACTAGACACCTAGGGGAATCCATGATGGGGTGAGTTGTGGGGTCTCACTGGGTTCTGTTACCCAGAATCCTTTGCAAACCTCAAACTCTGGCTTAAAAAACACCTTCTCCTCACATTTCGGTGCTGCAAAGTACTGGAATCTGAGGGAAGCCACAAACTTCCATCCACTGAGTATTCCCCCAAGTATCCCAATACAAATGGTACCACACTTGTGCGGGTAGGACTAGTGCCCGCGACCTGAAATCCCCCCAATCACACTGTGAACACACAACATTTTTCCAATGAAAACAGAAGCGTTTTTTGCAAAGCGCCAAGCTATGGATTTTGGCCTCTAGCTCAGTCGACGCCAAGCGAAACTTAACAAACCTATACATTTTTGGAACCTACACACCTAGGGGAATCCAGGATGGGGTAAGTTGTGGGGCTCTCACTGTGTTCTGTTACCCAGAATCCTTTGCAAACCTCACACTTTGGCCTAAAAAAAACCTTTTCTCAAATTTTGGTGCTGCAAAGTAATGGAATCTGACGGGATCCACAAACTTGCTTACACCCAGCATTCCCCCAGGTCTCCTGATAAAAATGGTACCTCACTTGTGTGGGTAGACCTTGTGCCCACAACAGAAAATACCCCAAAACACAACATGGACAAATCACATTTTTCCAAAGAAAACTCAGGTTTTATTTTCAAAGTGCCTAGCTGGAGATGTTGGCTTCAAGCTCTCCCGGCACCTATGGAATCCAAGCAAACCTCTACATTTTCCGAATCTAGATACCTAGGGTAACCTGGGATGGGGTAATGGGTGAGGCTCTCACTGGTTTCTATCACCCAGAATCCTTTGCAAACCTCAAAATGTGGCTAATAAAATCACTTTTTCCTCACATTTCGGTGCTGCAAAGTTCTGGAATCTGAGGGGAGCCACAAACTTCCTTCTACCCAGTATTCTCCCAATACAAATGGTACCACACTTGTGTGGGTAGGACTAGTGCCCGTGACCACATATCCCCCAAAACACCCTGTAAACACATTACAATTTTTCAATAAAAATGCATGTGTTTTTTGCAAAGTGCCTAGCTGTGGATTTTCGCCTCAAGCTCAGCTGGCACCAAAAGAAACTTAGCAAACCTACAAAAAATGTTGAACTAAAAACCTAGGCAAATCTAGGTTGGGGTTACTTGTGGGGCTCTCACTGTGTTCTGTCACCCAGAATCCTTTGCAAACTTCAAAATCTGGCTAACAAGACACTTTTTCCTCACATTTCGGTGCTGCAAAGTCCTGGAATCTAAGGGCAGCCACGAACGTCCTTCCACCCAGCATTCTCCCAATTCTTCCGATAAAAATGGAACCTAACTTGTGTGGGTAGGACTAGTGTCCGCGACAGGACATGTCCCAAAACACAACAGGACACATCACATTTTTCCAATAAAAACTGATGTGTTTTTTGCAAAGTGCCTAGCTGTGGATTTTGGCCTCTAGCTCAGCCGGCATCTAGAAAAGCCTAGAAAATCTATGCATTTGTGGAAACTAGACACCTAGGGGAATCCAGGATGGGGTGAGTTGTGGGGCTCTCACTGGGTTCTGTTACCCAGAATCCTTTGCAAACCTCAAACTCTGGCTTAAAAAACACCTTTACCTAACATTTCGGTTCTGGAAAGTACTGGAATCTGAGGGAAGCCACAAACTTCTTTCCACCGAATAGTCCCCCAAGCCTCCGGATACACATGGTACCACATTTGTGTGGGTATGACTACTGCCCGCAACCAGAAATCCCCCCAAACACACTGTGAACACACTACATTTTTCCAATGAAAACGGAAGCATTTTTTGCAAAGCGTCTAGCTGTGGATTTTGTCCTCTAGCTCAGTCGACGCCAAGCGAAACTTAATAAACCTATACATCTTTCGAAACTAGACACCTAGGGGAATCCAGGATGGGGTGAATTGTGGGGCTCTCACTGGGTTCTGTTACCTAGAATAGTTTCAAACATCAAACTTTGGCATAAAAAGCATCTTTTCCTCACATTTCGGTGCTGCGAAGTCCTGGAATCTGAGGGGATCCACAAACTTGCTTACACCCAGCATTCCCCCAGGTTGCCTGATAAAAATGGTACCTCACTTGTAGGGTAGACCTAGTGCCCACAACAAAAAATACCCAAAAACACAACATGGACAAATCAAATTTTTCAAATGAAAACTGAGGTTTTTTTTTCAAAGTGCCTAGCTGGAGATCTTAGCCTCAAGCTCTGCCGGCACCTAGGGAAATCTAGAAAACCTGTACATTTTCTGAATCTAGACACCTAGGGGAATCCAGGATGGGGTGACTTGTGTGGCTCTCACTGGTTTCTGTCACCCAGAATCCTTTGCGAACCTCAAAATGTGGCTAAAAAATCACTTTTTCCTCACATTTTGGTGCTGCAAAGTTCTGGAATCTGAGGGAAGCCACAAACTTCCTTCTACCCAGTATGCTCCCAAGTTCCCCAATACAAACAGTACTGCACTTGTGTGGGTAGGACTAGTGCCGTGACCAGAAATACCCCAAAACACAAAGTAAACACATCACATTTTTCCAATAAAAATGCATGTGTTTTTTGCAAAGTGCTTAGCTGGGGATTTTGGCCTTAAGCACAGCCGGCACCTAAAGAAACTTAGCCAACCTACACATTTTTTTGAACTACAAACCTAGGCAAATCTAGGTTGGGGTTACTTGTGGGGCTCTCACTGTCTTCTGTCACTCAGAATCCTTTGCAAACCTCAAAATCTGGCTAACAAGACACTTTTTCCTCATATTTCGGTGCTGCAAAGTCCTGGAATCTAAGGGCAGCCACGAACTTCCTTCCACCCAGCATTCCTCCAAGTCTGCCGATAAAAATGGAACCTCACTTGTGTGGGTAGGCCCAGTGTCCGCAACGGTAAAAGCCTCAAAACACAACATGGACACATCACATTTTTTTAATAAAAACTGATGTGTTTTTTGCAAAGTGCCTTGCAGCAGCAGACTGGACTTCGGCAACGCCCTCTACGCCGGCACCACACTCAAACTCAAACGCAAACTCCAAAGAATCCAGAACACAGCCGCGCACCTCGTCCTTGGCCTCCCCCGCCACAAACGAATCTCACCACACCTCAAATCCCTACACTGGCTCCCCATAGACAAGAGAATCACATTCAAGATCCTCATCCACACACACAAATCCCTCCACAACACCGGCCCAACCTACCTCAATGAAAGAGTAAACTTCCACACTTCCACACGCAACCTCCGATCAGCCGACCTCGCCCTAGCCACAGTCCCCCGCATCCAGCACACCACCACAGGAGGCAGGTCTTTCTCCTACCTCGTCCCCAAAACCTGGAACTCCCTCCCCACTGACCTTCGCAAGACCAAAGACCTACTGGTCTTCAGAAAGAACCTCAAGACTTGGCTGTTCGACCAGTGACCCTCCCTGACTCCCCCTCCCACAGTTTCTCCCCCCCCCCCAGCGCCTTGAGACCCTCACGGGTGAGTAGCGTGCTCTACAAATTTCTTTGATTGATTGATTGCGGATTTAAGAATCTAGCTCACCTGGCACCTAGGGACACCTAGCCAACCTATACATTTTTGGAAACTAGACACCTAAGGGAATCCAGGATGGGGATGAGTTGTGGGGCTCTCACTGGGTTCTGTTACCCAGAATCCTTTGCAAACATCAAACTCTGGCTTAAAAAACACATTATCCTGACATTTCGGTGCTACAAAGTACTGGAATCTGAAGGGAGCCACAAACTTCCTTCCACCCACTATTCCCCAAAGTCTTCCAATACAAATGGTACCACACTGGTGTGGGTAGGTCTAGTGCCCCAGACCGAAAATCCTCCAAAGCACACTGCGAACACATCACATTTTTCCAATGAAAACTGAAGCGTTTTTTGCAAAGCGCCTAGCTGTGGATTTTGGCCTCTAGCTCTGTCGGCGCCAAGAGAAACTTAACAAACCTATACATCTTTGGAAACTAGACACCGAGGGGAATCCAGGATGGGGTGAGTTGTGGGGCTCTCACTGGGTTCTGTTACCCAGAATCCTTTGCAAACCTCAAACTTTGGCATTAAAAGCACCTTTTCCTCGCATTCCCCCAGGTCTCCTGATAAAAATGGTACCTCACTTGTAGGGTAGACCTAGTGCCCACAACAGAAAATACCCCAAAACACAACATGGACAAATCACATTTTTCCATTGAAAACATAGTTTTTTTTTTCCAAAGAGCCTAGCTGGAGATGTTGGCTCAAGCTCTGCCGGCACCTAGGAAAACCTAGAAAACTTGTACATTTTCTGAATCTAGATACCTAGGGGAATGAAGGATGGGGTGACTTGTGTGGCTCTCACTGGTTTCTGTCACCTAGAATCCTTTGCAAACCTCAGAATGTGGCTAAAAAATCACTTTTTCCTCACATTTAGGTGGTGTAAAATTCTGGAATCTGAAGAAAACTTCCTTCTACCCAGTACTCTCCCACGTCTCCCAATACAAATGGTACCGCACTTGTAGGGGTAGGACTAGTGCCCGTGACCGGAAATCCACCAAAACACAAGGTAAACACATCACATTTTTCAAATAAAAATGCATGTGTTTTTTGCAAGGTGCCTAGCTGGCGATATTGGCCTCAAGCCCAGCCGCTACCTAAAGAAACTTAGCAAACCTACACATTTTTTTGAACTACAAACCTATGCAAATCTAGGTTGGGGTTACTTGTGGGGCTCTCACTGTGTTCTGTCACTCAGAATCCTTTGCAAATCTCAAAATCTGGCTAACAAGACACTTTTTCCTCATATTTCGGTGCTGCAAAGTCCTGGAATCTAAGGGCAGCCACAAACTTCCTTCCACCCACCATTCCTCCAAGTCTGCCGATAAAAATGGAACCTCACTTGTGTGGGTAGGCCTAGTGTCCACAGCGGGAAATGCCCCAAAACACAACATGGACACATCACATTTTTCCAATGAAAACGGATGTGTTTTTTGCAAAGTGCCTTGCTGAGGATTTAGGAATCTAGCTCAGCCGGCACCTAGGAACACCTAGCAAACCTATAACTTTTTGGAAACTAGACACCTAGGGGAATCCAGGATGGGGGTGAGTTGTGGGGCTCTCACCCGGTTCTGTTACCCAGAATCCTTTGCAAACATCAAACTCTGGCTTAAAAAACACTTTTTCCTAACATTTCGGTGCTACAAAGTACTGGAATCTGACGTGAGCCACAAACTTCCTTCCACCCACTTTTCCCTCAAGTCTTCCGATACAAATGGCACCACACTTGTGTGGATAGGTCTAGTGCCCCCGACCGAAAATTCTCCAAAGCACACTGTGAACACATCACATTTTTCCAATTAAAACAGAAGCGTTTTTTGCAATTGCTAACTGTGGATTTTGGCCTCTAGCTCAGTCGACGCCAAGTGAAACTTAACAAACCTATACATTTTTGGAAACTAGACACTAGGGGAATCCAGGATGGGGTGAGTTGTGTAGCTCTCACTCGGTTCTGTCAGCCAGAATCCTTTGCAAACCTAAACCTTTGCTAAAAAAACACCTTTTCCTCATATTTCGGTGCTGCAAAGTTCTGGAATCTGAGGGTATCCACAAACTTCCTTACACCCAGCATTCCGCTAAGTCTCCCGATAAAAATGGTACCTCTCTTGTGTAGGTAGACCTAGTGCCCACAGCAGAAAATCCCCCAAAACACACTGTGAACACATCACATTTTTCCAATGAAAATGGATTTGTTTTTCACAAACTGCCTAGATGTAGATTCTGGCCTCTAGCTACGTCGGCACCAAAAGAAACTAAGCAAACCTAGACATTTTTTTAAACTACACACCTAGAGGAATTCAGGGTGGGGTTACTTATGGGGCTCCCACTGGGTCCTGTTGCCCAGAATCCTTTGCAAACCTCAAAATCTGACGAACAAAACACTTTTTCCTCATATTTCGGTGCTGCAAAGTTCTGGAATCTGAGAGGAGCCACAACCTTTCTTCCACCCAGTATTCCTCCAAGTCTCCCGATACAAATGGTACCTCACTTGTGTGGGTAGACCTAGTGCCCACAGCAGAAAATCCCCCAAAACACACTGTGAACACATCACATTTTTCCAATGAAAATGGATTTGTTTTTCACAAACTGCCTAGATGTAGATTCTGGCCTCTAGCTACATCGGCACCAAAAGAAACTAAGCAAACCTAGAATTTTTTTTAAACTACACACCTAGAGGAATTCAGGGTGGGGTTACTTATGGGGCTCCCACTGGGTCCTGTTGCCCAGAATCCTTTGCAAACCTCAAAATCTGACGAACAAAACACTTTTTCCTCATATTTCGGTGCTGCAAAGTTCTGGAATCTGAGAGGAGCCACAACCTTTCTTCCACCCAGTATTCCTCCAAGTCTCCCGATACAAATGGTACCTCACTTGTGTGGGTAGGCCTAGTGCCTGAGAGAGGGAATGACCCAAAACACAACGTGGACACATCACAAAAAGCTGACGTGTTTTTTGCAAAGTGCCTAGTCGCGGATTTTGGAACCTAGCTGAGCCGGCACCTAGGAACACCTAGCAAACCTTTACATTTTTCTAATCCAGAACCCGAGGGAACTCCAAGACAAGGTGGCTTTTGGGGCTCTCACTGGGTTCTGTCACCCAAAATCCTTTGCAAGCCTCAAAATGTACCTAAAAAAAACTTTGTCCTCATATTTCGGTCCTGCAAGGTTCAGAAATCTAAGGGCCACCACAAACCTCCTTCCACCCAGCTCTCCCCCAACTCTGCCGATAAAAATGGAACCTCACTAGTGTGGGTAGGCCTAGTGTCTGCAACAGGATATGCCCAAAAACAACACAACGTGGACATATCACATTTTTCCAATAAAAACTGATGTGTTTTTTGCAAAGTGCCTAGCTGTGGATTTTGGCCTCTAACTCAGCCGGCAATTAGGAAAACCTAGCAAACCTATTCATTTGTGTAAACTAGACACTTAGGGAAATCCAGGATGGACTGAGTTCTGGGGCTCTCACTGGGTTCTGTTACCCAGAATCCTTTGCAAACATCAAACGCTGGCTTAACAAACACCTTTTCCTGACATTTTGGTGCTACAAAGTACTGGAATCTGAGGGGATCCACAAACTTGCTTACACCCAGCATTCCCCTAAGTCTCCTGATAAAAATGGTACCTCACTTGTGTGGGTAGATCTAGTGCTCGCAACAGAAAATACCCCAAAACACAACATGGACAAATCACATTTTTCCAATGAAAACAGAGCTTTTTTTCAAAGTGCCTAGCTGGAGATGTTGGCCTCATGCTCTGCAGGCACCTAGGGAAACCTAGCAAACCTGTACATTTTCTGAATCTAGATACCTAGGGGAACCCAGGATGGGTGACTTGTGAGGCTCTCACTGGTTTCTATCACCTAGAATCCTTTGTAAACCTCAAAATGTTGCTTAAAAATCACTTTTTCCTCACATTTTGGTGCTGCAAAGTTCTGGAATCTGAGGGAAGCCACAAACTTTCTTCTACCCAGTACTCTCCCAAGTCTCCCAATACAAATGGTACCACACATATAGAATAATCCCTTGTGCCTAAGTGGTTTCAGCACCCCTTGTGGGCAGATGGGCCTGATAAAAATAGGCTGATCAGCCCCCAAGGGGGGAAAAAAATAGCCAACAGTAATGTCCCCCTATTGGGAGTGACCCTTGCCGAAGGAGCCTGCTCCCCAAAACAAAACGCACACACAACAATCCCTGGTGCCTAAGTGGTTTCTTTTGCAGATAGATGGGCCTAATAAAAATAGGCCGATCTGGGGGTAGAAATGGCCTAATGAATTATGCCTCCATGGGGAGTGACCCTGGCCTATGGGGCAGCTCCCGTATATAAAATAATAATTTTAAGAAATCCCTGGCATCTGGTGGTTTCTGCCATCCTTGGAGTAGATGGGTTAATAAAAATAGGCTGATCTGCCCCCAAAGGGAGCAGAAATGGCCTAAAGTATAATGTCCCCATGGGGGGTGGGGGGGCTGACCCTTGCCTAAGTGGGCCGCTCCCCTTACGTAAAATAAACAAAAAAATATATCCCTGGTGTCTAGTGGGTTTCTGACCCCCTTTTGGGCTGATCGGCCTACAAATACTGCTGAAACAGCCTAAACATATTGCCCCCAAAGGGGAGCACCCCTTGCCCATGGGGCCGCCCTCAAAACACGAAAATAAATGTATAAAATTAATCTCTAATGTCTAGTGGTTTCCATCCCCCTTGGGAGCAGATCGACATAAAAATAATGGCTGATCCCAAGGGGGCAGAAATGTCCAACATAATTCTCCCCAAACGGGAGCGACTCTTCGCTAAGCCATTTTGCAACAGGAATGCTCAAAGAGACATCGAAGGAAAGGAAAAGCCTTTCCTTTCCTTCGATGTCTCTCTAACTTCCACCTTCCAGAGGAGAAACTGATCTATTTCTCCCAGGAATGTGCTAAAAGCATAGCTTCCAGCGCTTCGGGACAACCTCTGATGATCTCACCGTGCGGTGCATGCTGACGTCATCAGATGTCACAGGGGGGTCGGGTGGCAGCAGAAGTGCTTCCGCTGCCATCCCTGCCAGGGTGGCTAAATGGCCCACAGGGGAATGGGTCAGTGCCAGGAAGTAATGTTTACGTCTTTGGCACAGTGCAATCCTGTTCGAGGATGTAACTGTTATGTCCTCGGCACAGAAGGGGTTAAAGTATGTATTTTGAACTTTTTTTATTTGCCTTTTTTAAACAATGGTTCACCAACAAGCACGGGCAAAGCCAATAGCTTTGTAGTCACTTTGTGAAGGTGAGGTATGTTTGTTCATCCTGTTCCTTCCCTTTTCCCCCTACCTTTTCCATGCTCCTTACTCTTTTTTACCTCAAGTAGGACATTGGTAAAGAATTACTAACATGACAAATCTTCAGGAAAGGAGGGAGAAAGGCAGTTAATAAGAAGGAAGAGAGGAGGATACAGGAATATTCTGCTCACTGTTGTACTAATTGCATGATTGGTCTTGGACCCTCGGATGCAGGACTATGGGGGTCATTACGATCTCAGCGGGATTCTCCTCCGAGATCTGTGCTGTCGGTCGACAGAAGACCGCCAGCGAGAAGACCCCCCTGCCGGCCACATAAAGAACATCTAGCTGGGCCGGCGGGCAGAAACAGTGTTTCCGCCCACAAGCCCAGCTGGAAACAGGGCCTGAACATTGATGCTGGCTCCAAATGGAGCTGGCGCCACTGTGGCAGTGCAGCGGGTGCAGCAGCACCCGTCGCGCATTTCACTGCCCGTATTTCTGGCAGTGAAATGCGCGACGGGCTGTGCAAGGGGGCCCCTGCACTGCCCATGCCAAGCGCATGGGCAGTGCAGGGGCCCCCAGGGACGGCCCAAGTGACTCATTCTGCTAGCCTTTCCCTGGCAGTGTAAATCGCCAGGGAAAGGCTGGTGAAATTTAACTCATTATCCAGAGGGCAGCGCTGCTTGCTGCGCTGTCCTATTGGATCTGAAACGCTGCCAGGCTGCCTGGTGGCGGGAGCCTACCGGTGGCAGCGTTTCAACTGTGGCGGTTCAGCCACGTTCGTAATATGGCGGTCTGGACCGCCGTGCCGTTGGAGGCAATTACTGCCACCGCCGGCATGGCAGTCCAGACCGCCATGTTCATTATGAGGGCCGATACGTCAGGTGTGGCTCAATAAAGATTTTTATGGGCATAGTATGTGGTTAATAATGCTATTTTCACATCGCCATTGGGTTTGTTACCAAATAACAGAATAAATATCTGATATTTCTACCTCACAGTAGTCCTCTAGTTTTTGTCACTTATTGTTGGTATTTATTCTGCACAGACTTATTAAATATTCCATATAAACACCAGGGGGCACAGCGCTGTATTTACAAAACAGGGCTCCATGGGGCAAAGTGTCTACAACAGCATCAGAAATTCTGACACTGTTGTGGCGCTAAACCTTAACATTGCTAGACTAGTGTCAACATTTTGATGCTTGTCCAGCAATGTTAAGGGGCCCCATAGACAAAAGCACAGCATCACCTTTAACACCTACCCTGAGCAGGCGTTAAAAAATTACGCTATGCTGGAGCAGCATGGTGCATTGAAATCTTGTAGATTTCACTGTACTATTTCTGTGGGGCTTTTAACGGGGGAACGCCTATCATGCATACATTATACCTGGCGCATGTATAATGTGGCGCAAGGCTTTACAAACTGGCACAATGGTGACATTGCTCCAGTTTGTAAATAGGGCGTGGAGTGGGGGACTGTTTTACGCCACCTTAGCGTAAAAAAATGAAGCCTAGGTTGTGCAAAATCCTTGTAAATGAGGCCCCAAATGTGTTTATTCATACCTTATTTACCCACACGAATCTCATTCGTTTGTAAGCATATTCAGGGTGGCTTTACACCTCAATGTGTTTGACACATTACAAAAATGCATTAAAAAAATGCAGAAATGCACGGAAGGGCGAGATAATAATCACTAACATTTGAAGGGAGATTCGTAATAATACATTGTAGCAATAACACATCCTTTGTGTGTTCTGATGCATTGATTCTTTTACTGCGCCACTGAATGCAGAGCGCCCCCACCCCGACCCCCACCGATATGCAGCTGTCGGCATTTTCCAGGGGAATGATCGTGCTTTTTTCTCTATTATTACGCACCGCATTGTCCATTGTCCTTGTTATGTGGCAACGCTTCTCGCCTCGTGCTGTTTGTGGCCTGCGGGGATAGCTGAATTGTTTTGACACGTAAGCTCGCAGGCACGGGACACCACAATGCTCTACTCCCCTCCCCCACGCACGTCGACCCAGGCGGGTTTACTCACCCCATTAATGGAGCAGTTTATGTAGTACGCCGATTTAAACATTGCCGTCTTCTGCCATCTAGTGGGCACCTGCAATGTACCGGACATAAAGTGGTATGACCTACAATTTTCTTTGTTTTTCGGATTTTAGACGGATAAACCAATTGAGAAATCTCCGAGGTCTTCCAGCCTGTCAGTCCTACATACAGCACAATTCCTTTCCGTTTTTGCCTTTGAAGTGCCTATTTTTGTTTGCATCACCTGTTTAAACAGTAGCTAAACCGGTCTCTATTATTTTTTTAGAAGGGGGCGTTTTTGAAGTTCTATGTTAAACATTGCGAGTGCGCTGTCTCTTAGACAATCTGTAATACAACGGTGTGGCGGGTTGGACAGAGGGTGGGGGATGGTGTTAATCTCAAAGTCTATGACCTTATTTGTCCCTGTAGTCAAGATTCAAACAACATTTCAAAATACAGTCAATAAGAAAGGACTGGTTCAAAAAGGGAGTTGAGATCATAGATATAAAAAAAATCATATCACAAAAGTACAATAAAGAAAGTTGGCAAATGCAAATGCAACAATGTATTGACGCAATTTGCCATGAAGGTTCACTAATACAGAATAATGCAATAATGAACAAAAATCAATAAATTAGACTAAATCTCAAGTGTGCAGCAACTCAACAGAAAATCGTGCAACATCCCTACAAGGGATCCAAAAATATGGCTTGCTCCTAATTTCAAGTCTAGATAGAGACATTTTCTCAATAGAAGCTGCAAAATCGGCCTGGGGCGAGTAGTTCATCCACAAATCGTATTTCATTATTTCTTAAACATCACATAACCCTACCATCATAGCACTAATTTTCAGGATCTTCACTCTCCTCTCATTACATTCCTTAACAAAATCATGCTCTTCTTCACTCGGACTGCATACATGCTTATTTTTAATAATATTAATTTTCGAGTTGGATTGTACAATCTTGTTAACTACTTAAGACAAGTAATATGTTTCCCACAGTCTTCAGATATAGGGAGTTCTTCCAGGGAAGAGTTGGAATCTGCACGATATGGCAAATAGAACGCTTGCTTGTAGAAAACACTGACAAAAGCAATACACTAAATACTATATGACAAAAGCAATTGAAAATAAATTGCACCTTCTTCAGCTGATAAAGGAGTTATGTACAAACGTAGCAATCCCTATGACCCATTATTTTAGTACACCCCTAAGAAATTTGAATAAAGTATATCATTATAATTTCCTACTGATCTATCACTCTGTGTTAATCTTGTTAATCTAAAAAAATAACCACACCAGTTTATTAAAAGAACTATAACATTTATTTCCCTAGATTAACAATGCTAATGTTACAAAGATAACTCTCAAACACAGGTGATAAACATATAAAATGAATAGTGGTTGATTAGAATGTCTTATATATCTGAGTTTAATCAAAGTAATCAAACAAATAATTTCCAAAATAATAACACTGATTAGCAATACTAGAATTGGTAATAATGGCAACGTATGCATTAGTACAAACAATCAAAGAGTGTCAATATAAATCTTTAGCATTCAAAGTTAATACCCTCACTAACCACAAATTAGCATCAACATGTTGGGCTTCATGTAAAAAGAATTTAGAAACACAAATTTAGAAAAATCACTCTAACTCGGGTTATTATATAAAAACATTATTAGCATGCAGCAGTCATATCATAAGTTGCAGCTGGTTCCTGCAAAGCAAAAGAGACATATATATCATTACAATTTTATACATTACCCTTAGAACAACAACATGCAGTCTACTTCAGCAAAGGGACACTATCAGGTAAGTCTTAAGAGAATCAGGCATAATGACAGCTAAACCCACACTGCTAGTATGACTCAAACTACCAACAGGAACTCCTGGACACACAATATCCCCCCTAGAGTCAAAAATCTAATCTCTGTCTAAAATTCTAAAGTCTGAAGTCTGCAATTCTAAATTCTGCTCCAAGAAAATCCTACTCAGGTTGTTATACTAATCTTCAAACAGCTTATGATTGGTCAGTACATGGGGTAGTTATGATTCAGCCAATAATAATTCTAATTGATAACTTAAAATGCAAATACATCACATTAACCAGGACATATTCACAACAGTAACTTTTCCTCTTCTGTCTCGTCTGTAGCTCCATTGTTCCATCCCGTCTAAACTTCTCAGGAAGAAACTTTCTCTCTTGCAACATTCACTTCCATCCCTGATGAAGAAACCACATATTAGTAACATTTTCAGACAATAGAACATTCAACTTATGCAAGAACTTGGTTACATGGCCTTGTAAGATATAACGCAGCAACCCACTAGGGGTAGCTGAGTACACATTTGTTAAAGCATAAATCATCTAACACACTTTCATATAAGCATTGAACTATGGAAAATAACCACAAAGTTTAGTTAGAATTTTGCTCAGTTAGGAACAGAAATGAACTGTGGCGACCATTTTCAAAAGTCACCCGTTTTGTATGTCAATTCGCTGGTTTTCTCCTTTTCAAACATTTTATCATTTTATATGTTCCCCAGATCCCAATTAGACAAAATACAATTATTGACACCCATTTTACTATTGTCAAGATAATACCTCTTCCCACATTACTAAACCAATTTCCCACAGCTGTAATTCCCTTGCCAGCTTTATCCCAAACTGTAGTTTCTGTTAGTTCTTTTAAATCTTCCTTGTTAATTGTTATATTTTCAATCAATTCTCTAACTTTTCCTGAATTACCAGGAATGTATGCACAACAATGATTCAAACCAAGTAATTTGCAAACTCCACCCTCCTTTGCTAAAAGAATGTCTAACGCAAGGCGTTTCTGAAGTGCCATAGCTCTTGTAGCAGCCAACTCAGTATCTAGAAGAATGATAGCTCCAGAATAACTTGTCAACATGTTATCCAATATTGTAGACAACTTCTGTATTTTGATAGAATTCAGAACTACTCCTACTGAAGGAACTAAAGCCCTAAAAATGTCTCTCACAATATTAGAAATTGACTCTTGCTTGTGTCTCGTTTGAAATTTCATCATCTCAGGAAATGTACTCAAGTCTTCCAATTGATAGATTTTTGGAAAGACTATTCCCAAATAACATGCTCCATACCATGCTCTAGGAAGATGGTAATATGCATTTCTGCCACAAATATAGTAAATATCAGGCACTGGTGGATCCTGTCCATTCATCATAAAATCCCTTTTACTCCTAAACATAAAAACATGTCTAGACTCACTCATTCCCACAAACACTCTATCATTCTTACTCCAAAGCCTATATATACAAAGTCTTCCCACGTGTTCAGCATCCAATGTTAGTTTTCCTTGTTTAGTAATATCAGTATAAGTATAATTAATCCCAGGTCTTCTACTAATTATTCCCTTAACTATCTTTGTCTTTATTTCTCTCCTATCTTCTGTTTTATCTAAATATTTCTTCTCTACATCTGTTAGTAAACATGTTAAATTGTTCCTGTGCGCGAATGCAGTGCCAAAAGTTAAAGTAGGCTCACAGAAATCTCTCGTAACAACTATGTTATTATCTTTGGCTATTCTATTCAAATAACCTAGGGCAGGTACAAATGAGAATACCATGTCATAATTTGAATAGAAATATTGAATATATTCTTGGTTATAGAAGCGTGTTAGTAAAAGACTGCAACTTATAGCATAAGTTACAGGCAAACTATGGTAAGTAGTTCCTTCTTCCACTGAAGTTGGAATCTGTGTACATACATGACAATCTGTCACATCCATCACTTCAACATGCTCATGCAATAGGCAATAGAAAACATTAGAGAAAAACTCTTTCTCTTCATGTAAGTAGTTAATATCTATTCTAAACTTATCTGTAGTTAGAGATGTACCAGTGTAGGAAAGTACCATCTTGCCTGGCATGTTACCCCCATTTTTCACTGTATATATGTTGTTTTAGTTGTATGTGTCACTGGGACCCTGGTAACCCAGGGCCCCAGTGCTCATAAGTGTGCCTGAATGTGTTACCTGTGTAGTGACTAACTGTCTCACTGAGGCTCTGCTAATCAGAACCTCAGTGGTTATGCTCTCTCATTTCTTTCCAAATTGTCACTAACAGGCTAGTGACCATTTTACCAATTTACATTGGCTTACTGGAACACCCTTATAATTCCCTAGTATATGGTACTGAGGTACCCAGGGTATTGGGGTTCCAGGAGATACCTATGGGCTGCAGCATTTCTTTTGCCACCCATAGGGAGCTCTGACAATTCTTACACAGGCCTGCCACTGCAGCCTGAGTGAAATAACGTCCACGTTATTTCACAGCCATTTTACACTGCACTTAAGTAACTTATAAGTCACCTATATGTCTAACCTTTACCTGGTAAAGGTTAGGTGCAAAGTTACTTAGTGTGAGGGCACCCTGGCACTATCCAAGGTGCCCCCACATTGTTCAGAGCCAATTCCCTGAACTTTGTGAGTGCGGGGACACCATTACACGCGTGCACTACATATAGGTCACTACCTATATGTAGCTTCACAATGGTAACTCCGAATATGGCCATGTAACATGTCTATGATCATGGAATTGCCCCCTCTATGCCATCCTGGCATAGTTGGCACAATCCCATGATCCCAGTGGTCTGTAGCACAGACCCTGGTACTGCCAAATTGCCCTTCCTGGGGTTTCACTGCAGCTGCTGCTGCTGCCAACCCCTCAGACAGGCATCTGCCCTCCTGGGGTCCAGCCAGGCCTGGCCCAGGATGGCAGAACAAAGAACTTCCTCTGAGAGAGGGTGTGACACCCTCTCCCTTTGGAAAATGGTGTGAAGGCAGGGGAGGAGTAGCCTCCCCCAGCCTCTGGAAATGCTTTGTTGGGCACATATGTGCCCAATTCTGCATAAGCCAGTCTACACCGGTTCAGGGGACCCCTTAGCCCTGCTCTGGTGCGAAACTGGACAAAGGAAAGGGGAGTGACCACTCCCCTGACCTGCACCTCCCCTGGGAGGTGTCCAGAGCTCCTCCAGTGTGCTCCAGACCTCTGCCATCTTGGAAACAGAGGTGCTGCTGGCACACTGGACTGCTCTGAGTGGCCAGTGCCACCAGGTGACGTCAGAGACTCCTTGTGATAGGCTCCTTCAGGTGTTGCTAGCCTATCCTCTCTCCTAGATAGCCAAACCCTCTTTTCTGGCTATTTAGGGTCTCCGTCTCTGGGGAAACTTTAGATAACGAATGCAAGAGCTCAGCCGAGTTCCTCTGCATCTCTCTCTTCACCTTCTGCCAATGAATCGACTGCTGACCGCGCTGGAAGCCTGCAAAACTGCAACATAGTAGCAAAGACGACTACTGCAACTCTGTAACGCTGATCCTGCCGCCTTCTCGACTGTTTTCCTGGTGGTGCATGCTGTGGGGGTAGTCTGCCTCCTCTCTGCACTAGAAGCTCCAAAGAAATCTCCCGTGGGTCGACGGAATCTTCCCCCTGCAACCGCAGGCACCAAAAAGCTGCATTACCAGTCCCTTGGGTCTCCTCTCAGCACGACGAGCGAAGTCCCTCGAATCCAGCAACTCTGTCCAAGTGGCCCCCACAGTCCAGTGACTCTTCAGTCCAAGTTTGGTGGAGGTAAGTCCTTGCCTCACCTCGCTAGACTGCATTGCTGGGAACCGCGACTTTTGCAGCTACTCCGGCCTCCGTGCACTTCCGGCGGAAATCCTTTGTGCACAGTCCAGCCTGGGTCCACGGCACTCTAACCTGCATTGCACGACCTCCTAAGTTGTTCTCCGGCGACGTGGGACTTCTTTGTGCGACTTCGGGTGAGCACCGTTTCACGCATCCTCGTAGTGCCTGTTTCTGGCACTTCTCCGGGTGCTACCTGCTGCTAAGAGGGCTCCTTGTCTTGCTCGACGTCCCCTCTACCTCCTGGTCCAATTTGCGACCTCCTGGTCCCTCCTGGGCCACAGCAGCATCCAAAAACGCTAACCGCACGATTTGCAGCTAGCAAGGCTTGTTGGCGTTCTTTCGGCGGGAAATCACTTCTGCACGACTCTACAAGGCGAGAGGGATCCGTCCTCCAAAGGGGAAGTCTCTAGCCCTTTGCGTTCCTGCAGAAACCGCAGCTTCTTCTGTCCAGTAGAAGCTTCTTTGCACCCGCAGCTGGCATTTCCTGGGCATCTGCCCATCTCCGACTTGCTTGTGACTTTTGGACTTGGTCCTCTTGTTCCACAGGTACCCTAGATTGGAAATCCACAGTTGTTGCATTGTTGGTTTGTGTCTTTCCTGCATTATTCCTCTAACACGACTTCTTTGTCCTTAGGGGAACTTTAGTGCACTTTGCACTCACTTTTCAGGGTCTTGGGGAGGGTTATTTTTCTAACTCTCACTATTTTTTAATAGTCCCAGCGACCCTCTACAAGGTCACATAGGTTTGGGGTCCATTCGTGGTTCGCATTCCACTTTTGGAGTATATGGTTTGTGTTGCCCCTATCCCTATGTTTCCCCATTGCATCCTATTGTAACTATACATTGTTTGCACTGTTTTCTAAGACTACACTGCATATTTTTGCTATTGTGTATATATATCTTGTGTATATTTCCTATCCTCTCACTGAGGGTACACTCTAAGATACTTTGGCATATTGTCATAAAAATAAAGTACCTTTATTTTTAGTATAACTGTGTATTGTGTTTTCTTATGATATTGTGCATATGACACTAAGTGGTACTGTAGTAGCTTCACACGTCTCCTAGTTCAGCCTAAGCTGCTCTGCTAAGCTACCATTATCTATCAGCCTAAGCTGCTAGACACCCTATACACTAATAAAAGATAACTGGGCCTGGTGCAAGGTGCAAGTACCCCTTGGTACTCACTACAAGCCAGTCCAGCCTCCTACAACCAGTTATATCCAAAGAATTATCAATTTTTGCAGTTTGGTTGGCTCCATTCGTCTAGTAAACAGTCACCCCTACAAACAACAATAAACACACTAATACACTCGCTACCACCAGTCCAATACCTAAAAGTTTACAACAACTAATTCTACTGTTTTGGTTATGCAAGTTTCTCATGGTCTCCATGGTCTAAAAAAAATAAAAAAACACAATTTTCAAAAATCTTTAAAAATTAAGTAAACAATCAAAAATCCCTCCTAAATTTTTTGTTTTTTTTCTCAAAAATTCATTCACTGAGGACAGTCTCTCTTTGTCAATTTCCGGTATAGCAGCTTGTCAAGTTCTGTTATTCGTTTGTCAATTCCAGTCATTAATGTCTCTTTCAAGCACGACTTTCAGATAATTTTCAACTTTTTTTCCCAAATTCTTTTCTCATCTTCATGTGCCAGAATAAAAAATGTCAGTATCTCTATCAAAACAATAGCTCAAAAATTCTTCTTGCCAATCATTTGTAGTTAAATACGCCCATTCTGGTCCAGCATATAATTTGCTTGTAACTCTCTTTCTTTTCGGTCTTTTACTGTTTTCACCCTTTTCTCCACTAGTATTTTCTCTTTCATTACACTCCTTTTCCTCCTGAATTGGTGGTACTACATTAATTCTTCCACTCTTTGAAGCTTTCTCTTGCCAATTGACTCCTTTTAATGCCTTTTTCATTAACAACTTTCTCAAGATTGAGTCTTCACCTGACTTTGAACCTTTTTCTTCCGACGTTCCCGCAACTGGTTCAGGAACAGTATAATCCACTTGGGCGGGACTATCCTCAATTCCTTTCCCAATGGGGTTAGTCCTTTGTTCAGTTTGGTATGCCAAACCACCTGCTACTGAGGACGCCCTCCTCTGAGCAGATCTTCTCTCAACCAACTCTTTCTGATCACTCTCTTTCGAGGACACCCTCCTCTGATCAGAATCAACCAGAATTTCTCTTTCTTCATGAACCAACTCTTCTTCTATTCTTTCTGCAGATCGTTCAGCATCTTCTGCATTTTCTTCCCTTTTGTCTGTTATAAGAGTAGGCACATCTTGCTCATTCTCAGTATTCGGCTCATCACTTTCCTGTTCTTTGCTCCCAATGTTGTCAGCTGTCGGTAACCTCAACAGTTCTTCTTCTCGTTCTGTTGGGTCATTCACCTTTCTCGTGTGGATGGCATGCACCCAGTTCGGCAAACCTGCACACTTCACAGCTGCCGTTGTTGCAAGTATGATTTGGTAAGGACCCTTCCACCGTGGTTCCAGGCAAGACTTCCTCACATGCTTCCGTATGATCACCCATTCACCAGCTGTCAAGTTGTGACCTTGACCTTGTGTTTATTGTAGTGTTGTTGCTTCCACCTGATAAGAAAAAGACCGAACCACATCAGCTAGGCTTTTGCAATAATCTAGCACCATGTCATCTGTAATATTCATAAGTGCATTTGCAGGTATTGCTGGCAATCTCATTGCTCTCCCCATTATAATTTTGTGTGGAGACAACCCAGTCTTCGTATCAGGAGTGCTTCTCATTGACATTAGCACTAGTGGTAAAGCATCTGGCTACTTTAAATTTGTTGATGCACATTCTTTTGCCAATCATGACTTTAAAGTTCCATTCATCTGCTCTACAAGTCCTGAGGCTTCTGAGTGATAACTACAATATAGTTTCTGTTGGATGTTTAATGCTGAAAAAAGCAATTTTATCACTTCGTTATTGAAGTGGTTTCCCCTATGTGATTCTATAGAGACCGGGAAACCAAAATGTGGAATTAGCTCTCTCAAAAGTAGCTTAGCTACTGTAAGGCTATCATTCCTCCTTGTTGGATATGCCTCAATCCAGTTACTAAAAATGCACACAATCACCAACACATATTTCAAACCAGCACACGCAGGCATCTCAATAAAATCCATTTGCATTCTACTGAATGGATCTCCTGCCACGCTTATATGTCCCATGTTGACAACTGTTCCTTTGCCAAAATTCATTTGCTGGCAGACCACACACCTATGGCAAACCAGTTCAGCAACTTGTCTAAATTTTGGATTATACCAGAGCTGTTTAAAACACCTGATCATTGTGTCTCTCCCTATGTGTGCCTGACCATGATAATATCTGGCCATTTGAATCAACAGACTGTTTGGTAAAACCACTTCCCCCTCTATTGTCACCCAAATATCATCTTTTCTTTGAATGCAGTGATGTTATAGCCAATCTCTACGCTCTTCTTCTGGAACATTGTTCTGTATGGCTTTTAAATATTCTAGTGTCTCAACAGTTTGCATCGTAAAATTTGTATACACTTCATCATATTCAGACATTAATTCCCAATTTCCTTTGAATGAAATTCCATTTAAAGCACAACATTTTGCAACCTGGCCTGCATAAGCATTTCCCAAAGTTACATAATCTTGTCCTCTCTGGTGTGCACTGCATTTAACCACTGCAATTTTCTCAGGTTTCTGTACAGCTTGTAGCAAATCATGTATTCTTTCACCATTTGTCACAGGTGAACCTGATGACGTTAGAAACCCTCTCTGTGACCAAATTTGCCCAAAATCATTTGATATGCCGAAACCATACTGACTATCAGTGTATATTGTTACTTTCATGTGGTCTGAGAATAGGCATGCTCTAGTAAGAGCCACCAATTCTGCAACTTGAGCAGAAATTACTATTTTAAGCCATGAGGCTTCTAGTATGCCAGTAACTGTGCACACTGCACAGCCTGCTCGCAATGCACATCTGTTATCTCTTAAACAGGAACTATAAACAAAGATAATTTGATCACTGTCTTCCAGTCAAGTCTTTAATGTCATCTCTTGGTTTTGTGCATAATTCTGTTACTTCCAAACAATCATGTTGAATGTCATCTATTTTGTTTGGATCATCTACCTCATTTGGTAACAGTGTTGCCGGGTTAAGCACTGTCCACATTTTGATCGTTACATTTGGTGCTCCAAGAATTACTGTCTCATATCGTGTCAACCTTGCATTTGTCAGCTATTGTGTCTTTGATCTGGTCAATAGAATTTCTATCGAATGAGGTACCATCACTGTCAGAGGATAACCCATCACAATATTTTCACTTTGAGTTATACTTTGCTCAACTGCTGCAACTGCTCGTAAGCATCCTGGTAAGGCTGCTGCAACATTATCCAGAATAGCTGAAAAATATGCTACTGGACGATTGATACTACCATGTGTCTGTGACAAGACAGACAAAGAACACCCATCACGCTGATGACAAAACAACAGGAAAGGTTTTGTGTAATAAGGCATACCCAAAGCTGGAGCTTGACACAAACTTTCTCTCAGTTCAGTAAATGTTCTCATGCATTCTTCATCCATCATTATGGGATCTGAAACATCCTTATGTGTCAGCCTTTGCAGTGGATTAAAAATGGCTAAAAAAATTGGAATCCACTGGCGACAATATTCTACCATTCCCAGAAACATTCTCAACTCTTTCTGTGAACTAGTTATTTTCATTTTCATTATTGCCGTTACTCTTTCTCTCGAGATTCTCCTTGATCCTTTTTCATTCAAATGACCCAAATATTTAATCTCCTGCTGGCAATACTGCAACTTAGTAGGAGATACCTTATGACCATTGTCTCCCAAAAAGTTAAACAATGCAATTGTATCCCCTCTACAACCTTCTTTTGTCTTTGATGCGATCAACAACTCATCAATGTACTGCACCAATGTTGATTAGTAAGGCATTACCAATGACTCCAGGTTCTTTTTCAAAATTCTATTGATAATTGATGGTGATTCCGAAAACCCCTGAGGAATTCTACACCAACAATAGACTCTGGTCAGAAACTTGAAACAAATTGATATCTACTGTCCTCATGTAGAGGCACAGAAAAGAAAGCTTGGCACAAATCAATTGCTGTGAACCATTCTGCATCACACGGAATCTGAAACATTATCGCTGCTGGATTTAGCACAACTGGACAACATTTCACCACAATATCATTTATTTTCCTCAAATCCTGAACAAAACAAATTATTCCATTCAGCTTTTTCAAACCCATTATTGGTGAATTCCACGGGCTACTCATCACTTCTTTCAAAACTCCCTGTTCCAAAAATTGTTCTATCACAGGTCTTATCCCTTCAATCGTCTCATTCGTCATTGGATATTGTGCAGTTTGTGGAAACACCACATTCTCTTTCACTGTTTCTCTGACTCCTTCAACTCCTTTAATCAAACCAATGTCTTTTCCTCATAAGCCCCAAACTTTTGACTTGACTCTCTCTTGTAAATCGATTGGCAGAGCTTTTATTTCAAAGACTGGAAAGAAATTAATTAAATCTACTGAATCGTTATCTTCATTTGTCTGATCATTTTCATCCGTTTGATCATCAAGATCAATCAAAGGGAATTCTCGAGACACCATCCCTCTTTTGACCATAATTGCCGAATCCTCTCCATCACTGTTTGTCTCAATTTCAATCCCTTTAGTTGAACACGAAATTGAACAATTTAGTTTACACAGCAAGTCTCTTCCCAATAATGACACTGGAATAGAATCACAAATGACAAAACTGTGAACATCTCTAAAATTGCAAACCTTCACAAGAACTGGTTCTATGAGAGTATTAGTCAACTGTTTGTTCGCAACTCCTACTATATTATATGCACTGTCCTCTATGAAATTGGTATGTCTGGAACTTCTACAGTTCTTACTGTCGAACGTGTTGCTCCCGTATCAACAAGAAAATTAACCTCATGACCATGTACTTCACCTTTCACATAAGGACCCCTCTGATCCACTTCTAATGATGCAGCCATCATATACTCCTCCTCATCTGAACTATCCAACGGCCATTCATGTTTTATTTCATCCTCACTTTGTAAAGGAAACTGTTCAGCTGTTTTTTCACTTTTGTTCTTTTTCTGATTTGTGACCACTTGCGAAAGCAATACCTGTTGTTGATCCAAAGGACTCTGTATCATTTGAACCTGTCTCAGCATGAGCATTTGCTGTACAGGCACCATCTGCACCTGTTGTATTTGTGGCATTTGTACCTGCTGTACCTGTGGTTGTGCATGCTGTACCTGTTGTATTGGTTGTAAAGGCTGAAAACCTTGCATATCAATCACAATATTGTGGAAATGTTGATTTTGACCCCCGATTCTAGGTCTTCTCATACTCTGATATGGATTGACACCATTTGTCTGTTGCATAACTCCACCTTGATTTAACATCGGGCACTGTCTCTTCCAATGTCCAATTACTCCACAATTATGACAGGGTAACTCATTTTGCCTTTGCCTCTCACCCTGCATCACCACTGAACTCAAATCCACATTTCTATTAACTACTGAAAACATCAATCCACCTCGACCTCTGCCTTGACCTTGACTCGAAAACAAACCATTCCTCAGTGGCAGCTGCTGAAAATTTCCCTGTAGTCCTGTCTGTGCAGCCTTAATCTGCATCACCATCACTTTTTTTCTTTCAACTTTTTCTGCTTCAACTCGATTTCATCACTACAGTATTTAGCATACTGCAATACCTCATCAATCGGTTTTGCTTGCCAGCAAATTAAATGATTCTTAATCATCTGACTTATTTCTGGTTTCAGCCCTTCAACAAACCTGAACATCAAGTGATTCATGCTCTCTGTTAGAAATGGGGTCTTTGGTTGGCAGTCAGGTTACCCCCTGTCCAAGCAAGGACCCTCACTCTAGTCAGAGTAAGTCCCACACAATCGAAATTATCTTGTGCCCACCCTCGGGAAGCTTGGCACTGAACAGTAAGGCTTAACTTAGAAAGCAATGTGTAAAGTATTTGTGCAATAAATTATGCAATAACACAGTAAAGCACCACAAAAATACACCACACCGTGTTTAGAAAAAATATATAATATTTATCTGATAAGATGCAGGTCAAAACGATTAAAATGCAATAAGTATATGTTGAGATATCACTGTAAAAGTGATATAAAGTGTCTTAAGTCTTTTAAAAGCAATAAATATCTTTTTCAAGCACAAAGTACCTGGTTTGCGTGCAAAATCTCCACAAAGAACCGCAGAGGAGGAGATGCATGGAAACAAAGGGGTGTGCGTCGATTCCTCAGGCCGCACACGGCAAAGTGTAATTTAGTTTTCACGCAGGTTCGGCTGTGTGTTGATTTCTGGCGCCCGGTCGTGGATCCCCTTCGGGTTGCGTGGTTTTCGGACTCCCTAGGGACGATGCGTGGATTTCCTATGCTGGCAGGGCGAAGTCACAGGAGCTGCGTCCATTTGGTGGGCGTTGCAACAAAATTTCTACCGCATGGCAGGCGCTGCATCGATTCCTCTCTGGAAGTCGGGTTGCGTCGTTCCGGCTTGTCTGTGAGTCAATCCAGTTGGCCAAGCATCAAATTTCTGGTCGCTACGCAGGCGCTGCGTCGATCTTATCGATGCAAAGTCAGGCCCCGTCGTGCCGGTTTGGGGTGCAGTGAATTTTTCACTGCGGTGCAGGCTGTGCGTCGTTTCTGGCAGGCTGTGCGTCAAATTTCGCCACACAAGTAGTCCTTCTTGTTGGGAGTTAGGGGGTCAGTTCAATTCTGTCTGCCAGGATCCCAGTAGGGGGTGTGGCAGTCCTTTGTGTAAGGGCAGGCTATTGTACTTTGATATGCAATTGTGAGGCCCTCCACCCTCCCAGCCCAGGAAGACCCATTCAAAATGCAGATGTATGCAAGTGAGGCTGAGTATCCTGTGTTGGGGTGTGTCTGAATGAATGCAGAAGGGAACTGTCAACTAAACCCAGCCAGACGTGGATTGTAAGGCCCAGAAAGATTTAAGTGCAGAGAAATGCTCAATTTCTAAAAGTAGTATTTCAAAAATAGTAATATTAAATCCAACTTCACCAGTCAGCAGGATTTTGTATCACCATTCTGGCCATACTAAATGTGACCTTCCTACTCATTTCAGTTCAGCAGCTACCACTAAAACAATATATGAGGGCAGTCCCAATGTAAGCCTATGAAGGGAGCAGGCTTCACAGCAGTGTAAAAATGAATTTAGGAGTTTTACACTACCTGGACATGTAAACTACACAGGTACATGTCCTGCCTTTTGTCTACACAGCACCCTGCCCTATGGGTTACCTAGGGTATACCTTAGGGGTGACTTATATGTAGAAAAAGGGGAGTTTTAGGCTTGGCAAGTACTTTTAAATGGCAAGTCGAATTGGCAGTGAAACTGCTCACACAGGCCTTGCAATGGCAGGCCTGAGGCAAGGTTAAGGAGTTGCTTAAGTGGGTGGCACAATCAGTGCTGCAGACCCACTAGTAGCATTTAATCTACAGGCCTTGTGCATATATAGTGCACTTTACTAGGGACTTCACTAAATCACTAAATTGCTTGAACGCCTTCAACTACCTTTCATAATAGGCACAAACCGCTTCCTGTGATGTTCTATCTATGCGTTGCCAATCAAAGTTTTTCGGGCAAACTCTTGTTTTCAAGAACTCAATAACCTTATAGTAATATTTTATTACTTCAGGAGATGGTGCACCTGTTTTCAGAACTCTTTGCAGTTCACTCGTTGGCCAATCCACACTCATTTTGCATTCAATCCACAAATCTGCTGGAACAACAGTATCAAAAAGTGTATTCAGGTCTTCCCACAGACGCAAACCTATCTGTCTGTTGGTACCACTCCACTGGCTTCTCTCTCAACCTTAGGTAATCATTTGTAAAACTTAAAATATCACCCCTATTCCAAGGTAAATGTACAAAATTCCCTCCAGGTGTTTCCCTCATCGGTAACATTTTCACTGGATCTCCTGCCTGTGTCACATCATCTTTCTTTGGTCTTTCTCTTTTCTTGACCCATCTGCCTTCCCATTTGTCTAATGCACTCCAAACTTGCCCTCTTTCAAGTAATTCTCTAAGATGTGTTTTCATCCCTGCAGATCTCATGTGTATAAAATCTTCCTCCTCCATGTTTAATGTGTAACCTCTTCTCACACCTTTAATTTTTCATAAATCAATATCATATTCATCTGCTATTTCTTGTAGCTGCTGGTGTACTTTCTCTGTTCCTCTGTTAATAATTTTACACAAATATCTCAATTGGGCTTCAGTATAGGACTCAAGTCTATTCACCCCCATAGTCCCTTCCAAAAGTTCATTTCCTTCCATTGTCAATCTCGCTCTGTTTATTGTGTCTTCTTCCCTGCATTTTCTTTCTAGTGTTTTTGAATTATTTAAATCTTCCAACCACTTCATTATTTGTTGTGCAGATTTCTTGTGCTTTCAAAGAGACTCCATTAGATTGTGCACCCAAATCTCGCTCTCGTCCCGAATTTGCACATTGTTGTGGAACCATTAATCTCTGTTCCTGACTATTGCAAGATATAATCCAGGAATTCTCAACAGGAGACAAATCTATTAAAGAATTAGTCTCATTCAAAGCTTGTCCTTGTCTAGGAATTGATTTTTCCAAAACCCCATTCAGAACTTGGATCAGAGAATTCACTCTACTATTGTTTATTTGTTCATATAATGGAGTTACCAGACCCATCGTAATAGGTACAGAAATTGCACCTGGATTAGCTAAAGATCCAGCCCTCTGTATCTGTCCTGCACCCATGCTGTGCATTTGTGGAATCTGTATTTGAACAGGCTCTCTTTGGATTACACCCAATCCTTGCTGGCCAGGAGACAATACTAGATTAGCAGTCGTCCTTATAAACTGAGCCTCTCTCTGTATCTCAGGAATGTTTATTTCTAACTACTGTCTATTGTTTAATGAATCATTGAAACTACTCTCCATCTGAACTCTTTCATTCTTCAGAATACCTCTTGATATCTCTGATGCGGATGGTGCTGTAGAAATTGTATTACTAATTTCACTTCCATTTGATCCACTATCACTTCTCTGATTCATATTTAGTAGAAGATAAGTCTCTAAAATCTCAGAAACTATCTCATCTTCACCCATCTCATTGTCATCATTAAACATGACTCACTTCAAGTCTTTCAATTTTTGTTCTTCAATCTCTGTTGACCCCTTTGTCTTTTTCTTCCCATCTTTTGTATCATTCTCATCCTCATTTGTCCTTGCAGGAAATAATCTAATTCCCTGTAGTATTTCTGCTCTCCACCTTTTCTGCTCTTCTTCCTATCTAGCCTCCACTAGAGTCTTTTCTACTCTCCTCATTTTCTTTTCAAATTTCAATGCCTGTTGCCGTCTAGCTACCAGCTCCCAAATCGCTAAGGCTTCGTATTGTGCTGGCCTCGGTGGAGGTTTTAAACTGTACATCTTTAACCTCAAATTCTCACAAATTCTCAAATTAAATGTTCCATTCTCCAAAAAAGCCAAACAACCTTCTTTTCTTGTAATCTTAACCCAATGTTTCAACCAAAGACATACTACTGCACCCTTCTCCTCAAATACGATATATGCTGGAGTATTTTCTGGTGGGCAAATTTCTCCTTTGTGTGTCGGAATATATTCATCACCTCTCAATGCACTTATCAAAGCCTTGAAAAACTTGATTTTCAACTGAATTGTATTCAAACCTGATGTCCACAACAAAAGTTATTTACAAACTGAGTTAAACTAAGCAAATCAAGTAATAAATCGAACATAAAAGGAAAACAACCAATCAGGAAAACTGACTACAATCCCACAATTCTCTTCGACCCTCTCACCTTCCAATTGCGTTACTGTATTGTCGGACTGATCGACGAATCCAGGAGCGACCCTTCTCGCTAATCAACCAATCCCAGCGCGGCACCACTTACGTCACACTAACACACACACACCCCTCCTCAGCGTGCTAGCTCAGACGCTGACAAAGCCTATCGTACAGAGTTCTTTCACAACCCACACATAAAATCAATGCAATATTAATTTGCGAGCAAAACTCTAAGCCAAAATAAGAAAACAAATTTGTCCATTTACTACAGGTAGGGTGATACAATCGCTCCAGGAACCTTCCAAAGTAACCTTCAGCTTTTGCCTACTCTTTTTCACTGTTCCCCTCAATCGCGAGTAAAATTCGACCTGCAAATTTCACTCCTCAATTGATCCTTGGACTGTTGTCCTAGTGCACTTAGTACTCCCCAAGTCTCAGTATAGTTTCAATCACACCAATTATCTCACAACCTCGACATACCAATCACGCCGGATTGATCTATTAAATGGAAAAATTACAACATATACCAAGTGTTGAACACATTAAATCTAAACATTGGGAAATTCCTATTAATACAGAAAATCATGGAGGCAAAAATCTATGTGTGTATGTGGCACCTTACAAAACATACTATTCTTGTTAACATCAGGGCAGTGCGCGCTCTACGGGCGACTGGAATGCAAAAACCCAGCACTTATGAGATAACGTAATTCATGCATTATGTTGATATGCTGTTATTTAACCTTTTGCATTGCAGAGTTTAATCCTGAAGATTTATATTCAAGGTGCTTGTAAATACTGTTCATTTGCAATGTATTGCTGCAGGCTTTCAGAGTGTATCAGGGTGTGGTCCCTTTCCAGGGCCTTCTAGAAGCTTTCTCTGCAGCATGACTGGGTGTGGTTTGTGGGCTGGGCCAGACTCTATATAAGGGAGCCAGCCCAGCTCCACGTGCTCACTATTCAGAGGTCCCGATGCAGAGCAGCAGCAAATTCCTGCGCTCCTGTTCCAGATGCCTACTTTGATCTTCCAGGCCTTGCCCTCCATTGTATTGGTGATCCTTGATCTGGGCGGTAAGACGGAGGTCGGGCTGGGCCCCCAATCCCGTTTTCGAAGGCATTCGAGTTCTTGAGCCTAATTTTCATATTGGGAGATTTTTCCTTGTGCGTGTGAATGTGCCCTTGGTTTCTGGCATTTACATGTTGATATTCAAATCGGCAAGATGCACGATTCATTCCTTGCATTTAACTCTTGATATTCATTGTGCGCAACCATTTCTTGGCATTTGCATGGTGACATTTGAATCGGCAAGACGCGCGATTCATTCCTTGCATTTAACTCTTGATATTCATTGTGCGCAAACATTTCTTGGCATTTGCATGGTGACATTCGAATCGGCGATACGCGCGATTCATTCCTTGTATTTAACTCTTGATATTCATTGTGCGCAACCATTTCTTGGCAGTTACATGGTGGCATTCGAATCGGCAAGACACGTGATTCATTTCTCGCGTTTAACTCTTGATATTCATTGTGCGCTACCATTTCTTGGCAGTTATATGGTGGCATTCGAATCGGCAAGACGCGCAATTCATTTCTTGTGTTTAACTCTTGATATTCATTGTGCGCTACCATTTCTTGGCAGTTACATGGTGGCATTCGAATCGGCAAGATGCCTGATTCATTTCTCGTGTTTAACTCTTGATAGTCATTGTGCGCAATAATTTTTTGGCATTTACATGGTGACATTTGAATCGGCAAGACGTGCGATTCATTCCTTGTGTTTAACTCTTGATACTCATTGTGCACCAGCATTTCATGGCATTTACATGATGGCATTCGAATCGGCAAGACGCGAAATTCATTCCTAGTGTTTAACTCTTGATACTCATTGTGCGCAACCATTTCTTGGCATTTACAAGGTGGCATTCGAATCGGCAAGACGCACGATTCATTCCCGCAATTAAAAACTTGATGTTTCAGATCGCTTGCAGTGTGCGCGATCATTTCATGGCCTTTGCATATTCTTGTTGAAATCAGCAATGTGCGTAATTCATGTTTATGCATTTAAAACTAAAAGTTAAAAAATTCTAGATGTTACATTATTTGTGCATAATAAGTCCCTTAATACAACTCCTATTGTGTTCCAGAAAACGTTCAGATTATTTTCTTGTCCTCATGCAAAAAGACCATGTTTGATTTTGAAAACATAATTCTAGAGGGTTCTTATGTTCCTAGTCAATGTGTAACTTTTCATTAAGAGATTCATTTGAGAAGTTGTATTAATCATTCTTGATTCCTTCCCAGGTAACCAGACGTTTTGAGGCCTAGCTATTTAGTCCATGCTTAAGTTGTCCATGGTTACGGCATGACAATGCATAGAACCATAGTCTAGTAAAGATTAATGTGATATAATCTTGATATTGTGTGTGTTTAACCTTTTGTTTCCTACAGGTCTCCTTCCCAGCTGTTCCTTACCTAATCCCCTTTTCACCACTTGGACTCCCTTAGACTCTGTGACATTCTAATCAGAGTATTGGAGCTGTCTTGTGGTGGACATGTTGGGAACATGCGCAGACCCCGAGGATCTGGTTTCCCTGACAATTCTGCAGAGAAATTGACCACTCCGGGCCTGATTTATAGTTCGCCGGACAGGTTACTCTGTCACAAATGTGATAGCTATCCTTTTGTCGTATTACAAGTGCCATAGGAAATATTTGAATTGTAATATGGTGGATGAGATATCAGTCACGTTTGTGACGGAGTAACCTTGTCTGCCAAACCATTAATCAGGCCCTATATCTCGAGATCTTAGTCTACGACAAATGCAATTACCCTAATCCACAAAGAACATAACATTTCAACAACTTCTTCAATGCGTTTGCAATTAATTTCATTAAAACACTATGACAAGCAAAACCACAAATACCATTTCACATATATGACAAAAACATAAAAATCACAGTAATTAGACCACCTAATTGAACCGCAAATTAACAACACAGAAAAAAAAAATCTCACACCCAATGTAAAGCACGGTTCAAGACAAATTCACACTCTCAAACTACAAATCCCATTGTGCACCAACAACATGCATACTGAGTCTCAATCACTCAACAGTCTTTCCCCTATTGATACTTTCAATCCTTCTCAACACTGGAGAACTGCAAATAATCCAAATTACACTTGGGAAATATAGACACAATCCAGATCAGAGACAAAAATTATGTTTAAAAAGATCTCCTATCTCTGTAACCTACTTTTGACACCAAAGCTGTGTACACACTATTTCTTTGGTAATCTACATTACAGTGATGGGCCCAGTTTTGTGGGACTGGGGAACAGTGTTAAATTCTAAGTCTATGAGGTAATGTGACTCAATTGAAGTAAGGTTTCAAAATACAATCAGTAAGAAAGGACTGGCTCATAAAGTGAGTTTGAGATAGGAATTTCAGAGAAAACCATGAAGGTTTATTGCAAATTCAAAGTATAAGACAGAAACGTTGTAAATGCAAATGCAGCAGTAATCTTATTAAAATGCTCAGAAGTCATTTGCCTAAAAGACTTTCTAATACAGACCAATGCAATAATGGACAAAATTTAGGAAATAGGCTAAATTTCAAGTGTGCAGCAAATCAATAGAAAATCGTGCAACATCCTTAGTAGAGACCCAAATGATCTGACTCATCCCAAATTTCAAGGATTTATATAGCCATTTTTAGCATAAGAAATCGGAAAAAGTGCAATACTAGTATAGTGGAAGCATTTCTTCGACAAATCATATTTCATTATTTCTTGAACATCACATAATACTACCATCTAAGCATCACACCTACTACATGAATATAAATTAGCTCTTTTTGACTTCAGGTCAAGTGTTAGCACAAACTAATTGCATAAAGAATAGAAACAATAATGAATGAGTGTAATACAGAGTGATAACAGGAAGGGCCTTGGAAAGTAGTAAAATACTTCTTCCAGCAAATTATTTTTTAAATTATTTTGTTTGTACATTTTAACATAGCTAAACAAAAGAAAAGAACACAAACAAGGTACAAGTGCATCATGTAATTTATAATAGCTTTCATTGGCACTACAAACATCAACCTATTTTTATATCCTGTGCATCCCGAGCGTATATCATCACAGTACATCTGCAGTAACGATCATCTTGACAAAGAAATCTATTGAGTAGCAGTGGGATGCTGGCTAATTCTAATTAGTGTGCATATTAGCTGGCTCTAGTGTCAATTACTATACAACGTTTACCATGTTTACAGTGTTGAGTGGATGCGTTAGCAGATAATAGCGCATGGGGCTCCAAATATCTGTTGATCTGGATAGTAATGGTAGGGTCTCAGTATACAGATCTAACTAGTTGTTGCAATAAACTAAATCAGGTAGCCGTTCCTTGAATTTAGGGGCTCTCCCCCTACCTCACCAACAAGCGATGTGTCTCTTAGCAAGTAGTAATGTCAGAGCTACAAATTTCCTATAACAGGAGCTTAGCTAGTCCGTGTGCCCCAAGACAGCAATGAGCAGGGTGAGTGTGAGTTTGGTATCAGTCATTTCACTCAGGACATTTTCCAAATCTGAACAATACTGTTGGATAGCCTTGCATGCCCAAGCTACATGTATAAAGTCTGATCCCGCCTCATTGCATCTCTGTCATCTATCGGTCGGGCTTAGGCCATACCGATACATCTTTGTGGGGGTGTAATAGAGCCTATGGAGGAATTTCTAATGTATTACATGCAGTCAACTGCTTAAAGCAATTTTTCCAGTTTGTGTGCAACAGGAGCTCCATATATTGTCAGTGATTTCCGTATCCACGCCTTCCTGCCATCTGGCTTGTGTGCGCTCTGTAACAGGCATAATTTCTAACTGCAAGGCAGCATACAGCGTGGAGACTAAATGCCACAGTGTCTCTATCTGCAACAATATTTGCATGGCGCTTAATTTGAGGGGGTTCCTCTGGAAAGTTTGGGATAGCTGCTTTCATGTTGTGCCTAAGTCTAACATATAGAAAGATATCTAATAGTGACAGTGCCTCATTCTCAAAGAATTGTTCTCTGGTCTTAAATTTACCGTCCCTATAAAGGTCTCCCCATCTCAGATACCCTCATCGGAGGAGGAGCCGGCAGCATGCAGTATAATGTGTAACGGAACATAAGGGGTGATACTGCAACGAGGACATTGGGGAATATAATACTTCTTTTCCAGCTTTTAATGCTATTTTGAGCCAGGCATTTGAAGTACACACAACAGTGGAGTCCCTGGAGTTCAGGAAGTGTAATGCTGTGCCTAAATAAGAGTCAGAGGGTATCGTGCCTTGTAGCCTTCTTCTACAGCCAGATGTGGCTTGCATGGGGTGGGTTTATACCAGTAAATGGCGTAATGGACTTGTGCACAGAGGTAATATATTTCCTTATTGGGCTCCTCAAATCCCCCTTTGGAGAAAAGAAGCGTAAGTTGTTCCCATTGCAGTCTGGACTGCTTTCCTGCCCATGCTAATTGTATCATTTGCGATTGCAACGCCTGGGAAAAGGGCTGTCCCCCAGGGTATGGTATATTTAAAAATAGGTATATACATGTTGGCAATATGATCATTTTCATGAGGCCGATGCACCATGCAAGGGATAATGGTAAGGAAATCCATCTGGTAATGCAGTCCATAATTTTAATCAGTGCCACACCTTAATTTGCCCTCAGAGTTTCCTCTTTATCCCTAACGATGACCACTCCGAGATACTTAATATCTGTGGCACACCACTGTAATGGGTAATCAGGGATAAATGGTGGTACAGCGGGTGTCAGAGGAAAGATGTGGGATTTCCACCAGACTACCTGTATTCCAAAGAGCTCACTGTAAAAGACAAACTCCTTCATAAACTAATTTAGGCTGTCTTGTGGGTCTATTGCACTGTCGTAACTTGGCCACTAGGGGCTTCACTGCCAATGCAAACAATAGCAGGGACAGGGGACATCCCTGCCTAGTTCCTCTGGAGATATAGATTGGGTCTGAAGCAAGTCAATTGATCCACACTCATACTATAAGTTGAGAATGTAGGATGGCCATTACAAAATCCCATTCGAGTGAGTCGAAGTCCTTGGTGGCATAAAGGAAGACTGCCTGGTGATATCTAGATCAATATTGTGCATAATAGTAAAGGGGGTTCTCAGATTGTGCGATGTCGACCTCCCTGGAATTAATCCTGATTGGTCTGACTGAACCAAGAATTGCATAAGCGGCATAAGGTGTTTGGCATGTATTTTGGCAAGAATTTTAACATCACCATTAATTAATGAAAGGGGTCTATATGAGTCCCATTCCGCCTGTGGCTTACCGGGTTCAAGCAGCGCCAATAGAGTAGCCTCACGCAGAGTAGCAGTTAGCTTACTCATTTCCCTAACCTCCTGGTAAACCGCCTTTAGGATGAGTATTAAGATGTCTGCATATGCCTTATAATAGTCAGGGGGAAGGCGATCTAGTCCAGGACTTTTCCCAATTGCAACTGCATAATGGCCTCCCTTATTTCATCATCTGTTATATCTGCAGCAAGGAATTGTCTCTGAGGATTGTTCAGCCAATCCATCGATATATTGTCCAGAAAGCCCGTGTTTGTCTGCGGGAGCTGTATAAGCATTGATAGAATTGTACAAAGGTGTTAAGAAAGTCTGATGTGTCTGGGCACAGTTGCCCATCTGAGTCATGCACCTCCAATATGACGTTGGCAGTGGGGGGTTTGGGCGTCATGCCTGCTAATGTTTGACCGGACCTTACCCTTTCCCCATAAGCTCGAGCTGTTGCATATTTGCCTCAGTGCAAGCGTTCTCTTTCGGCTACTTCCTGATATTCTGTTAGCTTAAGTCTTATATCATGGTAATTAGCTGGGTCTCCAGTAACTCCCTGCCTTTGCTCAAGATTTTTAAGGTAATTTTCTAAATTAGAAAGGGTGGTGCGCAAAGCCCTCTGAACCCCGTTGCTTTAAGCAATGCAATAGCCTCATATGGTAACCTTTATGGCCTCCCATATAGTACCAATCATCGGAATGGAGTCCGCATTGCATGCCGAAAAGTCACAGTTCTTCGTGGAATGGTGCACTTACAATAATCCAATCTAGACCAACTGTTGTGGGTAAACATCCTTTTTTACGACTTTTTTATTACGAAAGTCGTGGTTAACGAAAGCGTAACAACGCTTTTTTTAACCACGACTTCGTATTTTTGTGCCTTAACTACGTATGTTCTGAACAACGAACATGCGTGGTTAAGGTACAAAGAAGGGAGTTGGCGAAGGTAAGTGGTGGGTTTAGGTTTTGGGGTGGGGTTGGGGGGGTGGGGCGTTTTTGGTTTTGGGGAGGGGGTGAGGGTTAGGGGGTTTTAGGTTTTGGGGTGGGGTTGGGGGGGTGGTGCATTTTTGGTTTTGGGGAGGGGGTGGGGGTTAGGGGGTTTTAGGTTTTGGGGTGGGGTTGGGGCGTTTTAGGTTTTGGGGAGGGTCAGGGGGTTTTAGGTTTTGGGGTGGGGTTGGGGGGTGGGGCGTTTTTGGTTTTGGGGAGTGGGTGGGGGGTCAAGGGGTTTTAGGTTTTGGGGTGGGGTGGGGGGGTGGGGCGTTTTTGGTTTTGGGGAGTGGGTGGGGGTCAGGGGGTTTTAGGTTTTAGGGTGGGGTTGGGGGGGTGGGGCGTTTTTGGTTTTGGGGAGTGGGTGGGGGTCAGGGGGTTTTAGGTTTTGGGGTGGGGTTGGGGGGGTGGGGCGTTTTTGGTTTTGGGGAGTGGGTGGGGGATCAGGGGGTTTTAGGTTTTAGGGTGGGGTTGGGGGGTGGGGCGTTTTTGGTTTTGGAGAGTGGGTGGGGGGTCAGGGGGTTTTAGGTTTTAGGGTGGGGTGGGGGGGTGGGGCGTTTTTGGTTTTGGGGAGTGGGTGGGGGGTCAGGGGGTTTTAGGTTTTGGTGTGGGTTGGGGGGGTGGGGTGAGGGATGTAGGGTGAATGGTGCCTATTGCTAATGATTTGATCAGGAATGCCTTTACAACGAAATATCGTTGTTAAGGCATTCGTGGTAAAATCATTAGTAGTAAGGAGAGGTCGGTGTTCCGACCTCGTTGTTAAGGTTAGTAGTTGTTTTTTATTCGGTGTTCCGTCATATAATCACTGTTGTGCACTCCAGAATAAAAGGTACCTTCTTGCTCGTTGGCGTTTATCTGCCTCCATGCATCAACTAAATAATTGTCTCTCAATATGTCTACTATATGCCTGGCAGCAACGTTGTTTACCACAGTAGGTCTGGGAGACCGATCCTCTGTTGAATTTAACACTACATTGAAGTCTCCCCTCCATAGTATCAGTCTAGGTTTGACGTTTGCAATCAGGTCCCATAGCTTATCAAAAAAGGGGTGCTCGTCTATATGAGGGCCATAACAATTGGCGATGATTACGGAATAGGAATGCAATCTGCCCCATATTATTGTGTTCCTGCCCTGATCGTCCTTTATGACACCTTGTGGGATATGATAACCCAGTCGAACTAATGTGACTCTGCCCCTCACGTATGATGAGTATACAGAGCACTGCTTGTATGAGGCTTAGCGGGTGTCATTGTCATACAAAATAAACAGTGCACATTTTGCTGCATGTTTTGTAAAATGAGGAAACATAAACACAAACTGAGCACTATGATTCAGCTGTCATTTTAAGAAAGATGGAGACAAGGCCTTACTGAGTGCTAGTTAGCCTAAGCCATTAAAACAAACTAATACACTTAATAACTGTGAGAAATTGGTTTGTTGGTTAGCTAGAGTTTGAGCCCTGGTCAAGCAACAGCCACAGTCCCTTGCAGGGTGAACCACAAAAAGTAACTAAATTAACCTGCGCTTTACCTTAGGTAGCTTCACACAAAAGGCAGTCAGGCTTAACTTACAGGCAATGTGTAAAGTATTTATGCAGTGCACAAACAGTAATAAAGTAAAAACACAAAAAACAAGAAAAGACACAAACCAATTTAGAAAAAAAGAGTAAATACGTTTTTAGTGAAAACTAGTGCCTAAAAGATCAAGGGGCCAACCACGGACATCTAGTCCAGCAACACTGAGTCAAAGTCGAAAAGTATGGCCGACCATATTGGAGAGTGGTTCAGATCGTTTAGCACTTACCATTGGGCTTAGGGGAAATTCTGAGAAAAAGTGTCTGAGAAGGTAAAGTTCAGTTGAAAAAGCTGCAGGAGGTGCCCGAGGAGAAAGCATCATCATCACATAGCTTTGGGTCAAAGCTATTGTTACGATTTCTACGTTCAGACTTAGGACCATATTTTGAATTTGGTGGAAGGGTTACTCCATCACAACAGGGATGGATATCATGTCTGTCAAAAAATAAATCCCATAGGATATAATGGGATTTATATTTTGACGGACAGGATATCTGTACCCTTGTGATGGAGTAACCCTTCCACCAAATTCAAAATATGGTCCTAAGTCTGCCAAACACTAAGGCCCTCATTATGACCCCGGCGGTCAGCAGAACACTGGCGGTAATGTTCCGCTAGCGTATAATGACTGTGGTGCATTCTCCACGGTCATACCGCCGGTCCTGCCAGGATACCGCCAGGCCTCAGCTGGGGGGTCATAATCCACCAGGGCAGCGCTGCAAGCAGTGCTGCCCTGGTGGTAAGGGGGACTCGGGGTTGCCCTGGGGGCCCCTGCACTGCCCATGCACTTGGCATGGGCAGTGCAGGTGGCCCAGGCACAGCCCCGTTCGGCATTTCACTACACAAATTACGGCAGTGAAATGCACGACGGGTGCTGCTGCACCGATGAACATCAACATTGCCGCCGGCTCAATTACGAGCCGGCTTCAATGTTGATGTGACTTTTCCGCTGGGCCAGCGGATGGAAACGCTGTTTGCGTCTGCTGGCCCAGCAGAAAAGTCATAATAGGGAGCCAAGCATACCGCCAGCACTGGACATATGTTGGCTCCCACGGCTTTGGCAGTCTTCTTACAAGACCGCCGAAGTCGTAATGAGGGCCTAAATCAGGGCCTTAGTCTCTGAAATGGAAGTCGAAGATTTCTAGAGGGATGAGGCAGAGGACTGAGGCCAAAGACAGTTCAATAAGACTGGATACCCCTTTGATGAAGGACCACTGAAAAGGATTTGGTGCCAGATGTATCACTTTTCCCAATAGCAATTACCTAATTGCGATTTTAAGTGAATCGCAATTAAGTAATCGCTATTGAAATGTATGAAACTCCAGGAGTTTCATACTGCGATTCGCAAGGGCTCACAAATCGACCTACCTCATTAATATTCATGAGGTAGGTTGCAATTTGCGAGCCATTGCGAATGGCCACAGTCACAGGCATGGTGGCCTGCTGGGCTCAGCAGACCACCATGGCCCTCAGTACGAACATGGCTGTTCAGACCACCATTCCGGTGGTGGCGGAAAATACCACCACCGGCATGGCGGTCTGAACTGCCATATTCTGAACAAGGGAGGGCCGCCACAGGCGGCCGTCCGCCCGCCGCCGACAGGCAGCTTGACAATGGCGGATTACTTTATCCGACAGGGCAGCGATGCTCCTGATAAACAACCCTTGTTCCTCCAGCCTTCCCCTGGCGGGTTCCTCTGCCAGGAAAAGGCTGGCGGAAGGGGTGCTTCGGGGCCCCCGTGCAGTCCCCCGGCGCACAGGTCGTGATCTGCGCGACAGGTGCTGCTGCACCCTCTCCGCACAGCGATATTGACAACGGCTCCTTGTGGAGCCGTCGGCAATGTCTCGACCCAGCAAAATGTATATTATTCAGCCGACGGGTTCTCAAGGGGGCTGAAAGTCTGTGATCAGACCGCCAGCATGAACACAGTGGGGTTTCTCACCGGGTTCATAATGACCCCCCATGTCTGTGATTGCCTTTCAATAAAGCAATCTTTTTTTAAAAAATGCAGTCCGTTTTCCTTAAAGGAAAACGGGATGCATTTATAAATGAAAAATGAAAAGTTTTCTTAAGAGTAGGCAGTGGTCCGTCGCTTGAAGTAGGTGGTAACTGCGATTGTTTTGCGACCTCATTCACAGTCACAAAACAATCATACATGCCTCTGCGATTCAGTATTAGGAAGGGACACCCTTGACACGCCCCTTCCTAATACCGCAACGGTATGTAGACGCAAAAACCAATTTGCGAATCGGTAACAAGTTACCGAATTGCAAATTGGACTTGTTACATACCAAAACACATTTTTGCGAAATGGGCCGTTTGCGATCGCAAAAAATGTTTGATACATCTTGCCCTTGGTTCTCTAGAGAAGAATGTAACAGGAGAAGACTCAAAGTGAATCCAATAGGTGAAGCACATCGGGGATAGATGAGCAAGTTGGTCCCAGTCTCCTCCTAGTTCTGAGAGCAGTTTTTGACCAATGTGTTTCTAAGTCCTCAGTTTTGAAATGTGGCCATCTAGGCACCTCAAGAGTCAAGGATCCAGGACTAGTGGGACACCTCTTTGGGGTTTAGGACTCACTCAGACTGGGTCTAGGTGTGGGTTCCAGATGGTAGGAGCCTTTAGTGCCGGTGTGGCTCTGAAACAGAGGCCAGCAAATTAGCCCTTGGAGTCCCTCTGGTAGTCCTGGGTCCCAGTAAAGATGCAGGGTTCAGTAGCAGGGCTGGCCTTTAAGGGTTCAAGGCAGGCTCCGGGCACCAAAGCAGTCCTTCTAGGTACAGCAAAGCAGTCTTGCAGAGTGCACAGCAGGTTACGCCAGAAGACAGTCCTTTGAGAGTTCTTATGCAGGCCCAGGAGTGAACTGAAGATTGGGTCTGAAGGTACTGTTTTTATACCATGCTGCCCCTGTCCTGGCTCTAAGCTGGCTGCAGTGAAAATCTGGGTTCATGAGGCCCTTTGTGTGGAGGAAGAGCACACCTTATTCAGTTATAATTTAGGCTGGGCTCAGATCCGCCCCCCCATCCTGCCAGCAGATGGCCCATTGAGGCACACCTAATACCCTTATTTTGTGACTGTCTGAGAGGTTTCACAAACCCTGTCAGCTACACCAAGTCATGTGACCAAGTTATGTGACTCAAGACAGACTGCAGCCGCAAAGGGCTAAGGGCTGGAAAATGCAAACTTTCTAAGAATGGCATTCCAAAATTGTAATGATAAATCCGGCTTTACCATTAAAGAGGGTTTATCACCACAATTTCATAGATAACAAGCATTACATAGCAATCTGCTTCCAATTGGAAATACATCCTATTAAATGTAATAAGGAGTCCTTAATGTTATCCTATAGGAGGGGTAGGTTTTACAGTAGTGAAAAACAAATGTAAGAGTTTTTTACTACCAGGACATACGAAACTTAAAGGTTTATGTCCAAACTTTTAATTACACAGCACCCAGCCCTATGGGCTACCTAGGGCATAACTTAGGGGTAACCTAAATGTAATAAAAGGGGAGTTTAAGGCTTGGCAAAGGGATTATATTTCTAAGTCGAACTGGCAGTTTAGAACTCCATTCTGGGTGCGATGGCAGGTCTGGGACATGTTTTAAGGTACTGCTTAAATCGGAGACACTATAACTGCTGCAGGCCCATGGATACCATTTCATTTACAGGCCCTGGATATTTGGTATGGGAGTGAGCACAAGCACTTTAGCACTGGTTAGAAGTGGTAAAGTGCACAATTTCTTCAAGCAACAAAAAGGAATTTCAGCACAAAAATAGGGGCAAAAAGTTTGTGGAACGACCAACCTAAGTCTGACAAGTCTAACAATTACACTGTTGCCAATATACATGCGTAAAAAGGTAAAATGAAATACTACTAACACTATTGTACATATATAATTCAAATGCGGAAAACTTCCACACATTTATAATGATAAAATAATAATTAAAATGGCTAACAAACGGTTCTGGTAAATTACCCCTATTCTTTTCCTTTGACATTTTCCTCCTCCAAAAATGTATGATTCTTTGAACTAGATTTTAAATATAACAAATTAAATATATAAAATTTTCAAAACTATTTTGAAGCAAGTTACAAACACTGAAACATTACCTATGATTGTACGGTTTCATCCATCGGTTCTAAATACTTTCATAGGATGGTACTTTACTAGTCATTACAAGTAAGACATACTCTAGACTACCACTACTTGGAGGGTCAAAGACAGGGTCCATTTCACTAAACAATTTGTGACAATGAGTTCTAAACCTACATTCTATTGTCCACCAGTCAGAAAATGTTGCTATCCTCAAAACCCCTTTGGTAATTGTATGTACAGTAATAACCAGACTTCTGCTGGTGTTATTGTCTACCACATTAGTTAATTATCATGCAGTAGAAAACTTACTACAGAGGTGTAAATGTGGCGGTGGTTTGGTCAGGAGGATGGACACAAATATTAAGAATGCCTCCTTCAAAGTGGCTGGCAAAAGAAAATGTTGATTGTGCGCTTCCACTTGCACACACATTCACATAAGGAGACACCCACAACTCAGGTAGCACTACAAGCAATGCAGCTCAAATTTACACCCGTACAGATTTGAAGTAACTCAGAAACCACAGTCAATGTCCACTTACAGGAAATGCATTGCAATTACCCAAAAACAGTGGAGGCAGGGCTTAACACTGCTATGACAAATGAAAGATCAAGTGAAAAAAAAAACACAAGTGCAACAATAGTACACAAACAACGTTTACAAAAAATGGGTCAATATACGAATTAAATAAAATGACTTGGAGAAACTATATCAAAACACACTGTCAATGAAGAACTATGGTATGTGCAGTCAATCACAACAAAAGATTGTAGATGGCCATACGAATACACAAAATAGAAGTGGTGCATAAGTACACATACTAAGACATAATAACGGCAAGACTGAAAACAGAACATTCAAATAAAAAAAAAGTATACATACTGACCAAGTAAAGAGAGGGGACTCATTTAGAACACCTGCCACCATCTCCTATCTATCTACAGCTGTCATTCGTTAACCCAGCTACTAATCAAACAGAGATCAACACTATAAGTAGCTAGAACCAGTACAGTCTAATTTTCCACAGTGATTGCGTTGGCACTTGATATACAGACCCTGATACTAAGAATAACTATTTAAAGAGAAGACAAAGGATAGACAGTGAGAGGACCTCTGTCTTTGACATGTGTGATGAAGAGATGGTGGGGAGATACTGCCTCCCTCTACAAGTGATCCTGGACCTCGTAGCCTAATAGGAACAGGAGCAAACTTCACTACCAGTCTGTTTGCATGCATCCCTGTCCATATCAAGATACTAGTTGCACTCCACTTTCTGGTCACTGTATCACTCCAGAGGACTAGCAGGGTCATGGTTGGCACCTTCCTGATAAGCCAGTCACAGTGCTTGCACCAGGTATTAAGATTCTTTACCAGTCAACTGCAGCAATGCATCACCATGCCTCAGTTATTTCAGGGCAGGTCACAGGTGGTGTGGGGTTCTATTTCTCTTTCCATTTCACCCTTGGATGCTCAAAATCATAGACTGCAAACATGGCACTCATCTACCAAGGAGTCAGTACAAAGTTATCACAATAGTCGATGCTGCAACTTCCTCAATGCCCATGCTGTTGCGATACCAGGGGCTCTTCATATGTGTTGATGCTGCCCTTCATGATGCAACATGACATCTTCATCTGTCGTTTGGCAGTTAGATGTCAATTAAATATTGTGCACAGCAGAGACATGTCTCGGTTTGATGAGTATAGCATCCACACACATGACACGCATTTTCACTTGGGACATATCAGCATGACGAATGATAATACCCTTCCCTACCTAACTAATCCTTGATGGCAGCTGTAAATGCAAGCATAAGTGAAACATGAATGAAAGTCAATCAGAACAATCACTAATCTAGTCCTCATTACTATTTACAGAAGATTGTGCGTATGTTCCCACTTTACATCTTCTCACCTTCTTCAGTTGTCAATCACTTTGCCTCTATAGAAGTATAACAGAGTACACACACTAGCCCAATGAATTATACAGTGCACCATTATAATCCTCAAGTAACAGTTCAGGGGGATGTGCTATTGTATTCCAAAGAAGAGGTGTGCAAGATCATTCTTCCCTGTTTTCTGTTGCACAATTTCTGTCTTGCCATGATGCATACACAAGGAACAACAGCTAATACTATGCCCCGGTCCAGGGTCCAAAGCTGGCCCAGTTTTCAGAGGTCAAGGATTGCATGCACCAACCAACTCATGACCTCACAATTCACATACGCCTCATGTCTGGCTAATGCATCTTGCTTTAATGATGAAATGTTGAAGATACCTCAATTTGAATATACCATCCTGAGTCATCAATTTGTTCTTCACCATGATACAACAGCCGATCAGGGTTATTTCAATTCAAGCTCACATGTGGTTGTGCAAATTGAATATGCTGAGGGGCACTGTTGTGTGCATGTGGTGTAACCAAATGTGCTAAAAATGTCATGTTTCTCACCAACTCACTTAAGCAATGTGGAATATAACGCCTACTACATGTACGCCTTCTAGGGGTAATGTTCCAAATCATATTTATCCATGGATGTGACCGATGGTGTGGGTTAATACCCTGCTACCCCAGCAATTGTCAGAACATCACACAAGTTACTAGTACCCTGCAAAAGTAACCAGTAGTCAGGTAAACATATAGGTTACTGGTATTCTGCAGCACAAGCAGTAGTCAGGTTGTCATTATCACCAGAAATACTCATACCATAATAAGTCCATGATCATGAATGACAAGACAACAGTAGGAATGCACATAAAAGGGGCACATATCATGAACACACATTCATACTATCCAGGTTACCAGCTCAGTTGCAATGTCCCTCCTGAAATGTATAGCATGAACCTATTTAACATTACAAAAGAGGCCCACCCAATAGAACAACCACAGGATGGATAGGAAAAAGGATTTTCCTCTTAGAAAAACCCTCACCCACCAGGCTTACTCCTTGGTGGCATGCTTCATCATAGGGTTTCCCTCCGTTAAACACAAGAAAGAAACTCCCAAATAAATATCAAAACAATATGGGAATCCCTAGTTCTGCCTCTGTAAGCCCATGAAGCCCCAATGACCTCACGAGGCCACCATGTAGACTAGGAAGTCAGGTACATTACATCCCCAACTTCTGCAGCCCCTTTTTAATCATACCGCCTCCAAGAGATCTATTAAATCATTGAAATGACTAAGAGACAGGTACTATTAACTCACCCAAGACCCCACCACTCCTATCCCTCCTGTGATTCACATTGACAAGACTAAATCAGTGCTCCCATGTATCCCGTAGGTCGTAGCACGCCCTGCTCCGTAGTGGAACGGAAAGAGGGAAGGGGTAACCCTGGTGGGTGAGGGTTTATCTAACAGGAAAATCCTTTTTCCTATCCATCCTGTGGGAGTTCTTTTAGCTGGGCCTCTTTTGTAATGTTATATAGGCTATAAAGAGAACAGACCAAGCCCCAGAACCTCCTTCTCCCTCTTTGTTTTTGTATAGCCTGAACCTACACACGGTCCTCCTTAACAGGAAAACACAACATGTGATGGGAATCTTAAGGCAGGTTATACCATAATATTCAGGAGGCCACGAGGGCATAACATCCTGCCAATAGAAACTAAGAGTTAGGAAGTAATCACCCCATGGTTCCTCCGATATAAAAGGTATAGCGCTGCAACGCTTCTGAAAGGGGACGCGCTCCGTCCCCCCAGGAGCTCCTGTGCTCCTATAACTCAAGAGGCGTAAGTTTAGGCAACTGGGCCAGCACGGGACCTCCATCGAGGTTCTCCTCCCATTCTGGCCAGGTGTCATACACTGCCACAAACAACCCCGAACTTGGGGGTCGATCTCCCAACAGTCATGGCCCTCCATTTAGGGGGCACTGTGAGGGGAGAGAGGGGCGGCTCCAGCCAGCCCCGTCTTACTCCATCATTGGAGACATCGCATCTCCTGTAACAAAATGCAGGGTGGGGCAAGCCTCCTGGCTTGGGACCCCGTCTGGCCCAGAGTTAGGCCCCCAGGTCCCTGGGCAGAGGAGGGGCTCTGACAGAGGAATCTTCTTACTCCAGCCCGACTGGCAGGCGTCCTTCTCCTTGGTGGCTCACGGCTGTGCGGCAGCGCCTTGGACCTGCTCGGGTCACGCAGTGTTTTCTCCCAAAAGCTGTTCCAGCTTGTGCCCTGGGGACCCACATGGAGCGCAATTATCCTCGCTAGCTCCTGCACTCCATGCGACACCTCCCACGTCACAGAGGTAGGTGAGGCCCACAGGGGTGACATGGGTGCTTGCTTGCTCCCCAAGAATGTGCTGAATTCAGTAATAAAGTGCTCCTCACGTGCTGAAAAAGATAAAGCACTCCTCACGCTCTAGCACAGAGGGAACACAGCAGTTCTGTGCTTTGGGAAAGAGAGTGCAGGGAAAGAAGGCACCCAACCCAGCCCATGAAGGCACAAACGGGGGCATAGGCTGCAGGGCCCAAACAAGCAGGCAGGCACAAGGGTTCACAGGTAGTGGCAGTCCCTCTTAGTGACCTAGCAGGTCACAGGTCAGCACAACAAGAGCAGTACTAAGGCGGTTCCTGGCGAATATTTCTAGCAGCATCCAGTGTCTAGTTCATTAGTCCATGAAAGTCTAAAAATGTGGGGGAAAACCCCCTGTACTTATACTCATTTTGCACAGCTTCCACAAAGGGGGAGAAAGGGTTCCAACCAGCACTAACCAGTTCCAGGAATGTCCCCTTTCTCCTCCAGCACTGGCTCAAGACATCAGTAGGGGGTAAACAAGCCCTCTGTGGGAGGCCAGGGCACAGCCTTTACAAATGCAGGTGTGCCCCGCCTTTCCTTCTCCCAGCCCAGGAAGACCATTCAATATGCAAATTCCCTCTGGTAATATCTCCACCCTCCCTGTGCACATGCTGTCTGAAAAGTATGCACAGAGCCCAGCTGCCACTCTGCCCCAGATGTGGATTAAAGTAAACCTGCAAAACACCAGAGTCATAAGCACAGAGAAATGCCCACTTTTTTAAAAGTGGCATTTCTATAATGGTAATAAAAAATCCACCTGCACCAGTAAGCAACATTTCTCCCTATCATTATAACCATACCAAACCTACCTATGCCACCCCTCATAGATACGGCAATAACACATATGTCAGGGCATTTCCAATGCAATCCTATGACAGAGACAGCACTCAAAGTTGTGAGGAACCAAATAGGCTGTATGTCACTACCTTTTAAAGACACAGCACCTGGCCCATAGGGCTAGCTAGGGCCTAACGTAGGAGTGTATGTAGTAAAAGTGGTGTTCCAGGCCTGGCAGTACATTTAGATGCCAGGTCCCTGTGGCAGTAAACTGTGCACGCAGGCCCTGCAGTAGCAGGCCTGAGACAGGTTTGAAAGGCTACTTCTGTGAGTGGCTGGAGCTGCGCTGCAGACCCAGTAGTAGCATTTAATTTACAGGCCCTGGAAATGGGGATACCACTGTACAAGAGACTTGCAGGTAAATTAAATGTGCCAAATAGGTGTAAGCAATCATACCAAATTTAGAAGGGAGAGCATATGCACTTTAGCAGTGATCAGCAGTGATAAAGGCCCTCATTCTGACATGGCGGTAAGTCCCGCTTACTGCCATGGTGACTGCCGCCAACATACCGCAACCGCGGCAGTATACCGCCACCCATATTATGACACACACATAGAAATCCGTCACTATACAGACGCACACACAACAAGCCCAAAGGTCAGTGATAAACTGGCGGTACCAAAACCCACACCGTTACGACAACGGAACTACGCCCACAGCATTATAACCCACAAATCACCGCAGCGGACATTCAACCACGGTAAACCATTGGCGGTACATACCGCTGTGCTCAAAATACACACACTCAAACAAAACAACACCACATTGGACAATTCAAACTACACACACCTGACACCCATACACACACCACACCCACACACCCACAACACTATAAAACACACACACATTACCCACCACCCTTTACGACTCACAGAAATTTGCAACTGAGAGAGAGAGACACCAAGAGCACCCACACAACCAGAGCCACAGAACTCCATCACCCATACACCATCCACGCACCTCACAGCACACACCTCAAAACATCACTCCATACACCCTCACACACACCACTCACACCACACCCATGGCACCACAAAGACACCCCAGGTTCTTAGAGGAGGAGCTAAGGGTCATGGTGGAGGAAATCATCCGGGTAGAGCCACAGCTATTCGTATCAAAGGTGCAGCAGACATCCATTGCAAGGAAGATGGAGCTATGGCGGAGGATCGTGGACAGGGTCAACGCCGTGGGACAGCATGCACACTAGTGACAATCACCTGTCCCAGGAGACCCCAGGACACGTCAATCAGCAGTGTGTCCACCACTACAGGGACCCCAGGCCACCCCACAAACACAGGACATTCAGGGACCTGGGGTCAATGGCAGTGGGCACACGGTTCAGGAGACAGAGGCACAGGACAACAGGGAAGCTGAGAGGACTGCTGTGCAAGAAGGAGAGGACAGGCCCAGGGAACCAACCCTCCATGAGGCACTCACTAACATCCTGGGAGCATACCACCATTCCCAGGAGACGATGGGCCAGATACTGGCCAAGTTGCAGGAGACCCAGTGACTGCAGGAGGGACAGTACCTGGGGATCAGGGAGGACCTGAGGGACATCCACACCACCCTGGTCACCATTGCAGGGGTGCTGGCTGACATGGCCAACACCATGAGGGAGGCAGTGGCACACCAACGGGCCCCTGACACTAGCCACAACGATGAACAGCCCTCCACTTCCGCCAGCGCTAGTGGACAGGAGGCCCTGCCACAGGAACAACAGGCCACCAGCACCCCACCCCCTGCAGAAGGAGAACCACAATGCAAACGGTCCCTGCGATCCAGGCAGAAGCCAGAGAACATTGACAAGACCCCGCCATGAAATAAGACTCTCCTGATTGTCACCCTTGTTTCCCACTCTGTTACCCTGTCTACCTTGAACTGCCATTGCTCCACTTCCTATGCCCCCTTGGACAATGCACCTGTGATACAAACAGACTGAACTCTATCCTGGACTTTCCCCCATCATCACCCCAGCACATCCCAATTTACTTCTCAGCACTGAAATAAAAACTCTCTTAAAAAATACAAGTATGGAGTCTGTCAAATGAATTAAGGATGTATTCATTTAACAATCTGTAGACATTACAATTCGACTGTACAGTTATGTATACATAGGTATGACCTGTAATGTGCTGCAGTCTATACACCAGGAGCCAGAGTAGGGCAAAAAGATCTGTGAATAGACATGTCAAAGGGTACAGTAAGTGGCCAGAGTAGTGGGAACAGCAGCCTGCCTAGAGAAAATTAACTACACAAGACTGCACTGGAAGGTGAAGTTACAGTGTTTTACCTGTGTGTCACTGGAAGTACTGCCGTATGATAGTTGTTCTGTTGTCCACATCCTCATCCTCTGCTTCCTCTTCGTCACTGTCCACAGGCTCCACAGCTGCCACAGGCCCATCTCCAGCCCCATCCTCCTGCAGAAAAGGCACCTGGCTTCTTAAGGCTAGGTTGTGTAACATGCAACATGCCACGATGATCTGGCACACCTTCTTGGGTGAGTAGCACAGGGATCCACCTGTCAGATGGAGGCACCTGAACCTGGCCTTCAGGAGGCCAAAGATGCGCTCAGTAATTCTTGTACACCCATGTGCCTCATTGTAATGTTCCCCTTCCCTTGTCCTGGGATTCCTCACAGGGGTCAGCAGCCATGAGAGGTTGGGGTAACCAGAGTCACCTGCAAATATCGAGGGATACCTGTTAGCCAGACACACACCCTTAGGGCCAACCCCACACCCATATACCTACATCAACTGGGTGGGGACCAGGGCTCACCTATTAGCCACACCCAGTGCCTCTGGAGTTGAGCCATCACATATGGGATGCTGCTATTCCTCAGGATAAAGGCATCATGCACAGATCCTAGATACTTAGCATTCACTTGGAAGAGGTACTGGTCCGCCGGGCACACTATCTGCACATTCATAGAATGAAAGCTCGTTCGATTTCTGAACACCTGTTAATTTCTCCAGGGGTGGGGGACAAATGCAATTTGTGTACCTTCAATTGCCCCAATTATGTTGGGGATATGTCCCATTGCATAGAAGTCAGCCTTCACTGTGGCCAAATCCTCCACATGGGGGAAAACGATGTAGCTGCACATGTGTTTCATCAGGGCAGACAATACTCTGGTCAGCACGTTTGAGAACATTGGCTGAGACATCCCTGCAGCCATGCCCACTGTTACTTGGAAGGAGCCACTTGCCAAGAAATGTAGCACTGATAGGACTTGCACAAGAGAGGGGATCCCAGTGGGCTAACGGATAGCTGAGATCATATCTGGCTCCAATTGGGCACACAGCTCTTGGATTGTGGCCGTATCAAGTCTGTGAGGATAATGTGCCTGTCCTCCATTGTTGCCAAGTCCACCAGGGGCCTGTACACGGGGGATGTCTCCATCTCCTATTCATCCTCAGCGGTTGCACTCTATGGGTAAAAACGATGAGCATCTGGTCACTTTTCAACATTTTGTCATTGTACAATGCATTGCATGTTGTGACAGAAACAGTATGTTTATATTTAATCCCAAAATGTGCTTATGCCGTCTGTGACACAGTTAGGTGCCATGGCCTGCCCCCCCTGAAATGGCGGATGCTTGTCCCGTGTGGAGGGACAGGTGGAAATGAGGTAATTCCGCTGACATTGTGCGCCGTTGCGGGAGGCGGTCGAGAACCGCCGTGCAACTCCATATTGGTTATCATTTGGCCCTATGGGTTCCAGTAGCCAATTGTGATGTACGCCGGTGGTGACGGTACGCACCGCCGCGGACGTGACCGACATTTTCTATCTGTTCACTCACTTGCTACCTGACCTTCAACAGGAGAGGCCCGACACTGCAAGTGCTGCTGTGACCTGTTTCTGGAAGCGACCATGGCTCGAGTCTCTGGGGAAAGGGATCCAGCCTTCACTTCGGAGGAGTTGGAGAGACTGGTGGATGGGGTCCTACCCCATTACCGATTGCTATATGGGCCTCCAGACCAACAGGTGAGTACACTGTGTGCACGATGTATGGGGCATGAATGCATGGAGTGCTGTGGGCGAATGCCTCGTGTAAGGGGTGCCTGGTTGAGGGGTCCTGGGCAGAGTGCTGCATGTTTGGTGGGCAATGTATGTGCGTAAGGGAATGGGAGGGATATGGTGGGGCATGAGTGTAATAGGCCGTACGGTATGACTGATAGCATTAGTCTATGTTTATTTCCCTGCAGGTCAGCGCCCATCAGAACAAGGTTATATGGTGAGCCATCGCCAAGGATGTGCGGACCCTGGGGGTCTACGACAAGGTGGAGCACCCACTGTCGCAAACGGTGGGAGGACCTGAGACGCTGGGCAAGGAAGACGGCAGAGGCACAGCTGGGACTGGCCTCCCAACAAGGAAGGGGTGCCCGTCAAACCCTGACCCCCCCTGATGTTCCGCATACTGGCGGTGGCCTATCCGGAGTTGGATGGGCGCTTGAGGGCATCATAGCAGCCATAAGGGGTTGAGTACAGTTTCCAATTCTGCAAATAGCACGTGGTGGGGTGTTATCTGGGTGGGGATGTGGGCCTGTGGGTGCCCCTAGGCCAGGTCGAACATTGCAGGGTAGGTCCCATGTTGGGCATGGTCTGTTGCACTCCACCCCCAAACATGCTAGTGGGCATCTACTACTGGACAGGGTTCTGTGGGTCTCAGGTATGCTGCTATTGGCGTTAGGCATTATTCTCCATGGCCTGGTGACTAGCCTTGTGACTGGTAGTGCATCGCCTAGTGCATAGGGCTGTCCCCTGTGTGTTGTGTACGCCAACTGTGGTATTGTTGCTGGCACTGACCAAGTGTATCCTCTGTCTCTTCCTCCCCCTTTTTGTTTTGTCACCCTGTCCTTATGTGCATTAGCAACATCTGGCGGAGGAGCAGGGGCACCAGCGACGGAGGGAGCTGCATCCCACATGGGCCTGGAGGCCGAATCCACCAACCGTGAGGACACCAGTGGGACGGAGGGCGAGGGGAGCACCAGGGCAGAGTCTGGAGGGGACAGTTCGGACATTGATACCTCCTCCGATAGTAGCTCCCTGCTGGTGGTGGACACCTCTGTGCCCACCCCAACTACAGGTACAGCCGCAACCCCCGTACCAACACTACCCTCCCAACAGCCCCTCAGCGTGTTTCCCGTGCCCGCGCACCCAGGAGGGTGGGCATATACTTTGCCCCAGGCACCTCAGGCCATGCCCTTGAGCGAGGAGTCTATTGACCTCCTGCAATCCATCTCTGTTGGGCAGTCAACCATTGTGAATGCCATCCAGGGGCTGGCAGGGCATTTGCAACTAACAAAGGCATTCCTGGAGGGCATTCACTCTGGCGTGGTGGCCCAACAGAGATCATTCCAGGGTCTGGCCTCCTCCCTGATAGCAGCCATTGTCCCTGTCTGTAGCCTCCCCCCTCCAACTTCCTCTACCCAGTCCCATTCTCCTCAACCCAGCCTATCCCAAGCACACCATCTGACCAGCATGCACCCAAGACAACACACAGGAGTGGCTCAGGCAAACACAAGCACCACACATCATCCCATAGGCACTCACATAAACACCATCCAGATGCAGACATAACAACATCCACTGCCTCCACTGTGTCCCCCTCCTTCTCATCCTCCAACACACCCCCAGTAGCGTCTCCACTCACACCTACATGCACTACATCTTCATCCACCACCCCCATTACCATCACGCCTTTCACTACACACCCTTGACTGGCAGTCACCACCCCCACATCCATGCGCATGTCCCCTGTGTCATCTCCCACTGTGTCTGTGCCCCCCTCCTCCCAAAGTACACAATGCAAGCACTCAGACACCCAACAGCCATCCACCTCACAACAACATCCAGCCCATGCACCTGCACCCAAACTCAGCAGACAGACACCTCCAACCACCACTCCCTATTCCTCCACTCCCAAACTTTCACCCTCTTCCTTCCCCACTGTCCCTAAAAAGCTTTTCCTCTCCACCCTTGACCTCTTCCCTGCCCCTCACCCCTCGTCCTTCACTTTGGGCCAGGGTAGGCAGAACCCAGGCCAGCACCTCAGCCACCCAGTCCATGGCCACTGTAGTTTTGGCAGCTACTGCAGGTGTGAGAGGCTCCAAGGAGACACCCGTCAGCACTGGCAGTGTGCCTGCACCAGCTGGCAAGGGCAAGAAGGGACCACCAGCTACCAAGGGCAAGGAAGCACCACTAGCTACCAAGGGGAAGGAGGCACCACCAGCTGGCAAGGGCAAGAAGGCACCACCAGCTGGCAAGGGCAAGAAGGGTCCACCAGCTACCAAGGGCAAGGAGGCACCACCAGCTGGCAAGGGCAAGAGGGGACCACCAGCTGCCAAGGGCAAATACAAAGGGCCGGCCACTGCAGGCAGGATGGATAGGGGGCCTGGTGCTGGAGCTGGATCTGAGCACACAACACCAACCGTGGCACTTCAGTCATTCGAGGCTGCAGGGGAGTGGCTGGAGCCTCCTCCCACCACTGCCAGCACCGTCACCAGCCCCACCAGCACCGCCAGCTACACTGCCACCTGCATCGCCACCTGTACCACCGTCAGCACCACTGCCAGCAGCAGCAGCCCCAGTGGGTGGCTGTCCAAGGCTGCAGGGGAAGGGCTGGAGCCTCCCCCCACCACTGCCAGCACCGCCACCAGTATGAAAATACTGAGGCACCCGTTGAACAAGTATATAGTTATCCCAAAGATGAAGGCTCTCACCTTTTTGATGAGTTCCTATGTAAGTAAACAACACAACAAATATTTCACAGTAATCGGCTCAAAGAAAAGCGATAGTTCAAACAGGTAACAAAACATAAAATTCTTAGCTCTTTAATTTCATTCAAACACATCAATACTCTCCCCTCTAATCACAGATTTTTTTCTTTCCATAAGATGTAAGTCCATTCCCTTCCAAGTTCACCAAATAGTCAAATAATGATCCAAGTAATCTCCATAGTTCATTATATTTAATCTTGAGTATTCCTCCAGAGTTTTTTGTAGCCTTATATTTGAACAAAATATCCAAAATCCTTGCAACGACCTCACAGCCAACACGTGTTTCGTCACTTGACTTCTTCAGGGCTGGAATATAGTTGCTTCTTATACCAATTTATCTAAATCCCAGAAAAAATCATCAAAACAAGAACAAACTCAATACAGTCATATTTAAATTGACAAGATACACGCTGTCCAATACTCAAAAAATATCATTAATCCATAGTGAGACCCCATAATCCAAAACCTATTAAGTGAATTAGTATCTAATGACCCAATCGCAGTTCAAAAAAACACCTAATTGGTCCGTGAAGACACCCATAGTGATACTAGTCCCTACACAGGCAACCAAGAACACCATTATGTGCATAAATAAATAAATAAAAAATTATGCAGTTATGTAAAATAGGCATCAAAAAGAGATGTAGATCGACATGAATAAGAGCAAAGTGTGATTCTTTTGCTGTCACGTTATAACTAAACGATCCCAATAAAAATAATAACCCAATCCAAAATGTCCAATCGAGCTATTACCTCCAAAGGAAAATTCCTGTAACCTTGGTCAGACTACACACTCACAGTCAATGGTTATTCATAAGACTGCCTCCCCAATAAAGCGCCACTCCAGACTCTGTCCTCCACCCTATAAACAAACATAGCATAAACTATTCCATTATCATGCCATAACCAGCCTAGCTTTGTTAGGCAAAGTAAACAATATCACAACAGCAGCCACGCTATTATATTATAACCTCACGTAAGACCCAAATCATATACCTTATGTGGGGACGTCCTTACCGAAATAATCAGAACTTCCGTGTTTCACTCCAGACGAACGTGTAAACGCTATGTGCGCCACGTTCGTGTAACCAGTATTTAAATGTTTCCGATCACCGAAATAAAGAAAGGACCAATGTACAATCATCCTGCACTAAAAATAAAGGAAGGACTACACCTCTAACTCCCGTACCAATCGAATATAAAGAAAAAGGGAATCTAAAACGAAAGAAATATACAACCACGATCCTACGTAACAAAATAATACAAGATAACTCATAATACACTAACCCAAACGGCAATAGCCTCCCCTGGACATTTATAGATTATTTAACTTGAAACAAACCAATGATTTAGGGTACCCAACACGCAGTGAATTAGTACCTATAGTACCCTCATTTCGCTGATGTAAAAACTTGTAAACAAACCGTTCAGTTACTACTTTCTATAAGCTGGTGCAAACTCTAACCTCCCATATATATACTCACGTGGAGTATTTCAGACTTAGTACACCTAAAAACAGGACAATAAATATCTCCTAGAGAAAAAAACGCAGTCTCTCTTTCATCTATCAAACTAGACCAAAAATCAAAATATATATCCTACGGCCCCCAACTAGATGGCCCTAAATCACAAAGCACCTAACTACTATTAGACTAAGCCACCATAGGTAATATCAACCCGGAATGACCTTATACATCTTTATAGAAAAACACCATGATTATAACGTGACAGTAAAAATTGTTGTATCAAAGAAAGAAAGATAAGAAAAAAGAAAGAAAGAAATTAAGAATGAACGTGGATTAAACCAAGTCATGGAGGAAAATACATATGCACCATACGCCCAATACATGGAATTGAAAAATGAAGAATGCATTATAAGCACAAACATTACATGTTCAAACTAATTTAAATCCCAAGAAGTTCTCATTGTTCATAATAGAAAAGGCATTGTAAGTACATACATTAAATTTACAGAATACTTTAAATCCCAAAGTAATCTCATTATTGACACAAATATCCACCAGATCACAGTTCTTTCTGAAAAGATCATTTTTATAATAAGGAAAAACGTAACAAGACTAAACACCTTCCAACTTGATTTATGTCATGTTTAAGTTCATAACTCAGATGGTATAATCCCTTCCTGACCCCAATTTTATGTCAGAGTCTATGTTCCCAGAAAATATTCCAATTCCCTATCCGAATTCAACCCATCTTCCACTGCCCTTAGGTGAGGTGCAATATTCACATTGCTTCCCTTCTCCGTAGCGTCAATTCCCTATCCCCCCCTCGGGTCTTTCATTACCTGTTCACAACCAAAGAAAGTAAAACCAATTCTTGTTCTTTGAGACTCACAATTCATCATATGTACCACCAAAGGATATCTAGTATCTTGTTGTATCAGGGCTCTTGCGTGTTCCCCAATTCTCACTTTTAATGGTCTAATTGTACTTCCTCCATAAAATCGCTCACACTTGCAAACAATAATATAAACCACAAAAGAAGTATTGCAGTTCATACTCAACCTAATAGTGAATATTTCACCCAATGAATTAGAGAAATCTTTCTTCCCATGGCAAGCCCATTTACAGAGTCCACAATCTTCACATTTATAAAATCCTATTCTCTGTGCTGACAACCAATTGACTTTAGAGATAGTTTTAGGAAAGCTAGGGCTAAGAATCTCTTTCAGTGATCTCCCCTTACGGAAGGTAAAAGTTGGTTTATTGGTCAAAAACTCTGCCAATACTTCATCTTGGAGTAAAACATGCCAATGCTTAGTGGCATGTTTCTTTAATATCCACGTGCAATCTGTAAAATCTGTTATTAATCTCACTTTCTCTCCTTTGTCCTTCCGTTCATTCTTATTTTTCGATTTAAGTGTCATGTGTCGCGGAACGTGTCTTATTCTATCTTGTGTCATGTGTCGCGGAACGTGTCTTATTCTATCTTGTGCCTTCTTAATTGTGCCATGCCGGTATCCCCTTGCTTCAAAACGATTTCCCATTTCCTCAATAAATTTTAAAAATTCCAAGTCTTTACTACAATTTCTGCGTGCTCTGATCCTCTCACCATAGGGAATTGACTCAATTTGGTGTCTAGGATGCGCACGTTCTGCATGTAACACTGACATGCAGTAGACTTACGAAATAGTTTACTCTCTATACGACCCTCTTCAATATACGATTCCACATCCAAAAATTCTATGCGTGTCGCACTGTGTTGACATGTAAATTTGACGTTCATATCGTTAGAATTTAAGTAATCAACAAAATTCAACAATTGGTTAACACCACCTGTGCATAACATGATACAGTCGTCTATGTAACGACCCCAATAAAGAATAAATGTCTTCCAATGAGCAGCTCCTGGACCCCAGACCCACCTCTCCTCAAACAGGCCCATAAAGAGTCCTGCATAGGAATGGGAAATTCTGGAGCCCATGGCCACCCCCTGTTTCTGTCTGAACCAATCATGTTCAAAGATAAAAAAGTTATTGTCAAGAATCATGGATATCATTTCTAACAACATCCTTGTGTGTTTCCACCAACTTGCAGGTTGCTTGTTCAGAAACCACTCTATGGCTTCCAAACCCACATTATGTTGAACACAGGTATATAAAGAGACCACATCCAAAGTTACCAATAGCATAGTTTCCTCCCATTCCACATCATTAAGAATGCTTAGAATATGCATTGTGTCCTTAATGTACGATGGTAAATTTTGTACAATAGGTTTTAAAAAGACATCAACATATTCAGATAATTTTTCAGTCGGACCACCAATACCTGAGATGATGGGTCTACCTGAAGGAAAAGGCATGGAAGGCAAGGAAAATGAATCTTAGGTAATGTGTAAAAGCATGGAAATCTAGGTTTCACCACCTTCAAGTACAAATACTCCTCCCTGCTCAATAAATTGGATTGATGCCAGATCTCCAATTGTTTATTGATGATAACACACAATTTCGGTATCGGATTAAAATCCATCTTTTCATAACATTGTATGTCATCCAATTGACGTCGTATCTCCTGGACATAGTCTATTCTATTCATTATAACAACATTACCGCCCTTATCGGCTTGTGTTATCATAATTTGATCATTTTCACCTAGATCCTTAAGTGCTCTCAAATCTCCTTGATTTAGATTGCTAATTGTTCTAGGTGGACCATGTTTTGATTTGTGTGAATCGAAGTCCCTACAAACTAAATTAAAAAAAAGTCCAAACTTCTATTGTCAAATGACTTAGGAATCCATTTTGATCTACATTTGAGCCCACTCCTTTCACCAGTATTACAAGTAATGTCTAAATCCTCTAATACCCGTCAAAAAATAATGGGAACTTCTTCATGTTCTGTGATAGAAAGCAACATAGCTGTATCAAACACTTCTTGAATAGAAGGTATATTATCCACATTAAGGGGGTCATTCTGACCTCGGCGGTAAAAGGCGCTTACCGCCGGTCAGAAGACCGCCATAACACCGTCGCGGCCGCGGTAAACCGCCACGGTCATTCTGACCCGCAACTGGCAAACCGCCAAAAACCCGACATCCACAAAAGTCCGCCACACCAAAGGTCAGCGAAAAAATGGCGATGACCAAACCTCCACCGTCACGCCAACAGAAATACGCCCATACCATTCTGACCCACAAATCCACGCGGCGGTCTTTCAAACGCGGTATTCCATTGGCGGTACACACCGCTGCGCTCAAAATACACACACACATAGAAAACTCAGCCACATTGGTCAGTTTGAAATACACACACCTGATACACATACTAACACCACTCCCACACACCCAACACAATATAAAACACACACCCACATCACCCACAAACCCCTACGACCCAAAATCATTGACGAAGGCTAGAGAGAGAGCACAGAATAGACAATCCCACAACACAGAGGCACACAACACCATCACCCACACAGAATCCACGCACCAAACACCACACACCACCACACGCACCACACTCATCACCACAAACGCTACCCCACACCTCAACCACACCACCCCATGGCACCCCAAAGACACCCCAGGTTCAGTGACACCGAACTCAGGGTCATGGTGAAGGAAATAGTCCGTGTAGAGCCCCAGCTCTTCGGGGCACAGGTGCAGCACACCACAATTGCCAGGAAGATGGAGCTATGGCAAAGGATAGTGGACAGGGTTAACGCGGTGGGACAGCATCCACGCAATCGGGAGGACATCAGGAAGAGATGGAACGACCTACGGGGGAAGGTGCGTTCCATGGTATCAAGGCACAACATTGCGGTGCAGAAGACTGGCGGCGGACCCCCACCTACTCTCCCAGAATTTACCGCGTGGGAGGAGGAAGTCTTGCACATCCTGCATCCTGAGGGCCTCGCAGGAGTAGGCGGAGGAATGGACTCTGGTAAGGCAAATCTTCACTACTGCTTCCCACCCCCACCCCACCTGCATGCCAAATCATACCCCCACCCTCACCCCCTCCCCCATCACATCAACACCTAGCAAAAGGCTCACCATCACAACCCACCCATCCCAACACCAAGCCCTGCATGCGACCACAAAGCATGGACACCCATCACCAAAGCATGCCCACTGCAAACACACATCACCCCCACAAGCCACCCTCACAAATGCCCCCACAAGGAAATGCCTGCACATGGGTACACGGACACCCACCCATCACACGAAATGCCACACACAGAAGCAATAACCATACCTTTATACCCCTGCAGGACCCGAACGCCACCACACCGCCACGGAGGGTACAGAGATGTCCATCCCACCCCCAGAAGAGGCCCCCAGCGATGACAGCAGCTCTGTCTCCCTGGAGCCAGACGACCAGCCCGGCCCATCGGGGACCTCTGGACAGTCGGTTCCCCACAGACAGCCACAGGCTACACCAGACCCAACCCCCTCTGGGAACACCAGCACAGCTCCCACCCAGCGGGCCCATGCCTCTGTCTCCAGGACACGTAAATCAGCGGTGTGTCCACCACTACAGGGCACCCAGGTTGACCCACCACCCCAACAACAACAACAACAGGGACCTGGGGGCAGTGGTAGTGGGCACACCGTCCAGGGGACAGAGGCCCAGGAACACAGGGGAACTGGGAGGGCTGCTGTGCGACAGGGGGGGGACAGGCCCGGGGAACCGACTCTCCAAGAGGCCCTCTCCTCCATCATGGGAGCATACCACCGCTCCCAGGAGACGATGGCGACGGTACTGGCCCGGTTCCAGGAGATCCAGGAACTGCAGGAGGAACGGTACATGGGGTTCAGGGAGGAACTGAGGAACATTGGTTCCGCAATGGGGACCATCGTCGTGGCCCTTACCCAGATCTTCACCACATTGCGGGACCATGTGGCACCCCAAAGGGCCCCTGTCACTAGCCCAGGCCAGGAACAGCCTACCACCTCCACCGGCGCTAGTGGACAGGAGGCCCCCACACATCGACAGGCCACCAGAACCCCACCTCCTGCAGAAGAAGAACCACCCCGCAAGCGGAACCTGAGATCTCACAAGAAGACAGAGTAGGATTGCAAGACCCCCGCCAGCCTAAGATACCCCCTGATGTCATCCCACTGTCCCACATTGTCACCCTGTCCAACCTTGAACTGCCCCTGCTCCATCCTTACCCAGGCATATGGACAATGCACCTGTGCGACTGAGAACTGGACTCTGCCATGGACATTACTCCACCCCAACCCATCACCGTTTCCCAATCATGTACCTATATGTAGCACTTAAAATAAATCACTTATTCCACTTTAAAAAACAGGAGTCTGCTTGTATTCTTAACAAATGTATTACACATAACGGTGCTATAATGTCCAGTTACTTTGTGATGACAACATACCAATTTCAATAAGCTTTAGTCCATGGGCAAACAAAGCTGAACTCAGGCAGTGGGTCATACAGCTCTGAAAAGGGAAGGGAAAGTCACAAATCAGTTAACAGGAACTGGGGGGAAACACAGACAGTGGAGACGCATGAGGCCTTAAGTAAATGTAAAATGGGGTGGCTGATTCTTACCTGTGTGCTACTGAAAGTATTGTTGTATGACTGTCTCCCTGTTGTCCGTGTCGTCCCCGTCGTCTTCCTCCTCTTCACTCTCCACAGGCTCCACAGCTGCTAGAACACCACCATCTGGACCATCCTCCTGCAGAAAAGGCACCTGGCGTCGCAATGCAAGATTGTGAAGCATACAGCAGGCCACGATGATCTGGCACACCTTCTTTGGTGAGTACATGAGGGATCCCCCTGTCATATGCAGGCACCTAAACCTGGCCTTCAGGACCCCGAAGGTCCTTTCTATGATCCTCCTAGATCGCCCATGGGCCTCATTGTACCGTTCCTCTGCCCTGGTCCGGGGATTCCTCACTGGGGTCAGTAGCCACGACAGGTTGGGGTAACCAGAGTCACCAATTAGCCACACACGGTGTCTCTGTAGCTGTTCCATCACATAAGGGATGCTGCTATTTCGCATGACATACGCGTCATGCACTGACCCAGGGAACTTGGCATTTACATGGGAGATGTACTGGTCAGCCAAACAGACCACCTGGACATTAATCGAATGATAACTTTTTCTGTTTCGGTACACCTGCTCACTTTCTTTGGGGGGAACCAAAGCCACATTGGTCCCATCAATGGCACCAATGATGTTGGGGATATGTCCAAGGACATAGAAATCACCCTTCACTGTAGCCAAATCGCCCACCTCAGGGAAAATAATGTAGCTCCGCATGTATTTCATCAGGGCAGACAACACTCTGGACAAAACCTTAGAAAACATAGGCTGAGACATCCCAGATGATATGGCCACTGTTGTCTGAAAAGACCCACTTGCCAAAAAATGGAGCACTGACAGAACCTGCACCAGAGGGGGAATCCCTATGGGTTGGCGGATGGGGGACATCAGGTCTGGCTCCAGCTGGGCACATAGTTCATGTATAGTTGCTCTGTCAAGCCGGTATGTAAGTATGATATGTCGTTCTTCCATTGTTGACAGGTCCACCAGCGGTCGGTACACAGGAGGATTCATCCTTCTCCTCGCAAGTCCCAGCGGACGGTGCCTAGGAAGGACAACATGGAGCACACAGTCAAGCAACCCACAGGTTCGTTCACACAACTTGCACAGTACACGAATCACTATGCATTGAATGGCTTGTATGAGTGGCAATGCAAGGCCTAGGCCTGTGTGACGCAGTAGAAATCATGCCATGTGGGCCCTTGAAATGGCGGCTGCCTGACCTGTGAAGTGTGACAGTGGGATGTGAGGTCACTGCGCTGGCGTGGCACACCGTGGCGGTAGGCGGTCGAAGACCACGACGCAAAGCAGCATTGGTTAACATTGAACCCTATGGGTCTCAGGAGCCAATGACGATGTGCGCCGGCGGTTGCGGTACGCACCGCCGCGGTACGCACCGCCGCGGGCGTGACCGCCATTTTCTATCTGATTAATCACTCGAGACCTGATCATCCACAGGAGAGGACCTATACTACAAGTGCTGCTGTGACCTCGGTCTGGGAGATACAATGGCTGCTGCGACTGGGGAAAGGGCCCCTGCCTTCACTTCCGAAGAATTGGAGAAACTTGTTGATGGGGTCCTCCCCCAGTATGCGCTACTCTACGGTCCTCCAGACCACCAGATTAGTACACAGGGTGCACGTTGAATGTGCTATGCCTGTGTTGAGTGGGGTGTATGTAAGATGGTGGGGAGGGGAGCGAATGAGGAGTGCAACGAACGAAAGATGAGAGCATGTGCCACATGGCAAGGTTGGGGAGGGGGGGGCCACTCACATTGACCAGGCAGAAAACTGATGCGATTTCCTTTACCACCCTGTACATGTCACATAGGTCAGCGCCCATCAGAAGATCGACATTTGGCATGCCATCGCCAAGGACGTCCGGGCCCTGGGGGTCCACAACAGACGGGGCACCCACTGCCGAAAGAGGTGGGAGGACATCCGCCGCGGGACCAGAAAGACCGCAGAGTCTCTGCTGGGGATGGCCTCCCAACGTAGGAGGGGTGCCAGCCGCCAATTGACCCCTCTGATGTCCCGGATCCTGGCGGTGGCCTACCCCGATTTGGATGGGCGCGTGAGGACATCACAGCAGACACAAGGGGGTGAGTATCAGCACATTCTGCTATCTTTGCGCGCAGTGAAGGTGTCTGGGTGGGGGAGGAGGGCTGTGGCTATCTCCAGGCCAGGGCGCATTCTGTAGGCTAGGCCCCTCCGTTAGACACAGCCCTGTGCCCCCGCCCCCCACCTCTGTAGGGTGCCAAGTACAGCTATCCATGGTCCGGCCTCACCCATGTGTGCATTTGTCGTCCATAGACCTGTAGGCCTAGTCACAATAACTGAGTAGTGTACCCCCATTGTGCGGCCTAGTTCAGGGGGCTTCTGTGTCTGTCCTCTGCGACAACGGTGTTGCCAATGCATGCACTCAACCTGTCTTCATTTCTCCCCCCCCCCTTTTCTTTGTCTTCCTGTTCATGTGTGCATCAGCATCATCAGGCGGAGGAGAAGTGGCATCGGCGCACGAGGGAGCTGCATCTCACATGGCCCCGGAGGGCCATACAACAGACTCCGAGTACACCAGTGAGACGGAGGGCGAGTGGAGCTCCACAACGGGGACCCGTGAAGACGTCAGCGACACCGACACGTCCTCGGAAGGGAGCTCCCTAGCGGTGGTGGCAACATCCGTGCCCACCGCCACAACAGGTACAGCCGCCACCCAGCGCACCAGCCCCGCCCTCCCAGCAGCCCCTCAGCCTTTGCTCCGTGCCCGCTCGCCCAGGAAGGCGGGCATCTCCTTCGCCCCAGGCACCTCAGGCCCTGCCCCAGTTACCCCTGCTGCCCTCAGTGAGGAGGTCATTGACCTCCTCAGGACACTCATTGTTGGGCAGTCTACCCTTTTGAATGCCATCCAGGGTGTAGAAAGGGAGGTGCATCGGAGCAATGCATACCTGGAGGGCATTCATTCGGGTCAGGCTGCCCATCAGCGATCGTTCAACGCTCTGGCCTCAGCACTGACGGCAGCCATTGTCCCTGTCTCCAGCCTCCCTCTTCTGACTCCCTCCACCCAGTCCCAGTCTCCTGTTCCTCTGCCTATCCCATCCACACCATCAGACCAGCCTGCACACACCTCTACACCCAAGGGCAGCTCATCCAGACATAAGCACCACAGATCCCACAAGCATTCACCCAAGCAACATCCAGATGCAGACATGCCAACAGTCACTACCACCTCTGTGTCCCCCACCTCCTCATCTCCCTCCTCCCTCCCTGTGACGTCTCCACTCACACCTGCATGCACACCACGATCAGCCAGTACTTCCATCACCAGCACACCCTCCATTACAGTCCACACACGTGCAGTCACCACCCCCACTGCCAGTTACATGTCCCCTGTGTCCTCTCCCAGTGTGTCTGTCACCCCCTCTTCCAAAGCACACAAACGCAGGCAGCCACCCACCCAACAGCCATCCACCTCACGACAGCCTCCGTCACAGGCACCTGCACCCAAAGACAGCACACTTGACTCTCCTACAACCACATCCTCTTCCTCCACTCCCAAACCCACTACACCTACCCGTCCCTGTCCTTCCAAAGTCCTTTTCCTTTCCAACCTTGAGCTCGTTCCAATCACTGACCCACCCCCTCCATCTGGTAAGAGTAAAAAAAGCACCTCAGCCACCACCAGCCCTGCATCTACTGTGACCAAAGTGCAGGGCTATTGGAGTCCACCAGATCCTAGGGCAGGAACATCGGCCAGCAGCAAGGGGACAGCCAGCCCACCCCCTGGGAAGAGGACAAAAAAGAAAAAGGCCTGGCGCGACAAGACTGAGACGGCTGCCACCAAGGACAGTAGCCTTGCCCTGTCACCTGCCACATCATCCAAGGGAGGCAAGGGCCACAGAGCTTCAGCGAAGGAGGGTAAGGGCAGCAGGGCGGAGAAGTCAGGCAGCAGGCGAGCTGCCCAGGAGGGCCCCACCAGCCCCATTCCGGGTGTGACGGACGACACCCACGGGCCCAGGACTCCATCACAGGAGGGCGCCGCGACCGCAAGTTCGGATGGTGAATGAGCGGGAAGTCTTGCCCAGGTCTGGCTCCCTAGACACACAGGACAAGCACCGCTGAACAGGGCCCCGCCGGGAGGAGCACCGCTGAACAGGGCCCCGCCGGGAGGAGCACCGCTGAACAGGGCTCCGCCGGGAGGAGCACCGCTAAACAGGGCCCCGCCGGGAGGAGCACCGCTGAACAGGGCCCCGCCGGGACAAGAACCGCTGAACGGGCCCTGCCGGGACAAGAACCGCTGAACGGGCCCCGCCGGGAGGAGCACCGCTGAACAGGGCCCCGCCGGGACAAGAACCGCTGAATGGGCCCTGCCGGGACAAGAACCGCTGAACGGGCCCCGCCGGGAGGAGCACCGCTGAACAGGGCCCCGCCGGGAGGAGCACCGCTGAACAGGGCTCCGCCGGGAGGAGCACCGCTAAACAGGGCCCCGCCGGGAGGAGCACCGCTGAACAGGGCCCCGCCGGGAGCAGAACCGCTGAACGGGCCCTGCCGGGACAAGAACCGCTGAACGGGCCCCGCCGGGAGGAGCACCGCTGAACAGGGCCCCGCCGGGACAAGAACCGCTGAATGGGCCCCGCCGGGAGGAGCACTGCTGAACAGGGCCCCGCCGGGACAAGAACCGCTGAACGGGCCCCGGCGGGACAAGAACTGCTGAACAGGCCCCGCCGGGACAAGAACCGCTGAACGGGCCCCGCCGGGACAAGAACCGCTGAACGGGCCCCGCCGGGACAAGCACCGATGAACAGGGCCCCGCCGGGAGCAGCACTGCTGAACAGGGCCCCGCCGGGAGGAGCACCGCTGAACAGGGCCCCGCCTGGACAAGAACCGCTAAATAGGGCCCCGCCGGGAGGAGCACCGCTCCGCTGGGCCCTTCCTGTCAAGCACCGCTCCGCTGGGCCCTTCATCTCAAGCACAGCTCCGCTGGGCCCTTCCTGTCAAGCACCGGTCCGCTGGGCCCTTCCTCTCAAGCACCGCTCCGCTGGGCCCTTCCTGTCGAGCACCGCTCCGCTGGGCCCTTCATCTCAAGCACCGCTCCGCTGGGCCCTTCATCTCAAGCACCGCTCCGCTGGGCCCTTCCTGTCCAGCACCGCTCCGCTGGGCCCTTCCTGTCAAGCACCGCTCCGCTGGGCCCTTCATCTCAAGCACCGCTCCGCTGGGCCCTTCCTGTCGAGCACCTCTCCGCTGGGCCCTTCATCTCAAGCTCCGCTCCGCTGGGCCCTTCCTGTCCAGCACCGCTCCGCTGGGCCCTTCCTGTCAAGCACCGCTCCGCTGGGCCCTTCATCTCAAGCACCGCTCCGCTGGGCCCTTCCTGTCGAGCACCGCTCCGCTGGGCCCTTCATCTCAAGCACCGCTCCGCTGGGCCCTTCCTGTCAAGCACCGCTCCGCTGGGCCCTTCATCTCAAGCACCGCTCCGCTGGGCCCTTCCTGTCCAGCACCGCTCCGCTGGGCCCTTCCTGTCAAGCACCGCTCCGCTGGGCCCTTCATCTCAAGCACCGCTCCGCTGGGCCCTTCCTGTCGAGCACCGCTACGCTGGGCCCTTCATCTCAAGCACCGCTCCGCTGGGCCCTTCCTGTCAAGCACCGCTCGGCTGGGCCCTTCATCTCAAGCGCCGCTCGGCTGGGCCCTTCCTGTCCAGCACCGCTCCGCTGGGCCCTTCCTGTCAAGCACCGCTCCGCTGGGCCCTTCATCTCAAGCACCGCTCCGCTGGGCCCTTCCTGTCGAGCACCGCTACGCTGGGCCCTTCATCTCAAGCACCGCTCCGCTGGGCCCTTCATCTCAAGCACCGCTCCGCTGGGCCCTTCATCTCAAGCACCGCTCCGCTGGGGCCTTCCTGTCAAGCACCACTCCGCTGGGCCCTTCCTGTCAAGCACCGCTCCGCTGGGCCCTTCATCTCAAGCACCGCTCCGCTGGGCCCTTCCTGTCAAGCACCGCTCCGCTGGGCCCTTCATCTCAAGCACCGCTCCGCTGGGCCCTTCCTGTCGAGCACCGCTCCGCTGGGCCCTTCATCTCAAGCACCGCTCCGCTGGGCCCTTCCTGTCCAGCACCGCTCCGCTGGGCCCTTCCTGTCAAGCACCGCTCCGCTGGGCCCTTCATCTCAAGCACCGCTCCGCTGGGCCCTTCCTGTCAAGCACCGCTCCGCTGGGCCCTTCATCTCAAGCACCGCTCCGCTGGGCCCTTCCTGTCGAGCACCGCTCCGCTGGGCCCTTCATCTCAAGCACCGCTCCGCTGGGCCCTTCCTGTCCAGCACCGCTCCGCTGGGCCCTTCCTGTCAAGCACCGCTCCGCTGGCCACCGCCGTCTCAAGCACCGCTCCGCTGGCCACCGCCGTCTCAAGCACCGCTCCGCTGGCCACCGCCGTCTCAAGCACCGCTCCGCTGGGCCCTTCCTGTCAAGCACCGCTCCGCTGGGCAACGCCGTCTCAAGCACCGCTGGCCCACGGCCCACGGACTATGGAACTTTTACGGAATGTGCAGGACTTTTTGCCTATGTATATATTGTTGAATATGTTCATTCCTTATTTTTGTATCTTTTATATGGCATATTTCCCATACCTTCAATGGAGCTATTTATACATATATTTTATAGATCATTTTAATTGTGTCTTTGCATTATTCCGGGGGGTTTGTGTGGTGTCACTCTGACTTGTTGCTCGGCATTGGGGTATAGGTATTTGTGGTGGGGGGGTTGGTGTATGGCGCATGTGTGTGCCCGTAAGCTTTCCTCCTCCCCCCTCGCCTGTGTCGTAGGTGCAGTACTCACCGTTGTCGTCTGCGCCGGCGTTCGTACTCCTGGTAGATGAGCAGGTAGACAATAGCTGGTAGGATGTGTAATTCGGGTTCCATGCTGTCCTCCTTCCTCGTGGAGTGTGTATAGGTGAGCGTTTTCCCGTTCGTAGTCTGTTTCCGCCGTGTTTTTATCGGCGGGGCTTCCGCCCCGGAAAAGGTGGCGGATTGGTGAGTTGTGATAGGGTGGGCGGTACATTGTCTGCCGCCTGCCTGTTGGCGGTGACCGCCGCGCTGTTTGTCTGTCCCGCCGTGGCGGTCGGAGTGTTAAAGTGGCGGGCTGTGTTGGCGGTTCCCGCCAGGGTCAGAATTCAATTTTTTCGACCGCCTGCCTGTTGGCGGGTTGGCCGCCGCTTTATCACCGACCGCCAGGGTCAGAATGACCCCCTAAGTGCTGAAACATCCTTAATTTTTGAACCAATAGGATTTAGCTTAAAATATTTCTTTGATTTCAGCCGTCTAATGAACTTAAAGAGATCCAGTTTAGCCCTGCAAATGTCACCCCTACTAGTAGGGCAGAAACTTAATCCCTTTTCCAACAATGATGTACCATCTGGTGATAATGTCACACTCGATAAATTAACTATATTAATAGCTGAGTCCCTGAGTATCACATTTTCTTGTCCCTGGATCTCGTTACCATACCCATTTTTTCTGTTGACTCTGCGCCTTCTTCCACCCCTCCTGATCCTCCTGTAGCTACCTTTCTCCTGTTCAAATCTCGTTGACTTTGTCTCATTCTCAAAAGTTCTTGTAAAAAAACACTTCTATTGTCGGACTTAGCCTGCACAGATGTACCCGCTGCTCCTTCTATTTCACTTTCACTTGATACCACTCCACTTATAGATGTAGAATCAGAGGACATTGATGTCTGGGATCCCCGTCTTGGCGATGGAAGATTTACCAAATGGTCATATTTTCTAGCAAACGTAAATACCCTACCTGTCTGGTAGTCCCTCTCGTCCCTCTTAAGTTTCAGAGTTTTTCTCTGCATAATTTCCTCCTGGTTCTTTAATAGTACTTCCTCCAATTTTTTTTTATTTTTATCAGTTGCCTCTGGAAGGTTTAATTCCTTAATCTCCTCCTCCAAGGTAACAATTTCCTTCTTTAGTGAGGCCACCTTCCTTTCTGAATTAGTTATTAAGATTTCCATCAGTCTAAGAGAACTAGCTGTCAATTCTTTATCCCATAAGTTAAGTAAATCAGTATCTAAGTCATCGTATGTGGGAAATATCTGAGACCTCAAACCTCTTGGGATTCGATTTAATTTTATGTATTGCTTCAATGTAGCACCATCCCACCATTTTGAAAGTTCATTTTTCTTCAACTGCTCCAACCTAATAAATTTCCTCTTAAGACCCTCATTCCGTGGGTGATTGAAGAACGTTATTGTGCTGCCTTTCTCAAGACTGCTGATAAGTTCCTCTGCCACCCTAATTCTATCCATCGCAATTTAAGACCCACTTGTGCAGCCCTCCCCTATAAATAATCTAAAGTCTCTACCAGAAGGGGTGTATTCTAGTGGGAGAAATGGCGCACCAAAAAACTATCTTGGATTATATTAATTCAACCTCTGAATCTGCAACGGTGCACTACAATGGGGAATACACCCTAAACCCCACACGTTGACTGAATGAACAATCAATTACCAATATGAAAATACTGAGGCACCCGTTGAACAAGTATATAGTTATCCCAAAGATTAAGCCTCTCACCTTTTTGATAAGTTCCTATGTAAGTAAACAACACAACAAATATTTCACAGTAATCGGCTCAAAGAAAAGCAATAGTTCAAACAGATAACAAAACATAAAATTCTTAGCTCTTTAATTTCATTCAAACACATCAATACTCTCCCCTCTAATCACAGATTTGTTTCTTTCCATAAGATGTAAGTCCATTCCCTTCCAACTTCACCAAATAGTCAAATAATGATCCAAGTAATCTCCATAGTTCATTATATTTAATCTTGAGTATTCCTCCAGAGTTTTTTGAAGCCTTATATTTGAACAAAATATCCAAAATCCTTGCAACGACCTCACAGCCAGCACGTGTTTCGTCACTTGAATTCTTCAGGGCTGGAATATAGTTGCTTCTTATACCAATTTATCTAAATCCCAGAAAAAATCATCAAACCAAGAACAAACTCAATACAGTCATATTTAAATTGACAAGATACACGCTGTCTAATACTCAAAAAATATCATTAATCCATAGTGAGACCCCATAATCCAAAACCTATTAAGTGAATTAGTATCTAATGACCCAATCGCAGTTCAGAAAAACACCTAATTGGTCCGTGAAGACACCCATAGTGATACTAGTCCCTACACATGCAACCAAGAACACCATTATGTGCATAAATAAATAAATCAAAAATTATGCAGTTACATAGAATAGGCATCAATAGTCCCTACACATGCAACCAAAAACACCATTATGTGCATAAATAAATAAATAAAAAATTATCCAGTTATGTAAAATAGGCATAAAAAAGAGATGTAGATCGACATGAATAAGAGCAAGTGTGATTCTTTTGCTGTCACGTTATAACTAAACGATCCCAATAAAAATAATAACCCAATCCAAAATGTCCAATTGAGCTATTACCTCCAAAGGAAAATTCCTGTAACCTTTGTCAGACTACACACTCACAGTCAATGGTTATTCATAAGACTGCCTCCCCAATAAAGCGCCACTCCAGACTCTGTCCTCCACCCTATAAACAAACACAGCATAAACTATTCCATTATCATGCCATAACCAGCCTAGCCTTGTTAGGCAAAGTAAACAATATCACAACAGCAGCCACGTTATTATATTATAACCTCAAAATCATATACCTTATGTGGGGACGTCCTTACTCAGACTCCTGCCGAAATAATCAGAACGTCCGTGTTTGATTCCAGACGAACGCGTAAATGCTCTGTGCGCTGCGTTCGTGTAACCAGTATTTAAATGTTTCCGATCGCCGAAATAAAGAAAGGACCAATGTACAATCACCAGCACTGCCACCAGCACCACCACCAGCACCGCCAGCGGCACCGCCACCTGCAGCGCCACCTACACCACTGTCAGCACCACTGCCAGCAGTAGCAGCCCCAGTGGGCGGCTGTCTGAGGTTGCAGGGGTAGGGCTGGAGCCTCCCCCCACCACTGCCAGCACCGCCACCAGCACCGCCACCAGCCCCACCACCAGCACCACCAGCTGCACCGCCACCTGCAGCGCCACCGGCACCACTGTCAGCACCACTGCCAGCAGCTGCAGCCCTAGTGGGCGGATGTCCGAGGCTGCAGGGGAAGTGCTGGAGCCTCCCCTCACCACTGCCAGCACTGCCACCAGCACCGGCACTCCCACCACTGTGCAGCCATAGCCGCCGGCGGATGGACTGTAGTCCTGCCTCCATGGAGTGTCATGCATCCTGCCCACTGCAGATCTCGTGGGTCTGACACATAGGTGAGGGACTGTGACCTGGCACTCCCCAAGTGATGCATCACTGGGCACATAGGCCCCTCCAGAACCAGTGGAAGAAGGCATCCACTCACAGCATCCTTTCCAGGATGAAGCACACTGGGCACTAAGCCCCCTCCAGAACCAGTGGAAAAAGGAATCCACAACATCAGTCTGCAGCATCCTCCCCAAGGATCAGCCATCCGAGGCTGTCGGAGACGGTCTGGTGTCTCCCTCCACCACTGCACCACAGGCAGCACCGCCGCAACCACCACCACATGCACCGCCATCTGCACCGCCACGTGCCCAGCCGGTGCCACAATATCGGACGTCAGCAGCATCCCCAGTGGGCAGCCGTCCAAGGCTGCAGGTGACGTTGTGGACCCTGGACACACCACTTGAGGCACCCCCACCAGCACTGGCACTACCAGCAGTTTGCAGCATGAGTTGCTGCAGGATGGAGTATGCCTCTGCCTCCATGGAGTATAATGCTACCTGTTCCATGTACATCTCGTGGCTCATACAACCAGGTGAGAGGATGTGAACTGCCACACCCCAGGTGCAGCATCACTGGGCACAAAGCCCCATCCAGAACCAGTGGAGAAAGGCATCCACTCCCCCTAATGCCCCGAATGCTGCCAACTTAATTAGCAGGTGCAATTGGTATCAATATGACATCCCACTTTTACCGTCAAAGACTGGAATATCATGTCATGAAATTTCACAGGAAATGGCCTGTCTGGGTGGAGTTGACCCTCAATCAACTCTCAAAAACTTTGTTGACATTGGATAATAATTTTAAATTGGAAACTGCTTTGATATTTGTAATACATTTTTGTATTCTTTCTTTATTTTGCTAATAAAAGGGCATTCAGGCTAGAGATTATCAGGGGCCTAGGTTACCACTACTTCCGAGGCATGCTTGCTATGCGTATGTCAATTTACAGATTAAATTCAGCAAAAAGTGGGATTTTAACATCTATAATTAGGCTGAAAGGGCAAAGTAATTGATTTCCCGAGGGAGGATGGATCTGTAGAATGATATCTGCAGATATTAGCCAGGAAAAAAAGAAGTTTGGGTTATACAGCATCTCATTTTGGAATGCAAGATTTATACTTTTTGCCACAAACCTGTGTTAGCGCAGGTTTGTGGCAAAAAGTATAGCGCTGGCTAGCGTCATTCCTTAAATATGGTGCCTGGCCGGCGTCTAGGAATGGATTTGAAAGGACGAAAAACAGGGTCTGGGAGGATTAGGGGAAAACGGGGCTTGTGCGACAAATTATTGCGCTACACTGTTTAGAGGCAAAGAAATTGCCTCTAAGCAGTGTAGCACCATTTTCTGGTGCACAAGCCCAATGAACATGGCTTCTGTCTTCGTAAAGACAGGAGTCATGCCTACCACCCCAATGGCCAGTGCCGTGCAGGGGGCCCCAAGTCAGAGCCCCCGAGTGGCATTGGACCACAAAAAAAAAATACTCACCCGGACTTACCACCTGCAGATGGGTCCCCCATCCGTGTGTGACCTCCTGGTGTGGGAAGGGGTGGGTGGGGGTGTCCTTGGGGACAGGGAAGGGCACCTGTGGGCAATTTCCATGGTCTCCTACCATGGAAATCTGCCTACAGGTCCCCTTACGCCTTCCCAGACCCAGGCATTAGATAATAAAGCTAAGCAGGCTTAGGGCCTTTATTTAAGGCCCTTCTCCTCCCGTGTGTGATTTTTACACGGGAGGATAAATAAGGCTCTAGGGCCTTAGAGGCATTTTTTGCCCGGGAACGCCTACCTTGCATCTCATTGACGCAAGTTTGGTTCCCACAGACTAAAAATGTCATTAACTCCAATATTTTGGCGCAAGACATGTCTAGCGCCAAAATATAAATATATAAATATAAATATGGAGTTAAGTTTGCGGCAGATTTGCGTAAAAAAAAAATGACGCAAATCCAGCGCAAGCAGAATATAAATATGGGCCTTATTGTCTACAATACAATATAACAGATGGGCGTTGATTCTGCCCTGTACTGCTATTGCCTTTCTTGGTGGCTACCCTTTTATATTACAATACATGCAGTCAGCTTTAATTCTGCTCTTTACTGCTATTGATTTGCTTGGTGGTTTCTTTGTTATTTATTTGTTACCTGTGCTACCAGTTTCTTTTGTGTCCCTTCCAGTGGGGCATTAGGGAGGTGAAATACCTTATTGTATAAATTAAACATTCTTACAAAAAAAGAAGGATAAAACTAGTGTAGTTTGTTCTGTATGGATAAATACATATTATTAATATCTGTTGTCTTCTCGTCTCTCGGTTGCATGTCATAGCTATGTCTGGACACTAGCAAACAATGAGTCAAGTGTAGTATACTGGCCATTGTGCCAAACCTCCACCATGAAGATTGAGTGTTGTAGTCTAACTGTTTGAGTAGTCATTCCTCTTCTTTATTTCTTTTCAGCTTCAAATAGTTACAGGTACATACCGAAAGATGACCTGACTCTTTTTACTTGACAAATATATTTTTCTTTTAAAATTGTCCAGAAACATCTAATTCAGAGTATTTTCATCATCAAAGCATAAAAAACTCTCTCCTTCTTTCTCTCCCTCTCTCTCTTTCAATTTGTCTCTGTCAATCTCTTTCTCTAAATGTCTCTCTCTCTCTCAATCTCAGACATTCTCTCTCTCTCTCGCTCTCTCCCATCTAAGAATCAGATGGAAGAGAAAGAGAGAGAGATTGTTATTGCAATGGTCTCTCCAAAAAATTACCTCACAGTGTCACACTGGAAAGATGTTTGGTTCCAATGTCATAGTTATGTTTTGCTCAACTGAATTACAGAGCAACTAGTGGTCCGTTAGTAAGCCCATGTGGTGTAAAACTGTAGGTTGATTTTTCAAGTCCTGTTATTGCATGGTAGTGTTTCTGCTAATTTACTGTTTTTTAAATATTAATGATGCTTAGGGATAGAACATTTACGTCTTTTCCCTATCAAAATCTTTCAGTTGCAGGTCATTACTATGTCTGGACAGAAGAGACCAAAGAGTCACCTATAGCCTAGTGGTGTCAGTGTCAAACCTCCATCATGAAGTTTGAGTGTTGTAGTCTAGGTGTGTCAGTGGTCGTTCCTCTACATTATTTCCTCTTCAACTTGAAATATTAAAGGTACATACCGCAAGGTGCTCTGACTCATTTTACCTAACAAATAATTTTCTCTTTTCAAATTCTCCACAAACATCTCATTCTAAGTATATCAATCATCAAAGCCTAAAAAAACTCTCTCTCCATCTCTCTCCCCGCGCTCTTTCAGTAGGTCTCTTTCAATCTCTTTCTCTAAATGTCTCTAAATGGCTCTTCAACTTCAAATTTTTCAGGTACATACCGAAAGGTGATCTGACTCTTTTTACTTGACAAATTCATTTTTCTTTTCACTTTTCCAGAAACATCTCATTCTAAGTATATCAATCACCAAAACCTAAAACACTCTTTCTCTTTCCCTCTCTCTCTCTGCTCCTCTCTCTTTTAATTTGTCTCTGTCACTCTCTTTCTCTAAATGCATCTCTGTCTCTGAATGTATGACCTACTCTCTCTCTTTTCCATCCCATGGTATTTCAATGGTCTCTCCATTAATGACTTCAAAGTGTCACACTAGCAAGATGTTTGGTTCCAATGTCATAGGTATGTTTTGATGCATTGGAGTACAGGGTCACTGGTGGACTGCTGATAAAGTGCATGAAGTATGACATTGACGGTTCAAATCCTGCTATCGCATGGTAGTGTTTATTTATTTGTTTTTTTATATTAAAGATGCTTACTGATGGAAGATTTACATCTTTTCCCCATCAACATCTTTGGGTCGCATGTTAGAGCAAGTTTTCTCCTCCAGGTCAGAATTAGAAAATGCTTGCACTGAGGTCGATGGGATCTCTGGACTCAGTGAAGAGTGTGGTAAAAAACAAACACATTCACTCAAATCTTAATCGCTACAACAACAAATTTAAACACCATAACCAGTTCGACCATGGAAACAAAACTCCAATCAATGAAAAGTTTCAAAGCTTTTTTACAACTACAATGCCAAAGTCACGTAAAAGGTGCGTAAAACTAAGTTATGAAGATAACTGAAAACATTGGCTGGACAAATTCGCGAAATACATTTAATCTATTCAATATCAATGCCATTAAACATTTCAAAATAATTATGCACACAAGTAATGACATCATTTGTGATACAGAATTAAAATCTTTAGATGGTGACATTAGTCAATATCCAAATTCAAAAGTCAATACATCAAATTTTATGAGGATGGTTATCGCTATTAATATTGCAAATGCAAAAAAGCATGTGTGGGAACAGGCTAACACTTGTAGAAAAAGCAAAAAGAAGATAAAAAATAATTTGAAAAAATCATCTATCTTGAGTTAGATTAGACTAACTAAAAGTCCAATTTAAACAGGTGTCAGCATGCTAAGCTAATTAAAATAAGGCAAGGGGTCTAATAACATAGCAATTTTTAAACCTCCTCTGGAAACAGCATACAGGTCAGGTTTAATAGCAAAACATGTCAGATCCAGCAGAGGGTCTCAGGAACATCATTAGGGAAATGTGCAGAACATGAGCTGCATATTATCAACATGCATGGGACAAATTAACAATTAAATTCAAAGGGTCAATTAAGCAATACAAAAAGAAGTTTAACAATGTAAAAATCAAATGCGGAACTGAACAGCGTGCAAATTAAGTGGAGACAGAATGAAGACTGAATAAAGACTGACTAAAAATTGTAAAAGTCTCTGCCTAATAGAAATGTCCAAGACATTTTGATTAGTTGATTGAGTAGGACCACATTTTGGAAAATGACAACATCCAATGAAAATTAGAACAGATATTTGGCTTGCAACATCTCCAGATTCTCTCAGGGTAGATGTGAAGTCATCTCTCCTTCCATGAGACACTGGCAATAACAATCAACTCTGTACATAGTGGATATATTCCAAATTCTTCCCATGACTCACAACAGCTTTCTCCTTTCAGATGGGAACAGACATTTGAACATTGGTACTGCTTTACTTTCCAGTCCTCATGTTCTAGTGTTGCAACACCCAAGGTTATTGCAGAATGAACTTATGCACAATAAAATAAAACTCTTTGCTAAGCATGTGAGACGACCTAATAAAAAAAAATTCAGGTTAAAGGGATAGAAATGATTCAGCTTTTTCATTACTGCTGCAACTGCAAAATTTCAGGCACATTTAAGCTAACAAGTATTCACTGAATAAATATTATCAATAATAAAACACGCAAAATATGAAACCTCATGAATATATCTCATAATTAATACATCATAAAATATGCAAAGCATTTCAGTATTAATTGCAATCATTGTTAACGAATTACATCAAATATGACTGAGATGCACATTTATTTTCCTGCACACATGTAACTTTAAACGACTAACTCATATAAATCAACATAAATCATAATTATCTTCTATTCATAATAATTTATTGTAATGATTAATTGTTCTCAAATATTGATTTAAATCAGGTAAGCATTTTATTAAACACGGTTGGGCACAACGTCTACCATGGTAAGCAGAATGTCCACTTATGGTAGGCACAATGTCCACCATCAGACTAAATGTGTACACTGTAACATAAATATTAATGCATCTCAGTTAGGCTTTTAAATGTGAATATAAAGTCACCTAATGCTGACTTCTGTGCCACTAAAGCATTACCAAAATTGTCACTCTAACAATCCCTCCTCTGATGGCAATTCATGCCATCACAAACAGGACAGTCTCATTTACAATGAGACAACTCAAAGCCTGGCTGTTTGATAGTGTAAGGGCCTTGGTCGATTGAAATTCTCAAATCTCTTCAGGTTCTTATAATAGCTGCTCCTCATTTTCACCATTTCACTTTCTTCCCTCCTCTGTTTATTCTTAGCTATTTGTTTCTTCCAAAAATTATATGATTTGTAAAGTCCAAATGCAACGTTAATGCACGCAGTCACAATCAATATAGGTTTCAGGATCATTCTCATAATTACCTTTCGTGGATCTCCAAACCATGATCCAACATTCGAAAACCCTTTATTTATTGATTCCCCGACATTTTTCTCTTCAAGATCTTTCGGGTCATGTTTCAGGTTCGTCATGATTGATATGAATCTCCTTATCTCCTTACTGCTATCAGGGATAAAGGTACAATGCCTAATAAGATGTCTACCGCAAAACAATTTTGCAAAACCATTGATCTCATAGCAACCATTTACATGTCCACTAAAAGCATAGCACCTGCATAATCACTTGACATGTTATCTACAATACTTCACAACTTTCTTATCTTGATGTCATTCAAAAACACACCAACAGATGTGATCACTGTACCAAAAATGTCACCTGTAATCTCTGCTGCATTAGCTCCTCTCTTTGTTCTGGAATTAGACTTCCCTTTCCAGATTGGATTGTCAAATTTCTCCACATGGTAGATTTTCAGAAAAACTATCCCCGAATAGCCTATACCATACCAGCCTTTCAGCAGTTTGTAATAGGCATTTCTTCTATATATGAAATAAATACCTGGTATGGCTTGGTCTTGTCCGTTTAACATTAAAGTCCAAGTACTCTTAAGCAAAAACATGTTTACATTCATTAGTCCCTACAAAGGTATTATTTGTCTTTGACTGTGGCCTGAATATACATAGCTTCCCTACATGCTGCCAATCTAAAGCTAGGCATCACTGTGAATTACCACCTGGAAGATGTGTAGCATCTTTCTGCTAGTCCTGTTAAATTATTCCTTTTTTCTATTTTGATTTTCATTGCCTTTCTCCTGTCACCTACCTGATTTATGAAATCCTTTTCTACTTGTGTAAGAATGCATGTCAGATTATTCTTGTGAGCATAAGCAGTGCCAAAGGTTAGCGTTAGTTCAAAGAAACCCTCCACTGTGTCAATATTCTTTGCCTTAACAATACTACTCAGATGCTGTTTAATAAGCACAAAAGAAAAGACAAAATCATAATTAGAATAGAAATACTGAATATACTCTTGATTATACAAATGTGTTAATAACAAAGCTCCAACTAACACCATAAGTCAAAGGCAAACTATGGTATGTAACTCCTTCCGTACACACCTAACAATCACGCACATCCATAGTTTCAATGTATTCATACAGTAATCTTTAGTATACATTAGAAGACAAATCTCCCTTTGAGTTGTCAAGATGAAGCTATCTTTCATCGTCATAAAATTGATCTTGCTTTATATGTATTTCTCCATGCGCTGGTGTAACTGTGCTCCCTAAATTGTTGTCCACTGACACACTCAGCAGTTACTAATATACTCACTATCACACACACTATTGCTAAACCAATACACATGTATTTACACCTACTCTGTTTACCCTGATCCAGATTCATGGCTTATCTAAAATCAGAGCAAAAACACCAAATTCAAAAATCAAAACAAAATCAAAAATGTAAAGTGGCTTTTAAATGGGTTTTTTAACGTGAGCAAAGCAAACTCAAAAATCAAAAACACTTCAAAGTCTTTTTGCACTTATTTACAACAGTTCTTGATCTAGAAAGTTAATCAAGCTTTCACTTACAAGAGTTCAATAGGAATGTCTTTAATAAATTACCATTTTGTAATCACTGATTAGCACTTCCGGCAAATAGTGTCTCTGTTCATCAATTGGCAAAGTTTTTTAAAAATGTACCTCTAATGCAATTTCAAGTTCCACAATGTTCAGCTGAATATGCACAGTCGAAACAAATGGCAATAAATTTGTTCTCCCATTCATTTGCAGCAAAGTTGGTCCATTCGGGTGCAGAGTATCTGTGGCTTGGCACCCTTTTTCTCTTTGATCTTCTTCTTGCACTGTTTTCACCATCACTCTGATCTGATTCTTCAGTTACTTCATCTACTTCAGCAATAGTTGGAAGCACATCTGCAACTTGTTCTACACTTTTTGAGGGCCACTGATTTCCTCTTACAGTTTGTGTTTCATGCACTACTGGTACTGCAATGTTTGCAGAGCAAGTAGGAGCCAACTGACTTTGACTTCACTCTCCTGCACCTCAGTCTCTGATGTGGTTAGACTCTCACCAGCTTGTGAAGGCTCTGCAGCAGCCACTTGTCCAGTCCTCACAGTTTGGCTAACCTGGACCCCTTCACTCATCGATTCTGACCCTAGAGGAACAGGCACTTGCATCTTCAAGAGGACATGAAATTGTGCATGTGTGGCTCACATGAACCCAGTTCGGAAAACCAGAACACTTCATAATCACTAGGATAATCTGATACGGCCCTTTCCAACACAGCTCTAAGCATCACTTTCTCACTTTTTTATGAGAATCCACTTGCCTGGACTCGCTGTCATGCACTGTTCCTGTGATGGTTGAACTGTTGCTTCTTCCACCTGATGAAACAAAGAGCGAACCACATCATCTCATCTCATCTAGTCCTTTGCAATAATTCAGCACTAAATCATTTGTAATCTTCACAAGTGCCTTTGCAGGCACAGCTATTAGTCTCATGGCACACCCCATGAGAATCTCATGTAGTGACAATCCTGTCTTCCCGTCAGGAGTGCTACACATGCTCCTCAGAACAAGTGGTGATGAATCAGGCCATTTCAGTGATGTAGAAGCACACACTTTTGTTAATCCAGACTTTAAAGTTCCATTCATCTGCTCGACCAATCCAGATGCCTCTGGTCTGTAACTGCAGTGCAATCTTTGCTCAATTTGTACCTCCGCAGAGAACAATTTGATCATCTCATTATTAAAATGAGATCCTAAGTCTGATTCCAAAGAAGTCAGGAATCCGAACCTCAGGATCAACTCTCACAGCAACAGCTTTGCAACATTTCTGCATGTTGGATAAGCTTCTACCCAATGTGAGAAGACACACACAATCACCAATACATACCTCAGTCCATTGCATGCAGGCATCTCAATGAAATCTAGTCGCAGTCTGTTAAAAGGTCTACTTGATCTGCCTATGTGACTCACATTAACCACAGTGCATTTCCCTGCGTTCACCTGCTGACATGTGACACATCTGTGACACGCTGCTTTTCAGCAAGTCTGAATCTGGGGTTGTACCATGTCTGTTTAAATGTCCTGATCATTGGATCTCTGCCAAGATGCACCTAACCATGATAATACCTTGCCATTGAAGGCAACAAACTATTTGTCAACACTGCTTTTCCTTCATTTTAAACCCAAACATAATTCTCATTTCTCTGAACACAACTAGCTCTACTCCAACCTCTGCGTTCCTCTTCAGAAACTTCCTCCTGTAATCTCTTAACCTCTTCCCAGGTGTCAATTGCTGCACTCAGAAAACTTTGGTTTGTCTCATTGGTGCTGCTTCCCTCAATCCTTTCCTCATTAAAGGATGTGCAATGTAGCACACAGAATCTCGCTACTTGATCAGCGTAGGCATTGCCCAACAAGATATAATCACTTGACTTTTGATGAGCTGCACATTTCACAACTGCAATCTTTATTGGTAACTGTAATGATTTCAACAATTGATAAATTCTTTCCCCATTTTGGATTGGTGATCCTGAAGAGGTCATAAAACCCCTCTGGGACCACAACTGTCCGAAGTAATGAACCACACCAAGCCCATATTGCATAATCAGCTCTCAGATTTCCTGCATTATCTTTCAAACAGGACAAACATGACATACACATTTTTGTCTAATGGAATATCTAAAATATCGGGTCTAGCTTTGGTGCATAGTTAATCATATCGAGACAGTTATGTTACACTTCCTTTGCGTCATTAAAATTTTCACTGACCACTGGTGAAAGTGTTGCTGGGTTTAAAGCTGTGTACCTTTTAATGTTTACATTGGGAGAGCCTAATATCAGGGATTCATAACGGGTTAGGCATGCATTGGTCAAATGTTGGGTTTTGTTTCTGTCAAAAGAACCTCTACAGATTGAGAAACAAAAGCGGTCAAAGGATGACCCAGGACGATGCCTTTGCACTGTCCTATGCTGACACCAATAGCGGTGACTGTTTTTAAACAGCCGGGGGCAAAGCAGCAGTTATGGTATCCAGTGTAGCAGAAAAATAAGCCACTGGTCTTTTCAACCCTCCACGTACCTGCGTCAAAACAGAAAGTACACAACCTTCACGTTCATGGCAAAACCATGAAAAACATTTATTGTAATCTGGCATTCCCAGAGTTGGGGCTCGGCACAGGCTTTCTCTCAGCTCAGAGAAGGCTTTCAAGCAAGTGTCATCGAATTGTACCAGATCAGTAATTTCTTTGTGTGTCAATTTTTGTAAAGGCTTGAAAATCATTTAAAAATTCGGGATCCATTGGCGGCAGCAGCCGACCACTCCCAGGAACATTCTGACATCTCTCTGTGTCACAGGTGGATTCATTTGCATGATTGCTCCAACTCTCTCTTGGGACACCTTCCTTTCTCCCTTTTCTATGGATTGACCCAAATACTTCACTTTGTTCTGGCAATACTGTAATTTTGTGGGGAATACTTAATGCCCATTTTCACCCAAATGGTTCAATAAGGCAATGGTATCTTTCCTACAGGCTTCACGCGTGTTTGGTGCGACCATCAAGTAATCAATGTATTGAACTAAGACTGAATGAAATGGCAAGTTTGGGGACTCTAAATTCTTTTTCAAACTCTGATTGAAAATGGATGGGGAGTCAGTAGACCCCTGAGGAGGGCAACACTTGGATATACATGGCTTACAAATTTAAATGAAATAAAAATTGACTGTCTTCGTGGAGCCAAATGGAAATGAATGCCTGACACAAGTAAATGACAGTAAACCATTCCGCTTCATAACGCATCTGAAACAAAATCACAGCAGGATTCGGTACAATAGGACAACATGGAAGGACAATCTTGTTCACTATTCTCAAGTCTTGGGCTATGCTGTATTTTCCATTGGGCTTCCACAGTCCCAAAATAGGAGAATTACACGGACTTCCCATGATTTCCTTCAAAACTACCTGTTCAACAAAAGTTTCAATTACAGGTGTAATTACTACAATTACTTGTGGGGCCATATTATACTGAGGTATCCTAGGAAACACTGCATTTGGATTTACTGTTATTTAAATTTAAACTGGCTCAACTCCTCTGATAAGTCCAATATATTTTCCTGAAATAATCCCAAATCTTCACCATAACTGTTCCCTGCAACTCTTCAGGCAAATCATTAACTGTCATCTTTGGAAATAATGGAATGAGAGGATCAGTTTTGCTGGGCAGCTCATCATCACTATTTGGATTGCTATTCCATTGTGATTGCAACTGATGGAACAGTATAATTTGCACTGTAGCTCACGTCCTAACAGACTTACAGGACTTGAATCGCAAACCACAAATTGGTTCAAATCTTCAAAGGACTGTATTTTTACTGAGATATGTTCTGTAATCTGGTTTGTCAAATGCTGATTGACTACTCCTACCACCTGTATGTTTCTCCCTGACAAAGGAATGTCTGGAACTTCTGCGGTTCTGACAGTGGAATGTGTTGCTCCAATGTCAACCACAAATAAAATATCCCAACACATTGACATTTACATATGGACCACGCTGATCCACTTCTAAGGATGCAGCCAGTACAAATTCTTCCTAATCTAAGCTATCACTATTATATGTTTCGGAGACTTCCTCATCACTGAAATCAATCAACGGATATTGTGTGATTAACTGATTCACATTTGCATTCACCTTATTATTTATATTTTGCTGAGGAACCATCGCCTGTCGCTGTTGCAGCGAGACTTGTGGAACCAGCATTTGCTGAGGGACTTGCATCTATCGCCGGATCCACATCTGTTGCAATCCAGTAAGAACAGACACATTTTAAATTCGGGGTCTTTGGGTTTGAACTTGACCATTGTCCACCGATTGTGCAACACCACCATTCTGCACCAAATTACTCACAATACTGTATGGACACTCCCGTCTGCAATGTCCAAGATTTCCGCAAGCATGACACAGATGCATTTTCTTCATTGACTGCATACCACTCTGATCTACTTGAATACTGTGTCCTTTACCTCTGAACTGAGACACATTGTTACCCTGCTATTACGTACCATGCATCCCACTAGTGTTCATTATCCCTTGCAGACTCTGTATTCCCGCTTGGGCAGACTTAATTTGCAACACCATCACTTTCTCCCTTAATGTTTTCTGCTTCAATTCAATTTCATCACTATAGTACCGAGCATACTGCAGCATGTCATCAATCGATTTATTCTGCCAGCAAATCAAATGTCTCTGGATCATATTGCTGTTTTCAGGTTTCCATCCCTGCACAAATCTGAAAACAAAATGACTCATGTCTTTCAGCTCAATAACTAATGACCCACTGTCCTGTTTAAATGCTTGCAACAATCTCTCATAGTAAGCATTAATCGACTCCTTTGTTTTCTGTGCTGTCCTATCAGTCCTTTTCCAATCAACATCTTTAGGGGAAACTCTATTCTTCAGGAATTCAATCACTTTGTAATACCCTTCATCACCTTTTCAGACGGGGCACCTGTTCCTGGAGCTCTCTCGGTTCACGGGTTGGCCAATCAACACTCTGCTTGCACACAACCCACAAATTAACTAGACCTACAATGCCAAAGAAAGTGTTCAAATCTTCCCACAGGCATTTTGCAAGTTTCACGAGCCTCTTTGTCTACTTGTACCATTCTATTGGGCTCTCCTGGTATCTCTCTCATTGGTAGCATTTTTACACTCTCCTCAGCTTGATTTGCTCCAACTGGAGGCAATTTCAACTTGGCTTTCTTCTGCTCTATTTTCTTTGTCCATCTGTCTTCTCATTTATCTAATGCTCACCATGTTTGAATATTCGTTATTAATTCTTTAATGTGTGTTCTCATGGCGGGTGACCTCATGTTTGCAATGTACTTTGAACTGAATTATAATCTGTAACTCCTCTTGAAAGGTTTTGACTTGTCCAATTCAATCTTGTATTTCTCTGCTAACTCGGCTAATCTCTCATAAGTCTGTCCTGCTTGGTGTGTGATATCTTTGGACATGAGGCCCAATTCATTCTCAGTGTAAGTATCGAATCTTTCCAACTCAAGTGTTCGTTCAATTGATTCATTTAATTCTAATTTTCATCTCAGTACATTCACTGTCCTATCTCTCTCTGGGGTCTCTTCTGTTTTGACAATGTTGTTTGTTACACCTGTTGCGTCACTAAGACTGTCCAACCCTTCAGTCAAGTGCTGTGCTGAAAATCCCTGCAACCTAATATTGTTTTTCTTTGTCAGGTTCTATGGGGTATTACATGGTGCTCTCACAACCTGTTCTTGTGAGGGCCTGTGTGAAACTGGAATTCCTGGAGGACATCTCACATCTATTATTGGACCTGTTTGATCTAACATCTGGTTGGGACCTGTAATTTGCATGGTGGTCATAGCTGGAACAGATATAGCTAACCTTTCCATTACTGAATTAGTTGAGTATGATGAAACTACTGCAGACACAGGATTTGGGATCTGGAGGCTACTCCCAGTATTTCCTGAAGCATACAGTGGGACAACTAGACCTATTGTTATGGGACCTGCCAATGCTTCTGGTCCTGAAAGATTTGTCTGATTTCGCAAAGTCATAATCTCTGCACTTTGGCCTGTTAATACTGTACCAAAAGTCTATCCTGATTGATTCTGGGCCATATTTGGGATTGCCGGAACTGGCAAATACATAGACATGGTCTGCCACTGGTCACGAATCTGTACCAATGCTGCTACATTAGGTGTCAATTCCATTTGAATCATCCCTGTATTTAGCACTATTTGGCCCACAACTGGGGCTATAATATGCTGTGCTGACAACTGGAACTGCTGAATAAATTGCAGACACTTGTGCAACTAAACAAGCAGGTAAACCTGGGACTACCTGAACCGGACTTTGTGAAACTGGAGCTGTATGCACATTTGGAACTACATTTTGTGTTGTCCTTTCAATTTCAGGATATGGTGGGGAACAATTCATCAAAAGCTGGCTTATAAACTCGTTTTCTGAGTCACTCTCTTGTGCAGCTGTCTTTCTATTCTCATTTGCCTTCTGCTCTGTCTTATCTGTATGTTTCTTTTTTCATTTTAGGTCTTGTATTCCCATCACCCTCTTCTGTTATTGCTGGAAACATTTTTATTCCCTCTAGCATGTCTGATCTCCAAATTTTCTGTTCCTCATGCAATCTAGCTTCTGCCAATGTTTTCTCTGCTCCCCTCATTCTATTCTCAAATGTCAGTATTTATTTTTGTCTAGCCACGAGTTCCCAAATAGCAAGAGCTTCAAATTGTGCGAGTCTGGGAGGAGGCTTTAATTCGCACAATATTCTCCTCAAGTTCTGTAGAATCCTCAAATTAAATGTTCCATAACATGGAAACATGAACCCTCTTTCTGTGTAATTTTACACAATGGCTTAATCCAAATACATGCTGAAACTCCTCTAGATTCTATCACCTCGCATGCTTGAGTACCCTTGGGCTGTGTTGGCTCACACTCCCTAACCTGAATAAACACAACTCCTCTCAATGCCCTTCTTAAAGCTTTGAAAATTCTTATTTTTACTCTAATTTCAGTTCACAAATACGAATTCTTAAAAAAACAGGAAGTAATTTTCAATGCCACAATCCTTTTTGCAAGCTGTCCACAACCAATAACGATTCAGTACTGTCCACCAATATGTGCGCAGCTTTCTCACTAACTGACCAATCCCAGCACGGACCAAATGACATCACACTCACTTCACTCAGCAGCTGCAAGTTGCTTTGCAGCTATCTCTTACACTACTACACATACACGCTCTAAAAGCTCAATATTGCGAGAACTAAAAAATCAAAAACCTGTCTCCTCACTACAGGTAAGACATAAATGCTTTGAATCCTGTTCGGGCTACACTTCTGACTGTGGCCTTCACATTTGCACAGTGAAACTCGACCAGCAAATCTCTCCCTGGTTGATACGGATATTCCACTTGCTCTCAGGATTCACCTAATACCAACCAAGAACTCACACTCACTCAAGGAAAACTACTGGGATCATCAATGGTACCACATGACCAATGCCTCACTGCAGACAATTAATCAAGTGTCTCCATACACAAGTGCGTTACTCCAGAATCTTAGGCCACGATGGACCAGTAAACAGCAACCACATGGGCAATTTTGAGCACAAGGCGCCACAATCACTTCGAGTACGACGATTCAACAAACACCTCACAAAAGGATTTGAAAAGGGTTGCATTGAGGCCGATGAGATCTTTGGACCCAGTGAAGAGTGTAGTAAAGCAAAAGACATTCACTCAATTCTCAATCAATATAACAAAAAATGTGACACCATAACCAGTCGGGCCATGGAAATAAAACTTCAATCAATTAAAATTGTCAAAGCTTTATTACAGCCACAAAGCCAAAGTCACATAAACAGTGCAGAAAACTAACTTATAAAGATAAATGAAAACCGTAGACTGCCCAAATATGTGAAAAAGTTAAGTCTACTCATTGTCAATACCATTAAACATTCCAGAAGAATTATGCACACAAGCAATGATATAATTGAGCAGCAGAAACAGATGTTAATTAATTAGATGGTGACATCAGTCAACATCCAAATTCAGAGGTCAATACATCAAATTTTATGAGGGCAGTTATCTCTATTACTATCGTAAATTAGGACGAGCATCTGTGGGAACGGACTAACACATGCAGGCAAAAGTAAAAGAAAACAAAACGAAAATAATTTGGAAAAATTATCGATCTTGGGTTAGATTAGACTAACTAATAAAAATCAAAATAAAACAGGAGTCAGCATGCTAAACTAATTAAAATAAGACAACGAGACAAATAACATTCTATTTTATACTTCTTTCGGAGGCAGCATACAGATCACGTTTAGCTGCAAAATACGTCAGAACCAGCAGAATACATCAGGAACATCATCAGGGGAAAGTGCAGAACACGAGCTGCACACCAGAAACATTAATGGGACAAATTAACAATCATATTCAAAGGGGCAATTAAGCAATATAAAAAGGAACTTAACAGCTCAAGACTGAATAGAATGAGGGGCAAAGAGGGAACTGAGCATTAGAAGCATCAAGTAGGGACTCAGTGGTGACAACAGCATGAGAAGAAAGAAGGGACTGACTAAAAGTTGCAAAAGTCTCTGCTTAACTAGAAATGTACAATGTAATTTGATTAGTCCACTGCGTAGAACCATATTTCGTCAAAGAACAATGTCCAATGAAATTTAGAATATTCATTAGGTTTGCAACATCTCCAGATTCTCTCAGGGTAGGTGTGAATTCATGGCTCACAACAGTTTTCTCCTTTCACCTGGGAACACACATTTAAACAATGGTACTGCTTTACTTTCCAGTTCTCATGTTCTAGGATTGCAACAGTTTAAGGCTATTGCAGAATGAACTTGAACACAATACAAAATAACTCTCTGTTAAACATGTGAAATGACCTAATGAAAAAAATTCAGGTTAAAGGGAAATAAATTATTCAGATATTTTATTACTGCTGCAACTGCAAAACTTCAGGCATAGGTATGCTAACACAAGTAATTGAATGAATGAATACACCCATTAAAAAAACATGGAAATTATGAAAACTCGTCAATATCTCTCATTAGTCATCATTTCATAAAATATGAACAGCATTTTATTATTAATGCAATCTTTGTTAACAAATTGCACTAAACATGACAGAGACATGCATTTATTTTTCTGCACACGTGTAACTTTAAATTAATAATTCATACAAATCAACATAAATCATAACTATTTCTACTCATAATAATTCATTCTAATGATAAATTATTCTCAAACACTGCTATAAACCAGGTTAGCATTTTATTAAACACAGTTGGGTACAACGTCTGCCATGGTAAACAGCTTATGGTAGGCACAATATTCACCATCAGACAAAAAGTGCAGTTTAAAATACAAATTAGTGTGTCTCAGTTAGGTTTTTAAATGTGAATATAAAGTCCCCTAATTATGACTTCTATGTCACTAAAGCATTACTGTAATCTCCACTCTAACACCTACAAAGTCACACTTCAGGCGTTTTCTCAGCAGACCACAAGTGACCCTGTACTTCAGTGCAGCAAAACATACCTATGACATTGGAACCAAACATCTTGCTAGTGTGACACTTTGAAATCATTGCATTGAGAGATCATTGAAATAACAATCTCTATCTCTCTCTCTTCCATCCCGCTATGGGATGGAAGAGAGAGAGAGAAAGTCAGAGATTGAGAAAGAGAGAGGCACTTAGAGAAATAAATTTACAGAGACAAATTGAAAGAGTGGGAGAGAGAGAGAGATTTTTTTTTAAAGATTTGATGATTGATATACCTAGAATGAGATGTTTCCAGACAAACTGAAAAGAAAAATGTACTTGTCAAGTAAAAAGAGTCGGATCACTTTTCGGTATGTACCTTAAACATTTGAAGTTGAAAAGAAACTAAAGCAGGGAAGCAACAACTGGCACCTAGACTACAACACTCAACCTTCATTGTGGAGGTCTGACACTGTTGGCACTGGGCCACATTATAATAAATTTTCAAACAACTAGTAAATAAACACAAACACTACCATGTGACACCAGGATTTTAACCTTCAAAATCACACTTCATGCAATTTACCAGCAGACCATAAGTGACCCTGCACTTTAGTGCAGCAAAACACACCTCTGACATTGAAACCAAATATCTTCTTGTGAGAATGGCACATTATATGGAGGGACCATTGCGATAACAATCTCTCTCTCTCTCTTTCATCCCATTATGGAATGGAAGAGAGAGAGAGACAAAGAGAGACAGAGAGAGAGAGAGAGTTTTATTTAGGCTTTGATTATTGGCATACCTACAATGATATGTTTCCGGACAAATTGAAAAGAAAAATGTACTTGACAAGTAAAAAGAGTCAGATCACTTCTAGGTATAGACATTAACAATTTGAAGTTGAGAAAAAAGTATGTCAAGGAAATAACCACTGACACATCTAGACTAGAACACTCAACCATCATGGTGGAGGTCTGACAACATAACCACTAGGCAACAGGTCACCCTCGATCTATTGTGCCCGGACATAGCAATGACATGCGACCCAAAGATTTTCAGGGGAAAAAGCTGTAAATGTTCAATCACTAAGCATCTTTAATATTAAAGAAACTAGTAAATAAACATAAACAGTACCATACCATACCAGGATTTGAACCTTCGACCTAGAGAGTCACATTTCAGGCACCTTACCAACAGACCAAAAGTGACCCTGTACTTCAATGCAACAAAACATACCTCTGACATTGGAACCAAACATCTTGCTACTGTGATACTTTGAAGTCATTGTGTGGAGAGACCATTGCAATAACAATCTATCTCTTGCTTCCATCCCATTGTTAGAGAGAGAGAGAGAGAGAGAGAGAGAGAGAGAGAGAGAGACAGAGAGAGAGAGAGAGAGAGAGAGAGAGAGAGAGAGAGAGAGAGAGAGAGAGAAAGTCAGAGATTGAGAAAGAGAGAGGCATTTAGATAAAGAAATTTACAGAGACAAATTGAAAGAGAGAGGGGGAGTGACAGAGGGAGAGAGAGAATTATTTTAGACTTTGATGAATGCTATACTTAGAAAGAGATGTTTTGAGACAAATGGTAAAGAAAAATATATTTGTCAAGTAAAAAGAGTCAAATCGCCATTTGGTATGTACCTTAAATATTTGACATTGAAAAGAAAATAAAGCAGGGAAAGGCTCACTTATACACCTGGACTAGAACACGCAATCTTTATGGTGGACGCCTGACACCATGACCACTAGGCTACAGGTGATACTCATTCACTGCTGCCCAGATATAGCTATGAAATGCGACTCAAAGATTTTCATGGGAAGAAGTCATAACTGTTCAATCACTAAGCATCTTTAGTTTTGAAAACAACTAGCAAGTATACAGGAACACTAGTATGTGATACCAAGATTTGGACATTCAACTTCTCACTTCAGGGGCTTTATCAGCAGACCACTAGTGACCCTGTACTTCAGTGCAGCAAAACATAACTATGACATTGGAACTAAACATCTTGATAGTGTGACACTTTGAAATCATTTTATGGCAAGTCCATTTCAATAACAGTCTCTCTCTCTCTCTCTCTCTCTCTCTCTCTCTTTTTCTTTCTCTCTCTCTTCTATCCCACTATGGGATGGAAGAGAGAGAGACATAGTCAGAGATTGAGAGAGAGAGACATTTAGAGAAGAGATTGACAGAGACAAGCTGAAAGACAGAGGGGGAGGGAGAGAGGGGGAGATAGAGGGAGAGAGAGAGAAAGAGTGGGAGAGTGAGAGGGAAAGATAGGGAGAGTGAGAGGGAAAGGGACAGAGGGAGAGAGGGAGAGGGAAAGGGAGAGGGAGAGAGAGAGAAAGAGACAGTGAGAAAGAGTTTGGTGATAGCTATACCTACAATGAAGTGTTTGCAGACAAGTTTGAAATAGAAATTTACTTGTCAAGAAAAAAGAGTCACATCACTTATAAATTAAAGCAGGAGAATAACAAGTAACACACCTAGGCTAGGACAGTCAACCATGATGGTGGAGGTCTGATACCATAACCACAAGGCCATAGGTGACCCTTGTTCTCTGGAGTCCAGACACAGCTATGGCATGCGACCCATAAGATTTTCATGGGAAAAAGCTGTAAATGTTTCAGCACTAATATTAAAAAAACTAGTAAAAAATCTGAATCACTACCATGCAAAACCACAATTTTAACTTTCAACCTACAGAGTCACACTTTGTGCGCTTTACCAGCTGACCACAAGTAACTCTGTACTTTAGTGCAGCAAAACATACCTATGACATTGGAACCAAACACCTTGCTGGTGTAACACTTTGAAGTCATTGTATAGAGAGAGACCATTGCAATAATAATCTCTCTCTCTCTTCCATCCCAGTATGGGACAGAAGAGAGTGAGAGAGAGAAAGTCAGAGATTGAGACAGTGAGAGAGCGAGAGAGACATTTATAGAAAGAGATGGACAGACAAATTGAAAGAGAGAGGGGAAGAAAGAGGGGGTAGAGGCTTTGTTAGGTTTTAATTATTGATGTACTCAGAATGAGATGCATGCAGACAAATTGAAAGGAAAAAATGTATTTGCCAAGTAAAAAGAGTCAGATTACCTTTCGGTATCTACCTTAAATATTTGAAGTCGAAAATAAAATAAAGTAAGAAGATGACCATTGATACACCTAGTCTAGAAGCCACAACTACCAGGGTGGAAGTTTGACACTGTTGACCATTGAAACCAAACGTGATCCTTTAGTCCTTAGTGTCCAGACATATCTATGGTATGCGACCCAAAGATTTTCATGGGAAAAGCCACAAATATTCCATCACTGAGCATCTTTACTATTCAAAAAAGTAGCAAATATACAGAAACACCAACATGCAACACCAGGAGTTAAACATTCAGGCCCTCATTACAACCCTAGCGGTCGGTGTTATAGCGGCGGTAACATCGCCAACAGGCTGGCGGTAAAAAAAAAGGGATCACGAGCACGGCGGAAACCGCCAACATAGACAGCCACTTTAACATTCCGACAGCCACGGAGGTAGCAACAAACACAGCGGCGGTCACCACCAACAGACAGGCAGAAGACAATGTACTGCCCACCCTGAGAGGCCAATCCGCCAGCTTTTCCGGGGCGGTACCAACAACATCAAAACCATGGCAGAAACAGTACATCGAAGGGGAACCACTCACCTTACGACACTCCACGAAGAACCAGGATGCCATGGAGCCCGAATTGCAGATCCTCCCCATGTTGGTGTATCTTCTCATACTCCACGAAGTAGAAAGAAGGCAGCGGCGGCAATGACGGTGAGTACTGCACCCAGCACACAGGGGAGGGAAAAGAGAGTGACACACACACACGCGGCACGCAACACCTCCACCCCCCCATCCTCACCCACAACAACATACACACTAACACATCCAACAACATTTCTGGTACACACCGTCACCCCCTGGAAGAACACAAGGACAAAAGAAAATGAGTCTAACCAGTCTAATATTGGAACATTCAGATATAGCAGTAGAATTTTAAATAAACAGTATATACAAACTTTTACATTATATACACAAGGCCGTACACTGTCTGTTGTAAATGTCCGTGGACCAGTGGTCCCAAAAATGATGGGAGAAGCCCACACATGACACCTGCCTCAAAACACTCAGAACACTGCAGGGGCATCAGGTCGAAAAAACACAGACACCTCAGGGGGAAGGGGAGGGGAGGCACCTCAGCCGGAAGATGGTACAACGCCACTGCTCCTCGAGGGGGCTCCATGCCCACTGCCTGGTCCTGGGGAGTGCAAAGCCACAGTCTCTCAGGTGGGTGGTTTGCCCACTGCTTGGTCCTGGGGAGTGCAAAGCCACAGTCTCTCAAGTGGGTATTTGCCCACTGCTTGGTCCTGGGGAGTGAAAAGCCACAGTCTCTCAAGTGGATGGCGTCTTCCACTGGTTCTGGAGGGGGCTTTGTGCCCAGAGTGCTTCATCCTGCCAAGGATAGGGGGAGTGGATGCCTTTCTCCACTGGTTCTGGAGGGGCTTTGTGCCCAGAGTGCTTCATCCTGCCAAGTATAGGGGGAGTGGATGCCTTTCTCCACTGGTTCTGGAGGGGGCTTTGTGACCAGAGTGCTTCATCCTGCCAAAGATAGGGGGAGTGGATGCCTTTCTCCACTGGTTCTGGAAGGGGCTTTGTGCCCAGTGATGCTGCACCTGGGGTGTGGCAGTTCACATCCTCTCACCTGGTTGTCTGAGCCACGAGATGTACATGGAACAGGTAGCATGATACTCCATGGAGGCAGAGGCATACTCCATCCTGCAGCAACTCATGCTGCAAACTGCTGGTAGTGCCAGTGCTGGTGGTGGTGCCTCAAGTGGCGTGTCCAGGGTCCACGACGTCACCTGCAGCCTCGGATGGCTGCCCACTGGGGATGCTGCTGACGTCTGATATTGTGGCACCGGCTGGGCACGTGGCGGTGCAGATGGGGGTGCAGGTGGTGGTGGCTGCGGCAGTGCTGCCTGTGGTGCAGTGGTGGAGGGAGACACCAGACCGTCTCCGGCAGCCTCGGATGGCTGATCCTTGGGTAGGATGCTGCAGACTGATGTTGTGGCAGCGGCGGTGAAAGTAGCGGTCGTTATGGTGGTGGTGAGCGTGGTACAGGTCGCTGGCATCTCTGAGGAAATGGTGGTCTTCAGCCCCTCACCAGGAGGCATCATGCCCTGAGGTGACTTGCCCTTTGTTTTGTGTCCCTTCACCACCTTGACAGGCACTGCTGGGACCTTGGCACTGTCCTCTTTGTGTTTGGATGAGGCCTTGCTGGGTGGGTGGTGCGACTTTGCCCTGCTGGGTGCCGGACCCTTCTTGACCTTGGCAGGTGGCGGAATCGGGTGGTCCTTCACATCTGTAGGGGGCACACTGGCAGCTCTGACGGGTGCCCCCTTCGATCCTCCCAGACTTGCAGGGACAACAGCAGGCGCAGATTTGGTGGCTGAGGTGCTGGCCTGGGATCTAGACATCCTGGCCCTAGGGGAAGGACGGGGGGAGGAGTAGGGAAGAGGTCAAAGTTAGCTAGGAAAAGTTTTTTAGACACACTGGGATGGGAAGATGGAGGGGTGTGGGAGTGGAAGAAGAGGTAGTGGTTGTAGGAGGTGTACGCCTGCTGAGTTTAGATGAAGATACATGGGCTGGAGGCTGTTGTGAGGTGGATGGCTGTTGAGTGGGTGTGTGCCTGTGTTTGTGTACTTTGGGAGGAGGGCTCACAGACACACTGGGAGAGGACACAGGGGACGTGTGAATGGTTGTGGGGGTGGTGATTGCTCATGAGCGGTGTGTTGTGATGGGCGTGCTGGTGATGGAGGCAGTGGCTGATGATGTAGTGCATGCAAGTGTGAGTGGAGACAAGACTGGGATGGAGGTGGAGGACGTGGAGGAGGGGAACACAGTGTAGGAAGTGGATGTTGGTATGTGTGCCTGGGTATGGTGCTTATGTGAGTGCCTGTGTGATGATGTGTGGTGCTTATGTTTTCCTGAGCCACTTTTATGTCTTGTTATAGGCTGAGGTAGAGGGGATTGGGTCTGGGTAGTAGAAGTTGGAGGAGCCTGAAATGCTCTCTGTTGGGCCGCCATGCCAGAATGAATGCCCTCCAGGTATGCATTTGTTTGCTGAAAATGCCTCTCGACACCCTAGATGGCATTCCGAATGGTTGACTGCCTAACAGTGAGGGATCTCAGGAGGTCAATAGCCTCCTCACTGAGGGCAGCAGGGCTGACTGGGACAGGGCCTGAGGTGCCTGGGGCGAAGGAGATGCCCACCCTCCTGGGTGAGCGGGCACGGGAAACACCCTGAGGGGCTGCTGGGAGGGCGGTGCTAGTGGGGGGGTGGCGGCTGTACCTGTTGTTGGGGTGGGCACAGAGGTGTCCACCACTGCCAGGGAGTTTCCATCAGAGGAGGAGTCGCTGTTGCTGGTATCCCCTCCTGTCCCCATCGTGGAGCTCCCCTCGCCCTCCGTCCCACTGGTGCCATCACCCTCCGTGGATTCACCCTCATGGGCCATGTGGGATGCAGCTCCCTCGGATGCCTGTGCCTCAGCTCCTCCGCCAGATGATGCTAATGCACACAAGGACAGGGTGACAAAACAAGAAGGGGGGAAAGACAGAGGACACACATGGTCAATGCCAGAAACACCACTACTGTTGGCGGACACAACACACACTGAGCTGCCCTATGCACTAGGCCTTGACCAACCACTCCCTATGGTAGGCACCAGCCCATGGGGTACAATGCCTAATGCCAGCACCTGCTCACCTGACACCCACAGGACCCTGCACACTAGTAGCTGCCCAATTGTACCATTGGGGTAGGGGTGCTTCAGAGCCTGAAACAAGAGACCTACCCTGGCATGATCGCCCTGGCCTAGGGGCACCCACAGCCCCCCCACCCAGCTAGTTCCTAAACCACGCAGAGTCATCTTTCTGATACTGTACTCACCCCCTTGTGGCTGCTGTGATGCCCGCAAGCACCCATCCAACTCCTGATAGGCCACCACCAGGATGCGGAACATCAGGGGGGTCATGGTGCGACGGGCACCCCTTCCACGTTGGGAGGCCAGCCCCAGCTGGTCCTCCGCTGTCTTCCTGCTCCAGCGGCACAGGTCCTCCCATCTCTTGCGGCAGTGGGTGCTCCGCCTGTGATAGATCCCCAGGGTCCGCACCTCCTTGGTGATGTCACGCAAAATACCCTTCTTCTGGTGGGCACTGACCTAGAGGGTAAACAGAGGGAAAAACTTTATTTACTCACCCGTCCGGACCACCATACTTATTGCCCACCAGTTCCCACCCGTGCCCTGACGCACATACACTGACCACCTTACATGCAGCACTCAGGGAACCCCCCTACATGTGGCTTACATTCACACCACTCCAAACAGGCATTGCCCACGCATCATGCTCACAGTGTACTCACCTGTTTATCTGGAGGACCGTAGAGTAGCGTGTACTGGGGGAGGACCCCAACCACCAGTTTGTCCAACTCCTCCACTGTGAAAGCAGGGGCCCTTTCCCCAGACACTGTAGCCATTGTCGCTTCCAGACTCAGGTCACAGCAGCACTTGCAGTGTAGGTCCTCTCCTGTTGATGGTCAGGTATCAACTGAGTGAAGAGAGAGAAAATGGCGGTGACGTCCGCGCCTGTGCGTACCGTCACCGCCGGCGTACATCTCCATTGGCTCCTAGGACCCATAGGGCCCAATGATAACCAATGCGGAGTTGCGCAGCGGTCTTCGACCGCCTACCGTGATGCTGCACAACGCCAGCGCAGTTACCTCATTTCCCCTCGTCACTCCTCACAAGTCCGTCAGCTTCCATTTCAGGGGAGCACATGGCCTATCACCCAACTGCGTCACAGCACATATTGGCACATATACGGTCTTAGGATTTCACACACGGATTCTGTAACATTAGTTCTGACACAGTTGTGCTATCTATGTGGTAAATTACTTTCTGCTCACCGTTCTCCTCCATAGGCTACACCCGCTGAGGCAGCATATGAGATGGCGACATCCTCCGGTGTACAGACCCCTGGTGGACCTGTCGACAATGGAAGACAGACACATCATAGTCACATACAGACTTGATTGTGCCACAATCCAAGAACTGTGTGCCCAATTGGAGCCAGACCTGATGTCAGCTATCCACCAGCCCACAGGTATACCCCCTCTTGTGCAGGTCATGTCAGTGCTCCATTTCCTGGCAAGTGGCTCCTTCCAAACTACAGTGGCCATGGCATCTGGGACGTATCAGCCAATGTTCTCAAACGTGTTGAGCAGGGTGTTGTCTGCCCTGCTGAAACACATGCGCAGCTACATCATGTTCCCCCAGGTAGAGGATTTGGACACAGTGAAAGCTGACTTCTATGCCCTGGGACATATCCCCAACATCATTGGTGCCACTGATGGGACCCATGTGGCATTTGTACCCCCCGCAGAAATGAACACGTGTACAGAAATAGAAAAAGCTACAATTCGATGAATGTGCAAATGGTGTGTTTGGCGGACCAGTACATCTCCCATGTGAATGCCAAGTATCCTGGCTCTGTGCATGACGCCTATATCAGGATTAGCAGCAACCCTTATGAGATGGGCCAACTCCAGAGGCACCGGGTGTGACTAATAGGAGAGCCCAAGGTCTCAACACAGTATGAGTAGGTGTATGGCTATGGGGCAGTCCCTAAGGGTGAGTGTGTGTCTAACAGGTATCCCTCGAAATTTGCAGGTGACTCAGGTTACCCCAACCTCTCATGGCTACTGACCCCAGTGAGGAATGCCAGGACAAGGGCAGAGGAACGCTACAATGAGGCACATGGGCAAACTAGCGTATTATTGAGAGGACTTTCTGCCTCCTGAAGGCCAAATTCAGTTGCCTCCATCTGATGGGTTGATCACTGTACTACTCACCCAAGAAGGTGTGCCAGATCATCGTGGCATGCTGTATGTTGCACAACCTGCCTTTTCTGCTGAAGGATGAGCCTGGTGATGGTCTTGTGGCAGCGTTGGAGCCTGTGGACAGTGAAGAAGGAGAGGCAGAGGAAGAAGATGTTGACAACAGAACACACATCATCCTGCAGTACTTCCAGCAACACACAGGTAAGGGACTGTAACTCCTCTTCACATATCAGTTAACTTTAGGACATTGTACACAGCAGCCTGTTATACTCTGTATATGGCCACTGATTGTTCCCTTTGGATTCCCTTTTATCAGATCTGTGTACCCCATTCTGGCTTCTGCTGCCCTACAACTGTCATACATTTGTATGAGTAAATGGACATATACCTTGCAATTTTTTGCTCATGTTGTAGTAACACATTTGTGAATCATCAGACTGACTCCAGATTGGTATTTGCTTAAAGGGTGTTTATTTAGGTGCTAATGGGGATAGGGGTATGTGCAATGAGCTGGGGTGATGGTGGAGGAATGTCCAGTTAGAGTCCAGTCTCTTGGTGTCACAGGTGCATTGTCCAATGGGTCATAGGAAGGGGAGCAATGGCAGTTCAAGGTGGACAGGGTAAAAGAGTGGGACAGAAGGGTGACAATCAGGAGAGTCTTATTTCCTGGAGGGGGTCATGGCAATGTTCTCTGTCTTCTGCCTGGATCGCAGGGACCGTTTGCGGGGTGGTTCTCCTCCTGCAGGGGGTGGGGTGCTGGTGGCCTGTTGGTCCTGTGGCGGGACCTCCTGTCCCCTAGCGCCAGCGGAGGTGGAAGGCTGTTCATCAGTTTGGCTAGTGTCAGGGACCCTTTGTTGAGCCACTGCCTCCCTCATGGTCTTGCCCATATTAGCCAGCACCCCTGCTATGGTGACCAGGATGGTGTAGATTTTGGTGAGGTCATCCCTGATCCCCATATAGTGTCCCTCCTGCAGCCTCTGGGTCTCCTGAAACTTGGCCAGTACCGTGCCCATGGTCTCCTGGGAATGGTGGTATGCTCCCATGATGTTGGAGAGTGCCTCGTGGAGAGTGGGTACTCTGGGCCTGTCCTCCCCCAGTCGCACAGCAGTCCTCCCAGCTTCCCTGTTGTCCTGTTCCTCTGTCCCCTGAACCGTGGGACCACTGCCACTGACCCCAGGTCCCTGCACGTCCTGTGTTTGTGGGGTTGCCTGGGGTCCCTGTAGTGGTGGACACACTGCTGATTGACGTGTCATGGGGACAGTGGCATGGGCCCGCTGGGTGGGTGCTGTGCTGGTGTTTCCTGAGTGGGGAGGCTCTGTGGTGGGTTCGGACTGTGGCAGGGGAACCAACTGTCCAGAGGTCCCAGATGGGCCAGGCTAGTCATCGTGATCCCGGCGTACAGAGCTGCTGTCATCACTGTGGGCCTCTTCTGTGGGGGGACTGGATGTAGCTGGCACCTATTGTCCGGTGACGTTGGGTAGGGGTCCTGTTGGGATGCAAATGCAGTGTTATTGTCTCTGCGTGTGCCATTTTGTGCATGGATATGTTTCCCACTATGGTTGTTATTAGCAAGGCACCTTTGAGTTGTGTGAGATGTTATTGGTGATGCTAAGTGATTGTCACTAGTATGCATGCTGTGATGATGGGTGTCCATGCAGCTCTGTGATGAGGGTCCATGCATAGGTGTTGCATGCAGGGCTTGGTATTGGGATGGGGAGTTCTGATGGTGGGGTATATGTGAGGTGGTGGGGTGATGGGTGTGAGGGTAGGGGTGGGGTTATGTGATGGCATGCAGGTAGGGTGGGGGATATAGTAGGAAAGGTTTGCCTTACCAGAGTCCAGTCCTCCTGCTACTCCTGCAAGGCCCTCAGGATGCATGGTCGCCAAGACTTGCTCCTCCCATGTTGTTAGTTGTGAGAGAGGAGGTGGGGGTCCACCGCCAGTCCTCTGTACTGCAATCTGGTGTCTTGATACCACAGAACGCACCTTCCCCCGTAGGTCATTCCACCTCTTCCTAATCTCATCCCTGGTTCTTGGATGCTGTCCCACGGCGTTGATCCTGTCCACGATTCTCCGCCATAGCTCAATCTTCCTTGCAATGGACGTCTGCTGCACCTGCGATCCGAGTAGCTGTGGCCCTACCCGGATGATTTCCTCCACCATGACCATTAGCCCCTCCTCTGAAAACCTGGAGTGTCTTTGGGGTGCCATGGATGTGTTGTGAGTGATATGCGTGGATGGTGTATGGGTGATGGTGTTCTGTGCCACTGAGTGAGTGTGTGCTCTCTGCTTGTCTCTCTGTGCTTGCTATCTTTTTTTTCGTTGTAAGGGGTTGTGGGTAATGTGGGTGTGTGTTTTATAGTAGTCTCAGTATGAGGGTGTGGTGTGTGTATGTGTGTCAGGTGTGTGTATTTTGAATTGTTCAATGTGGTGAAGCTTTGTAATTGTGTGTGTATTTTGAGCGCGGCGGTATGTACCGCCAATGGGTTACCGCGGTTGAAAGACCGCCGCGTTGATTCGTGGGTCGTGATACTGTGGCCGTATTCCTGTTGGCGTGACGGTGTGGGTTTTGCTATTTCCAGTTTATCACTGACCTTTGGTGTGGCGGACTTGTGTGGGTGTCTGTGTTGTGGCGGCATTCTCAGTGTGGGTCATAATATCCGTAGCGGAATACCACCGCGGTCACGGTATGTTGGCGGCCGCCGGCACGGCGGTAAACGGAATTTACCACCAGGGTTGTAATGAGGGCCTCAGTCTACAGAGGCTAACTTGATGTACTTTACCAGCAGACCACCACTTATGCTGTGCTTCAGTGCAGCAAAACATACCTATGGCACTGCAACCAAACATCTTGCTAGTGTGACACTTTGAAGTCATTGTATGGAGAGACCAGTACAATATCAGTTTCTCCCTCTCTCCCATCCCATTATGGGATGGAAGAGAGAGAGAGAGAAAGAGAGAGAGAAAGTCAGAGATTGAGAGAGAAAGAGAGAGACATTTAGAGAAAAAGATTGACAGAGACAAATTGAAAGAGAGGGGGAGAGAAAGAGAGAGAGAGGGATTTCTTTTAGGCTTTGATGTTTGATATAGCTAGAATGAGATGTTTCCAGAAAATTTGACTTGTCAAGTAAAAAGAGTCTGATCACTTTTTTCTATGTACCTTAAATATTTCAAGCTGAATGCAACCAAAGCAGGGAAATAACCACTGACACACCTAGACCAGACAACTCACCCTTCATGTGGAGGTGTAAGACTGTAACCACTAGGTTACAGGTGGACCTTACTCTGGTTCGTCCAGACATAGCTGTGATATGCGACCCATCATGATTTTCATGGGGGAAATGCTGTAAATGTTTCATCAGTAAGCATCTTTAATATTTAAAGAATTAGCACCACTCAATACCACAACTTGAACCATTAACCTACAAAGTCACACTTTATGTGCTTTACCAGGAGACCACCAGTAACACTGAGCTTTAGGCTGGCAAAACATACCTATGACAGTGGAACCAACCCTTTTGCTAGTGTGACACTTTGAAGTCATTGTATGGAGAGGCCATTCTAGTAACAATCTCTCTCTCTCTCTCTTCCGTCCCACTGTGGGATGGAAGAGAGAGTGAGAGGAAGTCAGAGATTGAGAAAGAAAAGAGCCATTTAGAGAAATAGATTGCCAAGAGACAACTTGAAAGAGAGGGATGAGAGAGAGATTTTTTTAGGCTTTGATGATTGATTCACTCAGAATGAGATGTTTCTGGACAAATGAAAAACAAAACGTATCTGTCAAGTAAAAAGAGTCAGATCACCTTTCATTATCTGCCTTAAATATTTGAAGTTGAAAACAATATAAGGCAAGGAAATAAACACTGACACTGCTAGACTAGACCACTCAAACTCTATGGTGGATATCTGACACTATAGACACTACTCCACTGGTGAACCCTGAGTCAAGACATAGCTATGATCTGTGACCAAAATATTTTGATGAGAAAAATACATAAATGTTCCATCACTAAGCAACCCTAATATTCAGAAAAATAGTAAATAAATAGAATCACTACCATGCAATACCAGGATTTGAACCTTCAATCTACAGAGTCACACTTCATGCGCTTGATAGAGATCAAATTTTACTAGTACATTAATGGCATAGAAGTCAGCACATAGCGACTTATAAATCTTCATTTAAATGCCTAACAGAGAACATTAACATGAAATGAGAAAATGTACACGTTTGAAATATGGTGGACATTATGCCCTCCACTTGTTTGGGCATCGCGTATTAACATGGCAGATGTTGTGTGTTTAAATTAAGTGAACTGCTAAAGTAAATTTCTAATGGAAATATTTTTTGAGATAAAATAAATGTGAAGAATATTATGAATAGTAAACAAACATGATTTAACAGTGCTTATACTGATGTATATGAATGATTAAGGTAGAGTTATGTGCGTACACAAAAATAGATACACATTTCAGTCATTGCAAACAAAATGCATTAATAATGACTGCAATTAACTAATTTTATTTTCCATATGCGTTAATTAAATGGTATGCATTAGCATGAGTGTTGAGTAATTAGAATTATGGGGGTCATTCCGACCCTGGCGGTTGTCTACCGCCAGGGCCGGGGACCGCGGATGCACCGCCAACAGGCTGGCGGTGCATCCATGGGCACTCTGACCGCGGCGGTACAGCCGCGGTCAGAAACGGGAAACCGGCGGTGTCCCGCCGGTTTCCCGCTGCCCTAGGGAATCCTCCATGGCGGCGCTGCAGGCAGTGCCGCAATGGGGATTCCGACCCCCTTACCGCCAGCCTGGTTCTGGCGGTTTTGACTGCCAGAACCTGGTTGGCGGTAACGGGTGTCATGGGGCCCCCTAACAGGGCCCCTGCAGTGCCCATGCCAATGGCATGGGCACTGCAGGGGCCCCCTAACAGGGCCCCACCAAGATTTTCAGTGTCTGCCAAGCAGACACTGAAAATCGTGACGGGTGCAACTGCACCCGTCGCACCCCTTCCACTCCGCCGGCTCCATTCGGAGCCGGCATCCTCATGGAAGGGGGTTTCCCGCTGGGCTGGCGGGCGGCCTTCTGGCGGTCGCCCGCCAGCCCAGCGGGAAACTCAGAATTACCGTGGCGGTCTTCTGACCGCGCAGCGGTATTCTGACGGCGGGATTTTGGCGGGCGGCCTCCGCCGCCGGCCAAAGTCAGAATGACCGCCTATGTGTTTAGGCCATTTTAGCAGGACTAGGCCTGACAATTTATTTTCGCAGCAGTAGTGAGAAGTGCTAATTCATCTTGTTCCCCTTGACCTCAATTATTCTCTTGGTTGCTTACGTGTTAAAGAATGCCTTATTGTATTAAAGACAGATACTGTGGTTTTATCATCTTTACAAAGTAACAACATTTGTTCTAGCTACCTGACTGACAACAAGTATTATTCGAATCATCCTGTAACCCATGGGAGGAAATTATTATGTTTCAAATGTTATACAAATTGTCATTTTCCAACGGAACTGTATGAATCCATCGAGATGACTTCTCCACCTACCCTAAGCAAATCCGGAATAGTTGCAAACCTGATGGACGTCTATAATTTCATTGGATACTGATCAGCTTCCGCAAGATGGGTCACACAATGGACCAATTAGAACTCCATGGACATTTTTAGTTAGGGAGAGAATTCTGAAACTTTTGGAGAGATTCTTCTTGTCTTTCATGCTGATCAGATTCTTCTCATCCCTCTAGTTGATCAGATTCTCCTTGCCCCGCATGTTGAAGAGTTCCGTTCTTGAATCTTAATCTGTCATGTTCTTGTCATCCTTTCTATTTGCACAGTTGACCTATGCCGTTCAGCACTAATGTGACCAACCAGTTCTGAATGGTTGTCTTGTCCGACACGCAGCCCGTGTACTGCACTGTCCCTGATGCCACTGTCTATTGATGATGTGAAGCTGTTGACACTCTGGACTGACAAGTTTTTCCTGCCTGCTGTCCCATGAGGAGAGGTATATAATCTGCAATGCAATACTTTTTGTTTCCTTTTCAGCTTAGATGAGTTACACAAGCATAATTGTATACTGAGTTGCCCTGGTTAGATGATTTTCCAAATTATTTTTGTCTTCTTTTTTTTGTTTTGCCCACCTGTGTTAGCCCGTCACCACACATGCAAGTCTAAGTTTGTGATAGGAGCAGAAATGACCCAGAAATTGATTACTGTTGTTTGAATTTGACAAATGTCACCGTCAACTGCTTAGAAATCTGTTTCTATTGCACAAATTATTGTTCTACTAACGTGTGTCATCTTATTGGAGTGTTTAATAGTATTGATGTTTAGTAGGCATAATTTCTTTAGACGTTTTGGTCAGCCTATGGTTTTCATGCATATGTATAAGTTAGTTTTGTGTACCATTTATATTACATTGGTTCTGTGGTTGTAATAAAACTTTGAAACCATTCAGTTTGGAGTCTTGTTTCCATGGCCAAATTAGTCATGGTGTTTAAATTGTTTAGATTTCTCATGTTATTGGTTTGTGTTGAATGCATCTGTTTACCACACTCTTCTCTGAGCCAAAAGATCCAATCGACCTCTACTTTGGGTGGGGTACGTTGCTGCACCTCACCCCAATGCGGTTTCGAATCCAAATTGGGAGGAAGGAAATCACGGCAACAGTTTTGGCAGCAGAGCGGCAGTTGTGCCTCATGAGGAGGGGAATCAGTTTCTGCCCACATTTTGAGTTGTTTGTGATGAAATGTAGGGGTAGAAGAAATTCCAACATTGTGTTACAAGTGTACAGTTTATGCTTTGGGAAGGGTTTGTGCTTGCAATGCTTTAGCAAAACTGCTGTGTAGTATGATGCATGAGATGTTTAGGGAGTCAGCAAACTCAAAGTGAATGTTACTTTTTGTGTTCAAAATTGCCTATATGATTGTTGTTGTTTACTGGTCCTGTATGGCCTAGGGCTCTGGAGTATCAAACAAGTGTAAGAAGACACTCAGTTAATTTATTGTCTGAAGTGAGGTGTTGGTCGACAGGGTACAGTCGACAATACCAGTATATTCCTTGAGTGAGTGTGATTTTTAGTTAGTGGTAGGTGTTAGAAATTGGGTCTTTAGTTGGCAGTCAGGTTGCCCCCTGTCCAAGCAACGACCTTCACTCTAGTCAGGGTAAAGGAGAATCACACTCAGTAAACCCCCGCTCACCCCCTTGGTAGCTTGGCATGAGCAGAAAGGCCTAACTCAAAGACAATGTGTTAAGTATTTGTACCCACACACAAAGTAATAACGTGAACCACTACAAAATGACACAACACAGATTTAGAAAAATAGTCAATATTTTATCTAAATAAACAAGATAAAATATGATAAAAATCCACAATACATCATTAAAAATATGATCTTAGCACTTAAAAATAAAAACACAAATATAGTGCCTAGAGGCACAAATACTGCAATTTGATATTAAGTGGCGTCGTGACAGAGTGGTTTCTTACAATGCGACGCCATGGGTGCCGTTTACGGAGTTGTATAGACCCCAGGTACAATACCTTAGTAAAACAAGTAGAAAACAGGCCAGTGCACGGACTCGGCAAGCAAGGCATCACTGGATCCAATGCGGCGTCTGTTCCGGTGCTACGGAGTAGGGGTGTCGCACAGCAGTATCAGGTCTTTTCTGCAGAGTGGTAGAGGTGAGGCGGCATCGATTGCGATGTGTCGGACAACCTCACTGGGTCACAATGAAGTCACAGGGCCACAGGCGCTGCCATGGCATCGGATGTCACAGAAGTCGGACTTACAACACTCCAATCTCAGTGAAGTTGTGCGGGATCAGCGGCTGCAGTGACCCGAGGCCTACGGAGTCGTTGGGGTCGTCGTGCTTCTGCGAGGTCCACGGCTTTAGGGCAGGTGGCTTCAGGGGATCCGTGCAGCAGTGTCCTTGGCGAAGTCGCACAGTGTTGTGCGGCATCGTTAGACAGATTTTTCTCCAGAAGTTCATTGGACAAATGAAAAACAAAAAGTTACTCAAATGGCACCCTCTGGCAAGCTACAATCCACAGCATACAGATTCAAAACTGGATGGTGAAGCCTTTGCTGTCCCTGAGGCTTCAAAACAGGATGCAAGCTCTAGTCCATGCCCTTGGAGATTCTTCTTCAAGCAGGAATGCACAACAAAGTCCAGTCTTTGTCCCCTTTCACAGGCAGAAGCAGCAACTGCAGGATAGCCAACAAAGCACAGTCACAGGCAGGGGCAGCACTTCTCCTCAGCTCTTCAGCTCTTCTCCTTGGCAGAGGGTACGCTTGATTCTAGAAGTGATCAAAAGTCTGGGGTTTTGGGTCCACAACTTATACCCCTTTCTGTCTTTGAAGTAGGCAAACTTCAAAGGACAGTTTCTGTTGTTCACAAGATCCTGCCCCGCCCAGGCCAGGCCCCAGACACACACCGGGGGGTTGGAGACTGCATTGAGTGAGGGCAGGCACAGCCCTTTCAGGTGTGATTGACCACTCCTCCCTCCACTCTAGCACAGATGGCTCATCAGGATATGGAGGCTACATCCCAGCACCCTTTGTGTCACTGTCTAGAGGAGCTGCACAAACATCCCAACTGTCAACCTGACCTAGACAGGGAATCCACAAACAGGCACATAGGGGGTCATTCCGACCCCGGCGGGCGGCGGGCGCCGCCCGACGGGCTGAGACCGCCAAAAGACCGGCGGTCATTTTGACTTTCCCGCTGGGCAGGCGGGCGACCGCCAAATACTGTAGTCATGAAATTGAATTGAAGAAAATAAATTAGAGGAGAAAGCAATGGTGACGCAAATTAAATCTGCCCAAGCAGCAGGAATGCAGGGTCCACATGGGATGATGAGCACAGGTGGAATGCAGGGAGCACAACAGCAGGACAATATGATGCCTCAGTTTAGAGGTAGAAGTCGGGGAAATCGTGTAAATCGAGTAGATCAGAATTTCAATGTGGCTGATGTTCAGTCCCTGAGGAAAATGCTTCATTATCATGCTTGTGGCAACATCAGACACTGGAGATGGGAGTGTCCTAATAGGAACGTAAATAATTTGGTGCAAAGTGGTGGTGTTGTGCAGATGGATGTAAACAGTCAGTTTCAAAATCACAGAGTTCAAAGACCCTGAAACCAAAACATGAATGTTCCCACAGGAGCAGTACAAATGCAAATTCCTCAACAGCAAGTACAGTTTCCCCCACAGCGAATTCAGGTCCCACAGCAAATACAGATTCCACAAGCTCCGATGGCACAGCATTAGGTAACGGTTCCTCAGCAAAATGCGAACCAGAGGGTGAATGTAAATGTAAATCAGATAATCACGCAATACCCACTCATTGATTTCCATGATGATGAAGTGAGTGAAGAATATCAGAGTGAGAGTTCAGAAGAAGAAGAATGTGTGTTGGCTGCCTCACTGAAGGTAGATCAGCTTGGTCTCTATGTGAATGCAAGTGTTATAAATCATGATGTTTCATTTCTGGCTGACACTGGAGCAACCCGTTCCACTGTCAGATCTGCAGAAGTTCCTTATGTGCCTCTTTCTGGAAGGACAGTTCAGGTAGCAGGAGTAGCAAACCAGCATCTAGCAAATCCAATCTTGAATACATCCCAGTCAAAATAGTAACCTTTGAAGATTTACACCAATTTGTAGTCTGTGATTCAAGTCCTGTGAGTCTGCTAAGAAGAGACTTGCTGTGCAAATTAAAATGCTCCATCTCTTGTACTCATGAAGGGATAGCAATTCAAACAGATAGTGATAATGAAATTTCCAACTCAGTTGGTGAGATATATCCTCTCATTTCATTGTTTCCTGCCATGACAGCCAGAGACTTGCATGATGAATTACAAGAAACAGTAATGTTGAGAGTTTGGGATCTCTCTGGAAAAGACATTGGACTCATACGAGGTGGTGAACCAGTCAGGGTGACTATAAAGCCAAATGCGTTTTTTCCCAAAACGTCTCAGTATAACATGATCCCAGAAGTAATCAAGGGAATTACTCCAATAATTACAGACATTGTTGAACAGGGAGTTCTGAAAGATGTGATGGGCAGCCCTTATAATTGTCTAATATTATGGGACTGCGGAAGCCAAGTGGGAAATATCGTGTAGTCCAAGATTTGAGAAAGGTGAATGAAAATGTGGTATCATATTGTCCTGTGGTGCCAAATTCAGCAGTGATTTTGTTCCAGATTCCATGTGGAGCAAAATGGTTTTCTGTTATTGACTTGTTCCAAGCATTCTTTTCAGTGCCCTTGCATGAAGACAGCCAGTTCCTTTTTTAATTTAAATTTGGCAGTCGTGTATATTCGTGGTGCCGTACTCCACAGGGATTCTCAGAATTACCTTCCATTTTTTATCAGATTCTAAAAAAGAATTTAGAGTCCCTAAAAATGCCATTTCAGTCAGCAGTGATACAATACATTGATGTCTTGACGGTTGCATTCAATACAAGTGAAGCCTGCAGAAAAAATACCATAGCACTGTTGAATCATTTAGGTGAAAAAGGACATAAAGGGGCATATTTATACTCTGTTTGCACTGGATTTAAGTTTTTTTTTTTACGCAAATCTGGTGCAAACTTAACTCCATATTTCTATTTTGGCGCTAGACATGTCTAGCTCCAAAATATTGGAGTTAACGTCATTTTTTGCCTGTGGAAATCTACCTTGCGTCAATGAGATGCAAGGTAGGCGTTCCCGGGCAAAAAAGGACTCAAAGGCCCTAGTGCCTTATTTATCCTCCTGTGCAAAAATCACGCACAGGAGGAAGAGGGCCTTAAATAATGGCGCTAAGCCTGCTTAGCGTCATTATTTAACGCCTGGGTATGGGTAGGCGTAAGAGGACCAGTATGCAAAATTCCATGGTCAGAGACCATGGAAATTGCCCACAGGTGCCCTTCCCTGCCCCTAGAGGACACCCCCACCTACCCCTACCCACACCAGAAGGTCACCTATGGATGGGGGACCCATCCAAGGTACGTCCGGGTGAGTATATTTTTTTTTCATCCAATGCCGCTCGGGGACCTGACTTGGGGCCCGTGCACAGTGCTAGCCCCAATAGTCATGCCCAGGCCATGGCCAATGGGGTGGTGGGCATGGCTCCTGTCTTTACTAAGACAGGAGCCATGTCCAGGGGCTTGTGCACCAGAAAATGGCACTACACTGCCTAGAGGCAATTTTTTGCCTCTAAACAGTGTAGCGCCATAATTTGGCGCACAAGCCCCGGTTCCCCCTACGCCTCCCCAGCCCTGTTAGCGTCCTGTTCAAGGATGCTAACAGAGCCTTAGCTCTGGCTAGCGCCATTCCATAAATATGGCGCCTGGCCAGCGTCTAGGAACGGCGCTAGCTGGCGTAATACTTTTTGGCGCAAACCTGCGTTAGCGCAGGTTTGCACCAAAAAGTATAAATATGGGCCAAAGTTTCCCCAACCAAATTACAGTATTGCCCGAAGGAGGTAAAGTACTTAGGTCAACAGTTTAAGAAAGGTGCAAGGAAAGTGTTGCAGGAGAAAGTTGCAAGCATTATGCAAATAAACCCCCCAGTCAGTAATTTCCAAACCCTGCAGAAATTAACGCACAAAGACATTACTGACTCAGTTCCATTTGATGAAAAATGCATGAAAACTTTCACTAGGCTGAGAGAGAGTTTGTGCAAAGCTCTGGCTCCGGGAATGCCTGACTACTCAAAATGTTTTTCACTGTTTTGTCATGACCGTGATGGTTGTGCTCTTTCTATTTTGGCACAGTTGCAAGGAGGAATGAACAGATCCATGGCATATTTTTCCTCCAAACAGGATCCTATTGCTGCAGCTTTGCCTGGCTGCTTAAAGAATGTGTCTGCCACTGCTGTAAGTCTTAGTCAATGCGAAGACTTTGTTATGGGACAATCTTTAACTGTCTATGTCCTGCATTTGGTCAAGGTCCTTTTGACCCGAACCACAACCCAATATTTGACCAATGCCCATTTTACCTTTTTATGAGTTATTCATCCTTGATTCCCCAAATGTGACTATAAAACACTGTTCCGTTTTCAATCGTGCCACATTGCTGCATGTCGTGGTGATGGCACCAATGATGTAAATGAGGTGGAACATGACTGCCTTGATGTCACAAACTATAAACCAAACCAAGACCTGATATTCAGGATACTCCTTTAGAGAAGAATGATCAAGTTGTGTTTGTAGATGGCACCTGCTTGAGAGACAATGAAGGAACACTGAGAGTTGGTTATGCAGTTTGTACTATCTCTGGAGTAGTTGAAGCTTTGTGGCTTCAGGGAGTCATTTCTGCCCAAATAGACAAATTGGTTGCCCTTACAAGAGCGTGCTGTGTATCTGAGCAGCTGAAAGTAACAATCTTTACAAATAGCCACTGTGGGTTCAGTGTTGTGCATGACTTCGGGCTGTTATGGTATCAGAGACGTTTTATGAGCTCTTCAGCATTACCCATTCGAAATATTGAAAGAATACACAGTTTATTAAATACATTACAACTACCTGAGAAAATTGCAGTCGTAAAATGTGCAGCACACCAGAAATCAAATGATTACGTCTCATTGGCCAATGCCTATGCTGACCAAATTGCCACATACTGTGCGCTCCATTGCATCACTTTCAATGAAGAGTGGGGTGGTGGAAGTGACACCAGTAAGACAAGTCAGAGTTTCTTAATGACAGTGGTTGATACTTGGGAGGAAGTTAAGAGATTGCAGGAAGAGGCAACAGAGGAAGAACACAGAAGCTGGAGTAGGGCAGGTTGTGTACAGAGAGAGACAGATGACGTTTGGAATTCAAATGAAGGGAAAGCAATGTTTCTGAATTGTTTGTTGACATATATGGCTAGATATTACCATGGACAAGTTTGTCTCAGGAAAGATGCAACAATTCACACATTTAAACAGACATGGTAAAAACACAGATTTAGGTTAATTGCAGAAGCAGTGTGTCACAGATGTATAACATGTCAGCAGATGAATGTGGTAAAACGTATTGAGGTTAATTTGAGCCATATAGGCAGATCAGGAGGTCCATTCAACAGGATGCAACTTGATGTTATTGAAATGCCTGTCTGCAAGAGATTGAAGTATGTGTTGATGATTGTGTGTGTGTTTTCACATTAGATAAAAGCTTACCCAACATGCAGGAATGACAGTCTTACTGTAGCAAAGCTACTGCTCAGGAAAGTGATCCCTAGGTTCGGCTTCCAGACTTCTTTGGAATCAGACAGAGGATCTAATTTTAACAACAAGATCATATAATTTGTGTGCAGCATTGAGCAACAATTGCACTGCAGTTACAGATCAGAGGCATCTGGATTGGTGGAGCAAACAAATGGAACACTGAAAGCTCGATTGGCAAACGTTTTTGCCTCTATAATGTTGAAATGGCCTGACGCATAACCACTTGTCTTGATAAGCATGTGTAGCAACCCTGACAGAAAGACAGGACTGTCGCCACATGAAATTCGTATGGGGCGTGCAATGAAGCTGCCAGCAGTGCCTGCCAATGCACTTGTGAGCATAACCGATGACTTAGTGATAGAATATTGCTAAGGTCTGGCTGATGTGGTTCGCTCCTTGTCTCATTAGGTTGAAGCAGCAACAATTCAATCGGTCCATGAGGAGTGTCACAACCGGAAGGCTGGTGAGTGGGTACTCATCAAGAAGCACATAAGAAAGACTTGCCTAGAACCAAGGTGGAAAGGTCCTTTCAAATCATCCTGGTGACTACAACAGCTGTGAAGTGTGCTGGTCTACTGAACTGGATTCATGCAAGCCACACATGTAAAGTTCCACGTTCTCTTGAAGACACAGAGTCTGATCCCCTAGGAGTAAATGCAGAAAGTGAAGGGTTCCAGTCAACCAAGCTGTGAGGACTGGGCAAATGGCTGAAGCAAAGCTCATGCAAAATGGTGAGAATGCCAGCATTCCAGATGCAAATAAAGGTGCAGGAGAGTCAAATCAAAGTCATCTGACTCTTACAAACACAGTAAACATCAACAATCAAGTTGCATCCAAAAAGAGTACTGTAAGACCAATGGCCTGCACCCACACCTGATCCAGTTGCTGATATGCTCCCAGCTATAACAGAAGCAGCTGAAGAATCAGATCAAAGTGAAGGTGAGATTTGTACTGTGAGGAGAACAAAAAGTAAAAAAATGCCAAGCTGCAATACTCGGCACCTTAAGGGATTTACCTTGTTTCAAATGAATGGGAGAGCACATTTTTGGCCTGTTGTTTTGACCATGAGAATTCAGTTAAACATTCTTGAATTAGAGATTGCATTTGAACTGAGTTTTGAAATCACCTTGCCAATGGACCAGCAGAGACACTACACATTGGAAGTGACAATAAGTGATCATAAGACTGTGATTTACTAAAGACAAACTTAAAGAACTTTGAGAACTTTTAGTTGAGATTTGATGAACTTTTTAGAAGATCAAGAATTGCTGTAAATAAGTGCAAAGAGATTTTTAAATGACTGCTTACATTTCTGATTTTGTTGCTTTGCTTTACATTTGTTTCCCTTTCTTTTCTCTCTGATTCTGCAGAAGCCATGACCCGGAAACAGGGTAAGCATAGCAAATGTAAATATGCTTACATTGGCATAGCAATAGTATTGTGATTATGAGTATTTTATTGATTGCAGGTTTGAGTGTTTCAGTGAAAGAAAGTGTACAAACCATCACAACTCCAGTGCAGGGAAAAACACCTTCCAAGCTGGATAAGTTTCATGAGGATGAGAGATTGCTTCATTTAAGTGACACAAAGGGAGACTTGTCTTCAATGTTTATTGTAGCCTGCAGTATGAAAATGTAGATACAATGAATGTGCATGACTGTTATGTGTACACCCAGATTCCTTCATCAGTACAAGAAGGGATCACATATTACAGCTTGCCATTAATGTATAGTAATAGTTGCAGCTTGCTATTGACCCACCTGTATAATCAGGAATACATACAGGGGGTTATTACAACTTTGGAGGAGGTGTTAATCCGTCCCAAAAGTGACGGTAAAGTGACGGATATACCACCAGCCGTATTACGAGTTCCATAGGATATAATGGACTCGTAATACGGCTGGTGGTATATCCGTCACGTTACCGTCACTTTTGGGACGGATTAACACCTCCTCCAAAGTTGTAATAACCCCCACAGTGTTTTTATTTAAACTTTGACCTTGCTTTATCTTTTGTGCCCATTAACCAGCATTTGAGCAGCATTGCAAAGGCTAAGAACATAGATATAATAGGAGGATTATTTTAACATAAACTAACTTTTGGCACAGCATACGCACACAAGAACAACTTAATATGTATCTTCACATAAGTAGAGAAAGAGTTCATTAATCAAGTTGATGACAGGAGAAAAGCAATAGAAGATAGAGAAAGGTATAGTTTTACCAGGTTACAAAAAAGGAATATACTTACAACACGCTTGATACACAAGGCCCATAGCTTTAGATTGGCGCCATGTAGGGAAGCTGTGTATATATAGGCCACAGCCAAAAAGTGGCAATACGTTTGCAGGGACTAGTGAATGCAGACATGTGTTTTTGTTTAAGAGTGTGTGGGATTTTATGTTAAATGGGCAAGACCCCGCTGTGCCTGGTGTATATTATATTTGTGGGAAGAACGCTTATTACAGGTTACCAAAAGGCTGATATGGCATATGCTATGTAGGAGTGTTTTTTACAAAAAAAATCCAAGCAGACAATTTTGACATCCCAGTATGAAATGAGAGCCCTAAGAGAAGAACTAAGAGAGGAGCAAGTGGTTCAGAGATTACAGGAAATATATTTGGAGCTTTTATTCCATCGGTAGGTGTGGTCTTAATTGACATCAAGGTAAGGAAGTTATCAGCCATTGTAGATAAAATGTCAACTGATTTTGCAGGTGCAATGCTCCTAATGGACATGGAAATGCTTGTGGTAAGATCAATGGTTTTACAGAATCGCCATGTATTAGACATCCTCTTAAGAAAGGAAGGTGGAACCTGTCGAGTTTTGAAGGCGCAACATTATTGCACTTACATACCTGACAACAGTAAGGAGATAAGGAGATACATTTCTAACCTGACAAGTCTAAAAAATTACTTGAATGACCTGAAACAGAAAAATATCTGGGAGACAATAGGTGAAGGATTCTCAAGAGTAGGATCTTGGTTTGGTGATTTAGGGAATAGATTTGTGAGAATGATCCTAAGACTTCTACTGATTGTGACTGTGTGCATAATTTGCGCACTTGGATTTTACAAACCATATAATTTCTGGAAGGTGCAAAGAATAAACAGAGGAAGGAAGAGATTGAAATAGAGAACATGAGAAACAGATACTACAAGACATTACAGTATACCTAGGCCTATGCGTTATCATACTACAAGGCTTTGACTTGTCTTATTGTGAATGAAGTGTCCTTTTTGCGACGGCATAGATTGCCATCAGAGGAGGGATTGATAGAGATCAAATTTTACCAATACATTATTGGCATAGACATCAGCAAATGGCAACTTATAATCTTCTTTTAAATGCCTAACAGAGAACATTAACATGAATATGAAAATGTGCATGTTTGAAATATGGTGGGCATTCTGCCCTCCACTTGTTTGGGCATCGCGTATTAACGTGGCAGATACTGTGCGTTTATATTGAGTGAACTGCTAACATACATTTCTAATGGAAATACTATTTTTAGAGATATAATAGATGTGAAGAATGTTATGAATAGTAACCAGACATGATTTAACAGTACTTATATTGATGTAAATGAATTATTAATGTAGAGTTATGTTTATATAGAAAAATAAATACACTTTTCAGTCATTGCTAACAAAATGCATTAACAAAGACCACAATTAAATGATTTTATTTTGCATATGTGTTAATTAAATGGTGTGCATTAGCATAAATGTTTAGTAATTAGAATTATGTATTTAGACTTCTTAGCTAGACTAGTCCTGAAGATTCATTTTCACAGCAGTAGTGAGAAGTGCTAATTCATAGCCTTTCATTAACCTGAATTATTCTCTACGCTGCTTATGAAGAATGCCTTATCTTATTGTATTAAAGACAGAGGCCCTCATTACGACCCTGGCGGTCAGTGAAAAAGTGGCGGTAATACCGCCAACAGGCTGACGGTAACTACCGCCAAATTATGACCATGGCGGAAAGATCTCCGAAAGACAGCCAATGTACCACACCGACTGCCAGGGCGGAAACAACAGCCACCACGGTGGTAGCAACCTACAGCCAGGCGGAAGTCAATGTTGCGCCCACCATATTATGACATGCTTAACCGCCACCCTTTCCGGGGTGGTACCAACAACATCAAAAGCCAGACAGAAACAGAGCTCAGAAGGGAAAGGACTCACCATTGGAGATACAGGGAACAACCATGCCACCATGGAACCTGAACTGCATGTCTTCCCGATGATCTTTTAAGTTCTGCTCCACCACGAACACCAACACCGGTGAAGACAATGACGGTGAGTACAGCCGCCTAGCACACAAGGGAGGGGGGGAGGAAAAAGAGAGTGACACACACACACGCACCATACACACAATCAGATGCATTATAAAAAAAAATTTACCCCATCACTCAGCTGAAGAATGCAAGGACAAAACAATTTTGCAAAAGTGAATGTAATGAGATCAACACAGTATAAAAAATAAGTTAGGCAAGATAATAGATATATACATATGTACAGAAAAAGGGGCACAGCCCAGTCCACAATGTTCGTAGGCCACACGGCCACAGGACAAAGTCCAAGGCCACACATCTCACCTGCTTCAACATGGAGAGAACACTGCAGGGGCATCAGTTGGTAAATAGGCAGGCACCTCAGGGGGACGGGGGACGGGGGATAGGGGGCACCTCAGCCGGGAGATGTTATAAGACCACTGGTTCTGGAGGGGGCAACATGCCCTGTACTTGATCCTGGGGAGTGCAAGGCCGCAGTCTCTCAGGTGGGTGTTATACCCACTGGTTCTAGAGGGGACAACGTGCCCTGTGTTTGATCCTGGGGAGTGATGGGCCACGGTCTCTCAGGTGGGTGTCATACCCACTGGTTTTGGAGGGGGCAACATGCCCTGTGCTTGATCCTGGGGAGTGATGGGCCACGGTCTCTCAGGTGGGTGTCATACCCACTGGTTCTGGAGAGGGCAACACGCCCTGTGCTTGATCCTGAGGAGTGATGGGCCACAGTCTCTCATGTGGGTGTCATACCCACTGGTTCTGGAGGGGGCAACATGCCCTGTGCTTGATCCTCAGGAGTGATGGGCCACAGTTTCTCAGGTGGGTGTCATACACACTGGTTCTGGAGGGGGCAACATGCCCTGTGCTTGATCTTGGGGAGTGCAAGGCCACAGTCTCTCAGGTGGGTGTCATACCCACTGGTTTGGAGGGGACATGCCGCACAGCAGCCCATGGAAGCAGGATTACATACCGCCCACCGGCGGTGAAGGCTGCATAGTGCTGGTGGGGGGAGGCTCCTGCCCATCCCCTGCAACCTCAGACGGCTGCACAGTAGTGGTGGTGCTGCTGGTAGGGGGAGGCTCCTGCCTATTCTCTGCAACCTCAGATGGCACAGACACAGTGGGGGAGGACACAGGGGACGTGTGTATGGCTGTTGTGGAGGTGTCTGCCAGTGAGGTGTGTGTTCTGCTTGGTGTGGTGATGCTGGTAGTGGATGATGATGTAGTGCATGCAGGTGTGAGTGTGGACGGAACTGTGTGGGACGTGGTGGAGGAGGAAGGGGAGACAGTGGAAATAGTGGATGTTGGTGTGTCTGCAACTGGATGGTGTTTGTGTGAGTGCCTGTGGGATGAAGTGTGGTGCTTGTGTTTGCCTGTGACACTCTTGAGTGTTGTCTTGTGTGCATGCTCATCTGCCTGTGTGATTGGGATGGGTTGGGGTTGAGGAGAATGGGACTGGGCAGTGGAAGTTGGAGGGGGGAGGGGGAGAACAGAGGCAATGGCTGCCATCAGAGAGGGGGCCAGATCCTGAATCGATCTCTTTTGGGACGTCAATCCAGTGTGAATGCCCTCCAGGAATGCATTAGATTGTTGCACATGGGCTGCCAGCCCCTGGATGACATTCACAATGGTTGACTTCCCTACAGAGATGGATCTCAGGAGGTCAATAGCTTCCTCACTCAAGGCAGCAGAGCTAACTGGGGCAGGGCATGAGGTGCCTGGGGCAAAGGAGATGCCCAACCCTCCTGGGTAAGCAGGCCAGGGCAACTCGCTGAGGGGCTGCTGGGAGGGCACTGCTGGGAGGGCGGTGCTGGGACGGGGCTGGCAGATGTACCTGTAGCTGGGGTGGTCACAGAACTGTCCGCCACCACCAGGGAGCTTCCTTTGGAGGAGGTATCTGTGCCAGAACTGTCTCTGCCGTGGTGCTCCTCTCGCCCTCCATCCACTGGTGCCCTCAGCGTTGGTGGACTCTGCCTCCTGGTTCCTGTGGGATGCAGCTCCCTCCATCACAGGTGCCTCTGCTCCTCCCCCAGATGATGCTAATGCACATAAGGACAGGATGACAAAACAAAAACGGGGGAAGAGACAAAGGATACACTTGGTCAGTGGCTGCACCAACACCACGCAATATGCCATAGCACTACCAGAGAAATAGTTAGCGGCAAATGCAGCATACCTGGGACTCATGCAGCATTGACCAGTAGTGGATGCCTACGTGCTAGGTAGCAAGATTTTCCCTTCTGAGCCCTAGCCCCCAGGGGACCTACGTTGCAAATTCAGGCCTGGCCTAGGCGCACCCACTGACACACATCCCCCACCCGGATACCACTCTATCATGCATAAGTTGTAATGATGGGCACTGTACTCACCCCCTTGTGGCTGCTGTGATGCCCTCAAGTGCCCATCCAGTTCTGGATAGGCCACCGCCATTATGCGGGCCATCAGGGGTGTTAGGGTTTAACGGGTACCCCTTCCTCGTTGGGAGGCCATCCCCAGCTGGGCCTCCGCCGTCTTCCGTGCCAAGCGTCTCAGGTCCTCCCACCGTTTGCGACAGTGGGTGCTCCGCCTGCCATAGACTCCCAGGGTCCGCACCTCCTTGGCAATGGCACGCCATATGCCCTTCTTTTGATGGGTGCTGACCTGCAGAGGCAATACATACAGAAAAATAGATTTAGACAAACAGTCCTGCCTGTTAAACATATGGTCCACCATACCCGTTTCCATCACCATTTACACACACATGGCCCAGCACACAACCTGTACGCTGCCCAAAGGACATCGAACCACCCCCTTACACGACGCCTTCACACACACCACTCCATGCATTCATGCCACATGCATCGTGCCCACAGTGTACTCACCTGTTGGTCTGGAGGCCCATACAGCAGTCTGTACTGGGGTAGGACCCCATCCACCAGTCTCTCCAGCTCCTCTGATGTGAAGGCTGGGGACCTTTCTCCCGTCACAAGGGCCATGTTAGGTTCCAGACACAGGTCATAGCAGCACATGCAGTGTAGGTCCTCTCTTGTGGAAGGTCAGGTAGCAAGTGAGGAATCAGATAGAAAATGGCATACCGTCACCGCCAGCGTAGATCACCATTGCCCACTGTAACCCTTAGGGCCTAATTATAACCAATGAGGAGTTGCACGGCGGTTCCCCACCGCCTCCTGCAACGGCGCACAACATCAGCGGAATTACCTCACTTCCACCTGTCCCTCCCCACAGGACAGGCGGACGCCATTTCGGGGGAAGGGGGCAGGCCCTGGAAAATTGCTGAGTCACTGGTGATATTAGGACATACTGTACAAATCACACTGACCCATCACAAGTTAACAGGATGCAAAGTTCTGTTGTAGCTCCATTGTTCAGTTTGTGACCAGCTCTTCACTCTTTTGTCCCTTAGATTCCTACCGCTGCGGATGAATAGGAGATGGAGACATACCCCGTGTACAGGCCCCTGGTGGACTTGGCAACACTGTAGGACAGGCACATTATCCTCACCTATAGACCTGACAGGGCCAAAATCACAGAGCTGTGTGTCCAATTGGAGCCTGACCTGATATTTGCTATCTGTCACCCACTGGGATCTCCCCTCTTCTGCAAGTGCTATCAGTGCTCCATTTCCTGGCAACTGGCTCTTTCCAAGTGACAGTGGGCTTGGCAGCAGGAGTGTCACAGTCAATGTTCTCAAATGTGCTGACAAGAGTGTTGTCTGCCCTGATTAAACACATGTGCAGCTACATTGTTTTCCCCCAGGGTGAAGATTTGGCCACAGTGAAGACCGAGTTCTATGCAATGGGACATATCCCCAACATAATTGGGGCGATTGATGGAACACATATTGCATTGGTACCCCCCGCCAGAATGAACAGGTGTTCAGAAATTGGAAGAGTTTCCACTCTATGAATGTACATATGGTGTGTCTTGCGGACCAGTACATCTCCCATGCCAATGCTAAGTATCCTGGGTCGGTGCATGATGCCTTTCTCTTGAGGAATAGCAGCATCCCAAATGTGATGGCTCAACTACAGAGGCACAAGATGTGGCTAATAGGTGAGCCCTGGTTCCCACACAGTGGATGTTGGTGTATGGGTATGGTGTGGGCCATGTGGGATAGTGTGTGGCTAAATGTTGTCCCTCAATATTTAAAGTGACTCTGTTTACCCCAACCTATCATGGCTGCTGACCCCTATGAGGAATGCCAGGGCAAGGGCAGAAGAACGTTATAATGAGGCCAATGGGCAAACCAGAAGGATAATTGAAAGGACCTTTGGCCTCCTGAAGGCCAGGTTCCGGTGCCTCCATCTGACAGGTGGTTTACCGCCCTTGAATGTCCGCCGTGGTGATTCATGGGTCATAAAGTGATGGGCGTAGTTCTGTTGGCGTAATGGTGTGGGTTTTGATACCGCCAGTTTATCACTGACCTTTGAGCTGGCGGATTTGTGTATGTGGCTAAATACCGTATGGATTGGTATGTGTGTCATAATATGGTGAATGGTTATCCGCCGCCGCCGCGGTAAGCTGGCGGCAGTCAGCATGGTGGTAAATGGGATTTACCGCCAATGTCATAATGAGGGCCAGAATCTGTGGTTTTATCATCCTTAGACAGTAACAAAATATGTTCTAGCTACTGGACTGACAACAGGTATTACTGAATTCACATGAGAACTTTTGGGATCATCCTGTAACCCAGGGGAAGAAATCGTAATGATTCAAATGTTATATAAATTGTAATTTTCCAATGGAACTGTATGAATTCATCGAAATGACTTTGCACTTTCCCAGAGAAAACCCAGAACAGTTGCAAACCTGATGGGTATTTATAATTTAACAGGATATTGATCAACTTGCGCTGGACCAATCAGAACTCCATGAACATTTCTAGTTAGGGAGAAACTTTTGGAGAGATTCTTGTCTTTCATGCTAATAAGATTCTTCTCGTCCCTCAAGCTGATCAGATTCTCCTTGCCCCGCATGTTGAAGAGATCCTTTCTTGCATCTTAATCTGTCATGTTCTTGTCACCCTTTCTACTTACCGCGTGTCCCTTTACCATTCAGCACTATTATGCTCAACCATTGTCTTGTCCTACATGTAATGCACTGTCCCTGATGCCATGTCTATTGATGATGTGAAACTGTTGACGCTTTGGACTGACGGTTTCTTCCTATCTGCTGTCCCATGAGGAGAGGTATATAATCTGCAATGCCATACATATTGTTTCCTTTTCATCTTAGATGATTTACACCAGTATAATTTTATAGTGAGTTGCCCTAGTTAGATGATTATTTTTGTTTTCTTCTTTTTGTTTTGTCAGCATGTGTTAGCCCGTCCCCACACATGCAAGTCAAAATTCATAATAGAAGCAGAGATGGCCCAGCCTGGACATTGCTTACTGTTGTTTGAATTTGACAAATGTCACCATCAACTGATTTGAAATCTGTTTCTATTGCACAAATTATTGTTTTATTAACTTGTGTCATCTTATTGGAGTGTTTAATAGTATTGATGTTTAGTAGACTTAGGCCCTCATTATGACATTGGCAGTAAGTACCGCTTACCGCCATGCGGACTGCCGCCAACATACTGCCACTGCAGCGGATTACCGCTACCCATATTATGACACACACTTAGCAATCCGTCAATATACAGCCACACACACAAGTCCACCAGCCCAAAGGTCAGTGATAAACTGGCGGTAGCAAAACCCACACCGTTACGCCAACAGAACTACGCCCACCACATTATAACCCACGAATCACCACGCCGGACATTCAATGGCAGTAAACCATTGGCGCTACATACGGCTGTGCTCAAAATACACACACACTAACAAAACAACACTACATTGGAGAATTTGAATAACACACACCTGACACCCATACACAAACCACACCCACACCACTATAAAACACACACCCACATTACCCACAACCCTTTACGACTAAAAACAATTGCCACAAGAGAGATAGCAAGACCACAGAAAAAAACACAGCCACACACCACCATCACCTATACACCATCGACGCACCTTACATCACACACCCCAACACATTACCCCACACACACTCACCCACACCCCTCACAATACACCCATGGCACCACAACGACACCCCAGATTCTCAGAGGAGGAGCTAAGGGTCATGGTGGAGGAAATCATCCGGGTAGAGCCACAGCTATTCGGATCACACGTGCAGCAGACATCCATGGCAAGGAAGATGGAGCTATGGCGGAGAATCGTGGACAGGGTCAACGCCGTGGGACAGCACCCCAGAACAAGGGATGACATCAGGAAGAGGTGGAACGACCTACGGGGGAAGGTGCGTTCCACAGCAGCAAGACACCAACTCGCTGTACAGAGGACTGGCGGTGGACCCCCACCTCCTCCCCCACAACTAACAACGTGGGAGGAGCAAGTCTTGGCAATCATGCATCCTGAGGGCCTGGCAGGAGTAGGAGGAGGACTGGACTCTGGTAAGTCAAACCTCTATTACTATCACCCCCCCTACCTGCATGCCATCACCTGCCCCCACCCTCAGTCCCATCACTCCACCACCTCACACACACCCCACCATCACAACCCACCCCTCCCAATACCAAGCCCTGCATGTAACACCAATGCACGGAACCCCATCACAGACCTGACTGGACAGCCATAACTAAAGCATTCACACTAGAGAGAATCACCTAGCCCACCAAATAACTACTCACACAAGGCAAAGCTGGCAGGGCAATAACAACCATAGAGGGCAACACACCCATGCACAAGATGTCACATGCAGAAACAATAACACTGCTTTTACATCCCCACAGGTCCTCCACTAAACTTCACCGGAGAGGAGGTGCCACCAACAGCCAGTCCCCCCCCAGAACAGGCCCACAGTGATGACAGCAGCTCTGGATGCCTGGATCTGGATGACCAACCTGGCCCATCAGAGACCTCCGGACAGTCGGTTACCCAGGCACAGTCCCATACCACCACAGAGCCTCCCCCCTCAGGAAACACAGGCACAGTACCCACCCAGCGGGCCCATACCTCTGTCCCCAGGACACATCAATCAGCAGTGTGTCCACCACTACAGGGACCCCAGGCAACCCCACAAACACATGACGATCAGGGACCTGGGGTCAGTGGCAGTGGGCACACAGTTCAGGGGACAGAGGCATAGGACAACAGGAAAGCTGGGAGGACTGCTTTGCAACAGGGGGAGGACAGGCCAAGGGAACCGACTCTGCAGGAGGCACTTACCAAGATCCTGGGAGCATATCACCATTCCCAGGAGACAATGCGCCAGATACTGGACAAGTTGCAAGAGAACCAGCGGCTGCAGGAGGGACAGTACCTGGGGATCAGGGAGGACTTGAAGGACATAAACACCACCCTGGTCACCATTGCAGGGGTGCTGGCAGACATGGCCAACACCATGAGGGAGGCAGTGGCACACCAGGGGGCCCCTCACACTAGCCAAACCACTGAACAGCCTTCCACCTCTGCTGCCGCTAGTGGAAAGGAGGCCCCGCCACAGGAACAACAGGCCACCAGCACCCATCACCCTACAGAAGGAGAACCACCCCACAAACGGTCCCTGCGATCCAGGCAGAAGCCTGAGACTATTGCCAAGACCCCAGCCAGGAAATAAGACTCTCCTGATTGTCACCCTTGTGTCCCACTCAGTCAGCTTGTCCACCTTGAACTGCCATTGCTCCACTTCCTATGCCCCCTTGGACAATGCACCTACGATCCACATAGACTGGACTCTAGCCTGGACATTCCTCCACCATCACCCCCCTCTACTTATTGGCACTTAAATAAACACCATTTGAATAAATACAAGTATGGAGTCTGTCAAATAATTGAACTATGTATTCGTTTAACAAGCTTTAAACACTGCAATACAAATGTACAGTAATGTATACGTAAGAATGACCTGTAGTTGGCTGCAGTCAACACACCAGGAGCGATAGTGGGGCACAAATATCTGAAAATAGATATGCCAAAGGGTACAGTAAGTGGCCATAGAAGTGGGAAAATCTGCCTGCCAGTGACACTGTCAAACACAAAACTGTCAATGAAAAGTGAAGTTACAGTGTCTTACCTGTGTGTCATTGGAAGTATTGTCGTATTATTGCACTTCTGTTGTCCTCATCCTCAGCCTCTGCCTCCTCATCTTCACTGTCCACAGGGTCCACTGCTGCCACACGGCCATCTCCAGCCTCATCTTCCTGCAGAAAAAGCACCTGGTGACGTAAGGCAAGGTTGTGCAACATACAGCATGCCACGATGATCTGGCAGACCTTTTTGGGTGAGTAGTACAGGGATCCACCTGTTAGATGGAGGCAACAAAACCTGGCCTTCAGGAGGCCGAATGTCCTCTCTATGATTCTTCTTGTTCGCCCATGTGCCTCATTGTAACGTTCCTCTGCCCTTGTCCTGGGATTCCTCACAGGGGTCAGTAGCCATGAGAGGTTAGGGTAACCAGAGTCACCTGAAAATATCGAGGGACAACTGTTAGCCACACACTAACCCGTAGGGCCCACACCATACCCATACACCAACATCCACTGTGTGGGAACCAAGGCTCACCTATTAGCCACACCCGGTGCATCTGGAGTTGAGCCATCACATATGGGATGCTGCTATTCCTCAGGATAAAGGCATCATGCACAGACCTGGGATACTTTGCATTGACATGGGAGATGTACTGGTCCGCCAGGCACACTATCTGCACATTCATGGAGTGAAAGCTCTTTAAATTTCTAAACACCTGTTCATTTCTCAGGGTGGGGGGGCAAATGCAATATGTATACCATCAATAGCCCCAATAATGTTGGGGATATGTCCCATTGCATAGAAATCAGCTTTTACTGTGGCCAAATCCTCCACCTGGCGGAAAACGATGTAGCTGCACATGTGTTTAAACAGGGCAGACAACACTCTGGTCAGCACTATTAAGAACATTGGCTGAGACATTTCTGCTGCCAAGCCCACTGTCACTTGGAAGGAGCCAGTTGCCAGGAAATGGAGCACAGATGGGACTTGCACAAGAGGGGCACAATGCATGGGGCATGAATGCAGAGTGCTGTGAGTGAGGGCCTCGTGTGGGGGGTTGGTAGAAGGGCCCTGGGCAGCGTGCTGCATGAATGGTAGGCAATGTCTGTGGGTAAAGGGATGCGAGGGCTATAGTGGGCCATGAGTGTAACAGGCATGACGGTCTGACTGATACCTTTTCCTATATGTATTTCTCTGCAGGTCAGCGCCCATCAAAAAAAGAGTATATGGCGTGCCATCGCCAAGGATGTGCGGACTCTGCGGGTCTACGGCAGGCAGAGCACCTACTGTCGGAAACGGTGGGAAGACCTGAGATGCTGGTCACGGAAGATGGCAGAGGCCCAGCTGAGGATGGCCTCCCAACGAGGAAGGGGTGCCATCGAACCCTGACTCCCCTGATGTCCCGCATACTGGCAGGGGCCTATCAGGAGCTGGATGGGTGCTTGGGGGCATCACAGCAGCCGCAAGGGGGTGAGTACAGTGCCCCAATGTACTACTTGCACGTGGTGGGGTGGCTTCCGGGTTGGGGATGTGAGCCTGTGGGTGCCCCTAGGCCAGGCAGGACATTGCAGGGTAGGTCCCATGTAGGGCAGGGTCTGATGTAAACCTCCTCCAACCAAGGTAGTAGGCATCCACTACTGGGCAGAGGTCTGTGGGTCTCAGATATGCTGCAATTGGCGATAGGTATCCCTGTCCATGAGCTGGTGACTAGCATTGTGACTGTTAGTGCATTGCCTAGTGCGTAGGACTGTTCCCTGTGTGTGTGTGTGTTGGATACCCCAATGGTGGTGTTGTTGCTGCCATTGACAAAGGGTATCCTTTGTCTCTCCCCCCCTTTTTGTTTTGTCACCCTGTCCTTATGTGCATTAGCATCATCTGGCGGAGGAGCAGAGGCACTGGCGACAGGGAGAGCTGCATCCCACAGGGCCCAGGAGGCCGAATCCACTGACGGTGAGGGCAACAGTGGGATGGAAGGCGAGGGGAGCACCACAACGGTGCCCGGAGGGGACAGTTCTGACAGTGATACCTCCTCCCATGGAAGCTCCCTGGTGGTGGTGGACACCTCTGTGCCCACCCCAACTACAGGTACATCCGCCAACCCCGTTCCAGCACCGCCCTCCCAGCAGCCCCTCAGCGAGTTTCCCGTGCCCGCTCACCCAGGAAGGTGGGCATCTCCTTCGCCCCAGGCACCTCAGGCCCTGCCCCAGTTAGCCCTGCTGCACTGAGTGAGGAGGCTATTGACCTCCTGCGATCCATCTCTGTTGGGCAGTCAACCATTGTGAATGCCAGTCAGGGGCTGGCAGCCCATTTGCAACAAACAAATGCATTCCTGGAGGGCATTCACTCTGGCATGGCGGCCCAACAGAGATCAATCCAGGCTCTGGCCTCCTTCCTGATGGCAGCCATTGTCCCTGTGTCTAGCCTCCCCCCTCCAACGTCCTCTACCAAGTCCCAATCCCCTCAACCCCAGCCTATCCCAAGCACATCTTCAGACCAGCATGCACACAAGACAACACACAGGAGTGGTCCAGGCAAACACAAGCACCACACATCATCCCACAGGCACTCACACAAACACCATCCAGATGCAGACATACTAGCATCCACTGCCTCCACTGTGTCCCTCTCATCCTCCTCGTCCACCTCCCTCCCAGTATCGTCTACACTCACACCTGCATGCACTACATCCTCATCCACTCCCACCATCACTCCTATCACTACACACCCCTCACAGCAGTCACCACCCCCACATCCATGCACACGTCCCCTGTGTCCTCTCCCACTGTGTCTGTGCCCCCTCCTCCCAAAGTACACAAATGCAAGCACTCAGATACCAAACAGCCATCCACCTCACAACAGCATCCAGCCCATGCACCTGCACCCAACATCAGCAGACACCTCCTACAACCACTTCCTCTTCCTTCACTCCCAAACCTTCACCCTCTTCCCACCCCAATGTCCCTAAGAAGCTTTTTCTCTCCACCCTTGACCCCTTCCCTACCACTCCCCCATCCATCACGCCAGGCCAGAGTGGTCAGAACCCAGACAAGCACCTCAGCCACCCAGTCCACAGCCACAGTAGTGTCGACAGCTACTGCAGGTGGAGAGGACCCCGGGCACCAGACAGCAACACTGAAAGGGTGCCTGCACCAGCAGCGTCTAGGAAGGACAAGGAGGCACCACCAGCTGCGACAGGGAAGGGCAAGGAGGCACCACCAGCTGTGACAGGGAAGGGCAAGGAGGCACCACCAGCAGTGACAGGGAAGGGCAAGGAGAAATCCCTGGCTGCTGACAGGAAGGGGTGTGCACCAGCAGGCAGGAAGGACAGGAGGCCTAGTGCTGGGACTCATTCGGAGCCCCCACCACCAACCATGGTGGTTCAGCCATCCAAGGCTGCAGGGGATGGGCTGGAGCCTCCCCCCAACACTGCCAGCACCGTCACCAGCACTGCCACCGGCACCACTGACATCAGCAGCAGCCCCAGTGTGCGATTCCTATGAACAGCACACATAGTGACAAACCATTCACTCAGATCCCATGCACCACAGGCACTTTCACACTGCACACTCAGCACACACCACACAACTGCACGTATTGCACTAGGCACATTTCACACACCAACACCAAATCCTACCTGCAGCCACATCCAAACTCCCCCACCCCACCAACCACCCCACACTCCACCCTACACACACTAGACCCCCACACACACAATATGGCATGTCAAAAGCACCCACAATTCACTGACAATGAGTTGAGGGTTGTGGTAGATGAAATCGTCAGGGTAGAGCCACACCTGTTCGGTACCCAGATCTAGCAAACATCGTTGGCAAAGAAAACAGAGGTGTGGCAGAGAGTCGTTGACAGGGTCAACACTGTAGGCACGCGTCCACACACAAGGGACGACATCAGGAAGAGGTGGAATGACCTATGGGGGAAGGTGTGTTCCATGGTGTCCCGGCACCAGATCGCCCTGATTAACACTGGCGGTGGGACCCCACCTCCACTCTGTGAGTTAACATCCTGGGAGGAGAAGGTATTGGATATCATTCATCCTGAGGGCCTTACTGGAATAATCAGAGGGCTCAACTCTGGTAAATTAACAACACCCCCCAGGCACCAACCACTCCTGCTCAGCAAGTGTTCCCACCACCCATCACTCCCCAATCTACCCCATCCAACACTTCTGCACTCCCCCAGGCACCCCACGCTCCTCCCCTGCATGCCACACCTCCCCACTGCCACCATCCCCACACAGTCACCACTATGCCAAGCACCACAACTCCCACAATGTAACACTCCCTACACATCAGAGGATCACAGTCCTACTTCACAGTGGAACACCTGGCTGGAAAACCATACCACATGCCACAGCAACTGGTTGCCTCGATTGTGTTCCAACACATGGCAACGACAGCAATGTGATCCGTTATCCTCAACCCTCAATGGCATAATCCACATCCCCCAAACAATGTCTGCAGTACTGCAACTGTCATTGCCATCACTAGAAAGCAAGTTAGGCTGGACAGTAACGACTTCCCTAGCCCATCAGGGACAACTGTACAGTCTATACCCACCAGCCGCGTCCTGGACACACTGGACTCCCCCTTCTATCTGGCAACTACACCTCAGCCAGCCTTTAGTCCCCAAACCAGTGCCCCAGGAATGGGTCAATCAGAAGTGTGCCCCACAGTACAGGGGCCAGAGTTGAAGGCACACACCGAAGACAATGAAGGACCAGGTGCTACTAGGAGTGGGCACACTGTGCCAGGGGCATAGGCACAGGGGGCCAGGGGCCAGGAGTAGTGGGAGGGGAGCTGTGGTCCAAGGGGCAGGGCAGCCACAACAACAGAGTGCCCAGACAGCCATCTCCCAAGTCCTGGGTACATACCACCAAACCCAGGACATGATGGTCCACATCCTTACGACCATGCAGGAGAACCAGAGGCTGCAGAGGAAACACTATCAGGAGGCCATGCAGCAGTGCAAGGCACTCAGTGCCACAATGGCCTCAATTGCAGGGGTGCTGAAGGAACTTACCAGCATCCTGTGTGAGTCCCCCACCCACCAGAAGGCCCCTTCCACAAGCCACATCCCTACAGCTCCAGCTAGTGGAATGGAGGCCCTCCTAGAGGACCCGCAGACCACCAGCACCCAGCCCGCTGTAGCTGATGGACCCCCATGCAAGAGAGGACGTCCAACCAGACTTCCTGCAGGAACTGATGCCAAGACCAACACCACGGCCAGGAAGTGACGCTCTCCTGAACATTCTACCTTGTGTGCCACAGAGACACCCTGTTTACTGTCTACTGTCATCTCTCTCTCTTCTCCCATGGCCCCCTATATTGGACCCAGACTACCCACAGCTGGTCTAACTACACTGATGATTTCACCCACCATGACCCCACTCATCACCCCTTGTACATGTCAGTCACAAATAAACACTATTGAGCACAGCTACTGTCTACATGCTTTAATGCAAGAAGTACCATTTACAGTGGCATAACATGTCTAACTGTCAACCCATTGTCCTGCAAAAATTTGTGATAGTGAAGGGGGAGCAATATGCAGCAAGGATGATAGAAGAGCAGGCAGAGGCTGGAGACATGTGTCAAGGGAGGCAACAGATCATGCAGGAACCAGAGTGTACCACACAAATACCCTGCAAGCAGAACAAGACAGGGACAACAATCACTATAGGAGTCTAATATGCCCATACAACACACATGCCCTACAATCACAAAGTCACAGGGGTGAGATGGCAAGTCTCAGCTCTAACCATATGCCCATGTCAGACCCACATTCCCAAGACAACCATCCCCAATTGTCCTTCGATCACAGCAGACAAAACTAAACTTAAGGCATGTTCCACAGTCAGAAACAGTAATGTTGCCTTGCCTCAGGGACTCAGGATAGGTAACAATAGTGTTAACATCACAATGTTTAGCACACATATTGCAGTTGATATTGCACTTCAGGGAACAATGGAAATTGCCAAACATGCCACAAGTGAAGCAACACAACAGCAGTGTGATAATTGCTCTGAAATGTGCACTATAACCACTTCACTGATGGGCAAATGGGATCTCCCCAAACCCACCCAGAGGCAGAGCTGCACCGAATCCCACCATTGCTAACAGACACCAGGAGGATCTATGTCACAATGCAGCCAGGAGTACAGGTCACATACCATACATCTGACACATACCTGTAGCTCAGCAGAAGTATTGTTGTATCAACTCTGGTCTGGAGTCAGATGCTTCCTCTTCATCTCCCTCCTCATTACTCCCCATGTCCCCTTCATCAGTCACTGGTCCAGCTCCCACCTCCTCTACATCCAGCAATGGGATGTGTGTGTGGCAGACAACAATGATCTGACACACTTTCAGTGGTTTGTCGAGTTTGGCACCTCACGAGATGTGTAGACACCAGAATCTGGCCTTCAGTAGCCCAAAGGTTCTCTCGATCACACACCTTGTCCTACGTGGATCTCATTGAAACATTTTTCAGCATCTGTAGTCAGATGTCTCACAGGTGTCAGTAGCCAGGGAAGGTTGGGATTGCCAGAGTCACCTGTGTACACAGAGGTGGGACCCATGTCAAGATCGGGAGGAAGTTAGGGCAGGGTGTGAAGAGAGTTGAGTGTACAGGGGCACACATACAAATGTATACATACCGATGAGCCAGTCCTGGTCCCTCTGTAGTGGTGCCATCATATGTGGGATGTTGCTCTTCCACAGAATGAAGGAGTCATGCACAGAACCAGGGAACTTGGCCGTCACTTTGGAGATACTTTGGTCAGCGAGACACACCACCTACACATTGACAGAATAAAAGTTTTTTCAGTTCCTGAACACTTGTTCATTTCTCCTGAGTGCCACTAAGTGCCACTACCATCTATGGCCTCTATCACATGAGAGACATGTGCCAAATCATAGAAGGCAGCTTTGACAGTGACAAAATCAGCACATTGGGGGAATCTGATGTAGCAGGGCAGATGTCTTAGCAGGGCACACAGTACATCCCTCAAAACGTTACTGAACATCGGCTGTGACATCCCTGCTGCCAAGCCCACTGTCATCTGCAATGACCCTGTGGCAAGAAAGTAGAGAACTGACAACACCTGTACTGTGGGAGGGATGGCATAGGGATGACCGTTGGCAGGCAACATATCAGGCTCTAACTGGGTCACCAGCTCCATTATGGTCTGACGGTTCAGACGATACACTGACGCAAGTGGTCATGGTGGTTGCAACCGTTGCGCAACTCCTCTTTGGATAACATGGGTGTCTATGGGAGACTGGAGCCAATGGTGATCGCTGTCAGCGGTGACGGTAATGTCAGCAGTGGACGTGAATGCCATTTCATGTGGCAATGCTCACTTGACTCCTGACAATCCTGCACACAAGACCTCCACTGCATGTGCTGCTGTGTTCTGACTCTGGTAGCCAAGATGCCACATCCTGCAGGTGCTAGGGCCCCAGCCATCTCCCAGGAAGAAGTCGAAAAGCTTGTGGAAGGGGTCCTACTCCTGTATGGACAGTTGTATGGGGCACCAGCACAGTAGGTGAGTCTAATGTCACTGTCCTGTCTGATAGTGATGTGTATGTGGATGAAAGGCTTTGGGACGAGGCAGATAGAGTGGATGCATGGAGATGGGTGAGGAGTCTGAGCGTTAGTTGTGTGAAGACATGTAAGTGTGGGCATGAGATGTGTGATATGTGTACTTTCCACTGCTGTCCCTCTGATGCCACTCTACATGACTTTGTCCTTTTGTCTGTGTCACCCATGTAGGTCAGCGTACATCAGAAGAAGAGGATTTGGTGGGCCATCGCCAAGCAAGTGCGGACCCTGGGGGTCCATGCCCGGCGGAGAACCCACTGTACCCACTGATGAGAGGACCTGAGATGTTGGGCCCAGAAGACCACGAAGGCCCAGCTGGGGACATCCTCCCAACAAGGGAGGGGTCCCAATGGCCCATATTTTGGCAGTGGCCTACCCAGAGTTGGATGGTTGCTTGAAGGCAGCACAGCAGCCACAAGGGGGTAAGTACACACTTTCACTGCGCTAATGTGTTTCTTAGGTGGGTTTGGGTTGAGTACTAGTGGGAAGCTGTAGCATAGGTACTAGGTAGATGCCTGTCCACTATGAGTATCAGTCATTCTGGCAGGATTGGTGTTACGATTTGTGTGCCCATACCATGCAGACAGTGACTTATGAGGGCAATTACTTCCAATGTGTAATTTGTGTGGTCACCTTCAACCAAGTTTGGGAACCCAGCTCCTGCCAACGTCATCAGTACACCTGAGGTGTCAGGCCACTGTCATCTGTATTAGCCTGCCACTGTCCCAGAGGAGATAAGTGAGTCTTCAATCTGCTGCCATGTACTGTATGTGTAGTGAGGCAGAGTGGGCCAAGATGTCACTGTGCTAATTATCAATGGCTTAGTAGGCATGCTGCCTACCCATGCAGGATTCAGTTGATTCAGGAGTACAGGAATTGTTTCCCCAAACGGCCATGTGGGATTGGCAAGTACTGGGCAAGTGTGACTAGTGTGACTCACATCAACTACATGGGTACAATTGTACCACCATCAGCAGTTCACATCAGCATGGCTGTAATTTCCCCCATGGTGTCCCACTGTTGTAGCATGTATAGGTGAGGGCACGGCGTGCCATGACATGGCAGCAGATAATAATGTTGTTACTCTGTGTGACTGTTGTGCTGGCATTGACCCATTGCACCCTGTCTCTCTCTCCCACCCTCCCTCTCCTCCTCTGTCCTAGTGTGCATCAGCATCATAAGGCGAAGGAGAAGTGGCACCCGCGAGAGGGGAAGCTGCAGCCCACGGAATCCAGGAGGCTGATTCCAGCGGAGCCGAGGGGACCAGTGGGACGGAGGTCGAGAAGAGTGCCACGGGGAGATAGGATCGTCCACATCTTCTTCAGATTCCTCCTCCGATGGCAGATGCCTGGCGGCGGTGGACCCATCTGGGACCACTCCTGTAACATCCGCGTCTGCTAGCCCCCTTTCCAGCACCACCCTCCCTGTAACTCCCCACCCAGTTTCCCATGCCCGCTCACCTAGGAGGGTGGGCATCTCCTTCGCTGCAGGCACCTCTGCCCCCGTCCCAGTCAGCCCTACTGCCCTCAATGAGGAGGCTATTGACCTCCTGAGGTCCATCTCTGTGGGACAGTCAACCATCGTGAATGCCATCCAGGGACTGGCATCACAGATGCAGCAGACCAATGCGTTCCTGGAAGGCATTCACCGTGCCCTGGCGTGCCTGCAGAGATCGTTTCAGGCTCTGGCCTCCTCATTGACGGCAGCCAGTGTCCCTTCTTCTTCCTTCCTCCATTCAGCTACCTGTTCCCAATACCACATCCCTCTCCCTTCACCCATCCAAGGCACAGTTTCTGACCCACATGCATCCACTTCAACAGACACAGTACGCAAGAGAAAACATAAGCACCACAAACGCCACCACGGCCATGCACACACACAACATTAAGATGCAGACATGACAACATCCACTCCCCACACTGACTCAACCCCCACCCCCTCACAGGCACTACACCACTCACACCTGCAGTCACCACCTCATCAGTCCCAGATTCTGCCACAAGTGCCCTCACTGCCACCGCCACCACAATATCAGACCGCATACATGCACCCATACACCACATGCGCACTAAACAAGGATGGAAACACCCCCACATGCAGCACACCCACCCTACCTACAGACACTGCCACAACATTCACTCACATATCCCCCCTGCCATCTCACTGCATCTCCTCCCCCCTCCTCCCACTACATCTAAACACCCACAGTCACCCACCCAACAGTCACGCCGCACACACATGGCATCCAAGTACACACCTGCACCCAAATCTCCTCCACGTACCCATCTCTCAACTGCTCCCTCTCCCTACACCTTTCTGCCATGGCCATCCCTGTGCCCCCAAGAAACATTTCCTCTGTGAATTTCCCGTTCCCTACCAGTGAACTAGTCCCTGCCCCCACAAGCACCCAGTTACCCTCCCCACACCCCTGCCTTCCACCTCCCAGTCCCCCCTGGTTGTCGCCATGCCCCTCCCCCACCTAAGACTTCCAGCCCCACCAAGTCCACTGTCACCTCTCCCAAACCCACTACCCCAAAATCAAAGTCAATGCCCAAACCCCCCCACCCAAGCCTAAGGAACCCCCACTAAACCCAAACCTAAGGGCCCCCCCTCCAAACCAATCCCCTCCCTCGACCCCTGATGTGCTTGCATGCCCAACTGATGCCACTTCCCAGTGGAGGCCAGCAGTTTTCAGTCAGGAGTCAAGTTGGGGGCTCATTCTGTGCCCAGTGTGCTAGGGCACTATAGACATTTTGGACTGGCCCTTGGGCCTCTTTGTACATAGTTCTTCATTACAGTTTTAACTTTTAATATATCTTCACCACTGCACCGTTGGTGTCGATGTTAAAAACCGTGTCCTGACTTTCCTTCCATGTATGTGTCGTAAATATGCGATTTAGTGAGTGTGTGTGTGTGTGTATGTGTGTGTGTGTTGGTACAGATGTTTGCGTGTGTGTGGGGGGGGGGATGGCTTGCAGTGCCATGTGTGTGTGTGTTGTGTGTGTGTACTAATACCCTCCCCTCCAGTGTCTGCTTGGCGGGTGCACTTACTAAAAACATTTGAGGGTGATAAACGAACATTTTCCTTCGAAACAGCCCATCGAAGACTTAGACATCATAACAGACTAGCATTTCCCCTTATGTTCAGATCACCTGAGGTTGTTCTCTGTTCTATTAACCGCAACAAATAGTACCTTCATATTTTTCCCTCTTAGATCAACCAAGAAATGAAAATATGTTTTGTTATTACGGACTTTAATTTAGTTGTTACAAGAAATACTACAACGGTATGTGTTCCTGTTTTTTCTTTAACTTGTGTTAAACAGTTTCAAGATGTAAATAATGTATTAGAAGCACATTTTTGCTAATACTTCACAAGCATGCTAACATAGATGCCAGCACAATATCTATACCTAAGTTCTGGTAAGCATGTGCCAGCACCTCCTCATATTATAATAATTTCTGGGTTCCCTAAGCTCACTTGTTTTCACTCTTTCCTTTCTATTTAATGTTTCTCTTTCTAGTGAATGCGGGATGATCGGTACCATTGTATAATTAATATCTTTCTGTTTTCTTCTGAGATCAAAAGTCTTTTTCACGGTACAATGGTCTACTCCGAACTAGAAGTTATCCTCCTTCTAGGCACAATAAATAATTCCCCTTACGGTGCTTGATCTCCGGGTTCTTTAGTCACAGTAAGTACTCTTCTCTCACTCTTTTAGGTGGCCACTTTAGATAGGTTTTCACTACTCTCTATTGTAATTTACCTTATTTTATCCATTGAGCCCTAGGTGGACTCACCCTAGAGGGTGAAACACGTGTTGGCTGAGTTCTCTTTCACGCATATTGTTATCCTTAAGTGACACATTGGAATAAGGCTGAGTTCTCTTTCACGCATATTGTTATCCTTAAGTGACAAATTGGAATAAAGCATGATTTGGCTGAATTTCCATTCTGTAAATTGTTATCCTTATGTAACAAATTGAATTTAAAAACTTGACCAACGGATCTGGAGCATTTACATAAAGTTTTGGAAGCATTAAGACGGAGCACGAAATCATTTCAACACAAGCGATCACACGCTTAATAGTTTAATTAAAAGTGGGATCTCACCTTTTTTCCGTTTAGTACTTACAGTTGGTGCCTTTGTCGCTGGTCCTTGACTTCAAGGGCAAGCAGGAGCATTGGGAAGACTTGCAATTCGTGTGCCATTGCGCCTGCAAACGTGCCTGTGTTCCTGAAGGTGAGTGTTCCCTTTTCAGTGGTTCGTTTCCGCCAGGCTTTTCGTGGCGGTGTGACCGCCCTGGAAATCCTGGCGGTGTACAGCCTCGTAATAGGGTCGTGGAAAACAGCCTCACCGCCGGCCTGGATATGCGTGCGACGGCAGTCCGTCCGCAGTGGTGGTTTTGGTGACAACTTGTCTGTGTTCTGTTGGTTCCATCCCCATGCTCATAATATGGCGGACTGTTCTGCCGGGGCCGCAGGGGTGTGACTGCCACTTCCACTGTGGCGGTCCACGGACTGCCAGACTCGTAATAACCACCATAGTGTCCAGATATAGTTATGACATGCCACCCAAAGTTTTTCATGGGAAAATGCTGTAAATGTTCCATCACTAAGCATCTTTAAGATGTAAAAAAACTAGTAAATAAACATAAACACTACCATGCTTTTAGAAATTGGGTTTCTGGTTGGCTAGGGTATGCATCTAAGCCAGGCAGAACCCACCCACTCTAGTCAGGGCAAGGGAGTTACATGTTCAAGATAACCCCTGCTCACCCCCTTGGTAGCTTGGCACGAGCAGTCAGGCCTAACCCGGAGGCAATGTGTAAAGCGTTTGCACAACACACAAAACACACGCGACGCAATATATCCTCCACAAAGTAAACACAACACTGAGCTATGTAAAAATAACCTGTATTGAACAAAACATAATTAGACCAAACATTACATGTCAGGAATACCCTGCTACCTTAGCAGTTGTCAGAACGTTACACAGGTTACTATTACTCTGCAAGAATAAGCAGTAGTCACATTAGAACACGTAAGTATTCAGGGTTCTGCAACATAACCAATAGTTAGGAATCACAGTAAAGAAATTAATGCACTTGTCATAAAAGTATCAGACATGCCTACATCAGGAACATTGTAAAACCATATGGCAAGTAATCAACACAAAACAGCATGTCCGGCCCATAAAAGGCACATCAGCAAGTATATGGCGCAAAAAGACACAGGTTAACATAATCCATTCACCACGTCCATACTAGGAACATTTGAAGTCTTTTGAAAGTACATGTTTTATACTACCTAGGCACCACTAGTGCTGCGATGTGGACAGGCAGGGCTCCCGGCGCTCCTTGCGCAAGACGAGGGCCGTGTGTTGATCCTGGGGGAGGAGGGCAGCACGCACCCCCTCTGATTCTTATAACGGGCCCCTCCTGGGACCCACGATATCTGGGGGCTTCCCCGGGCCTCCACTGGCCCTCCAACCAAGGGGGGGCCAAATCCAAACCCCGCAAAAGAAAGGTGGGAGAAGAAGAGACCTGGCAATGCGGTGGCCTCTGTTGAGGCATCCAACCGCTCGCGATCTTTGGTGCAAACAAAACGAGAGGGGGGAGAGCCTCCGTTGAGGACTCCCTCCTCGCCTTGCGCTCCTCAAGGAAATGGGGCCTGGTGGACCAGGGGGCCTCCAATGAGGCTTCCCCTCTGCTCGGGAAGTGGCCGCACCCGACACGGTGTAAGAGCCGCTCTTCTGCCCTTCCCGGGTCGCGGTGGTGAAAGCAGCACCAAAGCAGGTGCCGTTGTGAGAGCGTTTCGCCCCGGGGGCACAGTAGGAGCGCGCTCACTCCTTTTCCTTAATCCAGGGTGCCCCGGAGGTCCCAGGGTCAGCGCAACACTCGCGCTTAATGAATACAGCCGCCTGGGCTGCGGCAGTGATTCTGGCAACAACGCGCTTACAAGCGCTAAGACACTCCGATAAGTCCGGGTCGCGGCAGTGTTTCTTGGGCACAAAAAGCGCACTCCAGAGCTGGGGGCTATAAAATAATGCACTTTCCTAAGCGCTGCTCTTTAAGAATGAGCAGGGCATCCTCCAGGCGCTAAATCCATCAACTGAAGCATTCCTCGCTTTCACACAGTTGCAGGGGTCAGGGGCCAGGGGCCACGGCACCCAGCCCCTGGAGACAGAAGAGGGGAGGGAAGCACGGGGCTAGCCAGCCCAACCAGAGGCCAGCACAAAGGAATGCAAATGGTGGCAGTTCCTCCTAGTGACCAGGCAGGTCACAGGTCAGCACTGCAGCAGCCAGGTGGGTCCATTCAGCAGCGTCCTGTGTCCAGTTCCAGAAGAGTCTCTGGAGTCCCAAGAATGTCAATTCATGTCTAAATTGTGGGGTAAATGCCTGTGTACTTATACTCAGTTTAACAGTGTTCACAAGGGAAGCGGAGAGGAGGTTTCAACCAGTTAGAACTGGTTCTGGGAGTGCCAACTCTCTCCTCCAGCACAGGCTCCAAACATCAGTTGGGGGTAAACGACCCTCTTGTGTGAGGCCAGGTCACAGCCTTTACAAATGCAGGTGTACCCCGCCTCTCCCATCTCCCAGCCCGGGAAGACTATTCACTATGTAGAGGCACCTCTGTGACACCTCCACCCTCCCTGTGTACAGGCTGGCTGAAAAGTATGCACAAATCCCAACTGTCACTCTGCCCAGGCGTGGGTTGGAGTCAAGCTGCAAAACACCAGAGTCATAAGCACAGAGAAATGCTCACTTTCTAGAAGTGGCATTTCTGTAATAGTAATAAAAATCCACTTACACCAGTAAGCAGCATTTCTCATCACCATTACAACAATACCAAACATGCCCATGCTACCCCTCATAAACCAGACAATACCCCCTACACATAAGGCAGGTCATTTCCAATGCAATTATATAAGAAGGCAGCCCGCACAGCAGTGAGAAACCAAATAGGCTGTTTGTCACTACCAGGACAGGCCACGTTACTAGGCACATGTCCTGCCTTCTACACACACGGAACCTGCCCGTAGGGCTAGCTAGTGCCTACCTTAGAGGTGACTTACATGTAGTAGAAGGGGAGTTCTGGGCCTGGCAAGTAAATTTAGATGCCAGGTCCCTGTGGCATTAAACTGCGCATACAGGCCCTGCGCTAGTAGGCCTGAGACAGGTTTGAAAGGCTACTTCAGTGGGTGGCACAAGCAGCGCTACAGGCACACTAGTAGAATTTAATTTACAGGCCCTGGGTATAGGGATACCACTTTACAAGGGACTTACAGGTAAATTAAATATGCCAATTAGGTATAAGACAATCATCCCAAGTTTACAAGGGAGAGCACATGCACTGATTAGCAGTGAAAAAGTGCTCAGAGTCATAACGTCAGCAAACAAGGGTCAGAAAAAATAAGGAGGAAAAAGGCAAAAAGTCTAGGGAATGGCCCTGTAAAAGGGCCAGGTCCAACACATGCCATATCAGGATTTAATCTTTCAACCTACAGAGTCACACTTCAGGTGCTTTACCAGCAGACCACCATTGACCCTGTACTTCAATGCAGCAAACCATACCTATGACATTGGAACCAAACTTCTTGCTAGTGTGACACTTTGACATCATTGTATGGAGAGACCATTGCAATAGCAAGCTCTCCTTCTCCCTCTCTTCTATCCCATTATGGGATGGAAAAGAGAGAGAGAAAGAGACAGAGAGAAAGGAAGTCAGGGATTGAGAAAGAGAAAAGTTTAGAGAAAGAGATTGACAGAGACAAATTGAAAGATAGGGGAGAGAGAGGGGGAGAGACAGAGTTTCTTTAAGGCTTTGATGATTGATATACCTAAAACGAGAAGTTTCCAGACAAATTGAAAATTTAAAAGTAATTGTGAAGTAAAATGAGACAGATCACCTTTGGGTATGATGTACATCAACTATTTGAAGTTGGAAAAAAAAAAGCAGGGAACTGACCACTGACACACCTAGACTACAACACTCAACCTGCATGGTGGATGTTTGATACCATTAACACTAGGCCACAGGTGACCCTACGTGTGCCATCTCCAGACATAGCTTTGACATGCGACCCAGAAGATTTTCCAAGGAAAAAGCCATAAATGTCCCATTACTAAGCATCTTTAATATATAAAAAAAATAGTAAATAATTTGAAACATTACCATGTGATACCATGATTTGGACCTTCAACCTGCAGAGTCACACCGTTTGCACTTTACTAGCAATCCACCAGTGACTTTATAATCCAGTGCAGCACACCATACCTATGACAGCGGAACCAAGCATCTTGCTACTGTGACAATTTGAACGCATTGTATGGAGAGACCATTGAAATAACAGTCTCTCTGTTTTATCCCATTATGGGATAGAAAAGAGAGAGAGAGAAAGTCAGAGATTGAGAGAGAGGCATTTAGAGAAAGAGATTGACAGAGACAAATTGAAAGACAGAGGGGGGTAGAAAGAGGGAGAGAGAGAGTGTTTCTTCAGGGTTTGATGATTGATTTACGTGGAGTCGGATGAATCTGGACAATCTCAAAAGAAAAATGTATTTGTCAAGTAAAATGAGTCAGATCACCTTTCGGTATGTACCAAAAATATCTGAAGTGAAAAGAAAAGAAAGCAAACTAATGACCACTGACACACCTAGACTAGAAGTCTCCACTTTTATGTCTGAGGTCTGACATCATAACCATTAGGCCACAGGTGACCCTAGCTCAATGGTTTCCAAACATAGCCATGACATGCGACCCAAAGATGTTCATGGGGAAAAAGCCATAAATGTTCCATCACCAAGTATCTTTAATATTTAAAAAACTAGTAAATAAACAGAAACACTATCATACTATAGCAGGATTTGTACCTCCAACCTTCAGAGTCACTCTTCAGGTGCATTACCAATGAGAGAGATCAAATTTTATTAATAGATTAGTGGCATAGAAGTTAGCATATGGTGATTAATTAATCTACGTTTAAAGGCCTAACAACGAAAATAACATAAGCTGTAAAATGTCCACGTTTGATTGATGGTGAACCATGTGGCCACCATTTGTCTTAAACTCTACGTTTTAACATGAGAGCTTGGTGTTTATATTAAATGAAGTAATAATGTGAATTAATATTAAGAATGTTTCATTAAAATATAGATTAAGAATTGAATTATGAAATGAATATGAATTAGTCGAATTTATATTAAATGGATTCCATTAATGCAAGTTACATGTGTGCAGAAAAATAAATGCACGTTTAAATCAGCTTAAATATTTGAAGTTCAAACGAAAACAGACCACAGAAATGACAACTGAAACACCTAGATTAGGGCACTTTACCTTTATGGCAGAGGTCTGACAATTTAACTACCCAGCCACAGGTGACCTTCCCTCTATTGTGTCCAGACATAGCCATCTCATGGGACCCAACAATGTTCATGGGAAAAAGCCTTAAATGTTCCATCACTAAGCATCTTTAATATTCAAACAAAGTAGTAAGGAAACAGAAACATCACTATGTTATACGAGGATATGAACCTTCAACCTGCAGAGTCACACTTCATGTACTTCACCAGCAGACCACCATTTACACTGTACTTCAGTCCAGCAAAACATACCTAGGATATTGGAACAAACATCTTGCTAGAATGACACTTTGAAGTCATTGTATGTCGAAACCATTGCAATAACAATCTATCTCTCTCTCAGATCCATCCCATAGTGGGATGGAACAGAGGAAGAGAGAGAGAGAAAGTCAGAGATTGAGAGAGAGAGAGGGAGAGAGAGAGAGAGAGAGGGACATTTTGAGAACAAGATTGTAGAGACAAACTGAAAAATAGAGGGGGTAAGAAGAGGGAGAGAGAGTGTTTTAGGCTTTGGTGATTGATTTACCTAGAGTGAGTTGATTCCAGACAATTTGAAAACAAAAATCTATTTGTCAAGTAAAAAGAGTCAGATCACCTTTCAGTATCTACCTTAAATATTTGAAGTTGAAAAGAAAATAAATCAGGGAAACTACCACTGACACAGCTAGACTATAACACCTAACCTTTATGGTAGAGGTCTGACAATGTAACCTCTAGGCCACAGGTGACCCTTACTCTTATGTCCAGACATAGCTATGACATGCAACCCAAAGGGTTTCATGGGAAAAAGCCATAAATGTTTCATCACTAAGCATCTTTAATATTTAGAAAAATGGTAAATAAAGAGAAACACTACCATGCCATACACTGTCTTACATTTGGAAGGAGACAATGTAGAGAAAGACAATGGGCAGTAACACTTGTTCTTCTATTCTGTGTTCCCCCAAGTCTCCCGATAAAAATGTTACCTCACTTGTGTGGGTAGGCCTAGTTCCCGCAACAGCAAATGCCACAAAACACAATGTGGACACATCACATTTTCCCAAAGAAAACTGGCCTGTTTTTTTTGCAAAGTGCCTAGCTGTGGATTTTGGCCTCTAGCTCAGCCAGCACCTAGGGAAACCTAGCAAACCCATACATTTTTAACAACTAGTCACTTAGGAAACGTTAGAATGGGGTGACTTGTGGGGCTTTCATTGAATTCTGTTACCCAGAATCGTTTGCAAACCTCACAATTTGGCAAAAAAACACTTTTTCCTCACATTTCGGTGACAGAAAGTTCTGGAATCTGAGGGGAGCCACAAACTTCCATCCACCCAGGACTCCACCAAGTCTCCCGATAAAAATGGTAACTCACTTGTGTGGGTAGGCCTAGTGCCTACAACAGGCAGGAAATGCCCCATAACACAACATGGACACATCACATTTTTACACTGAAAACTGATGTGTTTTTTGGAAAGTGCCTAGCTGTGGATTTTGGGCTGTAGCTCAGCAAACACTTAGGGGAACCCATGCATTTTTCAAAATTAGACACCTCGGGGACCCAAGATGGGGTGACGTGGGGAGCTCTCACCTGGTTCCTGTTACCCAGAATCCTTTGCAAACCTCAAAATTTGGCAAAAAAATACTTTTTCCTCAGATTTCGGTGACGGAAAGTTCTGGAATCTGAGGGTAGCCACCAACTTCCTTCCAGTCAGCATTCCCCCAAGTCTCCCGATAAAAATGGTACCTCACTTGTGTGGGTAGGCCTAGTCCCCACGACAGGAAATGCCCATAAACGCAACATGGACACATCACATTTTTACATTGAATACTGATGTTTTTTGGAAAGTGCCTAGCTGTGGATTTTGGGCTGTAGTTCAGCAGGCACTTAGGGAAACCTACCAAACCCACATATTTTTAAAAACTAGACACCTAGGGGAACCCAAGATGGGGGGACTTGTGGGGCTCTCACCAGGTTCTGTTAACCAGAATCCTTTGCAAACCTCAAAAATTGGCAAACGAAACACTTTTTCCTCACATTTCGGTGATGGAAAGTTCTGGAATCTGAGGGGAGCCACAAACTTCCTTCCACCCAGCATTCCCCTAAGTCTCCCGATAAAAATGGTACCTCACTTGTGTGGGTAGGCTAGTGCCCGTGACAGGAATGTATCACTAAATGGTCATTGGTTGTCCTTGAATGAGGGCTACTGTTAACCCTGGAGTGATCCATTCCTGTCGCAGGCAGTAGGTACAGGCACACAAGTGGAGTTGTGTTTTTATCAGGACAAGTGGAGAAACACTGGGTGGATAGAATTTTGTGGATCCCTTCATACTCCTGTAGTTTCTGTGATGAAAATGGAAGGAAAATAGTGTTTTCAATCAACGTTTCACTTTTGCAGGGTATTCTGGGTAAGAAACCTTTGTGAAATCCAATCACGCCACACTTCTGTGGACTGCCCCGGGTGTCTAGTTTTCAGAAATGTCTGGGTTTGGTAGGTTTCTCTACATGGCCGCCGACTCCAAGACCAAATACTCGGGTGACTGACTTACAAAACAAGGCTATTTTGTGGTAGGTAAATTTGATGTCTCCACAATCCGTTTTGGGTACTTCCCTGTTGCAGTCACTTGCCCACCCACTAAAGTGAGGCAATGTTTTTTTCTGGAGACTTAGCCAAACACTGGGTGGTAGAAAAATTGTGGCTGCCTGCAGATTCCAGGACTTCCCCTCAATGAAATGCGAGGCAAAAGTGTTTTTAAGCAAAGTTTGTGATTTCAAGGGGACTCTGGGTGAAGGAAAACTGGTGAGAGCCACCCAGGTCCTGCACCCTTGGACTCCCCTGGTACTAGAATGTTAAAGTTAATCCACCACCTACACTGATTGGTTTTAGCATCTACAGAAATTATGGTTTTAAGACATGGATACTTATCAAAGTATCTGAATATTGAAACCAAGCCTTCTGAATGTGGGCCATAAAGCCATGTCCAAGCACCAACCTCTTTATGGTCCATTCACACGTCATTCACGCACAACAAACAACCCTTTCATACCGCCGGCCCCGGGCCCAATCCAACCAGTCACTGCACTCACATTAACTTACCGCTGCCAGACAAGGGCCCATCACATTCATACGCCACAGAACAGAATAAGTTTGACTACATTTCTCCACCTGTCAAATAACCGCCTCCTTCTTCCTGAACATTACAGAAGGCATGCGTAATGGACCTTTACTAGTGACTCCCATGACAGCCACTCAAGTCTCAGAAAGACATGTTTTTCATGTGCCTTTAGCACACTCACTGTGCTAAATCCAACTCCTTCCAGTTTGTGGATGCAAGTTGGGGGTGTCCGAGTATGCAGTGCGAAGCGATTCCTCGAACTGAGTGAGCATATCTACCTTTGAAACTAAGGTAGACATGCTGGGGAATTCTTGCGATGTTCCCCAAAGAGAAGGTCATAGGCTATCAAAAAAGGGTAGTGTTTGGCACACAGGGTAGTCCGTGAGAACATAGCATATGTCCCATGCAACATTATGTCCAGTGCTGTGACTGTAATGCACTTATCATACAGCAAATTGAACATCTACTAAGTTCTGGTGGAGGATGAACATGAAAAGCAAGTCAAACACTGACCCATACGTGTCATTGTCCTTTAGCACTGGGATGGCACCAATGGATTTGAATCCATAGGTGTAGATGATGTACATCTGTACAACCTTTACTATCTGCCTTCTACCTGTGCAATATCCCTATGAAGGAAGACCTATCATAAGCTTTCCTTACCTGTTCATGTCTCTGTCCTCATCAGAGTCCTGACTAATCCTATATAATTGCCAATACTGTATAATTGCCTATACTAGTTTATGGATGCAAGTTGTGGGAGTCCGAGTATGCCTAGGAAGGCCTATTCCTCTAACTGAGCAAGCATATCTACCATTGAAACTAAGGCAGACATGCTGGTGAAGAAATCCTAAGGTCTCTAAGGTAAAAAGTCAAACAAATATCCTGTGGGACTCATTCACCAACACTTCTACTTATGCTTTGAAAGTGAAGCTACAAATTGAGTTTGCACACTTTCAAACAAGTAGAAATGTTTGTGAATATGTCTGCCAGGACAATTGTTTGACTTATTACACTTACTCTGGTTTTCGTTGGCAATCATAGTGGTCCTTGTGTAGCATACATAAGTTCCCTAACAAGCACTTTAAAAAAATCAATCATGCCTTCAACATTTTGCCACACAGGGCACTCTGTGACAATGTGGCATATGTTTTGTCCACTAGTATGTGCCGTATGGGGACTACAATGCATGTTAATTGAACAGTGCACCTACCACGTTCTGACTGTGGATATAGGTGTCAAGCAAGCCATAAGGAAGACCATGATTTTTTGAAGTAGATGAAGTAAAATTCTGTGGAAGCTTGCCTAACGAAGCCATGGCCCATGGACATTCGGTATCCATGCACAGCCACTGAAAGGATTACCCAATGGCAGCTCCACCTCAATCGATTTCCCAGAACTTTACTTTAGTATGATACAATGTAAAGCTAGCAGGAACAGAGAGGCCTGGTGGAGATGGGCACTGGGGACAGTAATACCAACTCTCCTTCCTCTTTCCATGCTTCAAGCACACTTTACGGCGACAACATGGATGATCCTTTTTAAGTGTTCTAGGAATGCGATCAGCAAAGTGTCACTCCTGCAGCCTTGCCACATCCTCGAGAACATATGAGGTGGAGGCTGCTGCTGCTTCTGTAACAGCAGTGAGGCTTTCAATTGCAGACAACTGGAAGTCAAGGAAAGTCATGAGTCTTGTCTGAAGGTAACAACATCCCGATTGTATGTTGCCATCTGGATCAGGTGGGTAAACAGTTTCTTGTACCATGTGCGAGTTTACGACACGCTTTGTGTGGTTGAAGAACCTGGTCGTTCTTGTCCACTCCGTTCATGTACTTATTGTAATCAAATATACAGATGGGCTTGTGGACTTCGGCCATCTGACCCCAAACCGTGACGGGAGAAGTGCTCTCATCATGAATTGTAGTGAGCACGTATACATCACGCCTATCCAAGAACTTGACTGCGAGCAGTTCGTTGGAATGCAACGCAGTATTCTGGGATTTCTGGAGATTCTTGCAAACAAGCTCCTGCAGGAATCCTTTGCGGGGAAAGAGAGCTGTCCCAGGGAACCTGGTTAACAGGGCCCTCGGCATTAATAGCTTTGAGGCTACATCATTTACCAGGAAAAAAGTGGGGGGCTAACCATGTCAAAAGAGGCCTTTTTTCGCACTACCCACCACCCCTAAACAAAAGAGAATGAGACTACCCTTTCCTTATGAGTCTTCATCATCTAAGTGGAAGAACCTGAAAAGGCTATCTGCATTGGCATGGGCATTCCCAGGTCTGTGTTCCACTTGAAAGTCCATCCCCTGTTTGGGGTTTTCACCTTCCATCTGTTGTAGCCATCTGAGAGGCCTGTGGTCAGTCTGAACTATGAAGTGAGAGCCAAACAGGTATGACCTCAACCACTTCAGGGCCCAAACCACATCAAAAGCACTCTTCTCTATGGTACTCCATTTCTGTTCCTGAGGGAGTCGTCTCCTGCTTATGAAAGCAACAGGCTGGTCATGTCCTTCATCATTTTTTGGGCTACAACTGCTCCTACCCCCATTTCAGAAGCATCTGCTTGGATTATTGATTGCGTGGAGTAGTAAGGAGCTGGCAGGACTGGAGCAGAGCACATAGCCTTCTTCAGAGCATCAAAGGCCCTTTGACAACTCACTGTCCAATTAACCTTCTTGGGCATTTTCATGGAAGTTAGCTCTGTAAGGGGGCAACTATGGGACCATAATCCTTCAAAAATCACCTATAGTACCCAATCAAAACAAGGAATCCCCTGCCCTGTGTCTGGGTTTTGGGAGCTTCCCAAGCCAGAATGGTCTGGATCTTGAGTTGGAGGGGATGAACCTGGCCTCCAACAACCATGTGGCCCAAGTAAACAACCTCATGCGGCCCTATCTGGCACTTATTGTCCTTGATAGTGAGGCTTGCCTTCTGCAGGGCCTCAAGGACCTTCCCTAGATGGATCAGTTGATCCTGCCAGATGGAACTATACACAGCTATGTCATCAAGGTATGCTGCACTAAAAGATTCCAATCCAGCAAGGGCTTGGTTCACCAACCTCTGGAAGGTGTCAGGTACATTCTTTAGTCCAAAGTGCATAACAATGAACTGATAATGCCCATTAGGAGTAGAAAATGCTGACCTCTCTTTTGCCCCTGGGGTTAGGCCAATCTGCCAGTAACCAGATGTTAAGTAAAAAGTACTCCGGTATTTGGCTGTCCCTAGCCTGTCTATGAGCTCATTAGCTCTTGGAATTGGGTGTGTATTAGTTTTTGTGACAGAATTGAGGGCCCTGTAATCCACACAAAACCTCATTTCATTTTTCTCTCCTTTGGAGTGAGGTTTGGGGACTAAGACTACTGGGTTAAACCAGGGACTCTCCGAGGGTTCAATGACACCCAAATCCAGCATCTTTTTAACTTCTGCTTAGATGCTCTCCTTGACATGGTCTGACTGTCTGTAGGTTTTGTTTTTGACCAGCAAATCTAACAATTTGTCTTTCCAGGGGTCAGGGAGAATAGCCCAGCATACTTGTTGAGGCTTTGCCTGCAATCAGTCTGCTGTTGTTCTGAGAGGGTGCCTGAAGATTTTGGCTGACTTTCTCCATGTACTCTGCTATCCTTGCACGTAGGTCTAGTACATAATCCATAGTGTCTTGCTTGGGATCTTTGAGAGGCTTCTCCCAGCCTTCCCTAACAAGACTTAATGGTCCCCTAACAGGATGCCCAAACAAAAGTTCAAATGGAGATGCACTTAAAATGGCTGCTCTGTTCACTCACTATGTCCCAGGTTTGGCAAGGTCACAGTGGGGGCATATTGCTCATGCAGCTATGCCCTCACATATAATGTAGTGCACCCTGCCTTAGGGCTGGAAGGCCTGTCAGAGGGGTGTTTTACCTATACTGCATGCAGTGGGTAGTGACCAGGCACACCAGCAGTGTGCCATGTTGAGTTTGTCTTTTGGGATTGCATCAGGACACTCAGCCTGCAATGGCAGTGCTGGGTGCATCTGAATGCATGGTCCTAACATGTAGAACAATCAGTGCTGCTGTCCTCAGGGGCCTACCCTTAGTACCCCATGCACTGGGTACCTAAGCACCATATACTAACAACTTTTAGTGGCAGCAAAACGTGTCTCCAATCGTGCCAATGCAGCACAGCAGTTTGGGGAAAGAGATCAGGCCCAGGGAACCCAGTTAGCAGGGACCTGCGCACTAACAACTTTAAGGCTACATCATTTACCAGGCAAAATATGGGGGCTAACCATATCTAAAGAGGCCTTTTCTTACAACCACTGGCACACCTAGATAAGAACACTCAACATTTATGGCAGAGGTCTGACAGCATAACCATTAAGTCACAGGTGACCCATGTGCTCTAATGTCCAGATATACCTATCACATGCGATCCATTGATTTTCATGGGAAAAAGCTGTAAATGTATCTTTAATATTAAAAAACTAGTAAATAAACAGAAAGACTACCATGCCATACCAGGATTTGAATCTTCACCCTACAGAGTCACACTTTATGCACTTTACCAGCAGACCACCAGTGATCCTGTATTTCATGCAGTACATCAAAACATATCTATGACAGTGGAACAAAACATCTTGCTAGTTAGAGAGATCAAATGTTATTAATAAGTTAGTTGCATAGATGTTAGCATATGGTGATTTATTAATTTACATTTGAAAGCCTAACAGAGAAAATAACATGAGTTGTAAAATATGCATGTTTGAATGATGGAGAACCATGTGGCCACCACTCCTATTAAACACTATGGGGGTCATTACGACCTTGGCGGGTGGCTACCGCCGCCCGCCAGGCGGTAACCGCCATGCGGCCGCCAATGCAGCCGCACTCACGCGGCCCCCATTACGACATCCCTGCTGGGCCGGCGGGCGCTGAGGCCGCAACATAGGAGCCGGCTCCTAATAGAGCCGGCGGTGTTGCGGCCGTGCGACGGGTGCAGTTGCACCCGTCGCGCTTTTCACTGTCAGCTATGCAGACAGTGAAAAGCTGGCTGGGGCCCTGTTACTGTCCCAGTGGCATGGGCAGGACACCCCCTACCACCAGCCTCTTCCTGGCGGTGCAAACCGCCAGAAACAGGCTGGCGGTAGGGGTGTCATAATCATTATCAACGCCGGGGCTAAAACGGCGGGAAACCGCCGACCCCGGCGGTGCGACTGCGGCGGAAGCGTAATAGGGCTGGAAGCACCGCCAGCCTCTTGGCGGTGCTTCTGTCCTTTTAGCCCTGGCGGTCTCGGACCGCCAGGGTCAAAATGACCCCCTATGTTTTAATATGAGAGTTTTGCATTCATATGAAAAGAAGTACTAATTTAAATTTATATAAAACGTGTTATTGAAAGTATTAAATGAATATGAATTAATCACATTTATATTGAATTAAATTAATGTTATTATTGCAAGTTACATGTGCGCAGAAACATAAATGCACGTGTAAAATTGTTCTAACATTACAAATAATAATGTATGCAATTAAATAATTTGCTTTGCGTTTATGAATTGTAAGGGGAATAATAGGTTTATTAATGTGTTAAAATGTATTAATGTGTATTAAGGCTTTCTTAGCTTGACTAGGCCTGAAAGATTCATTTTGCGGCAGTAATTGAAAATCACATGTGTATTCTATTCCCTCAGACCTGATTTCTTTCCCTAGACTGCAAATGTGAATGTTGAATGTCCTATTGTAATGAAGTCAAGAAACATGTTTTAGGGATAACAAAATAGCACTATTTGTTCTAGCTGTCGAACAAGACAGAAAATCTGTAGTTCTCATGTGAAAAGAATTAGTTTAGTTCACTGTGTGTCTTGAGAAAGGATCTCAAGTACAAATAATTAGAGAATGTAATATGTGTTAGAAATGTGTGAAATCATATTGCTGACAATACACCTTGCTGAGAAGAATCGGAAAAGTTGCAAATTCGATGGTGTCATCTGCAGCCATTGGATGCTGAATTTGACATCCGAAGTGCGCCCACCTGAAGGACCAATGAATGGATCATGCCTATTGCTGATTAGCAAGAGATTTTGAAAGTTTGAGTTAGTTCCACTTCTACCTCTATGCTGTTTAGAAGTTTGTCGGAGTGTGTTTAAGTCTGCTGTCACCCTCCTATCCTTTAAGTCCCCTAATGAGTTTTCCCATCTTAGTCTTAACTGCCCTATTTTGTTATGTGGTTCAGTACTAATAAGGCCAACTAATTCTGAACTGCTGACCTGTCCTATGTGCAGCCCGTGTTCTGGACTGTCCTAACGCTGCTGTCAACTGATGCCAGAAGAAGGTGACCGTCCTGACTGATAAATGATTGCTATCTGCTGTCCCATGAGGAGAGGTATAACTAAATGTGATTTTTGTTTCCTTTTAGTTAGGTACTTACACCAGCGTATTTTTATAGTGAGTTGACCTAGTTAGATCTTTTCCAAATCATTTTTGTCTTTCTTTTATTTTTGCTCTTGCCCGCATGTGTAAGGCGGTTCCCACACATGGAAGTCCAAATTCATGTTAGTGATAGGACTGGCCCAGCTCTGAAACCTGAAACAGTAGTTTGATGATTTACTGATGTCACCATCGTCTGCTCTGAATTAAAAAAATAATGTTCATATTGTGTTGTTGCTAATTTACATTATTCTTTTGTAGTGTCTATCAGTGTTGATGTTTAGTAGGCTAAATCTTATCAGACTTTTTCGTCAGCCTATGGTTTTCATGCATATTTATAACTTAGTTTAGAGGACCATATATGTAACATTGATTTTGGGATTGTAATAAAGCTTTGAAACTTTATGCGGTTTGGAGTCGGATTGAGTGCTAATTGTTTATGGTGTTTAGAATTGTTTATGTTATAATGTCATTGATTTGAGAATGAATGATTCTGACTACTACACTGTTCACCAAGACCAAAGATTCTGTCGACCTCCATAGGTGCGAATAGTGATGGTGTCTCACCCCCGCGCTGGTGGTTGTTGAGCCCAGAGCAGGGAGAAAAATCAGCCCAGAGCCCAGCATGCGCCAACAGTTTTGGTAGAACAGTTATGGTTTTGTCTTTTGAGGAGGAGAGTCAGAATTTGCCGACTTTGTGAGTTGTTCTTGGTGTAGTGTAAGGGTTGATGAAATTCCAGCATTGTGTTACAAGTATACGGTATGTGTAGGGTTGCACTTGCAATGGTTTGGCCATATCGCTGTGAAGTGTGATGTATTAGGTGATTAGGGAATTGAGTAAGGAGTTTGCATACTCCAAGTAAGAGAGTGGGGATACTCCAAATGAATGTAACACTTTATGCTAAAAAATTGCCCCTGTGGTTGATGTTGTTAATGGGTCCCGTGAGGCCAAAGACTCCAGACTATTGTACAAGTGTATGGAGACACTTGGTTAGTTTATTTTCTGCAGGTAAGGTGTTGGTTGATTGAGCGTTGTCGACAATACTAGTAGTTCCTTTGAGTATGTGTGTTGTTGGTTGGTATTAGGTGAATCCTAAGTGCACAGGAGGATCCGTACCAATCAGAGTGAGGTTTGTGGGTCAAATCTTACTTGCGTTTCTGAGAAAGCCATGGCCGGAAGAGTGGCTGATTGTACAAAGGGCCACAGTTTAAATCTCCATACAGCTTTCAAAGCGTTTGAGTCCTACACATAGTGAGCAGACAGGTTTTGGTTTTGTGCTCGCAAAACTTGCATTTAGGTTTTGGGTGAGAGGTGTATGAGACAGCTCTGAAATTAGTTGCAGCTGCTGAGTGAAGGGAATGTGACATCACCTGGTCAGTTCTGGGATAGGTCAGTTAGGGGGAAAACCCACACACGAATTGGTGAACAAGACTGTGCTGCTATAGGTTGACAAGAGTTTGTGAAAGGGATTGTGGAATTGAAAATTACTTCCTGGTTTCATAGATTTTGTGCTTCTTAATTACATTTGTGTGATAAAGAAGTTTTTCAAGGCTTTAAGGAGTGCTTTGAGAGGAGATGTCTTTATTCCAGTTAGGGAGGGTGAGCCTACTCCACCTGAGGGTACACCAGCATTCAAGGTAATTGAAGAGAGAGGAGTTTCAGCATGTCTTTGGGTAAATCAATGGGCAAAATAACAGAGAAGGAAGGTACCTTTGCTTTTCCCTGTTACACATCTTTTAATTTAAGAATTTTTGAGAATTTGAGGATAGTGTTGCATGAATCAAACCCCTTTCCTCGACCTGCACAATTTGAAGCACTTGCTGTTTGGGAATTAGCTGGGAGACAAAAGGAAGCACAGAAATTAGAAAGGAGTATAAGGAAATCAGAAAAGACATTAGCAGAAGCTAGATGAGATGCAGAGCAGAGAATGTGGAGAGCAGATACATTACATGCAGTGAAGTTGTTTCCAGCAATTACACAGCAAGGTGATGGAAGTGTTAATCTCAAAGCCAAAAAGAAATCTGAGGAAGATATTGAACAGAAATTGGGTGAAAGTAAAAGGGTAGCAGATGTAGAGAGTGATCCAGATGATTAATTTATAACTCAGTTGTTGCAGAATCGTCCCCACCGTATAGTGCAGTCACATCAGTAAACCAGAGTCCTGGGTGTTTGCACAGCCCCAGGTGCACAAGGCCAGGTTCAGATGATTGCAAATGTGCCTACTGCTAATGTTGCACAGGTGCCAGGAGTTTATCTGACAGTTCCAAATGTTAATACAGTTCAGAATGTCCCAGTTCCAGTTATGCCACAGCCAGTTCAGAATGCAGGAATAACTCAGTTTGAGTCCACACCTAATGTGCACCTGCACAATTTGTGAACCAGAGACATACAATGCCTATGTATTACCCTGTGATAACACCACAGAATGTTACCCTGAATCAGTCAAATCAAGCTTTTGGTACAGTATTAACTGGCCAAGGTAAAGGATTAATGTTCCCACGAAGTCAGACGAATTTGACAGGACCAGAAGCATGAACAGTTCCTTTAACAATAGTTCCAGTAGTCCCAGTGTTTGCCTAGTATAATAATGAGAGTGGTCCCCAGATTCCAAATCCAGTATCATCAATGAATTAACCTTTTGGAACTAATGCAGAAATGGAGAGACTGAGCACTACTGTGCCAGCCATGACCCCTATGAATTATTTTGGTTCAAACCAGACACATAATGGAGCTGGTCCACTGATTGATGTGACATGTCCCCCGTTCTCCGTGGGATCACCAGGGATGGCTCAAGAGCAGGTTATGAGAGCCCCAAACAATGCACCACAGTTCATGCCCCGAGGAAACAACATCAGTTTACAAGGGTTATCAGAACAACAAGTGACTGAATGGCTAGATAATTTGAGCAGAGCATCAATTCTAGGAAACACACATGAAGGAGAAAGGATGTTGAACATAGCTAGATTAAAATTGGAATTAAATGAAATGATTGAGGGGACACTTTAATTGGACAGATTAGATTCTTACAATGAAAATGAATTGTACTTCATGTACAAGGATGTTACTCTTTGAGCACAACATGTCTATGAGTAATTAATTAACTTGGCTGAGAAATATGAAATCGAGATGGATGAATCCAAACAGTTGAAGAAGAGTTACAGATTAGAATTTGATGTGAGAGACACTGCAAACATGAGATCACCTGGAATGGAAATTCACATTAAGGAGTTGATTCAAAGCATTCAAACGTGTGGGGGCATGAGATAAATGGGAAGGCAGATGTGCAAAGATAAGATATAAGAAGAAAAATGATGACAAGCAGGCTAATAGAGCTGTAGAAATGAGGCTAATGAGAAAAAATTCCAGGAGGGAATTTTGTTCATGTTCCTTGGAGCAGAAGGGACATACTGCCATTTATGAATGATTATCCAAAGTTGAGGGAGAAACCAGTGAAATGCTACCAACAAACAGAAAGGCTTGTTAGGTTTGTGAATTGTTTGTGGGAAGATCTGAACACTTTCTTTGAGATTGTGGTTCCATCAGATTTGTGGGTTGAGCGCAAGGGGAGCATTGATTGGTCAACGCGTGAGCCGTCGAGACATGTAGTAACAGGTGCGCCATCTGAAGAGGTGATGAAAGCTTATTACAAGGTGATTGAGTTTCTGAAAACTAGAGTTTCCCCTAAAGATACTGACTGACAAAGAATTGACAGGAAGTCGCAGGAGGCAAAGGAGTCTGTTCATGCTTATTATGAGAGATTGTTGAAAGCAATCAGACAATAAAGTGGCACAGAGACTGTTGAACCAAGATACATAATTTATTTTGTGTTTCAATTTGTTCAAGGGTTGAAGCCTGAAATTAGTAATATAATTAGGAATCATTAGATTTTTTGGCAAGGAAAGCCGATTGATGAAATGTTGCAATATGCAAAATACTGTGGTGATTACATTGCTTTGAAGCAGAAAAGGTTGAAGCAAAAGGCAATGGAGATGCAAATAAAGTCTCCTCAAGTAGCAGGTGTGCAGAGCCCGCAGGTAATGGTGAATGTAGGAGGAATTCAGGAAACGCAACAGCAAAGAAATTTGGTGCCTCAGTTCAGAGGTAGAGTTCGTAGAATTCGAGTAAATCGGAATGTGGCTGATGTTCACAACATGAAGAAAATGCTTCCTTGTGAGGCAACGTCTGACATTGGAAATGGGAGGGTCCCTTTAATAATGTAAATATTCTGGTGCAAGTTGGTGGTGTTGCACAGATGGTTGACAACAGTGAATTTAAAAATCAGAGTGTTCAAATGCAGATAAGACAAGCTCCGATAGCACAGCAACAGGTCATGGGCCCTCAGCAGAACGCGAACCAAAGAACAAGTGAACCAGTTAATCATACAATACCCATTGATTGAGTTCAGTGTTGGTGAAATCAGTCAAGAATACATTAGCGAGCGTTCAGAAGAGGAAGAATGTGTATTCACTGCCTCATTGGAGGTAGATCAGCATGGTCCTTATGTGAATGCAAATGTTAGCGGTCATGATGTTTCATTTCTGGTTGACACTGGAACAACTCATTCCACTGTCAAGATCTGCAGAAGTCCTTAATGTGTCCCTTTCAGGAAGGACAGTTCAGGTTATCGGAGTAGCAAACTAGCATTTAGTAAACCCCATTACAGAGCCCATTCCAGCTAAGATAGGAAACTTTGAAGGTCTCCACCGATTTGTAGTTTGTGATTCTCTTAGGAAGAGACTTTCTATGGAAACTAAAAGGTTCCATCACTTGTACGCATGAAAGGGATAGTAATTCAAACTAATATCGGTGATGAAACTTCTCGTCAAACTGATGAGGTGTATCCTCTCATTACATTGGGGGTGCCGCCCGCCAGACTTCCCCCACCAAAATACCGCTCCGCGGTCGAAAGACCGCTGAGGGTATTTTGGGAATTGCCCTGGGCTGGCGGGCGACCGCCAAAAGGCCGCCCGCCAGCCCAGGGCAAATCATCCTTCCCACGAGGACGCCGGCTCAGAATTGAGCCGGCGGAGTGGGAAGGTGCGACGTGTGCAGTGGCACCCGTCGCGTATTTCAGTGTCTGCATAGCAGACACTGAAATACAAAGTGGGGCCCTCTTACGGGGGCCCCTGCAGTGCCCATGCCATTGGCATGGGCACTGCAGGGGCCCCCAGGGGCCCCGCGGCACCCCCTACCGCCATCCTGTTCCTGGAGGGAGACCCGCCAGGAACAGGATGGCGGTAGGGGGTGTCAGAATCCCCATGGCGGCGGAGCGCGCTCCGCCGCCATGGAGGATTCTAAAGGGCAGCGGAAAACCGGCGGGAGACCGCCGGTTTTCCGCATCTGACCGCGGCCGAACCGCCGCGGTCAGAATGCCCTGCGGGGCACCGCCGGCCTGTCGGCGGTGCTCCCGCCGACCCTGGCCCCGGCGGTCTCTGACCGCCGGGGTCAGAATGACCCCCATTGTTTCCTCCCACGACAGTTAAAGACTTGGCTAATGAAATACTAAAGACAGTAACGCTAAGAGTTTGGGATCTCTCTGGAAAAGATATTGGACTTATTCGAGGTGTTAAACCAGTCAAAGTGAGTGTTAAGCCAAACGCAGTTTTCCCCAAAACACCACAATATAACATGACTCCAGAAGTGATTGAAGGAATTACCTCAGTAATTGCAGACTTTTTGAGCAGGGAGTGCTAAAAGAAGTGTGAGGCAACCCATGTAATTGACCAATTATGGGACTGCGAAAGACTAGTGGGAAATCTCGCATAGTACATGATTTGAGAAATGTGAACAAAATTGTGGTATCCTGTTGCCCCGTAGTGCCAAATCCATCAGTGATTTTATTTCAGATTCCTTGTGAAGCAGAATGGTTTTCAGTTATCGACTTGTCACGAGCATTTTTCTCAGTGCCTTTGCATGAGGATTGTCAATTCCTTCATTCAGATTTGGCAACCATGTGGATTCATGTTGTCGCATGCACAGGGTTTTTGGGAATCACCGTTAATTTTTAATGAGAACCTGAAGAAGAACTTAGAGTCACTGAACATGCCATATCAGTCCACTTTAATGCAGTACACTGATGACCTGATGGTTGTGTCCAATACACATGAAGCTTGCAGACAAGATACCAAGATGATATTGAATCATTTGGGTGAAAACGGACATAAGGTTTCCCCTGCTAAGCTACAGTACTGTCAGAAAGAAGTAACATATTTGGGTCACCAAATTGAGAAAGGTGCAAGGAAAGTGTCTAGAGAAGAGTTGCAGCAATTATGCAAATGAATGCCCAAGTTACACAAAGAGATATCAGAATGTTTTTGGGCATGGTGAGCTATTGTCGCCAATGGATCCCGAATTCCTCAGTCATTTCCAAACTTTTGCAGAAGTTAACACACAAAGAAGTTACAGACCGAGTCCCCTTCAATGAAGAATGCATGAAAGCTTTCACTGAGTTGAGAGAGAGTTTGTGCAGAGCTCCAGCTTTGGGAATGTCTGATTACACAAAAGGTTTTGCATTGTTTTGTCATGAACGCAGTGGTTGCGCTCTCTCTGTTTTGATGCACCAGCATATTTTCATAGTGTGTTGCCCTCGTTAGATGCGTTAAATTGAATGGTAAATTGTATTTTGATGATTTACTGATGTCACCATCATCTGCTCTGACTTCTAACAAAAGTGTTCATATTGTGTTATTGCTAAATAGATTATTCTTTTTGAGTGTCTAACAGTATTGGTGTTTAACAGACGTTTCGGTCAGCCTATGGTTTTCATGTGTGCTTATAACTTAGTTTTGCGCATCATATATGTAATATTGAAATTGGGATTGTAATGAAGCTTTGAAACTTTATTTGGTTTGGAGTCTGACTGAGTGTTAAATTCTTTTTGGTGTTTAGAATTGTTTATGATATAATGTCATTGGTTTGTGGTTGAATGATTCTGATTACCTTCAGTCGACCTCCATAGGTGAGAATAGTGAAGGTGTCTCACTCATACGCTGGTGGTTGTTGAGCCCGGAGCCAGGAGAAAAATCAGCCCCAGCACAGCATGCACAACACTAGTGTGACACTTTAAGACATTGTATGGCGAGACCGCTGCAATACCAATCTCTCTCTCTCTCGATGAAAGAGAGAGAGAGAGAGAGAGAGAGAGAGAGAGTCAGAGATTGGGAAAGAGAGACATTTAGAGAAAGAGATTGCCAGAGACAAACTGAAAGTCAGAGAGGGAGAGAAAGAGAGAGAGAGAGATTGGGCTTTGATGATTGATTTATTTATTTAGAGTGAGAGTATTCTGGACAATTTAAAAAGAAAAATGTATTTTTCAGGTAAAAAGAGTCAGACCACCTTTCGGTATGGACCTTAAAAATTTGAAGTTGAAAAGAAAATAGGAAATGGAAATTACCACTGGCACACCCAGACTACAACACTCAACCTTTACGGCAGAGGGTTGACAGCGTAACCACTAAGTCATAGGTGACCTTTGCACCTTAGTGTCCAGTCATCGCTATCACATGCGAACCAACAATTCTCATGGAAAAAAGCTATAAATGTTCCAACACTAAGCAACTTTAATATTCACAAAACTAGTAACACTACCAAGTCATACCAGAACTTGAACCTTTAACCTACAGAATTACACTTCAGGTACTTGACCAGCAGACCACCAGTAACTCTGTAATGCAGTGCAGCAAACATACCTATGACACTGGAACCAAACAACTTGCTAGAGTAACAGTTTGAAGGCATTGTGTCAATAAACCATTGCAATAACAATCTCTCTCTATTCCATCCCATTATAGGAGGGAAGAGAGAAAGATAGAGAGAGAGAGAGAGAGAGAGAGAGAGAGAGAGAGAGAGAGAGAGTCAGAGATTCAGAAAGAGAGAGGGAGATTTAGAGAATGAGATTGACAGAGGCAAACTAAAAGACAGAGGGGGACAGAAAGAGGGAGAGAGAGAGTTTTTTTTAGGCTTTGATGATTGATTTAGTTAGAGTGAGATAATTCTGAACAATTTGAAAAGACAAAAGTATTTGTCAAGTAAAAGGAGTCAGATCACCTTTGGTATGTACCTTGAATATTTAAAGTCGAAAAGAAAATAAAGCAGGAAAATGACCTCTGGCACACATAGACCACAACACTCATTCTTCATGGAGGAAGTCTGACGTCATTACTATTAGGCCACAGGTGACACCTTATTCTTTAGTGTCCAGAAATAGCTATGACATGTGACCCAAAGATTTTCATGGGAAAAATCTATAAACGTTCCATCACCAAGCACCTTTCATATTAAAAAAAAGTAAATGAACAGTAACACTAACACACAACCTTCAATCTACAGAGGCACCATTTAGGGCTTTACCAGCAGACCACCACTGACAATGTATTTTGGTGTAGCAAAACATACCTATGACTTTGGAACTAAGTATATTGCTAGTGAGTCACCTTGAACTCATCGTATGGAGAGGCCATTGCAACAACGATCTATCTCTCTCTTCCATCCTGAGAGAGAGAGAAAGTCACAGACTGAGAGAGAAAGAGAGAGAGAGACATTTAGAGAAAGAGAGTGCCAGAGACACATTGAAAGACAGTGGGGAGGAGAGAGTTTTCTTTTAGATTTTGATGATTGATATATATTGATATATATAGAGAAATGATTCTGGACAAACTGAATAAAACACTTGTCAAGTAAAAAGAGTCAGATTACCTTTTGGTATATACCTTAAATATCTGAAGTTGAAAAGAAACTAAAACAGGAAAATAACTAGCTACATACCTAGAATAGAACACTCAATTTTCAGGGTGGAGGTTTGATACCATAATCACTAGGCCACAGGTAGGCCTTACTAACTTGTGTCCTGACATAGCTATGACATGCGACCCACCAGATTTTCATTATAAAAAGCTGTACATTTTCATAAGCATCTTTAACATTAAAAAAAACTAGTAAATAAACAGAAACACTACCATGCCAAGATCTGAACCTTCAACCTGCAGAGTCACACATTATGGGGGTTATTACAACTTTGGAGGAGGTGTTAACAGATATACCACCAGCCGTATTACGAGTTCCATAGGATATAATGGACTCGTAATACGGCTGGTGGTATATCCGTAACTTTACCGTCACTTTTGGGACGGATTAACACCTCCTCCAAAGTTGTAATAACCCACTATGTGCTTTACAATCAGACCTCCAGTGTCCCTGTGCTTTATTCCAGCAAAAACATACCTATGACAGTGGAACCAAACATTTTGCTAGTGTGAAACTTTGAAGTCATTGTATGGAGAGACCACTGCAATAACAGTCTTTCTCTATTGCTTTCATCCCATTATAGGATGGAAGTGAGGGAGAGGGAAAGTCAGAGATTGAGAGAGAGGGGCATTTAGAGAAAGAGGTTGACAGAGAAAAATTGAAGACAGGGGGAGAGAAAGAGGGAGAGAGAGTTGTTCTAGCTTTTGTTGATTGATTCACTTAGAGTGAGATGCTTCTAGTCAATTTGAAAAGAAAAGCATGTGACCCTTTTTCTGTAGTGTCCAGACATGGCTATGACATGCAACCCAAAGATTGTCATGAGAAAAAGCAGTAAATGTTCCACCACTAAGCATCTTTAATATTAAAAAAAAACTAGTAAATAAACCAAAACATTACCATACCAAGATGTGAACCTTCAACTTACAGAGTCACAGCTTTGACCACCAGTGGCCATGTACTTCAGGGCAGCAAAACATACCTATAACATTGGAACTGAACATCTTGTTCGTGTGACACACTGAAGTCAATATATGGAGAGACCATTGCAATAACGACTTTTCTCTCTCTCTCTTTCTCTCTCTTCCATCCATTAAGGGATGGAAGAGAGAGAGAGAGAGAGAGACATTTAGAGAAAGAGATTGACAGAGAAAAAACGAAAGAAAGAGGGGGGGAGAGAGTTTTTTTAGACTTTGGTGAATGATTAACTTAGAATGAGATATTTCCAGACAAACTGTAAAGAAAAATATATTTGTGAAGTAAAAAGAGTGAATTCACCTTTCGGTAGGAGAATTTAATATTTTATGTTGAAAATAAAATAAAAAAGGGGATTGACAACTGACTCACCTAGACTAGAACACTCATATTTTATGGTGAAGGTCAGGTACCACAATCACTAAACCTCAGGTAAACCCTTAGCTTTTAGAATCCAGACATAGCTATGACATGCGACCTGAAGATTTTAAAAGGAAAAAGACGTAAATGGTCCATCACTAAGCATCTTTAATATTCACGAAAGAAGTAAAGAAACAGAAAGACTAACATGCGATACCAGAATTTGAATCTTCTATCTACAGAGTCTCACTCTATGCACTTTACCAGAAGACCGACAGTGATCCTGTACTTTAGTGCAGCAAAACATATCTGACACTGGAACCAAACATCTTCCAAGTGTGACATTATGAAGTCACTGTATGGAGAGACCATTGCAATAACAATCTTTCTCTCTCTCTCTCCCATTCCATCATGAGAGAGAGAAAGAAAGCCAGAGATTGAGAGGGAGAGAGGCATTTAGATAAATAGATTGACACAGACAAATTGAAAGACAGAGGGGGAGAGAAAGAGGGAGAGAAGAGTTTTTTCAGGCTTTGATGATTGATTTACTTAAATGGGAGGAGATTCCAGACAAATTGTAAAGAAAAACTGTATTTATTATAAAGTGCCCCTTTCAGGGTGGTCACCCCCAAATTTCTGCTGCCTGATGCTGTTGTTTTTTACCTCTTAGTGTACTAAGACCTGCTAACCAGACCTCAATACTTATGCTCTTTCCCTTAAACTTTATGTTGAATTGCTTACGCCAATTGGGAAAGGCTTTACCACCCCTGTAAGTCCCTAGTAAATGGTACCAGTGGTACACAGGGCAAGGGTGGTAAAGGAGTCACCAGCGCTGCAGAACTGATTGTGCCACCCTGGGTGTCCCTGTTTAAAAGGTCGACTGCAGAGCTGCTATGTCAGCCTGTACGACCAGCCTGCTGCTCGAGTAAGGCTCTACCCACACCAGGTGCAGTCAGAGTCCCCTTTACTCCCCATAGAAAGGTCAGGTTCCCTTATGGCAGGCCTCCTATAGCTATAGCCCAGGTGGCAGGGTGCACTGTTCTATTAGTAAGAACATATGTGCACAAGCACATATGACCCCATTGTTAACATGTAAAAGTTAATCCTGACACAAGTAACCGGCCATCTATCGGATAAAGTGGGTTGGCATCTGGGCTCTACCCTGATGTCCAGCTCCATAATGGCCCAGACGATTTCCACCGTGTTTGGTATCAAACACCGTGCTTTTTAGCCCTGAGTACAATGCCAGTACCCAGGATCAAATTGTACACATCCTGGTGGCATCCTTAGAAGGTGCCCACCAAGTTAACCAATCATCTGCTGTTTGGCGGGCTCTCTTGAGCTTCTGCCACCACAGACAGATATCTGCCCTCCTGCAGGCCATGCTAGCTCATCCAGGGGACAGAGACAAAGGGCCTAGAAAAACAAATGCAATCAAGGCAATGAGCATCAAAGACTTCACTGCCCTTGATGTACAGGCCCCTGTCCCCCAGTGAAGGACAAAGCCCTTCCCGCCCTGTACAGCTCGACACGTGGGAACATTAAATATACAGGAGGCATACACCTCCAAAAGGCTAGCCACACCTTTAGGGTGGGCTAAGAGGTCTATACGGCTGTGCAAGGGTTCTGCCATGCCAGCAACCCTTAGGAATAGTGGGTTCTGGGTAAAAAGTGACATCATCCCACAGGAAGTTGTCACTACTGGGGCGGACTAACATCAGGGACCAGTAAACCATTGGCCACTGTCCCTCACACCCTTAACTTTCCCAAAACAAGGATTTAAGGGCATCCCCTGACATCAGATCCTCAGTTCTTACCAGGAAAAGAAGAAGAGGCTTGAAGAGATGTCGCCACAAGCAACAAGACCTGGACTCCAGCACGAGTGCATAGAAGAGGACTAAGAAGTGACCTGTGGAGCCCAGTACTGGAACCGAGTGTTTGACGTGTACCCAAGGTGACAGCTTGTTGGTCCCAGCCAGAGGGACCCCTGTGGACACAGAGTAACCACGCAAGACTGGTGGCACAAATCCTCTGCAACCAAAGAACTGCGACCCGACAGGCTCCATATGTCTGAGCCTAAGGAAACTCGGTGTCCAGCCTCCAAAGAGTGGGAGTGAGGTCTCCACCCAATCTCAAGTCTCTACTTCCCGCCAGATGACATCCAGTCAAAGATACACCCGTGGAACACCTATGAGCTACCAAGGCTTGATTGTCATCTACCTGGAAACCGACAACCTCTTACACATCACTGACTCCAGGGCAGACCTCCAGCACAAAGACCGATGCCTGCAATGGCTCCTCTACTGTAGTTCTGCATCCTGAAGGAGGTGACCTTGAGTAAAGCAGCAAAGCATATTTGGCACAACCAGCTCCTGTGATTTGGCAGCTAGAAACCTCCTCTGCACCTGGAGTCACCGGACAAGGTGGCATCGATCCAACTGTTGAGTCCTGGTCCTGGGCCCCTAAGGACCTCTATATCGCAAGTGTAGGGCGTGTGTCCACCCCCAAGTACCCGTTTGCTAAGTGGTACCAACTTACCAGCAGCCGCAGACCTGTTCAGCACCAAGGACAGCCAAAGCACTTCTGCAACCTAGACTCCCTGGGAAAGGCAACCAAAACCTGACGGCTGTACTTGGTCTAGGTCCCTGCAGAACCTTGAGTCTAAGTGGGCTCCAAGGAACTCACTCTGCAAGTGCATGAGTGCACACCTTGAATTTCCCCATTGACTCCAAAGATAGATGTATTACAGAGTGAATTGCTGTGATTTATCAATGCTTTCAGATAACTCTGGTTGTGTGTAATTTAAAACGCTGATTCTGGTGTCTTAATTTATATAAAAATAAGTTTTATTTTTCTAAATTGGTGTTGGATTTCTTTTTGAGTCATGTCATTTACTTACTGTCCACGTTGGGCCTGTGCAATGTTTTACACATGTTCCTCTAAGTAGCCTGACTGTTCTTTTCCACACTATCAGGAATGAGCTATGGTTTACTGGTGTGAACCCGAGGTCCACTACTGGGTAACTTGCTAGTATTACATGGTATGACTTTCCAGTCATACCAAAAAATACTTGCTACTCTCTTTCTCTCTCTCTCTCTTGCAATCTCTGACTTTCTCTCTCTCTCTCTCTCTCTCTCTCTTTCTCTCTCTTCCATTCCATAATAGAATGGTAGAGAGAGAAAGAGAGAGATTGTCATTGCAATGGTCTCTCCATACCATGACTTCAAAGAGTCACACTACTGTTTGGTTCCAAAGTCATAGGTATGTTGTTCTGCCCTGAAATAGAAGGTCACTGGCAGCTGAAGTACAGGGTCACTTGTGGTCTCCTGGTAAAGTGCATGAAGTGTGACTCTGTCAGTTGAAGGTTCGATTTCTGGTATCGCATGGTAGTGTTTCTGTTTATTTACTAGTTTTTTTAATATTAAAGATGATTAGTGATGGAACATTTGCAGCTTTTTCCCATGAAAATCTATGGGTCACCTGTCATAGCTATATCTGAACGCTAGAAAGTAAGAGTCACCTGTGACCTAGTGGTTACAGTGTTAGACCTCCACCATGAAAGTTAAGTGTTGTAGACTAGGTGTATCAGTGTTTGTTTCCCTGCTTCATTTTCTTTTCAACTTCAAATGTCTAAAGAACATACCAAAAGGTCATCTGACTCTTTTTACTTGACAAATACATTTTTCTTTTCAATTTGTCCGGAAACATCTCATTCTAAGTATATTGTTCATCAAAACATAAAAAACTCTCTCCATCTCTCTCTCTCTATTTCAATTTGTCTCTGTCAATCACTTAGCTCTGACTTTCTCTCTCTCTCTCTCTTCCATCCCATCGTGGGATAACAATCCCTCTCTCTCTCTCTCTTCCAACCCATAATTGAGATTGTTATTGCAATGATCTCACAGTATAATGTCTTCAAAGTGTCACACTAAAAAAATGTTTGGTTCCAATGTCATAGTTATGTTTTGCTGTATTGAAATATAGGGTGGTCTGTCAGCAAAGCGCATGCAATATGACTATATAGGTTGAAGGTTCAAATCCTGGTATTGCAATTGTAGTATTTTTTTTTATATACTAGTTGTTTGAATATTAAAGATGCTTAGTGATGGAATATGTATGTTTTTGTCCTGTCACACACTTTGAGTCACATGTCATAGATATGTCTGGAGACTAAAAAGTAATGAGTCCCGTGTGGCCTAGTGGTTATGGTGTCAGACCTCCTCCACGATGGTGGAGTCTTCTAGTCGAGGGGTATCAGTCATCAATTCCCTGCTTTATTTGCTTTTCAACTTCAAATATTTAACGTACATACAAAAAGGTGATCTAATTGTTTTTACTTGACAAATACATTTTTCTTTTCATTTTGTCCAGAAACATCTCATTCTAGGTATATCATTCATCAAAGCCTAAAATAACTCTCTCTCTTTCCCTCTCCCCCTCTTTCTTTCAATTTGTCTCTGTCAATCTTACTCAAAATGTCTCTCTCTCCCAATATCTGACGTTCCTCTCTCTCTTCTATCCCATAATGAGATGGAAGAGAGAGAAATAGAGATTGTTATTACAATGGTCTCTCCATACAATGACTTCATGGTGTGACACTAGCAAGATGTTTGGTCCCAATGTCATTGCTATTGTAGGAAAGTACCTCTTTTGACATGTTACCCCCTGCTTCTTGCCAGGTTTATGGTGCAATTTCAACTAAAAGTACATTTAGCACTTGCTCAACAGGTTGTCAGTGCCAGATCTCTTTCTCCCAAAATTTCATAGTAGTTTTTCCAATTAGCAAACCCTTAATTAACATGGTATGTCTGAAGTAAATGGTACCCTTGGTACCTAGGGTATGGGGCACTAAAGAAGGCACTTCAGGGCTTTAGCACAGACTGTGCCACCCTCAAGGACCCTCTCACCAACTGCACGCAGTGCTGCCATTGCAGACTGCGCGTCTTGGTGCAGAGATAAAATGAAAACATGACATGGCCCACAGCCTGTGTGCCATGTTCCCTAACACTGCATGCAAAATATGTAAGCCACCCCTCTGGCAGGCCTTGCAGCTCTAAGGCAGAGTGCCTTATATTACATGGGTAGGCGCAGCTGCATGAATTCTTTGTCGATTCTCAGAAATAGCAAGTGACCAGTGAACCCATTTTAAGTACATGTGCTGGACACTGGTCATTATAAGTTCCCCAGCTACATGATAGCTTCACTGAAGATAGGAATGTATGGTATCATACATATTGTATATTTAAACCCTCACTGAATCCAGTGACGGATTTATTAATGCATGCACACAGAGTGCACCTTAGAGGTGCCCCATGAAAACCTACATACCCCTAGAGTGGTCACTGACTGGTGCAAACCAGTGCAGCCATCTTAGACAGTGTTCTGGCCCCCTGCAGTGAGAGCCAATGCTTTCGACGGCTCAGAACAAACGCTTGATCTGAGATGAGGTGATAACACCTTGTCCAGGCAGGACAGACATTCCAGGGTGGGGAACTACAAAGGTCTTACCGCCTTTGAAATGCAACCAAGGCCTCTTCAAATGTAGAGAAGGCTGACCCCAGTTCCTGACCCCACTTTTGGTGGGAAAATAAATTAAATTAGGAGGAATGACTACTTCATGCCAGTCCCACACCTAAGGTGGACGAGCTGAAGTGGACACTACTTTTTAAATTACTCCATCTTGTTTGGAAGGGATTAGGCCAATAGGGTTAGGGCTAAGCCCACTTCCTAAAGGAAGTGATCATAAGAAGGGTGTAGTCACTGTAAAGGTGAGTATCCTATTGGGTACCACGTGGCCTCCCGGTAACCCCCCTGAATACAGCATTTAGGTGTACCCCTGAACTCTAGAACTCAGATTTCTGACAACCTAAGAAGAGCCAGATACTACAGCGTTGCACCAGCAGAGAAGACTGCAAAAACCAACTGACTTGGCCCCAGCCCTACCTGCCTATATGCAGACCCCAACTATTCTACATCAAAAGATGACCCATCCTGCAGCCCAGTGACCTCCAAAACCCTGGGAGGATTGCCTGCCTTCGACAAAGACTAAGATCTCCTGTGGACAGAGGACCTGTCCAGAGGAAAACAACTTTAAAGAGAAAGAACTCTGTCCGGAGGAACTGCAAAACCACACCCAGACACACCTCTGCACCCAACACCCACAGCCTGACTCCAAGTGGCCCACTGGTCCTGTTAAGGTTTACCAGCAATTCTGAGCCCGAGTCCACCGTGGGTTGACCCCTGCCAGACTCTGCCTCGAAGCCTGCAGTTTAAATCCAAAGACTCCCCCTGACTGCGACCGCCAAGTAAGCTGTTTTCCAATGTCAACGGACATCCCTGCATCAGGAGACCCTGAACCGTGTGGAGCTGGACCGATGGTGTCCCCGAGTCCTTCAACATCGAAACTTACATGGGAAGCTGTGGAGTCTCTTCATTCAGCCTCCTTGCCCGAGCCTGCAGCTTTTTTACAAAACCGACCTCCTCCTTTGACTTGCATAGGGAACCCAAAGTTGTGTTGGCACTCTGCACTCGGTCGCCCCTGTGCCACTGAGGGTGTAAGTTTGGTGCTGCCTTGTGCCCCCCAGTGCTTGCCTCAGCCCTAGAAGATCAACCCCTGACACTGCTTTACTCACCTTGGAGCAGCACATCTTTGGTCACCCACTATCTCCATTGGTTCTCATTGAGCGCCTAATGCTGTGTTGGCACTCTGCACCCAGCCGACCCTGTGCTGCTGAGGGTGTAAGTTTGATGCTGCCTTGTTGCCCCCCTTGTACTTACCTCAACCCCAGGAGATCGACCCCTGACACCTCTTTACTCACCTGTGAGCAGTGAATCTTCATTTGCCCCAGTCTCCATTGGTTAATATTGGGCACCCAATCCCGAATTTGACCTTTACATCCGTCCGCCCCAGTTTTGCTCAGGGTGCATTGTTGGTGGTGATTTGAACCTTGATCAGCGTTGACCTAAAACCCCTAAGACTGGATTTGTAAATCAAGTACTTTACCTGTAAAACTGCATTCTTGTTTTCCTCCGATAGGTTAACATTGAAGATTCTGAAAAATTGCACTGTCGATTTCTGAAACTGAAAATAATTTTTAATTTAAAAACTGCTTACCTTATAAGGACGTTCTTTGGTTCAAAGCATATATAAAAGCAAATGTTATTTTTCTAATTTGGTCTCGGATTTATTCTTTGAGTGTGTGACTCATTTATTGCCTCTATGAGCACAACAAATGCTTAACATGACTCCTTGATAAGCCTCACTGCTCGCCTACACTACTACAAACAGAGCATTAGACCTATCTATTTCTGCCTCTGCAAACCTTTCGGGATCCACTGGACTCTCTGCACGGTATACTTCATTTTAGTGCACCATATAGAGAGCCAGCTTCCTACATTGGGGGAACAGAGGTGGGATCTGCGACTTTGCATTTCCTGATACCACTTGGTCAATAGATGAATACCCAAATAAATCCAATATTTGCTTTTAGCTAGACTGCATTTTTGAATTGGATATTTTTTCAAATTCCTAAAAGTAACTGTTAGGTCCCTGATTAGATCCCTTTGGCTTAAAGTGTTTAGAAAAATTACTGTAGTTAGGACTGCAAAACCTGTGATAGGATTTTCTTTTTCTTACTCAAAAAGGACTCAACTTGAGTAAAATAATGAGCACCTCAGAGGACAGGGTTGTGGCACTCAACCTCACCCTCTACCTTTAGCTTTCACACAAAGATCTGAGGGCCCTCTGTAAAACAAAACAGACCAAAATAGGTTTGCACGCTACCAGTGTTCACCTCCAGGAGTTTCTGGCAGAGTATGACCTAGCCAATCCTTCTCAGGAGGCAACTGACCTGATAACTCAAGAAAGTGAGGAAAAGGTGGATCCAGATACCCCTCAAATAGAAAGGGTAGAACTTGCACCCAGTGTGTCCAGGACACACCCCTCTAGAGAGGATGGTACACGTTGTCCCAAATCCAGAGATATACTTTCTGAACAGGAGATGCTTTTAGAGAAACTGGCAAGAAAAATATCCCTGGTGGACAGGATTCTAGAAATAGAGAGGGAAAGAAAATAAATGGGTTTAGCACCCATGAATGGTGGCAGTAATATTATAGCTATGGACAGAGTAGAGTACTTTTATCCTCAAATCACCTAAGGGATTGTCCTCAAACATGACGAGCGTGATAATATCACCATATGATTTACAGCCTACGAGAGGGCCTGTGTTTCCAGAAGACTTACTTAAGAAAGAGCACTGGGGAACTCCTCTTTGGGAACTGTCCTCAGGAAAGTAAAGGAATAGACTCCTTACACTGAATGAGTCAGATGCAACCCCCTATGATCTCATGAAGGCTACCCTCATTGACGGATTTGGGTTGACTCCTGAGGAATACAAAATCAAGTTGAGGGAGATTCGAAAAACCCAGAGTCAGTCCTGGGTTGAATTTGTGGACTTCTCAGTGAGAACATTAGGTGGTTGGTCAGAAGATAACAATGTGCATGATCACGAAGGGCCTTATAATGTAGTAATCAAAGAGCCCATTTTGAGTAATTGTGTTCAGAAAAGGTTGCACCAGTACCTGGTAAACCTAGGTCCACTTTCGTCTCAAGAATTGGGGAAGAAGGTAGACCACTGTGTCACAACAAGGGTGACCAGAACTTCTCCTGGTGGGGGGTCCACAAGAAAGAGGCCAAAAAGCCCCCACAAGGAAAAGCTGGTAACCAAATCAAGGACAAAGACTCTTCTAAAAGGCCCCAAAAACCTGCACAGGAGGGTGGGCCCTGAGACTCTTCCTAGCCCAAGGGGGGACACAAGGGGATAAAGTGGGATTAAAGAAATGCTTTGTGTCACACTTGTAAAACCAATGGGCTCCTAACTGGAGATCTTAACTGTCCTAACAAAAACAGTATCTCTAGTGCACCTGCAGTACTTGCAGTGATAAGTCTCCAGATGGGATTTCAAGTAGGTCTTTGCCATGCCAGTGACCCTACTGAGGCAACTTTAGTCTCAGAGGTTGGGGTAGATATAGCTGCCCTAGCTGGCTGGCCCAGTAGTCTGGAGAAGTACAGACAACAACCCCATATAAATGGGATTCACGTTGAAGCACTGAGAGACACTAGTGCCAGTGTCACCATAGTGACTGAGCAACTTGTGTCCTCAGACCAATATCTTCCTGGAGAGACATTTACTGTCCTCAACACTGACAATCAAGCTAAGGTCCATCCCATGTCAATGGTGGCCTTAGAATTGGGAGCGGCTACTGGCCAAAAGTAGGTGGTGGTATCTCCTGCTATACCTGTATGGTGGGAATGATCTGGAGTCTTCAGCCTAGGCTGAGGTGGAAAGAACGACCCATGCAGCTATGCTGTGTATCTCTAAGTGGGTGCGCATCAAAACCAGAACACAGAGCAAAGCACATCTGGAGCCTGGATTAATGGCCCATCCTACTAAGAGAAAAGGCAAGAAGACTGGGGGACCAGCTTCTCCACAGATCACAGAGCAGGATCTCTCTCCTCAGGGAGAAGACCTAAGAGCCCCAGAGGGAACTGAGCCTCAGGAGCTTGGGCCTTACACAGCAGAGCTCTTAGGCCCAGAGAGACCCTGTAACGAAGATCTGAGCCACAGACAACAAACGTGTCCCACTCTTGAAGGCCTGAGGCAGCAGGCTACTGCACAGGAAAAATGTGAGGTTAATGGTACCCACGGGACCTATTGGGAGGAGGAACTCCTATACTGAGGCCAAAGACCTTAAACCTTGTGCCATCAGGAGATTGGTAGTGCCTTAGCAATGCAGAGAGTTGCGCCTAACATTGGGCAATGACATCCCCTTAGCTGGGCATCTTGGCCAGACAACAACATGGAGTTGGATGGTCAACCACTTCTACTGGCCAGGCATGTCCCAGAAAGTAAAGGAGTTTTGTAACTCCTGTGTCACCTGTCAAGCCAGTGGCAAGACAGGTGGACAACCAAAGGCCCTCTTAATTTCACTTTGAAAGAGTTGTGATCGATGTTGTTGGTCCCCTTGACCCTCCAACAGTGTCAGGGAACATATTTATATTGTTGGTAGTGGATCATGCTATCAGGTACCCTGAAGCAATTCCCCCAAGGACTACTCCTGCTCCTGTATTAGCCAGGGCCCTCATTGGTATCATTACCACAGTGGGCTTTCCTAAGAAAGTGGCGTCAGACAGAGTTACCAACTTCATGTCTGGCTACCTGAGGCACATGTGGGCTGACTGTGGGGTGACCTATAGGTTCACAACCACGTACAATCTCCAGTGCAATGGTCTTATTGAGAGATGTAACAAAACCTTCAAAATCATGATTGGTGGGCTCCCTGAAAAACTCAGAAGGAAGTGGGATGTTCTATTTCTTTGCCTCCTTTTTGCCTACAAGGAGTGTTTGTTCCCAATTTGAACTTTTGTTTGGGCATCCTGTTAGGGGATCACTTTGCCTTGTGAAGGAGGGATGGGAGAGATCTCTCAGAAAGCCTAATCAAGACATAGTGGAATATGTGCTTGGTCTTCGTTCTAGGATGGCTGACTACATGAAAACAAAAATCTTGAGGCCAGTCTGGAACTCCAGAAGCTCTGGTTTGACCAAAAAGCTGCACTTGTTGTTTACCAACCAGGGCAGAAGGTATGGGTGTTGGAGCCTGTGGCCCCTAGGGCCCTCCAAGACAAGTGAAGTGAGAGAAAAGGAAAAGTCACCTTTCTAGTCGACTTTGCCAGTTGTAGGAACCCCAATTGGGTGATCCATGTTAACCGCCTGAAACCCTACCATGACAGAGCTGAAGTGGCCATGCTCATGGTCAAAGATGAAGGACAGGAAATTGAGAGTGATACTCTTCCTGGTCTCCTTTGGTGCAGCATATCTTGATGATATTGCTGTCTTCAGCTTTACCTGGCAGGATCACCTGAGCCACCTGAGAAAGGTACTTGAGGCTCTGAAAAAGGCAGGCCTCACTATCAAGGCAATTGAAAAAAAGGGGCAAACCCAGTAACCCTCGGACCCCGGGGTATAACTTTATTGCAAAAGATCACAGGGGAAGTGTAGCCCTTAACTCCCACAGCAATATTTTTATCAATCTTTCAAAACGATCAGATTGTTAATCGCATAATTTATTTAATTTATAGTTCAATATTGGCTCAGAATCAGACTGCTTTACATTAATTCCATTAATGTGCTCCTAAAATAGTGGCGCAGTGAAAGTAATGAAGGTGAAAAGATAAAGTGCACCGGTGTTATATACAATAGTTACAGAAGTGTGGCTAAAAATAATAAAAGTGGTCTTCAAAATGACCCCTTCAATCCAGGTGTCCAGAAGCCACTTTTCATTTGTAAAATAGTCCACATCAAAATGATGCCGACATTTCGACCCAACCTAAAGGTTCAATCAAAAATGGGTCATCATCATCACAGGTATTTTCTTTAATGAGGATGTAGCTCGTTCAAAATAAAACGAGGTATAACAACCATTGCTTCAGGGCAAAACTCCTATCTTGGTCAGTATGAAGGTAATCACTTTCTTCACGAATCCCAATCCCTATGGTGAAAACGTATCAAGTCTGCATTGGAGTATTGTGAGTTGTGACAGTCATTGCTTCAGGGCTAACATCATATCACAGTCAATCTGGGGTTAATTCTGAGATGCAGGTTGGCGTACTCTGGCTTGCTGATGGATTAATGCGTGAAGGGATTAACCCTAGATTGACTGTGATATGATGTTAGCCTTGAAGTAGTGGCTGTTTATTTACTAGTTTTTTTTTAACATTAACAATGCATAGTGCTGAAACATTTACAGCTTTTTCCCATCAAAATCTTTGGGTCGGATGTCAAAAATATGTCTGTACACTAAAGAGTAAGGTGTCACCTGTGGCCTAGTGGTTTCTACCTCAAGGTATCGCCGATTTCCAAATCAGGCCCTTTATCTATTATACATCCTCAAGCCCAGGTGAACAGAGAAAAATGTTATGTATCTAGTATCTGGGTTGAGGAAAATCTGGTGGTACTCAGAGTTTAAGTCAACGTTAGAAAACTACCAGGCACCATCAGATCATCAACTGTGGATGTAAACAGTCATTTCCTCTTGATGGTGGCACTGGGAAGATGCATGTCTGTGCATACATGGGCTTTGTTCGGCTGCCTCAGACCTGGGACATTGAAATCCACACCTGGGGCGGAGTAAGTGTAAGAAATGGGAAATTTCTCGTGGAAGGTGATAGGAGAATTATATTCACTTAAACCAATTCATAAACACCTCATACCCGTTACATTCCAACAACATGTATACTGACCAAGCCATAGGATGTGATTTTTTCCTCTTTGTCTTTCAGCTGATACAGATACCGGAGTCTACCAGAAGGATGCAGACAAGATTTCTCAAGAGGAAAATAATTTGTGGAAGTGGAAGACAGCCATTGTAGCAAAAGTTTCAATAAAACATTACAAAAAACCTACATGGGGCTACCACCATTCATCCTCAGAGGTTACAGACTCTGTCAATGCTTTGGGGTAGAAGGCATGCGCCATAAGGAATATAAAAAAATGGCAAGATGAAAGGAGCCGGTTGAAGGAGAAGTTCTCTAGGATTCAACTGGTCAAAGGGCTTCCAGGAGAGGCACCTGGATCCCATCTCCGTCTCCACAATGCATCCCCAGTTGTCTCGTGCTCTGGCTACACACTGACACAGCAAATAAAAGTATATTACAGTCAGCAATCAACACAAAGTTGAGGCATGAAGAAGACATTCTACTCAGTGTTCTGAAACAACATGTACAGTTCAAGGTTTAGCAGGGGAAGGTATATTAGTTTCATAGTTGCTATCAGAGATACCAACCTGGAGCACACAAAGATTAACATACAAGAACTATGTGAAATGAGCTTAGTAACACCGGAACATTCTATCCCAAATCACGTAAAATTACAAGATGTCTGCAGCAAAACAAGTATATATATAGTATGCTCTTCCCACCACACCTTTGCTAGGCAGTCAGCATACAAAGGCTGAAGAAGCTGCCCATAAGTCGGTCCTGATAAAGCCCACATTTTCTCTCCAGCCATCTGTGCCAGTCTTAGAGGTAATCTAGAAAAGAAAAGAAGGGCAGTGATTATTATCAGAGGAGTCAAACCTTGTATACATAAGTGTACACACACAAGGCAAAGTCAAGAACAGATTATTTGTCAATGTTTGTTTACACTCTCAGTGAATGTACATATAAATCCAAGACTAACCACAAGTAATTGGAAACATAAATGCTCCCCGAGGTTGATAAAAGGGAGAAATAAACAGAAAGAAATGCAGGCTGGATTTGAATTCTACAGAGTTAAAATCCCAGTGCTTGAAAGACTTGCAAACACTTTAATTGCACAATTGGAGTCCTACAAGAGAACTCAAAAAATCTCTGATTTTAGCAGCACGTTAAAAGACTGTTGTTGGGCTCCTAGCAGACGTACGAACTAAAGATGGAATCCTAGCGACACTAACCCAGTGAAATAGTAATTCCAAACAACTAAAGGCAAGGTATGTAAATCTGTGAAAAGATAACTTTAGACTGCAATCAAAAGATTCTTGCAAGGGTTTAAAATTAATTATGTGCATTCTTGTCACATAACATTGTAAATCTGAATAACTGTACAGTGCATAGGACTTTAGAAGAGGGAGTGAGATACTTTACGGACTGCCTCTTTCCTACAAAACTAATGTGATACCAGATAAGACTAAACCTCTCACTCTCTCTTTCACACTAAAAGCAAATCTACAAAAACTCACCCACATCTGTCCTTCAGCATACCTATACTGTTAGGCCCACATCACATACATCCCACTGTAAAGCAACCACTAACACGCCATAGAAATATAAAGGATGGAAATATACATGCTTCATTATATTCGAGCTAATTTTATTCTTTTCATGCAGCCACTCTTTCGAGTTGACTGGTTACTTCAGCTGGGGCAGTAGTCATTGCAAGTGCAGCAGGGAAACACAGGACAGGTATTGTAGTGCAACCCACCTACACACAGGTATGTCCTTATGCTAACAATGATTTCTCTCATTGTTTTGTTAAACACTAACACTATATTTCACAAAGTGTTTTGTATTAAGGATGAAGTACCCCTGTCGTACATTATAAGGATATTGCAAGTCGCTGAGGAGTTCCATAAGCATATAAAGGAACAGGGCTGAAGGTTGAGCTCCTTTATAAGGTTATACAATTCCAAGGTGACTTGAAATATCCTTATCATGTACTCTGGTGGTACTTTATCCCATATAACATGGTCACACGACCACCTATCCCACACACACCCTATAACCTTGGTGTGTAGCTCTTTCGTGTGAAAGAATGAGCATGTTTGCAGACATGAGGAATAAAAATAAAACCTCTAGTGCAAAATTAAACACATCAAAAACCTGTTAGATTTTTGTTGCAAACAGATGTTAGAAACAGTTCAATGCAATTCACTTTTTAAAAAAAAGCCGCAGTAGCTGGAAATGTGTAGAAAGATGCAGAAATATTCTAGCTTTTCTCTAAGTACTGCAAAAAATACATATATTCAGAGGAGTCAAACCTTTTATACATAAGTGTACACACACAAGGCAAAGTCAAGAACAGATTATTTGTCAACGTTTGTTTACACTCTCAGAGAATGTATATATAAATCCTAGACTAACCACAAGTAATTGGAAACATAAATGCTGCCTGAGGTTGATAAAAGGGACAAATAAACAGAAAGAAATGCAGACTGGATTTGAATTCTACAGAGTTAAAATTCCAATGCTTGAAAGACTTGCAAACAACTTAATTGCACAATTGGAGTCCTACAAGAGAACTCAAAGATCTCAGATTTTAGCAGCACGTTAAAAGACTGTTGTTGGGCTCGTAGCAGACATACGAACTAAGGATGGAATCTTAGCGTCACTTTAATTCCAAACAACTAAGTGCAAGGTACGTAAATCTGTGAAAAGATAACTTTAGACTGAAATCAAAAGATTCTTGCAAGGGTTAATAGTTAATGCTGTGCTTTCTTGTCACATAACATTGTAAATCTGAATAACTGTACCGTGCAAAGGACTTTAGAAGAGGGAGTGAGATAGAAAACAACAAGTTCATCACTCTCTATTACCTTTCCTCCAATCCTAATTTATTTATCCTCCCCCCGCACCTCCGTGCACCCCCGGCATCTTGGAAGTGTTGAATTCACTGGTGCTGAAAAGTTTAGTGGGGCTTAGGTAGCATATCCTCTTGTATAGTTGCTGCTGGGCCAGTGGAATACAGACTTTCCAATCTGAAAAAAGACCTATAGGTATGTCCTTATGCTAACAATATTACTAACACACTATAAGAGATTTCTCTCATTGTTTTGTTAAACACTAACACTATATTTTACAAAATGTTTTGTATTAAGAATGAAGTACCCTGCCGTACATTATAAGGATATTGCAAGTCGCTGAGGAGTCCCATAAGCATATAAAGGAACAGGGCTGAAGGTAGAGCTCCTTTATAAGGTTATACAATTCCAAGGTGACTTGAAATATCCTTATCATGTACTCTGGTGGTACTTTATCCCATATAACATGGTCACACGACCACCTATCCCACACACACCCTATAACCTTGGTGTGTAGCTCTTTCGTGTGAAAGAATGAGCATGTTTGCAGACATGAGGAATAAAAATAAAACCTCTAGTGCAAAATTAAACACATCAAAAACCTGTTAGATTTTTGTTGCAAACAGATGTTAGAAACAGTTCAATGCAATTCACTTTAAAAAAAAAAGCCGCAGTAGCTGGAAATGTGTAGAAAGATGCAGAAATATTCTAGCTTTTCTCTAAGTACTGCAAAAAATACATATATTCAGAGGAGTCAAACCTTTTATACATAAGTGTACACACACAAGGCAAAGTCAAGAACAGATTATTTGTCAACGTTTGTTTACACTCTCAGAGAATGTATATATAAATCCTAGACTAACCACAAGTAATTGGAAACATAAATGCTGCCTGAGGTTGATAAAAGGGACAAATAAACAGAAAGAAATGCAGACTGGATTTGAATTCTACAGAGTTAAAATTCCAGTGCTTGAAAGACTTGCAAACAACTTAATTGCACAATTGGAGTCCTACAAGAGAACTCAAAGATCTCTGATTTTAGCAGCACGTTAAAAGACTGTTGTTGGGCTCGTAGCAGACATACGAACTAAGGATGGAATCTTAGCGTCACTTTAATTCCAAACAACTAAGTGCAAGGTACGTAAATCTGTGAAAAGATAACTTTAGACTGAAATCAAAAGATTCTTGCAAGGGTTAATAGTTAATGCTGTGCTTTCTTGTCACATAACATTGTAAATCTGAATAACTGTACAGTGCAAAGGACTTTAGAAGAGGGAGTGAGATAGAAAACAACAAGTTCATCACTCTCTATTACCTTTCCTCCAATCCTAATTTATTTATCCTCCCCCCGCACCTCCGTGCACCCCCGGCATCTTGGAAGTGTTGAATTCACTGGTGCTGAAAAGTTTAGTGGGGCTTAGGTAGCATATCCTCTTGTATAGTTGCTGCTGGGCCAGTGGAATACAGACTTTCCAATCTGAAAAAAGACCTATAGGTATGTCCTTATGCTAACAATATTACTAACACACTATAAGAGATTTCTCTCATTGTTTTGTTAAACACTAACACTATATTTTACAAAATGTTTTGTATTAAGAATGAAGTACCCTGCCGTACATTATAAGGATATTGCAAGTCGCTGAGGAGTCCCATAAGCATATAAAGGAACAGGGCTGAAGGTAGAGCTCCTTTATAAGGGTATAGAACTCCAAGGTGACTTGAAATATCGTTATCGTATTCTGGTGGTACTTCATCCCATATACCATGGTCACACGATCACCTATCCCACACACACCCTATAACCTTGGTGTGTAGCTCTTTCATGTGAAAGAGCGAGCATTTTTGCAGAGATGAGGAATAAAAATAAAACCTCTAGTGCAAAATTAAACACATCAAAAACCTGTTAGATTTTTGTTGCAAACAGATGTTAGAAACAGTTCAATGCAATTCACTTAAAAAAAAGCTGCAGTAGCTGGAAATGTGTAGAAAGATGCAGAAAGATTCTAGCGTTTCTCTAAGTAGTGCAACAAATAAACATATTCTATCTGCTTGTCATTGTAAGCTATTAAAATAAAGCAGAAGAAATAAAAGAAAACATTCCTTTTTTTGATCTAAACGGCTGCTTTAATTATGCTCCATAAGGGGACCTACCTTTCACCTCAGAAGCTGGCTCTAACAGCAGGCACCTTGATGTCAGAACTCGACTGTAATGGCCCTATAATAGTCGACTTCTGACGTCTTTTCTTCATAATCTGCAACTTGGTGCATCACAAGTCACATATTATATAAAAATTAATGACTGCCGTTTATACAGGGATTACAAATTATAATGACCTAATTGTATTCAAATTGCAATCAAATCTAATCTTGACCGTTATATACTATTTTAAACTCATAATTAAATTGCAACCTTATTAAGGTCCTGCAACACAACAACAACTGCTTCTCCTATTTCTGCACCAAAATGCAGATGGCAACACACAACACGCAAATTGAAGAAACTGGTAAATGAAAGGTCTTCTGGTTTGCCTTTAGATCTAACCCCTATATTACTGACAGGACTCCAGAGTGCCCCCACACTATGCAAAGCAAGATGGCTGAAGTCTAGGACACAATGGAGCAGCTGTGGGCACCACCCCTGGGGTGGTGATGGACAGGGGAGTGGTCACTCACCTTTCCTTTGTTCAGTTTCCTGCCAGAGCAGGGGAGAAGGGGTCCCTGAACCGGTGTAGACTGGTTTATGCAAGGAGGGCAACATCTTTGCCCTTCAAAGCATTTCCAGAGGCTGGGGGAGGCTACCCCTCCCCAGCCTGTAACACCTATTTCCAAAGGGAGAGGGTGTAACACCCTGCTCTCAGAGGAAATGCTTTGTTCTGCCTTCCGGGGACTGGGCTGCCCAGACCCCAGGAGGGCAGAACCCTGTCTGTGAGGTGGCAGCAGCCGTAGCTGCAGTGCAAGCCTCAGAGAGCTGGTTTGGCAGTACTGGGGGTCCAAGGGGGAGCCCCCAGGAGGCATGGAATTGGCTCCCCAATACCAGATTTGGAATGGGGGGACAATTCCATGATCTTAGACATTTTACATGGCCATATTCGGATTTACCATTGTGAAGCTACATATAGGTATTGACCTATATGTAGTGCACACGTGTAATGGCGTCCCTGCACTCACAAAGTCTGGGGAAATGGCCCTGAACTATTGGGGGGGCACCTTTGCTAGTGCAGGGGTGCCCTAACACTTTGCACCTAACCTTCAGCAAGTGAAGGTTCGACATATGGGTGACTTATAAGTTACTTAAGTGCAGTGAAAATGGCTATGAAATAGTTTGTGCACTATTTCACGCAGGCTGCAGTGGCAGTCCTGTGCAAGGGTTTGTCTGAGCTCCCTATGGGTGGCAAAAGAAATGCTGCAGCCCATATGGATCTCCTGGAACCCCAATGCCCTGAGTACCATATACTAGGGACTTATACGGGGGGTCCAGTATCCCAATTGAAATTGGTAAATGAAGTAACTGGCCTACAGTGACAAATTTAAAAGCAGAGAGAGCATAAGCACTGAGGTTCTTGTTAGCAGAGCCTCAGTGACACAGTTAGGCACTACACAGGTATACACATTAGGCCACAAACTATGAGCACTGGGTTCCTGGTTAGCAGGATCCCAGTGAGACAGGCAAAATATAGTGACCTATGGGTTTTTATCTATGAGCACTGGGGTCCTGACTAGCAGGACCCCAGTGACACAGTAAAAACACACTGACACACACTCACAAACAGGCCAAAAGTGAGGGTACCCATGCTAGAAAGAGGCTACTTTCCTATAGTTGGGGGAAACTAAAAACTCTCTGTGGGAATGTGCAAAATGTAATAAAATTGAGTCTTAAAGCAGAGGGAAAATGCAATCTTGTACGCGGGTGAGTAAATAATCTAACCAAATGACAAATGTCAAGGGAAAAGAAAAACATATAAAAGGTATAATGAAAGCAAAAAGTCCATAAATAGTCAAAAAAAATGTCCAGTGTCTGAAAATGTAACTAAGCCATTTCTCAAGCCAGAGTGGGTTGCTGAGCAATGTTCCTGGTGTGGGGGCAAAGGTTCCTGGCCATCCTTTCTCTGTCTTCATCACAATGATGGTGAAGTCCTCCTCTGACACCAATGTTAAATTGCTGTTTGTGGCAGGACAGACACTCCATACGAAGAAAATAACAGAGTTGTAGGGGAAGCAGGCATGACAGATGAACTGAGCGATGGGACAACAGGAGGTGTGTTGGGTGTACAGATATCCTGAGAAATCACTACCTAAACTTCTTCGATTTGCCCCAGGACATCACTGAGAGTAGCTAAAGACACATAGGGGGTCGTTACAACATTGGCGGTAAAAGCCGCTTACCGCCGTGCAGAAGACCGCCAACACACCGCCGCGGCCGCAGAAAACCACCACAGCTATTATGACCCACAGCTCGGAATCCGCCAAAATTTAGACACCCACACAAGTCCGCCACACCAAAGGTCAGTGATAAACTGGCGAAAACGAAACCGACACCGCCACGTCAACAGAAATACACCCACACTATCACGACCCACAAATCCACGCGGCGGTCTTTCAAGCGCGGTATTCCATTGGCAGTACACACCGCCGCGCTCAAAATACACACACATTTACAAAACACAACCACATTGGACAATTCCAAATACACACACCTGATACACATACATACACCACTCCCACACACCCAATACAATATAAAACACACCCACAAACCCCTACAACCAAAAAATTCTGAAAGAAGGCCAGAGAGAGACACCACCAGCAAGAACAACAGCATCCACAGGCACACAATACCATCACCCACACAACTTCCACGCACCTCACACAACACACCACTACATATCAGCACACTTATCACCACACAATCCACCCCACACATCACCTACACCAACCCATGGCACGGCAAAGACAGCCCAGGTTCTCGGAGGAGGAGCTCAGGGTCATGGTGGAGGAAATCGTCCGGGTAGAGCCACAGCTATTCGGAGCACAGGTGCAGCACACCTCCATTGCAAGGAAGATGGAGCTATGGCGAAGAATAGTGGACAGGTTCAATGCAGTGGGACAGCACCCAAGAAATCGGGAGGATATCAGGAAGAGGTGGAACGACCTATGGGGGAAGGTGCGTTCCGTGGTCTCAAGACACCACCTGGCGATTCAGAGGACTGGCGGCGGACCCCCACCTCCTCACCCACAACTAACAACATGGGAGGAGCAGGTCTTGGCGATTCTGCATCCTGAGGGCCTCGCAGGAGTAGGCGGAGGAATGGACTTTGGTAAGTCAAATCTTAACTATTACATCCCCCACCCTACCTGCATGCTATGACACACCCCCACCCTCACCCCCAGCACCCCAACTCCTCACATATGTCCCAACATCTCAAAACACCCATCCCAACACAAAGCCCTGCATGCAACAACAACGCATCACCAAAGCATGTCCACTGCACATACCCATACAACCCCCTAAACCACCATCACACAAGCTCCCACACAGGAATGCAAGCACTGGGGTACACGCTCACCCACCCATTGCACACCATGGCACACACAGATATAATAACCATCCTCTTATACCCCTGCAGGACCCCTACCCAACGACACCGGACAGGAGGGTCCACACATGTCCACACCATCAACAGAAGAGGCCCACAGTGATGACAGCACCTCTGTCCAACTGGATCTAGATGACCAGCCCGGCCCATCGGGGACCTCGGGACAGTCGGTTCCCCTCACACAGTCACAGGCCACCACACACCTTCCCCCCTCTGGAAACACCAGCACAGCACCCACCCAGCGGGCCCATACCTCCGTCCCCAGGACACGTCAATCAGCAGTGTGTCCACCACTACAGGGAACCCAGGCTAACCCACCACCCCAACAACAACAGGGACCTGGGGGCAGTGGCACTGGGCACACGGCCCAGGGGACGGAGGCCCAGGAACACAGGGGAACTGGGAGGGCTGCTGTGCGACAGGGGGCGGACAGGCCAAGGGAACCCACTCTCCACGAGGCCCTCTCCTCCATCATGGGAGCCTACCACCACTCCCAGGAGACGATGGCAACGGTACTGGCCAAGTTTCAGGAGACCGAGCGCCTGCAGGAGGAACAGTATATGGGCTTCAGGGAGGAACTCAGAACCATCAGCTCCACCCTGGGCACCATCGTAGGGGTGCTAAAGGAACTCGTCAACACCAGGAGGGACACTGTGGCACTACAAGGGGCCCCTGACACTAGCACTGACGATTAACTGCCCACCACCTCCGCCGGCGCTAGTGGACAGGACGCCCCGCCACAGAACCACCACACCAGCACCCCACCCCCTGCAGATGGAGAACCACTCCGCAAGCGGTCCCTGAGATCCAGGACAAAGACAGAGCACAATGCCAAGACCCCCGCCAAGAAATGAGACCACCCTGATTGTCATCCTACTGTCCCACTTTGTCACCCTGTCCATCCTTAAACTGCCCCAGCTCCACTTCCTAAGCCCATTTGGGCAATGCACCTGTGAGACTAATAGACTGGACTCTGACATGGACATTCCTCCACCATCACCCCTCACCATTTCACCACCCCCTCCAATATTGAGCACTTAAATAAATACACTTAAAACATAAAAGAATCTGCAGTCTGTCTGTGATTTCAAAATAGTGTATTAGCAAATACAGTGACAAAATGCTCTTTCAATAGTAATGTCAACATACCTATGTCACACAGCTCAAGTCCATGAGGAATCAAAGCAGATGTCACAGTGGGACCCACATCTGTGATATCTTAAGGGAAAGTGACAACTCAGTGACCATACACTGGGTGAAAACGACAGACAGTAGAGAGGTAGCAGTGTTTAAGTACATGTAGTAGGCAGGTCTGTACTCTTACCTGTGTCTCACTGGAAATATTGCAGGATCACTGAGACCCTGTTGTTCATGTCTTCTTCCTCTGCTTCCTCGTCTTCACTATCCACAGGCTCCACAGCTGCCACAACACCGCCAGCTGGACCATCCTCCTGCAGAAAAGGCACCTGTCGTCGCAATGGCAAGTTATGAAGCATACAGCAGGCCGCGATGATCTGGCACACCTTCTTTGGTGAGTAGAATAGGGATCCACCTGTCATATGGAGGCACCGGAACCTGGCCTTCAGGAGGCCGAAGGTCCGCTCGATCACCCTCCTAGTTCGCCCATGGGCCTCATTGTAGCGTTCCTCTGCCCTTGTCCTGGGATTCCTCACTGGGGTCAGTAGCCATGACAGGTTGGGGTAACCAGAAACACCTGCAAATGTCGAGGGACAACTGTTAGACACACACTAACCTGGAGGGTAACCCCAGACCCAGACAACCATTCCCACTGTCTTGCTTCCAGGTATTCACCTAATAGCCACACACAGTGCCTCTGGAGTTGACCCATCACATAAGGGATGCTGCTATTCCGCAGGATGTAGGCGTCATGCACTGAGCCAGGGAACTTAGCATTCACATGGGAGATGTACTGGTCTGCCAAACATACCATCTGTACATTCATGGAATGATAACTCTTCCGGTTTCTGTACACCTGTTCACTCCTGCGGGGGGGACCAAAGCCACATGGGTCCCATCAATGGCACCTATGATGTTGGGGATATGTCCCAGGGCATAGAAATCACCTTTCAGTGTAGGCAAATCCTCCACCTGAGAGAAAACGATGTAGCTCTGCATGTGTTTCAGAAGGGCAGACAACACTCTGGACAATACGTTAAAAAACATAGGCTGGGACATCCCTGATGCTATGGCCACTGTTGTTTGAAATGACCCACTTGCTAGGAAATGGAGCACTGACAGCACCTGCACTTGAAGGGGGATTCCTGTGGGATGGCGGATTGCTGACATCAGGTCTGGCTCCAACTGGGTACACAGTTCCTGGATTGTGGCACGGTCAAGCCTGTATGTGATTATGACATGTCGCTCCTCCATTGTCGACAGGTCCACCAACGGTCGGTACACCGGAGGATGCCGCTATCTCCTCACATGTCCCAGCGGACGGTGTCTATGAAGGACAACAGCGAGCACAGAGTCAAACAACTCAGAGGTACGTACCCACAGTTTACACAGAACACCATTCATACACAAAAGGTAGCCTGTATGTGTGTTGAGTCTAGACCTAGGTATGTGTGACGCAGTTGGAAATGAAGCCATGTGGGCCCCTGAAATGGCGGCTGCCTGACCTCTAGAGTGGGACAATGGGATGTGAGGTAACTGTGCTGGCATTGTACATCGTCGCGGTAGGCGGTCGAAGACCGCGGCGCAATGCTGCATTGGTTAACATTGGACCCTATGGGTCCCAGGAGCCAATGACGATGTGCGCCGGCGGTGACGGTACACACCACCGCGGACGCGACCGCCATTTTCTATCTGTTCAATCACTCGATACCTGATCTTTGACAGGAGAGGACCTACACTGCAAGTGCTGCTGGGACCTCAGTCTGGAAAAGACAATGGCTTGAGTGTCTGGGGAAAGGGCCCCTGTCTTCACATCGGAGGAGTTGGAGAAGCTCGTAGATGGGCTCCTCCCCAAGTACACGCTACTCTACGGTCCTCCAGACAAACAGGTATGTACACAGGGAGCATGTTGTATGGGCCATGCCTGTGTGGAGAGGGCTGGATGTAAGAAGGAAGGGGGGAGAGTGCTGCATGCATGAAAGACGGTGAATGCATGTGCCACATGGCAAGGGTAGGGATGGGGGCCAATCACTTTGACGGTGCAGTTGGTAATAACTTCTCTTTTTCCCCTGTACATTTCATGTAGGTCAGCGCCCACCAGAAAAAAGATATTTGGCGTGCCATCGCCAAGGATGTTTGGACCCTGGGGGTCTACCACAGACCGAGCACCCACTGCCGGAAAAGATGGGAGGACATTCGCCGCTGGAACAAGAAGACGGCGGAGGCTCAGCTGGGGATGACCTCCCAACGTGGGAGGGGTGCCCGTCGCACCATGACCCCCCTGATGTTCAGGATCTTGGCGGTGGCCTACCCAGAGTTGGATGGGCGCTTGAGGGCATCACAGCAGACACAAGGGGGTGAGTACACTCTCATTCTGCTGACTTTGCGCGCAGTGGAGGTGTCTGGGTGGGGGAGGTGGGCTGTGGGTTTCCCTAGGCCAGGGCGAGTTCCATAGGCAAGGCCCCTCCATAATGCAGGCCATGTGGCACCCCAGCACACCTCTGTAGAGTGCCAAGTACACCTAGTCATGCCCCTGTGTCATCTATGTGTGCAGGTGTCGTCCATAGCCTTGTAGGCCATTTCCCAGGAATTGAACAGTGGAGCCCAAGAGCGCGGCGTAGTGCAGGGGGCTTCTGTGTCTGTCGTGTCCGCCAACGGTAGCGGTAATGCATGCACTCAACATGTCTCTCTCCTGTCTTCCCCCCCCCCCTTTTTGTGGTCTCCCTGTTCTTGTGTGCATTAGCATCATCAGGCGGAGGAGAAGTGGCACCGGAGCACAAGGGAGCTGCATCCCACATGGCCCTGGAGGGTGACACTACGGAGTCTGAATTCACCAGTGGGACGGAGGGCGAGGGGAGCTCCACGGCGGTGACAAGAGCTGAGACCAGCGACACGGACTCGTCCTCTGATGGGAGCTCCCTTGTGGTGGCGGCAACATCTGTGCCCCCCGCATCTACAGGTACAGCCACCACCCCCCCTACCAGCACCGCCCTCCCAGCAGCCCCTCACCCTTTGCCCCGTGCCCGCTCACCCAGGAGGGTGGTCATCACCTTCGCCCAGGCACCTCAGGCCCTGCCCCAGTCACGTCTGCTGCCCTCAGTGAGGAGGCCATTGACCTCCTCAGGTCCCTCACTGTTGGGCAGTCTACCATTTTTAATGCCATCCAGGGTGTAGAGAGGCAGTTGCAACAAACAAATGCATTCCTGGAGGGCATTCATTCTGGTCAGGCGGCCCTTCACCAAGCTTTTCAGACTGTGGCCTCAGCACTGATGGCAGCTATTGTACCTGTCTCTAGCCTCCCCCCTCCAACTTCCTCCACCCCGACCCAATCCCCTGTACCTCAGCCTATCCCAAGCACACCTACAGACCAACATGCACACACCTCAACACCCAAGGGTAGCTCAGGCAAACATAAGCACCACACATCCCACAGGCATTTACTCAAGCATCACACACATGCAGACACTCCAACATCCACTGCCTCCACTGTGTCCTCCTCCTCCTCGTCTCCCTCCTCCCTCCCAGTGATGTCTACACTCACACCTGCATGCACTACATCTACAGCCACTACGTCCCTCTCCAGCACACCCACCACCACACCCCGCTCACGTGCAGTCACCACCCTCACTACCATTCACACGTCCCCTGTGTCCTCTCCCAGTGTGTCTGTGACGCCCCCTCCCAAGATACACAAACGCAGCCACATACCCACCCAACAGCCATCCACCTCACGACAGCCTCCAGCGCATGCACCTTCACCCAAAGTCAGCAAACGTACACCTCCTACAACCACCACCTCTTCCTCCACTCCCAAACCCCCTCCAGCTACCCGTCCCAGTGTTCCTAAGAAACTTTTCCTGGCCAGCCTTGACCTCTTTCCCTCACCTCCCCCACCCCGTCCGTCTCATAGGTCCCGAACTAGCGCCTCAGCCACAACCTCTCCGGGACCAGTGGTGCCTGTAGTCACTGGAATCTGGAGTGCACCGGCCACCAGGGCAGCCAGTGTGGCACGGAGCCACAGCACAGACAGTCCCCCACCTGCGAAGCATCAGAAGTTGGCCAGTGCCCGGCGGGAGAGGGGGAAGACTCCAGCCACCAAAGCCGCTCCCAGGGGTCCCGGTGGGAGTGGGGAGTCAGTTGTGACACCTTCCAAGGTGGGGAAGGGCCACAAGAAACCCGGCAAGTCTGGGAAGAGCAGCACGGCGGAGAAGACCGCCATCATCCCCACTGCCCAGGAGGCCACCTCCAGCACCAGCCCAGCTGCCCAGGAGGCCACCGCCAGCACCAGCCCAGCTGCCCAGGACAAGACCGCCAGCCCCAGCACAGCTGCCCAGGACAAGACCGCCAGCACCAGCCCAGCTGCCCAGGACAAGACCGCCAGCACCAGCCCAGCTGCCCAGGACAAGACCGCCAGCAAAGGCCCCGTTGGGCCATGAAGGACTGCCAGCACAAGCCCCGTTGGGCCATGAAGGACCACCAGCAAAGGCCCCGTTTGGCCATGAAGGACCACCAGCAAAGGCCCCGTTGGGCCATGAAGGACCGCCAGCACAAGCCCCGTTGGGCCATGAAGGACCGCCAGCAGCTGAGACCCTGCAATGGAGACCGCCATCTCAAGCACTGCTGCACAGGGCACCACCATCTCAAGCACCTCTGGCCCATGAGCGGCAAGGGCACTGACGCAACTGAGTCCGTCACGGGGTGAATGAAGCACTCTGGGCACAAAGCCCCCTCCAGGACCAGTGGAGAGATCCATCCACTCCCTCTGTCCTTAGCAGGATGAAGCACTCTGGGCACAAAGCCCCCTCCAGAACCAGTGGAGATCCATCCACTCCCTCTGTCCTTAGCAGGATGAAGCACTCTGGGCACAACGCCCCCTCCAGAACCAGTGGAGAGATCCATCCACTACCTCTGTCCTTAGCAGGATGAAGCACTCTGGGCACAAAGCCCCCTCCAGAACCAGTGGAGAAGGCATCCACTTGAGAGACTGTGGCTTTGCACTCCCCAGTATGGAACAGTGGGCAACCCACCCACTTGTGAGACTTGAGAGACTGTGGCTTTGCACTCCCCAGGATGTAACAGTGGGCAACCCACCCACTATAGAGACTTGAGAGACTGTGGCTTTGCACTCCCCAGGATTGAACAGTGGGCATGTGGCCCCCTTGTGGATTCGGCATTGTGCACTCATCCGGCTGAGGTGCCCCCCCTTTCCCTCCCACTGAGGTGCCTGTTTAATTGCTGTCTGATGCCCCTGCAGTGTTCTCTCCGTCATGGTCGGGGATCTTGTGCGGGCCTCGCCCATACCGTGTGGTCCCAGTGTTCCACGGACTTTCTCAGAACACTACCTGGACTACTATGCTTGGTATATATTATGTACATGGTGTATATATATATTTCTGCCTACTTGCTTTTAATATATTACAATGGTTACACTCATTTTCTATTGTCTTTGCATTCTTCTGTGGGGTTTGGGGGGTGTAACTGTGATGTATTGATATGCATTGTTTGTGTGTTGTTGTGGGTGAGGGTGGGGGTGTTGCGTGTGTGTCTACCTGTTTTTTCCCTCCCCTGTGTCGTAGGTGCAGTACTCACCGTGGTCTTCGCCACCGGCGTTCGTGATCCTGGTAGAGGAGCAAGAAGATAAAGGCTGGGAAAATGTGGAGCTCTGGTTCCATGGCGTCCTCGTTCCTCGTGGAGTGTGCAGAGGTGAGCGTTTTCCCTTCGGGATTCCTGTTTCCGCCGTGTTTTTATCCGCGGTGAATCCGCCCCGGAAAAGGTGGCGGATTGGCCTGTCATAATAGTGTGGGTGGTACATTGTCTTCCGCCTGTCTGTTGGCGGTGACCGCCGCGCTGTTTGTTTGTACCGCCGTGGCGGTCAGAGTGTTAAAGTGGCTGTCTTTGTTGGCGGTTTCCGCCACGGTCGTAATTCCAAATTATTTTCCGCCGGCCTGTTGGCGGTCTTACCGCTGCTTTAACACCGACCGCCAGGGTTGTAATGACCACCATAATCTGTGGGAAGGGAGACGGCTGACAGGAAACATTTGGGATGTTGGGGCGAAAGGGCCCCTTGGCTGCTGGTGTTCTTCTAGTTGGCCACTGGGAGGTGGAGGGGTGCAGGTGGAGGCCCTGAAGATTAAGAGAGAATGGATGAAGGCCCAGATGGTGGTGGGGCCTGCTCTTCAGACGCCACTGGTTGCTGGGGTTGCTCTAGGTCAGGTGAAGCACCAAGATCTGCCACCTCCTCACTGGTGAGGTGCACATCCCACATCTCCTACCAGTTGCCTCTTTCGCCTCTGCCAAGAGTCTTTTGCTGACAGATCTTGTTTGCCTCTGGATGAGGGCACTCCTGCTGTTTTGTGGCTTCTTACTCCTCCCTCCTGCGAAAAGCAGTTGTTCCGACCTCACAGTCACTCAATAAAATTCCATGTCTCTCTCTAGCAGGAACATTAATCACAGGAGTTATCACTGTTACTCCCCCCTTCCCTCCCTAGGTCAGTGCCCAGTGCGGTTGCACCCATCTCACTGCCCTAAAACCGGCCCTGGCTCCAGAACTCTCAAATGAGCCGCCTACAACCTGACTCAAGCAGACTCCTGTGGGCAACCCATTTCACAGTACGTGCTGTTAAAGAGATAGTATGCTACGTAAAAAGAAAAATCACAAAAAATCAACACCTGGGTAAAAGAAAATATTCATGGGAAATTAAATTAAGTTAAACATGTAAACTCTAAATTGGATCTACCTCTCTTACATGGGTTGACCTAATGGTTTGTGCAGACATGGTTCAGGAATCAATTAATGTTTTTTCTCTACAAAGGTCCATTTCAACGTCAGCTTTTAACTACTGTCGAGTCTTGGACCCTGGAAAACCCTTCCCACTTAAAAGCCCGTCCGGGGCTAAATGAAAACAATGTCATTGTAACAGGGTTGCAGTAACCCTGTCACAGAATAATGAAACGGGCCAATGTTATTGTACCCCGGGGGTCCTAGCGAGGGAAAAGAGGGCCGGTTCCTGGATATCCGGACAACCGAAGATATAGCGGCAGAAGATGGCGCAAGGGAGGAAGGAGATAAGGAGGAGACGCCAGCGAGGGGAAGAGTGACAGAAGGGAAAACCACAGAGACTGAAAGGTCCGTGACGGAGCAGGAGGAGAGGGCAGACGCACCGGGAGACACGAATGGAGACGTCGGAGGGCAGAAGGAGGGAAGGAGGACAGAGAACACTGTGCAGAGTGAGGAACCCGGTACGCGTTATGGTGATACCAGCGCGGGACAAAACAAGGAACCGAGCCACGTCCCTCAAGGGAAGTGGCTCATGCAGGTACGTGTATGTATTCCCTGTACCACGGGATTTTGGTGGAAGTGGGAGGGATAATTTTAAGACGAGGAGCAGAAGAAGGGGAAGAAATCCTGTACATCTGAGTTTGCACTAAAAGCACTGCTATGCTTTAAGAAGTTGATTTATACGCACACACTATACAGTGACTATACGGGTCCCTCCCATATTCACACGGAATTTGTTTTCTTTGTTGTTTTTGTTTTATGTTTCTCCTCACACTGTTTTGACCGCTCCTCCCCACTCAATTATTTCTATATAAAGACAAAGAAAACAAACAGGATCCACTTACCTTTTCTTTCCATGGTTCTCTCTTCCCGCAGGGTCCCGCCAATCTGGGAGCTGAACTGCGGATGAGATATACCTAAAAAGAGGAGAAGAAATCGGAGGATTAACAGAAACAACAAACCGAGGAAACCCAATGACCAAAAAGACAAAAGAATAAAAACAAGCAGAGAGAGAGAGAGACTATAAAAAGATAAAGACAATGAACTAAGATTTTTTTTCTGTGATACAGCACTTCAAATAAATTAATCCATGAAAATAACCAGGGCTATACTCATTTCTGTGTCTTCCATGAACAAACCCCAAAGAAGCCATCACAGTCATGTAATGTTTTCCTTAAATAACCCTCCCCCATGCTATAAGACCCAAAGGAAGGTTGGGGGGCAGGAGGGGATTGGTTAAATGGCTCTTGTTACATCTATCTTTACATGCTGTTGTGCTGCATGAATCCGGTGAGGCAGAGCAAACAGAGGACTCTTTAAAGTAGTTGACTCCTGACCCTGCTGTGGCATAAGGGCAATGGGCTGAGAGAAAATGCAAGCATGATTAGTATTTCATGATAAGTGTATGCTCAGCCTGTCCTCTCTTTGAATATCAGGACACGTGTTTCATTCAAAAACAAAAGAGCCTGGTCCAGGTCTTTAAGTGGCAGTTCTAACAAGCATTTGCAATACAATGGGTCTCACATGTGCTCGAAGCTTAAAGCTATTAGTGTTGTATAGTCCTAACCAGACTTTTCTTGCCACATAAATTGAAAATGAACAGTAAAAGTTTCAAATAAGCGATTTAAAGCGCCTCGGCATGAGCGTGAAGCGCGAAGGACAGAAACAAAAGGAAACAGAAGTCTGCTTACAGTCAAACCTGTAGGCAGTTATGCAATTATCCATGTAACAGGGTCGATGTCATGCAAAGCACTAGATTGCTGCCCAGCGAGATCACGTTGCGTACGAAATAAACAGAAAAAGTAGTCCAGAAGCCATGCAGAAAACATGGAGCCTCGTATGTTTTCAGTAGCTGGTCGGTGCGCTCGAGGAGGGCTACACACCGGAAAAGGCATTATGTATGCATGCCTTTCACATATGAAATCAAGTGATTTTTAAAAGGCAAGCCCACAAACCAACGAAATTGATGGGCGTAGTAAAAATCCCACAGAGGGATAACAACAGGCTAGAGTGCTCATAGCATGGCACTTTGAATTGACTTGTTTACATGAGCATGAGCGTGAAGGAGCACACAAAAGGAAACAAAAGTTTGCTCGCAGTCAAATATATCGGTAGTTATACAGGGTTGATGTAACAGGGTTGATGTCATGCAAAGCGCTTGACTACTGTCCAGCAAACTCACGCTGCATAGGAAAGTAAAAATAAAAAGTAGTCCAGAAGCCATGCAGAAAACATTGAGTCTCGTATCTTTTCAGTAGTTTTCCCGGTGCGCTGGAGGAGGGCTAAACACTGGAAAAGGCATGATGCGTGCATGCCTTTCACAAATTAAATCAAGCGATTTTTAAAAGGCAAGCCCATGTACCGCAAAACTGATGGGCATGCAGTGGGTGTGATTAAAAGCCCACAGAGAGATTACAGCAGACTAGAAAACATGAGCGCTCGACCCTAAAAAACAGGTGCTGAAAAGGGTCTCTATCAGGCTCTCTTTTTTTGCCCTCATACTCAGGCTTTTTTAAGCCACGCCCTTGAATACACCGACCACGCCCCTTTGTATCCCCCAACACACAGTTTTTCATCCCACTTGAAGCCCTGGTTGGGCCCATAGTGAAAAGCCCAGCCTGCCTCAGCAGATCAGGACATCTAATCAGCTTGGACAGAGTGGAAGAAAGAGAGAGGGATACAGACTTTAGAGAGGGGAATAGAGGGGCAGAGGAAGAGCAGCAAAGAGGAAACCATAAGGTCGAATCAGAAAGAGAAGGATAGAATGGAAGAGTGCACCGCTGCTGCCATGCCAAAGACGTCTGTAGTGAAAGGAACCTTGCACAGCAATTGCCCTCAACAGCACAAGAGACAGCAACTTGTTCTGCTGCTGCCATGCTGTACCAGTTGTGTGAGGAAGGCTGCTGCCTGATGTGCTGCTGTTCTGTGAAGGACGGAAGCTTACGCTGCATTGGCACTACTACATCTATGGTGAGCTTGTTCTGCGAGGGTTGGAAGCTTGGACTTGTCCTGCTCTGCTTTGCCTGGCCTACAGAAAAGAGCTGCTCGATGCGTGCCTATTTTGTGAGGGAGTTAAGCTGAAACTGATGATTTTTCAGTTGTAATTGCTCTGTGTCGCTGCATGCTTGCACTGTTGTTTACTATGTTGTGATTGTTGTATGTTTGTGCGTGATTAGCATATTGCTGCATGTTCTATTCCTATATTTTGGGTTAGGAACGCTTGTACTGCTTGCTGCCTGACGTGTGTTAATGATGCTTGATGTAAACCTTTTCACTGAAAAATTGGCAAAATGCTGTGCATTGAATGTTCATTTCGATGCCTGATGCTAAGCACAAACTCTCACAAAACAAAAAAACAAAGTTCGGTTTTGCGTTTGCAATAAACATTTGACGTTTTTGTAAATGGAAAACATTTTGTAAAATGTTAAAATACAGCGGCCGAGAGGCTTCGTGCCACCTTCGGTCATTCTAAGCTTTTTAGCAAACACCGCAATGCATGTTACCATGTTTGAGATTCTTTTGTCAGTCTCAAAAGCAAAACTACAAACTACAGAGTGCAATGTGTTATTTATTACTTGAGGCTTCCTGTCAGCTGCATGAAAACCAAAATAAAAAGCAGTTTTTGATTCTATGTCAGGAACAGAGGTGATGATTATGCTTCTCTTTCTTTACTGAGAAATAAACAGCAGCCAATCAAAATGTTTAAACACAAAAAAACTACTTTTACCAAGATCCCCAGTAGTCCATACTCTATCCAATCTTATGTCTACTCTGTATATATATATATATATATATATATATATATATATATATATATATGTGTGTGTCTTTTAGATCACAGTCCTTCCTCTTTCTTTGCAAACAACTGATAACATAGCAACGTGAATTCAATGAAAACTGGAATCCAAACGAAGTCCTACAACAGAGAACTCCAAACTGCAACTGCCAACTGACCCTAAAGCGATGACGCAAAGCTTTCCTTTCCTGAACCTCGTGGTTACTCATGCACCCTTAGTGTCTGATCCTAGACTCGTAGGGAGTAAACTTCTTTTACATGAGGCTCTTTTGCTGAGTGGGCACAAAAACATGGTGCCTGGTCCCTAAAGTTCAGTGCCTTCAAGGTATACCCCTCAGCAGCAGGGTTGCTGTAAGCATTGCCACCCTCCTAGCTAGAGTAAAGTTGTTAGCGCAAATTACCTTCATAAATAAACTTACAAGGGGACGCAAATAGGTCGATGAACCTTTTGACTCGTTTAAGATGTTCTCGCCATAGCTCCAATACATAAACAATAATCAATATGCAATAATCAATAATCATCAGTCAAAATCAATAATCAATGGAGTCAGTACATATCATGCACCATGACTTTTCAGCCATAGTAAAGGTTTAGTACTTTTATTTCCCTTATATTACCAATGCTAAAGTAATGTAAATTAATCTCAAAATCAAATGAAACACATATAAGAACAATACTGGTTGACCAAAGCAAAGGAAGAAACGTAATTTAATCAAAGCTTGAATCACAACACATTATAAGGCAACGGTGCAACGCAAAAGCAGAGTCAGCTGCAATAAAAATATGTGCTAGATAGCTCATCAAACATTAGTCCCTGTAATTTGTCAGCCATTTTGTAAATACCCTCATCTAATCCAGATTAGCATTAGCATGTTGGGCTTCAAGCAAAACAATTTAGAATACAAATTTAGAAAAACATCTAACAAGGGAAACTATTAAGACAGCACAGTTGGTACCTAGAATGAAAAGGCATAAAAATGCAATTCAGTCACATTGTCATATCTACCTATCCACGGTATGGGTCAGCAAGCAGAATCAGTCTTCATCCTCAGGTCATCAATCGATCAGCAAAGCATCAAGCTCTCAGTCAGAGAGTATGAGCCCAATGACATAATCTCAAATCTCTTCTAAAGTCTCTTCTTCTCTCAATATCGCAGAAAACCTGAATAAAGTCTGAAGTCTTTTACCTGTGTTGCGTTGTTATATAAAAGTCACCTAACTATCCCCTAATTCCCTATTGGTCAGTCAATTGTATGTTTATACGCTACGCAAAAATATTTCTATACCAAATCTATGAATTCTAATATTTCGCTCTTCACAAGAAGTTGATTGGTCCACTTTACAATGTCCTCATCATCCGGCTCGTCAGGTAACAAATTTGTTGCATCCTCATCTCCAGTCAGTGTTTTCATTGTTCCAGTCCTAGGAAAGTACATCTCACGCACATTACACACATTTTGATACATTGCTATGAATATCGTCTCCTGTCCGTTGGTTCTCACAGAAAGCTTCAGTTAATCACTTTTAACAAGACAATGGACATTTCACAGTTTAGTTCACTCTGGCAGCATTTTATTAAACACTAAGAAATACAGCTTCTGCATGAGGCCTGGGAAAACTAGGCCAAGACACTCGCTAAGTTAAGGCCTATAATTAATAAGCTAGAGCATACTTCGTAACACTAAATATTAAATATTACTACATTAATCTAATACATTTTCAATATTTCATAAGTATTAATCATCAATTAGTACATTTAGTGAACATTGGTGGCCATTCTCCGAGGTCACATTTTCAAATACATGCATTATTTTCTCGACATTATTCATTTTCTAAAAAAATAATTATTCAAAACACATAAACATTTATTAATTATTTGTAGTTAAGATTCATGCTTCAGCAATCCCACCTCTGATGACTAAATGTGTCATCACACCAATTACCAACCACAATTTTAGAATTCGATTTCTTCAAAATGTTGCCTTCTTGAATTTTCCCTATAAATTATTTTCCTTTCCTTTTCTTCCCTACTCTGATTATTCCTAGACCTTTTCAATTGAATTCTTTTATGTAATTTGCATAATACCCATAACCCTAATAGAAAACCCACAACAAGTAAAATTCCCTATATTATTTTCAATAGTACCCCATTCCAAATGTTGCTGAGACAATTTCCCACTGAAGCAAACCCTTTACTATCCATTTCCCAAACACCTGGTTATTTCAATTCTTTCAAATCACTACTTGCATTAGTCAGATTAGTAAGTAAGTATCTTATCTCTTTATTATTGTGAGGAATATACGAGCAGCAATGCCTTGAATTAATCATTTTACAGACTCCGCCATCCTACGCTAAAAGAATGTCTAAAGCAAGACGATTTTCAAGAGTCATAGCTCTATCCGCAGCTAATTCAATATCTATCAGGAGTATGGCCCCTGAAAAATGTGTCAGCATGTTATCTACAATAGTAGACAACTTTTGAATCTTGATCGAATTCAGGATGACTCCCACTGAAGGAATCACAACACCCAATATATCTCCCACTATCGCAGAAGAGGACTGCCTCCTCTCTCTTATGATGTAATTCAGTCCCTTTTGGAAACTTTTTCAAATCCTCCATTTGATAAATCTTTGGGAAAACTATCCCCAAATAACATGTCCCGTACCATCCTCTTGGAAGACGGTAAAAATCATTAATTCCACAAATATAATAGATCCCTGAAACCGCAGGGTCCTGCCCATTCAACATAAATGTCCATTTACCCTGAAACAAAAACACATGCCTGCATTCACTCGTACCCACAAATAAAGTGTCAGTGAGCGACTTTGTCCTATATATACAAAGCTTCCCTACGTGCAATGCATCTAAAGCTAATTTCCCTTGTGTTTTAATTGTGGTACAAACATAATCATTCTTGTAAGTCCTTTTCTCTAAGCCCTTTTCTAATTTCTCTTTTAGCACCTTTCTCCTGTCATCAGTATGATCTAAGAAGCTCTTCCCTAAGGGTGTAAGCAAGCATGCTAGGTTATTCTTGTGCGCATAAGCTGTGCCAAACGTCAATATAGGTTCAAAGAATCCTCAAACTAACACTATGTTATTATCCTTAGCTACGCTACTTAAATACCTAATGATAGGAACAAACGAAAACACAACATCATGATTAGAATAGAAATATTGAATATACTCCTGGGTATAGAACCTTGTTAGTAGCAGACTACAACTTATCCCATAAGTTAATGGCAAGCTATGATTGGTGACTCCTTCCTCGACTGATGAAGGAATCTGCATACACACAAGACAATCCTTCTTATCCATCGTCTCAACATACTCACTCAATAAACGATAGAAAATGTTAGAAGAAAGTTCTCCCTGAACATTAGTATAATCATGCAAATACTTCTCATCCAACTTAAATTTCTCTAAAGCCGTTAGTGTAGTAGACTCAAAAGCAGAAGTATGGTTGGCTCCTTTCGAATCAAGAACAGACATACCCACAATCAATACCATAAACAATATCCCACACATAATTGCCAAACCAATGCTCATATATTTACAGCGCCTAGCATCTCTAACCTGCTTATCTAAGTCAGCCATGATCTGTAAAGAACCAGAAAGCAGAAGGAATTTAGAAAAACTTGTAGCAAAAAATTCAAAAATAGACAATTGTTCTTTTAGCAGTTCAGTTTCACTTCCAGGAACCCTTCTTCCTTGTCAAAATCAATTAGCAGGTTGTCAAAATCAGGTTTCAAAAGTAGTCAAATTAGGTTATTAATGTCTTTTCCAGTTACTTTCAACAGTCTCTTTCTCAAAAAATATCTCTCAGATTGTTTCAACAGTTCAGTTCACGTCACCTCAAAATATTGACTTAGAACTTCCCTATCAAAACAGAAAGACATGAACTCCTGTTGCCATTCGTTTGTAGTTGCATACGCCCATTCAGGACCTGCGTATCTTTGACTTGCTATTCTCTTTCTTTTCAACTTTCGATCACCATTCAGATCTCCTTCACTTAGTTCCTCTTTCCTCGTAGTGTCTACTTCTTCCTATATTGTTGGTTCAACAACCACCTCTTTCCTCTTCTCCACTTGTGATTTCGGCCACTTATCTCCTTTCAGCGAACCTTCTGTCAGTATTCTTTTCAAGATTGAACTTGAACCCTTGTCTTTCTCTGTGGTGTTTTCTCTTGACGGACCTGCAAACGGTTCAGGAGGAGTCAGATCACCTTGACTTTGATCCACCTCAACTTCTTCCCCTTCTCGGTATGGCAATTGCTCTCTTTGTCTCTCAGAATCGTCTACTTCTGGGAGAACCCCTTCTGGATTAGGCTCTCCTGCTGCTTCAGTTGAGATAGGTTCTCGATATTCTCCTGGAGGTCTCCACCCTCATCTCTCAGAGGAGTAACTGAACCGTCCTCAACAAGCGCAGATCCAGTCTCAGTTCCTCTTAGTTCTTTTTCTGATGCTGTGATTTGCCTCACTGTTGTTGGCACTCTCAACAAAGCTTCTTCATGATCCAGTGGACATGCCACTTTTTTTGTGAGACTTGCATGAATCCAGTTCGGGATCCCAGCACACTTCACAGCTGTCGTAGTCGTTAGGACCACCTGGTACGGTCCCTTCCAATGAGGCTCCAAACACGTCTTTCGCACATGCTTTCGGACAACAACTCTGTCTCCAGCACTCAGGTTGTGCCCTGGGTCATGGATCGGTGGCAGTGTGGTGGCCTTCACCTGCTGAGAGAAAGAGCGTACTACATCAACCAGACCCTTGCAGTAATCCAACAGCATATCATCTGTAATGTTGACAAGTGCATTTGCTTGCACCAATGGTTATCTCATTGCTCTGCCCATGAGGATCTCGTGGGGAAACAATCCTGTCTTCCTATCAGGCATGTTTCTCATTGACATCAACAACAAAGGCAATGTGTTAGGCCATTTCAGATTCGTAGCTGCACACATCTTTGCAATTCTTGATTTCAAGGTACCATTCATCTTCTCCACTAGTCCTGATGCTTCAGGGCGGTAACTAAAATGCAACTTCTGCTCAATGTTCAGTGCTGCACACAGTAGTTTAATCACTTCATTGCTGAAGGGACTTCCTCTATCTGATTCTAAAGAGATTGGAAACCCAAAACGCGGTATCAGTTCCTTAAGCAGCATTTTCTCCACTGTGAGACTATCATTTCTCCGAGTAGGGTATGCTTTGATCCAATGAGTGAATATGCAAAGAATCACCAACACATATCTCAAACCTCCACACACAACATCTCTATAAAATCCAATTGCATTCTTCTGAATGGACCTCCTGCTCTTCCAATGTGGATCAAGTTAACTACTGTCCCTTTCCCCGCATTTAATTGCTGACAAATGACACAACAATGGCAAACTGCTTCAGCGGCTTGTCTAAACTTAGGGTTGAACTAATCAATTTTGAACAGATGAACCATGGCATCCCTCCCATTGTGTGCCTGACCATGATAGTACCTTGCCCTTCAAGACAACAGGCTATTTGGCAAAACCAACTGACCCTCTTCAGAAACCAAAAATTAATTCTGTCTTTGGACACATTTCATTTTACTCCATGAATGTTTCTCCTCCTTGTCGACATTACTCTGCAACGATTTTAACTCTTCCAAAGTGTCAATCATCTTTAATGCACAACTCGTACATTTGGTGTCTTCTTCAGATAACAATTCCCACTTGTCCTTGAATAAATGATATACAGTTCAATGCACAAAACCTTGCGACTTGATCTGCATATCCATTCCCCAATGACCCATAGTCCTGCGACTTTAGATGTGCACTGCATTTTACCATGGCAATCTCTTCAGGTAATTGAATTGCATATAACAGCTCCTTTATTCTTTCACCATTTCTCACTGGTGTACCAGAAGAGGTCAGCAAACCTCTCTGCGACCACAATTGACCAAAAGCATGAACTATCCCCAATCCATATTGGTTATCTGTGCAGATAGTGACTGTCAATCGAGCAGAGACATGGCACACCCTAGTAAGAGCTACGAATTCCACCACCTGGGCAGAATACACTCCTCATAACCAGGAAGCTTCCAATGTACCTGTAATTGTGCACACAGCAAATCCTGCTCTCAATGTCCCAATTTCGGTAGTATCACTTGGAAGTAAGGTTGCTGCGTTCAGCATTGTACACCTTTTTAGTGTCACATTTGGTACTCCCAAAATACTCGTCTCAAACCTAGTCAACCTAGCACCCGTCAAGTATTGGGTTTTCGTCTTTGTCAGTAAAATCTCAATTGAGTGAGGGACCCTTACAGTCAGGGGATATCCAATCACCACACCTTCACACTGTGAAAGACTGACCAACTGCTTCAACTGCACGCAAACAACCTGGTAAGGCTGCTGCAACTGGGTCCAAGGTAGCTGAAAAATATGCTACTGTGCGATGAGCACCTCCATGGACCTGAGTCAAAACAGACAATGAACATGCATCACGCTCCTGACAAAACAATAGGAAAGGCTTCGTGTAGTCAAGCATACCCAACTCTGGAGCTCTGCACAAACTTTCTCTCAACTCAGTGAACATTTTCATCTCATCCTGGTCTAGCACTATGGGATCTGTAACATCGTTATGTGTCAACTTCGGCAGTGGTATTGAAATTTCAGAAAAATTCGGGATCCATTGGCGACAGTAACCCACCATTCCCAGGAACATCCTGACATCTCTCTGTGTGGTCGGGGGACTTATCTGCAATATCATCGTAATCCTCTCTCTGGATATTTTCCTCGACCCTTTCTCAATTTGGTGACCCAAATACTTCACTACCTTCTGACAGTACTGTAATTTCAGTGGAGACACCTTATGACCATACTTTCCCAAATGATTCAACAGGGCAATCAAGTCATACTTACACTCATCCCTTGTCTTGGACGCAATCAATAAGTCATCAATGTACTGCACTAGAGTCAATTGGAAAGGGAATTCTAATGATTCCAATTTCTTTTTCAAGATCCGGTTAAACAAGGAAGGTGATTCTGTGTACCCTTGAGGAAGCCTACACCAGCCTTATCTAAAAATTTGAAACAAAAGAGAAATTGGCTATCCTCATGAAGGGGCAAAGAAAAGAACGTTTGTGACAAATCAATGACTGTAAACCACTCTGCATCACATGGAATCTGGAACATTATCACAGCTGGATTGGGCACTACGGGACAACACTTGACCACAATCTCATATATTTTTCTCAAATCCTGAACAATTCAAACCTTTCCACATGGCTTCTTTAAACCCATTAGCTGTGAATTACATGGGCTGCTCAATACCTCTTTTAGCACTCCCTGCTTCACAAAATCTGCAATTATCTGAGCCACTTTCATCAGCCATCACTTGTGTCATGTTGTACTGTGGAAGCTGCGGAAACACTGCATTCGTTTTTTAAGGTAACCTTGATTGGCTCCACTCCTTTGATTGACCCTACTTCTTTTCCTGCCAAATCCCATACATTCTCTTGTACTGTTCCCTCCAAATCAGAATGGAGTTCTTTCACTGTGAACATTGGGAAAAACTAAATCAAGGGGTACTCCTCACTTGTAGTTTCACACTCAGTTTCTGGGGCTGGGTCTTCTTCATCATCACCATTTGTCTGGATCTCAATTCCATAATTCGAGCAATTAATCAAACACTTTGGCCCTCATTATGACATTGGCGGTCAGTACCGCTTACTGCCATGCTGACTGCCGCCAACATACCACCTCCGCAGCGGATTACCGCCACCCATATAATGACCCACACATAGCAATCCGTCACTATACAGCCACACACACAAGTCCGCCAGACCAAAGGTCAGTGATAAACTGGCGGTAGCAAAACCCACACCGTTACGCCAACATAACTAAGCCCACAGCATTATGACCCACGAATCACCATGGCGGACTTTTAATGGCGCTAAACCAATGGCGGTACATACCGCTGCGCTCAAAATACACACACTCAAACAAAACACCACCACATTGAACAATTCAAACTACACACACCTAACACATACACACACCACACTCACACACCCACACCACTATAAAACACCCACCCACATTATCCACAACCCTTTACCAATACAAACAAGTGCCACAAGATAAATACCAAGACCACAGACACACACAACCTTCACCTATACACCATCCATGCACCCTACATCACACACCCCAACACAGCACCCCACACACACTCTCCCACACCACTCACAATACACCCATGGCACCGCACCAACACCCCAGGTTCTCTGAGGAGGAGCTAAGGGTCATGGTGGAGGAAATCATCTGGGTAGAGCCACAGCTATTCAGATCACAGGTGCAGCAGACGTCCATTGCTAGGAAGATGGAGCTATGGGGAAGAACCGTGGACAGGGTCAATGCCGTGGGACAGCACCCTAGAACAAGGGATGACATCAGGAAGAGGTGGAACGACCTACGGGGGAAGGTGCGTTCCACAACAGCAAGACACCAACTAGCTGTACAGAGGACTGGCGGTGGACCCCCACCTCCTCCCACATAACTAACAACATGGGAGGAGCAAATATTGGCAATCATGCATCCTGAGGGCCTGGCAGGAGTAGGATGAGGACTTGACTCTGGTAAGTCACATATCTATTACTATCACCCCCCCTACCCGCATGCCACCACAAACCCCCACCCTTACCCTCACTCTCATCACTTCACCACCTCCCACATACCCCACCATCACAACCCACTCATCCCAATACCAAGCCCTGCATGCAACACCAATGCATGGACACCCCTCACAGACTTGCATGGACACTCAACACTAAAGCATGCACATTAGAGAGAATCACCTAGCCCACAAAATCACTAATCACACAAGGCAAAGCTGGCAGGGAAATAACAACTATACAGGGCAACACACCCATGCATAAGATGACACACAAAGAAACAATAACACTGCATTTACATTCCCACAGGTCCCCCACCCAAAGTCACCAGAGAGGAGGTGCCAACAACTTCCAGTCCACCCCCAGAAGAGGCCCACAGTGATGACAGCAGCCCTGGATGCCTGGATCTGGATGACCAACCTGGGCCATCAGGGATCTCCGGACAGTCGGTTACCCAGGCACAATCCCATACCACCACAGAGCCTCCCCCCTCAGGAAACACAGACACAGTACCCACCCAGCGGGCCCATACCTCTGTCCCCAGGACACATCAATCAGCAGTGTGTCCACCACTACAGGGACCCCAGGCCACCCCACAAAACAGGACGATCAGGGACCTGGGGTCAGTGGCAGTAGGCACATGGTTCAGGGGACAGTGGCACAGGACAACAGGGAAGCTGGGAGGACTGCTGTGCGACAGGGGGAGGACAGGCTCAGGGAACCGACTCTCCAGGAGGTACTCACCAACATCCTGGGAGCTTACCACCATTCCCAGGAGACGATGGGGCAGATACTGGACAAGTTGCAAGAGACCCGGCGGCTGCAGGAGGGACAGTACCTGGGGATCAGAGAGGACTTTAAGGACATCAACACCACCCTGGTCTCCATTGCAGGGGTGCTGGCAGACATGACCAACACCATGAGGGAGGCAGTGGCACACCACCGGGCCCCTGACACTAGCCAAACTGATGAACAGCCTTCCACCTCTGCTGCCCCTAGTGGACAGGAGACCCCGCCACAGGAACAACAGGCCGCCAGCACTCCACCCCCTGCAGAAGGAGAACCACCCTGCAAATGGTCCCTGCGACCCAGGCAGAAGCCAGGGAACATTGCCAAGACCCCCGTCAGGAAATAAGACTCTCCTGAATGTCACTCTTGTCTCCCACTCTGTCACCCTGTCCACCTTGAACTGCTATTGCTCCCCTTCCTATGCCACCTTGGACAATGCACCTGTGATACAAATAGACTGGACTCTATCCTGGACATTCCTCCATCATCACCCCAGCCCATTGCACATCCTCCTCTAATCATTAGCACTTAAATAAACACAATTTGAATAATTACAAGTCTGTCAAATCATTCAACCATGTATTTGTTTAACAAGCCTTACCACTGCAATGTAACTGTACAGTAATGTATACATAGGAATGACATGTAGATGGCTGCAGTCAACACACCAGGAGCGATAGTGGGGCACATATATCAGAAATAGAGATGCCAAAGGGTACAGTAAGTGGCCATAAAAGTGGGAAAATCAGCCTGCTAGTGACAATGTCAAATACAAAACTGTCAATGTAAAGTGTAATTACAGTGTCTTACCTGTGTGTCATTGGAAGTACTGTTATATTATTGCACTTCTATGGCCTCATCCTCATCCTCCTCAGCTTCACTGTCCACAGGGTCCACTGTTCCCACACGCCCATCTCCAGCCTCATCCTCCTGCAGGAAAGGCATCTGGCGACGTAAGGCAAGGTTGTGCAACATACAGCATGCCACGATCATCTGGCACACCTTCTTGGGTGAGCAGTACAGGGATCCACCTGTTAGATGGAGGCAACGAAACCTGGCCTTACGGAGGCCGAATGTCCTTTCTATTATTTCTTTTGTTCGCCCATGTGCCTCATTGTAATGTTCCTATGCCCTTGTCCTGGGATTCCTCACAAGGGTCAGTAGCCATGACAGGTTGGGGTAACCAGAGTCACCTGAAAATATCGAGGGACAACTGTTAGACACACACTAACCCTTAGGGCCCACACCATACCAGCACACCAACAACCCCTTGGTGGGAACCAGGGCACACCTATTAGCCACACCCGGTGCCTCTGGAGTTGAGCCATCACATATGGGATGCTGCTATTCCTCAGGATAAAGGCGTCATGCACAGACCCAGGATATTTGCATTGACATGGGAGATGTACTGGTCCACCAGGCACACTATCTGCACAATCATGGAGTGAAAGCTCTTTCGATTTCTGAACACCTGTTCATTTCTCCAGGGGGTGGGGGGGACAAATGCTATATGTGTACCATCAATAGCCCCAATAATGTTGGGGATATGTCCCATTGCATAGAAATCAGCTTTTGGGGGAAAACGATGTAGCTGAGCATGTATTTAATCAGGGCAGACAATACTCTGGTCAGCACTACTGAGAACATTGGCTGAGACATTCCTGCTGCCAAACCCACTGTCACTTGGAAGTAGCCACTTGCCAGGAAATGGAACACAGATAGGACTTGCACAAAACGGTGGACCCCGGTGGGCTGACGGAGAGCAGATTTCAGGTCAGGTTCCAATTGGGCACACAGCTCTGGTGATTGTGGCCCTGTCCAGTCTATAGGTGAGGATAATGTGCCTGTCCTCCATTGTTGTCAAGTCCACCAGGGGCCTGTACACGGGGGGATGTCTCCATCTCCTATTCATCCGCAGCGGTTGCAATCTAGGGGGCAAAGGGTGAGTAGCTGGTCAGTATTCCATATTTCCAAACACTACACTGCATTGCATGTTGTGACTGTAACACAATATTGTTGTATAGGCCCAAATGGTGCCTATGTGTACTGTGACGCAGTTAGGTGCCATGGCCTGCCCCCCCTGAAATGGCATCCGCCTGTCCTGTATGGAGGGACAGGTGGAAAAGAGGTAATTCTGCTGACGTTGTGCGCCGTTGTGGGAGGCAGTTGAAAACTGCCGGGCAAATCCTCATTGATTCCCATTGGGCCCTACGGGTTACAGTGGCCAATGGTGATGTACGCCGCCGGTGACAGTATGCACCACCGCAGACTTGACTGCCATTTTCTATCTGTTCACCCACTTGCTACCTGACCTTCAACAGGAGAGGACCTACACTGCAAATGCTGCTGTGACCTGTGTCTGGAACCGACCATGGCTTGTGTCACTGGAGAAAGGGCCCCTGCCTTCACCTCTGCGTAGTTGGAGAGAATGGTGGATGGGGTCCTACCCCAGAACCGAATGCTTTATGGGCCTCTAGACCAACAGGTGAGTATACTGTGAGCACGATGAATGGGGCATGAATGCATGGAGTGCTGTGTGTGAGGGCCTTGTGTGGGGGGAGTTGGGGTAAGGGCCCTGGGTAGCGTGCATGTATGGTGGCCAATGTCTGTGCGCAAGGGGATGTGAAGGCTATGGTGGGCCAAGAGTGTAACAGGCAGGGCGGTCTGAATGATACCTTTTCGTATGAGTATTTCTCTACAGGTCAGCGCCCATCAAAAAAAGGGTATAGGGCGTGCCATCGCCAAGGACGTGCGGACCCTGGGGTTCTACGACAGGCGGAGCACCCACTGTCACATACAGTGGGAGGACCTGAGACGCTGGGCATGGAAGACGGCGGAGGCCCAGCTGCAGATGCCCTCCCAAAGAGGAAGGGGTGCCCATCGAACCCTGACCCCCCTAATGGCCCGCATATTGGCAGTGGCCTATCCAGAGCTGGATGGGTGCTTGGGGGCATCACAGCAGCCACAAGGGGGTGAGTACAGTGGCCCAATATACTACTTGCACGTGGTGGGGTGGCATCTGGGTGGGGGATGTGGGCCTGTGGGTGCCCCTAGGCTAGGCCGGCCAGTGCAGGGTAGGGCCCATGTTGGGCAGGGTCTGATGTCAACCTCCTCCAAACAAGCTAGTAAGCCTCTACTACTGGGCAGGGGTCTGTGGGTCTCAGGTATGCTGCAATTGGTGTTAGGTATCCCTGTCCATGGGCTAGTTACTAGCATTGTGACTGGTAGTGCATTGCCTAGTATGTAAGGCCGTTCCCTGCGTGTGAGTGTGTTGTGTACGCCAATGGTGGTGTTGCTGCCGCCATTGACCAAGGGTATCCTTTGTCTCTTCCTCTCCCTTTTTGTTTTGTCACCCTGTCCTTATGTGCATTAGCATCATCTGGAGGAGGAGCAGAGGCACCGGCACGGGGAAAGCTGCATCGCACAGGGCCCAGGAGGCCGAATCCACCGACAGTGAGGGCACCAGTGGGACGAACGGCGACGGGAGCACCACGCCGGGACTGGAGAGGACAGTTCTGACAGTGATACCTCCTCTGATGGAAGCTCCCTGGTGGTGGCGGACACCTCTGTGCCCTCCGAACTACAGGTACAGCCGCCACCCCCTGTACCAGCACTGCCCTCCCAGCAGCCCCTCAGTGTGTTTCCCGTGCCCGCTCACCCAGGAGGGTGGGCATCTCCTTCGCCCCAGGCACCTCAGGCCCTGCCCCAGTTAGCCCTGCTGCCCTGAGTGAGGAGGCTATTGACCTCCTGCAATCCATCTCTGTTGGGCAGTCAACCATTGTGAATGCCATCCAGGGGCAGGCAGCCCATTTGCAACAAACAAATGCATTCCTGGAGGGCATTCACTTTGGCATGGCGGCCCAACAGAGATCAATCCAGGCTGTGACCTTCTCCCTGATGGCAGCCATTGTCCTTGTTTCTAGCCTCCCCTCTCCAACCTCCTCTGCCCAATCCCATTCCCTTCAACCCCAACCTATCCTAAGCACACAGACAGACCAGCATGCACCCAGGACAACACACAGGAGTGGTTCAGGCAAACACAAGCACCACACATCATCACACAGGCACTCACACAAACACCATCCAGATGCAGACATACCAACATCCACTGCCTCCACTGTGTCCCCCTCCTCCTCGCCGTCCACCTCCCTCCCAGTATCGTCTACATTCACACCTGCATGCACTACGTCCTCATCCCCTACCACCATCACGCCTATCACAACACGCCCCTCACTGGCAGTCACCACCCCACTTCCATGCACAACATCCCCTGTGTCCTCTCCCACTATGTCTGTGCCCCCTCCTCCCAAGGTACCCAAGCCATCCACCTCACAACAGCATCCAGCCCATGCACCAGCACCCAAACACAGCAGACAGACACCTCTTACAACCACTTCCTCTTCCTCCACTCCCAAACCTTCACCCTCTTCCCACCCCAATGTCCCTAAGAGGCTTTTCCTCTCCACCACTGACCTCTTCCATACCCCCCCTCTCCCCAGTCCTCCACGTCACGCCAGGGTGAAGAAAACCCAGGCAAGCACCTCAGCCACCCAGACCAGGGGCACAGTAGTGTCGACAGCAACTGAAGGTGGGAGAGGATCCCAGGCACCAGGCAGCAACACTGACAGGGTGCCTGCACCAGGTGCATCAAGGAAGGGCAAGGAGGCACCACCAGCTGCGAATAGGCAGGGCACGGAGGAACCACCAGCTGCAGGTGTGAAGGGCGAGGGGCAATCCCTGGCTGCTGACAGGAAGGGCAAGGGGCCTGCACCAGCAGGCAGGAAGGACAGGAGGCCTGGTCCTGGGACTCATTCGGAGCCCCCACCACCAACCATGGCGGTTCAGCCGTCCGAGGCTGCAGGGGATAGGCTGGAGCCTCCCCCCACCACTGCCAGCACCGCCGCCAGCAGCAGCAGCCCCAGTGGGCAGCCGTCCGAGGTTGCAGGGGATGGGCTGGATCCTCCCCCCACCACTGCCAGCACCAGCAGCAGCCCCAGTGGGCAGTCATCCGAGGCTGCAGGGGATGCGCTGGAGCTTCCACCCACCACTGCCAGAACCGCCACCAGCACCACCGCCAGCAGCAGCAGCCCCAGTGGGCAGCCATCCAAGGCTGCAGGGGATGGGCTGGAGCCTCCCCCCACAACTACCAGCACTGCTACCAGCACCACTGCCAGCAGCAGCAGCCCCAGTGGGCAGCCATCCGAGGCTGCAGGGGATGGGCTGGAGCCTCCCTCCACCACTGCCAGCACATTGGCTTACATTGGCTTCTGCCTGGCTGTTGGCGGTTACCGCCGTGGTTCTTGTTGCTACCGCCGTGGCAGTCGGTGTGTTAAAGTGGCTGTATGTCTGAGTGGTGTCTGCTGTGGTCATAATTCCATTTTTGTTACCGCCGGCCTGTTGGCGGTATTACCGCCGCTTTATGACTGACCGCCAGGGTTGTAATAGGGGCCTTTGTCTTACACAGCAAGTCCCTTCCCCGTAGGAATACTGGACTCGAATCCCAGACTACAAATGTATGCAGTCTCTGGAAATTGCCAATCTCAACTAGCACTGGATCTGTAATCGGATTTGTCAAATACTGATTTGCTACCCCTACAACCTGTAAGGGGCAAATTAGGAACTTCTGCACTTCTCACTGTACAGCGTGTAGCTCCTGTGTCCACCAAGAATGAAACTCTGTGACCCATAACTTTTCCCCTCATAGGTTCCTCTATGATCTACTTCTAAAGAGGCCGCAAGCACACATGGCTCCTCATCTGAACTGTCACTCATCCATTCACCATTTATTTCATTCTCACTGTGTAACGAGAATTGGTGCACTGGGTTACTACTTCTTTCTTGTCTCTGACCTGTAGAAAAACCATCATCTTTTGCTGTTCCATCAGGGCTTCAGGTATCTGCATTTGCTGTCTAGGTACCATGGGAACCTGCTGCTGCATCAGCTGCAACTGTGACACTTGTGCACGGGGCATTTGCACCTGTTGCATGGGCCGAAAATTCTGCACTTGATTCACATTCTTCAGAAAATTCGCATTGATACCCCTTAATCTTGGTCCTCTCACATTTTGAAATGTACTGATGTCATTACCTTGCTGAACAACACCCTCCTGCACCATCATCGGACACTCCAGCTTCCAATGTCCCATGGCTCTGCAAATGTGACACAGCAATAGCTTCTTCATCCCCTGCACATCATTCTGAACCGCTACAGTATTCAGATCTGGACCACAATTCATATTGCCTCCACGACCCCTAACTCTCATCTGAGGCTGAAACATTTTTCCCTGCGGCATCTGCTGCACAAAATGTCCTTGCACTCCTGTTTGAGCTGCCTTAATCTGCATCACCATCGCCTTCTCTTTCAACTTTTTCTGCTTCAACTCGATCTCATCACTACAATATTTCACATACTGCAACACCTCATCAATCGGCTTAGCTTGCCAGCAAATCAAATTAATCTTAATCATCTGCCCTATTTCAGGTCTCAGTCCTTCTACAAATCTGAAACACAAAATGCAGCATGTCTTGCGGCTCAATTGCTTCTTTGCCACTATACTCCGTGAACGCCTTCAACAATCTCTCATAGTACGCGTGTATCAACTCCTTTGCTTCCTGCACTGTCCTGTCAATTCTCTGCCAATCAATATTCTTGGGCGAAATCCTTGTTTTCAGAAACTCAGTCACCTTATAGTAATATTTCATTACCTCAGGAGACGGTGCACCTGTATTCTTATCTCTCTCCGGTTCACTTGTTGGCCAATCTACAATCCTCTTACACTCTACCCATAAGTCAGCTGCAACCACTATCTCCAGTAATGTGTTCAAGTCCTCCCACAAACACTTTGCAAGTTTCACAAACCTGTCTGTCTGCTGATACCACTCTACTGGCTTCTCCCTCAATTCTGGATAATCATTCGTAAATGATAGAATGTCATCCCTACTCCAGGGAACGTGAACAAAATTTCCCCCTGGAATCTCCCTCATTGGTAAAATCTTCACCGGATCTTTGTCCTGTTGTACACTCTCAGTCACTTCTAGAGAATCTCTTTGCCTCTTATCTCTTTTCTTTACCCATCTGCCTTCCCACTTATCAAATGCTGCCCAAACCTGAGCACTCTGCAGGAATTCTTTAAGATGCACCTTCATTCCGGCAGACCTCATGTTTTCAAAATCCTTTGTCTCAAAATCTAATCTGTAACTTCTCTTCAAATGCTTCATTTTCTCAATTTCTATGCCATGCGTCACTGCCAAATCTGCCAATCTTTGATGTACTTTGCCCACACCTCTTGTAATCCTTGGGGATAAGTATCTCAACTCTACTTCTGTGTAAGATTCTAATCTATGCACCCCCATTGTACTCTCAACTAGTTCACCTGTGTCCATGCTTACTCTGACACAATTTAATTGTTCTCATCCTTAGAAGCATTCTGTGGGGGTATTCAGCCTGTGTAACCATTCAGTCAGCTGCTGAGCTGTCAGTCCCTGTAACAAAATGTTACTCTGCATTTGGAGTCTGCGGTGTCCATAATTTCAAGCTCTGACCTGCATTTGGTCCAGTCACAGAATCTGGTAGTGCAACAAGTGGACTAAGATCTAACAATGATCTTGATCCATCAAAAGTCTGACCCACGGAAGACACTACCTGAACTTGTTCACTTGGTGCCCTCCTCATTAGACTCTGAGTCATTGCTCCCTGTTCATTAATAAATTGTTTCTTTTGCGCAAATATTGCTACTGTTGGACCAACAGTAATCGGTAGCGATATTGCATCCGGGGCTGCTCTGGCACCTGTTCTCTGTGGGAGAGTAACTTCCATACTCTGATTCATTATCGGAGTCAAGTCTGATTGTGTCCCTGTCAATGGCCTAAATCTCGGCATTACCTGTGGCTGCACTTGGGGCAACAAGATCAGAGTCGGCTCAGTCTGGACCAGCATTGGTCTCGGAACCACCTATTCCGTAGGCACCACTAAATTCGCAGTTGTCTCTAGAATAGGCACATCAGGATAAATTCTCTGTATCTGTGGCGGCTGCATCTGTGTCTCCACTAAAGGAGTAGTCAACACATTAAGACTACTTTGCACCACACTCTGTGTCAGGTTGGCATTAACCTGTACCGGACTCACTGTCCCTGCTGCCTGTGTCGGGGCTGTTGGATCAATACTAGTACTCAGACCACTTTCATGCACCATATACGGTGTTGGTTGGTCTCTCAGTATCTGTGTAACAAGATCTTCAGCATCTGATTTCTCCTCCACTACAGAAGACCTTCTTGCTTCCTTACTCTCAGACGAACTTCTATTCGTTTTTCTAGTCGCTTTCTTTCCTTCCGTCTCATGCCTCCTGCGTAATCGTTGGAAACAACTTAACTCCCTGCAAAGTCTCTGATCACCACCTTTTCTGCTCCCAATCCCATTTAGCCTCCGCTAAAGTCTTTTCTACCCTTCTTATTCTCCTCTCGAATTTCATTTGTCGTTGCTATCTAGCTACCAGCTCCCAAACTGCTAATGCCTCAGACTGTGATGGTCTCAGAAGGGGCTTTGATTCATATAGCACCATCCGCAATTGCTCCAAAATCCTAAAATTAAATGTCCCATTTTCAGGGAACGTTAAACTCCTGTTTTTCTCTCTCAACTTGTATCACTGCTTTAACCAAAGACATGGGGCAACACCTCACCTCTCCATTACAATGTAAGCAGGTGTATTCTCTGGCAGGGTAGGCTCTCCTACACTCACTCTAATATACATATCTCCCCTTGGGGCACTTTTCATTGCCTTTAAAAACTTCATCTTTTCTACTTTTGTTTATTCAAATTGAATCAGGAAATGACTTTTAATCCAAGATTCCTTTCACTCACGTTCTCCACCAATTGCCTCTCACAGACGGCTGTCAATCCGTGCGCAACCCTTCTCACTAACCAACCTATCCCAGCGACTTCCCTACTCGCATACTGCGGAGTACGCACACTCCTACTAAAACTTAATTTGGAGTACGCAAACTCCCTAAAATCCTCACATGCTTCACAATTCACCTGCGATTTTCATAAGCTGTGCAAGCGCACATACCCAACACCACTAGCAGGATCCAGGATCTGTGAAAGTCATTTCTAGGCTTAGGGGAACATAATTTTCTCTCCAATTATCATTTTGAAAACACTATCCAAATCTCAAAAATACTGAATCTTCAAAAGAACCAACTTCAAACTACTATCATAACCGTAATCACCTATCACTCTGCTCGGGACACCTATGGCAAGCTCCTAAAGAGACTAACCATCAGTCTGCTACCATATATGGTAATGCGTCTGATCTTAATAAGTAAACTTACATGGGGACGCAAACAGGTCGATTAACCTTTTGACTCATTTAAGATGTTCTCACCATAGCTCCAATACATAAACAATAAGCAATAAGCAATAATCAATAATCATCAGTCAAAATCAATAATCAATGGAGTCAGTAAATATCACGCACCATGACTTTTCAGCCACGAATAACCACGCCTTTAGTAAAGGTTTAGTACTTTTATTTCCCTTATATAAACAATGCTAAAGTCATGTAGATTAATCTCAAAATCAAATGAAACACATATAAGAACAATCCTGGTTGACTAAAGAGACGGAAGAAACGCAGTCTAATCAAAGCTTGAATCACAACACATTCTAAGGCAACGGTGCAACTCAAAAACAGTCAGCTGCAATAGAGATATGTGATACATAGAATTCAGCAAGATAGCTTGTCAAACATTAGCCCATGTAATTTATCAGTCATTATGTGAATACCCTCACCTAATCCAGATTAGCATCAGCATGTTGGGCTTCATGCAAAACAATTTAGAACACAAATTTAGAAAAACATCTAGCTAAGGAAACTATTAAGACAGCGAAGTTGGTACCTAGAAAGAAAAGGCATAAAAATGCAATTCAGTCACATTATCATATCTACCTATCCACGGAATGGGTCAGCAAGCAGAATCAGTCTTCATCCTCAGGTCATCAATCGATCAGCAAAGCATCAGGCTCTCAGTCAGAGAGTATGAGCCCAATGAAAAAATCTTGAATCTCTTCTAAAGTCTCTTCTTCTCTCAATATCGCAGTAAATCTGAATAAAGTCTTAAGTCTTTTCCCTCTGTCACATTGTTATATCAAAATCACCTAAACTATCCCCTAATTCCCTTTTGGTCAGTCAATCATACGTTTATACACTATCCAATAATATTTCTATGCCAAATCTATGAATTCTAATATTTCACTCTTCACACGAAGTTGATTGGTCCACTTTACGATGTCCTCATCATCCGGCTCGTCAGATAACAAATTTGTTGCATCTTTATCTCGAGTCAGTGTCTTCTTTGTTTGCGTCCTGGGAAAGTACATCTCACACACATTACACACATTTTGATACATTACTAGGAATATTGTCTCCTGTCCGTTGGTTCTCACAGAAAGCTTCTGTTAAGCACTTTTAACAAGACAAGGGACATTTCACAGTTTAGTTCAATCTGTCAGCATTTTATTAAACGCTAAGAAATACAGCTTCTGCATGAGGCCTGGCAAAACTAGGCCAAGACACTCGCTAAATTAAGGCCTATAATTAATAAACTGGAGCATACTTCATAACCCTAAATATGACATATGGGAAACATCCTTTACGCTGAAGTTTTAATGACGAAGTTGTGGTTAACGAAAGCGCAACAACGCTTTTTTTAACCACGACTATGTTATTTCGTTCCTTAACTACGTATGTTCTGAACAACGAACATACGTGGTTAAGGTACAAAGAAGGGAGTCGGCTAAGGAGGACGAAGCAGGTGACGAGGGGACGACTAAGGTAAGTGGGGAGTTTTAGGTTTTGGGGAGGGGGTAGGGGGGGTCAGGGTGTTTTAGGTTTTGGGGTGGGGTTGGGGGGTGGGGTGTTTTAGGTTTTGGGGAGGGGGTCAGGGGGTTTTAGGTTTTGGGGTGGAGTTGGGGGGGTGGGGCATTTTTGGTTTTGGGGAGGGGGTGGGGGTCAGGGGGTTTTAGGTTTTGGGGTGGGGTTGGGGGTGGGGCGTTTTGGTTTTGGGGCGGGGTGGGGGGTCAGGCGGTTTTGGGGTGGGGTGTTTTAGGTTTTGGGGAGGGGTGGGGAGTCAGAGGGTTTTAGGTTTTGTGGTGGGGTTGGGGGGGTGGGGCGTTATAGGTTTTGGGGAGGGGGTGGGGGTCAGGGGGTTTTAGATTTTGGGGCGGGGTTGTGGGGTGGGGCGTTTTTGGTTTTGGGGAGGAGGTGGGTGGTCAGGGGGTTTTAGGTTTTGGGGCGGAGTGGGGGCGGTGGGGCATTTTTGGTTTTGGGGAGGGGGTGGGGGTCAGGGGGTTTTAGGTTTTGGGGTGGGGTTGGGGCGTTTTGGTTTTGGGGAGGGGGTGGGGGGTCAGGGGGTTTTAGGTTTTGGGGCGGGGTTGGGGGGATGGAGCGTTTTTGGTTTTGGGGAGGGGTGGGGGGTCTGGGGGGTTTTAGGTTTTGGGGTGGGGTTGGGTTGGGGGGTTGGGGTGAGAGATGTAGGATCAATGGTGCCTATTACTCATGCTTTTATCAGGAATGCCTTTACAACGAAATATCGTTGTTAAGGCATTCGTGGTAAAGGCATTAGTAGTAACAACGAGGTGGGTGTTCCGACCTTGTTGTTAAGGCACTAGTTGTTTCGGAAGTCGGTGTTCCGTCGTATAACCATGACATATTACTACATTAATCTAAAACATTTTAATATTTCATAAGTATTAATCATCACTTAGTACATTTCGTGAACACTGGTGGCCATTTTCTGAGGTCACATTTTCAAAAGCGTGCATTATTTTTCTCTATGTTATTCATTTTCTACAAAATTCATTATTCAAAACACATAAACATTAATTCATTATTTCTAGTTAAGACACCTGCTTCAGCAAAGGTGATGGCTGCTAGGATCTAAACTTTTTTGATTCTCAGCCATAATAAGTGACCAGGGAAGCCATCTTAAATGCATGTGCTGGGCACTGGTTAATACGAGTATCAAACATCTTGTATTGGGGATCCCATACTGATGCCAGTGTTGGATTTACCAATACATGCAACCAGAGGACACCTTAGAGGTGCCCCCTGAAACCTAACCAACCACTGGTGTGCTCGCGACAGGATTCTGCCATCCTGCCACCCAAGACATCGTTCTGAACCCCTAGGGAGTGACACCTCTACTGTGAGGTGGACACGATTATTCAGAAGTAGCCATATTCACAATGGCTTACTTAGGGAACCTAACCAACCTCTGGTGTTCTTGCTGACCAGTTTCTGCCAGCCGGCCACCAGAGAAACCATTCTGGACCCCTAGGGTCAGAACCCTCTGCTCTCAGGAGGTCTAGAACAAAAGCCTGTCCGGGAAGAGGGTGTAACACCCCCTCCCACAGGATGACCTGCTGATTAGCCTTTTAAAGGTGGGAAGCCTCAGAGGGCTGCCACCTTTGAAATGCCAATCTGGCTCCCCTCACAGGAGAGGAAGCCACCCCCGTCCTGACCCCATTTGGCACCTGGACAGGAGGGATAATTAGCTAGTCAGAATGGTGTGTCATCCCCAGGCTAGTACCATCCACAAGATGGACTACTGCAAGGTAGACACGATTTTTCAGAAGTAGCCATCTTCTTGATATCGTATGTAGGAATTCTGGGACAAGGTTTTGCCGGCTTTCCACAGGAAGTGCTCATATAGGGGGCATAGTGACCCCAAGGCCCGTGCTGAAGTGTGCCAATGGTGCCAACTCTGTTCCCAACTTCTCCAGAAAGAAAGTTCACAGTGGGTTCCCCACTGTGACCCTTACACCAATGCCTGCAGCCTCTTTGTGCAGGCCTCCGTCAACCACCTTGGTGACCACAACCTCAACGGTCCTCTGCACCTGAATGCCTCAGACCAAGGAGAAGAGGACCACTGGTGTCTTTGGATCCTCCAGGCTCGTGAGACTTGAGCCCACTTGTTGGTACACCGGAGTGATTTCCCAGTCCATGCCTGCAGCCTGTTCTGTAGACCCCCTCCACCGCGACCACCTCCAGTGACGGACACCTGACAGTCCAAGAACTCTCTGCACCCGAATGCCCCAGACTGAGGAGAGGAGGACCACTGGTGTACCTACATCCCTGAGTATCACAAGGACTGAGCCCACTTGGTGGCTCACCCAAACCGGATGCCTAGTTCTAGCCTGCAGCCTCTTTTCACAGTGACCGATCTACATAGGAACGCATTGGACACCCAATGCTGTTTTGCACTCTGCACCTGGCCGCCCCCATGCCTCTGAGGGTGTACTGTGGGTGCTGCCTTGGACCTTGACCACTACTCACCTTAACCCCAGGAAATTGGTCTTGTAGGTCGCTATACTAACTTGTTTTTCCTGCCAAAGGATAACATTAAAGAACTCAGAAATTGCACTGCGTCCACTTTTTAAAGTGAAAAGAATTCCTATTTAAAGACATACTTACATGAACGATTTTTCTATGATGCCTAAATTTATATAAAGATGCTTGCTATCTTCATAAATTGGTGTGGATCTCCTTCTTGAGTCATGTGTCTCATTTATTGACTATTGTGTATATTTGTAGATGTCTTCCACTCCTCTGTGTTGAGCCTAAGCCTGCTTGACCACACTACCCCTAAATAGAGCACTTTGGGATTGCACAGCAAGCCATATTCACTCTCTGGGGAACCCCTGGGCCCCTAACATGGTATTCACATACCACATAAAGGGCAAGCTTCTTACAAGTGCAAAGCAAATTTCCTTTGAAGGGGGCATTAAACTATACTAGCTCCCAGCATGTCATGTGCCATGCCTTATTCCTGCTTCTGAGCCACCTTAAGGCATATATTTATTCATGTTCTTATGATCATGTATGTATATGTTACAATGCATGATTTTGTTTATATTTTCATTTACATTTACTCACTGAATAATAATATATCTTAAAGATTGATAAGATATCAGTAAGTTGATATGTGATATATTCATACATCATAATATTTAGAGAGAAATGCAGTTGTCGTAGACAAGTGTGCAATGGAGTTCATATGTTTCTATTTACACCTTAAACCATAAATCATGAGGCTCATTTTTTGTCACAATAATGCTAAGAAATAGTATTTATAGTCAAATCAAGATCCTCTTTAGAAGAGTGAAGCTTCAGGCATTCCAGATGGAGCATCAATAATACAATAGTTTGCCTTCGGGTACCTCCTGGCACTAATATCTGTTTCTCAAATGAACAGCAACATTGGCTTTGCTTCTCTGAGCAGGCTGTAAAAACACCAACTACTCAGCATGTATGGGTTCTGCAGGCCACTTTGAAAGTTCAGATTGTTGACAAGATCTCAGTGCTAATGTAGGAATTTTCCAAGGCTGCAGAAAAAGAGATTCAGTTATTTATATGATTCAAAGATTGCCATGTGTAATATTAACAGGTTGCCAATTGTCATCATGTTTGCATGTACTGTCTTCAATTTCCTTACTTCAATATTTTTATCTGTTTCGATCTGTAACTGCTCATATTACCCTTACGTATATACTATAATAATATAAAAAAACAGACTTTAATTTGTTAATAAAGCCTATCAAAATAATATGTGGGTGTCTTATGTGTGTGCTTCCTTCAGCAAAAGGTATTCCAGTAACCCAAATCTAAGTATAATGTATTCCTGACACAATGGCTGGATTGATGCACCTGATCTCGAGGTAGGTGATGAGAACTGCATGGTTCACAGCCTGGTTGTTTCTCCCGCCAAAGACAGTAAGTTGGTTCAAACTTTTACTTGGCTAAGGGACAGAGAGAAGCAATTGGGTTATCGTTCTTAATGTCCTGTTTAAATCTAGGAGAGAAGAAGATCCTTCTGGGCACTCCCTCGCCATAATAAAGGACCTATTATCTGTGTTTCCTGTAAGTCAATAGCACTCCTCAACAGAGGCTATATTGTATGTCAGAGTGTTTGCAGATTGATTTATTAGACTACAATGCTACTTCAAGTATTATAGGAATCTAGCCAAATCTAGGACGTACATGACAACTGACTTGCCTCTTAGTTCACTAGCAACACTGTTGTCATGGTGGGGGAAGGAATGTCTCTAAATTCATGTTTAGAAACTGTAATTTTGAACAAATGTCGCTCAAAGCTGTGATATAATCTGATGGACTAAGGTGAAACGCTTCCACATATTTAAGAATGACTTTTTTTTTTCAAATTGTTGAAACATATTAACGATTGGGCATCTGGATCATGTTTTCAGTGGCTCCCCTTAAAGCACCTTTACTTTAGGAAGGGTAAGTTACATTTGAGTTAAAGAAATGAGACTGCATTGTGCCTAGTACAGGTCATGCACTGTGCAATGAGCTGGCCTACTGACGCTGCCCCCCTTTCTTTTAGCACCTCGGTTTCTTATGGATTAGATACTTGGTGGCAAAGACTTTTGTGGACTCCCCTTATTTTCAAATAATCTGCTGTTCATTGTCTGAGGCACCTGTAGTAGTTCTCATTAATTTTTTACATAATACCTTTAGTAGTAGCAATGTTGACTTAATTGGATCACTAGCTTGCACTGTAGGTGTGTTCCCATCAAGTTTGAAAGAGGATTATAAAATATGTTGGGGTGGAAATTTTAATCTTAGACTTTGTCCAATCAATGATGACCATGTTTATGGTTTAGTGGTTAATGATTGTTCCAATATTTCGCATTTGGTCCACAGCCCATGTGGATACAAACTGAACAGGCTTCTTATGACCTATGATCTTATCCTTGGAGTAGACTTAGTGGCGAGCAAAATCCTACAGGAAGTAACATTACAGGGAGAGGTAGTGGTTTCACAATTGATTTTGTTGCACTGTCCAGGTTTTGGTCTAGGAAGGTTTTTACATTTTCAGATTCAGAATTGTGCGATCAGAGCCCCCAATCTGTTGGTCTTATATCTAAATGTGGAGCTATCCCTGATACCTGTAGACAGGATGGACTGGCCAATTAAATACACCAGGAATAGGGGATACAACAGAATTGGAGGGATGTTGATTGCAAAAGATGTCCTAGTCCAGCTTGTGGTGAACTGCAGGGCTCAGTTTGAGCTCAGTCTCAGCAACAAGCCTGAACCAGGGCCTGTTGTAGGTGTGTTTTCTGAAATCTGCACGAAGGCAAGGGAGCAATTAATGTCACTTATTTGCTGATGCCCCCGGTGTAGGAAAGTACCATCTTTCTTGGCATGTTATCCCCAATTTCTACCTGTTTGTCAGTATGTTTTGCCTGGCTCACTGGGATCCTGCTGGTCAGGACCCCAGTGCTCATAGTTTGTGGGCTAATGTGTGTGTTGTCAGTAGTGATTAACTGTGTCACTGAAGTTCTGCTAACCGGAATTCCAGTGCTTATTCTCTCTCTACTTCCAAATGAGTCACTATAGTTTAGTGACTTCATATTCCACTTCCAACTGGCACACTACACCCCAACCCTTGTAAGTCCCTAGTATATGGCACCTATGTACCCAGGGCATTGGGGTCACAGGAGATCCTTGTGGGCTGCAGCTTTTTTTTTGCCACCCATAAGGAGCTCAGACAAACCCTTCTTCAGGACTGCTACTGCAGCCTGCGGGAAATAGTGCACATCTCATATTAACTGCACTTAAGTAACTTATAAGTCACCTATATGTCTACCCTTCAATTAGTGAATACTGGGGCTGAAATATCATGTTTATCTGCTGCTCCTGCGGTAACTGCTGCAGAAAATTCCCTTGCCTTCCTGTTTGAGCTGCTTCAATCTGCATCACCATTGCCTTCTCTTTCAACTGTTTCTGCTTCAACTCAATCTCATCACTACAGTATTTTGCATACTGTAACACCTCATCAATTGGCTTTGTTTGCCAGCAAATCAAATGACTCTTAATCATTTTGCCAATTTCAGGTCTCAACCCTTCCACAAATCTGAACACAAAATGAATCATGTCTCTTGCCTCAATTGTCTCTGTACCACGGTAATGCTTGAACGCCTGCAACAATCTCTCATAATAATATGCATGTATTGTCTCCTCTCCTTCCTGAGCTATCCTGTCAGTCCTCTGCCAATCAATATTCTTGGGTGAGATGCTCGTTTTCAAGAATTCAATCACCTTATAGTAATATTGTATTACCTCAGGAGATGGTGCACCTGTATTTTTGTCTCTCTCTGGTTCGCTTGTTGGCCAATCTTCATTCCTTTTACACTCAATCCACAGATCAGCTGGAACCACTATCTCTAGTAATGTGTTCAAGTCCTCCCACAGGCACTTCGCAAGTTTCACAAACCTGTCTGTCTGCTGATACCACTCGATTGGCTTCTCTCTCAGTCTTGGATAATCATTTGTAAACGATAACATGTCACTTCTGCTCCAATGGAAATGAACAAAATTTCCTCCTGAAATCTCTCTCATTGGTAAAATTTTCACTGGATCTTTATCCTGCTGCACATTTGTAGTCAGCTCCTCAGAATCCCTTTTTCTCTTGTCTCTTTTCTTTACCCATCTGCCTTCCCATTTGTCTAATGCTCCCCGGGTCTCAGCACTTTGAAGCAATTCCTAAAGGTGTGCCTTCATTCAGGCAGATCTCATATGTTCAAAATCTTTAGCCTCAAAATCTAATCTGTAACTCCTTTTCAAATGCTTTGTTTTCTCTATTTCTATGCCGTACTTCTCTGCCAAGTATGTTAATTTCTGATGCACATTGCTCACTTCCCTTGTAATCTTCAGGCACAAGTACCTCAACTATGCCTCTGTGTAGGATTCTAATCTGTTCACACCTGTAGTTCCCTCAATGAGTTCACCCACTTCCATGCTTAGCCTAGCATAATTCAGACACTCCGCTCCTTTAGGAACACTCTGCGGGGTATTCAGCTTGTCTAACCATTCAGTCAACTGCTGAGCTGACAATCCTTGCAGCAAAATGTTATTTGCTTGGACTGGTAGCACCTGCTGTGCAACTGCATTCGGGGTATGCGGTGTCAACAATTTCAAACTATGGCTAACTTTGACCCTGCCATAGTAATTGGAAGGAAGTGCTACAAATGGACTAAGGTCTAACAATGATCTTGATCCATCAAAAGTCTGTCCCACAGGAGAGCCTACTCGAGCATTTTCATTATCTCCTCCCCTCATTATACTCTGGGACATTGCTCCCTCTTCACCTACAGTTGTTTTTTTCTGTGCAAATAAGGGTACGGCTGGACCAACAGTAATAGGTAGCGATATAGCATCTGGGGTTGGTCTGGCACTTACGCTCAGTGGGAGAGTAACTTCCATATTCTGATTCATCATCGGAGTCATATCTGACTGTGTCCCTGTTACTGGAGTGAATCTTGCCATTACCGGCGGCCGCACTTGAGACAGTAAAAGTGGAGTTGGTTCAGTCTGAACCAACATCGGTCTCTGGTAAACCTGTTCCGTAGGCACCATTACGTTTGAAGTCTTTTCCATAATGGGCACATCAGGATAAATTCTCTGAACCTGTGGCGGATGCACCTGATTTTGCACTACAGGAGTAGTAGGCACGTTAAGACCACTGTGCATCGCATTCTGTGTCAGGATAGCATTGCCCTACATCGGAATCATTGTCACATTAACCTGTGTCGGGGCTGTCGGATCAGTACTGGTGCTCAGACCACTCTCATGTACTGTGTATGGTGGTGGGCGATTTCTCAATAACTGTGTAATAAACTCATCATCATCCGATTCCACCTCCGCTGTTGAGAACCTTCTAGCCTCCCTACTCTCTGACGGACTTCTGTTTGTCTTCCTAGTAGCTTTCCTTCCTTCCTTCTCATTGTCCTGCATAATTGCCGGAAACAACTTAATTCCATGCAAAGTCTCCATCCTCCATACTCTCTGATCACTCTCCCACTTAGCCCCTGCTAAAGACTGTTCTGCCTTTCTCATCCGCCTCTCGAATTTCTGTTGCTGTCTGGCTACTTGCTCCCAAATCGCTAATGCCTCAAGCTTCGCTGGTCTCGGAATGGGCTTCGATTCATATAGCACCATCCTTAAATGCTCCAAAACCCTCAAATGGAACGTCCTATTTGTAGGAAATGCTAAATTGACATCCTTCTCTGGGAATTTGCACCACTGCTTTAGCCAAAGACAAGGTGCAACACCCTTCTCTTCCATTACAATGTAAGCTGGTATATTTTCTGGTGGTGTAGCCTCGCCTATACTCGTTGTAATATACATATCTCCCCTTTAAGCACTCTTTAAAGCTTTGAAAAAATGTATCTTTTTGACCTTTTTGCTATTCAAAATCAAATCAGGAAGTGACTTTTAATCCCAAGATTCCTTTCACCTACTTTCTCAACCAATTGACTCTAACGGACGGCTGCCAGTCCGTGCACGACACTTCTCACTAAACAACCCATCCTAGCACGGCTCCACTGACGTCACGCTCACACATACTGCAGCTGACAAAGTCTTGCGGCTTGTCCTCCCAAACTCTGATTCACACAAACTAATGCAAAAATTGCTAGCACAAATCAAAAACCAAAAAAACAAATCTGCTGGTACACTATAGGAAAGGTAACACAGTCGCTTCAGAAACCTTACGGATTTTTCACTGACAGCTCTTCCCGCACTTACAGCTACTCCTTCTTTCTCAGTCTCCCAGATTCGCAAGCAATATCCGACCCACAAATTTTACTCTCAACTGATCAATGGGTCTGTCTTGATGCACATAGGACTCGCCAAATCTCAGTCGAAATTTTCTTTCACTCACTTTGACTCACACTCTGACTTGTAGACCACACCCAATCAACCTACTAAACCAGAGAGATTACAACATAAAACCAAGTGTCTCATACACTTTTCAATATACTCCGGAGTCTTAGACCACGCACGATCCGTACATCAACAACCACATGGACAATTTTTGAGCACAAAGCGCCACACACATATGAAGTTCGACGGCTTCCCTACTCTCACACTACGGAGTATGCACACTCCAACTACAACTTCATTTGGAGTACACAAACTCCCTAAACAATCACAAACCTCACAATTCACCTGCAATTTGCATAAGCTGTGCAAGCGCAACCTACTTCATTCACACTGTCACAAGAATGCCGAGAACATCCTCAAACAACCATAAGAAAGATCCAGGATTCTGGAAAAGTCATTTCTGGGCTTAAGGGAACATTGTTTCTCCAAGTAGCATCATAGAACAATAAAATCCAAATCTCAATAATAATGAACCTTCACCTCAGTTACTATCTCTGGACATCTATCATGGGCTCTTAAGGAGACAAACCTTCACCTCTCTTTACCAACACTGTTAGCACCTGTTATCCTGTACCAGACATCTATGATAAGCTCTTAAGGAGACTAACCATTACCTCTGCTACCATATCTGTTAGCGCATCTGCCTTAATAAGTAAACGTACAAGGGGACGCAAATAGGTCGATGAACCTTTTGACTCGCAATTAAGATGTTCTTATCATGTCTCCAGTAAAAGCAAATCAACAATCAATAACCAATACACAATATCAATCATCAGCAATAATCAATAACAGTAATAATCAACAGAGTCAGTAATTGTCACACACCATGACCTTTCAGTCATGAATAACCACACCTTTTAGTAAAAGTTAGAATATTTAATTCCCTATATTAACAATGCTAAGGTCATGTAGATTAATCTCAATATCAAATGAAACACATACAGAAACAATACTGGCTGTCAAAAGCGGCGGATGAAATGTAATCTAATCAAAGCTTGAACTCTGACACATTCTAAGGTTATGGTACAAAGTAATAACGACGTCAACTGTGTCAGAGTGATTACATACATTCGTGTTCAGCAGAGAAATTCATCAAGCATTATTCCCTGTTAGCATAATTTCATTAGTGAGGATCCTTAACTAACACCTGATTAGCATCATTATGTTGGGCTTCATACAAAACATTTTAGTAACACCAATTTGGAAAAACATCTAACTGTGGCTCTATCAAAACAGTGCAGTTGGCACCTAGAAAGGAAAAGCAAATATGCATAATAATCAACAGTCTAATTCATAATACCTATCCTCATTGTGGATCAGCAAGCAGAGTCAGTCTTCGTCCTCAGGACATCAGCAAGGAATCAGGATCCAGCATCAAAGTTCATAAAATGCAAAGTCTTTAAGCATTAAAGTTAAGCATGTCTCTTGTCAAGACGCACACTAGAAATTATTGACCTTTCGGCCAGCAAGAGAATGGGCATTGAATCTGTCTTCTCTCCATGCAGTGTCGTTAAATCAAAACAAGTAAAACTATTTCCCAACTCCCTATTGGTCAATTAATCGCATGTTCACACTTTGTCCAATAAAACTAAAACTTCAAATCTATGAATTATACTAGTACTCTGTTCACATGTCGCTGACTGGTTGTCCTGCAATGTCCTCATCATCCGGCTTGTCAGGTAACAATATTTCTGCAGCTTCTACTCCAGTCAGTATCTCCATTGTTCTCCTCCTGAGAAAGTCAGTCTCACACACATTACAAGCAAAATGTTACATTAGCAAGAACAGCATCTTCTAGCAGTCAGTTCTCATGAGAAACTTTCAGTTATGAGCACATTTAAACAATGCAAATGGAAAATCACAGTCTAACTCTCTAGGACAGCCATTTATTAAACGTTAAGAAATATAGCTTTGACATGACCCCTGGCAATTAGGCCAAGACCTGCGCTAAGTTAAGGCCAACAATAAAGTTAGGACGTAATGTATAACCCTTAACCGCTTGGGTGCCCCGGCCGAGGTGGTCTCGTCCTCGGGACGAGACCACCTCGTCCGGCTATGGGCCCCCGGGGGGAGCGCTAGTGCTTCCCCAGATGGCCGCACACCCCCCTCCCCTGGGCTTAGATGGAAGGAGAATTGCTTCCCCTTACACCCCCAACCCCTCCATGACCCCCCCCCGTGGCGTCTGATGACGTCAGTGCGCTTTCGCACACTGACCTCATCAGAGGCCTTCCCCCCGGTGCTGGAAGCTTAGCTTCCAGTGCCGATCAAAGGAGAAATGCAAAAGCATTTCTCCTCCGATCACGTGGAGGGGGCAGAGAGGCATGATAGGAGAGGAAATACCTCTTTTTTTGTTGTACTTGCGCATAAGGGGAGTGGCCCCTTGGGCAAGGGCCACTCCCCAGGGGGGCAAATTACTTTTAGGCCATTTCTTATCCAACCACTAGACACCAGGGATAATTTTTGTTTATTTGTATTTTTTTATGTTTGGGGAGCGACCCCTGGGCAAGGGTCGCTGCCGGGGGGGGGGGGCAAATTATTATTAGGCCATTTCTGCCTCCCCTGGGGGAAGATCGGCCTATTTTTGTTAGGCAGAAACCTCTAGACACCAAGGATTGGTGTGTGTGTATGTGTGTGTTTTGTTTTGGGAGGCAGCCCCTTGGGCAAGGGTCGCTCCCCATGGGGGCACATTACTGCTGGCCATAACTGCCCCCCTTCGGGCAGATTGGCCTATTTTTGGAAGGCCCATCTGCCTCCAAGGGGGGCAGAAAGCCCACCAGAGACCAGGGAAGATTTTTTTTCAAAATAGGATGTTGCCATATGGCCATACCCCCACCCCAAATAAATGGGGCCAAAGTTGTTCTGCCCACCAGTGGGCAGATTGGGAAATTACCCCCGATCCACGCCACGGGGGGACAGAAAGTCTACTAGATGCCAGGGAATAAAAACAATAAAAGAAAATAGTGGGGTGGTGGCTACCAACCAGTATGGGCCTGGTTATGCCCTCACCCGAACTGAAGGGGCTAACAGTCATTCAGCACTCCCCCGCACACTAAAACATCTTATCCCATGGCAAGCAAGAGGACATTTGATTATTTTTGTTTTTGTTTTACATTTGGGCCATGAGAGCTTGGTAACTCTCAAAATTGTCCCACTGTGAATGGTGAGGGCTGCACTTTGTTTTTTTTTTACTTTGGGAAGCTGCCATGTAGAAAAATCCACAAGACCTAGACACATCTGAAAACTAAACATGTAGTTGATTCCAGGGTGGTGTGCTTCACATGCACCCCGTACCCTTTCCTTACCCACAATGCCCTGCAAACCTGCAACTTTGCTGGAAAGCACACATATTTCCCACATTTTTGTGATGGAACATTCCGGAATCTGCAGGAATCCACAAAATTCCTACCACCCAGCATTGTCTCATCTATACCAATAAAATTTCTGCTGCACTTGTCAGCCTAAAAATGTTTTTTTTCAAACTACCCTTTTGAACCCACTTTGGTTCCCCCTCAAAATCGACGTGTTTTTGGCTCTTCTCTGTCACAAACACTTGGCCCACCCACACAAGTGAGGTACCATTTTTATCGGGAGACTTGGGGGAACACTGGGTGGTAGGAAATTTGGGGCTCCTCTCAGATTTCAGAACTTTCTGTCACCGAAATGGGAGGAAAAAGTGTTTTTTAACCAAATTTTGAGGATTGCTAAGGATACTGGGTAACAGAACCTGGTGAGAGCCCCACAAGTCACCCCATCTTGGATTCCCCTAGGTCTCTAGTTTTCAAAAATGCACAGGTTTGGCAGGTTTCCCTAGGTGGTGACTGAGCTAGAGGCCAAAATCCACAGGTAGGCACTTTGCAAAAAACACCTCTGTTTTCTTTGAGAAAATGTGATGTGTCCACTTTGTGTTTTGGGGCATTTCCTGTCACGGGCCCTAGGCCTACCCACACAAGTGAGGTACCATTATTATCAGGAGACTTGGGGGAACGTTAGATGGAAGGAAATTTGTGGCTCCGCTCAGATTCTAGAACTTTCTGTCACCAAAATGTGAGGAAAAAGTGTTTTTTTAGCCACATTTTGAGGTTTGCAAAGGATTCTGGGTAACAGAACCTGGTGAGAGCCCCACAAGTCACCCAGTCTTGAATTCCTCTAGGTCTCTAGTTTTCAAAAATGCACAGGTTTGGTAGGTTTCCCTAGGTGGAGGCTGAGCTAGAGGCCAAAATCCACAGGTAGGCACTTTGCAAAAAACACCTCTGTTTTCTTTGAGAAAATGTGATGTGTCCACTTTGTGTTTTGGGGCATTTCCTGTCGCGGGCACTAGGCCTACCCACACAAGTGAGGTACCATTTTTATCGGGATACTTGGGGGAACGCTGGGAGGAAGGGAATTTGTGGCTCGTCTCAGATTCCAGAACTTTCTGTCACCCAAATGGGAAGAAAAAGTGTTTTTTTAGCCACATTTTGAGGTTTGCAAAGGATTCTGGGTAACAGAACCTGGTGAGAGCCCGACAAGTCACCCCGTCTTGGATTCCCCTAGGTCTCTAGTTTTAAAAAATGCACAGGTTTGGTAGGTTTCCCTAGGTGGCGGCTGAGCTAGAGGCCAAAATCCACAGGTAGGCACTTTGCAAAAAACACCTCTGTTTTCTTTGAGAAAATGTGATGTGCCCACTTTGTGTTTTGGGGCATATCCTGTTGCGGGCACCAGGCCTACCCACACAAGTGAGGTACCATTTTTATCAGGAGACTTGAGGGAACATAGAATAGCAAAACAAGTGTTATTGCCCCTTGTCTTTCTCTACATTTTTTCCTTCCAAAAATAAGACAGTGTGTAAAAAAGACGTCTATTTCAGAAATGCCCTGTAATTCACATGCTAGTATGTGCACCCCAGAATTCAGAGATGTGCAAATAACCACTGCTCCTCAACACCTTATCTTGTGCCCATTTTGGAAATACAAAGGGTTTCTTGATCCCTATTTTTGATTCTTTATATTTCAGCAAATTAATTGCTGTATACCCGGTATAGAATGAAAACCCACTGCAAGGTGCAGCTCATTTATTGGCTTTGGGTACCTGGGGTTCTTGATGAACCTACAACCCCTATATATCCCCGCAACCAGAAGAGTCCAGCAGAAGTAATGGTATATTGCTTTCAAAAATCTGACATTGCAGGAAAAAGTTACAGAGTAAAACGTAGAGAAAAATGGCTGTTTTTTTCACCTCAATTTCAATATTTTTTTATTTCAGTTGTTATTTTCTGTAGGAAACCCTTGTAGGATCTATACAAATTACCCATTGCTGAATTCAGAAGTTTGTCTACTTTTCAGAAATGTTTAGGTTTCTGGGATCCAGCATTGGTTTCACACCCATTTCTGTCACTGACTGGAAGGAGGCTGAAAGCACAACAAATTGTCAAAATGGGGAATGTCCCAGTAAAATGCCAGAATTGTGTTGAAAAATTGGGTTTTCTAATTCAAGTCTGCCTGTTCCTGAAAGCTGGGAAGCTGGTGATTATAGCACTGCAAACCCTTTGTTGATGCCAATTTCAGGAAAAAAACACAAGCCTTCTTCTGCAGCCCTTTTTTCCAATTTGTTTAAAAAAAAAGAAATTTTCACTGTATTTTGGCTAATTTCTTGGTCTCCTTCAGGGGAACCCACAAAGTCTGGGTACCTCTAGAATCCCTAGGATGTTGGAAAAAAAGGACGCAAATTTGGCGTGGGTAGCTTGAGGGCCTAAGCGCGCCCTGCTCCAAATAGCCAAAAAAAGGCCTGGCACCTGAGGGGGAAAAGGCCTGGCAGCGAAGGGGTTAATATGACATATTACTACATAAGTCAAACATATATTCAAAATTTCACAGTATTAGAATATTAATAAGTATACTTCGTGAACACTGGTGGCCACTCATCGTAATCACATTTTCAAAAGCGTGCATTATTTTTCTACATTATTTTCTCTACACAAACCCCTTATTCTGAATACATGAGCACTCATTAAGAATTTTTATTAAAACAACTGCACTACCAGTACTAATAATTGTCTGCAGATGGTCCCATGACCTGTTATAAATATGAAAAATACCTTTTTATTTCACCCGTTCTGCTCAAACATACATTATCACATACCACTCATCTAAGAAACCAACAATTGCTATTGAGTTTAAGCTACAAGAATCCACACGATCAGAAGGGCAAGCACTACAAAACATCGTTAAGATTGCTCTGATCACCGAAAACCTTAACAACGAAAGTAATCTCATGCAACAGGCTCGATGACCAAGATGCCAATCGTAGAAGCACGCTGCCCCATAAACGCTGAACCGCCAGTACCAATCATTAACTGATCACAATACTACTACACGGAAGCGGCCAGCAGAGTCCAATCGGAAAGGAGCTTACATTTCCTCCAGACTTGTGTAGAGGCCGCCGACTGACGCTTCGAGCAACGTAAGTACCACTCACTGTCAGTAAAGAAGACGCGGAAGGAAGGTACGGTGTGATTCCAGCTGATGGCTGCAACTCTACTGACAGCCGGACGCCGGCTCTTGTCACTCACACGTGCAAACAGGTGAGTCGTTTCCCGTTGTTTGCTTATCTCACTTTTGTTTTAGAGGTGCCCATCAAATTTTATCGCTAGTAGTGACCGATACGTTAGTTTGTCCTTTGAAAATCAGGAGAAGGGCATTGTGGGTCATCGAAAAAGGTCAGTGATTTTATTGGAGGAAAAAAGTTTGTAATAAAAACAGGTTGCCCTGCATTGTTCTCGCAGCATTTCATTTTAGCGGTTACAGTGCAGTGCTGATGACAATTGTAAATCATACTTTCGGGCATAGGCACTCACAGATCGGACGTATGAGTGTTTAGGCGTAGGCGTGGGTTCGGAAGAATTGAAATCCTAAGTAAGTGTTCTCTGGCGGACACAGTAGGTATTGCCTATTACAAACTCTGACCCCCAAAACAATTTCCATATCGAAAAAGTGATCGTAAAGTTATTCTGTTTTACTTAGTTGCAGATAAATAGACTGGAGTTTACCGTAGCGTGGGCAGTTAATTTACCTATTGCATGGCTCTATTTTGCAGATTGTAATACAAGTAAATCATTCATGTGATTTATGCACTAGATAGGAAAGGTCTGTATAGTGTCTGGTCAGAGGTTTGCATCATTAAATAGTTCAAAAAGTCTATGAATCCGTTGCCAAGAATGATATGCAATGTTTTGGCCACAGAGGTTCTGTGCTCTGGTGTTTTTGCTGCCAGTATCATTATTTACCATACAGGTCACAGACTTGAAAAGGGTAAAATGGCTCAGTGAGTTATGCAGTCACTATACACTGCAAGACGGTCAGCCTTTTGCATCTGATAGGGTTATTTAGAGGAGCTGGACGTTTCGGTGATGGAAATGTTGTAACTGTAACCTGTGTATGACACCTATAATTACCGTGTGAATACAGCAAATACGCTTTTTAAATTCTGTTTTTGGCTTTCCATATTGATGATTTGTATTCCTAGTTCTGTTGGATTTAGGACTTCTAATTATTGTCGCAGTATAGTTTTTCTGATAGTTAACTTGTAATGCTCAATTTGGAGTCAATATCACATTTTTGAATAAACTGAGTGTAACATATAAAGGACCATTTGATTACAAAACTGGAGGCGTTTGTTATTGTTAACAGTGGCGTAGCATGTGGGGTGCAGGGGGGGCCGGGCGCAACATCTGGGGGGTTGCGCGCTCGCACTCGCGAGTGCTAAAATCCACGGGTTAGGGGGCGCAAATTACTTGCCTTGCCCCGGGTGCTGACAACCCACGCTACGCCACTGATTGTTAACGCTCAAATTTTACTAATGAATATTCATGCATTCTGAATGTTGAATCTGCATAGAAAATGAGTTAACGTAGAAAATGAATACACAAGTGGAAAATGTGCCTACTTGAGTCACCAGCCATATTCACAAAGTGTACTTATTAACAGCTTAATAATGTAAAATATTGAGCTTATATTTGGATTCATGTTGTAGAATGTCATATTAATGGGTATGTATTATGTATTTGCTTTATTAATCATAGGCCTTAATTTAGCGAGGTTTTGGGCCTAGTTACAAGGGCTCATGTCAAGTTGCATTGCCTAAACGAATCATAAAATGGCTGCTTGGAGAATTAAATTGTGATTTTCCACTGCGGTGACCGAATGCTAGTAGTTGAAATTCCTTCCCATGATAACTCCGTGCTAGAAAATGTTGTACTAGCTATAGATGCTTTGTATAACTTAGTGTGTGTAAAATCGGGGTTCCCAGGAACGGACAATGGAAGCATTGACTGGAGAATAAGCCAACACAACTTTGTTATCTGACGAGCACAACAACGGGAACAGGAGAAGAAGAGCCAATCATAGAGATGTGAACAAGGGTTTAGTAAATTCTTATATTTGACATTCTACTTTCATTGGACTAAGCGTAAACTTATGATTATTTGGCCAATAGCAACGTCGGAAGTAGTTTTAGGAAATCTAACTTAGCCAGGCTGCTCCAAGAGGAGACATGCCATTCCGTATTATCCTTCTTGACCGTCCTGAGAGGAGATGTGCTTAACTTTCCTTAACTTTGTTGCTTAGAAGCGACATTCTATTATGTCTATTCTTGAGACAGCTCTATCTTGAACTTTGTTGCTGAATTCGGATGCTTTGCCCACCGAACAAGATGTCCGATTGACAAAGACTGTTACCGCTTGCTGAACCATACTGAGGCAAGGTATAAGGTGATGTTACTGATTATTATGTCTATTTGCTTTTGTCCTTAGCTGCCAACCGCTAATTTTGATAGAGCCATAGTTAATTGTTTTCTAAATTTGTGTTGATTAAATTGTTTTGCATGAAGCCGAAACATGCTTTTACAATCTGAAGGTTAGTTAGGATACTCACTAATGATGCTTACTAAATATTAACAGTTGATGTCTTTTCTTTGCTGAATCTAAACGTATGCCATTTCCTTTGCACAGTTATTCTTGCTAACAATTTGTACTGTAACTTTAGAATATGTAGTGGTCCAAGCTTTGATTAAATTGCGATTCTTTAGGAGATTTGGTCCACCAGTATTGTTTCTTTATGTTTATCATTTGATTTTTAAACTAACTTACGTGATATTTGCACTGTTAAAATTGGGAAATAAACATTCTAACTTTCACATAAAGGTGTGGTTATTCATGGCCAAGGGGTCATGGTGCGTGGAAATTATTGGCTCCCAAGATTATTGATGTTCTTGATTGGTATTGCTGTTGATTTGTTTTGGGAACTGGGTGTTAAGGTGGGAACTACTCTAAGCGCAGTCAAAAGGTCTATCGAACCTCTATGCTGTCCCTTATATCTAACGATAAGAAACCAAATAAGGTTAGGCGCGCTAACATTATGTAATTCTCTTCTTTAATTTAACCACAGCCAAGATGGCATAAAAACTGCATATCCCATGAAACCTAGGGAGACAGAAATTGTAAATGAAGTAATAAATAAATAATCCCCACTAATAGGCACCAAGCCACTTCAGGCCTACTCTTGACAACAAGCCCTCTTTTTTGCTGCTCACAGTTAAGCTTAGTATCTTTACATATGATATTTCATTACATCAGTTTGTCATTGTAGTTTTCTCTATAGCTCTTACTGTTTGAATTCACTCTTTTTTCCTCTGCAGAAAAAAGACCTTTCGCCCGTTCTGTTTATTTCCCCTTCAGAATGTTGTAACCTTTGTTGAACAGTCAGCAGGGGCGTGTTTTCCCCTGTTGGTACCTTATCTTGAGGAGCAGCTGTTTTGCATACATGCTCCCTCACAAGTGTACTTTCAGTTGATAATCTGGGCTAGCACTCTTTTCACCTGGTACCTCCCTGTGGTAGAAGGCACAACTGGACCGGTTCCCAGTTTTGTCATTGTTAAAGCTTGGCTGGGGGGCAGGTTGTTTATCAGAAGACGCCGTCCATTCTTCTCTTTTTCCTGATGGCAGGTGAGGAAAACCTTTTTCTTTAGCTTATGCTTTCCAGGCAAAGTGAAGTTCGAGAATGTCTTCCGATAGTGAGAGTCTACAACATTTTTTATGGTAGGCCCATAATAATTTTTAAATATATTTACATTGTGTTTCTTGCATTCACTTTGATTTCCTTCAGCTTGCTTCCTCTTTATGTATTACTGATTCATTATTAGTTCATTGTTGCAACTTGTTTAAGAATAGCCAGGTTATTTCTTATTGTAAATTACTTACCACATCAAATTGACAAGAGGGGACTACTCGCTCTAGCAAGATGAAGAGGCTCAAATATTTAAATAGCACATAAATGCCTTTATTAGAATTCAGTGCAACAGATTACTATTTCTTCTGCATCCGATATTACCAGAAATATAGAAATTTCAGTTCAAAGGATTTAGCCACAGAAACCCTCTTCTGTGTTATGTTTTACTAGGTCTAAGGTGTAAAAAAAAAAAAGTGGAGGAATATAGCCACGTTTTGTGACTTATTACATTTTGGGCCTCCAACCAAGAGGCTGTTAATTTTGTTACTGATGTACACCTTCCCATAAATATTGCACAGATACAGACAATTACATGGATCATTATTAGACTGGCACAGAAATAAGTACAATTGATCAGGACCCAGAGGAAGTTATCTGGTTTGGGCCTTGGACAAGATGCAAAAACATTTGATACAAGAGAGTCTTCCCAGAAAAACAGTGTGACTGTCTTAGATACAGTGGGAGAGCCTAGTTATGCCTCTTTATTTGTATATTGCAGCCTAAATCCATGGAATGGGTCCCATCTGATCACCTGGTGCAGTATTTTTTGTGCTATATTGAGACAACCCCTTGATAAATTATCTGGAAATAGACTTCAGTCAAAACGTCCTCGACCTTCACTTCCGAATAATGTAGCGGCCAATCCGACTATAGAGCTGAGTAAATACCAAATTTTGGGGAAAAAAAACAAAGGCCGGACAAATTGTCAAGACATTGTTAGATTGACAGATCCTCTTAACTAGGATTGTGGGTTTAGCAGAGGCGGCAAGATTAGAAAGAGTTCAGCTATTTTATTCAGTTTGGCACAGAGCACTTTATGCCTGTTAGGACAGGCAGCTAGGGTTCAGGAAAGACTGAAGAGTCTGTTATTAATGATAGATCCTAAATTAGGAAATTTGGAAGTAAAGGAGGTGGGCCTATAGGCTAATAGTCCATTGTGCCTTCATTAAGGAGATAAACAATTATGTATCTACTTTAAACTCTATTGTTGAAGCACAAAATTCAGTTCAAAGGAGATTTGGATCTTGGTTTTTGGCAAGGCTGGCCAAGGTAAGTACCATTTTGCCAGCCACTGTTCCTCAAGGAGAGCAAACAGGATAGAGGTTCTTTCAGCTATCAAGAGGAATTCAAGTCAGTGTTTTAGGAGAAAAGACCTGCCAGTGTCCAAGAGGAGGGCAAAACTTCAGTTGAACATTTTAAATTCTGGCCTACTTCCTGTAGGGGATCACCTTTCGTTTTTCCTTCCTACTTGGCAGAGCATTACAGCAGACTCTTGGGTTCTACAAATGGTATAGAAATATTCCACAGTGCTATATGGCCAGAGTCTCTTTTATGTCAGTTAGTTCTCTGCCGCTTTATTTTGCAAATCATGAAAAATTGTTGGAGGGACACATTCCCTCCAATGAAAGTGACAGAGTAAACCTCTTTCAATTCCCTTTGTTTTTTAACTACATTTTTTCTAGTGAGAAGAAAAACAAAAAGTTCCTTCTGATATTAAATCTCAAACAAATCTACCATCATTTCAAGATGGAGACTATTATTCATGTAAGGGACTGTGTGTTAGAGGGTAGTTGGACAGTTTAAATCTTCCAGATGCATGCCTCATAATGCTAGTCCACAATTCTTAAGAAAAATCTCTGCATTTTTGTTGGTAAATTGGTAAGTCGGCTTAATTGCAAACGTTTTTTGGCCCGTGGTTTTTTACAAATGTAAATAGTTGCTCCTTTTGAGGGCTCAGGAAAAGCGTCTGTTCATCTGTTTGGGCAATATTTTACTGTTATCTCAGGGCAGAGAGCTTTTATGTCCACATCTTGTCATAATTGATCAAACTATTACAGAACGTAGGGTTTTTGATAAGTCCGGAGAAATCATCTTGCATTGATTCTAAACCGAGTTTTAGGATTTCTTATAGACTCCAGCAAGTCCATCTTACAGCTTCCATATTTTGTTGTGGCCTTGGTAAAGAAAGGGCTACTGCAGGTGCTGAGCTTGGCATCTTCCTCCATCAGATTGCTTTCTCCTCTAGTGAGTCTATTAGCCTCTTCCATCTAAGTAATTTGGGGTTCTTTTCATTATCAAACCCTTTAGTGCCACTTTCAGTGAGGTCTCTCTTATTCAGACATAAGTTTAGACCAAGAATCCCGTTTGGACCTTTACTGGAGTCTCGATCAACTAGAAACATTGAACGGCAGAGCAATGTTTTTGCTGCCCCAAATATTTTATTAGAACCTGATGAAAGCCTAATAGGTTGGGGTGCAGGTTTTGGCCTGTTTTTGACTTTGGGTACATGGTCAAGAAAGGAGTCGCATCTGCACATGAACTGTTTAGAGATGCTTTCAGGATCCTTTGTAATACAGAGCTTTGCAAAAGACAAGACAAGACAAGGTAAGTTGTTCTGTTTGATTGTCCTATGCATGGACCATATGATGAAGGTCAGCTACATCAGTTGATGGGATGGACACAGTCCAAGCCTTTAGTGGAACTTGGTAAGAGTTTTTGTGAGTTCTGCTTCCAGAAGAAAATTTAAGTAGTGTAGGTACCAGGTAATCTCAAAATGATTGCCGGCTGGCGGGTGGGGAGTCCAGGGTAATTTGCTTTGCATGCACCACACAACCATTCCTAACCCACATTGCCTGGCAAACCTCAAACATTGCCTGAAATTATGTATCCTATTTCTGTGATGAAAGCTTCTGGAATAGTTGGTAAGTTTCTTTGGGTGGCGGCTGAGCACAGCCCCAAATCTTGCAGCTACTGCTTATCTCTCCATGGGCCTTTTGTGTCAATGTCTCTTGGCCCACCCGTACAAAGGAGGTATAATTTTTATTGGGAGACATTGGGGAATGCTGTGTGGTAGGAAATGTGCAGATAGCAGAAATTTTCATCACAGAAATGTGAGGAAAATGCATATTATTAGTCAAAATTTGAGGTTTTCAGGGCAATGTTGGTAAGAAAATGTGTGATGCATGTGAAACACAACACGCTGAACTTCTGGATGGATAGCTTTCAGAACTGTCTGGGTCTGTCAGGTCTAGGTGGCAGCTAAGCCTGGGAGGAACTCTCTGAGTTTTAGTCCACGTAATTCTGTGGAATCACAAAAAAAAACTCCGCTGGATTCCACTGAATTCCTCACACTGGTGAAAAATGCTCATGTAGCCATTTGCATTGCTTTTTCTGGCCAGTAGCGTATTCTGCACTGAAAAATCAGCTCAAACGGCACCATGCAATGCGTAAGGGCACAACCATTTTGTCTTGCCTGCTTCTGTTCCTCTCTCCTTGCTGGCTGCCTTTTCTTCCATACAACATAATCCACCTTCATCTACTTTTCCCTATTCCCAATCTCCAGTTATTTGAACCTTATGTGTTCTTGTCCCACTTTCCCTGTATTTATTTTATGTTGCTATGACTTTTTTTGTACTGTATTTTTTTTCCTTTTCTGGCCTGTCCTCTCTGCCTGTTTCTTACTTTCCCTCCCAACTCCAACCCCACTGACGCATTCCCAATGGCAGAAACAGGCCGATGCACGTAGCGCAGATGTGCAGGAGTGCAACCCTGTACCGTCTTTGGTGACGTGGAGGTGGCGGCACTCATTTGAGTGTAGCACCACCTCCTCCGCATGCCGATGGCAGACTCAAAAAGGGCTATGGTGGTTGGGGGGTGAGTGCAATGCTGTGCGCTGTGTGCGCCGCTGCACTGGCATCACTCACTGAGCTGACGCACCGCTGGGCAAATGTCATTGACAAGAGGACACACTTGGGCTGCTCGATGTGGAGGTTGCGTGACTCAGTGAGTAAATTAGATTTTTGTTTTCTACAAATTCTATATATTTTTTTTCTCAAGCGGCATGACCACACTTAGGTAAGGTAAGCTTATGTGATAATGTGTGTGTGTGTGTATATATATGTGTGTGTGTGTGTGTATATATATATATATCACATTATTTTTATACATTTAAGAATGTAATATATAAGTTGTGTGTGTGTGTGTATATATATATATATATGTGTATATATATATATATATATATATAGAGAGAGAGAGAGTTAGGTTCACAATTTACTTTTACAGGCACAAAACCATAGAAATTAAGCATTTATAGTTAGTTATCTTAAGTAACTATAACGTCTGCCCCAAGGTAACTATAAATCGTGCCTTTGCCAACCACTGTTTTCTCATCAATAATTTCACAGGAAATATTGCAGTGATATTATCAATTATGTCATAGAAGGTGTTATAAGTGTTGTACTATGTGGGGTAATTAGCAGTGCATGGGAATGGTGCGAGTTATAGTTACCTTTAGGACCTACGGATTGACAGTTCCATTATTTTTCCTCCCATCAGTCAATGTGACTAAGAAGCGAAAGAGAAGTACATGATCCGTGACACCCAACCATTCCATAGCTAAACCGCTACCTAGCCCATCCCTTATAATTAACTTTTCCCATTGCCAAGTGAAGGATGTCTTGAGAATAATCTGTGTTGGAGGCCTGGGTGTATTGTGGGACTGAGGGCCTAATTTAGAATTAGTCGGATAGGATACTCTGTGTCAAATTAATTATCCTGTTCTCTGCACTGCATTTCATCACTTATAGTCTTCTAGGCACTGTCTATTGTAGTACGCCGGTTGGGATATCCATTACCTGCCAAGTGTGTTCCATCTGTGAGAGTTTTTCAGCCGAAACCTGTAACGTAGGTTTGGATTTAGGGTGGTAGAATTGAAGAGGGAGTTGGAGAAGCGAGAGCCATTTGAGTTATAAGTTAATAACATAACTTGCTACAGCTACACTGCCCCAAAAATATGCTGTAGAGTAAGCAGACCCAACAGTATGGCTCCATTAATGTTGCATAGTCTAGTATTTTATTTTTATTTTTTTTAAACTTTTTTGTTCTCATTCCAGTGCCAGTTTCCATGCCCAATTCTGGAATTTGAGCTTAGTTCCTCCTTCTCTAATTTTCTGGCTGCATGTTTTGCTGAATAGCTCTGTCTAAATCGTTTCCAACCACACCTCGGAAAATCTATTGATTAATGCTTGGACTGTACCTGTTTTCTTATACCATGCTAGAAACGGGTGCCAGAGCCTTTTTAACGTCTCTTTTGTGGCACACCAAATCTAATTTGCTCACGTATTTTACAGATGTTACCCCCCTTTAACCATGTAGAAGACTCGGGTAAAATCCATGTCCTGACAATTTCTATCCTTGCTGTCAACATCGAGAAGAACGATAATTTTGTTTGGGACTTAGTCCACTTATTTGGTGTTTTGTCAGTCCTAAACAATACTAAATTGTGGGCGACCTTGATTTTGGCGTGAAAAATGTCTTTCAATAGGCCACTTCATTCCAATAGGGTTCAAGTCTAGCGTAATCCGCAAACATATGTTTATCATCCGCTCCTACCAAATTGTATCTCTTACATTCTGGTGTCTCTCTGGAAAATGTAGCCAGACTCATGGGTGACCAATAGGCAGAATGTAGCAGCAGTTTACACCTGTCATAGGGTAGCGAGCTACACATCCTCATGCTCTGATGAAAGAAACCAAAGGAATGCCCTCATATTGCAGACTTCTCCAATACCCACCTCCAAGGTTAGAAGGGACTGTGATCTGCCTGCTATGTATCAACAAGCATTTGCAATGCAATGGGTCTCGCATTTGTGAGAGTTAGAGCTATTGGTATTGTAAATGATAATGTTTTACCTATTTGTCCTGTTTTGTAGTGTACAGATGTAGGTGGTGTGTTGTGGAATTTTAGTGAAGATAGTGAATGAGAGAGCGAGATAGACAGGAAAGACAGGGTAAAAGAGAGAGCGATAGAGGGAGAAGTGGAAGGGGCACATGGAGGGAATGGGGATGGAAAGGTGGACCAGTGCACAGTATGAGGAGGTACAGTTAGGTAGCCTGTGTTAGTAGGCAGTATAGAGAGGAGATAGGTAATGTAAGGGAGGGATGAGAGGGAGGGGAGCAGTGGTATTGCGAGATGAGAGGTTGTAGTGGCAGTGAGAGAGAGCGAGAAAGATAAGAGGGCAGTTGGTGTGTGGGGAGGAGAGTGCAGGGTGTAATAGGAAGTGGGGAAGTGAGCAGTCCAGTAGCAATGTGAAGCTGCTGTGCTATCGCGCAAAGTATTCAAATAAAAAAATGGAGCTGGAGGAATGGCTAAGCAGTGCGGGTTGGATCATTTTAATACTTTAGGATTAGTACCTGGACATTTCCTTGTTATTACAGTGCTTGGAGCTCACTGAGACAGCTCAGGCACCAGAGGCGCTTCAAAGTGAGATACACTACAGTGAAAAATGAGAGCGAATGAAAGGGGGTGGAGAGATAAAGGGAATAAATGTGAGATAAAGGGAAGCTGAGCAGAGATCATAAAGAGATGCACGGAAGAATGGAGAACTACATGGAGATCAAAAGAAATGACCAGAAGGTAGAGGGACTGAGGAAAAGATGAGGCTAGAAACATACAAAGAAGACTGGAAAGGAATAGTGAAGAGACAGAGGGGATAAAAAGTAGGGGCATATAGAAGAAATAAAGGAAATAATGGAAAGTAGCAAGTGAAGAGGGGAAATAGAAAAAGAAGAGAATGTAAGAGGGAAAAACAGAAATACAAGGGAGAGTAGAGAGGTGGACGAAGTAGCAAAGTAGGAAGAATGAGAAATGTACAAGGAAGGATGTAGAGGTGGCCAAAGAATGATCCGAGGGAAACACGAAGGTTCAGATTCATGGAATAGTGAAAGTTGGAAAGTAGGTGCATGGGAAGTAGTTAGAGGATGCGGAGCATCCCACTTAGAACACTTATCCCAGCTATACCAAGAGTGAGTATGTCAACATCTCATCTATTCTTAACCACTAGTCCACTGTAAGGGGAACAAACAATTTGCAGATCAATAAATATGCCCTGATAATACCCTGACTTTCCAAGACAAGACACATTACAAGCAAGATGCCAGTTTTGCTCCCAGTTGGGGCAATTGGCGCTAGGCTTGCCACAAGGTAAAAGATGCTTAAACACGTGCAGAAAAAAAGATGAATGCTATTTTGATGCCGAGCTACACCCTCAATTGTGGTACATTAAACTATATGAAATAGAACGTATCGTTAAACATATATTTCCCTTAGTTTGTGACATCATCTACTGAATGGTATTTGCCAGTCCCATAACAGCACTTCAGAGGTGAAGAATGTCTTTGTAGTTTGTTTATCTGTAAAGCATCAGTCTTTCTTCATTAAATAATTGGCAGTGCCACCTAAAGGGAGTTTGCATGTCTGTAATAAACGCTTAAACGCTCACTGGTTTCATCTGATCATCCGAACAGGAGAAATTCGTCAGCAGAGCAGGCAAGGTTTCAGATTGTTTTGTGCAACATGTGCATGATTTCAGAGTAATCACGAGTAACATTTGAACATTTTAAGTATTGTTGTTTGATTTTCACGTAAATAGACAGGTATTACTAATGCCACCTCTACAGTATAGAAACTCATTTTTGCCGGGCATTGCAAATCTAATAACCCATCATATAGCATCGTGCATTATCAAGATTAAATCGTAGTTTGGAGTAAATTGGCATTATCGAAAGTTTGCAAAAGGCGTCCTATGGCATAAAATGAGAGAGATGCTGGATGTCTGAGTTTGTGAAATAATTGAGAGACTATCATCTTTTCTACCTTTTAGATTTGTTTTTTGATCAACTAGGAGAATGGAAAATGAAGAGCTGTACTGAGGCGCCCAGAAAGCAGGTTTTTAAAATCTTTCTTTGTTCGTTTTCAAAACATCATAAACACCCAAGTGCGCGTGAAATACCCAATGTATGATTGTAGCTTGGCACATAGAGTTTAAATCAGCAGGTTATAAATCAACAATTAAACAACACATCTTCATATCGGGCATACATTGTGTAAACAGTTGTGAGTGAGAGATCTGAATGATCAACTGTACAGAGCATATTGGCAAAGGAGAAAATAAGTTTAAAAAAAGAAAAAAACAGTGCGATCGCGCTGCTACAGTTCACTCGTAATGAAACCTATCGGCAAAGGTGCAATTATGTACGTAACCGGCAAAAGTGCAATTAACTATGTAACATGGTCGATGTTATGCAAAGCACTCGACTTCTGCCAAGTGAGATCGCGCTGCGAAAATAGAGGATAAAGGAGTCCACAAACCTGACAGGAAACAGCGAGCCTCGCATGTTTTCTGTACTTGAGGAGGGCTAACCACTGGAAAAGGCATGACGTATGCATGCCTTCAACTAATGAAAGCAAGCAGATTTCAACAGGCAAGCCTACGAACCAATGAAAGACACTGATGTGACGTGGACGGGGCTTTGAGCCCTCTTCTAATTCCTAAAGCGTCTCGCAAACGTTACGCATGCGCAAGCGCATGCAACGCAGGCTCGACCCTAAAAAGGGAGTTCAGTGCTTTACCTTCCTCCTGTTGCCATGCCCCGCTTTGGATGCGAAGATGATCTTTTGCAGCTTGCATCTCCTTCCGGTAAAGAGCCGGCAGCGCAGCACCTGCTCCATCGCCTGTAAAGTACGCAACACGTATATTGCAGACAATGGTGGAGGAGGAGGGTGCTGTCTTATTGCCCCAGGAGTTTCATCTGATCCAGCCTTTTTTTTAGTGAACACCAGCCCATCGCTGATAAGGAGAGTCTCCAAAGACCCTAATGCGGAGGTACATGTGTAAGCCCAAGTAAGTGCCTGGTACCGAGGAAGTTGAGCTGACTGGAACCCGGCAAGTGGAGAATGGAAACACACAGGGAGAGTTTGCCCTGGGTGTAGCCCGTGTTCACAACCCCTAGACTAGTCACATCCACAGTGAAGTGGGGAAGAAGATGTTCGCTAAGCATCTCGAGGGCGGAGGACCTGGTAGTTTCCATAGAACCTTGAAGTGGCAGGACCAGCACGGTAACCATACCCTCAGGAAATGGCCTCCCTACAGAAGTGCAGGGTAAGCTGGGGAATTCAAAGACCACAAAAGCCAGGCTAAAACATCCTCATAATAGACCTACCCCCCACTCTAAATTCCTCTTTAAGGATTTTGGCGAGAAAGTGCAAAGGGGGAATGGATAATGAGCACCATGCAGCTGTGGAAACATGTTTACAAAATCAAGAGGACAGACAGCCAGAGATGAGTAGCCACATGCCTGACACTTTAGTACCATGAAGTAGCCATGAAGGCCATAGATGCCCCACTCCCTGCAGACCCCCAGGTATCACCCCAACAGCCCCTAGTATCTCTTTAGCGAATAGATATCCAGTCTTGTCTGGCCTGAATATCACTGACCCTGCTGTAGACACCGGCCCAGTATCTGGAGGTGATGGGGCCTTGCTACTGCTGACGGAGCAGTTCATTAAGCCCACCGGGGTAAAGGTGCCTACCTCCAAGTATATTATACATCTAAATGGGCTGAAGATGGCCAAATTCCTCAAGATGAAAGCCTGTCCATTGTAGAACTTCTCTAAAATCTCAAAACTGAGGTTGTGCCGAAATTTGAGATTTCAGAGTGAAATCAAAAAGAGACATGTGGTGTATGTGAAGCCTTGGGCGATATGTTGGATGATTTAGCACAGTGTTCATACTTTTGGAAGAGAGGATGGGTCAGGTGAGTGAAAGGTAAAGAAAGAATACACAGGAAATGGAGACTTTGCAAGAGCAGAAGAGACAACTTGAGGGGTGGGGATAGCTAAATGGCTGGAACAACCTGAGGTTTATGAACATCCCCAAGGAGGTGGAAGGAACCAACATCATGACATTTGTTGTACAGCTTCTGAGAGACCGGGATTTATAAGAACAGATTAGACATACATTTAGCAGTTGATATTCAGAGAGTCCACAGGACCCTTTTAGGATGAATCCAAACCATAAGGCACTGAGGAAGAGTTTAGTGAATTCTCAAACTTACGCCTTAAAAAACTGAACCTGTCAGCAGCCTTGGAGTGCAAAACTGTGTCATATGAAGGTTTCACTTACCTGATCAGGTCAAAAGATGTGGGCAGGCTCACAGCACAGTGGAAGCTAGGGAAGAAAATGGGGAAGCTTTGAGATTTGGGAGCCACGGTCCAGCTTAAGTTCCCAGCCTTACTTAAAGTAATGTGAAGAGACTAAGTGCATAACGTTGGTGGGAGAGATGAAGTAGAGGACCTAATTAGAAAAATCAGAGCATTGGTGGGCTCCAACACCGAAATATGCTAAAGACAGGGTAAACCACAGGCAAGGTCAGGCAAAGATCAGACTATATCTTATGGCTGGGGTATGGTGGGTGGTCAGGAACAGGACCATCAAAATGTAGATGATTGGATGTGGGTGCTCAGTCTATTAATAAGTTAAGTTAGACACACGGAGGGCCAGGGTGTGCGGCTGCTGGTTTTAGGCCCAGTAGGCCCATAAGTGTGAAGTTGGGGCCATACATGATTGGGTGGGTTCCTCAAAGGGGAGTGCAATGGGAAGGAAGCATATCGGAGAAAATAAAAAAGTCCTCAAACCTTTAGAGAAAGATCGGAAAACGTTTGCATGTGGGGTAGTCAAATCCTGTGGAGAATATCCAACGTTAATGCTGGGGATTTAAGTAATCTCTTGGAATATGAATGGTTTAAAAGCCAGGAAAAGACAACGGCTGATGCAGGAACTGTTAAAGGAAGTAAAAGCCCAGGTTATTATATTCCAGGAGACACCGGAGTGTGTTTTGTGTTTCCAAAGGTGCCCCTGGGTGCAGGATGTAGTACGTTCAGAGCAGAGGGGCAGCAAAGAGACTGGCTATTCTGGACAAAAAAGAATCATAGGATCAGAGTACTAGGATGCAGAACGGATGGGTCAGGTAGATGGGTAATGGCTACTTTGGGAATGGAAGAATGTAATTGGACATGTGCTAGATGCCCTTATTATGATGACCCCCATTATTTGAATATCCTAAAGCGGCATTTGACTCTGCTTCCCCCTGTCTGGTAGGAGGGGACTTCAGGGTGGATGCAAATAATATGGTTTTGCTCACATCATCTGACCTATGCATCAGAATCGCCCCTAAACCTTTAGAGTTGGTGTCGGTCATGATGAATGTTTCATCCTTGGTATCAAAACTACCTAAATCCGATGCATTCCCTAAATTTTACTTCGCATTCTCAAATTCTTTCTTGCATAACTTGCACCAAACAAATTCCTTGCCTTCCTTAGAAAAACCCTCATGCATTCTGTTCTGTCCGTGAACACATTTGTTGCAGAATTCTGCCATACCAAGACATTTTACCAATTCTTCTTTATTCTAGGGAGATGGTAAATTTTTAGTGGCATCAATCAACCCACTTTTGGACCGAATGCTAGACCTCATTATCACATGTCCCAAATATTCAATCCCTGGAACACTAAACTTGCATTTCTCAAATTGTAATGTTAATCCATTTTCTGCAATCTCTCTAACACTTCACGCACTCTTCCATTGTGTTCGCCTATATGAGTCCCAAACGCCAACAAACCATCTTGGTAAACTTTCACACCCAGTACACCCTTCAATATCCTTTCAGTGGCCCTCTGAGAAAAGGGAAGCGACTGATATCAACCAAAATGACATCTTTAGAAATTTGAAGGAGTCAAAGGTAGTTGCAGAAGTTTTAAGATCTTCCAGTGTCAGTGTAATTTTATCTGGTGATATGCTGAGCTTAGATCTAGTAAGGAAAAATGCTTGGCACCTTTAAGAGAACACAACATTTCACTGATATTGGGAAGTGGTTAGTGATCCACCACCTCTGACTTGTTGAGCTCTGTAAGGTCCAGACATAATCTTGCCTCCCCATTGGCTTTGTGGGCAATCACAATGGATGCAAGGCATTCCGAGGCTTCTACCTCCTGGATGATTCCACTCTCAATCAACTTGTCTAATTCTTTCCTTATGCTTTCTCTCACCAACAATGGTACATTGCTAACTTTGGAAATCTTTGGTTGGGCATTTGGAAATCTTTGGTTGGGCATTTGGGGCCAGATGTAGCAAAGGGTTTTACCCATTCTGTGTCTATGGGAAAATTCGTTGGTACATATGGCCCTTGCTTTGGGCCTGATCATGTGTACAAAATCTTTAAGGCACTCCAGACTCTTTCTAAAACATTCGGGGAAAACGCACAACAATTCATCACATCCCTCTGAAACACACCCAGTCACTGCACTGTCCTTTTACTCTGACAAGGGGTTCTCACTGGGGTCCAGATAAACAAACTGGTCACACCAGAGAAGCCAACTTATAAGAGAATCTCCTTTGAGAGAAACATACATTTTCCCTGGTATAAGGCGATCTTTGTATTCAAGTTGTCCCCCAAAAGTATCCTAATAGTTTGATTGGCTCACCACCATACCCCTTGGGTTTTATATCTGGTTTCAACAGCTTTACTTTCCATTTTATGTTTTGTTCATAGAATTTTGCTGGTATCAGTGTAATCTTAGCACCAGAGTCAAATAATATCTTGACCAGTTCACCATTAACCTGAATAACCTCAAGAGGGTGTTCAGACACTCCCTGTTTTGTCTATACTACTGTAACATTTCAGAGCACTCTGTCATTTTCTTTGCAGTCTACTTCCCATACTTTCTTCGTGTTGTATGATGTTGAACAGCATTGTACCGAGTGGCCTTTCCTCCCACAGTTCTTGCATACCCTTTTCCACCCAAGACACTCTTAATAGTTTGCCATATGGCATACATTCCCACACCAGAAGTACTTGCCAAAAAATACCTTAGTGACTTCGTAGTGTACTCCCGCCTTACCCTGAGTTTCTTTGTTCAGAGTTGGCTTACCTTGCACAAGTGCAACTGCTGCACCATCCCCTTTATTTACAAGAGAAACTTCACTATGAATAACCTCAACACATGCCTTTGAATCCTCTTGTGTTTTAGCTATCGTTAGGACCTGTCCTTTTGTCACATATTTACCTTGGCTTTTTCCAGCATGCACCCCAACATAAGTTGGTCCTGTAGGTGTTCTTCAGTGGAACCCCCAAAGATGCATGCGGTTGTCAACCTACGTAACTCCGTTATGTGTTACTCAACGGTTTCCCCTTAGTGTTGCTTACTATTCCTGAAGTGATAGCGCTCAAGAATTGTGCTCAACATGGGAAGGTAATGCAAATCCATTTTTTTTTTTTAAACTTCATATTCATTCAGGTTTGTGGCTTCACTGTCTGATAGGTCAGGAAGATGCTCAAATATGTGTTTGCCTTCAGGACCCAGATAGTGCATCAACAATGACCTTCTTCTTCCAGCACTGAGTGAAGTACCACAAACCCTTGCTTAATGAGTGAATACCCTTTTCCACTTTATGTGCGGTATAAGTGGATCACCTGGTAATGCAAGGAAGGACGGCAGCGCAGTGACATTCTGCATGTCAGCAGAGGTTGTACCCTGTTATTCAGGGAGGTATTAGCGGTGAGTGCTGTTATGTGTGAGGGTGCTGCTTATCACTGAGAAACTTGCTGTGATTGATAAATTGACAACACACCGCAAAACTCTTTAACTCTTATTGTCTTGCACTCTGATCCACTGCCACCACCAGGAACGTTAGAGGCATTTGTCACCTCCCTGCACGTAATGATGCCTGGTAACAGGGAGATTGTTCTGTGTATCCTAGACGTCCTTCCGTAGCGACCCAGGCAGGTTTGTGACGCTGCTTCTTTGTCATCACTTGCCAGCGCTTCGCGTTGCCTGTTAACAGGGAGCTTGACATGCAGTTCCTGATGCTTGTTTATTGCCTACTAAGAGGGGGCCTGTTATGTGGGTCCTTGTGCTCGCGCCGTCTGCTGCCTGTCGCTTGATTTGTGACAAGTGCCTGCCTGTGCAACCTTTGCCTGCTTATCTCTCACCACTTTCGCCGTTGGTCATCGGCTCTCGATCCTTAGAGCCCAATGTATTAAAAAATGGTAAGGGTACCTCTCATCGTCCTGTGTCGAGGAGGTAAGTTTCTACTTGCGATGGTTATGTTCTCTTTTTTTTCTGCCTTTTCCTTCTCTTTTTTGTTCTTCTTTTTATTTTTTTTAAACTGCTGTTCACAAAGCTCAAAGTATGCAGCTCACTGTCGATCTTAAGAGCGTTGCTCATTGCCAATGTTAAGATCCAAATGAAAGTCTTTCACAACAGTAGCCAAAGTCCAAAGTTCTTTATTGTGCTCACAAGCAACAGACACATCAGCCACATGAAAAGCTGCTTACAGGTCAGCTCTTCGTGGTGTCTCCTGCTGCAATGGGTCTCTCTTCTTTCCATTTTCACCATTCAAGCGATGTTAAGGTGGTTACAGATGCCACATCATCACCTAGTTACAGAACACTTGAGACACAGAACACCACAACTACACAATATTTGACATAAGAAGAGAGTTAGAGTTGTAGGGTGAATATAAAGACATTTTAGAGAAAATGTTATGGGATAAGTGGGAAGCTAGTAAGCTGCAGCATTTCAAATATGGAGAGAAAAGTGGTGCGCTGTTCACATGGAATGCCAAGATAGAAATAGTCAGAAATCATATATTGACTCATTACTTGAAGTAGGTATGTGATGGGTTTTGAAGTGAGAGAGAGATCAAGAAAAGCAGAAATATTAATCGGGAAAACATTGACTCCAGTCCTCCGAACACTGTAAGCTAACTATCAAATAATGGTTTACCCACACTCACTAAGGAACATAGAGCTTTTCTTTGGACAGAAATCACAGAGGAAAAATAAGAAAACCAGTTTAATAGCTTGAAGAATGGGAAAACCGCGGCCCCTATGAGATCCCCTCTGAAATATAATAGCAGGTAATCATGAAAGTAGTTTCACTATGGAGAACCCTCATTAATGAGATATACTTAGAGAACAAAGAGCTTCCCTTCTTCTGGTATGAAGCCACAGTTGTCATGATTTTGAAACTGGGAAAGGACCCCAAGAAAGCAGAATCAAGTAGACCCATATCATTATTGAAGTGTAATTACATAATCTTTACGGGGGTTATGGCCAAGAGACTGTTGCATGTTATCCATACAACTTTCCATTCTGGCCAAAAGGGTTTTATCCCGGGCAGGCAGCTCCATGAGCTAACTAACCTCCTGATTGGTGCAATCGATCTGGCTGGATCTTCTATCTCTCCTCTGACAGTAGCAACTGTCGATGCAGCCAAGGCTTTTGACAGGGTCAATTGGGTATACCTTTGGAAAAGTATCAAAGATGTTTGGCGTCACCACCAACGTGGTGAAGACAATGCAAAAGCTATATAAGCCACCCACAGAGAAGATACTGGTAAATGAGGACCTTATGTAAGCCTTCTTACTTTATAGAGGCATCAGACAAGGCTGCCCTCCTTCCCCAGTACTCTCCAATTTTTGCATAGAATCATTTGCAGAGATAATCCTACTAGACCAAACTATGTCCCCTTTTGAGTTTTCAGGCTTCTCTTTCAAGGTAGCATTATATGCAGATGATCTAATATTATACACCACTAATCTGGAGCACTTCATATCAAGACTAGAACAACATTCTGGGAAGTTTAGGGAAATATCTGGGCACTCAATAAAAAAGAAAAAACTGAAGTAATGACATAGCCGAATGTAAGCTTGATCCACTGCCTCAAGGGACAGACTAGGTATTTGGGGTGTGTTAATAATGCATAAGCTATTAGAGCTTCCTGGGAAACATCTGGCCAAAGCTAATAAGGAAATGTAAAGGGTGTTAAGGAGATTGGGGGGGGGGGTATGCCATTGAATATCTATGGGAGAGTAACTCTTATATAGATGACTAAAGTGACCTTTTATTTGATTCCTCACTGATATAATTTCCAGACAAGCAGATCAGGAAACTGCAAGGAAGAATAACTAGTTTCATTTGGGAATCCAAGTGTGCAAGGATCTCCTCAAGTGAAAACTAAAACGGGGGGGGGGGGGGGCAGAAGAAAACTAAAAAAGGAGTGCTAGCATGGCCTTATTTTCAAATTTAATACAATGCATTCCAGTTTAAAAACTTTCAGCTTCTCATAATAGGGGAAAAAGTGACGTACACAAATAGAGGATGCCCGTGGAAGTTTCAAAAGATTTGGGGAGCATGGATGGCGCATTACTCCTTGGAGATATAGCTGACTGTCGTATAGGGACTCCTGGGGAGAGGAGGGAGGCACTCCTTGACATTTGGCAACAGGAGAGACCGCAGAGAATGATGAGTGGGATGAGAGACATAAACTTAGGGACTGCTGAGTGGTTGTTGTGTTGGGGTTTGGGTGAAGAGGGAGGGCTGGGGATGTTTGACATATGTTTTTATTTTTGATGCATTGCATAGAGATTGCTATATATAATGTCTAACTGGCTATGCTATGTTTCTGTTAAAACTCAAATAAAAACATTTATTAAAAAAACAAAAACTTTCAACTTCTGGCAAGGACTCCAGTATGTTCTTATCTAGGACATATGTATACTGCCATTTTAACACATCTGGGCATTCAAAAATGTTTGTTTGTTCGAAAAAGTTTGTACAGGTTCGGGGATCTGAAAGTTTTCAAGCAAGTCAGGCTAAAACTCTTACTTGCAGCACTCAGATTCTGGGTATACTTAAAGAGAGTGTTGGGAATCCCCTATTACACCAACAGTGCATCTATTTGGTACTCTACTGAAACCTCTGACTGACTTTAGAGATGGGGAAGCCCCTATCACTTGGCAAGAGCTCCTGGTGTTAACTGAAGGGAAAATCTCAAAATTCTAATTTTTCCATTTATATTCATGGTGGTCTGATACCAACATATCAGCAAAGACAGCCAGTAAAACAAATAAAAAAAGAAATAAGGCAGGACAAACCGAGGCAAAACAAACCACAGTAACACAAAGCGACAGTCAAGACAGAACAATGCAGCTAAACTACCGGCAGGCAAGGACCCCACAGCAGGGATTGAACATCAAGCTCTGGGAACTGTGATGCAGACACTAACTCAGTGAGCCAGGGCTGATGTAGCCCTTTTTATTTTATTTTGTTTTTGTTTGTGGAAGGGCATGTTGTGGGTGGAGACAGGGGAAGGGAGGAAAGTTGGGGAAAGGGTTTTGAACTTATTTGTTTGAGGAGGGTGTTGGACTGTTAAGGGTGGAGAGAGTGGGTTTGAAAAGATATAAATAAATGCACTATGTTTTTTATTCCCCAGTCATCATTATCTGTCTTTCCATTGCTAGTTGGCGTAGTATAGCTTTGTTGAGTGTTGACACAAGAGTGCGACACAGCTGTCCTCTGAAATTGTCATAGATTATACATCAATTTTTCCCTTTAGACTTTCCCACCCTTAAGTCCCTTGCCATATTTGTGGAGTTCAGTAAGTTACTTACCTCCTCCTACAGTCCAGTAATTAATTATACCCCACTACCAGAGTGGCACTGTCAGGAACAGAAGAGTAGTTCATTTCATTCAGTTTCACTTGATTAGGTTTTGCAGCATCCAGACTCCAACCAATTTCATTGTATAATATACTAGTTAGTGTAGTTGCTGGCTCTGTCCTACCCTCTGATTTATATATAATAAAAAAAAGACTAAAACTAAGCTTACAAAATCCATAAGTCAGGACTCGGGAGGAGAAGCTTTAATTACTCCATATGCACAGATTTTGTATGTAACACAGAGGGCCTAATTCGCAAAGGTAAAGTTACACTTTTGGTGTTAGCTTACTGACTCTTGCAGTGCAAGTTTATAATGAGTAACTTTTCCATCAGTAACTTTATGGTTAGTAACTTTGCAAGTAGTTTGTAATCCCTGTCACTTTAAAATGAATTGCATTTACTACTGCTAGTTAATTACTGCTTGTAAGGTTACTACTCAAAACTGTAAAGTTCTGGTAATTTATTTAAACTGCAAGTGTGAACTTACAACAAATGTGCAATTTTACCTTTGTGAATCAGACCAGAAAGTGCACACTAGTACTACCTCTTGTGGGGGCAGACTATGTTCAACTAAGACTCTGCACCATGTTGATATTGTTGTCCATTTCATGTCAGGGTGGGTAAGTGGAGCTGGCATGGGCTATTGTTTTGCTCAGGTCAGAGAAGCTCCTGCAGTGAGTTTGTGTCCCTTTCACCACATCCGTCTCATCGTGTGTGTGATCCATTTATGGTGTAAATTCATAAGTCACACCTCAGTATATCACACAGACTATGAGAAGAGGTTTAGGGGTTTGATGTATGGATGGGAATGTGGAGTTGAGAGAAAGGTGTGAAAAAGACAACTACTACACAACAACAGTATTCTTTGGGTCAATAAGCAGCACATCGTCAAGTCTGTTGTGGAAAGAAATTAAGAAATCACACAATTCATTTAAATGAATTGCAAACAGTCCTTTAGCCCTACAGGCCCAAGTTATTATCTAATTATTCAGTCATCTACGTTTGAAAAATATATATTATGGAGCACTGAACTCGCACAGTTCTAAAAATTATGATTGTGAAAAGAGCAGTGATACTGTATATAAATGCCTAAGTGGGCAGTACACATGGATTCTTCTTCTCAGAATGTCAGTCTTGGGGGCATGGCTGAATTGGTCCAGTAAGGTAAGCATGAGTGTTATGGAGCTTTTGTTCAAAAGAACAGGAGGCCTGTGGATTGTAAAACAGTACATGTTGATATTATAGAGTCAAGGAGAAGGTAAGCTTCATGAGAAGTGGATCAAGAGGCAGAGCAAGAGCATAGGCTCCTGCAGTACAATCATGGTGACTCATGTCCGATTAACGAAATGAGAACAATTTTACAACCAAACCCAGACAAGTAGCTGTATGTACCTGACTGATCAATCTCACAACTGGCATAACATTTAACCGTGTGGGTCCATCATGTGAGATGTCTGTCTCCCTTTACAGCACCTCCCCCACAACCCTTCCATTAGATGAGAGGAGTTTGACATTTGAGCCAGCACACTACTCAGATTTTCCAATTAATGAACCTCTCTCCAGTCCACAGGCATGACTCTTTGAGCCATGTTGTTTTCCCTTTGAAGTAGATGGGCAATGTTTATAACTTCCTTCTTCTGGCTGTTGGGGTAGTTTCTATCTGAGTACCAACCCAGTCCGACTCCCAACCCAAATGAGATCGAGAGAGATAGACCTGTAGTGGACTAGTGTTAATGAACAAGAATAGCAAAAGAAGAAGAGCATTTTGTGGAGATAAGTTAACTAAACTGACTGGTCGGGTCTCTGTAGAGCACGCAAAATGCAAAGTACAGCAAGGAGTGCATCATGCAAGTAAATCTAGCTACGTGCGAAAGGGGCAATCGCATTCAGGGAGAATCACCCATCAATCCCCAAACATAGGAATTAGTCGAAATCAAGATTGCAAATATTAGTTGGACTCCCTCACTCTATGCATCCACAGGAATCATCACTCACACTCACTAACTAAATATATAAAATAGTTACCTGTTCCAATCCAATAATAATGGTACACATTTGTCTGTTGTAGCTCCACTTGTCCCATAGAAGCAATACAATAGCAGTCTTGTAAATTAATGATTTTTTTTGGGGGGTGGTTTGGTTAGGGAATAAAAACAGAAAGATAGGGATGGGACTGGTGCAGGCATTGTCTTCATGTCCTTAAGCAAATGGGGAGGCTTCTTCTCTGTGCACTGGTCCAGCTCCAATCCGGCCATACATGTGAATATATGGTGGGTCTGCATAAATCAGACACCAAATATATAAATGCCCCTCTAGCTATATCCATATTTTTATTTTTGCAAAGCAGTTAGATGGTAATGGTGAAAGTTCTTTTGTGGCCCATTCACTCAGAGAAGTAGAGTTTGTCCTCAAACTCAGGGATTCGCCCAGAAGTTGTTCGGCTAACGCACTTAAGTCTTACCAATCATCCTCCTCCAGTGCTGTTTGAGGAGCAGTGTATTCTTGTGGAATGAAGTGTTGGTTAATTTTAATCATGGTCAGTCTCCCCACGTATTGTGGTGAGAAACTGGTCCTTCTGATTCTGACAAGTGAGCCTGCTGCACAGAACATACACTCAGCAGACCAACTGGCTACCGGACAAGCCTGATTCTTTATTGCCGGGCCTGCTTAGCTCTGGAAATTTGCGCATCATCCTATACTTATAGATCAATGGGTTTTGAACCAGGGAGATGTCTTTTGGGTCATCCAGAAAGTCTTGGGCCATCCTCGGAATGGTCATTGGTGCTGCCATTTGCTCAACCTCTGTTGCCTTCGCAACTGCTCTGCCACTTAAAACCAAACCGTTGCCAAAGTTGGGTCCGATTCTTCTGTTCCTGGTTTTGTTGTGGCTGGTGTTGACTGCTGTGAGATGACAGCTCTGCCGTCTCTGGAGGTTGAAGGCTGCACGCCAGAACATCTGCCCAGGACTCTAACTTCCAGCCGTTCTTCTCCAGGTCTAGCTTGCTCAACAATCCAACTCTTGTATTGTGAAACCTCCCCTTCTGAAAAAGGAGGGCAGTATTTTTTGTACCATTGATCAATTATTGTGGCGCAGATGACCTCTTTAGAGGACATGATTTGTCTTTGCAGCATTGGATTAACTGCTAACAAAAGAATTAAGCTCTGAACCAACTCATATGCTTCTTCGTTCACATCGGCAAATCTTTCCAACACCTTTTTTTAACTGGCCCTGTAGCAGGTGCAACAACAGGATTGCTTGGCTCATTGTTCTGTCCTCCTTACTGATGTCCTGTGTGAAAACCTCAAAGGGAAGTAGCATATGGTGTCAGGCATTTAACTAGCCCACATTTTTCCATCTCCATGCAGATGCTTTTCCCAGTTGCATCCCCTCCTCTTTGAAGTACATGGTTGGTGATTGGTCTGTACTGCTCAAACAGATGTTGCAACATTTATGGGTTGAGTTCTAACGTGTTGGGATCTCTTATATGAAGGGCTTTAACTGGCACTCTGTTACCATGCTGAATGATCCTCAGCTGCTTCCGGGCTTTAAAAGAATGACTGAAATGAGCGCAGATTCTTCTGTAGGTGGCCAGTATGTTGCGGACTATGTCTTAATTTTTAATAAGGTACTGAGCAATCTGGTTCATGCAGTGCACCAAACACTGGATCCTGAAATATCCACCATCTGCCATGGCCATGGCTATATTACTGCAATTGTCCGTGGCAACAAATACAATTTTAAGACCTCTAGGTCGCAGCTATTCAAACACCTTGCTGTTAAAGCTTTTCAAGATGTTTACAGCTGTGTAGGATTCCTCAATGGCAAACATCGCTAATGTTGCATGCTGCCAAACAGCATTAAAACTTTCTTCAGAGAGGAGACCTCCAGATAGCTTAATTTTTAATAAGGTACTGAGCAATCTGGTTCATGCAGTGCACCAAACACTGGATCCTGAAATATCCACCATCTGCCATGGCCATGGCTATATTACTGCAATTGTCCGTGGCAACAAATACAATTTTAAGAACTCTAGGTCGCAGCTATTCAAACACCTTGCTATTAAAGCTTTTCAAGATGTTTACAGCTGTGTAGGATTCCTCAATGGCAAACATCGCTAATGTTGCATGCTGCCAAACAGCATTAAAACTTTCTTCAGAGAGGAGACCTCCAGATAGCTTTTGCTGACCCCCCCCCACACTCCTCACAAAAGAGATCCAGTGTGCTGTGTCACACATGTAATCAGTTGCTTGACAACTGGTCCACATATCTGTTGTCAGGTCAATAGTGTGAACAGCACCCTGCAGCAAAGATTGGCCAACCAATTGCAACACACCATGATGGAGCGCTGGGAACAGTAACTCTGGTCTACCTGTAAACCTTCCATTTCTAGCAGATAAGAGCCACAAACTCTAAAAATCCCTCTCTTTCCCCAAAAGTGAGACGGTCCAACACTAACATTTTAGCCACCTTCCGGTTGTACAAACGTGCCACTGGGTGATTGCATTCATAGGGCCCTTCCTGCCTAAACATTCTTATAATAGTAGCTTGGATTTTTTTCTTTTGTGGTGCCACTGACACATGTGACTTCTAGACAGATCTAGGAGGTGGTAGACTAAGTGTGTGTCTTGGGGGAATCACTTTATGAGGTGGTGTGTGCGTTTGAGTCTTGTGCCATTTGGAGGTTGCTATTGCAGGTGATGCTGGCACATTACTGGGGACAGGGCTGCTTTGTGTAAAGCGGTCATCCTCTTCATCCTCATCACCTTCTATCACATTGATTGAAGCTACTTCCCCTGTCTCATGAACACCACCACCAGCAGCTACCTTTTTAAGGTGCTCCTCCCACCAAATTGCATGAGTTTCCTCATATGGGATGTTTGGTCTCCAGTGCCATAGTGTGCCCCAGGCTTACCTTGGCAAGCACTGATGTAGCAAATAGAGCATATTGGATGTTTACTTCCTGCTTGCTAATTGTAAAGAAGTACCAAACTGGGGAGGAGAACTTTTCTTAGTGTGCCCCTACCTATGCCTGAAGAGCTGGAGGTAGGTGGCTGTGTCATTGGCCTCTCTGCAGGGCATACTTTTGATTGAGGTAGTAGTGGACGCATGTCTCAGCGGGCCTTCACAAATATGTGTGGTGGTGGTGGAATTAGTGCCACATTCCTTTGAGAAGGTTGAATAGGAGGCGTAATTTCAGCGTCCTCTGAGTTGCATTATTCCATACTGACAACAACTGGCCCATCCTTATCATTGTCACTTTACATAACTCTAAGGTGTTCAAGAACTTCCCTTTTCTCTCATGGGAGGTTACGGACTTGGCTAGGGTCCAATCCATGTCCAGATTATCAGAAGGGGGGGCTTGGAGAAGATTGTTAAATACCCTTTCTTTTTCTTGCTGGGGGCCAAGAAGCCATTTGTTCAAGAGCTACACCTTGCACAACAGGAAGCCCTTGTTCTGATGCTACTTTAGGAAGAACTGTTGCTAGCTGTGCCTTCTGTTGTCCATTTTGCTCAGTTTCTTGCAACAATTGGGTACTTTGTGGCTGAGACAAATCCCGTTCAGACTCGCTGCTTGTCGCCATAACTGCAGTGGCTGTCTTGCTGTGAGACATGGCCTTTTGCTTAAGTTGGGGTGGTGTTGTTGAGGCTGGAGTGCTGCTTCCAGCTTGATGCAGGGGGATGGTGCTGCAGGTGGAGATTGACACCACTGGTGTGCCTATCTGTGGTTGCTTCTTCTCCTCCTCACTGGCTACTTTCTTGGCAGGAACACCTTTCCTTGGGGCCATCTTCAAGCTCTGTCAGTTGGTACTTAGCTGCACAAGCAGAAACAGGCAGAGAAGGACTCGGGTGGTGTGGCTTTTTTCCGGACTTCTGTTTGGCAGTACTATAGGTGATGTCTCTTGGGCACCTAAGCAAACAAACAAGAAAAACACTCAGTGAAACGTGGCAGTTTGAATTATTCATACAGACAATAGTGAGGTTAACCCAAATAATTAACAACAGTGTATCCATTCCAGTTCAAACCATATAATAATATTTCAGTCAGGTGAACAATAACAAACAGATTTAAATGTTTACTTTCTGTGCCTCTAAGGTGAGGCACCGGTGGCAGTAAGACAAGACAGGTGCAAGGAAAAATTGAATGACCCTTAAAAATAGTGAATGCTGGTGTTCACCTATGGCCTAAGATGCAGACTTATGGCCGGCTGGGGGTACAGGGAAAAAATCGAATAATCCTTAAAATAAAAAAAAAGTCAATGCTCGGGTGCACCTATGGCCTAAGATACCTATGGCAGTCGGGGGATACAGGGAAAAATTTAATGATAATCCTTAAAAAAGTGAATGTGATGTGCTCCTAAGACTCCGACCTATGTCGGGCTAGGGGTGCAGTGAAAAATTTAATAATTGTTAAAAAAAAAAAAAAAAAATTAAAGTGAATGCTGGTGTGGGCCTATGGTCTAAGAGACCTATGGCAGGCAAGGGGTAGAGGGAAATATCAAATAATACCAAAAAAGCGTATTTGCTGGTGTCTCACTAGGGATTATGAGAAATCCTTTGGGAGGCAAGGAGGTGCAGGGGAGATTGGAAAAATGCATATACTATTATATAAACAATGTACATACATATTACAGTGATCCACAAGCACATGAAACTGATTTTAGGGAAAAAAGTAAAAAATGAACAAACGACAGAAAGGCACTCTTCCATCATCTAGAAACTGTCTGGCTACACTAAATGGCCACAGGTCACATGTTCAAACACCAACAAGTAAGGAAGCACGGCTAACAACACATGCAGGCCTATGGCAAAAACACAGTGGTTGGCTACATAAAATGACTACAGGCTTACATGTTCAAACAACAACAGGCAAGCAGGCATGGACAACAAAGAACACATGAAGGCCTATGGCAAAAGCAGAGGACACTGTCTGGCTATACATAACGGCCGCCAGTCACATGTTCAAACAACAAGAAGCAAGGACTTGTAGACACCAAAGATCACATGCAGGCCTATGGCAAAAGCACACTGGCTGGCTACCCAAAATAGCAGCTGGCCACATGTTCAAACAACAACAAGCAAGGAGGCATGAACAAAAAAGACCACATACAGGCCTATGGCAAAATCAGAGCACACTGGCTAGCTACAAAAATGGCTGCCGACCACAAAAAGAGCAAGGAGGCATGGACAAAAAAGAACTCATGTAGGCCTGTGAACACTGACTACACAAAATGTCTGCAGGCCACATGGCATGGAGAACAAAGACAAAATGGTGGTCTATGAAACTCACACACCCACCCCAGAAGAAGGAGACATGGCAAACAATGAAGACAACACTACCATTGTTTCAACAGTGCCAAAAAATGAAAATTAATCCGGCTTTCAAAAAACATTTTTAACACCACCACACATCCTCCCAAGACATCAAAATATATTACTCCATCAAAATACACTTTTTGCAGGAAAAAACATGAAATACAAAACAAAAAATGCATTTAATCCAGTGTCATCCCTGATCTACGTCATAGATGTTTTAAAGCAACAAAAACTACAGAAACATGTACCCCGTGGCTAGTACTGGCTAAATGGCCTGTGAACAGACTAGGCCACATGGTGATATAATTGATTAGTGTGAATTTAAAAAGATAGATGAAATGTACTTCAGTTTGCATCCTTTTCCTCTTATAAAAGCTTACAAATCAAAGGAAAAAAAATACTAGGCCCCTACTACAACTACAGGCCAGCCACCACAACCAAATTTAAAAGTTGAATAAAAGTACAGATATACACTGGTTCATGCCCTCTATCAAACTGCACCCTTTTCAAAAAGTGTTTTAACTCACTTGTGATGTCACAAAATAAAAAGACCTTCAAATCCAATAATACATATGCAGCAGGAATTGCGGACAGAGAGATGCTTTCACCTCAAAATCCAAAGGAAAAGTGACCCGGGATGGACAAAGCACTGAGGGGGAAACTTGTGGACAGGAATAGGAAGTTTGAGTCTCTGTGGGGCTTACCTCCTGTTGTGGGGGGGGGGAAAGTTAAATAAAAGAAAAAGCTTTTTGACTAATAAAAAACAACCTGTACTGTCTGTTCAGATAGAACATTTATTTGAAAAGTAGTTAATTACTTGAGAAGCAGCTGCAACCACTTGCCTTTGCCGGTGTCATAAAATGGCGGTGGAAAGCTCCATGGCGACTGAGAAAATCATGCTAGCGGGCAACAAATCTCGCTTACACTTGCACACGTGCATTACAGGGCCACACATTGTTTCCATGATCATCGCGAGGCTCGCGCGGCATATTATTCCGCCACGTGCCGGCCGGGTGAATTTGGCAAGAGCTCTGTGTTACATACGAATTCCGCCAAATCCGCAAGCAGAATTGTAATTCTGTTTGGGCCTAGTGACAGCCTACCTAAGCCCAAAATGTGCAGCCATGATTGCAAAATAAAACGATATTGGGAGCTAACACACTCTCCTGCCCGTATGTGAAAACAACACCCAAAAGAATCAAATGTCCTCTTGCTTGCCATTGGGATGGGATGCTTTAGTCTGCAGGGGAGCAGAAAGACTGAGGTTTTACAGGTGACAATGGGGCTTGAAGTTTGGATGGGCAAGATCCACCCCATAATTTTATTATAAAATATATATATTCCTGTCATATAGTGGGCTTTCTGCCCCGAGGGGCAAATTAGAGGCACACTTGTCTGCCCCTGGTGGTTAAAAAAGGCTGGTTTGTCCCTGTTGGGGTGGGATGTGACCAGTTTCAGAGTGCAGTACCCGCATCACTTTCTTTTTCCCCCAAAGGGTAAATCCCTGTTGCCAGATGGATTTTTTTTTAACCCCATCCCTCTTGGGGGGCAAGATTGGGGCAGCCTCTCTTATTAGGATAAGCTTCCTATCTGCCTCCAGGAGGGCAGAAAGACAGTATTGACCCAACTGGGGTAGGGGTGTGATTGATGCCAGGGTGAGCCGCCCCATCCTTTTCTTTGTTTTGCCACCATTTTGAAAACCCTGGTATCTAGTGGGGTTTCTGCCCCGGGGTGGGGTGTTTGACCGATTGGGAGTGAATACCATATTCACTCCCCAAGGAGGGACTGAGAGTGTATTTGGCTCTAGGCTTTCTAGTGATTATTCCATCTGCCCCATTTGGGGGGGGGGGGTGGTGCAGAAAGACTGAAATTATACATTTCCCCCTAGGGGGAGCTCAAGCCCTTGCCTACAGGGCTGCTCCCGCATCCCTGGTGGCTAGTGTATGGATCCCTGTTTAGGGTCTGCTCTCCTGTGCCAGTCCCCAAGCAGGGATCTACTAGGCAGAGGTACCATTGGAAAGGGGAGATCCTCCCCTTTTACACCAATACTTCTCCCATGAAAATCAGTGCTGGGGCCTGTTGTTAGAAATGAGATCTCTAGTTGGCAGCCAGTTTACACCCTGTCCCAATAGGGACCCTCACTCTCGTCCGGGTTAGGGAGATACACAGCTCAGATAGCCCCTGTTCTTCCCCTTGGTAGTTTGGCACATGCAGTCAAGGGTTATCTCCGAAGCAATGAGTAGAGTGTTTGTACCAACACACACAGTAACACAGTAAAAACACTACAAAAAACCAACACACCAGTTTAGGAAAAATAGCCAGTATTTATCTAAATCAAAAAAGACCAAGACAACAAAAGTAAAATTTTCACAAGCAAAGATATGAATATTTAAAGTTAAAATAGTCTTAATCCATAGAAATCAATGGAAGTGTTGTTTTAGCACAAAGTACCTGGTATGTGTCAAAAATAAAGCCCCACGGGTGAACGTGCGTTGGAAAAGCAAGTGATGCTTTGATTCCTTACTCGCAAGTGAGGCCATGGTCCATTATTTCTCCACCGTGTAAGTGATGCGTCTATTTCCGGACACGCAGCCTCAGGTCTGTGCGGTGATGTTGAAGATTTTGACCCCCAGGGACGATGCGTAGAAAATTCGGACACATGGCAGCAATGAATCCACGCTGAGCTGGTGATATGTTCTCACCAGCGCTGCATCGATTATTCAGCCACGGTGCAGGCACTGATCTATTTTTCTGCCGCTTGGCCCTGTGCATGGATTTTCTCTCTGGTTCTTCCAGCTTCTCCTTCCAGGTGCCCAGGGACTGGATGTGGCACCACTTAGCATGTCAGGGTGTCTCAGCAAGAGAGCCCACATGCTGACAGATGAAGTCTTTGATGTCCCTGAAACTTCTTAACAGGAGGCAAACTCAGTCCAAGCCCTTGGAATCTTCACAAGCAGGATACACAGCAAAGTCCAGTCTTTGTCTTCTTTAAGGCAGAAGCAGCAACTGCAGGCCAACCCAGCAAAGCTCACACAGCTAAGGGGCAGTACTCCTCATCCAGCTCTTCAGCCCTTCTCTTTGGCAGAGGTTCCCCTTGGTCCAGACGTGTTCTAAAAATCTGGGGTTTTGGGTCCACTACGTATACTCATTTCTGCCGTGGAAGTAGGCAAACTTAATGGGAAACTCTCTGTTGTTCACAAGATCCTGCCTTTCCTAGGCCTGGACCCAGACGCACACTAGGGGGTTGGAGACTGCATTGTGTGAGGGCAGGCACAGCCTTTTCAGGTGCAGGTGTCAGCTCCTCTTACCCCTCACTCTACCCCAGGATGACTCATCAGAGTATACAGGACACTCTTCAGCTCCCTTTGTGTCAATGTCTAGAGGGAATCACACACATCCCAACTGTCACTCTGACCCAGACGTGGATTCCACAGACAGGCAGAGAGAGGCACAGAATGGTTAAGCAAGAAAATGCTTACTTTCTAAAAGTGGTATTTTCAAACTGACAGTCTAAAAACCAGCTTTACCAAAACATGTATTTTTAAATTGTGAGTTCAGAGTCCCCAAACTCCATGTCTCTATCTGCTCCTAAAGGGAAACTGAGCTTAAGAGATTTTAAAAGGCAGCCGCCATGTTAACCGAATTTGGCAGTATTTCACAGTTTTATAGGACATGTGAAACACATAAGTACATGTCCCACCTTTAACATACACTGCATCCTGCCCATGGGGCTACCTAGGGCCTACCTTAGGGGTGCCTTACATGTACAAAAGGGAAGGTTTGAGCCTGGCAAGTGGGTACACTTGTCATGTTGAGTTAGCAGTTTAAAACTGCACACACAGACACTGCACTGGCAGGTCTGAGCCATGTTTACAGGGCTACTCATGTGGACCGCACAACCAGGACTGCAGGCCCCCTAGTAGCATTTGATTTGTAGGCCCTGGCCCCCCTAGTGCACTTTACCAGGGACTTACTAGTAAATCAAATATGCCAATCAGGGATAAACCAATTACCAATACAATTTAGACAGAGAGCATATGCACTTTAGCTCTGGTTAGCAGTGGTAAAGTGCTCAGAGTCCTAAAGCCAACAAAAACTGGTCAGAAAAAATAGGAGGAAAGCAAATTCTTCACAATTATTGTTAATACACTATATTGTTTTATCAGTAAAGCTGCAAATTAGTGGTAAGGCTTCTGGACATATCTTGGAAATGTACTGTCTGTAAATAACAGTGCACTACCACATCATGCTTTAGTAATACATTTATTAAAAGTGAGTGTCTAAGCAAACTGAGAAAAACTCCTGCTCTTATGGCAATGCTATTAATAAACTAAGAGGCAAGTCCTGGATCATGTGTACTCCAAGGAAGGGTCCATAACTCTCTTTCTAAATGCCCTGTTCTTTGACAATTATAACCAAGGAGGTGTGGACCCCTTAAGTTGACCCCTGTAAATGACTTTTAGTAGCAAAATATTGGTAAACTCGGGCTTCAATCAATTAGTTCATGTCTTCAATTTTCCAGTTTCAATTATGGTCAATACATCCATTCCAGTCACAAATTCAAATGAAAGTTCATTTTGAAAACCCGGTTAGCCGGTTCTTTCTCCAGGGATTTATCCCGTGAATTTGCCTGGTCCTTGATTAACCTATATGTTAATGTGGCTCTACATGAATCTACTATAAGAACACCTGTACAGCCTTGAGAAAGCCCCAGGTGTACAGACCACTTTGGGGGCGAAACACGTGTTGCACCTGCTCATTATCCATGTATGTTGAACTGGCTCTTTGTTATCCATGAAGTTCAAAATAAACTTTCATTGGAATGTTTGACTGGAATGGATGTATTGACCTTAATTAAAACTGGAAAATTGAAGACATTAACTAATTGGTTGATGCATGGGTTTATCAATATTTTGCTACTAAAATCCTGGATCATGTGTACCCTTTATGTGGGCTATATTCTTACAATGCATGGAGCAAATGTTTAGTCTACTTAATCAAACAGAAGTGTTTTTTGTACAGCTTACATGCTGAACTCACATAGTTGAAGGTGCACTCATATGTGAGAATGAAGGAAAAAGTGGCTCTGTAAAATAAAATATTTGCCTAGGATCACACTATTTGAGGCCAGTTTACAGGTCAAGTACATTGCAGTTAAGTCGAGTAGATTATTCAGGTTATTCAACCTGCAGGTCTAGTAACATTTTTATGATTTTTCGCGACCTGACTTAATGTTAGGGAATACATAGCTCATCAGAAATGGAGAGAGAAATATGAGGGAAAGGTCAGGAAAGGGTTGGGTACTTGTGCATATGCTAGATGGGATAGTCAAAAAAAGCTTGAAGAACATATATAATTGAGGGAACTAAACTATATTGTGCCTTATTGAGTGAAGAAGACAGGAAAACTATACCAAAAGGCAAGAAAAAGAGACAAAAAACACTGAGAATAGGGGTGTAAACAGTGATAGTTATTCAAATGACTATTTCACAACAGAGCTGTTGTTGAATCATCCACCTCCTTATAACAGGATCCAAACAGGAGGAGAAACTAAAACAATTGGAAATGAAAACATTGATATACCTAATGCACCAGTAGAACTAAATCCAAATCAGACAGGAGAAAGTTTAGGGATGACGGTTCCTCAGAGGCTGAATACTCCAGCTGCTCCAGATTCATTGATTGTTCCCGTTACAGGGGAACTACTGGACCAACTGTATGAACCGGGAATGATGGAATAACACACATTCACTGACTGTTCTGTAGAAAGGGGTGGCCTAGATAATATAAATTTGGGGAACACAGCAATATGGAGACTTCCTTCAGTCCCAGTGCAAACAAACAATACAAGTATCACAAACACAGACCCAACAACAAGTCAGACTGGAGTTTCCTCTAATACAAGGTTTCCTCAGGGATTGCCACCATTTTTGTACCCAAAACCAATACTTTCCTGAATACCAACTGTAGTACTCCTAGGACATGATATCTTTGAATATGCCAAATTCTGCAAAGTCCATTGTAAATACACCACAACATGCAAATCCGAATATTTCCTGAGGAGAGATAATACTAAATACCACAGCAGAACAACCAAGTCTCACTGCTCAAGAATTAGATGATTGGCTCACAGGTATAAACGTTCCAAATGAAGCTGGAAGTTCAGGATTTAGTGGATGGGCATTTCAAATCTCAGAGAGAGAAAGAGCAATAGATGTGGCTAAATTGAAAATAGAATTGAATTAAATAATACCTGAAATTCTTAACATGTCCCAGTTAGAGTCTCCTAAAGACATTGATTGTGTTAAGATTGACAAAACGACCCAAGAGTCTAAAGAGCTGATACGTTCTTAATGTGAGATTTTGTTACAGGTGATCAAACAGTAGAGTGGCACAGAGGCTATTGAGGCAAAAGACATGAGAAATGTTTTGTTCAGATTTGTGCAGGGTAGAATTCTAAAGTTAATACAATGATTCAGCAGCATTTGATTTTTTTCTGAGATATGCAAAATATTGCAGTGATGAATTGGAGATGAGATAGAAGAAATGTAAAAGAAAAGTTGATGGTGGCACAGATGAAAGCTACAGAAAGGAGTCAGAATTCACAATTGATAGGGAATTTTGGTGCTATGCAGGGAGTGTATCGGCAGGGAGTTGCGAGGGTGCAAGGAGGTAATGGATTTAAACTGCAGGGTAGAGGACAAGGTGTTCCAATAGGCCCAACAGCAGGAGTGGATGGGGCAACTTTGAAAAGGACTAATCCATGTCATGTTTGCAGAAAGTGGGCCATTGAAAAAAGGGACTTTCGCTTTAATTTGAACAATATGACAAATGAAAGTCAAGTACAGAATGTGGATTTGTACAGTCTCAGGAAAACAATCCCATTCAGTCACAACATATGCATAGACATTGAATGCAAAATTTGAATGTGCCCCAAGGACAAATGATGCAAGTTCCACAAGCCCCCAAGCCCTAACAAAAGGCTCTCTGGTCTAATTTGAATCAAGTCCTAAATGTGAATAGCAGTCCCTCTGTAAAATACGGAAAGTTCCAACAGTACCCTATGATCCCAACAGATGAGGATTACAATTCTGATCTATCACAATGACTGTGCCTGAGGGGGCAGGATTATTGCATACTTGGTGCATTCTGAGAGGTCAATTTGTAGATGGTGTGGTGAATGGCCACCTGTGTAATTTTTAATTGGCACTGGTGCTACCCACTCTACTGTAAGAACAGCAGAGGTTCTCAACCTACCCCTCTTTGGAAAACAAATTCAAGTTGTAGGAGTTGCAAATAAACAATTAACCTTCTGTCACAGAAGCTGTAACTTCCAGTGAAGTGTTGACTGGACTGAGGTACTTTATATCCACACTTTGTCTTATCACTCTCCTGGGCTGTATTGGATATCCAGGATATGTCTATGCCTCAGACTCTTCGATATTGATGGCACTCTGCATTCCTGGAACTTATGCAAGTACAAGCTCTGTGGCTGTGATATATGTTTGAGATTGTGTCTCGAAACTCAGTGTACATTGTGAAAACATCAACATCCTATTTAAGTGATGAAGATCTTTCCCATTCATCATGTAGCTTGGTTTTCAGTGTGACCCAAAAGTAGAGTCCATGCTTCAATCTTTATCTCTGGAATTGTATTTTAAATTATTCAGGTTAATTTCCAAAGTACAATTAAATTCCTTGAAATACTTCTCTGTATTCATCTTTGAGTTCAGTTGTGCTTCACAAGAAAAAACAGCCTGCAGTGCTTGTGTAAGGTGTCAAAAGAAGTTCTGGCTTCAACAGCAAATTATCTGTAACCAGGGTTAGACATTGCAGTTGAGACATTGCAGAAGAGCTGTGTTTTTCCACATGGTAGACCAAGCAGTGTTTTTCACACCAGACCTTAGCTGATAAGAGCACGTAGATTTTGTGTTTACCTCGCAATCCAGTCTGAGAACAAGTGAGCTCGGAGAATTAGCCACTCTCCAAGTTTCTTCGGTTCTCACACTGAGTTTGCTTTTAAGGATGACTCTGGACTACAGCAGGGGTAGATTGAATCTGCTTGACTTCAGACAGGAACTAGACGTCAGTTGCCTGTCTCCCGTTTGGGTAGAAAATCTCTTTCTCGCAGTTGACCGGAGTCATCAACTTGCAGACCCCAGAAAGATGAAGCTGAGCTATAGGCCCTACAGTGATGAATTTTGACTTTTATGCTTTGCTTTGAAGTTATGCTATAATATAATCACATGTATTTGCTGTGTACATTGCAACTGAGAAGTACTTTGATATATTTTGCTTTCATTGCTGCGACTACTTTTGAACATGTGCTTCCAATCTACTAATTTTGTCTCTCAAGAACCTCGTGGTGAAGAAATAATAACAATAAATGTCTTCTTTAAACTCAGAAGTGTATTCCAGAGAGGTTCTATAAGCTCGGTTATGAGATAAGAGCAGGAAAGCAAAACACATTCCAAACCATCTTTTTGACCCACTGTGCCACTCTGAGAGGTCTGCCTTTTGCAAATCAGTAATAACTATTCCTAGTAGGAACCATGTTGACCTGACGGACACGGCCCCCTGCAGAAGAAAATTAAGCTACCTCAGACCAGTTTTGGATTGTTAGACCTGTCAGTGAGATACAGCTTGGGTCCTGTGGCACAGCAAGAAAGTGACCCATGTTGGGCATACCCTTGGCCACTTAGAGTGTTAAGCAACAGGTATTATTAGAAATGGTTCTCTTACTCACTGTGCCTTTAGAACCAACTGCATCCTATTGCAGAGGCCGAAATAGACAACAATCTGTCTGTGGTTGTATTCCCGTTCAAAATGGACCTAGACTGGCAGTTCGGGTGGACTGTTTCTATTAGAGGAGACCCATGTCTGACTTGCATATACATGGATCCTGCTTGAGGTACGATGGTAGGCAAAAAAGCATTGGACTGGGATGTGTCCCGAGTAATTACCAATGAGTGGCTTAGATTAATTCAGGAATTGAACCCATAATTTTGTTGTAATCAAAATAGAACCATTTTCATTTGGCAGTGCTATGTAGTGTGATGCCGCCAACCACTTAGAGTACATCTTCGCTACATAAGGTATCACTTAGAAAATGCCCTTTTTTCCAAAGCACTCAACAGTCTTCGAAAACATACACACTAATATGTTAATGTTTCTGCAGTCAGATCTTTCACTGTGCCCCTCTTTCCCGTCTGCACACATTAGCGATCCCAGTATTGTGGCATTCGCAGATCTCTTACAGTGTATTCCTGCTTTGGCTTGCGCTGTGCCTTTATAGCCTAATGCCGATAGACTCGCTCAGCTTCAGTAACTTACCTCTTTCCTGAACTGCAGCATACACAGCTACGTCTCTTCTGAGATACGCGCAGAGTTTTCACATTGCACATCTCTCTATTCGATTGTTATAGTCACTCTAGAACAGAAAAATCTGTTTTTCAATACACTTGTATTGCTCACAAGCAATAGCATTATTGAACATTGGAGAGTCATTCCTTATCCATTGTTAGTTCCGTTTTACACTTCCAGCCACAATAGCGTAGCCTCTGGTATGAACTATAGTCCCGGTGGACCTTTTTGAGAGAATTAATGTTTACATAGGAACAGGGAGTATGATCTAGTTGTGCATCAACCTCCAGCGATCTAGGGCAGCTTATCCCCAAGCTGAGCGCAATTAATGATACAAGGGCAAATTATTGTCTAAAAATATGAACCTTAACACAATGGCTTATTTGACAGGCCCAAATTAATTAAGAGATCTGCGACATGTTGCTCATGATTGCATGCAGCAATAGTATAATTTCTGCAGTTGTACAAAAATCAGTAGACAGAAACACTATTAGGCAGGTCGTATATTGAGCATCGTTAGAACTAATGTTTGTATTACATTCTGGTCTCTCTGTATACTTTGACGTACCATGCCATGAAAGACGCAAGCATTGTCAAAGCTAATAAGACTGGCATTATCAAGCTGGTGCATGGGTTAATTTTTGTTTTTATTTTTTATTTCAAACGTGGCACAAAGAAAGTGGGAAAAACTATATGAGGCTGCAGTATGCATGCAAGAAAAATGTTAAGTTTAGTAATAAACTAACCATTGTCTTTATTTTTCATGGAACAGTCCAGGTGATTCCTAGTTGGCAGGTGTACTTACAATAGGTATATAAACAATTTAAAGAGTTCCTGCACATCACGGGAAAATATGATTCGTACCGCTGCAAAGGAAATACATTATTGGCTTTGAATTGCTGTAACCTAAGGATCTGGTCTAAACACTCAGACTTCTAAAACATGGATAAAGAATAGAAAGAAAACAAGGCAATGACAAAGTAGAACATTTGGCCTTTCTGCCCTGGCTCTGGAGTGCACTAGTTTGTAGGTAGATGTGCACATGTGATCAAGAAAAATCCCATGACGTACAGGGCAAGAGTCAGTGATTGAAATGTCCTGACCCGTTTCCTTCTGTATGCCTTGGTGGACATTAAAACCGTGGATGAAAAGGGCTGTGCCAATTATTCCTGTATGTTTACATCTTTCTATACGTTATGCTTAGAATGTTTTTACTAGAAACTGGCAAAACAGCTAATGCTGGCTCTAGGCCAGACCTAAAAATTATAGAGTTTTCAACAGAACGGAAAACAATAAGTAAACAGTTGGAGTGTGAATTCTATAATTTTTGGGAAAATAATTAAAAAGAATTGAGCCATGAAGTTGTAGTTGTGTTAAATTGAGGGGGCAGACCCTGTCACCCTAGGAGGCCGAGGAACGTATTGTGAACAATTGAGATGACAAACATTTGAGCAGACAGTCTGGAAAATTCAAGCTGTCAGAATTCCTTTTCAAAGGCACATTTCCATAAATGAAACTAAAATTTAGAAGTGCCTAGGACTAAGCAGTAAATAGAAAATGTTGTGTAAACATTAGCATTTCAAGATACCATATGCTGATACCCAAAGATGAGTATCATCGGGGTGCTTAATGACTAAGTGAAAACTGCCCAGTGCTTCTTATATATGCATACGTGATTAAGGGTAGGAGAGGAGCACATAAAAACACACATGGTAATGGCTGCATATAAATTAATTATTCACGGGAGAGTATTAACAAAACCTTTAAAATAAAATAGCAAATACATGGTCTGTAATATTCAAAATGTCGCTGTTGGCTCCAAACTTAAAGATCAATTCTGTCTTTATATTTTTTTTATAAACCATTTTACTCTCTATATATTTCACAAAACAAATTCTGTCAGGACCGGAGTCGAGGATTATGCCTTCTTTCTTCACCACTTTATTTCACAGCAGCCAGTAGAAAACTACATTTCCCACGAACAGTGGGAAACTCAACCAATAACAACGAGTCAAAAACCAATCATCAGTCCATCTCAGATACATAGTTCTTCACCAGTTTTGCCACGTTTTGCCAGTTTTGCTCTCGCAGCCGAGATAAGTGCTGTGGCCTTTGGCTGATTCTCTTTATATATATCTTCCATGTTGTTACTTGGATACATGTTATTTCTTTACTGGTGTATTGTTAACTATTTTCCTTTGTAGGGTCAGCCGCGGGAACGCGTGGTGCCCCTCCGCGGTCGCTGAGTCAATTGCAGTGCGCTGCCTGGGGGCCAGTGCAGTGTGGTCATCCGGCCACCAGTGAGTACTGCAACTGCTGCACGACCTACGCCCGAGGCTTGTTGGGGTTTCCCGACCGGCGTGTTTTTCAACCCGACCGAGTCGGATCAGCAATGTGACTGGCTTGGTGCCCGTGACTGTGCCTTGTCCCCATGCCCACCTGGAGCTCAACGCCCCACACCGGGGGACTGTATTATTAGTAAGTGCGAAGAGCGCTCCGCATACGGTAAACACGCCTCACTCTGCACCAGCCCAGGCGGTAGAAGCCTGGGTGAGTCCAGGGCGTTTGGTGCCTCCAGCCCTCATACTTTTGGCCCTGGCAAGGATTTCTTTCCCTAAATACCTTGGTGCTGCCCTGGCTTTCTGACCACAAATAAAGATTTGAGACAATCACCCAGTGACTTTGCCCTTTATAGCAGGCCCTGGTAACCAGATCGTTCTCACACCCTATCACCCTATGCACCCCCTAACTTTAGATCTACATTAACTCCCTGCCAGTGGGTATTCCAGTTCACAGAAACCCACCATGAGTGACATTGAGGAGTCCTATGCAGAGGAGGAACAGGTTACCTACCTGCCAATTGATGACCGCTTCTGCAAGATCATGGATGCTCCATCTGGAATGTGGTGCAGCACGCAGTGCCCCGCCTGGAGCAGAAATTACTGCACTACACAGAGCTATACAACAAATCCCTCTCAGGGAGGGAAGACCTTAAGAGGCTAATGCCCCCCACTTCCAGGTCTGGTGGCTCAACTGGCAAAACTTCCAAAACGCAAGAGAAACTACAATTCAGGAGTTGACTTTGGTGCCTTTGATAGTCTGAAACTGGCCTTTTTGGCTCAGGGACTGCCTCAAGAGAATGACCTTCCATTCTTGGGCCCTTCAGTCCGGCTTGGAAGGGGACCAAGATGAGAGGTCACACTCATGGCGCCCCTCCTCACAAACACGAGAGGCCTCTCCAGACACTGCCCCCCAGGGGTCATCTGACCTGCTCGAACCCGAGCTTCTAATCCACCCTAGATCACCGGACCCCCCCCCCCCCTCCTTCACCTTCTCCCCGCTCACAAGGTGGCAACGTACGTCACGGGCCAGCTGCGCAAGCCGCTTGACGAAGAGGTCTGGAATAGCCTGCGTGCCAAATGCCCCCTCCCATCATTAGGACATAAGGTGGCACTGAACCCTGAAATAGACATTTTTGGGGAAATTTATGCACAACCCCAAAAAAGGGATAGACCGGTCCTGGTGTGCGTGCCAGGACAAGTTGTTTGTCATCTCTGGGCCTCTAACGCACATCCTGGACATGGCGGAGGGAGGATGCCAAGGCTTCAGGCATCCTGATTTCGCTAGAGGTGCTCTCCAGATGGGCTTAGCAAGCGATTTATCTACTTCGGGAATGTGAACTGCGCCATCTCAACGGAGAGGCGCTGCTCGCTCCTCATCAAGATAGACCCTAAACTGGGGGATATGGCAACTTGAGAGGCAGATTGTTTGGGAAAGCCTTTGTCTGGGAATTGGTCAAGTTCGTCCAGACCTTCAACTCTCTTGACAAGGCACAGTCTTCGATCAGATTTTCACACCCCAGGGTTTTGCTGGGGCTGGTCGAGGCAGGGGACGCTCAGCCGGCCGCTCGCAACACCCATTCTCTGGCAGAGGACAAGGCTTTAAGCGTGGGCAGTACGAGGACACTTCCAAATTTGGATCATTCGATCCCGCGGACCCCACCCCAAATACAGAGGTGCCCAAAATGGTGGGGGCTCCTTCGGCTCCTCCCAAGGTAAGTGTACTTTCCTTTCCTTTGCACGCTCTAGAGGGCAGGCTTCCTCGACAACTGGGCAGCTCACACTTCCAATGCTTGGGTACTCCAAACCGTCCAAGGTTTCCTTATAACTTTTTTGGCTTGCCCATTCAACTGCAACCCCCCACTCTGATGGTCTTTTCCGCCACCGCCAAACAATTGGTGGCCTCAGAGATTTCTGAGTTAATTCAAAAAAGGGCGGTCGCCAGAACATCTCCTCACCCAGCAGGTTTCCTCAGCAACCTGTTCCTTGTGGAAAAAAGGAATGTCAGGGAACGCCCAGTCATCAACTTAAGAGAGTTCAATGATGGCTGGTTTACTGCCACTTCAAGATGGAGGGCATCCATCTACTACAGGACATTCTACAGCCCAACAACTGGATGGCGCTCCTCAACCTCAAGGTGGCGTACCTGATGGTTCTGATATTCCCCCCCACCCCCAACATTCGATTCCTCCAATTTCAGTTGCAGGGGCAAACCTTTGAATTCATGTCCCTCCCATTCAATCTGTCATCCGCCACCTGGTGCTTTACCAGGTCATGCATCGGGTAGTGGAATTCCTTAGGGCAGTAGGAGTCTGCTTGATCATTTATCTAGACGATCTCCTGATGGATCAATCTCCTCAGACCCTACCGTCACTTCTTCAGATGGCAGTTTCCCCCTTGGAGTCTCTTGGATTCATCATCAACGGCCCAAAGTCAATCCTCCCTCCTACCCAGAATCTTGTATTCCTGGGCTTTGTGGTGGACTCAGTACAGGCTAATCTTGGTCTCCCCTCCAGGATGATGAACAAGTTCAGGCACAAGCTGCGCCTCTTGCTGGCCAAGTCATCAACCTCTCTGCCAGATCGCATGAGTTATGGGCTTGTTGTCCTCTTCCATCCAGGCCATATTCCCGGTCCCTCTCCACTATCGTGCCCTGCAACGCCTCAAAGCTGTTCATGTCCGAAGAGGCCTGAAGTACTCTCAAGTAGTCCTGTTGTCAGACGAAGCTCAGGAGGAGATACAGTGGTGGCTCGATCACATGGAGTCCTGGAACGGCCGCGGAATCTTTGGATCCCTTCCCGACCTCAGCATAGAATCCAACACCAGTGGCTTGGGATGGGGCACATGTTGTGGTGCGTTCTGCACAGGAGGTCTATGGTCCACTTGAGAAAAATCCTTACACATCAACTGCCTTGAGCTCCTGGCAGGTTCACTCGCGGTCAAATGCTAGACCAAAGATCAAGCAAAATGCTGTGTCCTCCTCAAAATTGACAATGTGGCAGCTGTGAGATATATAAACTACCTGGGGGGGCACTCGCTCGAAGGCCCTTTTGGATCTGGCCAGGTCGTTCTGGGATTATTGCCTGTCCAACCAAATCCTAGGGACAGTGTAGCATTTACTGGGGATAGCCAACCAGGTAGCAGATTGGTACCCCCGACACTTGAAGGACTCCAGTCTTTGGCAACTAAAGCCCTCCATCTTCCAGGCCCTTCAGTCACACTGGGGTCCGTTTTTGATCAACCTATTTGCATCACGCATGGATCACCACCTTCCCAGGTATTTCATTGGGAGACCAGACCCAGAAACGACTGCCACATATGTTTCCTTCAGAACTGGTGCTTGGAACAAGGGTATGCCTTTCCCCCATTTGCCATGATCACTCGCCTCACGGCCCAGGTGCGGTGGCAACAAGCGGAGCTGGTATTGCTAACTCCGGTTTGGACAGCTCAAGCTTGGGTTTCAGCTATTCTGAAACTTTCTTGGGTTTTTCCAATCCTTCTACCCCACCTTCCAGATCTTCTTACGAATGCCAAAGGCAGTCCCACCCTCTAGTGAGGGAGAGATCTCTGTCATTTATGGCTTAGCGGCTTACAAGGAATGCTTTAAAGTCCCAGGAATTTTGGAACAGGCTGCGACCGTCCTCTCTGAGAAATGGGCAGACAGCAACATTACGCAATATTTGTTGGATTGGTCTTGATGGCTCGGCTGGTATCATCGGCGACACCTAGATCCGGTGGAGGCGCAAGTTGTGCACATCCGAAATTTCCTTGCCTCTTTGGCCTCGCTTACAGGTTGATCAACACATTCAGGTCTGCAATCTCTACAGGTCATTCCCCAGTGGGGGAGCACCCATTGGTGCGTAAACTGATGAGGGCTATTTGCTTGTCCTTGCCTCTTGAACCTCAGTACTCTGCTCTGTGGGATGTCACTCAATCAAGTCCTCAACCTCTTCCTTTCTGGGCCAGCCAACAAATATCTTTCACATAAGGAGCTCTCAGCTAAACTGGCCACGCTATTGTGTCTTATTTCTTGCAGGCAGGTGTTGGATGTTCGGGCTTTGGAGGTCACAGGTAGAGTGTTTATTCCAGATGGGGTTACATTCCACATTACTAGAAGGACTGAGTGCAGTTCAAAGGTGGTATCCTACCCTTTGTTCCCAGATTCCCTTAAGTTATGTATGGTCAGATGTATCAAATGCTATAAGGCCATGACGGTGGAACTCGGACCCCCTGGGGAAAGACAGCTGATGATTGCTTTCAGGAAACTTCTTAGGGCCATGTCTTCACCAACAATCGGCAGGTGGGTCCGCTAGGCGATGCAGGAGGCTGGTAACGTCACCAACATTTTTGGGGCTCATTCGGCCAGAGGGGCTACGGCGTCCAAAGCATTCTCCCTTGGAGCTCAATTGGAAGACCTCCTCAGTGCAGCGGACTGGTCCTCGCACTCCACTTTTAAGAAATTTTACTTTAAGCTGGTCCTCAATATGACTTCACTCATAGTAGGTAAGCTTTAAAGTAGCATAATCCTCGCCTCCCGTCCTGACATAGAATAAAAAATGTCCTATGTGTTGTAACGGAAAGTTTCAATCCTTTTAAGGTCTTGCAGGCGAGGATTAAACTCCTCTCCCTCCACCCCAACCCCCCCCCCCCCTCCCCCACACACACACTTTGGAAAACCTCATCCCTTGCTGGAACCACTCTACGTAAGGGTAAGAATAACTACTGCTTAATGTTGACATCTTGGATTGAGGTCTTACTGCAAGTATATGCACAGACAAATGTGTAGAATAAGCTTTGTTTATTGAAGGTAATTGGAATTACAGTTAGTTTATGCTGTACTCTCCTCTAGGATGGGACCTGATGTTGGTTGTTTTCCTCCTCAGTCAGGATTTGATGGGTCCAAGCAAGACTGAGAGAAGTGACAAGTTGCTTTCGGTCGCACAAAGAAAGAGGACGTGGCAACACTGGAGAAGGACTATATATCTCGGATGGACTGCTGATTGGTTGTTGACTCGTTATTGGTTAAGTTTCCCACTGTTCTTGGGAAATGTAATTTTCTACTGGCTGCTGTGAAATAAAGTGGTGAAGAAAGAAGGCATAATCCTCACCTCCTTGTCCTTAATAGAAGTGAAACTTTCCGTTACGATAGCTAGGAAAGTTTTCATTCAAATGGACCGATTTAGTTGCATGTCTTTGCATGTGTATGTATATATAGACTCACTTAAAAAAACAAAGGTTACTGGGACGTTACAGTTAGGTTCACGTTTTAAACATATAAAACCATAGAAATTCACCTGTTATCTCAAGTAACTATAACTCATGCCCTAAGGTAACTATAACTCGTGCCCCCGCCATGCACAGTTTGTTCGACAAAAATTTTACTGCAAATATTACATTGATGTTATACATGATGTTATCAAAGATGTTGTGAGTGCCGGAATTTGTGGGGTAATTAGCAGTGCATGGCAAGGGCACGAGTTAGTCACTTGAGAACTCTAAATAAAACAGGTGACTTTCTATGGTTTTGTATGTTTAAGATGTGAACCTAGTTATAACTAGCCTGTACCCTTTGTTTTTGTAAGGGAATTTCTAGGGTTCTTTTCATTATATTTCCTAACTATAACATCTCTGTAAACTTTGGTTTACTTCAGTGAATTTCTGTGTTTAATTTTCATTACTCTACGTTAATCTAACTACCGCCACGCATGGCCTTTGGCTGCGCGCAGCGGCGGTTGGCCACAGGGCCTGCAGCCAACCCCTATAACAACCCAGCTGGGGTAGGCCAGGCACTGTGGCCAACCCCTATAACAACCCAGCTGTGCTCAGCAGGTGTTGGCCTCAGGGCCTGACCTATGAGCAGTTGCGGCCAACCCCAATTACCAACCAAACTCTGCATGGCCTCCCACCCCCACCCCCACACCACCACACCAATCCCCAGGCCGATCTCGGTCCCGGGGACCTAATCTCCCTGCACCTGGACTAAACATTTTATTTTTTGGGGCTGTGGGGGCCACGTTTCCAAAGCAAAACTTGGCCCCGGGGATCCTATTCCGTGGGCGTGGACTAAACATTTACATTTTTGGGAGGGGGCACATGGCCTCCCTCCCCAGGCCGATTTTGGACCCGGGGACCCCATCCTCCAGGGCCTGTCCTAAATATAATTTTTTGGGGGTGAGGGGGCCCCACAGCCCCCTTCCCAGGCCGATCTTAGCCCTCTAGACCCCATTACCTGGAGCCTGGCCTAAACATTAAATGTTATTTTTTGGAGAGGGGGACTGAGCGGCCGCCCTCTCCAGGGCCCGACCTTCATATTACATTTTTGGGGGGCAGGATGGAACCCGCAGCCCCCTCCCCAGGTCGATCTCAGCCCCAAGGACCCCATCCCTCAGGGCCTGGTTGTTAGAAATGGGGTCTTTGGTTGGCAGTCAGGTTACCCCCTGTCCAAGCAAGGACCCTCACTCTAACCAGGGTAAAGGAGAATCACCCTTGGTTAACCCCAGATCACCCCCTCGGTAGCTTGGCACGAGCAGGCAGGCTTAACTTCAGAGACCAGGTGTAAAGTATTTGTACCAACACACACAGTGATGTAGTGAAAACACTAAAAAATGACTCAACAAAGGTTTAGAAAAATAGCCAATATTTATTTAAACAAAACAAGACCAAAATGACAAGCATCTAACATACATAAGTCGAGTTATGAATTGTTAAGGATTAAACTAAAAAAAAGCGATTAGAAACACAAAATGCTTCGATGATGTGATTACACAGCGTTGTGACAGAGTTGTTCCCAACAATCTGACGCCAATAGCGCTGGGTACGGAGTCACGCAGAACTCTAGGTAGAGTCCCTTAGTAAAGTGTGAAAATAAGCCGGTGCGCGAAAGTCGGGGATCACGGTGTCGCTGAATCTGAGGCGGATTTGGTTCCAGTGCTGCGGGGCAAAGGACCTGGAGGCGTTACAAAGAGGCGTAGGGTCCTTGGAGCGGTGGAGGTGAGGTGGCGTCAGTGCGAAGCGTTGAATCCACGCACTTCAGGCGGAGTCAATATCCGGCGGTCACAGCGTGGTGCAGCGACTTCTGCGGACTTCGGCGGGGCTGCAGCGATGTCGGGCCTGCGAGGGTCCTCACACTCCAGCAAGGGCCACGGATTCGGTTGCAGTCGACGTTACGGGATTCGGCAGCCGCATCGGTTCAGAGTTGTCCGAAGTCGGTTTTCTTGGATTTTCACCAGCTTGTCCTTTCAAGCGCCCACTGACTGGATAGGGCACCACTTGTCAGGGCAGCAGTCTCAGCAGAGAGTCCAGGTGCTCGTAGGGGGGGGGGGAGTCTTTGATGGCCTTGAGACTTCAGAGTAGGGGTCAAGCTCAGTCCAAGCCCTTGGAGATTCTTCTCAAGCAGGAATATACCACAAAGTCCAGTCTTTATCCCCTTTCACAGGCAGAAGCAGCAACTGCAGGCTAGCCCCACAAAGCACAGTCACAGGCAGGGCAGCACTGCTCTTCAGCTCTTCTCCTTGGCAGAGGTTCCTCTTGGTTCCAAAAGTGATCTGATCTTCAGGGGTTTTGGGTGCTCTTCTCATACCCCTTACTGCCTTTGAAGTAGGCCTACTTCAAAGGAAAGCCTCTCATATTTGTGAGATCCTGCCTTGCCCAGGCCAGGCCCCAGGCGCACACCAGGGGGTTGGTGACTGCATTTGGTGAGGGCAGGCACAGCCCTTTCAGGTGTGAGTGACCACTCCTCCCCTCCTTCCCAGCACAGATTGCTCATCAAGATATGCAGGCTACACCCCAGCTCCCTTTGTGTCACTGTCTAGAGAGAGGTGGAAACAGCCCAACTGTCAAACTGACCCAGACAGGGAATCCACAAACAGGCAGAGTCACAGAATGGTTTAAGCAAGAAAATGCCTACTTTCTAAAAGTGACATTTTCAAACACAGAATCAAAAAACTAACTTCGCTAAAAGATGTATTTTTAAATTGTAAGTTCAGAGATCCCAAACTCCACATGTCTATCTGCTCCCAAAGGGAATCCACGCTTTAATCATTTTTAAAGCAGCCCCCATGTTAACCTATGAGACAGATAGGCCTTGCAACACTGAAAAACACATTTGGCAGTATTTCACTGTTAGGGCATGTAAAACACATAAGTACATGCCCCACCTTGAACATACACTGCAACCTGCCCATAGGGCTACCTAGGGCCTACCTTAGGGGTGTGTTACATGTATAAAAAGGGAAGGTTTAGGCCTGGCAAGTGGGTACACTTGCCAAGTTGAATTGCCAGTTTAAAACTGCACACACAGACAATGCAGTGGCAGTTCTGAGCCATGTTTACAGGGTTACTAATGTGGGTGGCACAACCAGTGCTGCAGGCCCAGTAGTAGCGTTTGATTTACATGCCCTGGGCACTTCTAGTGCACCGTACTAGGGACTTACTAGTAAATCGAATATGCCAATCATGGAAAGTCAATTACACATACATTTTACATAGGAGCACTTTGCTTTTGCACTGGATAGCGGTAGTAAAGTGCCAAGAGTAACAAAAACAGCACACATCAACAAACTGGGGAACAGAGGCAAAAAGTTAGGGGAGACCACACCAAGGATGCCAAGTCTAACACGGGTCTTAAGCTGAGGTCAAGCCACAGCAAACAGCTGTGTCCTGGGGGTGGGCACCCTAGGACATAGCAGGAGCCGGCCCTGTGGGTGGGCGGTCCCAAGGGCCATCTATTGCTCCATGAGGGCGGTTGCTCAGTCCCCCTGTTCAACAAACATTGGCCCGGGAGGTGGTGGTCCCCGGGGCTGTGGGTTAGTGGGGACACACAGCCCGCCACATTCAATTTGCAGAAGTGCCCTAGGGAGGTGGTGGTTCCTGGGGCTGCAGGGGGTTAGGTGTCCACCCCCCATATTCTATTTGTAAGAAGTGCCCTCTAATTACTCATCTCCGGGGGGGGGTGGCGGCCCCAGGGCTAATGGAAGCCCTGAGGAGGGCCCCATGCACCCCTCCCTCCTTATTAAAGTCCTCAATGCCCCCGGGATCTGTGCCACCTCGGGCTAATAAAAAGAAAAGAGCAGGAGGCCACCCTCTGAAAAACCCACAGATCCAGATCCGCAGATTTTTTTTCAAGATTTTCTTTTTTTTTTTTTTTTTTTATTAAGAAAAATGCTTTTTAGCCCTGGCAGTGTCCCTGAGGGACTGCCAGCACCAGATCTAAGGGATCAGGATGACTCTTCCCTGGCCCCTTTCCTAATTTTTTTTTTTTCTGGGATTCGGCTGAAGCAGAGTCCCAAGATGGCTGACAACACTTCCTTGTTGAAGTATTGGCAGCCAACCAGACATCGGCATGGGGACAGTTGGATCAGGGGAGGATCCACATCCCTATATATATCTATATATTTGGCCTTAGATTATTCCAAAACTACTGAACAAATTTACACCAAACCACAAAAAATTTTATCTGCGGAACAGGATCTGGATTCCTGCCAATTTGGTGTAATTCCATTCAGCAGTTTGGACTGTAGGCGTGTCTAAAGACCCTTTGGAAAAATTAATGGTAGAAACGGGTTTGGGACTCCCCCTTTTTCTTGGCCCCTGCTTGACGAACCATCCTGAAACTTTCAAAACCTAAGTATAAGTTTTGAAAATGTTGTTAAGATTCGTTAAGAGGCGCCACAGGTATAGTCCAAACGCTCCATGTATGGAAACTGGGTCCTAACTATAACTATCTAGTTGCGAGCACCACTAGGTAATAAATATTTGGATATGGTACTGTTAGACCTGACAGCCTTAGGGTGGTCACCCCCAACTTTTTGCCTGCCACCCTCCACTTTACTGACGCTGTTTTTGCTGGTTTTAGGACTCTGCACACTTTACCACTGCTAACCAGTGCTAAAGTGCATATGGTCTCTCCCTTAAAACATGGTGACATTGGCTAATACCCAGTTGGAATATTTAATTTATTTGTAAGTCCCTAGTAAAGTGGACTGCATGTGCCCAGTGCCTGTAATTTAAATGCTACTAGTGGGCCTGCAGCACTGATTGTGCCACCCACATAAGTAGCACCTTAACCATAACTAAAGCCTGCCATTGCAAGGCCTGTGTGTGCAGTTTCACTGCCACTTTGACTTGTCATTTAAAAGTACTTGCCAAGCCTCAAACTTCCCTTTTTCTACCTATGTCACCCCTAAGTTAAGCCCTAGGTGACCCAGAGGGCAGGGTGCTGTGTAGGTAAAAGGCAGGACATATATCTGTGTGTTTTATATGTCCTGCTATAGAAAGGGGTAAATAGGTCATATGTAGTATGGCCAGAATGGTAATACAAAACCCTGCTGACTTGTGAGGTTGGATTTAATATTACTATTTTAGAAACGCTACTTTTAGAAAGTGAGCATTTCTCTGCACTTAAATTCTTCTGTGCCTTACAGCCTGTTTCCAATCCACGTCTGGGCTTGGCTGGTTGACAGCTCCCTTGTGCATTTCACCAAGACAACCACAAACGCAGGATGCTCAGTCACACCTACACACATCTACTGAGTGGGTCTTCCTGGGCTGGAAGGATGGAGGGCCTGACACTTTCATTTCAAAGGACAGTAGCCTGCCCTCACACAAAAGACTGCCAAACCCCTGAGTGGGTCTTCCTGGGCTGGAAGGATGGAGGGCCTGACACTTTCATTTCAAAGGACAGTAGCATGCCCTCACACAAAAGACTGCCAAACCCCCTACTGGGACCCCGGCAGACAGGGTTGTACTGAAAGGGGACCTTGTGCACTTCAAAACCACTCTTTGAAGTCTCCCCCATTTCAAAGGCACTTTTGGGTATATAAACTGGGTCCCTGACCCTACCAGATCAGACACTTCTTGGGACAGACACTCTGCACCAGAACCTGCAACCTGCCAAGAGACGCTACCTGGCTGCCCAAAGGACTCAGCTGGACTACTTTGCTGTAAAGGACTGCTGCCTTGCTTTTGCCCTGCTGCCTTTCTGGCCTCCGGCTCTGCTGAGAAGTGCTCTCCAAGGGCTTGGATTGAGCTGGCCTCCTGTTTCCTGAAGTCTCAAGCCAAAAAAAAACTTCATCTATGCAAAGAAGCTCTTTGTGCGGTGAAAATCGACACATAGCCTGTCCAACGGTGAGAAAATCACTGCATCGCTGAACCGGAACGACGCAGCCCGGTTCCCCAAGTGGAGAGTGACGCAGCGCCAAGATTGTGACTGGAACTTCAATGCACACCCCACCAGATCAACACATCGCCGAGCCATAACGACGCAGCCCGACTTCCTGAGAGAGGAATCGATGCAGCGCCAGCCGGGTGGCAGAAATTCAGCCGCATCACCCTCCGGATCGATGCAACAGCTGTGGCTTTGCCCCGCACACCCAGGATTTCCACGCCTCGTCCCTGGGCATCAAAAGACACCACATCACAAAGAGGATTCAAGCCTACATACCAGAATTCGGCGCAAAGCCCTTGTCGCGTGGAAAAGAATAGACACATCGTCTGAGTGCGCTCGGAAATCGGATGCACACCAACTTTTTTCCACGAATCTCCTCCTCTGCGGTCCTCGTGCATGTAATTTTGACGCAAACCAGGTACTTTGTGCTTGCAAGAGACAATTATTGGTTTTAAGAACTAAAGACTCTTTTTATCATTGCAAAGTAATATTTCAAATTGTGATTATCAAATCTTGATCGTTTTGACCTTCATTTAATCAGATAAATATCCTATATTTTTCTAAACCTGTGTGGTGTCTTTTTGTGCTGTCTGTTCTCACTGTGTTATTGCATGATTTATTGCACAAATACTTTACACTTTACCTTCTAAGTTAAGCCTGACTGCTCAGTGCCAAGCTACAAGAGGGTGGGCACAGGATAATTTGGATTGTGTGTTACTTACTCTGACTAGGATTGTGATCCCTGTTTGGGCAATGATGTATACCTCTGCCAACTGGAGACCCCATTTCTAACAGGTACCCTTTACCCATGTCAGGTGGGGCATGTCTATTTCTGCAGAAGGAGCACATCAGTCATCTGTGAGCATTTATCCATAACTCCATTCCATCCTCCCTTTCGAAGAGCCATCTGGCACCAGCTCCTTCTGCAATACCCTTTTTGCCAAAACCAGCCCCTAGTTAATGAAGGTTTTGGAGTATTTATTGGCACACGGAAAGTGTGAAATATTGAATACCACTAGCTTTGGTGTGAAAGTGATCAGCCATCCCAGGACCTCTGAAAGTACTTCCACAACACCCCTCATAGATCTTTGGTCAGCTAAAGAGCTGGAAGCAGTTTTCAGGAAGTTGCCCATTCAACATTCGTCCTTTTGGATGCATAAAACTGCATGGACTGGAAGCCAATACAGACTTGGGTCCTTTAACCCACTGTGTATAGAAAAAAAGAAATAGCGGTAAAGGTGAAACGACGAGGGCAGAAAAAGAAAATGAAGTGCAGCCTCTGCAGCTGATGTTCCCAAAATTCTCATACGAGATACAAATTTAAAATCGATTTAGAAAATGGAAGGAATGCATTAGCAGAAAAGGAAAAATACTACACTTCTGAAGTATCCTTATGGGCTAATGCTCTGCAGGTATTCTAAAAGTGTATATTTATACAGACTGAAAAACGTAGATTACGTGCATTAGATTGGATTAGAATGTGTGTTTGTAGTGCTGTGTTACATTAGCGGATTGCCTTTGATAGGCCGTATTTGATTTGCAGGCTAACAATGTTAATTCGTGTATACAATTGTGTGTTCATTTTTATGCCCGGTTTGGCCACCTTTAACATCTAATCAAATCCGTCTTCTTTCAGATCTTCGTCATTTGTTTGCTGCAAGCTTTTTCCGTGTTACAAAGTGTACATTCCTGCCTCTTAACAGTTAATTACTTTACAACGATGAATGTTGGATTTGAACGGCCGTTTGGTTAGATATTAACTTGACTCTAGGAGGTGAAAGGTCAAGCTTTATTTATTTTTTTCAAAGTATATATTTGTTTCAATGTTTTCTTCCCTTGCAGCAGAGCAGGACACGCTGTTGTTTCCTCACCACAGCAACTGCATACAACTGGGGCCGCAATGCAGGTCAACGCAGGAGACTTTGAAAAGGCGAAAGAGCAGCTGAAGCTTTTAAAGACCGACCCGGGCAATGAAGTAAAGTTGAAGCTGTACGCCTTATTCAAACAGGTACTTTGTCTTCTTCACTTTCTTGGTGCAATACAGAATAGGTGGGAACAGTAGATATCAGAAGTGAATGTGTTGAAATGTTTGATTGTGCTGTTTTTTTCAACCTCGCTTTATTGCAAAATTGCAACGAACAACAACGGCCAACACAGTATTTTATCTGTATGTACCACGTGGATCACACTAAATGTACCGTTTGTCTTTGTCCTTCATCGCAATCTTGGTGCCCCCTCCCTCCCCCTTATCCAGCCCAAGGTCCAAGAGATCTTTCGACCCACAGAGTTCAAGCCAATCTACTCTCTTCCTATAACTGCTCATCGGTCAGCGAACACCAGTCCCTGTCTGCTTTTCATTGCTTCAGCTCAGGGGAGAGGCTGACAACCCCTCCCCCCCCCCCCCCCCCCTCCCCCCTCCCCCAGCACACACACCGCCAACACTGGACGGCAATCTTCCTGGCCCTAATGAGCCCAGCATGTAAATAATTTTGCGGCATCCTTGCAAATTTCCCAGTAGATGTTCATTATATCCGATTTCGTCAGTAACGGTCGCAAGAGGTTTTTATCATCGGTAAAATACTTCTACCACCCTCTGTTAAAGATCTTCTGTTGGAGACAGTCCCATGGAGTATGGATACAGTTGCTTTTTTGCCCACATCCTCTTAGGCAACAATCAGTTGTACTGCTACCAATTTTCGCAAGGAGTGTTCTGGTGCGGTATGCTCCATGGTATAGTGTCTGTGCTGTAATTTTAGTAGTGCCACTCAGAAACCAGTCCTTACAGATACCTCTCCAGGAGCATTGAGATCCTCTTCCCAGTCCCTCCTTTAGGAAAGTCCCTACATGTTCTTCCAGTTTCCCTGTAAATCCTCTTACCAGGTCTGGTGTGTTGTTGATTATTTTCCTGTATATTAAGGAGATCGCTTTCTGTGGATGGGTCCTGGAGAATACTGGGTCTTCCATTTGAGAGGCATCCATTATTATCAATCCTCTCTTGTAGGGGCTGCCAAGGCATGCCGTAACTGTAGATATTTGTATGCTTCTGAGTATTCATATTCCTTTTGAGATGACCTCCAGTGGCTTAGGACCATCGCCCCTTCCCACCAAAACTCCTCAGTTGCTAATGCCTCTAATCTCCCATGTTTTAAATCCCTGGAGGGTACCCACTTTCTAACACGACGCATACTTACAGTGGTGTTTCCCTCATTAGTCTCCCTGTCCACTTTAGGTGACATATGGCACAATCCCATGTCTTATTTGCTGACAGTGTGTTAAAGTAGTGTTCTGCTCCTTCACCTGTGTTTGACTGTATTGAGAGGATATTAAAACAAGCATTTGAAATGCAATGGGTCGCGCATTTGTTCGAGTTAGAGCTATTTGAGTTGTAAACTCCTACCACAACCAGGTGTGAAGAAGAAAACCTGATGGGTTAGAAAGTAGGAGGTGTGGTTTCCTTTCTAGTCAGTTATTTTAAAAGGTAGATCAAGGATAGTGCAGTCTGCAACACATTTTCAGTCCTGAAATACATCGCTTCAGGTCCTTGACCTTGGTCACTTAATTGCTAGATCTGTATTGTGAAGTCATCATCCATGAAGACTTCAGTTAGCTTAGCTTTCTTCTGGACTTGGGCCTGATTTAGAGTTCTGCAGAGAGGGTACTTTTTTGCAAAGGCAAAAAAACACCCTTTCAGCCAAACCCTGGGTCCGAGTGCTAGATTTACAGGCAGACCAACCTTCAGTATCTCTCTGATGGAGTTTGGACTGTCATAGTTTTGTTGATTTGCCTGTGTGATTTAAAGTGGGCAGTAGAATGGACAGTTTTCACTGTCCATCACCGCTGAGTAAAAGCTATTTGTATGAGAAAGTGGAAACTTTTTTAAATTCCCCCCGCAACATAGGAGACCATGCACATGCACATCCACATGGCTGGCCACACGCTCGATCCTATCTTCTCTGCAAGCAACCACGTCACCTTCAGCCACACCACCGAACTCCACTGGACTGACCACCACTGCGTCCACTTCACATTCAAGAAACACACCGAACACCACCGCACCCCACTACCTCCTCTCCGCCGCTGGAGCAAAGTCACCGAAGACCAACTGACCAGCACCCTCGCCCAGAACCCACCTACCGACCTCACCGACCCTGACACCGCCGCCATCAACCTCCGACGGTGGATCCACGACTGCGCCAACACCCTCACACCACTCAAGAGACCCACCGTCAACCAAGAAAAGAAAAAAGCCGCCTGGTTCACAGACGAACTCATCACCTCCAAACGCACCTGCCAGAAACTAAAGAAGAAATGGCTCCTCGAACAAAAACCTACCAGCCTGACGACCCACAAGGAAGCCACACGCAAGCACCACCAACTAATCCGACTCGCCAAACGCTCCCATTTCACAGAACGCCTAAACAACAACACACATGACAGCAAAGAACTCTTCTGCATCGTGAGAGAGCTCTCCAACCCCAGCGCCAACGTCAACGACATCCCACCTTCCCAAGAACTCTGCGACGCCCTGTCCACCTTCTTCCATCAGAAGATCGCCAACCTCCACAACAGCCTCAACACCACGCCTCCGCCGGACCCCACCCCCGACAACTCCTCCAGCGCCAACCGCCTCACCGCCTGGACCCACGTAGACGACGCCGAAACCTGCAAGATCATGAACTCCATTCACTCAGGATCCCCCTCAGACCCATGCCCACACCACGTTTACAACAAAGCCGACTCTACCATCGCACCCCAAATTCGAAAGGTCATCAACTTATCCTTCGATACCGCGACCTTCCCGTACAGCTGGAAGCACGCCGAAATCCACGCCCTCCTCAAGAAACCCAAGGCAGACCCCAACGTCCTCAAAAACTTCCGCCCGATCTCCCTCCTCCCCTTCCCAGCGAAGGTCATCGAGAAGATCGTCAACACGCAGCTCACCCACCACCTCGAGGACAACTCCATCCTGGACCCCTCCCAGTCCGGCTTCAGACGCAACCATAGCACCGAGACCGCTCTCCTCGCCGCCACAGATTACATCAGACAACAAATGGACAGGCTTTGAACCATTAATAAATAGATTATCGGATAATCAATGTAGCAGATCATTTTATCTTTATGCAATCTCACTGGCTCAAGTACCTTATTGTTAGCTGCTGGCAATTAATATGCAAATTGATAGGATTTTGAATTTACTGTAGACAAAGGATGTTCACCCCAGGTGTTCTGGTTGATTTCACAGCTTATAAATATGAACCTTATGTTGAAAACCTTGCCACAATTATGGTTGGTTAACTCAAAGTAAATTTCATTTGTTCAGTGGACATTCATCTTCCTCTCTCTGTTCAGCGCTTTCCCATTTCAATTCAGAGACACAGTAGAGCCACTGCAGCAGTGGCTTTCCCTTAGAATATCACCACACGTCTGAAAATGGTGCATTTTCCACGTGACCAGCGCCTCGGGAGAGCATTTTGTTTTAGAATAGGTTTTTTACTCAGCAGAAGCGGTGGACATAGGAATATAAAACGGCCTGCTACGGAAATAGATGACCAGCACTTGTGAAAACTCAAGTGCAAAACCAGAGACCACGGAGGGTCTCTGTGTGAAGCGAGCAGGCAATGTCCTTGCCTGACTGTGTCTGGTATTATTTTTTGGTATCATATTCTCTTTTTATTTGTTATTTTGTAGTTTCTCCTCACAAAATGTTCTTGCACGAAATCAGCTTAAAAGTCTACATATGCATAATTTATTTGTTTGAAAGGTTTGTATTATACCTGCATAAAGGAAAGTAAATTAAACAAAGTGGCACTCGTGTTACTTTCCATCCTTGAACTTGAGACTGGCCTGTAATCATGCAGTGTCAGTAAATTGTACACTACATTATGCAACACAGTCCTCATGTTGTCATAAAACCAGAAAATTATTAAGACATTTTACACTTGGTAGGTGTGCCTCTGCACTTTGGTATGCCACAGTACCTCATCCCGGGTCCCTACACGTGCATAATTTAAATAATTGATTATTGACCATGCTTGCCTTTGTTCTATGTACCTCCTTCTGTCTCTGTGTTCGAATCTGGTGCACTATTTCATAATTGTACTGCCGGTATCAGAGGGAAGTCCAAAGGCTGCTGTGGCAGCTACTGCTATCTTCTTCATGACCTGCTCACCTGCATCATGAGGCACTCCAAAGTGTTTGTTGATTGGTGTGTTCTTATGTAACCACTAAGAGTAAGACTTCTTACTTCAGGTTTTGCTAATCCTTTTGTACTCAGTGTCCTTAAAATTTCGACATAGAGAAAGGAAGGAGTATTTGTTTATGTTCATATATTTATAGAGTTCATGACTACCCAAAGGCTTCCCAGGGCTAAAATGGCTAAAATAAATCATAAACTGAATTGAAAATCTTCCTTCCTCCTATTATGTAAATGTTGTGAACTAGTGTGTGTAATGCTTCCTGTTGGCTGGTTAACAAAATGCATCCAGCTGTTTGATGAAAGCATTGAGGACAAAATTTACTTTTACTGATTCTAATGTTTATAGTATGTTCTGTGGTGTGCCTTTTGTAAGGTTAGCACGTTGCTCATCTAAAATATGCACATGTGTTTTGACTACTGGATTTGTCTTTGGCAAGCCTGTTAAAGTGTGCTCCATTATTTCTCCAGGCTACTGAAGGTCCTTGTAATGCACCAAAGCCAGGCATGATGGACTTTGTCAATAAGGCCAAATGGGATGCATGGAAGTCTCTGGGTAGCTTATCAAAGGTAAGCATGTAGAGAATTGTCTTGCTTAGCAGTGCCATTTTATTACTGTAGAAAATAGTCTTTGAGTGTTTGCATGTTTGTGTCCTTTTGTTTTTTACATCCTCAACCTGCATGCATTTCTGTATATGAGTTTCTCAACAGGCACACGTTGGACATCACACAGCTCTGAGATCAAAATATTGTAAAGTTCCAGTGATCCCCACCTGTTTAGGAACGTAAACGTATCATTAGAGGGTGGTAGAAATCTTTGTTATTGCTATTCTGCATGATGGCATTTCATCTTTCCCTAAAATTACTCTGGCTCCCTTGAGCATCCTGGGGTTGATCATGCTTTTATAACCACATCCGCCCTTCCCTGAGAAGAAGTAGATAGGTCCTTGTCTAAAACTCATACTTCAGATGTTGATCTTTGCTCCTCTCCAAAAGCTTCCTTCTCCATATCTGTGAGCCTTAATTCAGTTTCTCTTCCTCGCTCTCAGATGCACAGATTGACCGAAGTGGGAAAATCTGAGTTCCATCTTCCCTCTCTCTTTCCAAGAAACATGTATACATTTTTTCTATTATGTTAAAGGGTGTGAGTTTTTATTTACATGAGTCTGTTTCTGACATTGCAGATGAGGCTCTGATGGCGCAATTCCCTGACTTAACCTTTGGGCCTCTCGCCATCAGAGGTAGTGGGGGTAAAACATAGACTAAACGCATTATCAATATATTTTTCTATCTTTTCCATGTCTAATGCTTATCAGCGCTTTGCAGGGGGGAAAAAGAAAGAGGGAAAACCTCAGCTAAAGAAAAGAAGCATTACTCATAAAAGCCATGTGAAGTTCCGAATACAAACACCCATGCCAGATCGTTATAAGGATATCTCTATTGTTTTGGAAGTGCAGTTCAATTCCAGTATTACAAAGGAAAATATAATCAAACATCCCATTCAGGCTCTCAATCCAAATGCTTTTTTATTTATCTCAGACTTTATGTGCCCTGATCCTAAGACACCGGTTGGCCAACGTCTTCAAAGTTTTAAAATCTGATTTATTCATGAGTTCCCCAATGACAACCGTCAAGGTGATGAATGTTTACTCAGATGATATTACTCTTTTAGGTAAATTGAGGATAATCAATGCATTACATTTAATTCCAGAGCTCCAGTCACTATGCATTCATGATATTAAGCTAGTAAGACTAAAGCCTGTAGATCACTCCAAAAGCTTTCTATGGTGGAATTTGTTTCTAATAGGGTTCCTTCTCTAATTCTTTCACAAACACCACAGGTATTTTACAACCTTTAAGAATTGATGTAATGCCTGTTGATCAGAGTACATCTGTTGTACCCTGTACACATGGAAACACCATGAGGGAGTTCCCACTTAATGAGTCCAACTCACACAATTTCATCCTTTCAGTCCTTTAAACCTATTGTGACAAGTAACATAAGGATTCATAGAGTTCTGATAGTGGAGTAATAAATCAGATCCACTCATAGGACATCGGACTGTTACGGCAAAATGAGATAGATAATGATATAGCAGGGAGGAGGAGCCTGGGATCCCGGCGGCGTGGCTGTGGAGCTGCAGAGCTGTGAGAGCGGGCCCTCTGGGAGTGTGGCTGACCATGGGCCCGGGACTCAGGTGTTGCCGTGAGCGTGTGGGGCTGATGCGGTCTGCTGTGTGGAGTAAGCCCTGACCGTACTTCGTGGGCAGTACCACGTGGGCCTGTGGAGTACACGGCCTGTTGCATGCCTGTGGCCTGCCACGGGTGGCTGCCATTAGTGGCACCAGTGGCTCACCTAGGCTGGCGCCTGCTCACGTCACTGGCTCTCAGCTCCCTGTAGTGGGGGTGAGCCTGTGTTCACTGCTGTTCGTTGCTGGCCATTAGAGGAGGGAATACACCTGTGGCCCGGCAGTGCTACAGAGCTGGCGGCATCCGTGGTGCTGTTTTGCATTTTGTTCCATCTGAGATTTTTCCCTACTCTTCGCAGCCCCCTGCTGCTCTCACGCCTGGTTGTTCCCAGTCTCCCTCCTGATCATTGACAGTTACGGGCCTTGCTGCTTGAGTGTGGGGACGCAAGCTCTCTGAAGGAGGAAGCTGACCATCGCGCTGAAAGCGCCACTTCCCCACCGCTTCGTGGGACACACGCCCATCGAAGGAGGGAAGCCCAGGAAGTCTTGCGTCTGTGCCAGGAGGTTGGGCCAGAAAGGGGAGGAGCTGACCATTGTGCTGAACGCGCCGCTCCTCCATCGCGGCGCGTGGGCCAAGGGCGGGCCCGTCCGTGCCAGGAAGAGGCAGGGCTGGGCTCCCCCTTTTGATTTCCCAACAGCAATTCTTCTACACTGGTGAGTCGCTGCAAACAATTCAACGTTTACGTTTTGGCCCTCTCTAGTGGCCCGTCCCCCTCCGGTTTATTAAAGGGGGATACTTGAAACCATCTGATTCTTGGCTCTGTGAGAAGGAATGTGGAAAAGGAAAGCGAGTGGCAAACAAAATGGGCTGGGAGGGACTAGAAAGTTCCCCAGACATTCTGCTGAGAACTGCACCATGTGCTCAAATAGACGACCTCATTGAGGAAGTGGAAAGCCTACTAGCCCAAAATTCAAAATTCCTAGGAAGAGAGAGGCTGATGTATTGATGAAAGACGTTAAGTCATTCTTTGAAACCTTGAGCAGAGAGCCCCAGGTTAAGACAATAAAGAGGAACCACTTAGAGGTCGTTTCCCCTACAATTCTTGTATCTCCTACTGATCAGCGGTTGTCAGTTTTACAAGTGCTTGTAGACCCTATAATAGAGTGTTCCATTAGTTTTTCAGCACTCGCAGATCCAAGGTATAGCAATGATGATTGTAAAGCTATGCGAACAGAGGATACCCTCAACCAAGTAGAAACATTGGGGGGCGATTTTATTGGGACCCAACTAACCCACCTGCAGGGTGATATTGTGATTCTACGAGATTATATCAAAACCTTGAGTAAGATGTTGCATAAGAAACTGGATGGTATAACTGCTAAAATCGTGAAGTTAAGGAAAATATCCTCAGTGTTTGAATCTGAGCAGCTACTTGTACCTCTAAGTCCATACAGCAAAATCTATACCCCTGCAGAGAGCAAGGAAGAGAGAGTAAACATGGTGCCAACAGGAGATTGCACAAAATACTACCGATATGGGTGTGTAGCCCCAGTAGTAGCCACAACAAGATCAAGTGGCTCCAAACCAGTAGGGGAGGATGGGCAAGTCCTTCACCATAAACCAGGGTGGCAGGCCATTCGGAATGGAGATAAATCATGGAAATCCTCCCAGACCCATAACAGTGGAAGACAGTATGACTTATATCTGATGAATGTCCCTAAATTAACCCAGGGTACCAATGAACCCCGGGGCTCACTTATAAATAAAGTAGTCTACTGGATCAGGAAAACAAGGGAATGCAGATCAATCATACCAGAAGACATAACCCATGCTCAGAGATATTTAGGAGAAGGCTCAGGGTCGGATTTCATAGGCTTGAAGTAAGCCAACCAATATTTAGTAGAGGGGCTATTATCCCTCGAGCAAAGATCAAGATCTTGTACCCCTTCACAAATAAGAGTCAAACTTACCATTCCTCTACCACCGGGAAATAGTGGCTGTGGGAATAACCGAAGAACTTCACTCCCCCAACATCCACACCGTGCCAACTCAGATGTAATTGGTGAAACATCTAATGTTGACTGATTAAAGGCCCAGCTCCCAACTACATTGGACATGTGCCTTATATCCAGCAGTCCTTTGTTGAGTTACAAAACAACTAGACTTACAGCAAGCAGCATTGGAGAGAAGGAAACAACTTACCGGATCCCCTTTTATGCCCATTGGGACCAGAGGGGGAGGGAAGCAACTACTAACTTACCTGGGGAATAAAAGCAGGGGTTAGAGCTGGGAGGGCATGACCACGATTCAATAAAATTGTTATCTTGGAACGTTGCAGGTTTGAAATAAAAAACAAGTGACCCAGAATGATGCAACTTTATGGATCAGCACCAAGGTGTTCTGCTCCAGAAAAGTGGGCATCACAAGTGGTGCATAGAAAAGGTTACCTGACCTTCCAGACCCTTGCTCTCCCATCTCCATCTGGGCGAGCCTTGGGAGGGTTGGTAATCTGGTTAAAACAAGACTTATTCCCAAAGGCAAAAGAGATACACTGTTCTAACAGTGATATTACGCTGTGGAACTAAGTATTAAGAAACAAAGAAGGTATACCTATATAGTTATCGTAAACATCTATATCAGACCTGCGTCACTAAGTACACAAATTTCTATGCTGAATTGTCTCTCAGATATGTTGTCCCAGTTGCCTGGGGGAGCGGGCCTAATTATAGCAGGGGATTGCAACACTCAACTATGTTTCAAGGAAGATCCCTTACGACTAGGAAATCATTATGCAGACCCTTGGGACAGAACAGGCCCAGTGCAGAAAGTGATAAGACATACTGTGGGAGTGGCAGCCCCGCTAGAGAACTTAATAACCAACGCAGGGCTAAGACAAGTCAATGGGAACACCAAGTCAGATACCCCGGCTGCACCCACGTATAAAAAGGAACCTATGCGAGTCTTCTTGATTACATCTTTGTAGGTGATATGCTTTGGCAATTCCTTAGTGATATGGTAGTTATCCCTAAAGCTGGCAGTGATCATCAAGCCCTCTGTGCAGTCTTCACAGCTTCCCTATTCAGAAGTAACAGCTTGTCCATATGGGTGACGGGCAACAATGTAAAGGCGACCAATGACAATGAGAATGTTAGGTGGGCAGCGGTGGCAAACGACACAAAGGTCCAAGCTTCAATTTATCATGTAGTCAAAGAGAGTCTATTCCCCCTTGATGGCTTCCAACTTTTTATCTGTGGACTTTATTCAGCTAGACTGCTCCCTGATGAATCGGTTAAGACCCCTCTTTGTGGTAGTAAGGAAAAGAGGGGAAGATACGGGCAGACCGTTGAGGTGCTTTCCCAGTTCTTGTCGCCAGGCAAAATCCCAGCTGTTGAGAGCATTGCAAACTGGGAATAACTTTGAGATAAGGGTGGCGAGGAATTCATATAAAAAGACTTTAAAAAAAGGCCAAAAACGAGTGGGAAAACATCAAATGGGAAATCTTAGTCGATGCCCTCCGTGAAGGTGACATTAAATCATTTTGGAAGATTGTGGCAGAGAGGAAAAACCCTCAGAAAGAGGAGTGATTCATTAATCCAGCCTGAAAGGTGGGTGTCATATTTCGAGGACCTTTATAGAGTAGGTTCTTGTAGTAGCAATGCACCTCCATCAACACCCTCAGAGAACTACATTGTCTCTAAATCACTTGTCACTAACTCAGGTTTGTCAGGCTTTGATTTGGCCCATTTTGCTTTGAAGGAAGCCGTTCTGGCTCTCCAATCATTGTGTAAAGGAAAACTCCGGGAGCAGATGGTATACCAGGCAATTTGTATCTTTCACGTCCTTTAACTAGTATGTTGTACCTAAATATTTCAAGTAACGCCATTCTGAGGGAAGGTGATTTACCCACCCCCCAACGTGGCGAGGAGCAACAATAGTCCCTATTCATAAAAAGGGGGCTAAAGGTTCACCAGGTAATTAAAGACCAATAAGCCTAATCAATATCAGCCAAAAAGTGTTCTGTAAACGGGTACTGGCTAGGTTACATTCTTGGATCAGTGATCATTCTATCCTTTCAGATTTTCAGGCTGGCTTCAGGAAGGGGGTAAGCATGATAGACCAGGTCCTTAGATTTAAACTTCTGTGTTGAAATTACCTAACGCTAAAAAGGAACCATTTGTATGTTGCCTTTTATTGATTTAAAGGCAGCATTTGACTTAGTTCCACGTGAGCTCCTATGGAGCATCTTGGAATCTTATAAACTAGACAGCGAATTGCTGAGGTTGATAAAACATCTCCAAGAGGGAACTTATGCAAGGGTCAGATGGACCCAAGGTGGCGACTTGACATCCTCAATTACTATTGCAAGAGGGGATAGACAGGAGTGTGTTCTGGCCTGCAAGAGGTCTTTCGTCCTGCCTTCCAGTTGAAAATGGATTGAAGCCTGGCTGTCTCTTTGCCTCTTTTTCTCTTCAAATCTATATGATTTTCCTAAAAGCTTAGATACCAGTGCCACGCTTCCTCCAGTGATATGCAAATGCTTCCTGCATATATGAATGTAGCAGATAACATTGAAGTCTTCAATTAAACCCATAAAGGTTACCAATATTCATTGAATATACCCCAGCAGTACATTAATTTCTTAAAAGTTACAACTATTGAAAGCAAAATTTTCATCACTTAACACATACTTTAATTGGTATCTAGATGGAGAAAGGATTAGGAAGGTAAAAACATATACATAGGAAAGTCTGTAACTTCTAATTAGACAAATTATTTTTCCTCCAAAGCTATAGCACATGGTGGAGGTATGGAAGGTTTTTGAAGTTTTGAAGGCAAAGGCACTTCTTAGACCTACTAAATGTTTACAAAGCAAAAGTTCCCTCTATCCTACTTCATTGTATAGAATATCTACATTACCAAAGTTTTTTATTTTTATATAAAACTGAAAGCAAAAGATTTTGATTGTTTTGCTCTCAGAGAAAGTTGACCCCAGTCCAAGCATTGAGACATGAATCTTGCCTTTTTAGCACCTACAGGAGGTCTTGCAGCCATCATAAGATGGCATTATCGGATATTACACACTTGATTGGGTACGTTGAGAGAATTGAATATGCTTGCACGGTGCAAAGGTTATATTTTTCTACCTTCCTTGTGCCACAAAGATTCTTCTCCATCCCCTAACGAAATTAAAACGATGACATTTTAGATGTTTGTTTTAGTCAAGACATTCAGCACTGTCTCACTTTAAATCATATTACTTTTTAGTTAATTCTCTGTGTCCTGGTCAACTCTGGCTATATTAAATGGACAGGAACAGGATATTTATTTATTTTTCTATTAGGATCAGAGCTTCACCAGTTAGGTCAGTTCTTGAAACAACTGCCTTGTAGAAAATGTTTTTGCAATTTGATTACTTGGAGCACTAACTATGTTATATGTGTTTGTCCAGTGTTGCCTGAGCCTAGAACAATATTATTATGGCAGCGTTAGACCGGTCAGTCTATTAAGTGTGGTATTGTCACATCCTTGCCAGGTTAGTATGAACCCTGCCTGGTCAGGGTCAATCAGGCCAGGTATTAGGGGATTGAGGCGAGCGGCTAGGACACTATAAAGAGGTTTACGTCCATATTCAATAATGAAATCGACCGATATGAACCACATACAAAGTAATCTTTGCCCAGCTTCGGCATTACAGGAATAGTGGACTCCTACATAGTGTCGGTGATTGCACTTTTTTTCAGAGAAGGAGCTGAATAGCCAATTCAAGAATGGCACTAGCTTGTGGCAGAGGGTTTTGTAAAACTAGGAAGTAAAGCTGTCTGACCAGGGGCTTTCATGGCTTTCAGGCAGGTATTCCTGAGATGACTTCCTCAATGCAAATGGGGTCATCGAGGGCCGCAGCCTTCGCCTCCGGCAGTGGTGTGAGAGCACTGGTGTCAAGATACACTAATGGGTCGGCACCTGGAGAGTCCGAGGACGAGTAGAGAGTACTATAGAAGACTCAAAACGCATTTGCTGCTTCTGATGCCGTCTGTCATAGAAGTGGGCCCAATACGGATCACTGTTACTGCCCCAGCATGCATTTTGATATGCAAGCGACGAACCAGCATTTGACTGCTGCGGTTATTGCTCAAGTAGAATTTATGTTTTGGGTGCGGTATGGCATATTCACCCTGGTCCAGAGCAAGGCGTTTGAAGTCGAGTTGAGCTTTTTCCAAGTTCCTCCACACTTTCTGCTCGCCATTGCGCTTATGAGTAGCCTCCAAAGACAGCATCTCAGTTTCCAGGGCTGTTCATTTCTCCTGTCTGCGTTGGTTGTCCGCTGTCGCCATCGCAGTCAGCTCCCCCCGATTACTAATTGCAGGGTTTCCCAAACTGACGCTAAGGACATGCCATTTGTATCATTAATTTGTAAATACAATGTTATCAACTGTCTAAGAGCGGTGACATTAGCCCGGAAGTGTAGTAGGTTATATCTTAGTAACCAGGGCAGGCCTTGTCATCCGAGCAGAGGGAAGTTAAAGCAACAGGTGTATCGGTGCATGGTCTGACAAGGACCTTGGTCTTATAGCAGCGTCAGTAATCAAGCTCATTAGGGGGGGTGGGAGAGGCTAGAAAATAGTTGATTAGCGCACATGTTTTGTGCGCTGCAGAGTATAAAGTATAATCTCTGGCTGTGGGATGAAGACCCCGCCAGACATCCAGCAGGTCACAGTCAGCAAGCCACTGGTGACCTATAGCATCTGGCTGAACCCTTGCCCAGACCTATCTAGGGTCAAGTCCATAACCAGGTTGAATAGCCTCGTCTGGTGTCTGCAGGATTGGCGTGAGTGAGGAAGTCAGAAAGGTCTCCTGTAGCTCATTTGGGGCATAAACATTCACGTTGTCAGCATAAATGTGTGGAGTTTAATGCAAATTGCAAGTACATGGCCTTTGATCTCCCTAGAAGTTGACTGGACCGCACCCCGGAATCCCCAGGAAAAGAGTATAGCCATCCCACCTTTTTTGGATGTGCCACAGGACCAAAGGTGCTTGGGGAACCATTGTTAGCGCATTCTGTGCCCGTCTTTCAAGAGCAAGTGTGTTTCTTGTAGGAGGCACACATTGGCCACAGTTTACTTCAGGAGGGAAAGGGTAGCTAGGCGCTTGGTTGGGCAACTTTAGATCCATTGTGAAGAGCGAGGCAGGCCCTGTTCGCCAGTGTAGAATTCCACTAAGGCCCCTGCTATCCCTATAGGACCCTCTTGTCATTGGGTGGAAAGTGTGGTTGAAGCACAGGGATAGGTAATCAACTAATACATCAGACCCACTTAACCAATATAACTCTGGGAACTGTGTAAATAAGCCAAAAACAGCTGGTTAAAAAAAAATGGAATAGGCCCCATTGGGCTGGGAAGGCCAACTTCATTAGTTTGAGGCAGACACAACGCCATCCTTCCAAAGAGGGAGTCTAGCACTTTTCACAACAGTTCACTCTCCATCCCCACCAATGTCCATTGTGCCTGCTCGTAAAAACAATCCATATGGGGGCCCCCATTCATGACACAGCTGCTTGGCCTGAGTCGCCAGTCAAGGTTTCCAAAAGTGCCTCTCTTTCAAGTGCCATAGTAGCCTTGGTTTTTACTTCCGGCAGCGTTTTGGTTGGCCCTGCAGCTGAGACCTTGTTGAGACTACCCCTGTCTCAGGTGACTCCATGCCCAGCACTGTGCAGGCTTGCGCAGGGATTGCAATTGGTGCAGTATGCCATTATAGCGGAAGATGATCCTGAAAGGATGCTCCTACGAGTAGGAGACCCCAGTGTTCCGCAAGTGAGCTGTTACCAGTGCCTGATGCAGCAGCCCCACTCAGTGGCATTGGCCAAGCTTCATAGCTGAAGGCGATGTGTACCCCAAAATGGAGTCAAATAGGGCTGTCACATAAGCTTCAAGGTCAGCTCCCTCCATCGCGGTAGGGACCCCCATATGCAAATGTTATTCCACCTAGAGCGGTTTACAAAATCTTCAGCATGAGCCTGGAGCTTGATTTGTTGCTCTTGAAGGCAAAGGATATCGTGCTGCATCGTCTCAAGCTCTTCATGTCGATCATCATCTTTACTTTCTAGCGAAGCGACCCTCTCTTCAACCTCATCCAGGTCCTGCTGCACCTCTTGTAGATCCCAGGAGAGGTCCCTCTTAATCTCCTGCAGGTCCTCTCGCAACAAAGAGAACAAGGCCTCCAAGAAAGTGCGTGTTATCAGACCTTCAGTTTCCTCCATGTCCAGCGAGCGAGCATCCTCCCCTCTCTAGGGGGTCCCAGCTGTCTTTGCCAGCATATTCCGCAGGGATCAGTCCCTTTTGGTCTTAGATGCCATGTCTTCCGGTGACTTTCTTGGTCCCGGTCCACGCCCTGAAGGTTCCCAAGGCGGAAGAAGAAAGAAGGATCAGATCTGTTGCTTGGCTACTGGACACACTGCCATTCAATGCACCACACAGTTCTTTATCCAATTTCGTCTCTGCTACCACAGATCTCAAGGAGCTGCAAGGGTCACACCAATGTCTCAGGTAGCCGGGAGGAGTCTGTGTTTTGCCAGCACAAATCACCGCAGTTGAGAGGCCCCCCGTCACATCCAGGTTTCAAGGGAATAAAGGAACAGCATTAGGTCAGCGCGATTTCCCCCCCCCCCCCCCCTTCCACCATGCCTCTGGACCCCAGCAATGCATTTGCTTGAGTAAGGGGTCATCACCGTGCCAAGTCACAAAAAGTTGGGAGGGCCCCTGCAGGTAGGCAGCAATGTCAATTGTGGGAAAGGCCAGGTCGGGGCCAGATCACAGCTATGTCACACCGTTTGGGTGCCTCAAGCTGGGTCACTGGGGGTTCTGAGAATCAGCACTGTTGGTGATGGGTTCAGATCAGGTGCAATATGGGTCCGGGAAGGGGGTGCCTCCTACCTTTTAGGTCTGCTGATCCTCCGGGAGCAATGCCTGCTCCACCTGGGCACCAGGACAGTCAGGGCTTGCGTTGGCGATCACACTCGGGGTCGGAGAGGGCTGTCACGAAATCTCCTGGCAACCAGCCCATGATGGAGATACCAGGTCTGGGTGCCACTGCCTTTTGCCACTCCCGCACAGAGCCACGGGGATGCCCAAGCCGCAGAGGGCACTCGCAAAGACCCACCACGCAGTCCATGCCCAGAAGCAGGCGGCTGGAGCCTCGTTCGCCCATCGAGCTCCCCTCTGGGTGGCTCCGGCGACCTCAGCAAACACCAGCTGTTCCTTTCTCAGCCCCGGAGTAATTCAGCCCCAGCCCCGGGCGGGACAGAGCCGTGGGCACATCCCAGCCACAGTGGGCGGCCAACTAGGCCTGCCACGCAGCCCAGGCCCAGAGACAGGCCATCAATCCTAGTGGTGCTTTTTGACCCCCGCGTCCTCCCCGAGCCGCTCCGTCAACCCTCTGGCAATCTCCAGCCACTCGCCCCACAGCTCAGAAACAATCAGTGTGGGCACGCATTGCCTTGTGCATGGCTATAGTTTGGCGGGGACAGAGAGACTATGGCCCTCATTATGAACTTGGCGGTTCTGACCGCCATGGTGGCAGAAAAGACCACCTCTGGCATGGCGGCCTGAACCGCCATATTATTAACACAGGGAGGGACGCCTGTGGCGACCCTCTGCCAGCGCCAGGCTACCACCGACAGGCAGCCTGACAATGGCAGATTACATTATCTGACAGGGCAGCGCTGCATGGGCAGTGATCTGTGCGACGGGTGCTGCTGCAGCCGCCGCACAGTGGCATTGACGGCAGCTCCATGTGGAGCCGTCAGCAATGTCCCGGCCCTGCATTATGCTGGGCCGGCGGGCGGAAACAGTGGGCCGGCCCAGCCGAATGTTCTTTGTGCAGCCGGCAGGGTATCAGGGGGGCTGGAGGTCTATGAAAAGACCGCCAGCATGAACACGGCAGTGTTTACCGCCGTGTTCATAATGACCCCCTGTATCCCATGTCTCATCTGTCTGCCATCTTGACCACCCAAACGTACATTTTAAACCAAAGACAATCCTATTTATGTAACTGCACCAAACTTTTTTATGCATTATTTACAACTAAAATTGTCCTAGTTTTTAAAAAGCTGTGTTGAAGTTGGTGGGCAGCCTTCATCATTGTTTTATTCATGTTAGGCCCTTAGCTTACAGCAACAGCAGATAGGTCCTTTTTAGACCTTCATTCTTCCTCCAACTGCAGTCCAGACACCAGCTCAGAATCAAAGGGACGAAGGGCACTACAATATGTTTTTGTGTAAGAACGTTTTATTGGAGTTTTCGGTCTTTCAAGATATGTCTGAAAGGCATAATTTGCCATCATGCTGTATCAAGTTTTCACATATTCCTCAGTATATTTATTTCACAATTTTCCTGAGCAGATTTATTTGAATCATGGGAATTCCATTTGAAGCAATTCATGCGATCGAGAGCAGTACAAACTTTTTTACAGCTCCTGGCATCCTCCCTTAACTTTCACCTTTCCGAGTTAGGCACCAAAGGTCACCTTGCACTGACCAAGTGTGACAACCACTTAGACTTCTGGGTAGGAGCACGTGATTACTATGATGTGAATCTGGTTATTAATGAACATGTGCGGGAAATTTGAGTTTTGAGTATAGTTGATATAAAGCGGTAGAAATATAACTTGTGTGTCAACTTCTGCAAGTGTGTACTTCTGAGTTAAGCGGGCAGAAGCTCAGTTCAATGCAGCATTTACAATCCACCCCTTCGTGGTATTTCAAACAGCTGTACATTAATGTATATGTAAACGGCCTGTTACATAACACTTCTTTTTATTTATGTAGGGCTAGTGATTATTTTTGTTACTTGACCCAGTAGTATTATTGTACGACTCTCTCGGCTGTTAAGTACAAACATACAAAGCGTGTGGTAGCCACAACAAGTTCTGTTCAATTACGGAAGACCACATTTTGTGTTGACTCCGTGGCTTCTAGGGAATTCTTCTGACACGCATGCCATACCTATATACAGAACACTGGCCTCCACATATTAAAGGTTTGTATATTACTGATCTCCAGTCCTCGGAACCATTTAAATGAATTGTGGTCCCTCCGTAGCTTTTGTTGGGCGCAGACCTTTGTTTCATTTTGTCACTCACATGTTTTGCTCCTTTATTTTAAGCTTACTGAACGTGAGCTGATGTAATTGGAGAGGATTGTAATTATTTATTTATTTTATTTTTTTACAACAGGACAGTGCTGAGGAAACCTATGTCAACCTTGTTTCCAGTTTGGTGCCTCCGGAATCCTCGAGGCAGATAGAAACATCCTCTACGGGCAGTCAACATAAATATGAGACACTGCTGGTGAACACTGGAAATAATATTACCAAGATAATATTAAACCGGCCAGAGAAGAAAAATGCAATCACTACGAAGGTAAAAAAAAATCTACGATGGCATTTCGGTGGGACGCACATTTTATTGACGGTTTAATTAGTAGACATTTCAAATAACCCAATCCAGTTGTGGAGAATTAAGAAACAGATCACTGACCACGTGGAACAATATCTGTTCTCTGTTGAAAATTGGCAAGCGTTTAACATTTGTGGATATTAAATGTCAAACATCTACACTTAGTAAAACATATTTTTATTTGGTTTCTTATCAGTGAAGCGTGTGGTTTGACCACATCATGTATTTGCAGTTACTTGTTGGCCTTCCACTAACAGCTATTGTAGGTGAAATACATACAGACAAAATAGATATACAGACTATTTTGTTATTTTCAGCTTAGTTTGGGCGTGTCTCAAATATTTTAAATGTGCAAAGGCCAGGGGTTATACTTTTTGCTGTTGCCCTTCTGCTCGTGACTCATTACCAGTGCAACCTGTTAATCTCACAGAGAAAAGAGCTGAATACTTGTGGGTCCGGAAGGAATGAGCTCTATTTCTACAGCCTATTGTGTGCGGAGAAGATCAGTCAGAATGCTGGCCTCCTAACGTGTCCGACCACCACAAGATAAGAAGTCAGTGAAATACTAAACGCTGTGAGCTGCAAACCGACTCGAAATCGGCTACTTGTAAAGAGAATTAATGCTTTCTTGTTCTTATCCTTGCATCTTATCTGGCACCATAGTGGTCTTTCCAATTTGGCGGATACCTGCTGTTCAACTTTTGCGTTAACATTCTGTCCCATCATCAATGGCGATTATTCCTCTGACATTGAGGGAGTCCCCTTCTGTTTGGGGTCTCCACTTGTTACCAAGGACTTCAACATAGACTCAGTCTTTGAGTGCAGTCCATGACTCAACTTCAGAGAGGCATCCCGTGTCCACAATGCCAGTCTGCAGCCAGTATCTCCTGTGCAACCTCCTGAACATTCTTGCGACTTCTACAGAACATTTATGGGAGGTTTCTGGGAGGTTTAGGTTTCCTGGAAATATCCAAGGTTCCCATTCTTGAAAGGAAAGGCTGCATGCTTTTAAAGAAATCCATGAAAGGAGTCTGTTTCTCATGAGTAAAAATAAGGCTCTTGCTGGGAAAACTACACTCTAGCTCTACCTTTTATAGTGATGGTATTGATCATGGGATTAATGTCCTCGGGACTTGATGCATCCTCAGACTTTGAAATGATTTTACCACTGGCATTGGTATAGCTACTTACATGTAGAACGCCTATTTTAGACTGTATTGTACAGATGAGAAAACATATGTAAAGCAGGTGCAGTCTTGGTGTTGGATATCGCCAAAACATTTGATGCAGAGCTTTGAAATTATTTCTCTGTATTGAAGAGAGTTCAGATTTGGGGAGGGACTAAGAATTGGCTAAGGTTTCCTACCAAATCTCAAATTGACAAACAGAAGCAAAGTTTAGGCAACCAGCACTGGGTGAATGAGAAACCTACATGCCCCACAGCAGAATTGTTTTCTATGGGAATACGATGGATTTTGTTTAGTTGCATGGACGCTTTTATGAAAAATAGCATGGTCACTTTAGATTTCAGCAAAGCGGTTGAGGGAGTCTGGTGGGAATATTTGGTGAATGCGTGTTAAACAAACACTTTTTCGCAATTTGGTGAAGCCTTTTTATACCTACCATTTATTTTGAATTTATTCTAATGAATGCACTTAGGAATGGATTCCACCGTATTTCCTAAAAATAACGCTTCTTAATTATTAGATCTAAAAATAAATACTTAAAAAAAAAAACTCTTTCCAAAGTGTTTGCTTCCAAAATATCATGACAAAGTGCAAAACAACAAATACCCTTTCAACGATGATTTACAATTGGCTCCAGATAACTTTTAGTATCCTGAATTTGCAAATTCCAAATAAATTTTAAATTTAAGCACTGTTAGGCAATATACAATTTAAAAAATTTCCTCTTGGTTATTCAATTAGTGCAGACTTCAAAGTCGAGAAAAATTAGTACAAGGATCCACACCAATGTGTGTTTTGTACTTTGGTGGACTTTATAAAGACTGGGTACAGTAGTAAAAGTATATAGATCCACAGGAGAAAACGATCCCAATTTAGGTTGTCCTGTCAATGCACTTCAGCAATAATTCTACATCATTATATGAGTGTCACCATCCAGACACTCAACTAGATGCCTTTCTGTTGCTTCTTGGCCCAGAACCATATCTGGCAAAACGTTGTACTTCTCCAGAATTATTTGAACACAATGTACTAGTAACATCATTAGAGTAGGTGAGTTATATGCCACAAAAAGTCTGATTTACCTTCTGAAAATGCCAAAACATGTTCCAAAGTTGCCCACAGTGGCTGGGCTGCTACACTGTCTGTGAAAATGTTCTTTCCAGGGACTGCAACAGTGATTGCAATGGCTCAGAAACTAAGGGTAGCATTAAGAAATGGCCTGGCTGGTTGAGTGACCCCCCCCCAACCATACCTCCCACTGAGAGACAGAGGGAGAGAAAAAAAAACTGAGGGCATAGGCCTTCCGTTGATTCAGGCCCAGTGAAAGGACTTGGTGATGGGTCAGTCCTTCATGTTGCATTCTCAAGTGGCTTACTAAAGAATGTCCCTTGTCGTCATGGATGTTGTGAGCTAGGCATGGCCTTGTTAGATTCATGTCACCTCATCCGTGTTCCTCATCCATCAAAGCATGTTGGTGATTTTGTGGATGACATAGCCAGCTCCCATCCTTGTGCTTTTTGGTAGGGAAGATACCCGTGACACTGGAGGTCCAAAGAGCTCTTTACAGCCGCTAACCTGTGATACTGCACTGAAGCCTGTAGCGGTCCCTTCATACAGAGAAAGATTTATGTCAGTATATCCTATATTCAGTTCTTTTTTTTTCTTGGTTTTGTCTTGGAACTCTCATGGCTTTTTAAACATTTGAAGAGTTATCCTTCTACAAGTATGGTTGAAATGGGCTTTGAGCTCAAATGCCCAACCTCTGTTGGAGCAGGCAAAAAGGACAATTGTGACTGGGATTAATTTGAGTTTATTGAAGCAAACAATGTGGAAGCTGAATGATGGCTAAATGCAAAAGGAGAACTGCACCTTCCAGTATTTGCAAGAGCATCATGGCAGTTGAAGTGAAGTTAGGGAATTTAGTGCCCTCTAGGACAGACAGGCATAGTTGTTGATGCAGAGACCAGACCAATCTAAAACTGTCTTCATTTAAAAAAAAATATATATTTTATTACTTTTATAAAGGTGATAACATGAATCAAAACACTGTGTGAAAGTCCCCGGTAACTTGAACCCTCCCGCCCTCCATCGTGCACTGAGTCCTTCAATATATTTCTTATGATGAAAAGTCTCAAAAGTCTCGAGGTAGGTAAACGCTCCGGCGTTGTTATTAAGTAGTTGTAGTGTCGTGTTCGGAGTCTGAATTCGATAAAGAGCTGTCTTCATCCGAGGAGGTGGCATCGGTTAGTTTTAGGTTTTCAAGCAGTAAGTCCCATTGCGTAACACTCTCTCTGGGTCTTTGGCCTCGGGATGCTTCTCTCATTAATACTGTGCTCTCTATTTCAGCCCATTTTACCAGTGCACCTAGCCATCTAATTATTAGTGGGCCACCTGGGTCCTTCCAATGTAATGTTATTTCTCTCCTCGCTAACATCAAAGCTAGGTCTATGAATTTGTTTGACATCTTATGTGTCGATGGGCGTGGGAAGTCCCCCAGGATTGCTGCCATCGGGGTAGGTGATAGCGTTCTATCAGTGCAGTTAGCTAGCTTCTCGAATACTTCCGACCAGTATGCGCTAATGAGGGGGCATTTCCAAAACATATGTATTATGTCTGCTGCTGGATCTGAGCAACGTGGGCAATCAGATTTATTTGTATTATATATTTTGGCTATCCTTTTAGGAGTTAGGTAAGCTCTGTGGAAAATGTACAAGTTTATCAATTTAAATCTTACATTTCTAGAGATAGTGTAGATGTGGGATGTAATTCTGTCCCATTGACTGTCTTCTAATATCATGTCAAGGTCATTTTGCCATTTTATCTTGAGTTTATTTAGCGGAGTGCAGGTGTCACCTTGCAAGAGTTTGTATATACCAGAGATTAACCTCCTCTGCTCGCCCATTGAGCATAGGAGTTCGCATCCCTTATGTGCTGGGGGTTTACAGGTTCCCTTGCCCCATATTTTTTGAATGCTTCTTACAATGGCAGTGTGTGTGAGAAACAATCCAGGAGGGAGATCAAATTGTTCCTGTAGCTCCACGTAGGGACGAAGTTTCCCATCACCATACAGCTCACCTATTTTCGTGATGTTGAACGGGGTCAATTTGTTAATGTGTTTAAAGATTTGTTTATTTGGGGAACAATTCAGAGCCTCCAAAGGGATTTCAGGAGCATAAGGTGTTTTTAAACAGGAGCGTTTGAGGTACTGTTCCCAGCAGTGTCTGATGGATTCCCATTCTATAGGAAGCGGTTCTTTCTGTTTTCTGGAGATCAGTATTATTTGCAGGATTTTGCTTAATGGGCATGTTAATGGTATTTGTAAGTCAGCAGCGATTTGTGGTTTATTAATCAGTCTTGCTAACCATTGCAATTGTCCCGCCCAATAATAGATTTCTAAGTTAGGTACAGGTGTAGCTAGTCCCCCTTCCGAGGTAGGTCTTTGGAGGGTCCGAAGTGCTATTCTGTGTCTACTGGGACCCCAAATGAAGCTTGCAATTAATGATTCAGCACTTTTAAATATCGAGTTGGGAATTATTAGGGGTAGCGTTGAGAAGTAGTATAGAAGCCTGGGCAGTACTATCATTTTGATCAGTGCAATTCTTCCAGCGACTGTAAGGGGTAAGGTGCTCCAGAATTGCATGCTAGCTTTAATTCCCCTGATTGCGCTTTGTATGTTCCCTTCTAGTAAATCTTCTACTGAATGATCGATATTGACTCCAAGATATTTGAAGGTGGATGAGGCCCAGGGTAAGCCCTTAGTGTCAGGGGGTTTTGGGGTGTCTTTGGAGGTTGGGAAAATAGAGGATTTTCTCCAATTAATCCTAAATCCCGAGACCGAGCCGAAATTGTCTAGCATTTCTATCACCCCAGGGAGATCCGCCACCAAGTTTTTAAGAAATAGTAGCATGTCATCAGCATATAGCACGATGTGGTGTGTCCAATTGTTAATTGAGATGCCTTCAAAGTGACCTTTGGATCTTGCAGTTTGTGCCAGGGGCTCCACTGCGATTGCGAATAAGAGGGGAGAGTGGGCAGCCTTGTCTAGTCCCTCTTCCCACCATGAATGGCTCAGAGAAGGTATTGCCCGTACATACTCTTGCTGTGGGGTTTGTGTATAGCAATTTTGTCCAGTGGATGAAGCCCTCTCCCAGTCCAAGTTTTAGATGACTTGCTCTTGATAATCCCATCTCAGGCTGTCGAAGGCTTTTTCGATGTCTATCGAGATTATAGCAGCTTGTGGTAAGGTGTCAGGTAGGGAATGAAGAAGTGATATTAATCGCCTGATGTTTAGTGCTGTGCTGCGCAGTGGAATAAATCCCGATTGATCCTGGTGAATCAAAGAGGTCATGTGTAGTAGAAGTCTGTTAGCTAGTACTCTACTTAATATTTTATAGTCTAAATTCAGCATTGAGAGCGGGCGGTATGAGCGGACATCGGTAGCAGGTTTGTCTGGTTTTAATAAGGGAATCATTATGGCCTCATTAGTGGATTGCGGTAATTTGTTATTTTGCCAGGCTTCTGTATATAGTGTGCAAAGTCTGGGTGCTAATGTGTCCGGATATAGCTGATAGAACTCTGTTGGGAGGCCGTCTGCTCCTGGTATTTTACCCTTTACCATGATTTGTATTGCAGTTTTGATTTCTATAATCGATATAGAGGCTGCTAGGGTTGTACTTTCTGTAGCTTCCAATTTAGGGAGTCTCAGTGACTCCAGTTCCGCGATTTGGGTACCTTTAATTGTTTCGGAAGGTGGGGGCGTATAGAGAGGAGTAGTATTCAAAAAAGCAATTATTAATTTATTTTTGGCTAAGTGCTCTAATCCCTGGATCTGTCTCTATTTCAAGTATAATAGTTTGGTGTTTGGGGGGTTTAGCTAGCCAAGCCAGAAGAGCGCTTGCTTTATCTCCTTCCGTATGCTGTCTAATTAAGTATTGTTTATAGTTGAAGCGAGAAAGTCTAATATTCTCCTCTATTATTTTCGTTTTAGTTTCCCTCAAAAGAGAGGACAGTTCAGGGTCAGAGGGGAGCTTGCACTCGATATCTCTTAGGGAGTCTTCTAATTTATTAAGCTCTGTTTCGATAGAGCTGCACACTCCAATACTTTCCCCAATACAATTACCCCTAGTTACTATTTTAAAGGTTTCCCATTCTATTGCTCTAGAGCAGAGGTCTTCAATCTGGGGGTCGGGACCCCCAGGGGGGCCGTGGAGACCTGGAAAGGGGGTCGCACATTCCCCCAGCTGATCCTTACAGGGGTGTGGAATTTATTAAAATATCTACTTGTCCAGGGGACAGGTTGCTTCTCAAATCTACTTGTCCTGTAAAAAGATCTACTTGTCCCTTTGGTGCCATGTAGTGTGGCGACAAATTATGGCAGCAATTAATAGCCTCTCTGATTATGCCAGGGCTACTACCATAGTAGGGCTTGAATACTTGGAGTTTCAATCCCTACTGTAGCAATTTCCTTATTTTGCCACCTTTCTGCAGATCTGCATACTGGGGCTGGAGGAAGCAGTAAGCAATAGTTCCAGGGCTGGAATGCCTTTGAGTCTGCAAACCTACTAACCTGCATGTTTTAAAGATTTTTACCAGCTTCTCTCTAATATTTTCCCATAATAAGAAAGGTTGGACATTTACTCCTGACAATGGCAGAATTAGAACTTCCAGGGTTGGGAAGAAACTGGCTGGAGGGAAAATGAACTTGCAAATGCTCAATAGATTTTCACATGAGCAAATCTACACATCGTATTTACCCACGCTAAAATACAGTTCACAAATATTTTATAGGGGTACGACATACACCATGGGTGCACTTTTGTGACTTTCTTTAAGAATTTGGGGCCACAAGTAGGTAGGTTCAGATTTGTGACCTGCAAATTGCGAGTCGCAAATCCGAATGTAGGATGGTGTCATTGACACCATCTGTGATTCGCAAGGGCTTCGCAAATGCCCACATCATGAATAATCATGAGGTGGGTCGCAATTTGCGACCCCCTCACGAATGGTGGCCTGCTGGAGACAGCAGACCACCATGTCTGTGACTGCTTTATTTTTTTGTAATGCAGCCAGTTTTCCTTAAAGGAAAACGAGATGCATAACAAAAACGAAAAATGAAACGTTTTCGTTTCATTTTTTCAGAGCAGGCAGTGGTCCACAGGACCACTGCTTGCTCTGAAAAAATGTTTACAGTGACATTCACAATGGGAAAGGGGTCCCATGGGGATCCCTTCCCTTTTGCGAAAGTGTTAGCACCTATTTGAAATGGGTGCAAACTGCGATTGGTTTGCGCCCGCGTTCGCGGTCACAAAACAATCCTACATTGCACTGCGAGTTGCAATTAGGAAGGGAACACCCCTTACTAATTGCGAGTCGCAAACCCGTTTTGTGATTCGGTAACCAGGTTACTGAATCGCAAAACTGGGTTTGTGCATCGCAATGTGCTTTTTGCACGTCGCAAACAATGAAAGTCGCTATTTGCGACATGCAAAAAGCTACCTACATGTGGGTCTTGGTCCCTAATTAGGTCTGGTGTTAACAAAGACATTTTGTTTTTATTAAACTTCTATTTCTCTCTCTTTCGGCTGGCTTTACTGTGAGTGATCGCATTCTGCTCTTCCACAAGGAGCATATTGCCACACAAAGTAGTTTTGTTCAGTGTCAGGAACTACAGTGGCAATCAGTGACGTAACGAAACTGGAGGGTGCCCCTTTGAAAAGAACATGGAGGAGCCCCCTCTCCAGACTCACTCAGGGCAGGTGCTGTGCTGACGGGGCCCCCTGGAGGGCGGCTGCGGGGCCTTTGTTATGCCGCTGGTGGCAACGTGTGCTTTAAGAGTTCAAAAACTTTTTGGGGGGGTTTTGCCAATGTTTGTTACAATGTTGAGGGCCTGGTAGCTCCCACAACAATAAAGTGTTACAAAAGCCATGTCAAAACAAGACACGCATTGATGAAACTAAAAGACTTATAAAAATATGTCAGATCAGTTGGCTTTGTCAGTGTTTGTTTATTTTCATGCTTCCCATAATCGTGTTGAAAATGGTTACACTGATTTTCCATTAGAAATATTTTGGGGAAATACTAGCATGCATCAACACATTTTACTAAATGACACTTCATTTGCATATAATCAGAGAGCATTCTGGGAGCATTATACTTAGCCTCTTAGCCTAAACTTTTCAAACATGTGTGTACACGTTTTTTTTTTTGTACTGGAACCAACGTCAGTAGTGAAGTGTGACCTTAAAACATTTATTTACAGCACGCACCCTAATAATGAAGGCTTTCAAATAATGAACCATAAATACAAGTTCAAACAGCATTATCTTTAGGAAACACATTACCTCAACTGCAGAGAGTTCAACTCTCTGTAAACAGGCAGCCAAAGGGTTTGTGCTGCAGGGGGTTGGGCCTACTTGACCCAAGGACAAAGTAAACATAAAAACTTGTTGCCCTTGACCCCAAACAAGATGTCCCGGGCGTCCGGCTCAGCCGCACAGACAGCTAAGGAGACTTTCAGCCCAGGGCTTCTGCTTCCTGAATGAAAAGCAAATGTGCTCTACGAGCTGATCTGCAAATGTAAAGGGTGCTTGGGAGCAGCTTTAAATAAATGATCAAAGCTTTGTGAGGACAAACATTTATTTCTTTTGATGGGTAGTGCGAAGAGTTAACAACTGAGCTGTGAAGTGCATGCTTTTAATTGTAATTATATTTACACAGCGCTCACTTCACCTGGAGGTGTTGAAGGGACAGCTATTAAAAAAAAAAAAAAAAGGTATTGTATATGCTCTGATATTACTTAAATCCACATTTTGGAAGCACAGTTTTATAATAATCCTTTTTGTAGTGGCCTATATTATACTGTGTGCAATGCAAGTATAAAATAATGCCTTTTTATATATTCACAGTGCTTTCTGTCACAGGCTGTGACCTCATGGCACAAAAAATACACAAGTCACTATTCTCAACTATACTAACAGAGATTTAGCTCTCCGGTTAAACACAGACCTCTGCAGTGTATTAACTAATAGAGGTTTCATAATACACTACAGTGCATTTCCCAATGAGTAACAACTTTTTTTTTTTTTTCATTTCAGCTGGCTATTATTTTATATGTAGCTACCTGGCGGTGAAAGACTTAAAAAAGTTTAGAGAATATTTTGGGTTTATTTATGAGAGGCTTGCGGTGCTGGAGCATCACTTTTTTTGATGCTCCAGCATCACAAGCCTCTCAATCGTACCTGTGAGCTGACTCAAAGCCACCCTGAGTGGATTGAATGGCCTTGTAGATATGGAGTAAGGCAAGGCAGTGCAAGCTGCTGCATTGCCTTACTTTGCGTCAAGGAGGCGTTCCACGGGCGTAGTGGTGGGTGTTCCTATGCAACACAGATGGATTTTGACACTGCCCCAGATTTACAATATCACGTAAACTGGAGCAGTACCAAAACCTTACGTCTCCCCAAAGCAGGCATAATGAGGAGAAATGTTTTAATTTCTCCTTGTTTTTTTCTCTTTCCATGTGTGCTGCTATCTGCCGCACATGTAGAAAGAGGTACAATGCCTTTCTGGATTTTTTTTTTGTGCAGGAAGGTGCCCCTTCCTGCACAAATACAATCCTGCCTATGTTGGCACTAGGCAGCAATTGTGCGCCAGCACAGGGGGAAAGGACAGAAATGTACTGTATTTCATAAAGACCGTCCATTCCTGCCCTTTTGTATTGGAGTGTGTCAGTGTAGCAAGAAGACTTGCAGCTCTGCCCCATGTCAATTCCTAATAAATGAGGACCTTTGTTTTTAGCCACACCCTTGACCACTCCCCCACACTCACTGATCTATGTTTTGCTAAACACTGTTTAATATTATTTCCTCACAGTAAAAATGATTTGCTGTGCGAAATGGGGATGTTTATTATTGTTGATGATGAGGAGTACCAGCTTCTACACATTTTTATCAGGAGGGGGTCCTTACACCTAAATTTGTTTAAGAGGGGGTCCCGGCATCAAAAAGTTTGAAGACCTCTGCTCTAGAGGATGCAGTTTCTGCATTTAGTTTAAAATAATCGTTGATGCTATTGAGGAGGTGATGTTTAAAGGCCTCGTCCTCTAATATTTCAGTACTGAGTCTCCAAGAGGGTATTACTGGTTTTTCTTTATGCCAATTAATTGATATTAATAGGGGGTTGTGGTCTGATATGGTACGGCTTAGAGATTCAGCTGAAGTTACAACGGGTTGCAGCTCCAGTAAGACTAGTATTGCGTCTAATCTTACGTGTAGATCATGAACCGCAGAATAAAAGGAATATTCTCTATTATGTGGGTAGAGGTGTCTCCAGCAGTCTCTAATTTGCCAGCCTTGTTGCCATTCTGAAAGGGCCTTGGCTGCTTTTATCGATTGAGTCTGTGAGGGGGGGGGGGTGTGATCTGTCCATCGTAATATCAGAAATGCAGTTAAAGTCACCTCCTATAATTTTCGGATTCGCCAGAATTGGACTTAGTTCCCCAGACATTTTGTCAAAGAATTTCTTCTGGTCTTGGTTCGGGGCATAGAGGCCTCCAATGGTTATTTCTTTCCCATCTAGCCTGCCCGAAATGACTACATATCTGCCTTCTTTATCTATGTATGTATGTAATGCTTGAAAAGGGATACCCGGGCGTATCCAAACTAGTACTCCTCTCGCAAATGCTGAGTAGTTAGTGGCAAATATTTGGCCTCTCCACCTTTTCCGTAGCGCTACCACTTCCTGCTCTATCAAATGGGTTTCCTGTAAAATAGCAATATGTGCCCCTCTGCGTTTGATGAAGTTGTGTACCTTATATCGCTTAGCTATATTATTTAACCCCCTAACATTCCAGGTTATTAGCTTGTAATTTGAAGTCATGGATTTGGTTCATTAGTTGTTGGTGAATAATGTAGGTGTGTTTTAGGGGTGTTTTTTCGCTACAACTTTCTAGTAAAAGTTTGGGACTAGATATGTCTTTCATTTTAGGTCTCAGTGCACGAAGTACCCTTATAACTAATTGAAAAAACAGAAATCCCAACTCCCACTCCCCAGGACCTGTTACAGAAACTTTTCCCGTGCAAACTGATAGCATTCAGTTCTATAATCCTATAGGAGGGTGGCGTGGAAGGGACCGAGAGTGCGCGCCCCGAGCCCTCCGGGGCCCGGCCTCAGAATGTCAGGATCAGAGTAGTGTGCTCTTTTATCCCAAGAATCAACAATTATTGTCCCGGACCGACTGCTGGGCAAGGATCCCAACCAGGTTTATAAGTTTTTCTCTTAAGTACTCACGGATCCGAGAACCCACTCTAGTTGGCGTCAGATGATTTCTTCAGATGTTCCTTGAGTTATTCTAGGTAGGCTTGTGGTCGTGTCCCGAGAGGATACGGAGGTACCCCCTTCGCTGGAGTCAGGATCTGACAAGTTGCTCGATGTTCGGTGTCTAGGATTAGGTCCCTTGCTGAGGGCCGCTGCCGCTTCTACTGCATCTCACATTTCCCATAAGGATTGGTGCTTAGGGGGAGCCGCCACCGTTAACCGTTTAGATGATCTACTGCGCTTCTTCATCGGGTTATTGAGTGGGCCGGAGGGCATCGTCGATTGGGTCAGGTTCATTGACTCTAGCCATTCCTCCACCAGCTGCGGTGATGAGAAAAAACGTGTCTTCCCTTCATGTTCTATTCTGAGCTTGGTAGGGAAGAGCATTGCATATTTAATCCCATTGTCTCTTAGAGTGCGTTTATGTCAGTTGAAGGAAGCCCTCTGCATCTGTGTCTCTCTCGTGAAATCCGGGAAGATCATGACCCGTTGGTTGTTGCATAGTATTTCGCCTAGTTGTCTTGACTGGGCGAGGATGTGGTCTTGGTCTTTGTAGTGCAACAGTTTAGCTATGATTGTGCTCTTTCTAGCTCCTGGGGGCGGTGCTTTGTTGGGGATCCTATGAGCTCTTTCTATTGCGAAGTATTTCGTCAGGCCCTCTGGTGCCATACTAGTTCTAATCCACTCCTCCAGAAAGGCCTCAATGCTGGTTGCTGAGGATTCCATGCCTTCCGGTATTCCACTAAGTCTAAGGTTATTCCTACGTGCACGGTTTTCGGCATCCTCTGCTCTGGTTTCCAATGTCTTAATTCGGGAAGTCAAATGTGCCATTTCTTTAGATGCAGTTTGTTGCTTGAGGTCGATATTAGTTAACGATTTTTCACTTGCGTCCACTTTTTCTTTCAATTTGCGGTGATCGTCTGAGTAGTGAGAGTTCAGATGAGAGGTGGTCGATTTTCCCCTCGAGTGCTTCCTGGTATTCATCGATAGCCAGGAGTATCGTGTCCAACGTTGCTTCCTGAGTGGCAGGGTCGTGTGAGGAGTTCTGGCTGGTGGACTGGGTGGATTGATGTACATTTGTACATTCCGTTTGGGCCTGGTCGTCTCTCTTCTTGGGTTTCCCCATGGTTGGAATTGTGCAATAAAGTGGGCGAGTTGTGCAAATTCTTCAGTGCATGGGTTTGACTTAGCGGTTTCAGCTCTGGTTGCCTGTCTTTTTCCCCATCCAATCACTACTGATCGCAAGTTTCTATCATCGATAGGAGGAGTGTTCGGGTCTTCTCCGCTTTTTACTCTGCGACCCCCTGCGCGATCTGTTTGGGATGTTCGTACGGGGTCTGATTTCGTTGGGGTGTATCGGGCGTTTTATAGCTGTTTACTATTGGGATCTTTCAATGTAGCCCCTTTGCTGTTAATGATTACTCCCTTTGCATTGACTCGTCGGTTATCTAGTGTGCCTCCGGGGGGTCGGCTCCAATTTTCAGGGAAGGATCTGAGGGCCGCGTCTGGGATACGCTGCTGTGCCTCGCCTCGTGTTTATGTGTTTGTTTCTCGGCGAAGCTAGTGCGAGGTTCTGAATCAGAGCAGTGAGTCAGGTGAGAGGACCCACGAGTCATGGGTTCGCCCTGGTGTGTAGAGTCTTAGGTTCTTTATCGCTCAGGTTCCGAAGCGGAGGTATTTTATTCCAGCTCCTCTGAACCTTCTTTTTCTACTGAGTCATGCAGGAGTAGTGGTTCGTGGGTCCTATTCTTGGAATGGGGGGGGTCTCTGCTTTGCTTGTGGTTGTTAGTGGACCTTCGATGGGATAGTTCAGGTTTTTCCCCCGCCTCTACTAGCCAGGGATGGGTGATCTCCGCTCAGTTCAGATTGGAAATGTGGCGGTGGTTCGTCGGGTCTTCCCCTGTGTCAGACCGGTCTCGGGGATCATCTATTTCTTTTCTTTTCCATACCCCCATTCCGACTGGGGCCCTCCGCGCTCTCCCCATTCCCCGGCGGCGCTGCACTGCTCTCTTTTGCACACGCCCTTCTCCACTCACCGGGTTCTCTGTTGCACTTTTTTGGACCCGGCTTCAGGTTCCGGTTGCTGCGTTTGCTCAGGGGTTTCCTCTCGTTCTCTGGCCTTCCATAGGTGCCGCGTAGGACGCAGTCGCCATTTTGTTTTCACGCAACTTTCTCCGGCCGACCGAGAGTTTCACAAAACTCTCCTCTAATAGGGTGCAATACTCAAGAAAAAATAGCACATCTAGGATCAGCCGAGCTCTGGAAGGGCCCACAGTGGTCTGCTGTTAAATTGTTGGATTCAGTGCGGTAGATATGCCGGCCGGGCCCCGGTTCAGCCCCGGAGCTCTGCACTAAGCTTGCAGCCTCATCGGCTGCCGGCCACGCCCCCCCTCTAAAACTGTCTTCATAGCCTGAAATATAAAGTAAAGTAGAGAATAAATTTGGAAGAAAATGTCCAAGCCTTCTCAAAGTTTTCTTCACATTTTTGACAACTTGAACATCGTTCTTGAAAGAGCCTGCCTTTTCTCACCATACCAAAAAAGACAGGGCAAATACTTGATACTCTAGTTGGGGTCTACTTGTTCAACAACAGAAGGTGAAATCATAGGAGAGAATGTTTTGTGATCTAGTTCAGGCAGCCCAAGCAGAAAGGCTTCTGGTGTAGGAGGTAACAGTGTATTTAAAAACAAGAAAAATCTGCAAAGGTTTGGGAGCTTTCCTTTTAAGTTGTCCCACGGATTTAAAAACTCCCCAGTCTTGGGGACCTCAAGAGAAACAGCAATATGGTTATTAGATTCGTGTGGGGACAAGAAACATAGATTCCACTAGAGATTTCACTATTTAAGAAAAAACACATTGTTGAAGCCCAAAGGGTGTAAAGGAAACCATTTGGACTACATGATAGGATGGATTTAATCAACATATTGATGACATCTGGGTGGAGTTATAAATTCAAGCTTTGCCCTACAATTGATTGAATTACACTTTTAAAGGGGGGCGATTGTTATTACATTGTTTAAAAGAGAGTGGGTAGCTTGCAATCTCACGGATTGTTCGATATTTGATATAAACAGGAGCACGTTCAGACCCTGGTATTATTATTAGAAATATGCATGATCAGAGCCTTGCTAGAATCAAACCCTGACCTAACATGAGGTCTGGGATACTCAGGCTATTATCATAGCTCTGACATAGTACACTCTGCAAATGTGCATATCATAACTATCACCCTGGAGGGTATCCCTTGCACTGTGCAGGTGTGAGTTTAGACACACATAGGGCCTAGTGGACCTACTAAAAAAACAAAAGGTGGTTCTTGTGGAATTCAAGAGGTGAATAGGCAAGTGTTTTTGGTGTTGCTCACACCCTTTGACAAACCCTTGAGGCTGAAGACCTAGAATTAGATAATCATTGTTAGACCTTTAGAATAATTTTGCATATTGGTCTGCCAACAGTTATATTCGTAATCTTAGCACTGTATGGCTGATGGTTGCCAGCTTATGCGCAGTTCAGTAGGCTTGAGCAACTTATGGTGAGAAGCCAGTGATGAAGGCTGAAGGTGTGATTGGTTCATTGGGAAATGTTATGTCAGAATCCACAGGTTTGCTCTGTTTAGTATTTAAAGTTATGACAAAGGCAGTAGGCCTAAGTTATCTGCTGTAAAAACCATTTGATACAACCAATAGGTCTTTAAGGGTAGATGTGTTTTACAGTCTTAAAGGTAGTACAAGTATTTTCTTACATGAAAGATCACTGATCATTTGTACTAGTCAACTATGCTGATGTTGGTTAACCCCTTTGTCAAACCCTGGAAGTAGAACATTTGTATTCTTAGAATCCATGTTAGGTCCCAGTAATACATGTTGTAGATTGTATTGTTAACTGCAATTTGTACATTTTTTAAATTTTATGACTGTATTTCTAATGGTTGCCCTGAGGAAAGCTTACGCTCAATGCAGGAAGCTGAAATTGTGTTGGATAATAAGCAAACTGTAATGGACACAGACCCGATTGGTTCATTGGCTAAAGTTAATTAAAAATGTCACTGTTCTGATCTGTTTATTATGAAAAGCTATGGCAAAGGCAGTAGAATTAACTTATTTATTATGAAAAACATTTTTTGGGGCCAATAGCCCATAATGGCTGATTGTTATTACACCCTGATAAAGCCTGTAGTCCATTTTTTTAATGTGGATTTTCTGTTAGTAGCCCAAGTAGTTAGTGTCAGTTATCCCCTTTGACCAAGCCCAGTGGTAGAAAATCTGCATTGTCACATGCACACACACGTATTATGGTACTATAATGTCATCCAGGGGTTCGGGTGACAAGATAAATCATGAGGCCGAAGACCATCTTATACAGCTACTCTTGTATGTTTTAGTCATTATGTATGTTTTATACATCTTGCAAGGGACCATTTAATGCTTTACAGGAGCTCCAGCCAATAACCAATGGAAGATATAACAGTAGAAAATATAAAAATGCTATGAGCAGACACAAAATCTGAACACACGTTTTGGGCGCACCCAAACAAGTCAGTGGCTGAAGGGGTGCTCCAAAGCTCCCTCTGTATGCTATTATTGTGTGTTGTATTGACATGATATCTGGTGAGTACTTAAAGCTGCCTTTAGCCAGATCTAGGAACTAGGTCTGTTTAGGAAGCCTTCCCACTCTTGACTCTTTTTTTTTTTTTTTGCAGGTACATTTTTTTTTGTGCGTAAATGAGCTTTAAAACCAATGGAAATAGTTGTGAGAACTTGAACTCACAGCCACTTCCAGTCTTTCTCATGGGAAGGCCCAAGTACCCACTCCTAACCCTAAACTCAGCATTGGGTTAATGTCTGCACTTCTTAAATCGGTATATCAGAATCTATGGAATTCACCTAAAGATCTTTTTTGAGTACCCTTGTTTATTTTAGTTGGGCAAAACATGTTACAAATTGGGTTCAAATGTTTTACACACATCTTTGTCTGTTTCACTACAGGTTTAAGTGATCTGAGGTGTTAGATGCAAGATTTTTCTCAAAGCTACACTCAATATCATAGTACTGCAAAAGGTGTTTTGGTGTGTTGAATTTTATAAACTATCTACATGTCCAGGGGACTATATGGTTCACAGATCTACTTGTCCTGTAAAAAGTTCACCTGCCCTATCTGGTGCCATGCAGTGAGGTGGCAAATTATGGCAACATTCGAATGAGGAGGCGGCACTTAAATGCCTCTTCCTCACTCATTGAATTCCACATATCAAATCTCAAATGGTCTGTGAGATTACATGTAGAAAAATATTTACCCACTCTCTTTTAAACAGTCGAAGTATTTGTTTAATGTATGCTTTTCACAGTATATAGGCCTAGCCTGTTGACTTTATTGTAATATTTCGTGATAAACAGATCAGACATGTGGGATCTAGCATAACATTTCCCAGTCAACAAATGCGGATCTGTAGCCTTTATCAATAGCTATTGAGCCATAACCAGCTCAGGCCTATTGCATTGAGCATAATCTTTTCCACAAGGCAACCATCAGGCATACACTTATAAATCACAAATATATAAAATGCTGTAACTAAACAAAATATATTTCATAGTCCGAGTGGTAACTGGGATTATCACTGTTAAAATCCTCTACGTCCAAACCTTTCCAGTGAGAGTTGGTACCACAAAATCAGTGACATTCTGTGTAACTAAACACTTGTCTACAGCTTTTAACACAGTGGTAATACCCATCACTGATAAAAAACCTGTTGGCATGAATAAAAGCTTTTCAGAATAGAAATAAATAGGCAAGCCCTACAGTCTCAGTCATAACTTTGATAATAAACCTCTGGCATCAAACATAACTTTTTTGAGTGAACTAATGAGGCATGTAGCCTTTATCAGTGGCTTGTCGCGATTACCAACTTGGGCCTTCTGTATTGAGCTTTCCCTCAGGGTAAACATCAGATATAATGTCAGAAAACCACATTTATATACACGTTTAGAGAAGGCAGAACCTTCCTTAGGGGGATGGTCAAAGCACAAATCAACCGCCCCCCCAGGATATGTCAGAGTGGATAAACAACACTAAAAACATTTGCTTTTTATAGTAATCTGAGGAATTCTATGAAAGCAATTTTACTTTGCATGTTTTAACTCAGTTTACTGACAAGCCACTCTTAAAGTCCTATCGTCTTTATCAAATGCTTTTCACAAACCATAAGTCTGGGAAAAGCCTCATAATAAAAAGATCCGACTAATGGCACAGAACATTATTTTTCCCAGTGAACAAATGAGGTCTGTGATCCTTTTCATTGGTTGTTCACTGTAAGGAAGTAAATGAGTTGGGTGGACAGTCACTCCCCATAAGTAATAATGTTGCAGTCCTGCTAGGTCCAGTAGAGGTTTCAGTAATTTAAACCTGAGCTTACCCCTCGTAGCTATTGTACAGAGAAAACAGGCCTTACCTAAGAAAATGTGTAAAGCATTTAGAAGTACCGAAACAGTTAAAATTAAAAACACAACACAGTAAAAATGTAACTTCAATTTTATCAAAATAAAGAATATAATTTCAATTAACAAAATTACACCAAAGCAACAAATAAGGTGAACCAGAAATAAGCATGTCTAAAGTTTGAATGAAATTTTAGCACCAAAAAGTGCAAAGTGACAACCATGGGCACATTGGTTGCATGAGACAGGTACAAAGCAAAGGCTCAACCCCTTAGCTGCCTCTACCACCACCACACCCGTGCTGAGCCCTTTTTTGGCTATTTGCAGTACTTTGCGCTTAGGCCCCCATAACCTTTTGTCCACATAACCTTTCAAAGCCAAATTAGCATCCTTTTTTCCCAACATCGAGGGGATTCTAAAGGTACCCAGAGTTTGTGGGTTCCCCTGGAGAAGAACAAGAAATTAGCCTAAATACAGCTTAAATGTGTGTTTTTTGGGAAACAAAGTGCTGCAGAAGAAAACATCTTTTTTTCCCTGCAACTGGGATCAACAAAGGGTTTGCAGTGCTAAAATCACCATCTTCACAGCGTTCAGGAACAGGTGGACTTGAATCAGAAAACCACACTTTTCAACAAAGTTTTGGCATTTTACTGGGACATACCCCGTTTTTTTACTATTTTTGTGCTTTCAGCCTCCTTTCAGTTAGTGACAGAAATAGGTGTGAAACCAATGGTGGATTCTGGACAGCTAAACATTTCTGAAAAGTAGAAACATTTCTAAATTCAGCAAGAGGGCATTTATGTAGATCCTTCAAGGTTTCTGTATAGAAAGTAACAGTTGAAATAAAAAAATATTTATGTTGAGTTGAAAAAACAGCTATTGTAAATTTTTCCTGCTATGGCAGATTTTTTTCAAGCAATATACTGTTATGTCTGGTGGACCTTTCTGGTTGCGGGGATAAATAGGTCTTGTTGGGTTCATCAAGCATTCAAGTTACCCAGAACCATTAAATGAGCTGCATATTGCAATAGGTTTTCATTGTATTCCAGGTACACAGCAATTCATTTGGTAAAATATAGAGAGTGAAAAATAGGTATCAAGGAAACCTGTGTACTTCCAAAATGGGCACCAGATAAGGAGCTTAGAAGCAGTGGTTATATGCACATATCTGAATTCAGGGATCTCCATACTCGCATGTGAATTACATGTCATTTCTCAAAATGACGTCTTTCTTACTCACTGTCTTACATTTGGAAGGCAAGCATGTAGAGAAAGACAATTGGCAATGACACTTATTCTTCTATTCTGTGTTTCCTAAGTCTTCTGATAAAAATGGTACCTCACTTGTGTGAGTAGGCCTAGTGCCCGCACCAGAAAACACCCCAAAATCACAACAAGAACGCATCAACTTTTTCCGTTGAAAACTGACAAGATTTTTTGCAACGTGTCTAGCAGTGGATTTTAGCATCTAGCTCAGCCGCCACAGAGAGAAACCTAGCAAACCTATATATTTTTTAAAACCTAGACATCAAGGGGAATTCAGAAGAGGGTGACTTGTGGGGCTCTCACCAGGTTCTGTCACCCAAAATAATTTGCACACTTCAACATTTGTCTAAAATCACATTTTCCTCACATTTCAGCAATGCAAAGTTCTGGACTCTGAGGGGAGCCACAAACGTCCTTCTACCCAGCATTCCCCCAAGTCCCCTGATAAAAATGGTACCTCACTTGTGTGGGAAAGCCTAGTGCCAGGGACAGGGAACGCCCAAAACACTATGTGGACACATCATTTTTCCAATGAAAACAGATGTGTTTTTTGCAAAGTGCCTAGCTGTGGATTTTGAGCTCTAGCTTAGCCGGCACGTCAGGAAACCTAGCAAACCTATATATGTTTTGAAATTAGACACCTGGGGGAATCCAGAATGGGGTGACTTTTGGGGCTCTAACCAGCTCACCAGGTTTTGTCACCCTGAATCCTTTGCAAACCTCAAATGTGTAAAACACATTTTCCTCACGTTTCAGTGATGCAAAATACTGGAATCTGAGGGGAGCCACAACTTCCTTCCACCCAGCATTCTCCCAAGTCTCCTGTTAAAATGGTACCTCACTTGTGTGGGTAGGCCTAGTGCCTGTGACTGGAATGGATCACATAACGGTCAATGGTAGTCCTTACATGAGGGCAACTGTTGACCCTGGGGTGATCCATTCCTGACGCAGGCTCTAGCCACAGGCACACAAGTGGGGTAGTGTTTTTATCAGGACAAGTGGGGAAATGCTGGGTGGTAGGAATTTTGAGGATCCCTGCATATTCCTATAGTTTGTGTGACAGAAATTCAGGGAAAAATTTAGTTTTTATTCAACATTTCACTTTGCAGGGTATTCTGGGTAAGAAAACTTTGACAAGTCCATACAAACCGCACCTCTGTGGATTCCGCTGGGTGTCTAGTTGTCAGACATGTCTGGATAAGGTAGGTTTCCCTAAATGATCACTGAGCCCAGGACCAAAAATGCAGGTGGCCGCTTTACAATAGATAATATTGATGTCTCCACAATACGATTTGGGCGGTGGAATTTGGGGCCAAACTAAATTGGGGAGTTGTCAAGAGAACACTCTATCTGTGCTTGCTGCCGCACGCACCTGCTCTCTGGGTTGAGCTAACCAGTGGTTGTCCCACTGCACAGACTGTGCTTGTGAAGGGACAACACAAATGTCCTCATTGCCTCCCTCAGAATCACTGGAAGAGGAGTTGTCGGATGGGTCTCCTCTGACTGGATAATCTCTTCTAGAGTCTGTTCCATTGTCCTCTTCCTCAGGTGCTGTCTCAGTATCTGCTGTCTCAGTCTCTGATCCTGTGTCAGAGCTGTCCTCCATAACCAGAGTTAGGGCTTGAGCAGCAGTCATCCAATAAGACGCTATCTCTGCTACTGGTTAAACTGTCCCTCTAAAACACTAGCCTAAGTAGATGGTCACAAAGTTGCTGGTGTGCATGTGTGTGTGATGTGTGCAACAGTAAATGTCAGTCACCTTACCTTCGCTTCTTCGCTCAATCAGCAGGTTCTCGGAAGACAATGAAAAACCCCAAAAAAATCACACTATTACTTCACCTTGCCATATGCCCATCATCACAGTCTTTAGCGCCTGTGGCTTCCAGTCTGACTCTCATTTTTGGTGCCCCCACTTCCAAGACCTCCTCCTCAGATTCCCTCACTACCACCCAGCAAAAGTGCTCTCCGTAGCCCCCCTCACACATACATTTCATTTTTTTTTTTTAATGCAGGTAATGGCTGGCTTTTACTACTCCACTCAGCTATTTATATAAAATACAGATTTGTTCTTTGCAGCGGCATTTAAACCTTCTGTGCTACTTTATGGCATCAAAACTACCACTAGACCAAAGTCTGATCTCTTTCTCCAGCAAGAACATAATCACAAGACTTATAAGCTTCTCACTTCCCGTTCCATTTATCCTTAAAGTAGAACATTCAATTGCAACTTTCCTTAGTGTGTGATATTATTACTAAATCCTGTATACCCATCCATTCGAAGGGATGTTTAGTGAGATATACCCAGAAACCTTTGGAACATTGATAATGTTGGTGATTTTTATTTTTAGCTTGTATAGTGCTTGCACTGTGCTTGACAAATCTCTTGTAAATAAAACAAAATCGTAAAAAGGGCTTTGAGCCCATCCATTACTTACCTTTTACTTACTATTGGTTGGCTACCAAGTCATTTGTTTCCTTGCTTCCTATTGGTCAGTGCCTCTTCCTACTCACTTTCTGCTTCCAGCTTTCGTCCTGGCATGGAACTTGGTCCAAGTACTCCTGCCAGTGCCCTTTCACTGGCCTCTGTCTCCTGCAAGTACTCTTCCCTTTCTGCCCCTGCTCTCCCTCCACCTCCCTGCTTCCGCTCTCTGTCCCTAATGTGTTCTCTCTCTTTCTCTCGACCTACTTCTCTTACCTTTCTCTTTTTCTCTTCCCAGATATTGGTTCTTTCTTTTCTCTCATTCCCCATCTGTGGGCTCTTCCCTTATGTCCGCTCTTTGTTTAACCTCACTATCTCTCTGCCCACGCTTTCGTCTGCTCTCTCTTCAAGCCTGCTTTTGCTGTCAGCCTCCCTGCCTCTCTTTCCCCACCTCTACGCACCCTCTGCTGCGCTCTGCTTCTCTCACACTGCATTCCCGCTGTATTCACCTTCTTTTTCCCTGCCTTTTCCACTCTGACACCTTGCCAGTGATTTCTTTCCGTGCATGGTCTCCTCTATTTCTCCCTTAGTATGTGCAGCAGTTTGCCACTGGATGCACTGTTGCCTGTTGTGTTGACACACATCTATTCCTCCCTCTGTGGGTTTTTTTCCCACTTAGCAGAATCTTATTGGTACCCATTTTGGACAGTGCTCTCAGCTATCACACCAGGCTTTTGTCTACCACCTTCATTGCAGCATCTTTAACACCCTCACTTCTTACCTTAGTCTCTAATCATTACTGTTTGCTTCATCCTATTCTGGAACTGCATTCGAGCCCATTGTCTTTTCAGGCTACATTTTCCTGATGATATTTTTCAACTTTGCCTCATTTGCATACATTACAGTCCATTCATCATTACTAAATACTTCATTTAGCCTTTCCAGCCTCCCACTGCCTGTCGGAAAGCAAATTTCAAGCATTTCCCCTTTTTAGGTCGCAGCTCTCTGGTTCACTAAGACATCTTGGCAACATTCAGAAAGCTGTCCTAAGAATGCATTTGCTTACCATTGGCTTTGTGGTTTGTAACCCACATTTTCTGGCTTTCTATTTGTTGGCTTTATTTGCTTTAGGCTGTCCAGCTTGAGTTTGTCCCTTCAGTAAACAGGCCTTTAAATCTTGTTCTTATCTTGTCACATTTGCCAGTGCATTCTAAGTTAGAGGGCAAATGTCAGGCTCTCTGTTCCAGGGAGCCTGGTGTTTATTTTTCATTCTTTGACTTCAAAGTGAGAAAATGTATTAAACATTCCATCTCGAGTTCCTATGTAAGAGTAGGAGTTTTTTTTTCTAGCACACAACAAATTTCATTTTTTTTTTTTACTGTTGTGACGTTTCAGAATATATCAGAATTAGTCAATATAAAGCACTTTTTTTGGTAATTCTGAAGTGTTATGGAAACAAATATTTGAATACGATCAAAATACATCCATACACTAGGTGATGACATTTGCACACATTATTGTTTGTGTGCAATAAGACCATATTGTATTTCGGTGTACATGTAATGGTCCTTTCAATTGAAAATGTGGTGTCTGTAGTGGCAGTGCGCTATTACACCATTCACACTCCACACCACTTCACTCACTCTGTGATCTTCCAGTCCGTGCCACGCCACTCTATTCTACAAAACTCCATTCCATTCTACGACATGCCACTCACTCTACAACCTTCATGTTTGCAATTCGCCACAGCACTCAACTCTATGCTGCTCCTATCTATGCTACTCACTCCATGGCACAACACACCACTCTCACTCTACTCTACTCTACCCCACTCCACTCCAATCTATCCCACTTTACTCCAGTGTACCTCAGTCTACCTCACCCCACTTATATACCCTCTCCACTCCAGTCTACCCAACCCCAATTTACCAACCCCACCCCAATCTACCCCACACAACTCCAATCTTCTCCACTTCAATCTATTCTACTCTAACCCAGTCTACGCCACTACACTCCAGTCTTGACCAATCTACTCCACTATGATCTAGTCTACCCTCACTCTACTCCAATCTATCCTATTCCACTCTACCCCACTCCAATCTACCCCACTCAACTCTGCTTCACTCCAGTCTGTCCCACTCCACTCAATCTTACCCAATCAACCCCACCCCAGTCTACCCCCACACCACACCAGTCTCCCGCACTTCACTCAAATCTATTCCACTCTGCTCCAATCTGCCCCAGTATACTCCACTCCAGTCCCCTCCAATCTACCTCAATCCACCCCATTCCAGTGTACCCCAACCCAACCCACTCTGGTCTACCTGACTCCACTCCAGTCTACCCCACGTCACTCTGCTGCACTTCACCCATTTCCCCAGTCCAATTTATGCCTCTCCAATCAAATCTTCCTCACTCCACTCAAATCTACCTTACTCCATTCCAATCTAACCCAGTCCACCCTACTGTAATGTACCCCACCTCAATCTACCCCACTGCAATCTACCTCTATCTACTCTACTCCAGTCTATCAAATTCCCCTAATCTACCACACTCCACTTCAGTCGTCCCCACTCCAATCAACACACTCCACTCAAATCTACCTCACTCCACTCCAATTTAACGCACTCCACCCCACTATGATCTATCCCACTGCACTCCAATCTCCCCTCCCCAATCTACTGCACCCCAGTCTACCCCACTCCAATCTACCTCGGTCTACTTCACTCCAATCTACTCCAGTCAAGTCTAACCCACACTACCCCACTCAGGGCTCGAAAAATCCACTTGCTATGGCGAGTCATATTTTATCAGGTGGAGCTATTTGTAGAACCTACTTGCCCCTCCTGGTGAGTTGACAAAGAACATGTGTTCTGTTCAGTCAGAAATTGAATTAGCAATTAAGATGCCTTTAAATCTCATTCTTGCCACATTTGCTCAGTGATCAGAGACAGAGGTCAAAAGTCAGTTTGTCTTCATGCAATGCAATTACTTTTACTTGTGACTGCTGAGTTCCAGGATTTTGTAAGGTGAACTGACCTGTGTGAAATAAAAGCCTGTGGGTATCAGGTTTTTCCTAACACACAACATTTATATAACTAAGCCAACTTTACAAACATTTCAAATATATTTCAGTAGCTTTGAAAGACCACTCCACTCTACCATAATATATCCAACTCCACTCTACCCCACTGTTATCCACCCCACTCCAATCTACCCCATTCTAATCTACCTCAATCTACCCCACTCTAGTCTACCCCACTCCACCCAAGTGTACCCCAGTTCAATCTACCCCACTCCAGTCTATGATTACAATCTACTTAACGCCCCGCTCCAGTTAACCCCACTCCATTCTAACCCACTCTACTCTATGCTGATCTATCCCACTCCACTCTACCACACACCATTCTACTCTACACATTTTACCCCACTCCACTCCATGTTACCACATGCCGCTCATATCTACCCCATTCCAGTCCAATCTAACCCACTCTACCCCAATCCAGCCCCACTCTAATCTTCCCTATCCCACTCCACCCCACACTACCCCACTCCAATCTACCCTTTCCCAGTATAGCCCACCCTATCTCAATCTACCCCACAGCATTCTATCCAAGTGAACTCAAATCTACTCCACCCTAATCTACCCATTCCACTTCAATCTACCCCTCTGCAAGCTGCCCCACTCCTATCTATATCACTCCAGTCTACCTCACTCCTCTCCAGTCTGCCCTACCATATCCACCCAATCTACTCCACCCCACTCTACCTCACTCCAACCCAACCTACTCCACTTCACCCCAATCTACCCCACTCCAATCCACTCCATTCCAGGCTACCTGCTTCTGAATTTATCCGATCTACTCCACTCCAATCTACTCCACTGCAATCTACCCCATTCTACCCCACTCTAATATACTCCACTACAATCTATACCACACCCCAATCTACTCCACTCTAATCTACCCCAGTGTAGCCCACTCCAATCTACTCCAGTCTAACCCCACTCCATTCAACCCTACTGTATTTCACCCAATCTACCCCTCTCAAGTGTATCTGACTCCACTCCAGTCTACCCCACTCCACTCTAATCTACTCTAATATATCCAACACCAATCTACCCCACTCTTATCTACTGCACTCATCCCAATCTACCCTACTCAACCCCAGTGTACCCCATTTCAATCTACCCCACTCTAATCTACCTAACTCACCTGCTCCAATCTGCCCCACTCCATTCTACACCCACTCCACTCCAGGCTAGTCTACGCCATTACACCACCCGTCTACCCCATTCCACTCTACCCCAACACAATGCACTTCACGCCACTAACTTTTGGCCATGCTGAACAGCAACCATGCTGGTTAACCCCTTCTGTGCCGGAGACAAATGGTTACGTCCACAGTGCTCCTGCACCGAGGACATAACCATTACGTCCTCAGCCTGGAGCTCGGAGGGAGCGCTAGTACTCACTCCGTGGGCTTCCCTCCCACTCTTTCAAGGCAGGGATGTAAGGGGAAGACCTTACCCTTCCACCCCCGACTCACCCCCCACCCCCCCCTGAACCCTCCCAGTGACGTCTGATTACGTCAGTGCGCATTCGCGTGCTGACCTCATCAGAGGCCACTTCCCATCGTGCTGGAAGCTGAACTTCCAGCGCGATCGGAAGAGAAATGCTCAGCATTTCTCTTCCGATCGTGTGATGGCGGCCTGAGAGGCTTCAAAGGGAAGGAAAGGAATGTCCTTCCCTTTGAAGTCTCTCAGATCATTCTGACATGCCCACTAGACACCAGGGATTTAAAAAATAAAAAAGGAAATTGGCATAAGGGGAGCGACCCCTTGGGCAAGGGTCGCTCCCCAGGGGGGCAGTTTTTTTCAAGGCCTTTTCTGCCACCCCTGGGGGCAGATCGGCCTATTGTTATTAGGCCGATCTGCCCCCAAGGGGGGCAGAAACCTCTAGGCGTCAGGAATCACTTGTTTTTTTGTTTTTTCAGAGGTGGGGAGCGACCCCTTGGGCAAGGGTCGCTCCCCTAGGGGGCAAATTATATTTAGGCCAATCTGCCCCCAAGGTGGGGGGGGCAGAAACCAGTAGACACTAGGGTTTTTTTTTTTTTTTTTTTTTACGGCAAATTCACAGAAGGGGAGCGACCCCTTAGGCAAGGGTCGCACCCCGGGGGTCAAATTTATTTTAGGCCACTTCTGCACCCCCCCCCCAGGGGCAAATCGGCCTATTGTTATTAGGCCGATCTGCCCCCACGGAGGGGGGCAGAAACCTCTAGGCGACAGGGATAATTTTTTCTGGGTTTTTTTTTGTTTTGTTTTTTAAAGGTGGGGAGCGACCCCTTATGCAAGGGCCGCTCCCCTGGGCGGCAAATTGTATTTAGACCATTTCTGCTCCCCTTGGGGGCAGATCGGCCAATTTTTGTTTTGCCAATCGGCCCCCAAGGGGGGCAGAAACCACTAGGCACCGGGAATTTTATTTTTTTGCGCCAATTTCACACAAGGGGAGCGACCCCGTAGGCAAGGGTCGCTCCCCTGGGGGGGCAAATTAATTTTAGGCCATTTCTGCTCCCCTTGGGGGCAGATCGGTGTATTTCTGTTTGGCGGATCTGCCTCCCGGGAGGGGCAGAAACCACTTAGGCACCAGGGATTGGTGTGTGTGTGTGTGTGTATGTGTGTGTTTTCTTGAGGGGGGCAGCCCCTTGGGTAAGAGTCGCTCCCCATGGGGCACGTTACTGTTGGCCACCTATTTTTGGAAGGCCCAAAGCCCACCAGAGACCAGGGAAGTTTTTTTTTTCCAAAATAGGAGGGTGGGGGTATGGCCATACCCCCACCCCAAATAAATGGGGCCAAAGTTGTTCTGCCCACCAGTGGGCAGATGGGGCAATTACCCCTGATCCACACCCCGTGGGGGGCAGAAAGTCTACTAGATGCCAGGGAATAAACAAAACAAAAAAAATAGTGGAGTGGTGGCTACAGTCTTTCAGCTCTCCCCTGCACACTAAAACATCTTATCCCACAGCAAGCAAGAAGACATTTGATTATTTTTGGTTTTGGTTTTACATTTGTGCCATGAGAGCTTGGCTAACTCTCAATCTTCCCACTTGGAATGGTGAGGGCTGCACTTTATGGACTTTGGGACGCTGCCATGTAGAACAATCCACAAGACCTAGCACATCTGAAAACTAAACAGCTGGGTGATTCCAGGGTGGTGTGTGTCACATGCACCACGCACCATTTTCTTACCCACAATGCCCTGCAAACCTCCAACTTTCCTGAATATCACACATTTTCCCCACATTTTTGTGATGGAACCTTCCGGAATCTGCAGGAATCCACAAAATTCCTACCACCCAGCATTGTCTCATCTAAACCGATAAAAATTCTGCTGCACTTGTCAGCCTAAAAATGTTTTTTTTCAAACTGCCCTTTTGGACCCGCTTTGGTTCCCCCCCTCAATTTCGACATGTTTTTGGCTCTTCCCTGTCACAAGCACTTGGCCCACCTACACAAATGAGGTGTCATTTTTACCGGAAGACTGAGGGTAACGTTGGGTGGGATGGTATGAAATTTGTCCCAGTGCGGTGATCCCACACAGAAATGTGGGAAAAATTTGATTTTTATTTTTTTTAGCTAAATTTGAGGTTTGCTGAGGATTCTGGGTAAGAAAACATTGGGGGATCCACGCAAGTCACATCTCCCTGGACTCCCTCGGGTGCCTAGTTTTCAGAAATGGTAGCAGGGTTTGGTAGGTTTCCCTAGATGGCTGCTGAGCCCGGACCAAAAACGCAGGTGCCCCTCCCCCACCCCTGCAAAAACAGGTAGTTCTGTATTTGATCGTTTTGATGTGTCCAGCTAGTGTTTTGCGGCATTTCCTTTCGCAGGCAGTAGGCCTACCCACAAAAGTGAGTTACCATTTTTATCATGAGACTTGGGGGAATGCTGGGTGGAGGGAAAGTTGTGGCTCCTCTCAGATTCCAGAACTTTCTGTCACCTAAATGAGAGGAAAAAGTTTTTTGTTTTTTTGGGCCAAATTTTGAGGTTTGCAAAGGATTCTGGATAACAGAATCTGGTCAGAGCCCCACAAGTCACCCTATCTTGGATTCCCCTAGGTGTCTAGTTTTCCAAACTGCCCAGGTTTGCTAGGTTTCCCTAGGTGCCGGCTGAGCGAGAGGCCAAAATCCACAGCTAGGCAAAAAACTGCTCTGTTTTCTTTGTGAAAATGTGATGTGTCCACGTTGTGTTTTGGGGCGTTTCCTGTCGGGGCGCTAGGCCTACCCACGCAAGTGAGGTACAATTTTTATCGGGAGACTTGGGGGAACACAGAATAGCATAACAAGTGTTTTTGCCCCTTGTCTTTCTCTACCTTTTTTCCTTCCAAATGAAAGACAGTGTGTAAAAAAGACGTCTGTTTGAGAAATGCCCTGTAATTCACATGCTAGTATGGGCACCGTGAAATTCAAAGATGTGCAGATAACCACTGCTTCTCAGCACCTTATTTTGTGGCTATTTTGGAAATACAAAGGCTTTCTTGATACTTATTTTTCACTTTTTATATTTCAGCAAATTAATTGCAGTATACCCAGTATAGAATGAAAACCCATTGCAAGGTGCAGCTCATTTATTTGCTCTGGGTGCCTAGGGTTCCTGATGAACCTACAAACCGTATATATCCCCGCAACCAGAAGAGTCCAGCAGAAGTAACAGTATATTGCTTTCAAAAATCTGAGATCGCAGGAAAAAGTTAGAGTAAAACATGGAGAAAAATGGCTGTTTTTTCACCTCAATTTCAATATTCTTTTATTTCAGCTGTTATTTTCTGTAGGAAACACTTGTAGGATCTACACAAATGACTCTTTACTGAATTCAGAATTTTGTCTACTTTTCAGAACTGTTTAGCTTTCCGGGATCCAGCATTGGTTTCTCACCCATTTCTGTCACTAACTGGAAGGAGGCTGGAAGCACAAAAAATAGTAAAAATGGGGTATGACCCGGTAAAATGGCAAAATTGTGTTGAGAAATTGGGTTTTCTAATTCAAGTCTGCCTGTTCCTGAAAGCTGGGAAGATTTTGATTTTACCACCGCAAACCCTTTGTTGATGCCATTTTCAGGGGAAAAACCACAAGCCTTCTTCTGCAGCTCTATTTTCCCTTTTTTTTTTTTTTTATGAAATTTTTGCTGTATTTTGGCTAATTTTGTGGTCTCCTTTGTGGGAACCCACAAAGTCTGGGTACCTCTAGAATCCCTAGGATGTTGGGAAAAAAAGGACGCAAATTTGGCATGGGTAACTTGTGTGGAGAAAAGGTTATGGGGTGCTAAGCGCGAACTGCCCCAAATAGCCCAAAAAAAGGCTTGGCACAGGAGGGGAAAAGGCCTGGCAGCGAAGGGGTTAAAACACATTGCCAAATCCAATAGCTCTCGCACAAGCAAGACCTATTGCCTTTGCCAATGCTTGTTGACCGTTATTCCCACGTAGGTCTCCTCTGCTCACTTTGGATCTACTGTGTGTATTTTGGTAGTGTGCTACTCCAGCCTTCCTCTGCTCTCATGTCGTTAGACGGTATTGGAGTGCTTAACATGAACATCAGTTACATTACACAGGGACACATTATTTTGTATACACAGAGAGATTACGTGATTTCCTCAGAATCACAGGATGTTGATCCGAGGGCGAAACGCTAACCTGGTTCCCACGTTCCAAAGCTGGCATGTCAGGGTCGCTGCTGTGCAGCATGGCTAAAAAGTAGAGCCATGCCACAGCACTTTTTTCTTTAGGTTAAGCCACGCTGGACCACAGCCTGCGCTGCTGTGCAGCATGTCGAAAAAAAAAAAAAGAATACACTGCCAAAGCCAATAAATCTTGCATAGGTGAAACCTATTGGCTTTGCCAATGCTTGTTGACACTGTTGGCATTCATTGTGCACAGTGTTGCTCACTCCTTCATGCTTGCGTTGCCATAGTGGTGGAAATTCATCACATATTGTGTGAAGGCAGCACAGTAGTTTGTTCTGGAATAATAGTGACTATTCTTTATGTTTTGGCATGGTATTGTTATTGGTTTATTCTTTTGCTTTTGCATTACTGCTGTTTGTAGCTTCAGCTGGTACGTGTGGTGTAACCAGTCTGCATCAATCTTCTCGACTCATGCACTCGTCTTTTAATCAATCCATGCACCTCCTCCCCCTTTAATTACTAATGCAGTGCCGCACCCTCGAGCACTCGTCCGTGCACATGCCCATTCATACATCCGTGCACTCGCCCATGAATGATTCTATACATTGTCACTAGTCTATCCAGGCAAGCAACGTCCATTGGGCTGAAAGGGCCTTAGGACACCCACCCCTCCCTCCTTATCGTGCAGAGATGTGGGTCTTGCATGGATTGTTCATCATAGCGAACTTAGCGCTGTCCTGCTCTCTACTCTCAAGCAATGGAGTGCTGCAGCTTTGGTTGCTGCGCTGCATTGGTTTTCAGTAAATCTACCCCATAGTTTCCAAACGTAAACCTAGATATAATATTTTGCTATTAGAGAACAAAGGTACAAGTGAATTAATGTTAACTCTGCAACCCTGTTAACCTTTCAAGAATTCAATAACATATGGAGCCCCATTAAAAACTATCAAACATATATAAGTATGTTTTTTGTAGAGCATGCATCCTAAAATGATTATTTTTTTAAAGGTACACTCAAATGAGAGGTCAAAGGGAAAGGAGGCATATTGATGTAAGGTAATTCCCTAGTATCCTACAATTTAGTCAAGCAGGTAAACTAGGATCCTTGTTTCATGTTGCACAATTTAGCCACTGGATGAAGCGGCAGGGGGCTTGTTTATTGACAAAGGGGAATGGGTGGCAGAGTCCACTTGAAGTCTTAGTTGAGGTTCCAAAAATACATCTTACTGAGTCAGAGTTCTAGATTTGGCTTCAGTGGCTCAGACACCTTAAAAAGTGAATTCGTCCAAAAAGCTGACATTTTATTGCAGGATCAGCTGATAATTTATTTGCTCTACCCTAAATCCCTGATTGACATCATCATAATCCTAGTTTAAATTGCACCTGAAAATGCACTTGTCAACCGTCAATGACATGGTGAGTTCCAGAAAAGCGTCTCGAGTTCCATTGTCTTGCATTCACAATGATTGTCTGCTCAGCCATGAGGCACACAAATCACTCTCCTCCTACATACACACAGTAGTCATCCAGCCGTCACATTGGCATGCCACTGACTCAGCATTCTTATAGGCGCACCTTTCACTCAGCACTCCCAATGCTAACAATGCATTCACACCACTCAGTCACTCAGCACTTACATGGGAACACCTCTCACACATCGCACATTAAATTACCCAACACTCCTAAACATGCACATATGTCCACAAATGCACTTGCAGAATATTTGTTCTTCCCATATTACTAAATGCCTATCTAGTTCCATCCACAACCCGCAGGACCACAGGGCAAGTGCAAGAGGGAAGAGTATTCTGAGTTTGGTGGATAAAACAGGCAGTGTGATTGGGTCAAGGCGAGTGGGCTGGTGTGGTGGCGAGATCAGTCTCAGTCTGTGGGGATGAGCCAGGAGGGAGTGGTATTGTGGTACAAATGGGGAATGCAGGAAAAAGCTAACGGAGGTCTAAGAGTGAAGCACTCATCTGAGGCCGTGGGATAGTGTGAGAATTGAGTGAGGACTGCAGGCTAAGTGTGTGTGCGGGCACAGGTTGTAGGTCTACTTGTGGATCCTATACTTCAGCCATGTTGGCCATTATACTGGCTGCTGTGAATAACTGAGGTGGTGGGTCACAGGTGGCCAGACCCCTTTTGCTGCTTCTGATGCAACAATGTAGACCACCATCTGTGCCCCATTGGCCTGCATCATGGTTTCCAGAATCAGTGAACTGGTTTTAATAGCACTATTAGCTTTATTCAGACTCACCCTGTTTTCACTCCTATGCCTTAGTGTGGAGAGCCTTTCTGCACCCATTGTCCCCTGGACTCCCACTGATAATGTAGTATTAAGTCGATTGCAGTGACTTTATAGGGTTAGGAGGCTCACAGTGTAAAGCTGATCAGTTCTAATGCATATCCTTTCTATTAGAGGACTGGTAAGACCATGTTCAGGGGACTGTGGTCCACCCTTGGTGTTGGGGTTAATTGCTTCTGATGTCCAGGAATATCTCCTATCACAGCTGGGCAAACAGGGTCAAGTACATCCCCTTCAGCATTTAGGGCTCATTGGTTTCCATGGAAAGTAGTGACAAGCATCTCCAGGGGGTAGCTTGGGGGTTGCCAGTGATTAGTAGCCCCAGAGCCCTTTGATGAACGTAGATACTGTTGTTGGTGGGGGCTGGGGGTAGGCATTGGGCCCACTTCTTGGTTACTTTGTGTTGAGCAGCAGATGGGCAGCCACATAGACAGGGACACAGTGGCCTGCTAGCAGCAGTGGTGACAGCCATAGGCACGGGCCTTGGCTTCAATCGCTTTAATCACAATTGCTCTTATTGCACAGCAGTGAGATTAGCCGCCATTCTGCAATTCCCACTTGGCCCTTCACTTCTGGATATACAGCACCCATACTTTCAGGCTCACCAATCTCTCAGTGCAGTCTCCTTGCCCCTGGATAGACCATCAACACCACATTCTGGCTAGATCTTTCCCTCTCTGAGTAGGCGGCGGTTGGCTTCCAGGCACTGAGTTCAGAGATACAGTTCTTCCAGTTAGGTAAGACTCCAGGGAATAAACCCTCTCACCTGAGAAGCTGGTTGTCAGGCAGAAGCCAGCTCTGGTTGCACAGCAGTCATCAGAGTATGCTGTAAAGCAGAGTGATGCTCCTCATAGCAGGGTAGTCCCCAGACTGGAGTGCCCACAACAAATAGGCATGCACTTTCTATGCCTGGCTTATCACCAGCCACACTGTACAATGATCATGGGAAATGCAAAAAGTTGGCTCACCTAAAAAGATCCTTTCCACACTGAAAAGAGACTTCAGTCCCAAACTTCATCCCAACCATCTTCCACATTGCAGTACTGCAGAAAGATTAATGAGCAGCTCCTCCCGGCAAAATGGCCTTCGTGAATTTCTAAAGGGGTCTAGTCTGCTCTGTACCCACTTCATTGTCTAGGCTTCCTCCCTCCAGCTTCAGGAATGTCAGGGACACACTTTCTATGGATTCACAAAACACATTATGCTTCACCATTGATTTAAATGCTAAACCTGTGCAGGGTTGGACTGGCCTATAGGGCAATAAGGCAGTGCCCAAAAGGCTGCTATGACGTATCACTTTGTGGGCTGTTTTTTCTCTGTATTGTAGTCTGATGGGTAGTTTTTACTGTTGATTTCCCTGATATTAAAACAAACATTGCTTGTGGCAAATCCATGCAGCCTTCCATATCTTTAAAAATAACTATTCAGCATGTTTGTACAAGTTCAAAACTGACACAATTTGCGAATATGGGCCACTTTTTTAGCTCTCAAATTCAATAATAGGGGCCACTTTTATTTTGATGCCTACGTTTATTTTCTGTTCCAGTCCGACCCTAAACTTGTGACAAGCTAATAGTCTACTGTTAGCAAAATGAAGACATGCTTAGTGTGCCCGTCCAGGTCACAGGACAGATCTAGGACCTCAGTCATGTCAAGGGGCAGCATAGGCTTCTGTACATTAAATTAGCATGAGGCTAGAAACGTAATCTGGGAAACTAGATACTTACAAATTTGCATTCAGTTTAGGGCAACATGACCGTATCCCTTGCAGGGGACATTCACATCCCAACATCATGCTCAGGCAATATTATATTTTCCTAAATTAATATGGCTTCTACTATGGTCTTTTCGCTCGGTACATGTTCAGTTTACTCCTGTAAATCCGATGTTTTGTGGATACTGAACAAGTGCATCTCAGAGTAAAGTCGTTGGTCTAAATGTACATAATTTCATGCACACATGCAGTAATAGTCACTCCACTGCATTTATCTGGTGAGGCAAGTGGGTGTTTCATTTTTTTTTTTCTGGAGAGGGTAGTTGTGAGGAAAGCTGACTGCAGCAAGGAAGGGTAACACACCACAATAGCTGATGCCTGCTTTGCTTCAGGGAGACCTGTCCTGTGTCCTTGTGAGCTGACAGTGGCCAAGAGGACGTACCAGAGGAAAGGAGATCTGAACAGGGAGAGCTGTTGAGAGACCTGTAGACCTGATGCAGGGGCCTAAACATCACAAACAACAACCCATGTAGAAGAGTTCAGAGAAAAAAGGGTAATTCAACCGCAATACCTTAAGTAGTAGTACTTTAGGGCATCTTGGTTCATTGGCAACAAAGCTAAAGGCCTCCTCATCATTGACCCTTCCTGATTGCATTACACACCTGAATTGCTTCCTACCCACCAGAGTCAGTCTCCCTCTTTGCCTTCCCACTGCTCAACCACAATTCTAGCAACGCAGCTCAGTTTACCTGATAAAACACAAATACAACTATAGTTAACCCCTTTAATCTCTTGACCACAGAAGACTTCATCAACCCTGCAAACACTTGTAGGCCAGCAGAATCACCAGCAGACCAACAAGGACATAGCTTCAGGGAGGTTTTTTGGGGTGTGACACCTCAGCTAAATAAATGCATTTTTGGCTTGACAGTTGGGTCTGAGAGCCCAGAATCGAATCTGCTACACCTGTGTTGATATTTCACACTTGTTTAGTTGGGAAATGTGAAATTCACATCCCCTGAATCTCACCCACTAAGCTACCTCTCTGCAGACAAATGTCCCCTTAAATATCTCTGTAGGCAATCCAGCCAGAACGGTCAACAACTCCTTGAATACAGGTATCTTCCCAAAGGAATTCTAAGTGTCTTACATAAACCCTTCCTAAAACAAACATGCCATACTGATCAATAACAGGCTGTTTTAGTAAAAAAAGAAAAAAAAGATAAACAAATCTGCTTTAAGACAAATATCTGCATTGGAGTCCGAGCATGCTTATTAGTGGAACTCTTCCTTTCCTATTCATCATCCCAATATTCTACAGAAATTTCAAAACAAAGAGGGACGAACTGAAGCAGATTGCTTCTTTTCTATCCAACAGATCATCATCTCACATTATCCCTACAGTTCAACTCCTTTCAATTCACAACTAATGTACCTAACAGTTCTACTTCCTCTATAGCACTTGCCTTCGCTCTGCACCAGACCTAATCTTCTTTAATTTCTACTATTGCTGTTATTGATATAATACACAAATCACATTTAAGTATGAAAACACATCTGACTTTGACTCATACTTAAATGGACAATGCCTCAAATGGACAAATAAAGGTTGATCTCTAATCACAGGAAAATAAACATGTAACAAATCAAAATATACTTATGCAGCAAATGGATCAAGCGCGACAAGATGACCTCAGGAACCTGGCCTGACACCAAACAACTCAGGCAGGTGAGAAACCGGAGTAACCATAGACTCCAATCTATCAATCATATTCAGATTGGGTTTGTCCATTATGTTTAAACTGCACAGTTTGTCACTTCTTTCCCTCTAGGTGACAATAAGGATAGCTGTTCCCGCATTGCATGAAATGCATAACCTGCACCACTTGCGTGAAGTGTTAGCCCCCCACCTGAAGTTCGGGTCTTGATTCGCCTCTGCGTCTATTCATCTGTTGGCACGTTCTCTCCTTCACCCACTTGTCCATCCGCGAAACAAGACAAAGATCAGTCACTGAAAAATATTTTTTTCACTTGTAAAATAGCCCAACTTGTTGGCGTAGCATTGTTTTCTTGGTTCTGCATTTACTTAAACGTAGAGGTGATGTCATACAGTGTGTGATGTGTTCAGCGACGGCTTTTGTGTACGTCATTAGCCACTCTTTGGGGTTTTGAAGTTTGTGTTGAAACGTTAATGTTATGTAAGCTCCGGTTACACACATTACATTCTGCAACCATTTTCACTATTACTCTGCCATGTCTCACACACACCACTGAAGCCCGTCCACCCCATCAGCACCACCACCTCCTCACTACTCCCTTGTTTGTATTGAATAATCTGACTCTTCTTCCGGGAAGCAAATTCCTCCTCTAAAGGCCTCTTCTCATTTAACGAAGCTGGCCCATTCTTAATGTCCTGGTTTTTGTTGTTGTATCATAGGGACACTTCATAATAATATTCCTTTACTGGTACTTATACAGCCTTAATTGTGTATGCGTTTCCATGCGTTTCCCTAGTGACTACATAAGAATTATGTAGATATGCTTAATTAAAACATTAACAATCTTGTAAATGGTTATCGTTATTTCCAAATGAACCTCGGTGTGAATTATTTCCTTTCCTTATTTTTTTTTTCTTAGATGTACAATGAAGTAATTCAGGCACTTGATGAAGCTGGCAAAGACGACTCTGTTCTAACTGTTTTAACAGGTACTATTAATATGCGACAATTGTGGCTGTTTTCTAGCTACCTGCGATGACGGGTCAGTATTCATTTGGCACATGTGCAAAAAAGGGCAATTGTGGTCACCCTATGGTACACATTAGTGCATACCAATAGCGACTCCGGGAGTTCTTAAGTTTTTTTTTCATATGCTTCTTTTGAGATGGCACTGGCTAGAGTGTGGGTGTGCTTTTGTTTAAAAATCACATTATTTTCCATTCATAGCTTTGTTCTTGAACAGGGGCTGTCACTGTTTTATCAGCAACCGTTATGATGCTTACTACATTGTACAATATATAGTTACTATATGAGCGAAGAATAGGATAATCTCTACATTTTTCCAAAATTATCTATATTAACAGTGATAATTAGGGCTCCCTGTTTATGATATTTATTTATTTAACATTTCAGTCTGTATTTATCCATATTTATTGTTCATTGTAGCAGTATTTATCCACATTTATGTGTTTTCATGTTGGGGAAAACAGAAGCTGCAACTGGCATTTTTCCACATTTTTTTCAAGAGAATATTTATGCGCACAGTATTTAATTAAGACGCTTGATTGCAAACTTTCCACGTTTTCGCAATATGCGTCTCACCCTCGCAGAGAACATGTATAACGGCTACCACATTGCAGCACGTATGTTGTGACATTGTATTTATCTAAGCCTCCAAGTGTTGATATAGCTCATCATAAAATGACCAAGGGTAAATTTTTCACCAGTGGCAGGAAAGATGTGAAACATCATTTTTGAATGTAAAAGGATTCTAAGCATGAGACCCACTAGGTCACAGTCTGTGAAGGACCTATCCAGCACCATAAATGGTCAGACTACACTATAGTCACTAAAGGACAGTGTAATACAAAAGTAATAATTAAGACCGGTGAAGGCCTGATGGCTCTTTTGCAGAGAAGTGTTTCTCATTCACATAATTTCTTCCACAAGTGAAGACGTTTTTACAAATGTATTTTTTAAAGAGATATTTAGAGTTGGAGGAGCAGGAATACTATGACAATATATGCTTGCTGGAGTTAAATTCATGTTACATCAGATGTTTAACATAAAATATCAGAACCTGTGACCTTCTTCAAACACATATTTGCAGCAGGTGGACAGTCCAGCAAAGCTGTTTTACTGCATTATAACCATTTACTTGGCAGCTATGCACGAGTCATTACAGCAGAAACTCAACCCTCTGAGCAGTTGTTTTGAAAATGAAGACTGTAACCTGCAATTGACTCCAGCGACATATTTCTTAAGCTTCTTTCTTTGAACATAGGTACCTCCAAAACATGGATAGCTTTTAAGAATGTTGTTTAATTAGCCAAATGCCATCCTTTCTGCTACTAGCCAGAACCTCCCAAAAACCTTCATTTCGCCAACAACCACCCACTGAGAAGTAAAACTTGTTAGGCATTTTCCACATTTTTCCATTCATATAAGTAAATAAATACAGATGACGAACAGATTGCTTACTGTCTGCATTTATCTGTATAAATCTGTAAAAACGGCAAACCCGGGAGCCTTAGTTATATGTTTCATACACATTGCTCTGTATTCTGTTTTCCACATTCACCTTATTTTTTAGCTCTCTATGTCTAGCTTTTGAGACCGCTTAAGCTGTTTTGCCAAACTATTGCTTTTCCCAACCAAATCACACAATATCCATACCTAGAGTGGCTTTTGCTAACCAGGTTAAATTGTCAATAACAAGCTTCCTCCCAAAACATCATATAGCATGAGGCAGAGAATCAGCCCACCTTATACATGGCCCCCCTTCGTTATGGGTGACAGCTTAAAAAAAAAAACCTGGCAACATTGTTGTCTGCCTGGGAATAGCTTCTTTCTCTGCAGCAACAAAGTTGGTTAAATATGTCCTTTTATGTATATTTATTTTTACCTTTAAATAACATTTGACTGTTTTTGCCTTCACGTCAAGTTCCCAGTTAGATAGGGATATATTTTCTCTCTCATTTTCAAAGTTGATGTTATAAAGTGTGTATGTGACATTGTCACATTGTAGCTGCCTGCAATTTGAGTGCTTGGTCAGGTCTTCAGTTATCCTTGTCGCCTTCAAAAATTGTAATAATAACAAATTGCACAGCACAAGTGAACGCTTGTTTTTAAAAAAAAGCAACACTAGTACAACAGCCACATCAGTAAATGTTGTTTGAATGAAGTTTTTGTATTGCAAGTGTACGATGGCCACATCTAGGTGAAAGCATTTGTTTCACTTCAGTTTTGTGGCATTAAAAATAACTATTGCACCAGTTTGCCAACATGCGTCTTTTTGGCTTTGCAAATGCTCACTCTGGTCATGGTCTAACAGAAAGTGAATTGTATCAAAACATAACCAAGAATCCATAGTAATATTTGATTGTATTTCCACAACATTTGACTTGTCAAATCTGACAAATAACAGCTTCCTACTTGAATATTTATGATCTACATAGAGTTCCTTCCTACTGCTTTTATACATCTTTTACGGATCCAAAAGTAGCTCTAAATTGTTATTCATTCATGACCCCAGTGCCACATCTTCTAATTGCTTCCCTGGCTACAAGTAGCTCTAAAACTGTCCCTGAATGTGGGAGGTCCAGGAGTTATCTGCCTTCAAGCTGTTTACCCTATTGCTACCATAGTTGTTGAGTACAGGATAGATTCATAAACTGGGGTTTTTAGGAGACCCTCCGAGCTATGCGCAAGGGTAACCGCAGCAGTTCTTTCAGTGACCTACCTTAGAAGAACTGACATACTCTAAAACACTAAACTAGTTATGCACGGAGCAAATTGTGGTATGTTACCCTAATGCCCTGCCTGCGTGTGCCTTTCAGAATGTGCCAGTCATCATCATTAATGGAAACAAAGGGAGTAACTTGAGAGCTACTTGAGGAAGAACCTGTTGTATTAACTCTGAATAAACAGGACTGTCTTGATATCTTGGCACAGTGTCTTCCTCCAGTAAGAAGATGACATTTTGGTGAGGAGTAGTTGAGCACTCTGCTCCATATAGCTTCCCATATGACTTTGTGGCTACAAAAATCCTATTGTGTGCAGCCCTCTTGTACTTCTACCTCAGAGTGTCACAAGCCATACTTGGTGTTTTAGGATGCTCTTGTGCTAGTGAAGGGTCCATCTTGGCCTACACTGTCTCCACTGTGTCTTGGCTACTACTCTAACGGTGATGGGGTTTGATTTCTCATCCTACTAGACTGGCCTCATTACGCCGACATGGTACTCTATTACCTGATCTACTACAATGCTGTTCTTCCTCTGACTGCTGGTGTGCAAGTTATTTTGATAATTGACAGCCCTGGTTTGTAGTTACTGAAAACGTTGGTTGTCCATGTTGAGTGTGTCTCAACCAAGCTCTTTGTTTACTGTTGTAGTGTAACCCGTTGCTCACTTCACTGGCAGGTACTTCTTCTGTAGGTTAGATATATAGGTGCAGTCAGTGTGCCCTAAGTGACTTTCTCTGTCCAGGTCTGCATTAAAATTAATAATGAAACTGAACACATTGCCCACAACACGTTTACTAGTGTGGTCTACCGTTCTCAAACTTTTGTTTTTATGCACAAAAGAGAGCGAAGGGATTGTAATAATATGCTGAACTACCAGGACCCACTGTCTTCATGAAGAGGCTCAGCATCCTCGGTAGAGTATGCTCTGAGTCTCACAAAGGGACCTCTTTGCTAAGTTTGAAAAAAGGAGTAGTGAGTACTGTGAGACACATATACTATGTAAATGGCCTACATGGTGCTGCACTTCACAGCGCTACCCAGAAAAAAATAGTTTTGTTGTTTTTAGATAACCGACACCTGGGAAACATCTTAGGTATTGTGCTTCCCATTCTTCAGTGGAAAGGAGTTTAACTATGTATGCCTTGTTTCTTGCCTAATTTTGTAATCTTACTCTATGCAGAAGCCATCCCTTGCTTTGTCATTGTTGTGTGCTACTGTGCAGAAGAGAGTAAGCAAAGTCAATACTTTACCAGCTTTTGAAATGTGTCTACATTTTGCTGCAGTTGAACTGCACCACAGGCACTGAGCTCTGTACTAAATGTGATGAGGTAGCTGCAGTTGTCTTATGTATTTCAGTATAACTCCATCTTCACTGTCTTTACTTCTGAGCTGAAGCTGAGGGATGACTTCTTGAAGGGTCATGACTCTACATGACCACATAGCGGTTCACTGGTGCATTCACAGGACACAGGAGATGTTGCTTAGGTGGCTCAGGCTTTCTGTACTGCAAAGGGCAAAGAACATTCAGCTGAAACTCCTAAATTTCTCAAAAAGGAAGTGGCTGAAGCGACCATATTTGTGACATTTAAAGACAGACAGGAGAACAAAATCGAGCTTGAAAGGGTGAATAAATGTAAATCCATTTGGTAAGAGTGTGATCCAGTGCTGCTCCTAACTCATTAACAGATGTGCTCCGCTGTGAAGAGAAATGAATATTTATGTGCATTCTCAATGGCAACTGTATGTGTATATGGAAACTGTATGTGTATGCAAGGGAAAGAGATTTGCATGGCTCAGTGCAGGAGGATGGTGCATTGAAGGATGTGTGGTATATAGTATTGATGATCCCATTAGTGATCATTGTTTTTTGGGAGACACTTGGAGATTCTTTTTTGTTCTCCCTGCTTACTCCATTTGTGGCTGCATTCCTTTCTATCACTTCCTACTTCTTTCTTCCTTTTCTCACTGTTGCTGTACCCTTCACCTGCAAGCACGATTTCAGCACTGCGTGTGTCGCTTTACACATAGGGAGCTGAGCAAGGGGAGCTAGTCATTTGTTTGAGATATACATACTAATTAGTAACAATTACACAGATATATAGCACCAACAACATTCGGTGTGTAACTGTACGCATGCTTGTGTACATGCACATTTGGACTCTCTGTGTGTCTTTGTATATTTTAAAACAATGCAAGTGCAGATGGTTACTCCTTACGTACACAGCCAAAAACTCACACTTGTTGGGGCAGCAGCTTCTGTTTTTAGGTTGAGTGTAAGCATAGGGCCTCTTGTATAGTATACTAACTGTGGGCTTAAAGCTATTTCATTTGTTAGTTTCTCAGGGGTGGTTCCTCCGCTATGGCGGAGGAGTATGGCCCCTCCGCCTGCTGCAGCAGATGCAAAACTTTTACAGTAAAAACATAATAAACTATGTTTTTACTGCAAAAGGGGCAGGGCCACTGGCGTGACAGGGACTGAGGGGTCGTGCACAGCACCCCCCCTCAGTGCGCATGTATGTTTGGCCGGGCGTCTTGGGCCGGCCAAACATACATGCGCAGTAGGCTCTGTCCAATCCGGCAACACAGTGCTGGATTGGAGAGAGCAGGTAGGGGCTCCCACTCTGCCTCGGAGTGCCTAGCCAGGGCACTCTGTCCAATCCTACCGCTGCTTTCATGCTGCTAGCAGCATGAAAGCAGTTGTAGGATTGGATGCAGGACAGGCTGGGAGTCTGAGCCTGTCCCTGCAGATGAGGAGCAGTTATGGGGTGGGGTGGCGCTGCGTGGTGAAACATGTACGTTTAAAAAAAAAAACGTGTTTTTGTTTTGGTCATGCTCCCCCCGTGCCGCCCACCCCTTCTCACTCCCACGAGCCATGACTGTAGTTTCAGTTTCATTAAAACATTCATGCTTGCTAGTGGTCAGTCATGTCTCTTTGTCTCTCCTTTTTCTGTTTGGGAGCAGGAACCAACTACTGTATAGTTACGCTTTGTCCTGTTTATCTCTTCTGTAGGGAACTTTTTTGTTCTTCACTGCCTGCTCGTGTTCCGAGCAGCTTTAGTTTTCATTTGCAGAGCATTCTTGCTCTCAGCTTAACGTTGCTTCCCTCTAAACAAGGCAGTAAAGCAAGCTGCCCTCTTGGTCACATTTGTTGTTCGTGGAGCCATGTGTGCCTTTGTGTGGCCCCGGTGGTGGAAGGGAGAGCGGAGGTCCACTTCTTTATCCTTTCAAAACCTTGCAATTACAATGATGCTCATAAAAGCTGAGGAATCTTCCATTCCAGTATTTGCAAATTTCTAGAGCCAACACGTGAAGAGAGAGAAAACCCCAGAACGAAGATCTGAAAGCGTGCCACTTTTAGTTTTCATGACTAATCTCACATTCGTATTTCACAAAGATGCGTAAAAAACACTTGTTTTCCGACATTAGCAGTACCCCCAAAACTGCACTGTCCTTTTAAACTTCCTCAGTTCAGCCTGTGGTGGTTGTCACAATGTGTGAAGCGCACGTGGCCATAGATAGTAGACGGTGTGAAACACATGTGTCCACATCCAGTGTTCTCCCCAGCCGCATAATTTCAGTGTCTCTGCTCATAAGCTATCAGTACAAAAACAGAACATTTCGAGTCGAGATTATCACTCCAGGTGTCAATACAGTGCGCTTGTACATTACTATGTCTTACCCTTGGGAGACCCAAAACGACACCAACAAGGCTTTAGCATCGATCGGGAGGCCCTGTAGAAAAACATCTTTGGTATGCAGTGCTCCCCTAGCACGAATACCGAAAGTATTCTCACTGTATTCATTCAGCGACTGGCTACATCTTAACAAAGCTGGGGCCAAGTTTAACCCATATGCAAAGTTGCTCTTCAACATTTTTCTCTTTCCACCTCTGCAGGGTTATCTTGAATATGAACGGTAAAGTATTTTGCGCTACCTTGTCTTTCACCATGAGGTGCAGTAGTCTACTGTCACTGCCAATTTCTGTCAGTCCTACGATTTTGGTCTGCCACTCAATCCCAATATGTCAGATACCAGAGAATCCACCATTAAGGAAAGGGAATTGAAAGGTAATCTGAAACTGTCAAAGCAATTGCCCCCTATTCCTGAATTCCCCTGTCAAAGAAAAATCGGATTCCTCTTCCAGATTGGACGCTGTTTGTATTCAAGCTAAACACAGTACCTGACATTACACAAAGCATCAAAACAAACTGACCTACTCCAATGCGAAGTTGCTGGAATATGCAAAGACCTAAAAGACCTGACAGTAAGAATTTCCAATGCGCAGTCTAGGATTAGCACAGTTGAAGACTACAGTAATTCTCACTCGAAACGTCTGAAAGGTTTGAAATGCTCTATAACTGCTCTAAGACATTAACTAATGGAGCCAAGAAGGTCTAACCCAAAGGAGCAATCTCAGCATCTTTGGATAACCGAAAGGCATTTGAAGATTCATCCAAGTCTGTTGCAGACTTCCTAATCGCCTGGATGCCCAATACATTACAGCTTCCCTTTATCAAAGACTTTGAAATTTGACAGGCCCATCGGGTCCCAACCTTTAAACCAAGACACTCGACCACACCAAGTCCACTGATTTTCAAACCATCGCGGCATCAGTACACTGAACAAATTCTGGCTCATATCAGAAAAATTAGACCACTCATGTGGCAGAACCACAGACTCTCCACCTCTTAGGATTATGCCAAGGAAACAGTTGTCTGTTGGAAGGGGTTCCTGGCTTTAAGACAAAGACTCACGGACATAGAAATCACATGCTTTGAATTATGATGTTTTTTAAAGTGTTACTGTATGTGCATATTCATGCAGAGTCATATGTCTCATAATTATTTAGGCCAGAAATTTTCTGTCTCTTAAAGGTCACCAATACCTAGCACAGTCTACTAAATACTGTGTCTTACATGTGATACCTCTGACACACTTCTTCTTAGATTCCTTTTTATGTACAATTTCTTTAAATGTTTTGACTCTCAATATCATGTTCTAAGACTGCATCGGCCTGTTTCAAATGTCTTTAGTCTTTTTACTTCACTTATCAATGGTTGCTAACTACATTAGTACTTTGCTAGCAGAAACAATAGGTCGAAATTATGTTCTCATGATGGTGAAATTGTTACTGGTTTATAGGTGTCTCAACTCTCTTTTTATACACCCAGAGATACTAACGGTGACAACTCTCTACGCATTGCCCAGACACACAATAGAGCTACTGGTTTCCCTAAAGCTATGTCTCATTCCCTCACATACCTCATTACGGTGAGTCTGCTACTTAAATGTTGTTTACCTCCGTTTAGGTTCATGAATGCAGACATAGATACACACCCCTTTTATCGTTCTACTGTTCGAACACCTTCTTGCAGATGTGACCTACTGGGTAGCCCTGGCATCGGACTAGCCGTCATGCGTTCTCCACCATGTTTGCCCCAATGCACATTGTCTCTTAGAGACTCCCCTTAATTGGGATAGGGCCTGGCTTTCTCACTGTAAGTTTACAATCTTGTGTGTCCCCCCACCCGCTCTTTTCCTTCCTACACGTCCCATCCATACTCCTGCAGTGGGAGTTTTATACCAGCGATCTGGCCTCATTGGCCACTGTTGGCCTATTCCAGGCCTGCTAGACCAGAATATCTCCCAATCGGTTTTTACAGCCACCAATGTCTTCCCTAAACGTTCTCAGTAAACACCAAAGGACTCAACCAGCCAGTGTAAAGATCCAAGAGTCTAGATTACTGCAAAGGTTTATCATGAGACATAGACCTCCTTCAATAAACTAAGATATGCTTCAATGACGCTTTAACAATGAGAAAGGGCTGTGTTATGGATGTAAAATGTTCTGATGAATGTAGGAAAAAGTATGGGGTAATTACTCTTGTCTCTAGAAACTCAGGACTATCCATAATAGCTTCAGAGCACAATATCAATGGTAGGTGGCTGCTTACCAGTCTGAATAATGGTAAGCAGGACCTATATGTTATGAACATATATGCCCCCAATATTGATGATCTGACATTATGGCGCGCAGTCAATAAGAAGTTTACTGATATCCCACAACACGCCAAGATGATAATAGGAGGCAATTTCAATCTCCCAGTGGATCCTATTTTAGATCACCATTGTGGTTTTGATTTTAGAATACCCAAATCTCACAAACAAATGTTAAATCTATTCACGACATATAGCCTACTAGATGTTTGGAGACTACACGACCCAACGAGCAATGAGTACACTTTCTCATCAACCACCACCACAGTCAACAATTAGAAACACTAAAAATAAGAACCTATTTAGTGAAATTACTCAACAGAAATACAAGTACAACTCCATTGTAAGTAAGATGACCTTCCTCTGGGTTCATGCTCAAAAGTCACAATGTCTGCTACTCCTAAAGGGAGCTGGTAAAACACTAGCAGCCACCCTCAAACTCAGAAGCTTCTTCAATAACATTACACATATTGAACACCAGATGGTCTCAGAAATGTAAAACACATGAAATCAATAATATTACACATATTAAAACACCAGATGGGTCTCAGAAATGTAAAACACGCAAAATCCTTGAAATTAACCTCCCAGAAGTCATGCACCAAATCGGACTTCGTTGCTTTCCTCCCCCCATTAAATATCACTACACTTCCAAGCACAGACAGTACCTCTCTTAACAAACTGCTAGACACCACTGAAATCATCAAAGCCATCAACTCAATTAACTCGGAAGGCACCAGGCCCTGATGGCTTACAGATCACCTTTTATAAGACATTCCAAAATACCATCATTGATCATCTTAAAAACGTTTTAGACCATTTTGCCTTGCAGGGCAAAGTCTCTGGCACGGCTGCGGACTGTGAGCTTCCCCTACCACACTTAACCTTACACATAATGATAGAGCCCTGTTGGACCTCCTCTTAACATTTGCAGTTAAAGTCATTCTCTCCAAATGGAAGTCTTTCAATCATATCTCATATCACATATGGTGGGCATGGGTCTCCTAACTCGGAGAAGCACACAACTCCAATGATGCAAACCCATGTCTCCCTAAGATATCCAGTGCTATCTGGCGAACACTTGACAAATTTATGGAGCAAACTGGAGGAAACTTGCTTCCTGTAGACCCTTGAGGTCCAAACCTCTTTGGCCTCCTGGACCTCTTGCAACTTCCACTGCACTCTTCTACCCCTTTGTTCCCATCTACTCCTTCTTCCCTCCCCCCTGGTTTATTGGTAGCCGACAATAACTTTTATGTGATCTATATGTATAGCTTAAGTCTCTGTTAGTTCCTGGTCACACCTCTTACAGACTCGTCCTGTTACCAGTCCTGTATCTAATGTGCCAACAAGGTTCACTCACCACCGAATATACTACATGCCACTAGGATTTACCGTTATTTCTTGATAATTGTAACCCTTCATTTATCGCTGATTGTTGCTCTATCTCACATATTCTGCCTGTGTTTTGTTTTTTGCAAAACAATAAAATGTTTAGAACAGAAAAAAAGGACAAATTTTGTCTGTGATCATTGTTCCTTAACAGAAGAATTCACTCTTCGTGGAATGAAGAGGGGGTTGAGTTTTATTTTGCCTCTATTAACCTTTACAAAGTTTTGAAGCTCGTTCCCAATCTTGCAAGCATTGCAGATCAGTTCTGTACAGTTTTAAACTCCTTGCTCAATGGCTACGGCTGGTGGGGCCCAAGAGTAGCATAGGTACTTATATTCAGGTACGTGGGAAAATCCTCATTTGAAAACCATAGAGGGGATATCTCTATTTCATGGTAAGGGCTCTCTGTGCAATCGCTTGCTCTGCCCTTCATCCTTCCCAATACAGTCTCCACATGCTTTCGCTGATCTCCCCCCTCCCGCCGTTCACCCTTACTCCGTATTTACTCCATTACTCTGCTCCTTCTTGGTACTTAATCTTTTCCCTTCTTTCTGTTCCGCCACCTGCTTACAACTCCGTCCTGGAACAATAAGCCACTTCCTCCTTTTCACCTAGTTTTTACTCGGCTGCTCACGATGACCGTGTAATTTACTCCGTTTCCTGCTTTCATCTGTTGTGTGCCCTGATTCTCAGCTCTGTTCATACTCTCCACTTCGTACCTAAACTTTTTCCTGTTTTCTGCTTTTAGTTTTTGTGTTAGGAGAGGGGACTTGCTGAATAGTGTAAGAGAAGCTTGTGGAACAATCTCGACTGGAAGCTAGGAGGGACAGGCAAGGAAAGAGTTAAAGCGTCTGTTTTGTAGAAACCTGTTGCGATCATGACATTACTGTTCCATTTTCTTTTTGTTAACATCAACATGTATTTCCAGTGTATTTGATAACATTTGATCCCAACCCCCTTGCACAAGCCCATAGCAGCAAGAAAGTGATGGATACGTGATTCATGTTGTGGATTGATATAAGGTTGTAGTCATATTATTGCTGAAGAGTTTTGCCAGAAGCGAACCAATGGATTTAACAGACTGTCCTTGTTCCTCTGGATCCATGGCAGGTGAAGGAGGATACCAATAACTAAGCATTATCAGACCAAGACCTCACTATGTTATCTTGAGTTCCGCTGACAAGGGTTTTTTCCAGTCCTATTAACTTGTGGGTAGGATGGAACATTCTAGAAGGGCTCATGTATAGTAGAAAGGATTGCATATGGTTAGAGCATGATTTTGTGTTAAATTGGGAGATTCTTGTATGAGGTATTCCGTAGTTTCACATGACTTCCCATAACCATTGCTTTAGGTTATCTGACATGAGATATGAAACTGCCATTTAGTTGTGTTCTTTCCATTTTTTATTTTGGGTCACGTGATTGCTAGCTGTCTTTGCCCAGTGCAGTAATTTGATAACATCTGCATTTGTGTTATTTATGAATTAACACCTATATATTATAAAAAGATTGCATACCTTCCTTGCCTTTGTCGAACGGAAGAAAACCCGCACTTCAGGGTTGCTGTTCAAATGTCTTTTTTATTGAAATCCACGTATCTGGTAGAAAGGCGTTCCTTTCTGCCAGACACGTGCATTTTAATAAAATAAAACCGACATTTATACGATATTTATGTGGATATGTCACCCCTCTTCCTCTGCTTTTGACAAAGCTACAATAATAATGATATTTCTTCTACTACGATTAGCGACAGGACAGTAAGACGAATGAGTAGAGAGAGTGTGGCTGGGCTTTCCTGTAAGTTTGTTTTCCTGCTCTACTATCTTATCTTTTTCCATTGGTTTATCATTAACATTTAAGGACTCTGATCCTTTCGCATTATCATGATATGATGCCTCTGGTTAACCACAAGTCAAGGACCCTTTTATGCTACAACCTGCAGAGGCTGCCCCTAACTAATGCTCAAGGACCTCGAAAAGGTTAGACTCAAACATGCCTTTTTGAGACACTTATCTGCTCGACTTTCTACAAAGCTTGGTTTATTCAGAAACTGCAAAGCCGTAACTAGAGCAGGGTAGAGACTGGATTACTTATTTGTCAGAGTTCATGCAGTCGTAAAAAAACGAACAAAAACGCATCATAGAGAAAGAAGTTTTGGTTTTGCCTCCTTTGTAATCTTTGTAAGTGCACTTGTTTGTGGAGCAGTTGCCATGTTTAACCCCTAGAGGCTGCCCCCTCTTGCGCCCCTCCCCTGTGTTTTAACCCCTTTTTTGTCCATTTGGGGTAGTTCGCACTTAGACCCCCCCTAACATTTTGTCCACGTAAGCTATCCACGCCAAATTTTTCTTTTTTTCCCCCAACATCCTGGGATTCTAAAGGTCCCCCGATGTTGCTGGCTCCTCTGTAGGAGACCGAGAAATTTACACCAAAATACAGCTAAAATTTGGGTTTTTAGGGAATAATGGAAAAAGTGCTGCAGATGAAAGCTTCTGTTTTTTCCCCTGCAAATGGTATCAACGAAGGGTTTAATGTGCTAAAATCACCATCTTCCCAACTTTCAGGAACAGGCAGACTTGAGTCAAAAAAACAAATTTTTCAACACAGTTTTGGCATTTTACTGAGACATATCCCATTTTTACTATGTTTTGTGCTTTCAGCCTCCTTCCAGTTAGTGACAGAAATGGGTATGAAATCAATGGTTGATCCCAGACAGCTAAACAGTTCTGAAAAGTAGACAAAATTCTGAATTTAGAAAGGGGTCATTTGTGTAGATTCTTCAAGGTGGGAAAAATAAATATTGAAATTGAGTTAAAAAAACAGCCATTTCTTTCTATGTTTTCTATTGTAAATGTTTTCAGCTCTGGGAGATTTTTGGGTACATCTGCTGGACTCTTTTGGTTGTGGGGTTACATAGGGCTTGTAGGTTCATCAAGAACTCAAGGTACCCAGAGTCAATTCATTTGGTAAAATATAAAGAGTGAATAATAGCTGTCAAGTTATGCAGTTCCGAAATGGACACAAGAGCCCTCATTACGACTTTGGCGGTCAATTCCATTGACTGCCAAAGCCGAACCCGCCATACGACCCCCAGTGCTGACAGTCAGCAGACCGCTATATTATGAGTGGTGGCTGCTCACTGCCATTTTTGAGCTGGAGAGTAGCCATTATTCGTTCTGGCGCTCGGCGGTGCAGAGGCTGTTCTCTTGCCGATACCGCCACACCAGCAGGACTCCGCCCACCATATTATGAGCTGTAATATGCCTTGGCAGTGTCCTGCTGGCGTGGTGGTGGACCGCCCGGACACATTCCCTCCCAGACGTCCTCCTCAACGTCCTCCTCCATCACTTTGCCTTTTATGAAAATGGCCCCCTCCCCACACCAAACAATGTCAATAAATAATATATTGCACTCTCCATCTATACCAGGGCTTGAAAAAGCTTAAAAATTTTACTAGACCTGCAGGATGAGGGCTCTATGAGGCTGGATATCTCTTCTGCGAGGAGCTGCTGAACAGGATTTGCTGCTGCAAAGAAGAACGTAGCAGCTATGCACCTTGGGCGAATCAGGGAGCAGGTAGGTCCCAGTCTCCTCTCGGTTTTCAGAACTGTTTTTGCCTGAAAACTTTCTAAGTCCTAAGGTTTCGATTTGGGCTATCTTGGCACATTTAGCACCACTTCCAAGGGCCAGGTATAGAGGGGCACCACTTGAATGGTCAGGACATCCTCATGCTGGGACCAGGTGCAAGGTCAATATGATTGGGGTCTTTTCTGTCCCTGAGGCTGTGATCAAGAGGCCAGTCAGTTAGCCCTTGGCATCACTCTGTTTGTCCTGGGTTCCAGCACAAAAGCAGGCCTTAAGCAGCAGTGTCATCCTCTGAGGGTACAGGGCAGGCAGCAGGGCACTCCCCTTGTTGCAGTCAGGCAGTCCTCTTAACTACACAGCAGGCCACAGGCAGCATGGCAGTCCTCTGAGTGTCCTTCGCAGGTCTAGAAGTTTATCAAGATAAATGTATCTTGCTCCTGGGAGGTGGTGGTTCCCGGGGCATGGGGTTGGGGGGAGTAACCCCCCCCTGCATATTTTTGTGTCTGGGAGGTGGTGGTCCCTGAGGCTACTGTAAGCCCTAGGATGGGGGGGACCCCATGCGCCCCCTCTTTTTATCAGCTCCCAATGCCCCCGGGACCTGCCACACCCGGAGAAACATAAAAGAAGAGAGCAGGAGACCATTTTTTTTTCTCAGAAAAATCTGTGGGTCCATCTGCAGATTGATATATATATATTTTTTTTTATATATATATTTTTTTAATTGTGGTCTGGATCTCTGGATCCACCTGAATCTGTGAGGATTGGGGAGGATCAGCAGCTCATTGTGTGGTTAAAAAAAAAAAAAAAAAGGTTTTGGACAATTCCTTGCCCATGTCAGACCCTCCATTAGGTCCCATGAAGCCAGGGTAACTCTACCCTCACCCCTTCTGTTACCTTTGATCTTTATTTTACCCGCTGGGAACCGAGTCCTGATGAACAAAATGTCAGCCACAACGTTTCTTTCAAGTTGTGGACGGTCAATCACTGCATTGCTGTTGGCGCATGGATTTGCTATTTTCTAGAGGCACGAAAGCTTTGCGAATCCTCCCTAGCATCGTGCAGAGATCTGATTGGCTGCCAGCACTGCAACCAGCAAGTGTTGGCAGCAATTTTGAGATTCGGCTTCAGCCATGTCTGAAATATAAACTTTTTTTTAAAAAGTGGGCTTTATAGGTTTACCCTAACTCCCTAGTCTTGGTACTACCCCCCCCACCACAGAATTAAAATTCTTTACTTTAAAAAAAAAAAAAAATCTTGGTGATATTCACGAATGGATCTGTGAATTTTGCCAAGATAAAAAAAAAAAAAAAACACTCCCTGGATAGGCCAGGTCTCGGGGGGCTCTATGGGGTAAAAAAAAAAAAAAAAAGGAAGGGGCGTACTGGTCCCCCTCCTAGGGCTTTTACAAGCCCTCTTACAAGCCCTGGGGACCACCACTTTCCCGGGTCGATGCTTAATAAATATGCAGTGGTCACTCCTTCCGTGCCCCAGAGACTACGACCTCCCTGGGGCTCAACATAAAATAATTTAATGGAATAGTCCTGTGGACCCTTCGGGGCTATGTATTAGAAGTATGCAGGGCCACCACCTCCCCTGGACAACATATATAAAAAGTAATAGTGCCGCACCCTCCCCCCAGGGAACTGCCACCTCCCCAGGGCTACAAAATTATTTTTTAGAGGGGCTGTCCCTGGACCATCGTCCCCGGGGACCACCACCGCCCCCCCTTCTCTATTTGAAGTAAGGTCTTTGGCCCTGGGGAGTTGCTGGTCCCCAGGGGATCCTAGGGGGTCCTTGAGGCCCCCATTATTATTTTTTAAATAGCCCATGGAAGGTGGTGGTCCCCAGCGTAGAGGGGGAGGTCTGCAAGCCTACATCCCGCCACCCCCCTCCCACATAGTTTCAAAATGTAGCCCTGGGGAAGTGGAGGTCACTGGGGGGGGGGGGGGCCGTGAGGCCCCCTATATATTATTTAAATGTTGCCCTGGGGAGGTGGTGGTCCCTGTGGGGGGTCTGCATGGCCCCCCTAAGCTTGTTTCTTTTTAGTATGAAGCCCCAGGCAGGTAGTCGTCCCACCCATATTCTTTTTTGTGTTGTCCCAGGGAAGTGGTGGGCCCCTGAACGGAGGGAAGGGTCTGTGCACCCCCTAAGTTTTTTTTATTATGTAGCCCCAAGGAAGTGGTGGTCTCCAGGGCCCGGGGGTCTGTGTGCCCCCCCCCCCCATATTTTTTTTATGATGTCCCATGGAGGTTGTGCTCGCCGGGGTGGGGGGATCTGCGTGCATCCCAAGTTTTTTTTATTTTTTTATTTTGCAGCCCCAGGGCGGAGGTGGCATGGGTAGGGGGCCCGTGCAAACCCCCCCTAAATATATATATTTAATGTTGCCACCTTTAAGCTCCAAACCCCTTCGGCCGTGTGTGACACTGTAGTTTGGAGCCTTAAGTTTGTTGACTGCAGAACCTGGACACAGGCCAGGCTCTGCAGCCAACCCCCTCTGCACACGGCCGTAGGCCTTGCGAGGCACAGGTTTGGGTGGTTATAGGGGGATGGCTGCAGGCCATGTGGCCAAGTCCCACTGTGCACCGTGGTGGTTGGATTGATGTATAGTAATTAAAATTACTTTATGTAAAATAAAAAAAATATAGAAATTCACTGAAAAAAACGAAGGTTACAGGGACGTGACAGTTATTCTCACATTTTAAATGTACAAAACCGTAGAAATTCAGCCGTTACAGTTAGACATATTTCAAGTAACTATAACTCATGCTCTAAGGTAACTATAATTTGCGCCCTCGCCATTTGCTAATTAAACCTTGATATTACAGCACTCGTGACTTCTTTTAGAACATCATAGTAATGTATGTGTCACAAACTCACTCAGCAGAGTTTGGCTGTAGTTTCTGCTCTTTGACATATTCTGTTTGTTGACACGATGACATTCTAATTGCTGATTTCTGACTTTTTGTTAGTTAAGAGGTATGGGCTGTATGGATGTGTTAGCCTATTTTAACAACGCAGTGCTCTTCACTTATTGCCCTTATGTTTTCATTTGTTTTGCTTTTCTGCCATACTGTGTTTGTGGATTTACAGCTTTTTTTCATAGACTTTCTTACAAAAATACTGGTCCTTTACCAAAAGTGTCTAAATTCAATATTCTTTGTGTATGCCTTTTTGGCTACTTACAATGCAAAGTTAATCTTCTGGCTCCTTTTCATAACACTGTTCCTTGAGAATACAATGTATGTGTGCTAATGCAGTCTGTTCAGGATAGAGGCCCTGGGCACGACACAGTTCTCCAGCTTTTGCCAAGCACGTTGCCTAACAAAAAAAAAAAAACATACCTTTTGGTTTTGACAATACTTGTTATTTCTACAAGAGTAAATGGCAACTCTGCGAAGGTCCAGTGTACGATGGTTCATAGAAAAATGGAATGTGACCACAGAAAAAGACCAGTCCCATTCGGTCTACCCAGTCCCTGCTGCTTCTTAACTCACAGGTCTTACTTGTTCCTAAGATTCACCTTTGCTTTATAATTTCTTGCTTATGATTTGCAGTTTGTACCACACCTCTGATTTCTAAATAAGGCTGTGACCATGACGAAATGAAAGGGTAATTCATTTACCAATCTCAGAAGAATGAAAGATTGAGTTGGCATTGAGCTCATGACCTGCTGATCACAGTTGATTGCAATGGTGAATGTTTATCCTCCTGAACCATCTTAGAGGCTTTCTCACAATGTTTGTTCGCAGGCGTATTTTAAATACATTTTCTGGAAAACTCTGTGGTGTCCATTTGTTTTGTACTGATGACACAGAAGCCCTATGTTATCTCAAGCGTTAACTTTCAGTTTTTACTAATTTTGTTATGATGCTTCATATTCAGAATGATTTAATTTACTTTAATAAACAAAACTTAAATTTATTGGTTTTGTGCCACTACTCTGTGGAGACCATATTATACATTCATCATTTTTTTTCCATGAAAAGCAGTTCCATTGTTAATTCTGAGCCTCTCTACTGTTCCATGTCATGCTGTTTAGTTTAAAGAGTACACTTGTAACAAGCATTTCCAATGGTCTGGTTTTGGCCTCCAGCATTTTTGCTTTGTCGTGGTTTAAAAAAATTTTTTTTGCAAAACAGTTGGGGAAAGTTGGTGTGCCCTCATCAATCTAAACAAAATGGCAAAAACATTTTTAGACCCAAAAAAACACATATTGCCATAGTAGACACTAGCACTTTGTTAATAATTTGTTTGAATTTTCAGCAAATCATACTGTCAGTACAAGTGCAAGAAACATGCCGCAAAGAGACATGTAAGCATTGGCATTTGGTCACATTGACATTACTCTGTTGCCATGACGCATGCACAATGCTCCACCAGGGAGAGATGGACCAGTAACAAAGTTACTACTTGAGAGAGCGTCTACAAAGGGTGTAAAGGGACACCATGGTCTATGTGTGCAATGTGCATCCGGGAAACTCGGAATCCACGTAACCTGTCTTGCGTGTATGAGAAAACAGACTTGCCATGAGCTACACTCCTAGCACCGATGAGGAGAGCCCAAAGGCAGCAATGAGGCGAAGGCGGGATGGTCATGAAACTGTAGCCAGAATTGCCCTAAGGCGGGAGGCACAAGGCCAACAGGCCCAACCAGATATAATGGGGAAACCACAATGTTTAAAACCTGTGCCCTACAGTACATACTCTCTCCTCCATTCCCTCACCCCCCACCCCTGTCCACCCAGACCAGGCAATAGTGCAGTCGTAAGCTACAAGCAAGGGGAAAGGAAGAGGCAAGAAGGAGGAGTTACTGGGGGAGGAAGACGGGCAAATTGGAAGTGCCAGGAACACCCGAGGCCATCTCCAGTGTTTAGGAAGTTAGTGGCTCTAGTGTGGAAAGCTTTCAGTCAAACAAATAGAGGGCACAAATCCCAGGCAGGAGGAAGGAGAGGTGTTCCAATCTGGACTTGTAATCTATCAGAGGCTGCCAAAGGGAGTGAATTTCTTGTCAGAAAGGGAAACTTTATGGGACCACTCTATTCTTGCCCCCAAACTGGATGCCTGATGTGTCCCAGGACAGCCAAAGGCAAATCACAAAAGTCTGTACCACTAGGGTGAAATGTAAGGGGGATAAGGGACAGCCCTGGAGGGTACCCCACAGGAGCACAAAAGATCTAGTGAGCCGGCCATTCACCCTGATGCATGCAGTGGACTCGATATATGAGGCCATGATCTTGCTGATCATATAAGGGCTGAGACCTGTCTTAAGAAGTACTGCACGTACGAAGGCCCAGCTGACTCTATCAAAAGACTTCTCAGCCTCTAGGGAAAGGAGGAGGACAGGAATGTTGTGCATACAAGCCTTTTCCACTAGGTGCACAAGGCATCTAGTGTTATCAGGGCCTTGCCAGTGTTGGTTGAAACCCACTTAATATGGTTCAGTCAAATCCATCAGGAGAGACTCTAGCCGGTTGGCCAGCATCTTGGTGTAAATGTTGGCATCCGTGTTCAGTAAATATGTTGGACAATACGAGGAGCAAAGAGTAGGATCCTTGCCGAGTTTGGGGAGCAACGTAATTTCCACATCTGACATGGTGGGTGTGAGGCCAGTGACATGAGTATGTAAGTTGTAGAGCCTAAGCAAATGATCCTTTAAATAGGAGTGGAAGACTTTGTAAAAAGTAACCGGTAAGCCGCCAGGATCTGGTGTCTTCCTCACAGGGAGCTCTCCAAGGGGTCTTTTAAGTTCCGTTGCTGTGAATGGCGCCTCCAGGTCTTGTGCTGTCTGTGTGTCTAAGGATGGCCAAAGGCAGTCCCAAAGGTACAAGTCAATGGCCGCCTGATCATCCGATCACCCACCCTGACCCAACTTCAGTCAAAGTGGCACAATTGAAAATATATACTGTGGCAGGAAAATTAGCATGACATTTAAAAATAAAAATTACAAACCCAAACTTCTCCACTATGGTGAGCTATATATCACCCAATATGCCAAACAGAACCCATGACAGTATATGTTGCAGCAAAATCAGCATGACATTAAAAAAATAACCATGGGAGGTAACACAAAGTTCTCCACTCCGTCTCATCCAAACTACACACAATAACCTGGACGTAGATGCAGTACTTAAAGACTCTTTACAGTTCCTTAGGTGCTCCTATGTGCACAAATGTATACACCACCTATCCCTGCAAAACAAGCGAGCATCAGCAAAACTGCATGTCTCCGAAATTGATCCTGCAAAGTGGCTTGACTTCAAATAGCAACGCTGCACGCCGCTTTGACATGTTTACACAATAATTCTGACACCAATGATTCCCGCACTAGTCTTTAGCTGCTACATCACTTGTGGCCCTGACGCATTCCCAGAAAACACTGATCACAATGTGGGCGCCCTCAGGATTTTGTTCCCTCTAGCCTAGGAGCACGTGCTTGTAATTCCTACAGATAATGGAAGAATTAAAGTTGATATGCAAGTGCTCGCTCCTCCGCTATGACAACATGAGGTAAATCTTGCTTAGTAGCAGAGCATGTGCCCTTGATGACACGCACTGCCTTCACCACATGATGCTGCGATCGCTTTATCTTTGTGCACGTGTGAGCAACCACCTTCCCATGGCAATGCTTGTAATCATATAGCAACAGTCCATGCCCCCAAATAACAGTACATCAAGTCACTCGCACGAAGGGGCTCACAGTAAATCAATTGTAAATACTCAGTCTTAGCTCTAACAACAACGCACCTCATGGGTCAGCCTCCAAATTAGGTGACACATGCTGCTGTCCTCTGATATACTGTTATCCTTGCTGCCAGTTCACTCACCACCAGGAATGCTGACTGCTTTCCAGTTCACTGCACTCCACAGATTAAATCAACTGTGTGCATGCGAAGTTCAGCAGGCCTCTTCTTCAGTATTCGCAGTCCCTTTAATATCAAATCAATTGAATCTGCATCTGACACAGTTCCTATCAGGCACAGCAGGCCTGACTCAAAATTAGTGACTGCTTGACAGCGTCTGTTCATATGTGTACAGTTAAGTAGTCCACCATCTCAGTCTGCAGGCTATCTGATGGGTTAAGACACTAGGGGGGTTCAGGACATCTCCTTTTCTTGCATTTCTTTTCCTCTGTGCCGTCACTTTTTCTTCACTCCTTTGTTTCATGAGTTTCCTTACGTGTAGGTTACATAGTAAAAAAAAACACCAGGAGCAGCAGCCTCTCTGTCTGTCTCATCTGATAGAGACTTCTAGTTGCAGATTCCTTACCTTAGAATTTTCCCCCAGGCGTCAGACTGGCTCCGGAGATTTTTTCTTCGAGCAATACCCTTGCGCGTCGGTAGGTGGCGTCGGTCGATGTCGTAGGCGTCGTGGTCGCCATGATGACGTCGGGAGTAGTACATAGACGCCGCCTTCGCGCTGTGACTTCAGTTCTTTTCTTTCCGGGCCACGGGCTGATCCGAGAGAGAGCTACCCTCGGATATTTTTTGGCTGAATTCAACCGTTTTGTTGACTTTTTTGGTGCGAACTTGGTGCGTTGAGGATGTCCCCGAAGACCGGATTCAAGGACTGCGAGGACTGTCACTGCATGATGTCGGTGACGGACCCTCATCGTGTCTGTCTGTGGTGCCTCGAGCGCGACCACAACCCGAAGTCGTGCTCCGAGTGCCGGGCGATGCATCCGAAGACTTTGAAGGAGCCGTCCCTCAAGCTGATGGCGGCCCGGCACTCAACTCCGCGTAAGTCCCGATCTCGCTCGAGAGGAAGGCCTCGATCGGTCGCGGAGCCACCACCACTCGCCGTCATCGAAATCGTCGGGTCACGGTAAGAAAAAGAAGTCGTCGAAGAAGTCCCATTGCTCTCCGACTTCACCCCGTCGCTCGGCCGACGCGACGCGGGACGAGCATCAACGAATTAGGCCTCTGTCCTCGGAGCCTACGCCTGGGTCGGCTCCGCGCTTCCCTGAGTATCCCAGAGTCAGAGCGACCCCCGTCCAACTCAAAGAGTTTTACGAGGCCATTCGCCTCATCTTTGGACGTGCCGACCCCGATATGGTGCCTTCGGGCCCAAGGGGCCTTCGGGTTCCACGCCAGCAGCTTCGGCCCCGGCCACCGAGGTCGCCTCTGGATCCATGCGCGGATCTGCCCCGACACCGGTCGCACACTCGAGACCTTCCCCGGCGCCAGGTCGTTTAGCGACGTTCTTGACGTCGGTAGTGCCCACTATCGACGTCGACCCAATTCTCATCCCCGACGACTCTTAGTCGAAGCGGCGTCGGCCGACGCCGCCATCAGCTTCGGTGGGCCCTATTCGCCCGAGGTCTGATTCTGACCCATTTTCCTATGGGCATGAATATGGGGAGGAATTGGAGGGGTCCCTGGACCCTTATGAATACCAAGAAGACCCTACTATGGACTGGGCACAGGACTTGGGCAAAGCCAGTGGTCTTGATACTTCTCCTGACTCTGGCATGCTGTCTCCTCCTACCGTGGCTACGGCGGAGGGAGCTACCTATGGTATGGTGGTTGGTAGGGCGGCTGAGGTCCTTGGCCTTGAGCTACCTACTGTCAAAGTCAGGTCTAACCTCCTGACAGAGGTGCTTCAGCCTGGGGCTTCTACTTCTGAACCCCTTCTTCCATTTAATGACGTCCTTTTGGGTACGTGGTCCAAACCCAACACAGGGGCTACTGTGAACAGGACGATCGCTCGCCGCCATCGGCATGCGCCGAACGACCCGAAGTTCCTGTCCCAACATCCTACGCCTGAGAGTCTTGTTATCCAGGCGTCTTCTTCTTCTGGCGCACCCCCAGATAGGGAATCCCAAAGGCTGGAACAGTTTGGTAAGAAGTAGTTTTCTTCCTCCAGCCTCGCGCTGCGGTCCGTGAACACCGCTTGCCTTTTGGGCCGTTATTCCCACTCCCTGTGGGATACGGTTGCGCAAGTCCTGCCGCAGATACCGGAGGAGGCCTGTGCTATCGTATTCCAAGCAGTCAAAGACGGGAGAAACGTGGCAAAGTTCACCATCCGTTGTGGGCTGAATACGACCGACTCTCTGGGCAGATCGGTTGCTACGACAGTGGCCTTGAGGCGCCATGCCTGGTTACGTACTTCTGCTTTTTCGGGGGATGTCCAACAGTCACTCATGGACATGCCCTTTGATGGCACCCGTCTCTTCAGAGACAAAGCGGACTCGGCCTTGGAGAGGTTCAAGGAGTCCAGGGCTACGGCTCGGTCCCTTGGCCTTTCTGCCGTCACACACCCCCCACAGTCTGCTTTTCGTCCTTTTCGTGGCCACGGAAGGGGTGCCCTGTCGCGTCCTCAACCCAGCCACCGGGCTATGCACGCTGGACAGCCTATGCATGGCCGGGGTCGTGGAACCCCACGTGGTCGTGGGACAGGGAACCAGAGGTTTGCCCAGTCCACCCCTGCCCTCGCAGCAGCCTCCAAACCTTCCTAGTCCATCCCCTCACTCCCACCCAGTAGGAGGCAGAATCCACCATCACCTGCCCCACTGGGAACATATCACCACGGACAGGTGGGCTTTGCAAATAATTCGGAAGGTACTCCCTCCCTTTCGAATCCGCACCACCACACATGCCACCATCCTTCCATCCCCTTTCGGAGGGTGCTTCTCCGCCAGGAAGTCGTGGCTCTCTTGGCCAAGGGAGCTATAGAAAGGGTCCCTGTGCCAGATGTAGGTCGTGGTTGTTATTCCCACTACTTTCTGATACCAAAGAAGGACAAAGGCTTGCGCCCTATCCTAGATCTTCGGGACCTGAACTACTTCCTCAAGAAGAAGTTCAAAATGCTCACCCTGGCTCAGGTTCCGTCTGCCTTGGACCCAGAAGACTGGATGGTAGCGTTGGACTTGCAGGATGCTTATTTCCACATCCCCATCCTGCCTGCCCACAGACGTTACCTACGATTCGTGGTAGTTCAAGAGCACTTTCAGTTTACTGTGCTCCTTTTCGGCCCTACCAGTGCCCCTCGGGTGTTCGCGGAAGTGATGTCGGTGGTTGCAGCTCAGCTGTGCAGGTTAGGGGTCTCAGTCTTCCCCTACATAGACGACTGGCTGTTGAAGGCGCCTTCGCCCCAGACAGTGGTCTCACACCTCCAGACTACGGCGAACCTCCTGCACCAGCTGGGGTTCACTATCAACGTGCCGAAGTCACACCTGACTCCCTCTCACACGCTTCCTTTCATCGGGGCAGTTCTGGACACAGTGCGGTTTCGGGCTTATCCTCCCCAAAAGCGAGTCCAAGACATTCAGGCTATGATTCCGATCTTTCAGCCTTGGTCTTGGGTTTCGGTGAGACAGACTCTGAGGCTGCTGGGCCTCTTGGCCTCCTGCATCCTGCTAGTAACACATGCCAGGTGGCATATGCGGGCTCTGCAGTGGGACTTGAAGTTCCAGTGGGCACAGCATCAGGGGAATCTCTCCGACATGGTCCAGATCTCAGAGGGGACTGCGGAAGACCTGCAGTGGTGGCTTTCAAATCCCAATTGGGTCAATGGCAGATCCCTCTCCCTTCCCCAACCAGATCTCTCAATAGTGACAGATGCGTCGCTTCTCGGTTGGGGCGGCCACATGGGAGAGGCGGAGATCAGAGGCCTCTGGTCTCCGGCGGAGTCGGGACTCCAAATAAACATGCTGGAGCTCCGAGCAATCAGACTTGCGTTGAAAGCATTCCTTCCTTCTCTCAAAGGGAAAGTGCTGCAGGTGTTCACGGACAACACTACCGCTATGTGGTACTCCAACAAACAAGGTGGGGTAGGGTCCTGGACCCTATGTCAGGAGGCACTACGCCTCTGGACATGGCTGGAACATCAGGGCATTACCCTGATGGTTCAACATCTGGCAGGCTCTCTCAACACCAGAGCAGGCGAACTCAGCCACCGACGCACTGTCGATCACGAATGGTGTCTCCATCCGGAGGTGGCGCAAGGTCTCTTTCTCAAGTGGGGAGAGCCTTGGTTAGATCTGTTCGCCTCTGCAGAGAACGCGCAATGTCAGCTATTTTGCGCGTTGGAGTTTCCAAGGTGGCACTCGCTCGGAGATGCTTTTCGTCTCGAGTGGAACTCTGGCTTCCTTTACGCCTTCCGGCCTATCCCTCTTCTGCCCAGAGTTCTCAAGAAGGTCAAGAGCCACCGGCCCCAAATTATCTTGGTGGCTCTGGACTGGACTCGAAGAGTGTGGTATCCCGAGCTACTGAGCATGTCCATCGATCCTCCACTCAGACTTCCTCTTCGGGCGGATCTTCTGTCGCAGCAGCAGGGGACGGTCCTCCACTCGAACCTGTCCAACCTCCGCCTTCATGCGTGGAGATTGAGCGGCAACAGTTGACGGCATTTGCCCTTCCACCCGAAGTCTGCAATGTTATCTTGTGAGTAGATTCTTAAAGGGGCTCACCCACTTATTTCCTCCCACTCCCTTCATCATGCCTCAGTGGGATCTTAATCTTGTGCTTACTTTCTTAATGTGTACTCCCTTTGAACCTGTGCATAATTGTCCCTTACGGCTCCTCACATTCAAAACTGTCTTTCTCATCGCCATCACCTCTGCTCGCAGGGTGAGTGAGCTTCAGGCCCTTTCTTCAAAACCTCCGTACTTGTCCGTACACCCCGACAAAGTGGTGTTACACACTAGAGCTTTCTTCTTTCCTAAGGTGGTTACACCATTTCATGTTGGCCAGTCCATCACTTTGCCTACCTTCTACGCACCCCCACATCCTTCCCAGGAGGAGGAGAGACTCCACTGCCTGGACCCAAAAAGAGCGTTGGCGTTCTATCTCAATCGTACTAAAGACTTCTGGGTGGACGATCAACTCTTTGTTGGCTATGTGGGTTCGAAGAAAGGGAAGGCGATGCAGAAACGTACCATCTCTCAATGGGTGCTTCTCTGCATCAAAATGTGCTACGCTTTGGCGAAAAAGCAACCTCCTGAAGGCTTGCGGGCTCATTCTACCAGGGCCACTGCTGCATCCACTGCGTTAGCACGCAGAGTTCCTGTCCTGGATATCTGTCAGGCAGCTACGTGGGCATGCCTGCACACGTTTGCTAAACATTACTGCCTGGACAGTCAAGTCCGTCGGGATGGCTACTTTGGTCGTTCGGTCCTGCAGGACTTTCTAGTATGATCTTAGTTCGCAGCCCACCACCGAGGATGGCATTGCTTGGGTATCTATTCTAAGGTAAGCAATCTGCAACTAGAAGTCTCTATCAGATGTACAAGTTACTTATCTTTGGTAACGAAATATCTGGTAGAGACATATTCTAGTTGCAGATTCCTTACTGCCCACCCATCCTCCCCGCTTGCGAACTGATTTCTAGGGACAGGGATTCATCCTTTCGGGTCCTTAGCTCTGGCGCACCAATATCAGTGTTCTTAGCGGCTCTGTGCTCTGGCGTGGAAAGTCGTTAAAAGAAACTGACGTCACTGTGCGAGGGTGGCGTCTATGTACTACTCCCGACGTCATCACGGCGACCACGACGCCTACGCCGCCTGCGAAGTAGACCGACGCCACTCACCGACGCACAAGGGTATTGATCGAAGAAAAAATCTCTGGATCCAGTCTGACGCCTGGGGGAAATTCTAAGGTAAGGAATCAGCAACTAGAATATGTCTCTACCAGATATTTCGTTACCGAAGGTAAGTAACTTGTACTTCAGGCACTCATCAACATTCCAACATCACACACTGGCTGAACAGCAGGAAACAGAGAATCTGAGGAGAATGAATTGTAACTAGCACCAGGTTATAACACAGAGCAGTTGTTTTAGCTGTGGTTTTAGTACACCTTAATAGAAGGTTACTCTGTGCTGGCCAGTGTCCTTATATTTCCACTCGATCCAGTAAAATGAGTTCGCCAATTGGCTACTTGTCTGCCATGGTTATTAGTAAGGAGTCCACACTGGCTCCTCCTAGAGGACAAGATTCCTTTCAGGGTTGCTTAGTATACACGGACCTTTACAACAGTTAACAGTTGTGCTTGAGTCACAAACTTGTATTTGCAAGGACATTTCTAAACATCTGAAGTAAGTGTTGCTTAATCTGGAAATGTCGACTTTAAGACTCTAAAAGAGTCCTTAGCATGTGCTGGAATCTGAACATAAAACCTCTTCCCCTAAAAAAAAGAAATCAGCTATGTTGGGTTATAGTGACATTCCTTTAAAGAACTTTTAAAGTCTGATTTTTTTAGCACTATACAGAATGTAGATTATTATTTAGGTGTGAGAGATAAACTCTTAACTAATTGTAGCAGTTTAGGGCTATTATTTTCCTCTTTTTGCTTTCTTTCATGGACAGCTCTTTCATGGCTCCAGTGGAGGTGGGGGGCATAGGCTTACGTCCTTGATCTTGTTTTGCAGCGTAAGACAACTGAATGGCTGCACCCCTTTTGATACCGTTGCAATTGAGCCCTTCCACAGCATTAGCAGATCATCTGTAATTGGTTCCACTCTAATTAATATTGAATCCTGGCCGGTGGTGAGGAATATGCGGGTTGTACTTTGCCCAGATAGTGAGCATAACCCACCTGTTGTATCCCTTTTTGTCTGACCTAATGTGGAAGTACATACTCCAGAAAGAGCATCAAAGGGAGGAGATCTGAGAAGAGTGGTTAGATGGAATATTGGAAAATACATTTATTTTGCACAAAGTTTGAGAAATTCATTTCAGGCTAACATTTAGGAGATGTTAATGAAAGAGGATGAGGAATCCGATGGTAGAAGGTTATTTGAGCAAGCCATTGAGAATATTTCACCCTTTATGATGGCCTCAAAGAGTATGGAGTATACAAATGTTATTAATCATACTGGCAATTGGTATGACTATGAACGTTGGTTAAGTAAGAAGTTATGTTATGCCCTTGTGAGGTGCCATGACAGCACAGCCATGGATTGTACTTTTTATTTGATTGAGAAAGGAGTACAAAGAATTGATCTAGAGTAAGAAGTGTGAAATGCGACTTAAGATCAGGGACAAGATCATACAGGCGCCATGCAAAAGAATTGTAAAAACTTTGGTCGCTTATTACATGGGTTATAACCAGTGTAGGGACAAGAAGGCTACGTGTATAGGAGTGCACGTTTTACATGTCACTAGTCTTTCTGCCTCTACTCAGAGAGATGAACTGTCCCCAACAGGTTATATAACTTGGTCCGACCAATTTCCCCTAGCAGCGGATGCTTGAGGTTTCACTGAATCTGAGATTAAAGAAGCTATATTACAGCAAAAGCCTGATGAAGCCCCGGTCCCTGATTTGATACCCACAGATTTATATGAGGCTGATCCTTTGTTATGGGTTCTGCTTCTCACTGAGGTATTTAATGCTATTTGTGACTTGGAGAAACGCCAAAATAGTACCATAAAATTACCGCCTTATTTCATTATTAGATGGGGTTAGTAAGATCTATGGGAGGGTGCTTTCCAATCACACTTACAAATGTGTTGAAGATGGAAAATATCTAGGAGTCAGTCAAGCAAGCTTCAGAAGGGGCATTGGAACGGTGCAACAAACAATGCACGTAAAATCTTTATGTATTACATTTATGACACAAAGGAAGGTCCTATTGTTTTTACCTTTTGTTGATTTGAAGTCAGCTTTTGATTTAGTAGGGTCTTACATTGGCTAGCATTAGAACAGCAGGATCTGCACCAGTATTTGATCACAATCTTGCAGAATCTGAAAAGAATTTTCATAGAGGTACATTTGTTCAAATACTGGTGTGTAGTAAGGGTGCGTGTTGACCCATATGCTTCCTTCCTTGTTTATGAATAACGTCAGACCATATCTCGCTAATCTGAATTTAGATTGCCTGAAGCCCGATAATTTACATACATCTGTGTTGTTATATGCAGACAGCACAGTTTTGCTTGTTGTTACCAAGCTCCTATGCATAAATTGATTAAGGATTTCCTTGATTATTGTGCTAAGAAACACCTATCAATGTTTCTAAGATTATATTTATGATATGAGAACAAAGGATTGAGTTAAAAAGCCCTTTTTTCAGTGAACCGGGAGATTGTGGAACATGTAAAATATTCTATCTGGGAATTTGGTATGACGCTAAACTGTCTTGGAAGCAGCAAAGGGAAAAAGCGACTCCAATTTTAAAGTAGGCCGCAACCACAGTAATTAGATGTAAACAAAGAATAGGGGGCCGTCATTGAGTACATTACCACATGTTTATAGAGCAAAGGCTGTTACAGTAGTGATAAATGGAGCTGAAATTTGGGGCTAAACAGCTTTATATGTACTTCAGAAAATTGAGAATAGGTTTCTGAGGACATTACTGATGCTGTGGCGGGGTACGCTGCCCTTTAGCACCACTGTATTTAGAATTGAGCATTAGACTTACTTCTGATAATATTGACCTAGCCCCAATAATTTACTGGGTTTGGCTACAGAGAAATTGTTTAGCTGGCACGTACTTGGACGCTAAGGGAGGTAGCCCATTATCCCGGTCTTCCTAGGATGCCCTGTTGGAACCAGGTTTGCAGCATCTTAAAGCAGCTGAAACTCTACAGTATTTGTAAGGATCCCACAGCGATTAATGGGAAATGATAACTAAGATTAACGAGGCTTATTCTCAAAATAAAAATAAAATTAGATGAGTCTAGGAAGAGTGGGATCCTGGTCCAGGGATTCTTAAAGCACAAATCCATTGTTGACTTTGAACCGTATTTGGATGACATCTGTCTACCCTGTGCTATGGCGCTCATTATATATAAAATCACACCTAGGGACCCTTCCACAGAAGGCTCATATTGCCAAATTGAGTAAGACAGGGGAGATTGGTTAAGCGCGTGATTGTGCCAGTGGAGAAACTGAAACTATTACCCATTTCATGTTACATTGTCTACATGCAGTAAATGTGCACATGAAATGGTTTGCCCCCTTATTCTTCACTAATGGTTTCAATTAGACAGATACCTTAGCGCTCTATTATAGGACCGATCACCCAGATATCTATTGTGCGGTATCTATGTATATTTGGAGTGCTTGGATCATGAAAGGGAAATGGAAAAATAACTGTTTTTAAATTTTATTGTGTTGCATTTATTATGTCTTGTAATTTTTACCGAGGTGTTTTCTTTTAATTATCTTTGTATGTATTATAATGTATTTGTTTTGGCAAATGCCGAGAACAGTAAATAATTATGATCTTTTTCATGACCAGCAATAATCATTTCATTTTCTACTTTTGACTGCAGGAAACGGTGATTACTATTGCAGCGGAAATGACCTGAATAATTTTGCCAATGTCTCTCTGGATACTAAAGAAAAAAGTGCAAGAGATGGTGGAGTATTGTTGGAGTGAGTGATGATTTGCTTTTTCCTCTGGTTTTGACTGTATTTTTTTTCGAACCACACTTTTTGACTGCTTCTAGCTACTATTGTTAATATATATATATTATTGAATCCATACTCTAAACATGTCATAGCATTTTCTCTCATCATAGGATCAAAACCTTGAGGTAGGCGCACGTTAATTAATTCTGTGCCGGATTCTGAAATAAAATTAAGATTTCCAGACCCTTAAAGAGCAGCCTGATCTTACATCTGAGGTTTATGGTTAGCCAATCAATTCAGAGTTTGTGAAATGCAACTATCATTGTCAGAGGAAGCTGGGCCCTAATCTATTCTGTAGCCAAAACCCAATACGATCTAGCAAAAGGAATTAAAGAGCCAAAGAGCAATGTGTCGTAGAGATTTCTCAGTATTAGGTAGAAGATACTTTAGGTGCAGACCGATAAACCTACTACCATGGAGTCTGACCTCAAAGGGAACAAAATAAAGAATCTGGTGAAATAAGAGGTTTGGCATAGAGTTTCCCTCTAAGAAAAACAAGAGGAAAAATCTTGGTGCTTCCTTTATACACTTTAAGACTGAGAAATCACACGGTCAATGTGCTTTGTCATTAAAAGAAACATTGAACTATCCAATAGTAAATCAGAAAGCAGACCATATGATAATCTTACTTTTACTCTACTTATAATGAATGAGGCCTGCATTATGGCTTCTAAAGAAAACAAAAGCATCTTTCAATATATAAAGAAAACATCCATTTAGCCAAAGAAAGTGAGTGGCCTTAACTTTCATACATTCAAACTTCAACCTGAAGAAAGAACAAAGGAGAAACATATAAAATTGTTAAATAGCTAACAGGACTGTCACGTTATTTGAATTTCGTATAATTAATATAATAATGAAAGAGAAAACATGACACTTTTAAGTTATGTGTGATTGTGCAGTTCAAATAAATTTGAAAACATGCAAGGTCAACTTAAACCACCTTAAGCCTTTCATTATGTTAAAATCCAATGTAAACATTTCAATTGTGTCTCATATCAATTTAAAGCACAAAATTACTAGATTTTAAAATTCACGCCCACAAGCCCATCCATGGCTTGCACCAAACTAGGTGTGTGCTATAGGCAATTCAGGGAACTGCAACAGGTCTCGCACATATTTACTCACATGAGCTGAAGCATCAGAGATCTCATGTTTTCCTTGGTCAAAGGTGAGCATTTAATCCAGTCGTAAAGTTAATTGTTTTTATTTGTATTTGTAGTTTTGCTCTAAAAAATGCTGCACAATTTGTGCCGTTTATTCCCTATCTCAAAGTGGGTTTTGCATCGATTTTCCCATGCAAAAACGATACTTTTGGCTGATTTTTCTATTTTTTTTTTCTTTTTCTTTCACCTTCTGAAGATGACAAAGTTGTCTAGTTACAGAATCTTCACGAAGTAGAAGTAGGCAGAGTTTTACAATTTCACCCACCCCGTAATGTTGTCCATCACTTCTCATTCTTTGCTTTTTCACGTATACATGTAATTATTCAACACAGTCATTTTCAGTGCACTTTTTTAAACGTCCTAAAAAGTACTGGCGTTAACTGTGATCCTCTTATTTTTCTAAAAGTAATTCTTTATGAAAAAGAGTGGAGTTAGTATTACAAGTGAAAACAGCCTCTGCACAGCAAGTTAGCAGATCATGCTGACTGCATAGACCACAACCACCAGGGCAATACTCAATCGCGAAGACTTTCCCTTTAGAAGGACAATTTTGTACTCGGAGGGGAAAAGCCTGGAGAACACAGCGCTGCGGTTCTGCACTGTCCGCTACGTCTGTTTTCTAACAATCACAATACCAGTAAGTAGCAATATTCGCCCATAAAAGCCAGATTAATTTGTTCTTTCACATGCTCCTTACTCTTCACCTCCAGTCCTTACCCGGCCATTCTCAATGCATGATAGGCTGATTCTTTTCACATTCTCTTCCATCGTATCAGCCTCCCGGTGCATAGCTACAACTTTCCCAGGTATCCCATTTGAAGCTCAGAAAGGAGCTTGGGTCTCGGGCTTTCATTTTAATATTTGTGACAGTGTCACTTTTTCAGTAGTGTATTTCTTGAAAAAAGACAGGGCAACAGCTGTCTAATTAACAATATCAAGAGACCAGGTGGAGCCACTCCTCACGCTCTTTGTGTGCACATGAGGAAGTACAGTGAAAGATACTAAGGGCCTGTTAGAAATGTGGTCTTTAGTTGGCAGTCAGGTTGCCCCCTGTCCTAGCAAGGACCCTCACTTTAGTCAGGGTAGAGGAGATTTACACTCAGTTAACCCCACTCACCCCCTTGGTAGCTTGGCGTGAACAGGCAGGCTTAACTAAGAAGCAATGTATAAAGTATTTGTACCAACACGCACAGTAATTCAGTGAACCACTACAAAATAGCACAACACAGGTTTAGAAAAATAATTATTATTTTATCTAAATGAACAAGACCAAATACAATAAAAATAAACACTTAAAATATGATTTTAGCACTTAAAAACACAAAAATAGTGCCTGGATGCCCAAATGCTGCAGGTTGGTATTAAGCCTAGTCGTTTCCCACAATGCAATGCCACTGGCGCAGTTTACAGAGTCGTACGGACCCCCATGTACAGTACCTGTGTAACAAGTCAAAAACGGTCTGGTGCACGGAGTCTAGGAGCGAGGCGTCGCTGACTCCAAAGCTGTGCCGGTGCTACGGGGCAGAGGAGCAGAGGCGTCGTGAAGAGACATCAGGTCCTTACTGCAGAGCAGTGGAGGTGAGGCGGTGTCAGTTGCGAGGTGTTGGTCCCTTGGTTCTGGCAGATACAAAGTCCGGAGAAGTCACAATGCTGCAGGGCAACCTCATGGAGTCGCGATGAAGTCACAAGGCCGCAGACGCTGCAGTGGCGTTGGATGTCACGGACTTTGGACTTACGACACTCTGATCTCAGCGAAGTCATGCAGGATCAGTGACTGCAGCGACGCGAGGCCTGAAGAGTCGTTGGGGCTGTCGTGCCTCTGTGAGGTCCATGGCTTTAGGGCAGGTGGCATTGTGGTTTCCGTGCAGCGGCGTCCTTAGCGAAAGCACACGGCATCGTCTGCCGTTGTTAGACAGGATTTTACGAGAAATTCACTTCCAGGGCCCAGGAACTGGAATGGCACCCTCTAGCAAGCTAGAGTCCACAGCATGTAGACTCAGTACTGGATAGTGAAGCCTATACTGTCCCTGAGGCTTCAAAATAGGAGGCAGACTCTACTCAAAGTCCCTTGGAGATACCTCTCAAGCAGGAATGTAAAAAAACGTCTAGTCTTTGTCCACTTCCACAGGCAGAAGCAGCATCTGCAGGATAGCCCAACAAAGCACAGTCACAGGCAGGGGCAGCACTTCTCAGCTCTTCAGCTCTTCTCCTTGGCAGAGGTTCCTCTTGATTCCTTGGTTTTGGGTCCAATACTTATACCCCTTTCTGCCTTTGAAGTTGGTAAACTTCAAAGGGAAGTCTCTCTTGTTTGCAAGATCCTTCCTTGCCCATGCTAGGCCCCAGACGCACATCAGGGGGTTGGAGACTGTATTGCGAGAGGGCAGGCACAGCCCACTCTGGTGTAAGTGACCACTCCTCCCTCCACTCTAGCTCAGATGGCTCATCAGAATATGCAGGCTAGAACCCAGCTCTCTTTGTCTCACTGTCTAGAGGGCATTCGCAAACAGCCCAATTGTCAAATTGACCCAGACAGGGAATCCACAAACATGCAGAGTCACAGAATGGTTTAAGCCAAGAAAATGCCTACTTTCTAAAAGTGGCATTTTCAAACTAACAATCTAAAAACCAACTTCACTAAAAGATGTATTTTTAAATTGTGAGTTCAGAGACTCCAAACTCCACATTTCTATCTGCTCTCAAAGGGAATCTTCACTTTAATAATATTTAAAGGCAGACCCCATGTTAACTTATGAGAGAGGCCTTGCAACAGTGAAAACATAATTTAACAGTATTTCACTGTTGGGACATGTAAAACACATCAGTGCATGTCCTACCTTTAACATACACTACATCCTGCCTATGGGGCTACCTAAGGCCTACCTTAGGAGGGCCTTACATGTATGAAAATTGAAGGTTTAGGCCTGGCAAGTGGGTACACTTGCCAAGTCGACTTGGCAGATTAAAATTGCACACAGAGACACTGCAGTGGCAGGACTGAGCCATGTTTACAGGGCCACTAATATGGGTGCACAACCAGGGCTGCAGGCCCACTGGTAGCATTTGATTTACATGCCCTAGGCACCTTTAGTGCACTTTACCAGGGACTTATTAGTAAATCAGATATGCCATTCATGGATCACCAATTACACATACATTTTACACAAGAGCACCTGCACTTTAGCGCTGGTTAGCAGTGGTAAAGTGCTGAGAGTATTAAAAACCGAGTCCAGCACACATCAGCAACCTGGGAAGCAGAGGCAAAACGTTAGGGGAGATCACGCCACGGATGGCATGTCTAACCGGGATGGATTTAGAAGTTGGCGGTAACGGTCACACCACTGGATTTCCATTCGAAAACCTGTCCGCCACCTTGGCGGTCTGCCCGCCTGATTTAGATGTTGGGCGGTACCATAGGCAAAATACCCCCTGAGTCCTGCCGATTCAGTAATGAATCTCCAGCCCCGTCGATAGTGGGATTGGAGATGGGGACTGGCGGCGGGACTACAGCCACCTTTCCCACTCAGCAGATTACAATGTGCCTTCCCGCTAACCTATATGTGGCGGTTTTACTTCCACACCGGAGTTGGTGAATTGGAGGAGGAAGAGGTACAAAACCAACCTTTTTCCATGTTTGTGCTTCCGATTTGGACTAGACTCAACTGGACCTCACACGCTGTCGCTGCTGCCACAGGACTGCTGAGGGCAAACAACCCTGCAGTCGCCGGACTAAAAGGTAGGGGCTCTGCATGAACTGGGTATGTTGTGTGGTCACTTAACATGAGTTTTGGACCTCTGCAGAAATATACATGCCACAGTTATTTTTTCATATACCTCTGACATGCATATGTCGGGAACACGTTTGTGTCAGAGAATAATGGGGGCACACTAGTACATCACACATATCACATACATACACAATTGTTATTGTGGTGTCAGTATTCATTGCCAAATGAATGTTAGCAGCACAATAGCAACAGCATCACACCTCACCACATCTGTGGGTGCACATTGCAAGTGAACCTGTATCTGTGACATTGTGAGTTCATTTGTGTATGTGAGTCAGTACGTATGTGTGAGATTGGATTGGCTGGTTGAGGGAGCTGGAGTGGATGATCTGATTGTGTCTGTCTGTGTGCCACATGCATGTGGGTCTGATGTCTGCAGTTTTTTTTGTGTTGTGTGTTTTGTTGCTGTGTGTAACATTGTGATGTGTGCAATTGTGGTTATGTCTGCTTGTGTTTGTGTAGATGGGTGTGTCATTGTATTGGTTGTTGTGTATGTGTGTAGTATCATTGGTGTGTGTATGTTGTGTCATGGATGTATGCATTGTGTGTTTTCTGCATCTAGATGTGTTGTGGTCAAATGGCAATCGATAATAGGGTGTGTGTTGTACAGGTGGACACATATGGCTCACATGCAGTGTGCGTGTCACTTGCCTCTATGCGATAGCCACTGTCATTGTACAATGCCCACTGGCTCCCAGAAGGGTCTCCCACCGTTAGCAATCCCCTGCCAGCACACCACCTACAGAACTGTAACATCTTAATAGGGTCGGCAGGAACCTGCCTTCTTTTCGTTAGGTCGAGCACTCCATTGTGGCGGTCTGCGGCTCAGCCGTTGTACATCTAAATACAGCAGGTGGAGCACCGTCGTCTTGATGGTATTTTCGAATCTGCCGCAGGAGGTGATTGGCGTTAATACTGCCAAGATCAAAATCAGGCCCAAAGTCTGCATTGAACCCACACATTGGGTAAATGCTACCGAGGCCCATCCTGTACTGCATGGAGCGATGGTTGTGCTGTACCTTCTGGAGCAGCAGCACAGTTACATTCTCTCGCATTAACTAGCAATTCTGACACTTCAAACCACATTGGTACAAAATGTTTTTTTTTAAACGTACAGTTTTCATAAAGAAGAAAACTGCACACAATCGGCAAATATTTTTGGGAAATTATTTACCAACATTGAATGGTTTTTGTCTTGTTTGGAAACACAAGGATTCCATTTAATCAGTACTGGCTTCTCTCACTCTGTGAGTAAAACTATATGGATAACACAGCAGAATCACACAATTCCAGTGCCTTTGCACAACGTGTGCAGTAAGCATGCTTGAAGTTACGAAATGTCAGGAATTTCACTTTTTCAAGCACTTTTTTCCCCTTTACATCTCTCCCTTCCTATATCCAGTTATGGTTTGCCACTTTCAACAGAAAACACAAAAAGTGATGAGAGGAATGCTTGGGATTTGTTTAACCACTTGCATTCCCTCGAGGTAGCACTCCAGACCATCGTTTTTTTTGTCACCCTGCCACCTCAGTTTGGACTCAGCCACATAAAAATTGGCCTTTGCCCTGCTCTACATGGGAACTGTCCAGCCCAGACTGCCAAGCCAGGTCCTCACAGAACCTGAACACAAGAAACTAGGATTGTTTTTGCCCTGATAAGGGTTCATCAGCTGGGTACAGCTTGAATTCAGTGGCAGAATGAGCAGTAGACACATCTGAGCATACCCTCCTCACGAATGGCGGTACATTGAACACAAAAAAGGTAATGGGGAATGCTAGCAATTTTTCTAACCACTGGCAATGACTCGTTGTAGAATTCCACCCATCATTATTTTGCTCACCGTGCCACCTCAGTTTGGACCCAACCATATTCTTGTTACTACTTGTCAATCAAGTCACAGAGAGCAACTTATACGCAATGAATGGACTAAGACACATCTCCCTGTACCTTGGATACTAACAAAAGGCACAGTGTATCCTCACTCTCATAAACGTCAAGCTCAACTTTTTTCAATTTCCTATGCAATGGCTCCCCTAGTTTCATCATCTGCAAAATGCACCTAATCCTCAAATGCTGCTTGCTGCAAGACTCCATCTGCGCCTTCACCTCTGAGAATGCAAGGCACAAGTCATGCAAGCACTACCCTGGCTACCTGTAGGTAGGCAAGCAATGTTCAAGCTTCATCCCTGGAGCCTCACCTGGAAAAGGACCACTACTCTCGAAAATTATAGCCAAGCAATGCAAACACAATACTGTTTATTGTTCACTAGAGAGATACAACTATGGCTGTTTCCAAGATAACTACACAATCTCAAAACACTGAGCTAGAACTCATAACAATAATTGTTGTTTCAAGTACAATTTGCAGCCCCTAACAGCCGATCAACACAATCTCCAAGTGCTAGAAAACACACTTGACTTTTCAGACCCAACAGATGTTCACGGTTTGCACAAACATCGTAAAATCGGTTAAAGGCTGCGATTTTTACAAACGTGCCTGCTTAATTTGGAGAATGCAATCAGATTTTATTTTTATTTTTATTTTTTGGTGAAGAGGCCTATAAAGTGTCGTGATATCACAATTCAAAAAATCATGAAAACATAATTTACAGATATTTTCGCCTCTCAATTCCTAATTTTATGGAAACGAGGACCTCTTGGGCCAGGAATGGAAAGTGATTTCAAATTTTGAGTACTTTCTAGGAGGGGCACCCATCAATCTCTCTTTTAACAATCTACTGTGCCGCCTTTTCAGGCTAAAGGACAAAACCAAAGACGTGCCAGTTTATGTGGCAGCAATGTCTGATGGGTTAAATATATGACCCCCCCCAGTTAAACTGTCTTCTCTCTTGCACGTTTTGTCAGTTATAAGCAGTATTGCACTATTGAACTGGTTAATTGGTCAATCTCTATGAACAATTTTAAATGTGCGTGTATTTTTAAAATGAAAGCAACAGGGGTGCGTGCACTTCATCACTTTATTATACCTATTTAAAGAAAATTTGGCTTATTTGCTTAAAAAGAGAAACAATTTAAATTAACACATCAACCTCATGTATATATGTATTACTCTCCTACCTAATCTGCATTATACTACCTCGATTTCCTGATAATATTAATGTTGCAAAAATAAGGAACTGCCTTTTCCTCAGCCTCATGAAAGCATTAAATGTTAGTGGTATGTAAACATGTTTAGTGCTTTGAAGCTAAAACTAATATGAGAGTACTGCAATTCTCCTAAATAAATATATAAATAAATCAATAAATAAGAGACATTGTTTTCCTCAGCACATCTCAGATGGTGCAGTATTCAGTACTTAATCAGTGATAACCGCCTGTTAGCCCCTGGTAACAAGAACACTGTCCAGGCACTCCAAAAGAACCCTTTATGTGATAAATAACCTCTTGTTTGGATATCATTTTAAAAATCCTACTCACGAATCCCAAGTACGCATCATAGCTGCAGAAATGATTTGAATTTTCTGTTTCAAAGTATTGATAAATGTGTTGTAGTGAACTTGCTTTTCAAGCCTGGCAATGTCCAGCGCTAAAAATTGATGGCTGTAAACAGTGGCCACAAATAATGGGTACAGCATGGACAGAAGGTGTCGTACAATAATTTATCATATCAATGAAAACTTGGTAAAATACAAGTTCAGATTTGAACTGCACCTTCTTAAAGCACCTTGGCCACCAGATTTGAGTAAGAGATCCTTTTTTTATGTGAAAATAATGGGCTTTTATTTCACCTCATGCCTCTGTAATCCACCACCTCACAATCCCTGCCCCTTTATCTTCCTCTTGTAGGTTCCTGCGTTCTCTCTTTGTCACAGCTTTTCCATCTTTCTCTTCGTCCTCGTAAATTCATACATAACCCTACCTGCCCCTCATTAATACTACAACTACGACAGTCTGGAGTCATGCAGCCTAATGTAGGTGAAACAGGTTGCATAATAATTCCCTTTTACTGGTTGGCCCTCTTACACTCAAATGAGACACAATCGCTAAAAGTAATGCCGGTCACAGAGTACATTACCAGTCTACATCAACGAGCCACTCTTCGTTAACTAAATAGGAATGGGATAGCTGAAGAGATCTGCAACATACCACTGGTCACCAGAGGACTCTAAATTAGTTCACCACTGCACTGCGGGTCCTAACTACTACATACTAGGATGTTTCTTGACATACACGGTTTCAGTCGCAAAAGGGATGGTGGTAATGAAGTCCATCCCAAACGATTGCCTGTGACCATCTCTACTTCCCACCAATGCCTGCTCAGGACCATAAATACAAATCTTAGATTGGCCAAACTTCAGTCACCAGCTTAGCCGACTGTGACCAAAGGATTACCATAAAAAGGCCTGCAAAGCTTCCATCTTACTGAAAATCATAAATTATGGTCCTATCTCTCGCACTTCTTCAACTGTCTCATTGCTAATCGTTGGAGTGCATAACAAGATAACAGCACCACTGTGGTAATCTCGGTTGGCACAGCATGGAAACACTTACCACAGGATCAAAACAGACAGCACCCTTCCGTCCACACACTATGGGGGTCATTCTGACCCGCCAAAGTACCGCCGTCAGAATACCGCTGCGCGGTCCAAAGACCGCCGCGGTAATTCTGATTTTCCCGCTGGGCTGGCGGGCGACCGCCAGAAGGCCGCCCGCCAGCCCAGCGGGAAACCCCCTTCCATGAGGATGCCGGCTCTGAATGGAGCCGGCGGAGTGGAAGGGGTGTGACGGGTGCAGTTGCACCCGTCGCGATTTTCAGTGTCTGCTTGGCAGACACTGAAAATCTTGGTGGGGCCCTGTTAGGGGGCCCCTGCAGTGCCCATGCCAGTGGCATGGGCACTGCAGGGGCCCCCAGGGGCCCCGCGACACCCGTTACCGCCATCCAGGTTCTGGCGGTCAGAACCGCCAGAGCCAGGCTGGCGGTAAGGGGGTCGGAATCCCCATGGCGGCGCTACCTGCAGCGCCGCCATGGAGGATTCCCCAGGGCAGCGGGAAACCGGCGGGACACCGCCGGTTTTCCGTTTCAATGCCCATGGATGCACCGCCAGCCTGTTGGCGGTGCATCCGCGGTCGTTGGCCTGGCGGTAGTCTACCGCCAGGGTCAGAATGACCCCATATATGTGATGTAGCACGATACCCATGCACTTCATTGCCTTGCATAGGAGTAGTGAGAGCTTTGTAAATGTTGCAATACAAATCCAATACACTTAGGGCCTGATTACGACCTTGACGGATCAGATACTGTCACAAACGTGACAGATATGCCATCCTCCACATTACAAGTTCCAATATATCCTATGAAACTTGTAAAATGGCAGGATAAGAGTATCCTATCCACCAAGGTCGTAATCAGGCCCTGAGTCAGTAGGTGGTCTTTCCACATCTGCATTGTATTTACCTGCCCATTCTTCCAGCCCCTGGAGAATGGTCATTTCATTTCAGCCTCTTTTGATACTTTGAGTAAATTTGACTTTTTCTGGCATAATTTAATTGTGCCTAGAAAAATCATTCTGAATAGGGTTCTTAGTTTACCGTACATGCCACGGATTGCAAAACTATAAAAGACACCTTAAGGACTACATTGTGAACACAAGTATTAATTGTTGATCATGGTTTTAGTATGTGTAAAGACAAAATATGATTGATGGTCTGGCCTGGTGGTCATTGGCAGAAAGACATGGAAAACGAAATAACCATTAGGTGAAGAGACCATGTTAGTGGTTGTGCATGCTTGCCCAGTGATGGAAATTGGCTGTATAATTTGCTTTTGCAAACAAATGTATTTTGCACTGGTCCCCATCATTCCAACATTTTAAGAATGTTCTGCAAATGGTCAAAAGAAAATAGATTTCCTTGCTGCAGTACACAGCTCATTAAATTATGAAGAAACTGGAAACTAGTCTTGCTAAGGTTGTATATGGATTTTTATGGTTGGAGTTGGGGACAACTTTCATTGTCAGGTGGTATTCCCTGGTTTGACAACACTAGTTAAGCAAATGTCTCTAAATTCTGTATTGAATTCCACAGAATGCACCCTGCATACAATGTGGCGATTCATAAGGTTACACCTGTGTTTGGAGTAAATTTCCAAATTTCATGAATGTCCGAAAGAACACCATGTGTAATTCTACAAAATCTAGGACTGTTAAAACTACCACGAATGGTTGTGTACAAAATGTATGCATTTAGTAGTTGCACCTGTACCTGTTGGGTGTGTTATTCATGCATAAAAGTCGCTGTTTTCGTTTTTTCTGTGGGTTGAAGGCATATTTTTCTATTGAAAATATTATCCTTCCAACCACTTAAAATATGGTGGTGTTCCTTCTCCGTCCCAGTTTGGAAGTGTTCTTACTCTCATAGAAGCATATTTGTGTGCATATACGGGGTACAGAATTGCCTGCAATAAGTACGTGAAAACCTCCGATCATACAAACTTGTAGGTGTTCACCTGTTTCAAGGTGTCCTTCCCGAGATATCACCTCTGTTCCCATCACTTCTCCTACGTCTATCAGTGTTGAAAATCTACCATAATGTTGTAATTTCTGTTCCTAAATGGCGTTTTTGTAGAAATTTTGGAAAATTGTCCTTGCAAATCGGTGTTCTTGCACATCTAATGACATTCTAAATGCGCACACCCTTTTCAAATTCGGGATGTAAATGAGTATGTCTCCATTACTACCCAGTCCTCCCTATTTTTTTTAATGTGAACAATTCTCCACATTGAGAAACTTTGCAGGTTCATTAAGCTTCTTTGTGTAAAATTATAAATGTATTTTGATTCTGTAAGTTTGCTCTCACAATCTGTTGTTCTTGCATACCAAAGTGGAACTTGGGTGTACAAATACTATTTAGGTCTCGCCTGAGACACCAGCCGCACTGTTGCTTGTGAGTCTCTTGTTCCTTAAAACAAAAAAAAAGTAAAAAGGCCTTAAAGCCCACCCATAGCATTAGGTACTGTATCTCATTACAATTAAATCAAGAATTGGCAAATCCTGTAGGTCTTGCCTGTTAGAATTGGCAAAGCCAATAGGTATTGTCTACAAGAACTATTGGCTTTGATGATGTTAGTCATTTTGTACAACAGCGCGTCTGCTGTTCATCCATTACTGAAAGGTAAACAAAATTAAGCTTTGGCAAAGCTAATAGGTATGGTGTTGGCTGCCAGAATTCTGGCAATTCGTGTTTTGTTTCGCAAAACTTTATTGCTTGGGAATATTCTGCCCCCCTCATCAATGTAAAAAAATTTACAAAAATAATTGCTACAAGCAAAAAAGTTTTTGGGGTGTTAAAAAAAGTAACAAACATACATTACGATAGTACTACCTTGCACCTAAGGGAACTACTTTTTGTGTGAATGTGTTCCTTGTTAGTGTGGTATGACATAACTCATTATGACGTCTGACAATGGCTGAAGTGGACTGATACATTGCTTCTTAATGTATGCTGGAGGGGGTGGAAGAAAAATGTAAATGGCACCAGCCACAGTCTAATTGATGACATCCTACTGAAAGTATAAGTAACTAAGCTATAACGTTAGTAAAATCAGAAGGTCTTGTCGAACACAGACCTAAAAAAGTCAATCAGTCTGCCCCTGACTGAAAGCCCCTTGCTTTAAAGAAAGCAGGCAAGAAAGAAAGAAAGCAGGCGGGAAAAAAGAACGACAGACAGGAAAGAAAGAAGACAGGCAAGAAAAGAGACAGGCAACATAGAAGGCAGGCTAGAAAGAAAAAAGGTAGGCAAAAAAGACAGGTAAGAAAGAAGGAAGAAAAGGGAAAGACTGAAGGAAAGTGAAATAAAGAAGAAAGAGAGAAAAAAAAAAGGAGAGAATGAACAAAAGAGAAAGGCAGGCAAGAAAGAAAAAACGCAGTAAAGAAAAAAGACAAGAAAAGTCAAGAAATAAGCAAGGCAAGAAAAAAGGCTCAAAGGAAGAAAAGAGAACGAAAGAAGGAAAGTGAAAAAGAAAGAATAAGATAAAGAAGGAAAGGAAAAGGAGAAGAAGGTAAGAGAAGGATAAAGAGAGAAGGAAAGAGAAAGGCTGACAAGAAAGAAAGCATCAAGATAAAAAGTAAGAAATAGCGCAGGCAAGAAAGAAAGAAGTCAGGCAATAAAGAAGGGAAGAAAGAAGATTAGCAAGAAAAGTCAGGACCGAAACAGGGAAGAATGAGGAAAAGAGAAAGAAGGAAGAAAAGTGAAAGAAGAGAGGTAGAAGTTAAGGGAATCAAAGAAAGAACGAGAATGAGAGCAAGGAGGAAAGAAAGAAGGAAAAAATGAACAAAAGAGAATGAAAAAACTAAAAGACAAAAGAGAAAAATGAGAGAAGGCAAGGATGAAAGAAGGGACAAAAGATGAGATAGAAGGAAAGAGAAAGGAAAAAGTTAAAAAGAACATAATTTAATAAAGAACAGTTTTAAATGGACACATTCTGGTATACTGTTAAATGGCAACAGTAAGAAAAGCAAAACAGTTGAAAAGGAATATACTACAGTTTTGGCAGGAGATGGAACCTGATGCAGATGGAATGTGCATCAGCATATCTGGCCGTTAACACAAAGGCCTCATTAAAGTAAAAACAAAAACACTAGCACTGAAGAGAACTAGCTTGTGTGTGGATGTGCTTCTGGTGAGAGAACGCAATGCAGCCTCTCACAGTGAAGTTAACTGGTGTCTTAAGTAGGCTGACCCACTGCCCCTTGCTATATGCAGTAGTGGGCAGAAGCAAAATGTGAATGACGCAAGAATGTGAAGGGATGTCTGAAAACCCCTTTACGTAAATATATTATACAAACTTTAGTAAAATCAAAAGGACTTGGCTGATGCCACACCTAAAAAAGGCACTATCACGCAACCAATGCTGGGCTCCTTTTTTTTTTTTTTTTTAAACATTCACTTATGCTCCACACCAGCCGTGCCTGCAGTACAACATGACTAACAAACAATGGCGAAGCTCTTTTATAGGTGAGACCTATTGGCTTTGCCAATGCATGTTTCAACCTGTCTCAGAAAAAAGTGTTAATCGTGACAAGTGTTACTTTCTGTCACATCTTTATATCTCTTTTGGGGTGTTGATAAATAAGTCCCATGGTAGACAATGGAGGGTTCAAGCATCTGTTAGGCAGCCAGCCCTGAAGAACGTGTTATTTGTTAGTAAAAGTAGCTAATTTCAATCATTTCATTTACCTTTCTCTCTTCAGTATCTGTTGTGTACTCTATGTCTCCACTGAATGGCTGATACAGAAGACGTATCCAACTAGTGGCCAACAGAGTTGCAGCTAAACCCTATTGAGGTCAGCTGCCAATCAATATTGCAAGCTTTTTTCTATGAGTAGATGTGGCTCTTGAAAGTTTAGGCGAAAATTAAAGTAAGGCATGGGTGAATGACACATGATTACTAACAATGTGTTATCCAGACATCAGTAGGCCTCCTTCTTAAGCATAGCTAATATAGTGCTAAATTTCACAGGTGGATACTGGGACTGCTTTCCAAATAATTACAACCATGCAACCAAGCCATGGCTCTGCTGTTGTCACAAAGTCCCATGACTTCATTCCATTTAACTTTAATCACTGTAACACATTAAAACTTGCAGCACTACAAGAAAGCTAGATGTGGAATTTGAGCAAATTGATATTGAGGGCCTGATTATGAGTTCGGCAGACGGTTGCCAGTCTGCCGAACTTCCGAGCGGGACGTTGCTGCCATGGTGACTACCTCCCCGCTGGGCCTATTACGAGTTTTCTGCTAGGTTGGTGGGTGAAACCTGAGTTTCCGCCCGCTCACCTAGCGGGGAACAACTTTCAGCATTGTCTCTGGCTTGCAATCGAGCCAGTGGTAATGCTGTAGGATGCAGTGTTCACGGTCTGCAAAGCGGGCAGTACAGGGCCCCCCTGCTGGCCAAGGGGGCCCTGTACTGCCCATGCCAAGTGCATGGATAGTGCAGGGTCCCCCCTGGTGTCCCCTGCACCCATTTTCCCACCAGCCTTTTCATGGCTGTATTACCACCATGAAATTGCTGGTGGAGAATGAGGTCGTAATCCCCACTGCAGCGCATTCCTGGCAGTTTAGGACCGCCAGACCGCCGGGATCACTAATCCTGGCAGTGATGACAGTCCAACTAGTGACAACACCGCCATGGTCATAATGTGGCGCTTGGACTGCCCCATTGGCAGTGGTCCGACCGCCATCCCGAGTCTGGTGGTCAAGTTACCACCAGACTCGTAATGACCACCAGAATGAGCAAGAAAAGTTTTTGTTGGATACATTTGTTTTTCACAAATCTTAGGAATCATATGGTGATTCTTCCTTTAATGGACTTACAAATAATATCGTTGGCCAATGGTTTTTTTTTTTTATAAAATAGGTTTTCATAATAAATAAACATTTGGATGTGAGCTTTTGTTAAATTGTGGCCTCCAAAGTTTTTTTAAATGATTAAAATTTGAAATTTTCCATTCTATGCCTTTCATGTTGACGCTTTACATCCTTTTCCCTGGGGTTTAGATATATGCAAACTCTGCTAATTTTTGCAAAAAGTTGTTTTTTGTAAGTTGATAGACAATGCAGAAAGCGTTACAATAAGAAATCTGAAATCAAACTTAAAATTGTTCATGTTTTCTAATGCACTTTGCGATGTTCGCGCTATCAACATTCTAATCAAATTCAAAAAAAGAAACTTAATGTTCCACTCTTCATTTACAGGAGATTTGTGAGTAGTTTCATCGATTTCCCCAAGCCACTTATTGCAGTAGTAAATGGCCCAGCTGTTGGAATCTCTGTCACCTTACTGGGATTGTTCGATATTGTGTATGCTACTGACAGGGTAAGTTCTTTGAAACGTGTTACATGGTGTTTATACCCACTAAGGCCTGATGGGTGGAAGCGTTAAGGAAGTACTTAATTTATGCCAGTGTTTTCTGGTGCTCTGCACTGCCACCCTTCTTAACACCGGCACAGATTTATGGAATTACTTCACATGGTAGTGCCATCTGTTTATTTCAAACCTAAATTATCAGTGCTGTGTTTATTTAACAGTGATATATCTAGCATGTAGGTAATGCTGGTACTGGCATTCGGTTGCAGTGGCAGGGTTGTTGGTTGAGTCAGCTTTAGTGAAACCATGTGAAGTACCTTTACCCTAGCAGTAACTTTTAAAAAATCAAGCACTGTTTGAAGGCCTTTCTTTCTTCACCTAATCTGTATATGTTGGCCTGTGGCACTGAAAGGTCTGAGAGCAGATAGCACTTTTAGGAATTACAGCTTCATTCAATAAATCTATTTTCCCCTCATCTTAGGCCAGCCAAACTGACATGCGCAATTAGGGTTGGAAAAACTGCACAGACTCAAGTGCACTGTCTGAGCGGCAGACCAAGCCACTCAAACCAATTCTGACTCTGCTCTCATGCTAGGCATAGCATGAGAGCAGCACCAGGATTGTGTGTGGGGGGAGGGGGGAGTCTGTGCCAGTGTCCCAGGGACTGCTGGGACACCAGGAGAGCAGAGGAGTGAGGCGGCTGGAACTGTAAGTTTTTTTTTTTTTGTAATTTTTTTTAATTTTTATTACGATTCCCCTGTCCCCGTCTTCCCCCTCCACACCACCTCCACCCCCTTGACATGTGCAGTGGACACCGCTGTTTACGATTACTTTACAGTCTTGGTAATCTTTCAAAATTTTGCTGCCAAATTTTGGTTGCAAATCATTGATTTGCACTATAACGATTAAGCATTTGGAAGAGGCACCTGAAACATGCCCCGTTCAAATACTGAATCGGCATCCATTTGCAATCCCATTTTAAGAGTCAGAAAAACTTTTTTTTTATTCCTAAAATGGGATTAGTACGTCTTATAAAGCATTTTTATGGTTGCAAAAGTATTTGGAGCTTTTGCTACTATAAACATGCTTTGTGGCAGATGTACAGTTGTCTATTTTTCTCTCTATAAATGTAGATTCCCTCCTGCTTCTCATTTACTTCGTCTGAGTATTTTTTCATTCAAGAACTATTTAGGTTTTGAGTTGCTGCTCATATTTAATTAGGAATCCTGAGTTGTTAAATGTTCTTTGATGATTCTCCAGTTGTGTGCAAACATTGTGATAGATCGACCTTTCCTATATTAAACATATTATGGTTGTTACCATAATTTTGAGTGCTTATGACCTCCTGATTCTATGTTTTGTGTTTGAAAAAACTCCCCGTGTGGTCGGGCACTCCATCCAGCAATGAAGGAAAAACATCACAGTAAATTTACAAACCCCCTGCTATGTTGGGGTGAATAGGACCCTGTTCACAAAGGTTTTTTTCTGTGAGGAGATATGTGCCAATACTGTTTTTGGTGTGAATTAGTCCTTATTCCTAGAAATGAATCATGCTTACTAAATGGGGAAAAACTTAGTGATTCAGGAGAATGTGTAAGCATGGTTTGGAATTCAGTACTAAAGTATTTTTGGGAAGATTACAATGAAGGATGTTATGCTTTGACATCAAAATGAAGGTATTGCAGTAAAAACTACACAAGTACATATGGGTATGTTAAAAATTTATCCGCGTTTACTTGGCTATTTAGAGCCGTTAGTCCAAGGTTTCTTTTTTGTTCACCCCCAAGGCTTTTTAAATATTTAATTATATTATTATACAATGAAGAACTAGCAGAGTGACAGCACGATTATCTAACTTCCGTTGAACATCTTGCTTTACTTCAGTGTGCTCAAAGATTTGAAAAATGTCTACTTTTAAAAAGCGTGGAGAGGTTTGTGTGATTGGGTGCGGTGGGGAACGTTACCTGTCCCTGTTCTCCCAGAAGTTCAGTTGGACAAGAATCTGAAAATCGAGTTTTTAGGCGTTTTTAAAACTGCATGTAATTTCAGTTGGCTCAGAGGTATGGGTACATGGCATTCATAGTCCAGTGGTTTTTAACTTTTTGACTTCTATAGACCCCCACTTAATTATTACTGGAACATTTAAGTTGGACATTTTGATTCTTCATTTATATACACTTTATTTATTTGTTAAAATGATTTCATTTTCTAATCAGTCTTGGACCCCCTGAGAAAACTTCACAGACCCCAGTTTAAGAACTGCTGACTTAGCCTATTTACTTGGACTCCCAAGGATCTTTCTACGTATTGAATTTGTTTAATGGTCCATTGATAGATTAAATGTGCAGTGGCTGAAAGTGTGTTTTTGGTTGACGAATAAAGCGGTGGCCAGTTTGTGAAGGTTTTTTTGGCTTTCTCCTGGGTAGGCGTTGTTAACCATTCGGAGGATCTTGAGCATGATTGTAGGGGACGTCCGTTGAGCTACTTCAAAGCTGGTTTGTTGTATTTATGAAGTTTCAGGCACATTCCGGCTGTCTATTTTTGTAGTTTTTCTAACTTGTCCATTAATTTCATTGGAATCCCTGTGTAGGTGACGTTGCTGGAATCAACATGTGACAATAATAGAGCTTTTATGACCTCCAGCTAGCTGTTTATTTGGAACAATGGGAACATTTTTCAGAAGAGAGAATTGCATGTTGATGTCTTTAGCAATCGAATTGACTTGAGATATAAACGAGTGTTTAGAGACCAGGGGAGTTCCAGATCTTAGTGTCATAAAGGTCATGAACTGTTTCTGAGGCCCTTGGGCCAGATGAAGTACAGTGATTTCGCTCAGCTTTGGTAACTGAGCTGTAGTTTTTTGTTTAGTTTATGCAAAGGAAGCTCTGCTTCATCCAGTATAACACATGTTGCAGGTATAAAGTCATGTTGGCCTGATGGTCGCTCCTGGTAGCCAGCTCAGGGTGATTTGGGGTCCTTTGTGTACATTTTGAAGTTTACTTTGTACTGATTGCGGAGCTGTGCCAAGTGGCCCACATGGATACTGAAGAGTGAGAAAGGGGTAACACTTAAGGTGTGAAAAAATAGGAGCTTACACTTGTCCATTACTTACCATTGGCTGGTTTTGTGGTCACTCTTATTTTCTTGCTTCTCATCGGTGAGTGCAGCCAGTTTCACTTTCTCTTCATGTGTCTTCATCCCTTCGATGGAGCATGGACCACGTATTACTTGTTTTCTTATAGGTGCCCTTCTGCTGGTCGCATTTGTATTGAGGGGGAACAGCTATTACAACATAGTCATTACCATGTATGACTGTTATCAAGAAGCCAATACTACGCATTTCCCTTTACCACTCATGCCTTTACCACAAACATACCTTTACCACGCATGCCTTTACTACTAATTTCTTTCTAAAGGCCTGAATGGGAAAGGCATATGCTTAGTAAACGTTTCGAAGGTAAGTATTATTCTTTTTTTAATTTTGTAAAGGCATGAATGATAACGGTATATGCGTGGTAACAGTTTTACAGGTAATATATATGGGTTTTTTTTAAACAAAAAAAAAAACATGACACATAAGACCGGAGTAATCCTCGTCACACGGTGAAACATCAGGCTTATGAGGCAGAGGAAACAGTCAAAACATATGTGTGACACAAGTATACACAGTGACTGGCCACAGAGGGGAGAAGGCCCGGGGGTGTGTGCTTCCCCTCATTTGCTCTCAAGGTGAGGTCACAAAAGCTTGCCACCCAACAACAGCGCAGCATCCGCCCAAGATAGCAGCACAGTCCAAGTCCACTCGCTATTCCCTTACCCCATCCGCCAGGATGTTCCACCAATAAATCTAGCAAAGGCTGCCATATATTTAGGGGCCGGGATGTGGGTAGGCATATAGCTCACTGTTTGTGTCACAATATATTAAACTACGGATCCAGGCTTCCACCCCCGGGGCGGTCCTGGCCCCCCGTGCATAGCTATCAGCCGTTTAGCAAGCAGTTGCGCCAGAGCGGTGAACCTTCTTTTTTGTTTAGGGAGATCTGCAACATATCCCAGCAGAGTAAGTATTAAGTGTTTGTATCTATCTATCTACTTATCTATCTATTTATATATGTGTGTATGTATAGGGTTTTTAGGGGTTAAAGGGGGTATTGGTTTTTGGGTGGTAAGAGCGTTTTTAGGTTTTAGAGTGGGTATGGGTGGCAAGGGTGTTTTTAGGCTTTAGGTTGGGTATAGGGTTTTAGGTGGTAAGAGTATTTTTAAATTATAGGGTGGGTATGCGTTTTTGGGCGGTGAGGTTTTTTTTAGGTTTTAGAATGTGTGTATGAGTTTTTGAGTGGTAAGGGCTTTTTTAGGTTTTAGGGTGGATATGGGTTTATGGGTGGTAAGGGTGCTTTAGCTTTTAGGATGGGTATGGGTTTTTGGGTAGTAAGGCATTTTTAGGTTTCTGGGTTGTTATGGGGTTTTGAGTGGTAAGTAGTGTTAGACTTTTCATCCTTGGCGTGGTCTCCCTTAACTTTTTGCCTCTGTTCCCCAGGTTGTTGATGTGTGCTGGACTCTGATTTTACTGTTTTTGTTACTCTGGGCACTTTACCACTGCTAACCAGTGCTAAACTGCAAGTGCTCCTTTACAAAATGTGTATGTGATTGGTTTATCCATGATTGGCATATTTGATTTATTAGTAAGTCCCTAGTACAGTGCACTAAAGGTGCCCAGGGCCTGTAAATCAAATGCTACTAGTGGGCCTGCAGCACTGGTTGTGCCACCCACATAAGTAGCTCTGTAATCATGTCTCAGACCTGCCACTGCAGTGTCTGTGTGTGCAGTTTTAACTGTAACTTCGACTTGGCAAGTGTACCCACTTGGCAGGCCTAAACCTTCCCTTTTCTAACATGTAAGACACCCCTAAGGTAGGCCCTAGGCAGCCCCAAGGGCAGGGTGCAGTGTATGGTTAAGGTAGGACATATAATAATGTGTTTTATATGTCCTGACAGTGAAATATTGCTAAATTCGTTTTTCACTATTGCAAGGCCTGTCCCTCTCATAGGTTAACATGGGGGCTACCTTTAAATCTGATTAAAGTGTTGATTCCCTTTGGGAGCGGATGGACATGTGGAGTTTGGGGTCTCTGAGCTCACAATTTAAAAATACATCTTTTAGTAAAGTTGATTTTTAGATTGTGTGTTTGAAAATGCCACTTTTAGAAAGTAAGCATTTTCTTGCTTATACCATTTCTGTGACTCTGCCTGTTTGTGGATTCCCTGTCTGGGTCAGTTTGACAGTTGGGCTGGTTGCACCTCACACTAGACAGTGACACAAAGGGAGCTGGGGTGTAGCCTGCATATCCTGATGAGCCATCTGTGCTAGGAGGGAGGGGAGGAGTGGTCATTCACACCTGAAAGGGCTGTGCCTGCCCTCACACAATGCAGTCTCCAACCCCCTGGTGACTGTCTGGGGCCTGGCCTGGGCAAGGCAGGATTTCACATTCCAAAGAGACTTTACTTTGAAGTAGGCCTACTTCAAAGGAGAAATTGGGTATAAGAAGGGCACCCAAAACCACAGACTTTAGAAACACTTCTGGAACCAAGATGGACCTCTGCCTGGAGAAGAGCTGAATAGCTGAGGAAGAAGAGCAGCCCTGGCTGTGACTGTGCTTTGTGGAGCTATCCTGCAGTTGCTGCTTCTGCCAGAGTAAGAGGGCAAAGACTGGACTTTGTGTGCCTTCCATCTTGAGAAGAAATCTCCAAGGGCTTGATCTAGAGTTTGCCTCCTGTTTGAAGTCTCAGGGAAAGCAAAGACTTCTCTCTGCCAGCACCTGGAGTCTCTGGAGAGACTCCTACTCTGCCCTGTGGTGCCCACCCAGTTCCTGGGACCCTGAAAGGAGAAGCTGGCAGCCTAAAGACAAGAAAATCCACGCACAGAGCGCCGTGCGGGGAAAAGATTGACGCAAATCCAGTCTGCGGCTGAGAAAAACAACGTGCCGCCGGCTCCGCAGCTGAGAAACGCGACCGAAGAATCGACGCACGGAGCAGGAGAAACGACGCGCAGCATCGCTGACGGAGGCTGGGAGATCACAACCTGTGCTGCGGGATTTTCGGATCATCGTGCGGCTGCATTTTCGACTCGCGTACCGCCACGCGGAGTTATTTTTGACGCACACTCGCCCGTGCGGGGTTATTTTTGACGCGCACCAGGTACATTTTCACTCTAGCAGCGCTAGTGTGTTTTTAAAACTACTTAAAGACTCTTTTTGATTTTTAATTGATAACTTGACTTGTATATGGTGGGTTTTTGTCGTTTTGGTCTTGTTTTGTTTAGATAAATATTTCCTATTTTTCTAAACCTGTGTTGTGTCATTTTGTAGTGTTTTCATTAAGTTACTGTGTGTAATGGTACAAATACTTTACACCTAGCACTCTGAAGTTAAGCCTACTGCTCTGCCAAGCTACCAAGGGGGTAAGCAGGGGTTAGCTGAGGGTGATTCTCTTTTACCCTGACTAGAGTGAGGGTCCTTGCTTGATCAGGGGGTAACCTGACTGTCAACCAAAGACCCCATTTCTAACAAGTAGTTTTTAGGGGTTAGGGTGGGTATGGGATTTAGGATAGGGTGGGTATGGGATTTAGGGCGATAAGAGTATGTTAGGGTTAAGGGCGGGTCTGGGTTTTTGGGTGGTAAGGGCGTTTTTTAGTGTGGGTTTTTGGTGGTAAGGGTATTTTTTAGGTTTTAGGGTGGAGACAGGTTTTTGGGTGACAAGGGTATTTTTAGGTTTTAGGGTGACTATGGGTTTTTGGGTGTTAAGGGCATTTTTAGGTTTTAGGGTGGGTATGGGATTTAGAGTGCTAAGGGTATTTTTAGGGTGGGTATGGGTTTTTGGGTGATAAGGGCGCTTTTAGGTTTCAGGGTGGGCATGGTTCTTGGGTGGTATGGGTTTTTTGGGTTTAGAGTGGGTATGGGTTTTAGGGTGGTAAGGGTATTTTTAGGGTTTATGGTGGGTAGGGTTTTTGAGTGGCAAGATGAATATATGTTTTATATTTATATATATATATATATATATATATATATATATATATATGTATATATGTATATATATATATATATCCACACTTGCCTTCAATCATATATTCAGGAAGCAGCACTCCGGAGCGTGTATTCAAACTTTTATTGCTTGGACGCAACAGGAACGCGTTTCGGCATAACTGCCTTCATTGGCCTGCCGGCCGCCATCTTAATTAATTATTTATGCACTTTCGACACAATCGTCTTTTTTCTCAATATTTTCAATATTTCCCCCATAGCAGCACCACTGGCGATTTGGTGCGGAGTGACCACGCCGAAGCACAGTGATAATATATATATATATATATATATATATATATATATATATATATATATATATATATATATATATAAATATATATATATATATATATATATATATATACACACAGTGTAACACCGATTTCTTCTGGTTACCGCCCCCTTACGGGACTGGTGCAAGTCGGAGGGACGGGGTCCCACGTTAATCTGAAGTAGCACTGCTGCAAAATATTATACAAATACCAAACTCGGACTCCAGGACCAGGTTTTACAATTAAAATGTATGCCCGCTACGCGTTTCGATCACGGAGATCTTTTTCATAACTAACAGTTTGAATTGTGCACAATCACTTTTAAAAACAATACAACACACAAAATATATATATACCCACTCAAACCTGCAGTTCAAGATATCGTCTCTTACCGTTTCTGTGTTCAAAAAGTCAAATCTAGCTGGCACTTCATTCGCCCCCACTTAACCGCTGTTGCAGCCTACTTGGAGATCAGACTACACTTTTCTTCATTCAAAATCTGTCCTCAAAGCTTTCATGGAAGGACTCACACGTTATTCCACCCACGTACCACCTACCCCTGCTTAGAACCTTAACAGTGTCCTTACAAGACTCATTGGGCCCCCAACAGTTATGCTCTTTACAATTCATTTCCTGCAAGTTGGCTTTCCTTGTCACCATTACATCTTTGAGGTGCATTAGTGAATTGCAGGCCCTCATCTTTCAAATTCATAACAGAATTGTCCTCAGAACCAACCCTAGATTCTTCCCAAAGGTGGTATATCCATTCCCTCTCAACCAAACCATTGACTTACTGGTCATTTTCTTTCAGTCTGACTCTGTAGCAGAAAGGGCCCTTCACACACTTGAGAACGCATGCCCTCATGTATGTTATTGGTAGGACCAAACCTTTTTTGCAGAACTCAGACACTTTTTGTTGCTTTTGCCAAACTTCATAAATTGCATGCTCAATCTAAAGCAGGCATAGCCAGATGGATTGCCAAATGTATCCACAGCTGCTACATTAAGGCTAAAATACATTTGCCTGCCTCATCCGGATCTCATCCCACTTGGGGAAAAATGAGCCACAATTACTTTACCTGGAATATACCCATAGCTGACATTTGTAGGCAGCTACATGGTTCTCTCCAGACACATTTACCAAACAGTACTGTGGATGCCTTACCACTCTACCAAGCAACAGTTGGACAAGCTGTCTTTAGAACTCTGTTTGAGTCTTCGGCAACATCCACTGGCTAACCACCGTTTCGGAGAGTACTGCTTTACAGTTTATGCAGGGCATATGTATTTACAGCCACACATGCTACAAACAAAATATGTTACCTTCCTTGTAAGCGTCTGTTAGTTTGTGGCATGTATTGCTGTAGATTTATATGAAGCCTCCAACTCCCAAGAAGCCTTTGGTTGTTGCAGATGTACATCCTTTCATCTAAACTCTTTGTATTTAACTTCTTGCATGGTCCTCACACTTTCCTATCTAAGGCTACATATTTAAGGTCACCTGCTAGTCCAACAATAGCTAGCAGGAGCATGCAAACCATGTGAATCTACAGCACTAGTTGCACAAACACAACAGACCATGGAGGGAGAGGGAAGGAGCATGCACATGGAGAAGGTAGGGCATGGAAAATGGGACAAAGACAGCAAACGTACCAAGGAGGGCAGGTCATCATAGGCAGGACTAGCCAGTTGATTATGGAGGACTGAAAGAAGGAGGCAGAGGCAACAAGCTGACCATTCAGGGCAGGCATGCCTGAGCAGTGGCAGCACAATGGACTACAAATTTGCAGGGGCACTCACATTCAAAACGGAGGGTGGGGGGGCAGAGGCAGCAAAATGATCACGAAGGGGAGGCTAGCATCAGCAATGCACCAAGCTGATTACAGACCTGAAGAAGGAGGGGCAGTGATGCGCAGACTGGAGGACTGGGAAATGGAGGCAGGGACAGCAAGGTAAACATGGAGGGCAGGCTGGCCTAGGCAAAGGTAACACAGCGGACCACAGGGCAGGAGGGAGAAAAAGAGCAGGTGCGCACACACGCACACAGAAAGGATGGGAAAGGGCAGGGGCAGCAAGACGACCATGGAGGGCAGTCCAGCATTGGCAGCACAAAGGATCATGGAGGGCAGAAGGGAGGGATCGGCACACACAAACAGAGGATGTATGGAAGGCAGGAAGGGTTTGGGCACCAGTCTGGCCACATAGAGCCAGCCAGCATAAACAGCAGCTGTAACCTGACCAGGTAGTGCATGGGGAGGTGGCAGGAGCACGCAGACAGAGAACTGCATGCTGGGCAGGGCAGAGGCAGCCCCGTCTAGTTCAAACCCTTGCACATGTGGGGTATTGGCTGAATATATTTAAAAAACTGAAATTCACTGAAGAAAACAAGTTAAAGAGGCATTTTAGTTTGGTCATATGAATTTCTCTTTCAGAAATTCACCAAAGGTTAAAGTGACATTCTAGTTGGCGTTGAAAAGGTTGAAAAACTAAAGTTTATAAACCGAAACACCACTAACATTCACCAGTTATATAGTTCAGTGACCCAGCTTGCCTTGCTTATGACTTTAAATATTTTATCATTCATGAAATGTTACATAACATTAGTGATGTCATCATCAAATCAGTGTGACAGTTGGCTGTACGCTTTTCTTACTGGAAGGTGTTTAGTAAGATACATCTAGATGCAATTTTATAGAACCTCTGTAGTGATAATAGGTGTTACCTTTAGCAGAATGCAGAACATGAATCCCTGTAAAATCACCCACATTTAGTAGATATTATGCTTTATAAAAAATAAAAACATTGGTATTTAAGTGCATGTGAAAGTTAATGTCTCTGTAGACATCGATATCAGCAGTGTATATAAGAATACACCTACACAGGTAAATTGTTCACAAGTGTAAATTACCTTTGTGAATTGCTGCGGTAATGTCTCTGACACTAATGCAATCAGCAATTTATTAAACCTTGGATATAAAGCAAAAGGGTGTTTGATGAATATTTACCTTAATTAGATGCACCTGCTAAGTACCTCATCTGCAGTATTTTTTTAAAAACGTTATTTTCAAATTTTAGAAAACACAATACAGCAGTTAGTGGAGAATGATACACATGATATGAAGTGGATGACATGAGAAGGAGTTCCATCCACAATCCCATCACCCACTTGGTTTCTTGAGTACCCTCCAGGGTAAAACACAATTTGCCCTTCTTTCAAGCAATTTACCTTGGTGGTGTTAAGTCTGCTACCCATTCTCTCCTGAGTTTGAGTCATTCCCTGTGTGCTCATTGGTGCCTGTGCTGTCTGTTGTGTAGGTGTCGGTATCTGGGGCTAGGAGTTTTTCACATGGGTCTGCCAGTCTGAGAGGTCTTTTTTACTTTTTCATCACGCCTGCTGAGTTTCATATTAGTCTTCTCTGCTAGAGACCACTTTTGTACGTCTCTGTGCTATAGTTCGATCTCAGGCATCCTCTGGCACATCCAGGTGATAGCGACTCTACGCCTGGCTAGCACAGTGCAGTTGTAAAAGTTTGTATGCCATTTTTTGGCCCTATGGCCTTCTGACACTGCCCAGTAAACAGTTCTGCGATGTGAGTTCTAATTTGAGGTGTGTGGTTCTCATTAAGACTTCCACCACTAAGGTCCAATAGCCCTGCACAGCATGGCACTGCCAGGCCAGGTGTAGATAGTCTGGCCCAACCACCCTACAACACAGGCAACTTTTCAGTCATGTTGGGGACATGCAGTGATGGTCTTTGGGGGTTAGATATGTCCGATGCAAGTAATTGTAGTCCACTAACTTAAAGCGGGCATTACAGGAGACTGTGCGGGTGAGGTCAAAGACTTGTGTCCAGTCTCTGTCGTCCAATGGAGCTTCGAGATCGGCATCCCAAGCCGCATGGGCCCGTGAAGTGGGCCCGCCGCATCAGCGTGCATTGCCTTATATAGCAGCGTAATCAAATTTCTAGCTGTTCTACAGGACCATTAGATCTCCAGGGTGTGGGTAGGCTTGGGGGCGGTGGGGTATGACGGCCAGGTCGTCTTGGCTATTTGAGCTAGTCTGGCGTGGTGTATGAAGTACCTGGGTCTGAGTGCAAAGTTCTTGCGAGACTGTTCAAAAGTTATGAAGGTCTCTTTGGGGTATAAATTCCCACGGAGGACACAGCCACCCTCTCTCCAAGCTTAGAAGGACACATTGTCCCTCATTTGCCAAACCAGCACTAATGTCCTAATCGGGAGTTCTCAGTGTAATGGGTCCCGTTTTACTACTGTCTCATAGAAGCGTTGCCATATCTTCATTGTTTGCCGGAGTAAGTATGGGGTATCTTTAGAGACTCCTGCACCCTCCATTAAAAAAATTCCGGCAGTCGGCCTGCCTCCCCCATCCCGGCAAGCAGGAGTTTTTCCCAGTTGTCACCCGTGCCCAACCATCGGGCCGGGTGCTGTAGTTGAGTCGTGGCCCCTCTAGTTACCCCTCTTTGTACCATCTGGTCAGCATTGTTAGGGCCACTCTGCAAGGCCTCCCTGCCCACAGCAGCGAAATGAGGAAGGAGTTGAATTGTCAGAACACTTTCATGGGGAGAGGGCATCACAAGTTCTATAGAGTATACAGCCATCTCAGCGGTACCACCATTTTGGCCATGGCCAGTCTGCCCATCAAGGATAGGGAAATGGTATCCACTGACTTTCTTAACCCATCTGGTACCCTGTCTATGTTGAGGCATAATTGCTGTGATCTGGTGTGCGCCATGATGATCCCTAAATATCTTAATCGTGCCAGCTCCCAACACAAGCCAATATTTGGGAGACAGTCCACTGGGTTTCCAACTAGGGCTACAAGGGGGAACAGCAATGATTTGGTACGGCTGAGTCAGAGACGGGAGAAGTCTCCAAACTCATTTAACAGTCACAGCAATATCGGCAAAGCAGTGCGGGGGGAGGAGAGATAAAATAACACATCATCTGCATACAGTGATATAATGTGACAAACATCACCAGGCTGGATTCCCCAGTCCCATAGCTCCTGATGCGCCTGTATCGCCAACTGCTCCATCACAAGCACGAATAGGAGCAACGAATATGGCAGCCCTGTTGCGTCCCACGGCCTAAGGTCCACACGTCTCATGGACTGCGTCTCACGTGCACTCTAACACTGGGTTCATTATACAACAGCCAGACCAACTGTGAAATTGGGGCCAAAGCCCTCAAATAAATAACCGCAGTCCACAGTGTTAAAGGCTTTTTCGAGGTTAGTAGAGGCAAATGCCAATTCCTCATCATGATGTTCGACTTCGTGAAGGACATGGACAAAGCGCCTGAGGTTCATTCCAATGTTTCTGCCCAGTATAAACCTGCTCTGATCTTCATGTACTAGATGAGTCTTGTGAGTGGCCAGTCGATTGGCGAGTAATTTACAGAGTACCTTCAAATCTGAGTTGATCATTGTGAGCGGCCTATAGCCTGTAGGGCCATCCTTGTTGCGGCAGTATCCCAATGTCAGGCGCCTCTAGGAATACCTCCAGAAGCCACTGTTTTATTGTGGTCGGGAACATCTGGTAAAATTTAGATGGGAAGCCGTCGCCCACTTGCGCCTTAGCCCGTGGGAGCATATTCAGCGCAGATCTAAGCTCTTCTAGTTCTATGTGGGTGCCTAGTGCCTCGGATGCCACCAGTTCAAGCTTGGGAATGTCCAGGCTTTCCGAGAACGGGGTGTATTGGTGCAGGGATATGTCTGGATCTGTTGTATACACATACTGTAGATGTAATAGAACGCGCCTATTGTACCTGTTCTAGAAGTGACCCTATTGCCGTCAGGCACCATGAGGTATGTCGTGAGTGGCGCTGTATGCTCTCCACCCAGGATCCATGCCAATAGTCTGCCCGATTTGTAGCCCTCCCTCTAGCCTCTGCCTAAATAGTTTTAGGGTATAGTTGTCCAGTTGGTTCCTGTTGTTTATTATGCGCCAGAGCGTGCTCCCTCCTGCGCACTTCCGGGTGCTCCTGGGTTCCAGCTTGTATCACTGCCAGTGCTGCCTCCTCTCTGCTTAACTCTGTACACAGCTGTCAATGCACTCCGCAGGTTAGACCCATGCAGGTTCCTCTCGATACTGCTTTTAGGGCCTCTCATTCCGTGGTCATACAGGCCATGGAGCCCCATATCATGGCCCAACTCACCAGACAGTGATCTGAGACGAAGCACGCTAAATGTCATATTTCATACTACTTCAATGTCTTCTGTATGCGAGAATCCTGCCACCAGTACCCTATCCAATCTGCTGTATGTGTCGCAAAATGAGAGGTGTATGCTCTCTAAGTAGGGTGGCTCAACTGTCAGACATCTTCTAATTCCATATTTTGCATTATTCCACAAAGTGCTGCAGGCATAAGTAGTTTGGTGCCTGTTCTGGGGGGTGTCCTTTCCAGGTTTGTGTCTAATATGCAATTAACCCCTTCGCTGCCAGGCCTTTTCCCCCCTCCGGTGCCAAGCCTTTTTTTGGCTACTTGGGGTAGTTTGCGCTTAGGCCCTCATAACTTTTTCTCCACATAAGCTACCCACGTCAAAGTTGCATCCTTTTTTTTTCCAACATCCTAGGGATTCTAGAGGTACCCAGACTTTGTGGGTTGCCCTGAAGGAGACCAAGAAATTTGCCAAAATACAGCGAAAAGTTAGTTTTTTTTCCAAAAAAAGGGGGAAAAGGGCTGCAGAAGAAGGCTTGTAGTTTTTCCCCTGAAAATGGCATCAACACAGGGTTTGCGGTGGTAAAATCACAATCTTCCCAGCTTCCAGGAACAGGCAGAGTTGAATGAGAAAACCCCATTTTTCAACACAATTCCGACATGTTACTGGGACATAACCCATTTTTACTATTTTTGGTGCTTTCAGCCTCCTTCCAGTTATTGACAAAACTGGGTGAGAAACCAATGCTGAGTCCCAAAAAGCTAAGCATTTCTGAAAATTAGACTACATTCTGAATTCAGCAAGGGGTCATTCGTGTAGATCCTACAAGTGTTTCCTACAGAAAACAACTGAAATAAAAGAATATTGAAATTGAGGTAAAAAAAACCAGCCATTTTTCTCCACGTTTTACTCTGTAACTTTTTCCTGCGATGTCAGATTTTTTTAAAGCAATATATTGTTACGTCTGCTGGACTCTTCTGGTTGCGGGGATATATAGGGCTTGTAGGTTCATCAAGAACCCTAGGAACCCAGAGCCAATAAATGAGCTGCACCTTGCAATGGGTTTTCATTCTGTACCAGGTATACAGCAATTAATTTGCTGAAATATAAAATGTGAAAAATAGGTATCAAGAAAACCTTTGTATTTCCATAATGGGCACAAGATAAGGTGTTGAGAAGCAGTGTTTATTTCTCTGAATTCCGGGGTGCCCATACTACATGTGAATTACAGGGCATTTCTCAAATAGACTTATTTTTTACACAGTCTTACATTTGGAAGGAAAACATTTAGCGAAAGACAAGGGGCAATAACACTTGTTTTGCTATTCTGTGTTCCTCTAAGTCTCCCGATAAAAATGGTACCTCACTTGCGTGGTTAGGCCTAATGCTCGCGAAAGGAAACACAAAATGAACACATCATATTTTTACATTGAAATCTAACATGTTTTTTGGAAAGTGCCTAACTGTAGATTTTGGCCTCTAGCTCAGCCGGCACCTAGGGAAACCTAGCATACCTGCGCATTTTTTAAAACTAGACACCTAGGGGAATCCAAGATGAGGTGACTTGTGGGGCTCTGACCAGGTTCTGTTACCCAGAATCCTTTGCAAACCTCAAAATGTGGGCAAAAAAATACTTTTCCTCTCATTTCGGTGACAGAAAGTTCTGGAATCTGAAAGGAGCCACAAGTGTCCTTCCACCCAGCGTTCCCCCAAGTCTCCCGATAACAATGGTACCTCACTTGTGTGGGTAGGCCTAGCGCCCGCGAAAGGAGATGCCCCAAAACACAGCGTGGACACATCACATTTTCACAAAGAAAATAGAGCTGTTTTTTACAAAGTGCGTAGCTGTGGATTTGACCTCTAGCTCAGCCGGCACCTGTGGAAACCTAGCAAACCTGTGCATTTTTTTTAAACTAGACACCTATGGGAATCCAAGATAGGGTGACTTGTTGTGCTCTGACCAGATTCTGTTACCCAGAATCCTTTGCAAACCTCAAAATTTGGCCCAAAAACACATTTTCCTTACATTTCGGTGACAGAAAGTTCTGGAATCTGAGAGGAGCCACAAATTTCCTTCCAACCAGCGTTCCCCCAAGTCTGATAAAAATGGTACCTCACTTGTGTGGGTAGCCCTAGCACCTGCAAAAGGAAATGCCCCAAAACACAATGTGGACACACCACATTTTCACAAAGAAAACAGAGCTGCATTTTACAAAGTGCCTAGCTGTGGATTTTGGCCTCTAGCTCAGCCGGCACCTGGGGAAACCTGGAAAACTAGTGCATTTTTTAAAACAAGACACCTAGGGGAATCCAAGATGGGGTGACTTGTGGGGCTCTGACCAGGTTCTGT